>NC_132935.1:82648843-83905986 GCF_034638445.1 Ciconia boyciana
GTGTCTGTCTTTAAATTTTGGTGGGGTGTGGGGGAGAAGTGTGAAACTGAAATTCTGCAAGTGGTAAAAAACAGAAAAATGAATATTTGCTTGTTTGTTCAGCTTTTGCAAGCTTTTGTTTCAAGAAGTTTCTATAGAGCTGACAGATGGGAGCTGCCAAGGGAGGCTCTCCCTGTGATGGAGACATGGCTCGCCACCCCTACATTCTGTGGGCATTCCTGTCACCTTCATTAAATCCAGAAGTTTGTGTTCACTGGGTGTGCCCTAGCCTGGAGTTTGGCAGGAATTTTTCCCTGTGTTTGACTCCTAATATGGCCCCATAATGCTTGGTCTGTCTGTGTTTAATTCCTAACTTGGTACTGCTTTCATACGGTCAAGCTTTTTTTTTTTTATTATAATCAACTCTTGGTTGCTGAAGATTGTGCGATGCTGAAAAATCCCCCAGTGAGGGAAAGCCCAGGTAACACAGGTGTTGCAGTACAAAAGTGTACCTGTTGGCAGGGGGCTGGTGGGCCTGGCTTGGTCCGTTCTGAGATCTTCAGAACAAGCCAAAGGCGATGGCTTCTCAGTCCGGGGATGCTGGGTTGTCTCATAGGTTGAATGCAGTGTTAGGTAGAAGGCCAGTGTGGGTACCAGTACTGCACTGCAACCAATACGATGAGTGCTTCCAAAGCACCAGAATGGGATAAAGTCACCTACCTGTTTTTGGAGGGGCTGGGCCCTCTGGGATCATCAGCTATAGCTGAAGCCCAGGTCCGCTCAGATTATTCTTGTGTTGCACTCCTTCATGCTCCCGTGGCAGGGAAGTTAAAGTCGTCATCCTAGAAAGCCACCTCAGGTCTAGTGGGACCTCAGCTACCAAAATCAGTTGTATTGTTTCAGCTATAGAAATTAGTTATGAGCTGACCTTTGGATATGGGTAGTTGCTCACCCATAGGGCTATTATTCAGCTGATGAGTCTGTAGGCACTCAGTTTGGCTTTGCAGAGCACCAGTTTTGACTGGGCAGCTTACGAGAGAGTTGACAAGGAATATCTGGTCACTGAACTTCTCTGTTTCCATGGTGTTCTCTCAGGAAACAGTTGATGCTTGGCTAACTTGTGGTTTCTAATTTTTGAGTACTTAAATCATGCAACTAGAACATTTTGTTGCTTCTTTCAGTCTCATGATTGCTAATGAAAACTGAGGTGATGTAGGTGCCACACAATGCAATGCTGTTTGAATACATCTTAATTTTATTATAGCTGAAAGGTACAAAAAGTGTTGAAAGTGTAATGCTAGTCATCGCAATTGTTGAAAGAGTCACTGTTGGATGGAGTGATAAAGGTGAAGAAGTAAAACCAAAAAAGCCCAAAAGCACAAACTAATCTCTTTGGCGTTCAAAAGACTGGAAATTTTCTCTTGTGATTGTAGAACAGGCACAAAATGTATGGCTCAATGTAATGATTTTCTTAAAACTTGTTGATAGCTAGCTTTGATCATCAAAGAATGGAGTCAATAGGCAGTTATGAGAAACTGAATGGTCCTACTGTATTTGATTTGAGATTGTAGATGCATCTTCTCATGTCACGTATAAAGACAAGCCATCTCTGCAGAAAGCAGGCACTAAGGATTTACTTAACTGGCCACTGGATGCCAGCATTGCTCTGCAGAAACTGGTAGTGGAAAGCTTATTTTTGTGACTAATATTGCAATGGCTGCTCCAATGTCAGAAGCATTTTATCACTTGTTTTCTAAACTGGGATAAAGGGTGGGTAAAGTGCTAGAATGAAACATACACTTCATTTTACTTTCTTGAGAGGCTGAATACAGAGGGGTTGTTGATTTATATTTGACCTGTATTAAAGTACATTAGATTTTAGAATCATCCATAGCAGCATACTTCATGATGAAAATAATATCATCTTTGCAGTTGGTCCTTTTCAAACTGTCATTAATCTGTTCTGCCACTGCTCTTTGCTACTTTGAAATAGCTTGCAGGAGGAAATTTTCTTTGCTAGCTCAGGACTGAAAATCCTGATACTGACCAAACAAACCTGGAACATCTGTGGCAATTTTTAAAATCCTGTACTTGTGGGCAGAATTCCAGGATGTATAGGACTTCTGAATTTGAAGACAGTGGCTTCTGTCCTTATGTCTAGGAGTTCATACTTGAAGACACAGTGGAGAGATAAGTTTATTCACTGCCCCTGCCCTAATAGTATTAAGATATTTGTCAAGGAGGTGCTTCTAATCTTCTAATAGCTATCAGAGGCTGAAATGAAGGTTTGCACTGTTTGTTGTTTTGGTTTTTTTTTTTAAGAGATGCCTTGTTCTGGTGAAGGCTCAGAAATGATGAAGTTCCCAACTTGGTCACTATTGCCACAAAGATTAGTGTGCAGAATACTCAAAGGAGCACACCACTGTTCACCTCATGCTATACGTTCATTCAACAAGGAGACACTGGATTTGGCAAACCGAACTGCCACATTGAAACACTTGCGTGGGAAAGTACGCTTTCTCTGTTTCAATGGCAGTCTAACGTGCCATCTCATGTGCTGGAGCTAGCATAAAAAATCATTACAGCCCAGAGAAGCAGCCTCTGGGTAAGTAATCAATGGATGAAATGGAAATGATGGTGACTTCATTATTCAGCCTTAGCCTTGCCATGCTTTTACTTTGTCCCTAGAAAAAGTAACAGCTTTTCCCATTAAGTATGCCTTTCCGATAACATTAACCTGGAAGTAGCTGGTTTTAGTACTATGGAAGAGGAAAATCACTTCTACGAAGTTTTATTAGATGATATGGAGAAATGAACAAAAGAAGTTTCTGTAAGATCCTTCTGTTGTAGGGGAAGTGGAGGCTGTTTAACAGCAGGGTCCATTTGTTGTATTTTAAAGGAAGGGTTATAAAAACAAGCTTGTGAGGCACTAGCCCAACTTTAATTAGGATTACCGTGCCGCTTAGCTGCCTGTCTTTAGATCACAGAATGCTGGCAGGGATTCGGAGGTTGAAGTAACTGGATGGCTCATACTCAGAGACCAAAAACATTGTCCTGTTCATTAGCCAGGTACTCTGAGTTCAGTTCCTGGTAGTCTTAATGTGTAGTGCTCATTATAACTCACTTACTGCGAGGGGTTGTAAGGGCCTTCCCCCTCTGGGAGGTGTGGCTGCCGAGGTTCATGGCCAGCTTAGAGATGGCGCGGCTGAAGGCAGCCTCCTGGGTGTCATCCCACCTTGTTCTTAACTGCAGCCCTGGCAGTAGGAGCTGCAAGTTCCCACCAGCTGGGCTGTGGTGACTGGTTCCTGCTCACGGCAAGAGGCTGAGCCCGGAGTTTGCAAGAGCCAGGAGCAATGCAGGCAGAGTCCTGCTTGGGGCAAAGCAGCAGGAGGGCTCTGGGGACAGGGTTTGATGAGCAGCATGTTTTCCACATGTGGTGCAGGGTGCCTGAACAGCCTGTGGTGTGAACCAGGAGTGGGTTCATAACTGTGACATGCTCTCATGAAAGTCTGGGATCCCTCACTTCTGGATGAGAAATAGTCTCTGGAGCATTTTGTGCAACCTTCAGTTCCTGTCTCAAGGAAGATCTAAAGAGCAAAGCAAAGTAGGGAGGCAAGTTTTTCTCATGTTTTGCAAGAAAACTGAAAATGAGGGTAAGAATGGAAATGTACAGAAAAAAGGAGAGAAAGATGGATCTCTGCAGTCCAGACAAGAACTGGACTGCAGAAAAAGGGCTCTCTGGATTTGGAGACACCCTGACCTCCTGGAGCTTGTGCAAAGGAAGTCCTGAGAGGGGGAAGAGGTGAAAGCCCTGCAGAAATACCAGCCTGTTTTTTGTTGTTGTTGTTGTTGAGATGCCCCTGATGTTCAGAGGCATAAGTTCTTTTGTAAAGCAATATAATGATTTTCTGAAACCATTTAGAATTGAGATTGGTTCCTAACCTGCATGAATTTGGGGCAAGGAAAATATTCTAGCCAATGCATATGTCCAAAATTTGTGGCATTTTTACCTATTTGCTTTCAAAATAAGTTTTATTTAAAACTTTTTGAAGTTTTCCTTACTGTGCCCGATTGATTGATTTATTTATTTTCAGAAATACTTTAGGAAGCAGACCAGTTAAAAATTTATGAAGTGCACAGAATGCACTGGAGAATACAGACATTCTTGTTTAATTTTTTCTTACTATCATTTAAGATGCAGACAAAACTAAAAACAGAAAGAAATATGACTTTAAACAAAATGCAGGCTTTTAGTTCTTGGTGTATTCCTTCTTTTTCAAACAATTTCTGTTCAAATAATCCTGTTCTTGTCTGGCAATAGACAAAAAAATACTTTTCCAAAGGAGCAGTCAAGAGCTAATCCATCCATCTCTGCTAAAATTCCCAAAAAGCAGAAACCCTTCAAATATGCCCCAGGTCCCTACAGCTAGCTCACAGAAACTAAAGGCTCTGCTAGACTGTGTACCTGACTTCTTTTTCTTTGCAAGCATTTCCCTAGAGGCCTGAGGCTCTCAGCAGACATCGCTGTTCAGCATCAGGATTCTTCGGCAGTGCTGAGCACCACTTTAGCTAAAAACCTGTTCTGGCGTCAGTCAAAACCCAGACAGTAACAAAACAAACTAGGAAAATATTGCTTGGATAATAAAGGGTCAAATTTACTCTTTTGAAACTCAGGATGCAAAGACTTCCATATATGACCCTCTAAGCATCAGAGAGATCGAGAAGTTCTGCCACACTTCGAAAGACTTGGAGACATTTTGTCCACCACCTCCAAGGACTGGAATTTATAGGTATTACTGTTGGGTTTTGTGATACAAAGCTCATCTGCACACACACAGAGGAGCACAGAGAGACAACGGCAGTGGGAGACCCCAAATAATCCCCTGCCCCAGCTACTCCCAGACTCATCCCAGGAGCCATCAGGCTACCAAAGGCCCATCTCCACAAGCTTAGAGGAGCACAAGGGCCAAAGGCAGGCAGGAACCCATATTAAGGACTCAGAGGAAGGTGACACCCTGTCAAGGCCCCTCCTAGGGCTGTCCCAGGAGGGTGTCAGCCCCAGTGTCCTGCTGTGAAACCCGTCAAGACAAGTCAATGGGAGCTGCTCTCCAGAGCACTGTTGCTCTTGGTCATATACAAATTCCCAAAAGGAGGAAACCCAGGAAAGGCTTTTGACACCTTCTGAGAAGCAAACGAGAGGGGTCTGTTATGGGGAGTCTGAATGTGACAGCTTGATAGAGGGGAGGCTTCTGCAGCTCCAAGCCCCCAGGTCTGATCAGTAGTGAGGCTGAGCGTGTACTCCCAATAGGTACATACACACACCCATATGCCACACATACGTACACATGCACGTGGCTGGCTGCACAGATCAGCACAGACAGACACACTCAGCACGCACAAAAACAAACAGCACCAATGTCCTCATCCTGCTCCCTTCTTTGGCAAATCGAGGTGAAGGTCTGTTAGGGGGAAATACATGCATACGCATGACACAGCTGGGAACCACATTTGCAGCACTCGAACAGCCATTGCCCACAGTTGCCTGGTGAGATGGACCACGTAAAAAGGAGGGATAGGAAATGCTTGGCATGGGGCAGGGCTCTCAGTGGCATAGCTGAGAACAAAGGGAGAAAGTTGGAGTCACTCTGCAGAGGAACAGGAGGACTGGGCTGAGAGTGAGTTCAGCTTCGTGCAGAAATGTATGCTTTTTCTCTTGACCCCTCTGATCTTCTTCTGGAGGGAAGGAAGGAGATGGGTTTTTTTCAAAACTTGAAGAGATGTAAGAGGAAAAGGTGGTGGTTTTTTGTTGTGGTTTTTTTTTTTTTTTTTTCTGCAGGACAACACCTTTACCATTGCAAAGTCAGCTGTTTGCACTGGTAAAAATGGTAAGAAGGTGAGGATGAGCAGGTTGCCACTGGACCATGCATTGTCCCTGCTTATCAAGAGGGAAATGGCTAAATGGGAGCTGTTTCCTAACTTCAGCAGGCTGTGGTACGCTGGTAGTCATAAAAGATCCATGCACTGTATCACTGTATGCATAGCCACTACTGTCACTCAAAGTAAGGGTGTTTGTTGCTTGTGCAAGCAGGTGGGAAAAAAAAGTACATCTTTTAAACATTTTTTTTTTTAAAAGTACCTTAAATTATAGTGAGATAAATAGTTTCAATGATATGCAAAGTGGAGGCTGAAATACAATATCAGTTTCACAAACTGATGCCTAGGATACAAATGCAGCCCCAATATAGCACAGTAAAATCTTCCTGTTTCATTTAGGGTTTTTCCTTTTTTTCTTTTTTTTCTTTTTTTTTTTTTTTGGTGTCCTAAGTAGTTATTATATCTGCAGGCCAATTTGTTGCCTTCTCTGAGAATAAGGCAGTTTCTAGTTCTCTTTTTACTTTTTTAGCACCTCACGGATTGGAAGTGGGAAATTCCCGCTCATGTGACTCTCTCTACTCGGCATATGATGGATGTCCCAGCAGTGGGCCCACACCCACAGCCAGCAAGGCTGGTATAGGAGTGATGCACAATTGTCATGTCCAACGTTTGACCACTCGTAAAAGCTTCAGCAGTGGCCAGTAGTGGGAAATGGAAAAAAAGTGTGATTGGGCACCGACATCTGGCTATTTCCTGATCATGGTGTTTGGCCTAAATAAATGTATGGACATGGTACTAGATTTGCCCGTGGTGAAAAAGAACAAGGAGAGCTGGGCCAGCAGCTCCTGTTCCACTGAGGAGGAAATGAAAGCAAAATGCTGCTCTCTTTCCTTTCCTTGCAGCTCCTACAGGGAATCCACAGTACCTGTTGGTGGGTGGGTGCCCCTCTTTCATGGGTGCAGGGTCTTGGACTTGCAGAGAAGATGTGACAAAAGGTGCAGTGAGCGGGTGAAAAAGCAATAAAGTACACACAAAAAAGTGTGTGGGGGGAGGAAAATCTCTGCATAGAAAAGGGCCCAATATACCTTGGATGCTGACTGACAATGTGAAAACGACACCAATTCTGGCTTTAAAATTGCTAGAAATACACATCTCATAATGCTCAGAGAAGGCCGTTCAGTGGCCTGCAGTGAAGCAAAGAAAATATGAAGAAAGGAAACAGGTTTTTTTCATTAAATTTCCCTTTCCCATGTTTCTGTAGAACTACTGTTTGTAACTATTGTTTTATTGGCCACCTGTAGTAATTAAAAGCTCATCCAGCACAGCTTTCAATCCTGTTGTTCATCCTTTCCTAGCACAGATGGTCTAGGTTTTGTTTCACCTGTGCTGTAAAATAAAACAGGCATCTTGTGGAGTTAGTTTAAATTTTCACTGCAGTCAGCTGAAATGCTCGGTTTTCCTTTAGAGATTTGAGTAACTCTTCCTTTTTTTTGTTTAAAGCACTGTCCCTTTCAGAAATTACAGCTAACTTGTATTGCATTTCAGTAGAAACACTTGGCTTTGTTTACACTTAAATGCTAAATATGTTGTTCTTTTAAGCTTAAGGAAATGAAGTGGGCTGTATATTTGGGAGAAAACAGTTTTAAACAAACCAGGTGAACAGGTATGTTGATAAATTGCTTTATGATTGATTCCCAGATAATGTGAACCTATTAAACATATATACTAGAGAACTTAGGTGTGTTTATAGAATAGAGCACACTCCTTTCTGCCTCAGAAGTACCATTTCAGCCCCTGATGTGTTAATTGCTTCAGACTAGCAAGTGGCAACTGTGATAACAATCCTATTGGGAAAGGAAAAAAAAGTTCATCCATCAAATACTTGTTTCTTCTTTTCTGGACTTTCTGGTCTCAGCATTCTGTTGTTCTGTTTAGATAACTACCGAAGATACAGAGTTTGGAGAATTTTAAATATAAAATCAAACTTGCAGAAAGAGATGATATGGCCAAAGGATGTTTTGCCCTCTTCTCATCAAATCTGCTGATTCAAACTTTAGACCACTAATCTTTCTATATGATCATATGAAAACATACAAACTTAAATTAGATACAAAGCCATATTGTTCAATGACAGCAGTTTCTTTGTAGAGGAATTTTCTTCTTTTAGTGAGAAATTGAATCTTGAATAGGAGAAGAATACTTTTTTCCCCATATTTTTAACATGAAGAACATGGGATTCTAAGTGTGATTTAAAGTTCATATCGTCTGGCTAGTTATCCTATTTCTTGCAAGAAAAAATTGATCTTGATGCTTAAGCCAGTGCTGAGACATGCTAAGCGTTTTGCTTGTGCACTCTTCTCTGAAAGTGCAACTTTAGAGCACTTTTCTTCAGGATTTCAGTTCATTGGGAACTTTTTGTGAAAGGTTGTGTAAGAAGCACAAGCTTTGTGTGTAGGCCAATATGCTTTGGAGATAGACTTGTCACGCTTAGGGATAAAGGAGTGCTTGTTTTTGCTCCTTTGAATACACATTTGCTGTCCTTTAAACATAATTTTTCTCATGGTAGACCTTTGGGTGGTATAAGTTAAGCTACAATTCTTGCATTAGTCCTCCAAAGTGTGTCACTCATGACAGAGATGCCTGTGTTCAATTCTTGAAGCTGCAAAATAATCTTATCATCAAAACATGCCACAAAATGTTATTTACCAAAACTTGGGACATTATAGAGAACTCCGTCTTCCTGCGAGGCAGTAGTGGAAGATGGCTGTTCCATTTTAGGTCCCACTTTTTCACTATAAACGCTACAGATGAGGAAACTGGTTTGTGTGTGAAGCTTTGGGGAAGGATGTTTTCCTTCTTAAGCATCCTATTTCTTTAATGTTTTAAGTCTAAGAAAATTATTGTTTATCTGTTCAGTGTGCCTAGTTAAACTGTTCAGATTCCATTCAGATGCAGTGTCCATTCTAACATCTTAACTTTGTTGGCAAAATGCTTGTAAAATACCAGTAAACGTACATGTTTCTTTTGTTTAGTCCTTGCTAGGGAGCATGTTTTCTATGAGCTATAATCCTGGGAAAGATGTAATAAGTAAATAATTGCAAGTAAGAAGTGCACAGACTTAGCTGATGAATCATTTTGTCCTCCTAAGCCAGTTGGTGTACATTGGCATAGCTCTGACTTTAGTGGAGCTATGGATATTGATTTATATTATCTGAAGTTCTCATGCCTAGGTTGCTGCTCCATTAATTATAAAGGGAGCGAGGAGACAAATCTAGTTGGCTGTTTCACCTAAGTAATTGAACACTTGTTTTGGTTTTGCCTCATCAATTCTTTTATTCTTGGAGTCTAAAACCATACCAAAAGTTACATAAAACAACCCAATGTATTTCCACACTGCTTTAAAGTGATGGTTAACCTTAAAGCAGGAAGAGTTATAACATTCTAAGCCTTTACAACCCCTCAGCATTTCTTCCTTGGAAGGCAGAAAATTTAGTGCAAACCTATGCTCATCTTTACTTTTTCTGTCTTCTGTTTAATAAGAGCTGCATCCATTGGCTCCTGTTTCTCAGATACATAAGTTGTTTTTTTAGGAACAATAGACAATGGGCTGTCTTTTTTCTTTCCCTACATCAATTTAATTACATATGTTTTCCAGACAGTACCACTGCTAATTCAGCAAGGCACATGTGCATGTTGCAAAAGCTCTTGTAAAAGAAGAATGATTGAGATTTCACATTTCTGCAGAAGGCAAACACAATAAAATCCTTGCAATTGGCCCATGTTTGCTCTGCTGTTCTAAAACTATAAATGTTTTATGGAAACACTGGGATTTACATGTACATTCATTCTTTAAGGAGAAGAATAGGTCTTAATCCACTGGGGACTTGGCTTACCAGAAATGTGAATCCTCTGGCCTTTCCACTCCTGCTGCGTATAGCTTTCTGGAATATGGGACGACACTCACACCAGAGTGCCACCAAGCTCCAAGGCAGATGGGTAACTGATAGGTGATTGCTTTGTAACTAAGTAGACTGCTTAAAAATACCAAATAGTAATGTAGTTACTGCAGTATGTTTCTGATTAAAAAAAGTCCATTTTGCATTCCTCATCCCAAAACCACATTTAGTAATGCCAAAAGAAGCAATGAAGTGATCTTCCTTACATAGCAAAAACACAAGAAAACCTACTAGTATTGAGAGGTTAGCATCCAAACTTTGATACATAAACACTATTACCAGTCACCTCATTACTGAATGATTGACCGACCTTTATCTGTCAAAGAATCTACTGGTAAGAGTGAAATCCATGCCATCATTTAAGTGGCCTAATCAGATTGTGCCTTCTGGCTTGGAAATACTGCATTGGTTTGCTTTTTAGGGAGATTTTTTCGTTTTGCTTTTTGTCTTTTTTTTTTTCTCTTTGCTGAAAAGCTCTTGAAACAACTATTAAATAAAGGCAAGCAGCTGACAGTCCTTTTCTTCCGTCAAAGTGTGGAAAAATGTAGCCATCTGCCTTTCTGTGAATTGTAAGGGAAGGAGGGGAAAGCTATGCTAAATATCTGAGGAATGATGAAGCAAGGCAAGCTGTGCACTCTGGTTTTCTGTATCAGCTGCATAAGTCATCCATCACTATTGCAGTTTGCAGCTGGGGATATTGCAGGGCTCTGAGATGAACTGTAGTGGGAGATGGAAACGTCCTGGTGAGTTGTCTGGCTAGTGTAGTTATGAGGCCTCTGCTGTTTACATTGTAAATGCTTCTCTGTTGCTGTAAGAAAACTCTGACAGTTTTAAACAAAAAGCTTGGATGACTTCTGTCTCTTGGAAAGGTCTAGACTGATAACCTGTCATTCCAATTTTGGTTAGGTTTGAGTTTTAAAAGTTCTTGGGAGTGGCATGCACACTGCAACCTTCTGCATTTTCCTAACCATGTTCTTCAGCTCACACACGGAGGAGAACTTGTAAGCAGAATCTGAATTTGAGAAGAAAGGGATGATGCATTATTGCCCTTCCCCACTGAAATGGTCACCTGTAGTTCAAATATTCTAGCATTTTCATTTCTTCCTCACTCTTCTCTTCTCTTTTGCCTGTACCTGCTGCTTTGATTGTTTTTCTGCCTGCCTCCTGTTCTTCCCCTAACCCTACCTCTTTGCTTAGTCCCCTGCCCTGCCTGAACTTCCAGTTCTGATATAATAACAGATATAATATACAGATATAATAACAAAACTTCCAGTTTTGAACTCCAGCCTCTCCTGGTTTTAACAATTCCTATGTTCTGGCAGTTCTCCCTACCATCAGCCTTCTGGATACTGTCAGAAGAAGAGTCCAGGTGTTGTTAGCGCTGGGATCTAGGAAGTGGTGTGACCGTAATAAAGGTAAGCGAGCCCCATCTCTCTTGGGAAAAGTAGAATGATTGAGATGTGGCAACCTCCTTCCAAGCCACTAGTGTGCTGCAGCTTCATTGCAATGCAACAGCAGTGTTTAGAATATATGATGTATGGTTTTAGTAGAGAGATATAGCCTAAATGGAAATAGGTCTTGGAAACCTTTCAAGCTAAGTTTTGAATTTCAGGGCTTTAGAAAAGTTTATAAATTCCTTCCCTAAAATTTGGAGATTTAACATTTTAGTTACAGTTTGCATAGTATATATTAGTTTTGGTAGCTGTGTTTTACTGAGAAATCTGCTGTGCTGCTTGTTCAGGGAACCTTTCTATCCCTACGCAACTGTAAATAATTCCTGTCTGTACCAGACTTCTCTGCTGGGTTTTCTCATGACTTTCAAAGGATTCTGAGTAGGCTTCAGTGCAGTGACTTTATGATGTATGGGAGAAGCTATTAGTGCTGTTTCCAGCATAACAGGATCCTACTTTAATTGTGGGACTGACATACCTTTAACACTCCTTTCTTAACCTTTTGAATACTAGAAAAGATAGTTGATGCAGCTTTTGTCAATTTAAATATAGGAAGTGTTTATTGGGATGGCCTCACTGTACTAGCTAGTGGAAGAAGGAAGAGAATTTTCTTTTTGTCTTGAACAAGAGGTATGTGCTGTACTAAATAACCTGTATGTGTACTGAGTGGTTTGTTATCTTTTAACCAAGCCTCCTGTTCAGTGTAGCACTTGCATTACCAAGAGTATCCACTTTCCCTTTTCCCAAGCCTCGCAGCTTAACCACAGAACAGACTGTTTTCCAAGGGTGTAAGTTCTTTAATTTGTCGTAGCTACTAGTGATAAATTATCTTTCCCATAAAGACACAGCGGGAAGGAGCTCAGCATAATTACTTGTGTTCCTTAGTTAGTATCCTTAGAGCAGGTTAAGCTGAAGGAAGGACCTGAGGGCTTAGAAGCCTCACAGAAGGTCAGGTGGCAAACTTGACTATGAACCACGTTTTCTCTTTGCATGACACTACTTCCCCTTGACCAGCAAAGCCCATTTCGTTTTAGACATTTTATTTTTCTATCTGCTCTGTCGGTGTAAGAACAATGTTCCTTTTTTAGAAAGCTTTTAGTTTTACTTTTCTTGGCTTAGATCTGAGGTTAGGTTTACAAAAACAATAAGCTGCTCAGTTTTTATGATAGTTATAAATATAGAATTGACTATTCATAAATCTAAATAAGGCTGTAAAATACAATGTGATTGTAAAATAAAGAATGGAAGGGATTTTTTAGTTTAAGCATATGGTCTTTGTTTCATGTGTGCTTACATCCCCTGCTCCACAAAAAACTCAGCTGAGCCATTGTAAATTATTCAGGTCAACAACTCCACCCTTTTGCATTAGATACCCTCAGTGTGACACACCACGAAAAGCTACCTACTTGGCAGTTACTGGGGAGCAGTATACTCGTGAGGAAGACCCCAGTTTTGATCTAATGACTGTTGACAGAAGACATTATTAATACTTTTTAAAGTTTGCTGATAGTTAGTAAATGCATGCCAGCAGGTTAAGATGCCTGCATCCTGATGCAGCCCCAATATGGGAGCTTAGAAGACTCCTCATTGCTCTGTGGTGACTCCGAGGGTAGGGGCTATGTCACCAATACCAAACGTTTTTGTGTTCGCTCTTAAGGTTTTGAGTATTAAGTTTGGTACTGATGATAGATCTATATCCCCCTCCAGGGTCCTGCAGATTACTGGGAATATAAGTCATTGGTAATGAAGTCTAAAGTTAGGGTTTCCTACTTCTCCCACGGGCCTGAGATGGGGGTCTGTTGCCTTCTACTATACCCAAAACACTGTTTTCTCTAGCAAAAATGTGATATAATGGACTTCATTTCCTTCAACAGAATTTAGCATGTGACATCTTATATGTACTGGCTTGTCACCCCTCAAATGCAAGATTTAATGCATTGCAATGTTTTTTAATGATTTTAGAGTATATCATATTATGGAGATTGGTAGCCAGTCTAGACTTAAAGTTGCAAATTGCTTTTATTCATTATGAAGTTCCATTTCATTGTTTTGTGCTCCTGCCCTATAATACTAGTATGCTTTTAAAAATAGTCTAAACTTGCTTGATGAACTGCACCCTGATTATTCCAGAAGCTGCATAAAGCAGCTTCACAGCCGGGGTGAGAAGTGTCTTTCAAGCCTGCAGCAGGTCTCACTAAATCTAGCTACCTACAAAAGAAAACTGAGATTGTGAGCTGCATACCTGGTTGTATCTGTGTTTTGAGAAGATATTACCCCAACAGCGTAAAGATCAGATCAATCACGTTTCCGTCTGTCTTCTTTTTACTGTTATTATTTCATTCCTCTTAAAGCTCTCTTGCGATTCTGTGACAACACATCCTTGGCAAAAGGCCAGCGTGGTGAGCCTGCCCTTCTTGGCAGATAGACTGTGTTGCATTCCCAGCTTAACACAGAGGGATGTACGCAACAAAAGTCTTATCCAAGAGCAGTGATGGCTTTTGTTTCAACCTTTAAGAACACCTACATCCCAAAAGAAGATAGGGTGTGGACAGGGTGCAAACTCCTCTGGGTAAGCATAAGACAGTGGGGATGTTCATTGTCTACAGGGAGGCCTGAATTATGCCTCCTGCTGGCTATGGCCTCCACCGATAGCCAACACTGAGCTTTCAGATTCAGGCTCCCTCTCACTTGGAGTCACCCCGATTCTGAGTGTCTTGGATTTTCTATCGTATGGTGGCACAGTCATAAGATGATAGATGAAGTTTTATCTGTGGCCTGGTGGTCTGAGCCTTCTTTTTGTGAATATGGGTGTTGAATTTCCCTATTTTGAGGGAACTGAGCTCAAGTCCTCCATCTGCTGGTGGGTGCCCTACGCCCCACGTCTTTTTCGTAAAAGATGTCTACCTTTGGGGCCGTATTGCAAGGAAAGGGAGATAACCTATTGCTGCAGGTCCTGAGCACAGAAAGGGGTTTGGGTGTGTGAACATACGTGGCAGATGTGAGCACATGACTTGGGGTTACAAGAGGTTTTGCATATAAAGCAGCCAATTAAAAACATGAAGCAGGCTGAGCAGTCCCCTGACTTCCCTTGCCACGTGCTTTTTTTCTGTGAGTTTCTTTCCAAGGCACGTGAGGCATGACTGTTTTTCTGCTCTGGGATTCAGTTGCTTCAAAGGCATGGTGATACTCAGTATAGCTAATGTTAAGTCCCTCATCTTTCTCTATTTTATATCTTAGAACTGACAATACTGGCACACTTTTCTAACGCATCTCTTTTCCTCATATCCAGAAAATGTGTTTTTCTCTTTCACGGAAATATGTACTATTCTTCTAGGAGATGTTCTGCGTATATTCCAAATAATGCCATGACAGATGAAAGCAAATATCACTCAGCTGGAAACTCACTAAACTTGAGCAGTTTCTTTTTGTCTGGAAAGCACCTGCTATTTTATGTACATCCCATAAAAATGATTTTACTAACCATTAATTTGCTGCTGCTATAAAACATTTAAACTTACTCCCTTTCACTTAGATGTGCAGCACCAGCCCTTGGTTACAGGTAAATGCCAGGTAATACCTACAGTAATTATAAATTGTCTCTACGCCCCAGAACTGATTCTTTTACCTTTCCCTGCAAAGTTTCCTCCTGCTCTGCAATGCCCACCCACACATTCATATACGCATTTGGGGACCTCAGCTGCAGGATCTGGGCTAACGTCTGTTTTGTTTTATATGCACATATACACACACACACACACACAGGATAATGAATACCTTAGTGAAGAAATGCCTAACAGTTAAAAATGTGTTTTAGATTATGTAGCTTTCTGTTTCATATGAGTATGTTTCATCCCCATCAGAATGGGCAAAATTTTCAGGCTCTTCTATAGGCAGGTAAATTTGGAGTTTATAGTTACTGAATTCATTTAAACAGAAATACTGTTGTATGGTAATGAAAAAAGATGCCACAAATTTGCGATGATCTAAAAAGGTTGTGGGGTTGGACTCAAATGGCCTAAGATGAATATGGTGAGAATCCCCGACCCATCCCCAAAACTGGATCTCATCAGCATCCTGAAACAATTTGGCAGCAAACTCCTGCTCTCAGGTCACTTTCCAGCCTTTTGACAGCTGTGTGCTCTCTTCATCCAAACCCATGAAAAAGACCTGTAATTCATTGGCAAGCTTCTT
Source organism: Ciconia boyciana (assembly GCF_034638445.1). Classification (NCBI taxonomy): domain Eukaryota; kingdom Metazoa; phylum Chordata; class Aves; order Ciconiiformes; family Ciconiidae; genus Ciconia; species Ciconia boyciana. Next base: position 82,664,295 of record NC_132935.1, read on the forward strand.
AAATTATTTACATGTGTTACTTGGAGCATTTGAAAGGTAATTTTAGAGACATGCTATTAGCCTAGGTGATAACATAATCCATAATGCCCAGTATTTCCCATTGTAAAATTTTGCACTCAGTTTTCTGTGATTTTTTTGCTGAGCTTTAACAGTTTGAACGGAAATTTTCCATTTTGGATATCTGTCTCAAGTGGACCTGGGGGTGGGGAAATGAGCTAAAACTTTTTTGATGAAGACTAAACAATTTCAAAGAACAAAGGAGACAATATCTTCTCCTTTCTTGAAATTTAGCAGCCTTGTACTTTGAAGAAATGGCTTGATGTTTAATAGGAGGCTGCCTTTGTATTAAGTATTCTCTTGCTCATCTAGGGAGGGTAAAAAATCCCAACTGGGTTAAGATATAAGACCTTTAAAAAGACTATGAAAACTGCAACTGAATCAAGAGCAGACGCTTGCAAAAGTTAAGTGATAATGTTTCTTATCCACAACATAATTCACCTGACTTTGAATTACTACACTGTATGAAATACACTGGGAATATGAGCACTGAGAGTTAACTGGTGCTTACAGTGTTGATATGGTTGTACCTTGTCTTTTCCTCTGGAAGGTGGGGATAAATCCACTTCAGGGTATGGATACAAATAAATTTTCATGAGCCACTCATGCGTTTTAGTAATAATATTGTAGAATGTATCCTGTAATAGAAAAAATAATTAATAATCATATTGTGCAGTAAATAGAGTCGAGGGCAGTGCATTGAGCAGCAAGAAAAAGGCAAAATGTTGAGTAACTGCTCTATAAAGGTATGCTGGTCATCCATGGTTGGTCTGGTGAGCATCCTCTGGAAAAACAGTCAGTGGATGTAATGCAGTACAGTACCATATATATATACACACATATATATAAACATACATATATATATGTGTAGGAAAACACAGGATAAAGCAAATTAAGATCATCTTTGCAACTGCCAAATTAAAATATTTTTGCATATGTGTATACATATGTATACTACAGAAATATAGGCAAATATTGTATCAAAGATGAAAATTCCAATCAGAAAGTGGATTAAAAAAAAAAAAGCCATGTTAATGCTGTTTAAATTTGTCTCTAAAATTGCCAACCATGTTAAACTCGGAAAAAAATTCAACTGCACGTTTACTTTCTTGCGGAAATAAAATATGAACAAATGTTATAACTGCTGGTAAGGCCTGAATTTCAATCAATTTCCAAATGGTCCTAGGACAGATGCTTCTAATAATGGCGAAGTGAGTGCTCCATTCATTATAACACAAACTTGTGCCCTCAGTAGACAGCCAGCGTTCAAAATATTCCCACTGCTTTACGTTGTCATGCATGCATGCTGACCGTTAACATTCATTAGCAATCTTTATTATAAGCTGGGTCCTGCTTTGGCCATAAGAGATCTGAGCTGCTATTCCTGGAATTGCTCTGCCGTTCAAGATTTATTCGAAGCCTAAATGTAACATTTCTTTTTTTTTGTGAAAATTCATTTTAGTGTAACAGCCAAGCTGATAACAGTAACCAAGAATGTGTCTGATTTTAGAGCTGGAGTTTTGACAATGTTTGTGCTGGAAGCAAGCTTCTGTTACTCTGGTTTATGTGTTACTGATCTTTGTTTTTCTTTTGTGGCTGGAACATAAAGTTCATGAATTGGTAAGGTTTGGGAACACCTGAGTCTTTTCAATTTTTGAGAGAGCAACATTTTTAGATTAAAAAGCTTTTTGATTTCCATTGCTAATAACTCATCTAGAAATTTTAGTTTTATCTTGTAGTTTCGGGCTAAATTAATAAACATTCATTACTGTTGCTTTGATCTTTTGGGGGAGTTATTTTTAGCAAGTAAAAGAAATTGTAAAATGTTATTATCATCTTAGATGCAACAGTGCATGTCCTTTTAATGAATTTTTATTTTCTTTAGTATTTTGGGTGTCTTGTAGCATTGCTCAACATTCAGTGTTTCAGTAATACAGTGTAACATCAGACACCGCTGGAACAGGGCTGATAAAAGCTCTAATGTACTGATTTTATTGTTTGCCTACCTAAGTATGCATGCTAAATATAGCAAAACTTTTATTTATATTTTTGTACAGACTTGAAAATTTGAGTTCTCAATAGGCAGCCCCAGAGTTGTGGTAACACATGATAAAGCATGGAATGTACCAGTGGGGATCCAAGTCTACAGGACAGGGAGAAGCTGTATGTCTCACTCCATCAACCTTGGCTGTAGGGGAAAAACTGACAGCTTGGGGTCCTAGTTGTGTCATCAGGTTGGAGAGGACTCTTCAAAATGTTTAAATGCTTCTCCACTTTGTAAATCAGACTTTTCATCCAAAACTAAGACAGCATATTAAGTTTCATGTACCTTGTCTCCTGCCTGGGCATATTTGAAAGACCTGCATGTCTGACAAGATTTCAGTCAACGTGTTAAGGTTTTACAATTTCTACATAAAGAAGAAGTGAAGAATAGAAGAAGGAACTATGCTGCAAGTTGGAAAATAAGAGCAGATAGTAAAATGTTTCCATTACAGATTTTTCCCCATATCAAAATATTTTACAGGATAATTCCACTTCAGACAAGTCATTTGAACCTGGCTTTGTTTGAGAAGAATAAGAAATAGAGATACCAAAAAATCTCCAATGAACCTTTCCTATTCACAGAATCACAGAATCACAGAATCACAGAATCGTATAGGCTGGAAAAGACCTTTAAGATCATCGAGGCCAACCGTAAACCTAACACTACCAAGACCACCACTACACCATGTCCCTAAGGACCTCATCAAAACGTCTTTTAAATACCTCCAGGGACAGTGACTCAACCACTTCCCTGGGCAGCCTGTTCCAATGCTTGATAACCCTTTCAGTGAATTAAAATTTCCTAATATCCAGTCTATTGTGGATGCAGCTACTGGTTCTTTACCTACTCACAGCTCTGGAATAAGCCAGTAAAGGAGTGTGAAACCCCATACAGAATAAAAGACAGGATTTGCATTATTTAGGTTCAAAATATTTCTTTCACTTGTTTTTTACCCAATTCCAATTGCATGTGTTTGTTTGTTCTGTTCTACAGACTGCTCTTCCAATTTTTCTATTTGTCTTTACCTCCCTACTCTCCCTCTTTCGCTTGTTTCCTTCTCTTGCGTCACCTCCGGTTGTCACAGCCCCTTGCTTAACTCTTCTATCATCTCTGTCTTTCTCTAATGCAGACTGTGCTCATATAGTCTCTTCAATAAGAAATTAAAAGTGAATGTTTATGTAGTGTAATCTATAGGATCTATGTATTTCTTACTAAGTGAAGGAGTTACACATATACATCTGTAATTGATACGAATAACTGCTATTATGCAACTGTGTGTATCTTAGAGAGAGCACCAGTTCTCCAGCCAGGTTATCCTTTACAACTCTTATTCAGATGACCCTTGATATGCACAGTAAGATACTGCTCTGGTGCTTTTCTTGGCCTAAGTAAATACAGTTGTATGAAACACAAAGCAGTAGTCCTTTTCAGGGCCTGTGATGAGTGAGGAAGCATGAATTTTATTGCTTACTTAAATTTGGAATTCTTGTCAGTAAGCCCCTGGTCTGCTTTGATTTGTATGATAAAATGGAAGGATACTAAGTGTGCTTCCTGGTTTATTGTTTGAACAGCCAGTGATTTTTTGTAAAGACATGGCAAAAATAGCTAGTCTAATCCCATCATTATCAATACAAGCAAAATGAATGCCACCTTTGTCTGTTCTGCAGCCTCTGCTCAGAGTTAAGTTTCTGTTGGAATTTCCTGGTTCCTGAATTCAATTCTAGGTGGAGCTCTCAATATTAAATGGATTTATCTTTAAAGGTAGCAGGAGGTGGTGTGTCCAAACCTAATGAAGAACTACCATCAACAGCAGTAGTGCAGATACCTTGGGAGACAGGTGTAACAGGTCAGTGTGAAACGTGGGGTATTTTGAGGGTAACAGAACACTGCCAACTAACTGGGTAAGGAGAACATGGAATTTTACATTAGGTTAATGCTTGCTGGTACTTGGTGGGTTTGGCTGGAAAAGGGAGATTTGAGGAAATGCATCTCCAAGATTCTGGCAAGAGCCACATGGAACTGGTTAATGGGAGCATGCAGAACCTTATCTTAGGCAGTGATGATCAGTTAAAACTCAAATTGTCAGTGAAAAGGACATGTATTCGGTATGTGGGCACTCACAGCTGGCAATAGGATGTGAGTAGCATAGAAATGTTTTTTGAAAACTAGGTGCAAAAGGCAGAGAGCAATTAGAGCAACACATTAAAAAAAGAGGCTTATCTTGTTCTCGTCTTAGCTTCACTCAATGCTCCCTCAAGACTGTTCTTAGGGCTTTATCTCAATACCTCTTTTCAGCAGGAGAGATCAGATCTTTGAACAAAGCTGGTGTTTGATCTACAGTGTCATCGGTGGAGGCAAAGGCCCTCATTGCAATGTCCTTGATATTATGCCTATAGGTTTTTCTGCTATTAGACTGATGTCCCTTCATCTCCCCCAGTTTGTTGGGACATTTCTTATCTATGCTATTTTCTACTTTTCTGCTGCTGCCACTAACGTCTGTTTGGTCTAGTTCCATGACAGCGAACCAGCTGTAACCATGTAGTCATGCACCCTGTAATCACAAAAGGGATGTTTTGTTCTCCACAGTAGCTAGCTGGAATTGAGGTGTTTCTACTTCTTAGCTAGCAGGAACATTTCTCTTCCATTTTTTTTGCTGAGGATCTGACATTCCCACTCTGTGCTATAACCCCGTCGTGAAGTTCTGCAAAGGAGTAGTTTCTGATTCAGGCTGTCCATAGACCTTCACTGCACTGAAAGTTCACAAAAGAGTAGGTCAAGTTATAAAACTGTACTTCACAGATACGAACCTGCATTAGACTTATAGTTTTGCCTAATCCCATCCTTACCTTTTGCTTCCAATTTTTTTGAGTCTAACAGTCCAGGAAAAATGACCTGTTAAGAGTTTAAAGTTCAGTAGGGTGTTAATGCCTAGCTTCCTGTTACTCAGTTGGGGCTTTTTTGGAAATGTTGTAGTTTTACTATATTTTGACAGATCTCTTTCAAAACTTCTTACAAACCTTATAAACAGTGATGAGAAAGGAATATTGTTTGGTGTCTTCTGGGAATGTGGTTGGTGTCTGAATGAAAAAGAGAAGATTGAGAAAAGTTTCAAGTAGGGGACTAATATCTGCTTTGAATACAGTCTTCTGCCACTGCTCTGCAATACATAATTTGATATTAAAAAGTGAAATGCTAGACTGAATAACATGCACTAAAGAACAAAAAATTAGCCATGGACTGAGGACACACTAAATGCTTGACTTCGATGACAAGTTTCATGCTTTTGTTGAGTGTTTGACTGTTTTGTTTTTTTTTTCCTGAGATCAGTTGTGATTAAACTAAACCTACTATATTTAGATCAAGTGTTAATTCCTTGTGTATAGCAAAGCACACAGTCAATATGTGTGTATTAACACATACCTGTCCCACACTGTCTTAAGGGATGGAGGAAAGGACATGTGCTTCTGAAAACAGCAGGTAAGGGTTAAGAATCTAGTGCATATCTCTTTAGGGAAAATACCCTCCAACTTAATATGACTTCTGTTTAACATATATGTCGGCTTTTTGTCTTTCTTTAACATAGGTAATGAGAGTGAAAGGGTCTATGTTCTCTGCTTAGCATTCACTTTTTAGTCCCTTGAGCAGCATTTGCAGTAGGCTGATAGACCATGATAGCCATTTTTGTCTGATAAACTCAATTAAAATGATGTTATCAAAATAAAAAATAACTTTTTGAATCATAAATATTCATAGTGATAGTTGGAAAAATGAAAATTTGGGAAAGAGGAGATAGATCTAAATGAATTTGAGAGCTTCTTAGGAATCAAATGTTTAATAGTATTGGTTTATAAATTCTCTTCTTTCAATTTTCCCACAGTAATAACATGTTTTTATACAAAGAAAGAAACTGCTGGGGGTGGGGGCAGAGAGATGGTACCCTAGTGAAAGCATACATAAAATTCAGTTGCTGTTGTTTGGAGAGAGTGAATCAGTGAAATATCTTAGTGCATACTATGCAGTTTGATGTAATGTGATAGCTGAACTTTCACATTTAAAAAGAAATAGAAATACTTTTTCCTAGTATCCATGTGTCCTGTTCTGAGAAGCAGTAAACCTGGTGGCTGGACAGGTTTATGGGGTTGGTTGAAGCCAAGAGAATGTTGATGGTCACCTCTGATGGGCCTGTCCAGGGTGCAGCTGGAGGGATTAGCAGCATGTCAGTAGTAACTTCTGAGGAAGGAAATGCTTAACATATCCAAGATGGGATTTTATTACATTTCTACAGCACTGTTGTATGGCATCTTGCATTTCATGACACAGCTGTAAAAAGTACAATGTGGTCCCAACACTGCTGCATGACAGGGCAGCTACTGGCTCCTGGCAGGGCTCACTGACTTCAGCTGTGCTCCATGCAGCCCATCATCCATCTGGATTGACTGGCTCATGGAAGAAGCTTTAAAGTACACGCTTCCCACTAGTATGTCCTCTGAGAACCCATAAAAAGGAGAAAGTTATTCAGAGGCACTCAAATACTGGCAAGATCATTATAATTTTCTTTTTTTCTGTGTTGTGCAGTTCCCCACGAACGTCAAAGATGGGCACAAGAATCAGTGCAAGGGTTCAGCGGGTTGTCAACAAATGGGGCTTGGTATTTGCCTTAAATGATGCTGATCTCAGTATATTAAAAAAGAAATCAACCCTGCTGCTTTCCTCCAATAAAAGGAAGAACGTAGGGGGCATGCACATTCTGTGCGGTTCTTCTGCTAATTAGTGGTTTGCAGGAACTGTACATGAAAAGCTCCCCACTGAGCTTACTGAATTTTATGTAACAGCCTTATTATCTGGTATTAGTGTTAAATATCCATTTTCTCTCATGCCCCCATACTGGTAGATGAAAACTTACTGTTTGGGCTTCTTATGTTGTTGGCTTGATTGTACATAGTGCTAAGGGAAGACAAAAATCCTTTTTAAATGAGCTCAGAGCAAGAAAAATCTGTTCCAGTTGGAAGAGTGCTTGGGATTATTTTGGAATGTGTTGTTGTGGCTTTAGCAATAGTTAAGTAAAACTACCGTGTAATATTTTAGCTGCCTATGGGACTCTTCAAAAAGCAAAACCTATGATGTCATTTCTCCCATCTTCCCTGTTGTTTTGCCGGAGGGAAGAGGGAAGGCATGGGGTGGAATTATGAGAACAGTCTCCAAGATACACTTTTGTTAGGGTTACAGCTTGAGGATACTTGAGAGTCTATTGCTTTGTCTGCAACTTTTCACATGCTTTATGTTCCCCATATATTTACATAGCTTTTGATGTTTATATGTATGGGGGCTGGCTGCTTTAAATATTTAAATTGTTATAAAGTAGATAACTTTCTTGAGTTGTGATTTGCTAATTGAATTGTATGACCAGAATATTTAGTGTGAGATAATGTAAATAGTCAGTGCAAGACGTATAGCAATATGGTAGAAAGTCTGAAAAAGCTGATACATGCCCTTGTTTACTTCCTCTGGATTCCTGTGGCATTTTTGGCATAAGCATTTTGGTGTAACAAAACGATATTTGATAAATCTACTGCAGCAAGCTAACACTGATATCCTGCTGTGTTGCTTTGTTGTTGGTACATTTGTAATATAAAAATTCAATATTTAGACACTGCCTTTAAAGAAGAACATGAGGAAAGGATAACTTGTGCTTCTTTTGAGCCCTTGTTTTGTTTTGCTAGTACTTGCAATAGAGATGAGGGGTTTCCTACTACGGGAAAGTCAGGAGCATTTTGCACTGTTGAGCACCTACTACTTTTATTCCCAAAGATGATTACAGATTTTTGATTTACACCTAGGAGTTGCCAGCCTGGTTTGCTTGGGTACCACTGGCCATGACAGCTCATGCAGGAGAACATATGTTTTCATCCTGGCCTCTTTTATTCTCTTAGCAGACACTACGATGTACCCTAATATTTTAATTGATTCAGGGTGTGAGTATGAGGCTGCACTTCCTCCGTGCACTCCCTTACACCCTGAATCAGTTCAAATCTGTTTCTTTGCTCACCTACTGACAACCTGTGTCTTGTCGACCCCCATCGGCAGGTGGCTTATGACTACCTATGTGGCCTGTAAAGCCAATGCTTCACACAAGCAATTCAGAGCCATCTCCTGCCAGTGTTTCACAGGTCTTTTCAGTTATGTCTGCTGCAGGTATATTTTCTGAGGGAAATATTGAGCCCTAAGGGGCTTGAAAATAACTTTAATTTCACTTCTAATCACTAGGAGGATTTAAACCCTTTTTCGGAAGGCTCTTCCACTTCTGAAATATTTCCTCCCTACGTCCCATGCAATGCCTATATTGCCATAAATTGGCAGTGTGTGCCCTCTGTGCCTGTTGCTGTATGCACTTAGCCTCTAGGTAAAGGAGCTGGGGCTATTCTTGACAATTTTCACTATTTACCTCTTCAAGTATCCTTCCAAACTCTCCCCATCTTTCTTCAAAGGCATTTCTTTAATCTCACCACTTGTGATTACTTTAGTCCCTTCACCTTTCCTTTTCCTCTCTGATGTTGGTCCTGCCAGTGGGCTCCAGCTTTCCCCATTCAGCCCAGGAAATTTCTAGTTTAGATGACAATGTGGCTTTTGAGATTGTTTTGGAAAAGGATTTATTCTCAGATGATGTTCCGTGCTACCACAGTATAAATGTACTTATTATGAAGAATTAGAACGAGAAGATTTACTTGTGAATAACCATATGCTTGGGAAATGCTTTCTCTCTGTATGTTTGCAATATGCCCTTTTACTTCTTCCCTTCAGTCTCTAAAACCTCTGGGAACCGGATACTGAGCAAAATGACAGGCTATATGGACTGCCTTAAAGGGTGCTTCTACATTTAAAAGTTTCATTGTAAACTTTTGGTGCATAGGTAAACTCATGCAATGAATTTAAGCGCATACTATTTTATACAATAGTCCAGAGTTTGGGAAACAATTCTGGTTTTGGTGATGTAATTATGAGGTCTGAAAGGAACCATATATGGTCCTCTGGTCCTGAGATGAATTTGCACTGCTGGTGTTTGAGAAGAAAAAACTCCCTAGATAACTGTATCCGTGAGATTCATGTTAGTCCCTTAACTTAGTTAATTACTTCTCAAAGCTGAACCAGACTTAATCGTATCATCAAAGCATAATTTATTTTGCTTTATAAAGTCTTTTCCATCATCTAGGAAAGCCAACTTGGATCTTACAACTAAGGTACTGAAATGATTTGCCTTTTGCATTTTATTTTAAAAACAACACTTCCTTTCAATGTGAACTTTCAATTTCCTTTAACAGTGGAAAGAACAGCATCTCATAAAGGTTAACATTTGTCAATCTGTAAATGAAATCAAGCTCCATTACTACATTATCTATACCTGTGAAAGGGGAAATAATTCACTGTGATTGTTTCTCTCACACATTACCATTACTGTGAATATAGTTCATACATAGTCTCCATATGGCATTGGATATTTTCACCAATGTCCTGCAATCTGTAAGTCATTTTTTCAGGTGATGTCTATTTTAAAATTATATATAATTTTCATCATTACATCCACAGTATAGGTACTTTAAATTAACATTTTAAAAGTAAATGGACCATAACCACTTTTATAGATCCTTTTCCTAGTGGCACGTGTGTTCACATTTGGACACTAAATAATAGTTTCTCAGACTGACAGAAGCTTTGACATTGTAAAATAGATAAAGCTGCAGAGTTATGACATGAAATTTTGGGACACTAACCCAAACCAGTAGGCTGAAAGTTCAGGGAGAAATGAGCACGTAGATGCAGAGAGGTTTTTCCTCAGCTGTGACTATTATGAGTTCCTTAAGACAGAGATCTCTTAGGCTCATAATAACACAGTGCTCCCCAGTCTCCTTCACTGTTGAATTTTGGACTCAAGGAAAGCTAACCTTCAGATCTCCTTTTTTTTGGAGGCTTTTAAAAAGCTATTATTTTCTGATGTTTGCCTCAGTTAAAGTGATTTTTTTCACATTTAAAAATCATACAATGCTGTTCAATGTGAAAAGCTTGGTCCCTTAGCTTTGAAGCTTTCCAGGCTTCCCCATAATCTGCTGTAATTTAAGACCATCAAAATGGAGATTTTAAGAGGCTATTTCTCTTTTAAAATATTTAACTATTTCTGTTTGTCCTGCTTGAATTCGAAATCACTTATGACAAATTCCTGAGAGTGTTTTCAGAAATTTTCATGTCTTAAGAGGAAGGCTAATGTATACGCAAGAAGCAGATGCACGCTGTGAGCTGCTGTTGGCTCACTTACCTCCCTTCTGCCTTCTCCCCCTCGCAGCGGCCTCTCCAGTGCTCCTGGCAAGCTGGTGACAAGTAACTTAAGACACAAGATTTCTAGACCGTGCTTAATTTTTCTTTCTTCTCAGGTGAATTGCTTCACATATAGGATGTTTGCCTGTACAAATAATTTTGCAAGATCATTCAGAGAAAGGAAAAAAATCAGTTAAACTAATGAGGTAAGGTTGGTCAGAGCAATAGCTCTGAAGACAAACAGTGGAAAAGGATTGCCTTTTCCAGGTTATCCAAGATGCTGAATGCAGGCTGTACTGCTGTTGCCAAGCTTTTGACATCTTTCAAAATTGTAATGATAAGTTTAAACCCCTACTGGTATCCCTTTGGGGAAAAGCTGTCAATGAAATGTAAGCTACCAATCCAAAATAATGGTATATTTTGAATCTGAGAGTTGAGTTAAATTAATGTCACTTCTAGAAGACAAATATGATAATCTTTGCTGTTGCTCGGTTTTTCAATTGAGGCATTTGTTGCTTAATTACATTTGACTTGTATGCATAAATAACTTTGCAAGGTTAATACATTATTTTCTAGTAAGTATCTGGACACTTTCCCATCTAAAACTAGTCAGTGTTCTCATAATGCCCCTTTTCTCCCCATCTCCCTCCTCACCTTCAACTCCCCCCTGCTGTCCAAAATGCCCTAGAATATTGTTCTGAGGGGAAAGGCATCTGTGCATCCACAGGCATCAAGATTAAGGAAATAGCTTCCAGATTTAACGCCCTGCAAGGCTGGTGCTCAGCTGATAAATACAGAATCACAGAATCACAGAATTGTATAGGTTGGAAAAGACCTTTAAGATCATCAAGTCCAACCGTAAACCTAACACTACCAAGACCACCACTATACCATGTCCCTAAGCACCTCATCCAAACGTCTTTTAAATACCTCCAGGGACGGCGACTCAACCACTTCCCTGGGCAGCCTGTTCCACTGCTTGATAACCCTTTCAGTGAAGTAAAATTTCCTAATATCCAGTCTAAACCTCCCCTGGCACAACTTGAGGCCATTTCCTCTTGTCCTATCACTTGTTACCTGGGAGAAGAGACCGACCCCCACCTCTCTACAACCTCTTTTCAATACAAAGCTTCCAGTTCAGCATTTCAGCCCAGATTCAGAAGACATGGCTTTGCCTTGTTACAGTGTTTTCTTGCAAATTTTAACAGTAGTGATGGAGTTACACCAGCTGAATGGGAGGAGTACTAATTTTAGAGAAGACCAGCACATGCCATACAATCACACTATAGCTGAGGTTGGGAGGGATCAACTAGATCACCTAGTCCACACGCCCTCCTCAGAGCAGTGCCAACAATAATAGACAGGACCGTGTCCAGTGGAGTTCTGAATATCTCCAAGGACGGAGACTCCTGCAAAAAAACCGACCTCGTATGAGCAAGTGTACTGGGTTTATTGGCGAGTTTTCTGTGTGTGGGGAGGGCAGAGGGGTGCTGCAGGGGCAGCCCCTGTGAGGACACAGCCAGTTCCAGCCGGCTCCAACGGCCGCACCGCAGGGCCCGGCTGAGCCCCTCAGCCACGGGCGGGAGCCTCGGGGAAAGCCTGGGGAAGGAAGGGCAAAAGATGGATAAGAAACGGGTAAGAAATGGGTACGAAACTGGGTAAGAAAGAGCAGCCGGGGTTGAGGGAAACAGGGTGAGAAACAGCCCTGCGAGCCCCGAGGGGAGAGCAGGAGGAGGGCAGGAGCCGCTCCAGGCGCCCCGGCAGAGATGCCCCTGCGGCCCCTGGAGACATTTCCGCTCCCCACCACATGTTACTATCTATATTTGGTAGAATCTAGTGAAATTATTAACTTTTTTTTCAGGTCTGTATAAGGCCTGTGTTCTCCTTAGACATGAACTCCACAGATCCTTATTTTCTCTCTTCAGTGGAAATCCTGTCTAGAAAACTGATTATTTGGCCTAAATATAACAGCTAAGGAGTAAGCTATGCCACTTGAATAGCTATGCACAGTAATTCCCAATCTTACTTTGTAACCTGCATTCCTATGCAGAAGTGCAGCAGTGCCAACTTCAGTGATTTTTGTGCTACAAGATGACTGATCAGGCCAACCACACCTTTTCTCACTGTCTTTTTAAATGATGGCTCTTTACATTTACATCATGCCGCCTAATTTTTTGCCTTTTCTGAGCAATTAGTTGAAAGCTGGAAACAATGGTAACAGGTAACCCATGGAGGAGAAAGGGCTTTCTGTTTAAAAACAGAGAACATGAATGCTAATTTTGACCCTAAGGTACGTTTCTGGCAAAGTAGGTTAGCTCAAATGTTGTTTTGTTTTTCTCTAGTAGGAGTACCTAGACATCTTAATCCCATCCTTGATACTGTCAAAGAACACCTGGAAGAAGCCTAATAAACATGGAAATACTTCAAACACTTTATTTTTTGGAGTAACAGTGTTAATTTTAGAAAACGTTTTGGGCCAACTCAAGCAGGCACTATTGTGAAGAAATCGTCAGTATAAATTGTGTTCTGCAAGGGGAAAAGAGACATAAACATGATTTTTTTTTTTTTAAATATGTGCTATATCTGTGTCATTCCCATGCCACCTTTAACCATTGGAGGTTTAAGAAGGAAGATAGCTGATTACTGCTAAAGTTCTGTGAGGAAAATCACCAGTTTCACAGGGCAGTATTTCCATGATTTAGGTTGGCATTTTGCGCTTAAGTCTTTGTGACAACTGTGCTTTCCTCACCACCCCAGCTTCTGAACTTTGAGCAACTGAAAGCCCCTTGCAAACCGAGATGAGGCTGCCCAGCTGTGCAGACGCGATTGTGTCCTGGGATGTGGGAGCAGCTCCCTTTCTCCAGCTGGTTGTGGTATGGAGAAACAGTCAAGAGAAGCACACCTTGGTTGGCTCCTGAGCAATGTGCCGTCTTTTCTCCTGCTTCAAGGCTCACAGATGTAGTTGGCCGGTAGACTGATCAGCTGCATCCAGCCTGTCTTTGAGGAGCTGAAGAGAATGTGTGCACCATATTTTTTGTGATGAAATATAGCAGGTAAAGAATCATTAATTATATTATTACACTGTCAGTTACTGTGATAACAAAATATTTTTGTGAACCTTTCAAGCATGGTCTCATGTGTGTGGGGGGTGGTTTAGTTTCTTCTTCTGGTTTTGGGTATTTGCCTACAGCACAAGGAATACTGTGTGGCTTTTGCATCAGGTGGGTGGGGTCCTAGTCATCTCAGTCCCAGAGCAATATGAACCTATTTGAACAAACAAACCCCTCCTAGCTGGAGATCAGCTTCGTATAGTTCCTGCAGGTCCAGCCAGTTCTCTCTGTGCATCAGTGCAGGATTTATGAACAGAAGTCTATTTAAAATGTCACAAGACTTCTACCCTGCATTGTGAACTTTAACTGCCACCACCTGCTCCACACCCACACAGACTTAGTGAACTTGGATATACAGCTAATAGAAAACACTTAGTTTCAAAAATATAAATCTACATACAATACTGAATGCAATAAAAACTTTCAAAACAAGATGTATTTCCAACCTCCTTTGCTTGGGGTGAAGTGGACATGTGAAGCCCACGGCACAGGGTTGGTATTTTTATCTGTTATGTCTCACGCAACTTGATAGCCTCACTCATGCAGTAAGGTAGGTGTAGCCTAGCAGTAGAGGTTGGTGTCACTTCACACACACTCATGCCCCTGACTGGAAGTCTGAGAAAACCTGCATCCCACTCGTGAGCTAAAATGCATGTCCTGCATTCTTTGCTGCTCAAGGCAAAGAACCTTTGCAGTCCTCCAGTTGGTTTGTGTCCAAGTCCAATCCAGGTCCTACAGTCAAAAAATATTGGTATCTGGATAAAGTAAAGGTAAATGTGTTTCATAATGAAAGTCAAAGAAGATTAAATGAGAAGTTTCTCACCACAACTGGTTTTTTTCTCTGCTAGTGAAGGATATATTATTTATTTTCCCCTAGGAAAGCTCTTGGTAGATTGCTTTTTCTCATCTTCTGTTTTGTGACCTTGGTTGTGCTAGAGCTGCAATTTTATGCTTGTCTCACTATCACTAATTTTTGCTGACAGTTATGTTTATTCAAATGTAACTGTGTGATTGCAAACATGACAATATCTTTCCAATACCTGCTCTCAGTCTTGTGAAATCTAGTGACCTGCATGTGTAAGTGGTTCTGCTTTTAATTCAGATGTCTCACTCCTGGTTTTGTGGGGACAGGGCACTGATCCTGCGGCTCTGACAGCAGTATTTTGCAACTACATAATCTGACTTTGTGGCTCTGCTAAATCCTTTGTATCAGGGAGGTTGAACTTGGTTTGCCCTTTCTTTCACTCCATTGTAACACTGATGCTTTTGCCTGTGCTTCCACCTTCTTGCCTCTTTCCTCCTGCCAGTTCATTTTGGTCCTGTTGTCCCATTGTTCAGACTTGGATATTGTCCTTGCCGTAGCCCTACTTCTGATGTCAGAACTCCCTCCAGTTCCCTTTCAACTCCTGACCATGAGCCTCACATATGTAAAATGGATTAAATGTCATCCTTTTTAGAAAAAATAAAGGCATGTTTCTTTTTTATTAAAATAACCAAAAAAAGGCAGAAAAACCGCCTGTTCTCAGACCAGACTACTTCTTTCTGTTGCTGTCTCCATTATTTCCATTGCTCACCCACCACAAAGATACTGCTCTTTTTACTTTTTTCTCCCCTCCCTTTTCCTGTGCAGGATGCCAAGCACACAGGAAGGAAAGAGAGGGAGAAATAGTAATAATATTAACTAGGATCCAAACAGAATAAATTTCTGAGTAATGCTGACACCTCCCTTCCAGTATGCTTGAGTGAGTGGGGCAAATGCTTTGCAGAAGTGATCAAAAAAAATTCAAAGAAAGACAGTTAGGTACACACAGATCTGAGTTAACAAAAATGTCTTATCATGTCTCAACTTAAACTTGTAATAAG
The DNA here is from genome assembly GCF_034638445.1 of Ciconia boyciana. Lineage (NCBI taxonomy): Eukaryota > Metazoa > Chordata > Aves > Ciconiiformes > Ciconiidae > Ciconia > Ciconia boyciana. The sequence continues at coordinate 82,679,673 of NC_132935.1, forward strand.
TTACGCTAAAGTTACAGGAACTGTTCATATGCATAAAGCTTGGATAAAATTCACTTGCTGAATTAAGGGTCCAAGTTCTCTTCCCTATTGTATAATAGTTTTTGAAGTAAAACAATAGTCTTTGTAAATGATAAAATGAAAGAACCCAAGAAGGAAACTTAGCAGGAACAATGAGTACTTTATATCTCCCCCCCTTCTCCCTTCCCTTAGATTTGGCAGGATCCTTCAGGAATGGAAAACATATCTTAACATTAACCAGCATACATGAAGTGATTTCTCAAAATTTCTGCTGTTAGTAACCTTTGAGCCAAACTTTGAAACTCATGCATGCATACAATGTTCATGGTCACCTTCCTGATGTTTATCTTTAAGTGTTTTTAATGAGTCCACAGTGCAGACAAGATGCTGCTAGGAAAGAAAATAGTTGTACATATAAATGACTTGGAGAACCATGCAGTTGCAAAGATTATTCTTTCTTATGTGCCTTTGCTCATGTGAAACTGAAGAACTTCAAAAATGTGGCCTTGAAGGATAATTTTAAAGCAGCTATTCAACTTGGATCCAGTTGTGTACGCATAATTATATACATACATGGCCTGATGGTTATCTGACATAGGTTTTATTGCCAAGGGACACATTCCATTATTCGTAATGCACACTAGTGTAAGTCTACTGTGCCTACCTTTGGATTTATGTTGCTGCAGTGCTTGAGAGCCCTTGTCATGGATGAGGAGTCTGTTGTATTAGGGTCTGCACAAATGGAGAATGAGTAGATGTTCCCTGCTCCCAAGAGCAACTCTCCACAACCTATTTGGATGCCTGACAGTTTGTTTTTTTTTTCTCAGCTGCACCTCAGACTTGGGACGTTTTTTCTCAAGCATCAGCTAAGTATAATGCTTTCATTTTACATTGACGACAATACAGTGTTTAAGAGGTTTTTCATATTGCAAACCCAAACCATGATCTTAGTAATAGAACTCTTTCATAATATTTTAATCTCCGTCATCAAGAAAACTTGCAGGAAAATTCAGTGTATGTATGTAAAATGGTTAAATGGTGTTGCAGCCATGTCTGTCTACTAGTATGTGCGATAGTGTTGAATGAAGCATGGAGTGAGGTTTTTTTCCTTTTGTGATTAGATTGTTAGAGCTTAAACTTGGTGTGTTCATCAGACTGAAAACTATCACAGGTGAGCATACGGATAGCTAAAAGATGTCAGTGCTCATATCTACTATACAATAAAAATGAAGAGTGAAGAGGCACTAATGACAATTTGTGGAGTGCTTGAGTTAAGGAAAGAAGGAAGGTGCATACAGGGACAGTAACATTGCTCAAAAGTGGTGAGGTTGGTGACTTCACAACCTCTATGGGCAATCTGTTTCACTCCTTCACTGTTGTCATATGCAGTTCGCAGTTCTCTTGTTTCAGTTTACGCTCATTGCTTCCCATCCTCCCACTGGGCACCACTGAGAAGTGCCTGACATCATCTTCTCGATGACCTCCTTGTATGTATTGGAAAACTGCTACTAGGTCCTGTTCTCCTCCTACTACGCCTTCTGTTCTCCAGGCTGAAAAAGCCCCGGTGCCTCAGCCCTCCTCACAGGACAATGTTCCAGTCCCCGAACACTGAATTTGCTTTAGTTTATCGATGTCCATCCTGTATCAGAAGACCAAAATCAGACACAGCTTTCTAAATGACATCTCACAAGTGCTGAGCAGAGGGAGACAATCCTTCTCCTTGATGTGCTGGCTGTGTCCCTGTTAACACAGCCCAGGGTGCTGTTGGCCGTCCCTGCAGCCAGGGCACACTGCTGGCTCATGCCCAGCTCGCATCTGCCAAGGCCCCCAGGTCCCTTCCCGCAGAGCTGCTCCCAGCCAGGCATGGACCAGCCCGTGTCCTTGCACCAGAGCTTCCTGCCCACAGGCAGTGCTTGGTATCTGTCCTTGTTTTAGTAACCTAACACATAAATAAAATGTGAATAGTCTCTTAGTGCAATTTGCATGCAATTGCTGTATCATTCCTGTAACATTTGCTAATCACACCATCATGACTGTATGTGTACTAAAATGCTATATATGAAACTACAGAGATTTTACAGTGTCATCCTAGCTATGTTGTGCTACTTAATTAACACTGATCAATCCTTAAAATTCAGATCCAAAACCTGAAAAACCTAAGTAGGAGTCAGGAAAGTGAGATAGTGAGGTGAGATTGAATGTTGAAATGCAGATTCAGATTTGCAGCTGACCGTACCCAAGGTCCAGACAAATGCAGGCGATGCATCTGGAAATGCAAAAGGAGATGGGATTACATTCTTGGCCCAGGTTCCCTTTTTGCTGATGCATTGCAGCTGTTTGATTAAAGAGGATGTCTCCTGAACACCATATATCAGTACACATCAGTTTATTACTGTCGCCTAAGGTGTGTCAAGCCACAGAAAAGCAATGAGCAGAGACAGTGAAGTTCCATAGAACCTGCTATAGACATGAATCTAGCTCTAGCTCCTTCAAAACCTCTTCTAGGACTTTTTTTTTCTTTAATCAGTCTCCAGATCCTATTAAACAGGAACAAAAAGAGGAAGTACACAGTATCTACTTTCTACAAAGCAGACTGTATTTATTTGTTTAAGTGAGACAGAATCTCAATGTCTTCAGTCTTTCTTAAAAGCAGATTTAAGCAAATCATCCAGGCAGCCAGCCAGGCAGAGTGTGCATTTTTAGGCACTGACTCAAAGACAGTGTCAAGACATATTAAGCCGGGTGCCTAGAAATAATATATATGAGATTAAAAAAAGAATACTAAAAGATCATCTTGCCACAGTTGTCACTGATTATTTGATACAGGAGAAAGAGAAATTGCATTGTAAGCCATAAAAGGGTGATGAAAAATGCTTTGAAATATTAAGCTAATACAGTATCTAGGGCTGAATGCCATCTGATTGCTACTTCTCAGACACTTCACTATTGTGCGTCACCTGAATCTAGTCTACAAAGAAGCTGATTCAAACCACCACCTTCCCAGAAAAAGCGCAGTTTTTTAATTACTTACTTGTGTGGAAAACTTGCTGAAATGATTGTATATCCCAGTAGGAGATTGCTTTATATTAAGGATATAAAGCAGGATGGAACAACTACCTTGATTTCCCCCTTTCTTTTAATATGTGTGTGCAGCAGTACAAATTAAGCATCTCACCCAGATAATATCATTTATATGATGAATAACTGATTTTGTTCTTAATCTTGAGCGCTGAGATGGGAGCAGTATTTTCCTCAGCTTTGAGAAAAGCGACAATCATAGGTAAAGTTTAACAGTTTTCGTGGCAAGATGAAAGTTTAAGTGGCAAGATAAGTTTCCTTTTCTTTTTAACTCAACGCGCTGTCACTAATAACATCGTACTTTTACCAGCTGAATATACCTTTTATCTAACGTACTCTGCAAGGCACACTAGGATTCACAGAGGTTACTCTCGGTAGATGGTGCTGTTGTGTCTTAAACTACTTCCTAGGACGAGATGCAAACTCTGCTGCTGGGCAGCAGAGGCACAGGAAAGGTTCTGCCTCTGGGACGATTACAGAGAGCCTTGAAGAAGTGGGTTTTTTGATTAAGAATGGGCAGGAATGATTTGCTGAAGTTTTATGTGACTGTAAAACCTGTACCAGAAGAAAAAAGATACGAAGTAGATCATACGGTTTAAGGATGGAACAGACTCTGTGCGGGATGAATCCACCGCAGTACCGAGTCAGGAAAGAAAACTTCAGGTGTCTACTGAATTATTAGTGCTTATGGCCTTTAATTGCCTGTAAAAGGATATGACCATGCCTTATCTGATATTGCACTTTTCCTCAATCTATTTGAATGACAACTCTTGCACAGGTTACATAAAAAAGGAAGTTGCACTGAAGGGTTCTGCTAGTACGTGCATGAAAAGAGCACTGTGCTGCACTGGAGTACTCCGTTGTTACCTCAGTACCTGACATGCAGAAATCAAACCAGCAGATTTTTCTTTCAGGCCTGAAAAAAAACCCTGAAGGCATGTGTGTCTGCAAACATGAGATTACTTTTTTTTTCTGTTAGCTTCTCTTAGAAGCATTTCCTCACTAGGATCTCTGGATTTCAATAGTGCAACTATTGAAAGCCTAGTGAAAGCCTAGTGGTACAGTGTGAGAGCACCTCTGGTCACTTCTGTTATGTTCCCCAAAGCTATTTTTGGCTTTTGCACAGTAGAGAGCAATTCCTGGATCCCAGTTCTGCTGAGCCAGCTGGGCTCTTACAGCCTGTTTACAGTTGGGAGCTGTGCTGCTGAGAGACTGAGGACAGTAAGAAATATAGGCTCTCTCAGGATAGTGGGAGGTAAGGCAGCCCTAAGACAGTGGAAAATTAGGGCAGCATTAACTTACAGTCCAGGTCTGGGCCAGTCTTAGCCATGTAAGTAGCCTACATGATGGATAAACTGAAGGGATTTTATCTGTTTAATGAGCAGCATCGTCTTTTTTAAATGAATAGATGCAATTAAAGTAGCAGACTGCTGCCCCACAGCATGCTCCCAGATGGCAGCCCAATCTCTAGGCCAGGGTTTCCTTCTGTTTTTTGTAGGCAATCCCTGGAGCAAAAGAATTCAAGCTACTGTGGTGACTAAATACAGGACGGGTGGAGATCACAAACAAAAAAGCATCCCTTTTGTCAAGTCCCTCCTGGACACATCTTTTCCATCCTGAGGACCTGATAAAGTCTAGTTGAGCCGAGCAGTCTTAGATACTTGGTTTATTCCTCAAGAGCATAAAATAGTTATTTTTATATCACATCTGTCTGGCTACCACCCCCTGTCGTGAAATCCTCTCTTTGCTATGTGCTATTAAGCACACTCAAACTCTTAAATGTTTTTTTAAGGCCAGAGAAGATGGTTGTGATTCAGAGAGAACACTTCACTGAAAACCATGGACCTAGATGGTATCCTCAAACTAAAAGCAGAATTTCCTGTTGTGATGCATAAGAATTTGCACTGGAGAAGTGATGACATGAGATGATGTTTTGCTCTTATTACATATTTAACATATCATTGACTCTTATAAGACCATAAACAAATGTATAGATTGTGGCAGGAGAAGTATGTAGACATGCAGACATGGTATTAACCTGAACACTTCGTTTCTTAAGTAGCTTACATTTTTATGGAGAAAAGCTGCTTTACAACCCATTTAGATGAAGATTAACTTGTTTAATGTTTAGCTTCATTCCCAGTAGAGCAGTGACTGAAATCTATTTAGTCTGAGAGAAATACAAGATCATTGTAAGTGTTCTGACTTAATTTGAATATTGCTAATGTTAAGGGACAGAGACTCTTGAAAATGAGTCCAAACAGTCAACTGTTTACATAATATTTGAGTCCCTTGGTTGGACTGCCATCTCCTTATCTTCGCATGCACAAGACTATTCCAGCCTTCTCAAAAGTGGTCTTGGGAGCCTGGATCTCAGCCTCTAAGCTGAACATGCTTAATTAAGTGGCTGCTGAAATGAGACTAGCCACAAACATCAGAGAATTTATAAACAGATGATTGAATCTGAGTCTGGGTGTAGCAAATCTCAAAGCCTTGAAGTAGACTCTAGACTGTATTACATCCACAAGCTGTATAGGAAGCCTGGTGACATAAAGCACAGTTTGCAAGCAAACCAAGTTTGCAGAGTCTTAGAGCCATTGGTAAAGCTGGCAGCCCTCATTTTTCTGCTCAATGTATTGCTGTCCATAAGACTCAATGCGTCTCCCAAATATCTATCACTGATCACCTCAGATAGGGAACCAGACTGTTCCACCTTTAAGCAATTATTCTCTGTGCCCAAGAGTGGCTTTCTAGAGGGATGCTTTGCTCCCTGGGTCCTTGCATGCTGTTCTAGCTCATGCCTACACTTGTAATTGTTCAGCCACAGACACAGAAGTTGAGTAGGACAGATGAAATCACTTGAACTAAAGTAATTTTCATTTTTGTTTGCTGAATGTAGGATGGACTTCTTCCCCCATTTAGATCTCTGCAATTCTAGAGTATTTCTGCAGAGTCTTGGGTTTTTTGATAGAAACTGCTAAGTCTCATGCTGGAACCTGCTGTTAAGGGCCAACCCCATCAAATGTCAGATGAAGGCAATCTCATCCACAGCAGTTACTCTGCCTGGAGGTTGTGACCTCCAAGAGAAAATCAGGAAGAAGCAGATTTCTGCCTGCAGGAGGTTATGCCACTATTAGGAGCCACCAGCTCCTAGAATAGGTTTCTACTGTCAAATATGTTGTCTGCTCCCCTAGGAGCCCCCAGCAGTGACAGTCTGAGCTCCACTCTGAGACTTCCCACAGGATGCTTCTGTCTAATAACCCAGCCCAGTTGTACTATTTCTGAGGAGTCCCAACCATCCTATGACAGTCCTTGTTTCCTACATAAGGAAAAAAACCCAAGACTGGAAAACTTTATGAATTTCTGCTGAGTCAGTTGATAACCTAGGAAGCGTTTCCTTGGGATGCCATGATTGTTTGTGAGTTGTGTTCAGCACCTGTGTTGCGCTGTTGCTACCGTGATGGCTGTGGTGAGAAGGCAAATGTCAGTGTTCCCTTCATGAGTGGCCCTGTGATCACTGCAGACAACACTGGAATGGGCAACTGGACCTGTGCTTTGAGTTACCTAGCAAGATTTGTGGTATATATGATTATTTAAATGCCTAAGGAATTCTTATATAAGGCAAGCAGAAGCACTGAGGTATTTTAACCTTAATTTACTGCTAAACCATTTCACTGAATTTGGCACCCTGTCTTCTTTTTTTTTTATTGCTTGGGAGTGTTAGAGAACACATATGTGTTTGGTGTCCCACACTAACGAATGGAGCCCCGTAAATGGTTAAAGGCCATCCTCATTTGTGCTTCTACAATGTATTTGTACAAAGTTGAACAGTGTAATCTCATTCAATGAAAGGCCACATATTTTTGTCTATCTTCGCTGCCCAAAACATTCTTTTGTCCCTGTACTGGTGTTCCTCTTAGGTCTCAGATCTGCAGTTTGGTACTTGCAACTGCTCCTTTCTGCCTCTCTTCACAGAGGAGAGATGAGTAAAAGGAGGGAAAAGAGAGGAAAAGGTATGGATGGACCCAAGAGGTGACTGTAATAGTACAGGCTGAGAATCTTCAAAAGCGTCTGAGACACACATTCATGCAGTACGCTCAGGAATCACTGATGTTTATAAACATAAATAACTCTTCACTTCCTCTTTATTCTGTTCATTTTTCAAGGCTAATCTGCTGCGCTATCCATTTGTAAAAGGAGTAGCCTGACCACTACTTTATTTTGGTAGCCAATCTTCAAAAGAAGTCTTTTGAACCAAAAAAAAACCCATAAAAGGTGGGGGCAACAAAGCTAGGTGTCTCTCAAGCAAGTTGAATCTGTTGGGGCAGTGGATAAAGTAATCATTTAACTTCTGTCTTCCTTTTGTGCTTACCACAGAGAGGCAGCTGTTGAGTTTGCTTGGCCCTGCCATCCCTATGGTGTAGGCTGGCATGCTCAGGTGTGATCTCCTTAGTCCCCAACAGGTGATTCATTCTGGTAGCTTACCCATGACAGGCCGCTGGGCAGGCGAGATGATTTAAATCCTGCATTGAAGGGAAGGTATAATTCAGGCCATATGTCAGGACTGTGTGTGTAGAAGCGGGTGGGTGAGGGACCAGGGTAGAAGTGGAGAAATAAGCACTGAGTCAGCAGCAGAGAGGATTGAAATTTATCCAAAACATATTGCCTAAGATTTTGGTAGCGCCTCCAGTATTACTAATGACAAGGCTGGGAGGTTTGGAGTTCCACCGATCGGCAGCTGTGCCCTCGGAAAGGGACATGGGGAAACTTTCTCATCTGTCAGGATCTTATTATTTGCAATGGAATCTGACAGCTCTAAGGTTACATGTGTATAAATCAGTCAAGCAGAAGAGGAAGTGGGAAGTAATTTTATTTTGCAGTGGCACAGGGAAAGAATTGTCATCCCGGAGTCTGAGCAGCACGGCCACTGCCGCTGCCATGTGCTGAGCAAGCATATACCATTCCCGAGACCCTTCTGTCCCTGCTCCCACTCCCTGCTGCCAGCACTGGAGCCTTCCTGCTCAGAGCTGCCCTCCTCCTCCGTCCTCCAATTCCTGAGAGAAGCCAAGGCAGCCAGCAGCGCTTACCTGTCCCCTTTCTGAGCTGCATGGAGTTGAGATCACGGCCGCATTAATTTCCTACATCGTCATGTCATTGCTTCCTCTCCTCCCAGTCCCAGGAAAGGCTGGGGGGGAGGAATCACATTGGCCTCTAAAGTGGGAGTCTCGATGCAAGAACAAGGTAACTTTTTTAGGAACAAAATGAATCCCAGAAAACTAGCCCAGGCAGCGCTGGGACTTGGAGCTGCGGTTACCAGGATCTCATGACAGGCTCTCCTGCCAACATCTTCACTTGGGTGTCAGCTGGACCTGAAAGCAGGCTTGGTTTGTTTTATATTTGTTTAATCAGGCCTAGAAGAAATAATCCAGATATGTATCAACTTCTAATTTTTTTTTCTCATTCTCAGCTTGTGAGTGATGTGGATTCAGGTTTCTTGTTTGGATTCAGATACCGTACTGAGTTAGACATGCCATAAACTGTGTAGACTTTCTGAGGTGACTGATTCAGTTTACTTATCTGGCCATATATGATACTTCTGCCAGGTCTTTAACCTGGGTTTCAAGGCGTCAGTTTCTAGCTACATGGAGAGGATATATAGAATCATTGAATCATAGAATTGTTCAGCTTGGAAAAGACCTTTAATAACATCGAGTCCAACCATTAACCTAGCACTGCCAAGTCCACCACTAAACCATGTCCCTAAGCACCACATCTACACGTCTTTTAAACACCTCCAGGGATGGTGACTCAACCACTTCCCTGGGCAGCCTGTTCCAATGCTTGAGAACTCTTTTGGTGAAGAAATTTTTCCTAATATTGAATCGAAACCTCCCCTGGCACAACTTGAGGCCACTTCCTCTTGTCCTATCACTTGTTACTTAAGACCTTCTCAGAAATTAGGCAGGATCTGAGATTCTTTTTTAAGGGATGAAAGTGACGTAGGGAAGCAGAAGACATGGCACAGGAAAACTGTTTTGGTATCTACTATTACCAAGCTGGGAATAGCTTCTCCAAAGAGATATTAAACCTCCACTTATTTAGAAAGTTTTTAAATGAAGCACTGCAGAAGATGTTGGGGGAGGACAAATAGTCCTGATTTCTGAACCTTTCTGTAACACGGACTTGCTTCCCCCTGCAGGTTGGCCTAAGGTGAGGCACATAGCAGTGTGTCAGTTCATTTGAAATCATAGATCTACTTAGGAAGTTTCAGGTTGCCATCTGTGGACAGGGCACATGACTCTCCCATCTGGGTAAATAAAAAAAAAAAAAAAAGCTAGAAAAATTAGGTGCCATCTTCAGCAATAATGCTGTAAAACATAACCTCTAGCATACACTGTGGATAGGCCTCTTAAGAAGAAAACAGCTCGTCTGGTTGACCACCTCAGAAGCTCTGGAGGTGCAAAAAGTATTCTGATTTTGCATAGATTTACCCAGGAAGAGAGAGCTTGCTGTTGTTATGTACTCTCCCTCTCTCTCCCCTTATCTCCCTCCTTTTCCCTTCCTCCTCCTCCCTCCCTTACCTCTTAGTGGTAATTAATCTAGGTACATTACTTATTGGGATGGTGTTCTATTTTTTCCTGCTTATAAACCAAAAGCACCTAATGCTTGTCTTTGCCAGCCCTGGGGTTCATAAAGTGCCAGAGAGAATATGGAGTTTAGTAGCTTCTCTCTTCCTTTTTTAATGCACAAAGAGTGAGCGCTTTTGTGTCTGTGCACACCAGTGTAGCCCCATCCTATTGCTTCAGTTGACAGCTGCTATCTCCTTGGGACATCAGAAACTTAGCAAACGGAGCCGAGACCAACAGACCTGGCATCACCTGCCCCCCACCCCTGCCTCTTCCCTGAAACTTTTGTGCTTGCAGTGCTTGCCTTCCAAATGAGAAGCCATGGATCTGTTCAGTATCGCCTCCTTTATTAGCCTTTGTAAAAGAGGTTGAGAAGATTTCATTACAAGCAGGCGGGAGAGGCACTAGGGGAAGGAATGGTGAAGACATCTAGGCAGGAGAAGCAGAGCAGGGATGGCAGGAGCTCAGGCCCTGTGTGTTGGGTTGGGCTGGGGTTGGGACCGTGACTCTTCAGCTCCTGACACAGGGCTGTTTCGGGCTAGTTCTCCCAAGCAGGTACCATGCTCTTTGACCCCTGTGCTGAGGGCAGTCATGCAAGAATCACATGCAATGTGAATGCATTGCTTTTCTGGGAGAAACAGCCAAGTGCTCAGCTCTTCCCAATCCTCAGTATAGCTTTGACTCCTTCCACACCGTTATCCAAATTTCTTCTATCCTCCTTACTGCTGTGTTGTGCTTGGGCTTTCTCAGCACTTTGCTTGACTGTTCATTGCTTACTTTTCCCAGCACCAGACGATGTCCACGTTCTCCTCTCACTGTTTCTGCTGCCAGCATCTTGCTGCCTGAAGTCATGCACATTATGTATCTCACCTTCCCACTTTCTCTCCTATTTTCTCTTGTAGCTGTGGTCAAAGACCCAGATCTGTTCATACCCCTCTCTCCTCTGCTGTGGGGGCATTTTCCATCTTTTCTCAGGTTCTTGGGCTGACCAGTCAAGAGCACTGCTGTAGAGGACCTGGATGGCTGCAGAAAATGTCATTTACATCAGCTTATTCTCACTGGGCAAACCTGCAAGTTGAAAAATATGTATAAGCCTGTTGGCTGAGGCCTAAAGTGAAAATTAACCCCTTGCATTGCACTTTCCCACTTTGCCCAAATACCAGAGGGCAGAGAAACTTAAAAAAGGAGTGTTCTGTCTCCATCTCAGGAGGTGGGTCTGTCTCCATCTCAGACAAGGGGGACCAATGGGCAAGCCTAAAATATATTGGGTTTGCATGCATTAGTAAGTTTGAGAGGAGTTTCTGCTGAAAAGGGAGCAGAGAAAGGCTGTAGCAGGATGCAGAAGTCCAGGCCAATTAACCCTAACTGTGCCTGAGATGAGCCCGTACCCTGGTGTGCAGGAGTTGCTTCCAGTGTTGGAGTGCAAAGGTTAAAGCGGATGGAGAAGAGAAAGGGACAGGAGATGTTTTTCTGCAAGTGTTCAGCAAGCTCTGGCACAGAAAAGGCTTCTTATGAGTTTCCTGGGAGCCAAGAAACAAAAGCATCTGCTGAAGAATCACCTTTAAGGGAGATTCCTGATGGAATTTAGCTCTCCATGTTATCTGCACTTTCTAAAGAGCTGAAATAACAAACTGTGAGCAGGAAGTTATCACTGTTGTTAGAAAGAGGGGTGGATTGATGCATGACTGGCAGAGGGAGGAACAGTTCATGGCAGGTAGCAGGACCCACTACAGGAAGATATCATGGCTACTGATCCTCTGAGCTGACACTGGACCTTGCTACTCATCCAGGATGGCAACGAGGTGGCTTTAGCATTTCTCTTCAGCAGAAACAAAAATGTAAATTGTCATTACAGTTATACTTCAGGCATTTCCCCGCTTTTCCAGAGGAGGGTCAAACCAGTATTCTTTTAAAAACCCCTTTAAATGTAAACCGTATCCTTGTTGCTGCCAGTTGCATTCTGGCAGGAGCGTCACACATGCATGTAACTTCGCAATAGTGTCCAAAGATTTCACATGCCGAAACCCTCTCTCTGTGCAAGTGAAAGGGAGATGCTTGCACTGCGCGTGAAGTCCATAATGAGAGAGGTGTGTGTGTGCAGAGTGGGGGGTCTATTTGAGGAAATTACAAAATATTTCTTGAGTTAAGTATGTTTATGAAACATTTCAGTCAGGACCAGTTATACACCAGTGATTCCCAACCACATTCAACCTTTTTCATAGAGCCACATGCTGCTTTCTTCTGTCTCCCATCTTGGCAGCAAATCCCAGAATATTGTTGCTGCCCCTGCCTTCCTCCACTGCTGTCAGTTTGAGAAAGTGCCAGTGGAAAGACTTAGATAACCAGCCAAGCAAAGCATATTACTTTGGTCTCTCATCTCTAACGCTGGCGTTCAAGCCAGAGAGGTTATTTTAATTGGGACCCAGTATTAGAGATAAAATTATTTTTTTCCTGGAAAGTGATTGTGTTAAATTTAAGATTAACACTAACATTGATTAAATTTAATCTGGACCCAAATTTAACTTTCTATCACTCAACAGTGGCTTCCACAACACAGAAGAAAACAATTAAAGCAGCCAGAGCATGGGATATGTCAATCTCAGCTATTCATTTTTAGGATATTACAGGAGGCCAATGTGTTTGGACAGTGAAAGGAGAGAAACAGCCTGGTTTTAGAAGTGCTAAGTATCCCAGAGAATTCCTGGTACACTTAAATTTTGGACGCTAAAGCTTCCTGAACATCAGACCCGTAGAGTACAGAGTATGTCTACATTACTTGCAGTATCAAGTGAAAACATCTAGAGTTCCTATTCTCTTGCTGTTTTTTTTTTCCTATTACTTCATTGTGAATGATTAAAACCTACTGACAGTATCTTCTCTCTCCCCTTTTTTATTAATTCATGATGAATTCTGTTTTCTGGCTGACATCAGCACCCTGTCATGGTTCGAAACTCTTCCAGTGCTTGGTTGGCTTGTTGCTTGCTTGCTGAAAAAAGTGTTTATATCAGGATTTTTGGAAAGCAATAAAATGTGATGTTATGGGGTGGGGGGAGCTATTTTGTTTTGTTTCTACAGAACTTGAACTTTGAGGTATTTACATTGTCTAATATGTGACTCTTATTAGGAAAAACTAATGCAAATTGTTCTGGTCTGTTTTTCCTATTTGTTCTTTTGTTATACCTTTGACAGTGTAGTAATCCCAGTAGGATGTGGCAATCTGTGCACACGCTGGGGTCAGATGTCTGGCAGACTTGCCAGAGGGTACAATGTCTTTGAGAAAACTCTGATATTCCTGTGTTCCATTTTTGATCCCCACTTGAGTTTCATGCACATCTCACAGTCACCTGCTGCTATATGCAAGTCCTCTCTGATTATTAGGTCTGACCTTAAAGATGCCTTCTGTTAAAGTCTCTGTATCTGACGTAGTCTCTCACACATGTCAGAGTCTGATCTCATAAACGTCCTACATAAGGAGTGAGCTCTCACTCCAAGCACGCAAAGTTTGAGAATTCAAGCCTTTTGTCAAAAATCTCTACTGGAACAAGGATGACGTCTCTATTTTGTGAACACCACGAAAGCATTAAAAAATTAAGAATTCCGCTATCTACAAAACCAGAGACCATTCTAAATCTCACCTTTCCCTACAATCACATATGTTTGCTTAAAGACGTCAAAAGTTAAACTGGTAATGGTTTTGCATGCAGAGCAAGGGAATATAGTTATTGCGAGATAGGTGCAAAGTTTTAAGACATGGAAAGATGATTTTCACTTACATACTGCTCCCAGTGCCAAAGAGGAGGTTATTCTCTAAAAAAAAAAATTAAGAAACTGCTGATTGGCAGTTCCATCTGTTAAAAGATGTTCCCTCTACAGTGGTGTTTGTTTATACTAAAAAAGTGACTGTATATATCATTAACTTACACTAATCATGTGCAGTCTAAGAAAATTTCCAGAAAGCCAATAAAAACTGTGGTTATGATGATCCATGACTTACTGCACTGATTTACATTTTGGGCTGTTGCACATAGTGCCTAACAAGAGATCACTTGGAGAAATGATGTTCTGAATAACACCATTAGTAAATCAGGGTCTTTTGCTTCATATGTCATATAAGAGTTTGGTTCCTAAAATGAAAAACTAGGATAATGGGGAGTCCTGCCTAGTTTATAACACCGTTCTGCTTTCTGAGTATGTTCTCAAAATGCTTGACCATCCTAACTCCCTATGGATTTAATGTTGTTTGGCACCTAACTAAAAGCAAGTTGCTCACTGGATAGTCAACTTAATTTAGAATGCATTACCTGCAGTCAAATTATGTGCCACATGTTGGGATTGGTAGTTGGCTGTATGGGCAAGCAGAAAATTTGGACTTTCAGGTCTTTGGAGATTCTCTTTCTGAGATGTTCTTGTAAATAGCTACTTTCATCTTTGGGTTTTCAAACTGAGGGTCCAATGTATTTCATTGAATATCTATCTTTTTCTTTCTTTGCTTAACAGAATGCTATCCCTGTTTTACTGTGTCCAGCTGGCACATCCTCAGCATGCTGATTTCATTTTAAAAAATCACTGCCCATTGTAGAAGCCAGATGTAGCTGAATAGCAGTGTTTTGCTCATCGTATCACTCTGCTGGATGAACTGTTCAAAGGGCCATTCCTGCAAACAGTGCACTGAGTAATTCTAGAGTAGTGAGAGAAGACATGAAGTGCTGCATCTGTGATGTGCCTGAGAGTAGGATTGTGCTTTGAAAGGGTGTCTGTCATCCCATGGCTCTAGGATTTGAGATGGTTCTTCAAACATACTGTTACTGGGGTTCACTTAAGATGTAGCAAATTCCAAGCCAGTAGTAAATTGAACAGGCCTGCAGGCAGCCTCCCTGCCCAGCCTCAAACTTGCAGGTACAAATTTGTACCTGGGGAGCAGACTTTCTTCCTCCAGGCTATGGAGAGCTTCCTTTCAAAAAGTATGGAGCAGCCATCAATATTGTGAAGATCCCCATAAACTTATTTTATAGTTTCAAACTGCAATACTATCAACTCAGACCTGAGAGCAAAAATACAGTGAGCGAAGTACCACTTGCATTAGATAAACCACTGTGATTTATGAGCATTGTTCATGTTGTCCTAGAAAATGAAAGCTGGAAGGATGATTGTCATCAGACTACAGGAAACCTGACTGCTATATTGTTCTATTTATCCCTTGCCTGCCTCACCTTTCACAAGTAGGGTTTCTGGCTGTTCTTCATACTGTTGTTTTGTTCGGAAAGAAGTAAGATTATATAGATAGCTGGATGCACATAATCTAAATGAGAATAAGAAGAGTTGGAAAGAAAACAACTGATAAGTATAAAGATAAAACAGTCTCAGGTAAGACTTCCACAGGAGAAACTTTGCTTTGGGTATAAAATGACAGTCATTCATTATCTTCCATTCAGAAAGAGCCTGTCACCTAAACAGTATAGAGGAAATACTGGCTACAGGCCAGAGCATGGGACTGATCATGAAAAGGCTTGAATTTTGTTCCTGGCTTTTCTGAGCTTTGGACAAGTCACCTCCACACTGTTTCAATCCCTTCTCTACATTTTAATCATACGTAAGTATCCGAAATTGCTGCCTGTCTTCGTTAAACTTACCCTTTACATTTTGAAGGTGGTCATGTCTCTTTCTTCCCTGTCTAAAAAGTCTCATGCCCTTGATCTTTCCTCATAGGTTGTATTTTCTAACTGTTTGATCATCCTCATTGCCCTTCTCTGGACTCCTCCAATCAATCCATAAAAATCTGTAACTGCAGTGGCTATAACTGGGTACGTTACTCCAGCTCAGGCCTTCTCCCTCTGAAGATGGAAGAGCTCTTTCTAAGGATGCCGAAGTGCACCGACTAGGAAAGAAGGAGAGACTGTGTGAAAGCACCCTAGACCTGACTATTTTCAATACCTCCTATGAAAGTCTTGGTGACCAGATGAAAATGTTAAATCATGAATTGTAAGTGTTGCTGTCACCTCATTCGAGCGTTATTTGTGTAGCTACAAGCACCCTTCATAAGCTTCCTTTTGCCTTGCTGTCATCTTAATGTGATGTTCTATATATGACTTTTTTTGGAAACACATGCAAAAACTAAATTCATAAAACTCTTCTGGCTATATTAGGATTTAATGAGATTGTATTACCTTATCTTGTACAGAAATAGTCCAGAAATGGACTACTTCATCTTCTAGTGGCCTCCCATGTGACAGGAGGCTCCTGGAACTGTAAGGGAACAGATATCAGTGGAAATGCTAATCAACTGCAGTGCCCATAGCAGTGCTTGGCTGCTTAAGATGCCCTATGCATACTGTTTCCCTCAACACTATGAGCATCACCATTCATTCTAAAATTTATTGATGACTCTCTTTTACCAGATTGTCCTATCTCTTGTATCCCCTGTACCATATTAAGCAGGTCAGGCATTACAGTCATTGGTGTTTGCTTGAGTTTCATCTTTGAGATATTACATATCGTTTTGCCCCCACCAAAAAAAGAAAAATTGTTCTGAAATTTTCTATCTTGGTGCTTTGTGCTGCATTGTTTCAGGACTAGCCAAAACTTTAATCATATCTAAAAACAGAAGTTATGAAGAATAA
Source organism: Ciconia boyciana (assembly GCF_034638445.1). Taxonomy (NCBI): domain Eukaryota; kingdom Metazoa; phylum Chordata; class Aves; order Ciconiiformes; family Ciconiidae; genus Ciconia; species Ciconia boyciana. The sequence goes on from NC_132935.1 coordinate 82,696,012, forward strand.
ACAAGTTATGAAGAATAAACATTGTTGTACATTAAAATTATGGTGAGGCTGGTTTTGTGGTGGTTTTTTTCAGGTGGGATCTGCCATCTGTGGAAAAGCATGTACCAGGCTTGAGCCTTGGAGAAAATTGTCTGCTTCCTCTTGGTGGGGGCTGGAGTTGTTCTGTGCCGCCTTTTTGGGCTGGGTGAATCTGGGAAGCTGGGCAACAAACGGAAACCTTTTCCTCTGCTCTTAGTGAGCATCCAAGCAGCGCTGCCTCAAATGCTGCCAGCAAGGAGAGACGGGGACTGGAAAGAAGTTCCTGGTGCTGGAGAAGGGAACAGGTCTGGCTCAGCAAGCAGACGGGGAGCCAGGCCTGTGGAGGGGGTCAGGTAGAAGCATGGGCTACAGCAGGTCTGTGGGGGCAGGACGGGAGCTGGTGAAGAAAAGGATAGGGGCTGGAGGGCGGGGAGCTCTGAGGAGGGAGAAGGAACTGAAGAAGGTTTCGTGGCTGCAACAGGGACATAGCATTAGAAAACAAAGCGCCGAGGTGCTATTTCCTCTTCTCCTCCCTCCCTTTCCCATTTTCTTGAATTCATCACCTGAAAACTGAGTTCAGCATCAGCTGGTGTGAGGTCTGAGTAAGTGGCATCCCTGCCTTTCCCTAAACTGCTTGGGTGGGTGCCCTTAACTGGCTGTATCCTAGTGCATTAAGGGGCAAATCAAGATTATATATGAAGGTTGCACTCAGTGTGAGCTTCTTTATAAACAACAGCAAAACTTTTCATTGCTTGGCTTTAGCAGTTTTAGCATTTATAAGGTATTTGAATGCAGAATATACTACATCTGGTAGAAAAATAGCTATTTTCATGCTGTGAGTACTTATTTTTTCACTTGGGATACTTTCTATATCTATCATTTGAGTGAGATACTCTAAGATAACTAGTTAACTAAGATACTCTAGTCTTCAGTCCTTACCGAGAGAGAGAGAGTCCAGAATTTCACGGTGCAAATAGGCGTCACTAACTTAAGGTTGGCATTTCAAGGTTTAGCTTTACCACAAAGTACTGTATATTCTTCTTTTGGGAATCTACATTCTTGTTCATATATACAATATGTAGCCTCTGTTCCTTAAAAATAAATCTTAACCAGTTGTGATCATGAGAGAAACCCTAACATTTGAATCGCCTGACTTTGAAAATGACTGGTAGCACATTTTATATTTGAGTATATAGGTATGAAACTGGACCATTTGGAATAATGAAGTTAAATGATAGCCCAATTGACAAATCATCATCTGTTATTTTGACAGATAATCTATGTTGGGAGAATGATTAGTGAATGGAGGGAAAGGAAGGTGGCAAAGATCAAAACAAGTAATTTATCCTAGTGTTCTTAGTTTTCCTGCCTTTTACGTAAGAGTGTTGTACTTATTCCTGTATCGATGAGATGGAGGAACTTCCTTCATCAGTGACCAATACAGTTCAATATGTCCACAGCTAGACAGAGGCAATAATAGGGATGCTAGTTATGCTGCCTCAGGGGAGAGGGAATGTAAATTCAGAGAGAGCAGGGCAGGAGGACATCAGCACATAACTACCCTAGCAGAAAATCGATCTGTTTCTGAGCACAAAGCCACTTGTAACTTTTAATATTGAGGCCGTGAAATACAGTGGGAAGTTAGCTGCTTTTGATGCAGCAGTCAAAGGGTCAAATTCTTTCCCCTGCTGCTCGAGCGTAGCTCTGTGGCAGTCTGCTGGGCTGTGCCAGTGAAACTGAAGAGAAGGATTTGGCTTGCAGCCTGGTTTTAATCTGCACGTATGGTATCAATTTTGGAAGCATTTTCTGGTTGTCCTCACAGTTATAAAAGGGTAGAAAAATATATTTATTCTCTTCCCCAGTTAAAAACCAGACTTTTGTTAACTCATTTGTGTTAATTCTCTACCTGAAAAGTGCAATACTTAGCTTCATCTTCAGTTTTGCCATAGGATTGGCCTTTCTATTAATAAGTACCTCTGCTGTCTGTCCTAAGGGAAAGGCTGCTCTGGAGAAACCAGCTTGGCCCAGCAGATCCCAGCTCTCTCCTGCACGCATAGCTGGTGCTGAGTCCATTGGGACACTAACCTATGGGTCCCCCTTTCTGACCGTAGGCACTGGAGTCTCCTGCCCGTCAGTCACCTTCCTCCTTTTTCTTAGCATGTTCATCCTGTTGTAGTTTGCTTGGAGATGAGGAGTATCACAGAGCATGGGATGTTGGCAATAATTGTGTACGCTTGCAACCAGTTGCTGAAGAGGGAGTATCATCTCCTCACGCTCACCGAAATCTTCAGCTTTTGTGATGAGCGCAGTAGCCTTCAGCCATTGATAAGTGTCTGGTCCCATTAACAAGCTCTGACCCTCTAAGAGCTCCATCTCAAGCACTGTCATACTTTTCCTACTTGCTGGTTTACTATAAGGTTTTCCTCAGGTGGTCTCAGGACACATTCCTTGCTTTTGGTCCTTTTGGCAATATTTTATGTCACTCCCTTCTTTGGGGTAGGCACTGCTTCCTCCTGCTTCTGAGAAAGACCAGCAGCTCCTGGCTCTCCCCAGGGCACAGGATTGCGAGAAGCTGCCTGCAGCAAGGATCTCAGCTTTCCTGTGTAATTGCAGACAGCATTCATATTTTCTTCAGAATCTGAGGAAACTTATGTATGAGAGGGTATTAAACCCTTCTAGTCATTTTTTATCTTTTTTTGCTGCTTTCTCATCTAATTTCTAATTTTTCTTCCCTCCCAATTGCTTCTTCCTTTGTCTGTCTTTCCACCATCTTTTTGCACTCTCCTCCCTTTTTTACCTCTTTCATCTACCTTGACACTTACTCAGCACCCAATCAAAATTCCCAGGTGGCTGTACAGACATATTACTTCGTGACTCTTTTAATAGGCCTAAAAATCTTCTTTAGCATAAAATACTTCAAAAAAATAGCATAAGATAACCATTTAAGAAGCAACTGAACAACAGTGGCAGGCTGCATGTGATAAACTTAGCTTTAGTTATGGTACGAGGAAATAAAATTACTAGATAACATAGGAGGTGAGAATATTCTGAAGCAGGGAGATGAGCCAAGGTTGTTGGATGCAGAGTCGTGAGGGCAGCCCTATCATACACCAGCCAGTAGATAACACTTGCCACCTTGAATGTCCACTGACTGCTGTCCATGTGTGCCAATACTATTATTGTAGGTTAACAAATCATTAGAAGTTCTCATTATTTCCAGCAAATTGGCACTGTAATTGCTTCTAGGAATTTCCCTAGACTCATTGACCCTGTAACATCAGTAGTTCATAATGATTAAAATAGGAAGCAAAGCAGGAATGCTTTCTAGACCACAGTGCTGCTCTGGTACTTTATATGGAATACATATAATCTGTGTTGTGCTGGTTTAGATTTCTCTCTTATGAAAGACAGATCACTAACTGCTGAACTAACCAAAATTACCTTCTAACATACTTACCATCAAAACAAGCTTTAACACCTGCAGATCAGTATGGCCATGTCTGTATTTCAAGAACTGAGAATGCCTGAAACAGGTTCTCTTTTAAAAAGATTAAAATTTTTGGCTGTCCAAAACCATCAGCGGATTATGATTGTCATGGCCTTATCTTAATTTGGCTGGTTTGAACATTGAAGATGAGACATGTCCTATTTTGGAAGTACATTCCCAGTATTCAAAGTGATCATGAAACCAACCCAGGTTCTTTACTTTTTACCTGCAACATCAGCTTTTTTAATGACAAGTCAGGCATGCAACTGAGAGTATACAGGTTCCTGTGTCTATCAGATTTGTTCTGGCTATCTACTACCAATCACTAGAACCGTTCCAGTTCACTGAAGTCTTTTGCTTTGTGCAGTAGTTTGGTCATGACTGTAAGTATGGAGCTGTTTCCATAGTTTTCATGTTTAATTTTGGGTAGTGGTGACAACAGTGGGAAATCTTAGCTAATCAGGCCATTGAACACAAGCACACCAGATGCCTTGTGTGTCTGGGGTTTATTATTGCACCATGAGGCAAGCTCTGGGCATTGTATGCATCGCAAATTTAGATCTGCATGACCCGATTGACAATAATTTCTGAGTAACACTGGGATAGGTTTATGACATGTCCAGAACCTCAGGCTGTGTTGTACTGCATGACACACTGTCAGTTTTTAAACACTGATTTGCTAAGTTTCTGCATAACTCTTGTATCGCTAATGGGTTAAACAAGGCTATTGAAAAGTTTTCCTGAAGTTTAAGGATTTTTATGCAAGGGAAACTATGACAGCATATTTAAAATTTTATCCTGCAAAAGACTGAGTTCCAGGGCCAAACAAAATGTAAAGAAACCCCTAGAAAATAAACTTAGGTAATGCCTTCACACATTCAGCACTAGATTAATCAGGCAAAAATTATTTGAATGGATTTGTCCAATGAAAATGACATTTCTGTACACAGTATGTTTTGACCTCTTTTTCTTTTGCACCATCAAATAGATTACAAAAAAAGCCCACAACTGTGCTAAACAAACACGGTTGTTTGGTTGTACCAAGTTTTTGTTCCAGCAGTGGAATTCATTAAAACAGCATGTTCTGTATATTGCCAGCAGGTCATCAGTGCTTGCTTGAGTCAGGTCCCTGACCTTTATTTTCTCTCGCCAAGTCTGCTAGATTGTCTCATTTTGGGGGCTGTTAAAATATCTAGCATTACAAATATATCTAGCATTATTTTTCTCATAGCTGAGAATATTTTCACAGGAGTGCTCATTGGTCTTCTTTGGTAATTATCAACTATTTTATTTTACATAGTGTTAGATGTGTAATTGTAAATAGCTGCTGAACAGTATGAAATAAAAAGATTTTTCCCTCAGCTAAAGAAAATTTAAATGCATTTGGAAACCTCTTTAGGATTTGAGGTGATTTTTTTTCTTTGATGGGATGGTTGGGGGGTCATCATCTCAAGCAGCTACTCAACTGTATATGTTCCCAGTGAATTATGTGGACTTGTAATTCTCTAATCTGATGTTCTGGTTGCTTTTATAGGTGTAGCTGAGATTAAATTCTTCTACAGTGCTACCCCACCAATATCTCCAATAAAATGTGCCCCTACATTCTACTCAAGTTGGGAAATGGTAATCAATCCACAGAGGTCCTGCTCAGCATGTCCCTAACCTCTATGCTTAAGCGCTGTATTTCACCCCCTGTTTTGGTTTTGGCACTGACCATAAGCACCTCAGTCCATACAAGTCTAAGTGTCAGATCAACTGTTATGTTAGGGTCCCTATCTAGGATCAAGAAATTATACCTTCTTTGCCTCCCTCCCTAATTTTATAGATGTTCTCAGAACGGACCTAACCCACGAGAGTCTACAAAAGCAACAGTGGTTGCCATTCCCTCTGTGCTGAGCCAGAGTGGGGACCAAGATGGTGACTACAACATTTCTCCTCTCAGGAAGTGGAAAACTCTGATTCAGCTCTTCTTGGCCTGAGGGGGGCTGAAACCTGTGTTTCCCAGGTAATCTGCCAATTGTTTTAGCAGTCAGGTGTGCTGCAGGGTGACACTTCTGATGTCTTCAGTCCACACTGAAGAACACCAAATAATCTGAGCTGCAGTGTAAGAGGTAGGCATGGCTGGCTGTGGATGAGATGGACATTCACCTGGGTGAGGGGAGTTGTGTGTTTAACTTCCTACTCCTGGAACCACTTGGTATTTTGTTTAGTGTGACAGCTCTGCCATTCTGCTCCTGCTAGGCACCTCCCTCAGCAGAGATCTGTGGTCAGTTCTTGAGAAGAGGCAGCGATCTGCTTCTAATGCCAAGCTATTCTGAGCAGCCAATTTGACCTCCTCCTCTTGCTCCCCCTCTTCATTCGTTCCTTTCATGAGTACTACTTTTATCAGATAGTTTTAAGTGACCTCAACTCAATGTCTGATTTCAGGCAGCTTCTGACTTAGAGGCTGACTAGTTTGGATTCCTTTGTCAGATCTTTAACTCTCGCAGTGTGCTGTAAAAGAAGCCTTAATATCTGAGTTAGATTTTGGATCCCTCCTTGGAAACCAGATACCCACAAGTTAGGGACGGTCATGGTCAACTCTGTGGCCTTTACATCATTTTTGGTTTCACCTTTCGTGCCTATTCCTGTAAAGACTTGCAGAGAGTCTTGAATGCTGGGCTATCCTATGGAAGCAAGAGCCTGCACTGAAAGCAAGTGCACTCATTCCAGGACATAAATTTAACAACTTGCCCTTCCCACCACCAGTACTCTTTGAAAGACTTGAGGCCCTGGAAGCATAAAAGGATGTCTCCTATTATGAATGTGCACTAACTCCATGGAAGTCAGATAACTTACAGCAAAAAGATCTGCTACCAGAGCTTACTGTTAATAACAATGAATTTAATCATATATTCTCAACTGATAGCCACAGACTGCAGAGAGAGATTAAACAAATGTGACCAAAGCCTTTGCCTGTTTGTGCTGTTTTGACCAAACAAAAATCTTGTATGTAAACCAATCCCCCAAATATGTGTTGTTTAACCCAAACTTTTTAGTGAGTCCAGTCTCCTCTTGCTCAGACTTTGGCTTTCCCATAGTAGACAACTACACAGATGTCCTTTATATCCTGGATGCACCAAAACAGCTTTGCTACAATAAATAATTTTACTTAAATGATCAACAGGGTGTGAAGAAGAAAATACAGAGAATTTTGTATGTATAAGTGAGGAAGGAGGTGCTTTCCTCTTTTGCTTTTCACCAATGCCATTCTCATAATTTCAATAGACTTAAGGCAGGTTTATTTCTTTCAGTGATTAAAAAAATGACGTGTACAAATTTTGTCATGGTTATTGAAATATGTGAGAGCATATGTATCTGTAACAAGATCTGATAGATAATTTGCAGTGTGCTTGGTATGTGGCATGTGTGTTTAGAATTCACCTAAGAAGAAAGAGCTGCTCAAATGAAAAGAATCGTTCATGAGGAAAAACACTAACTTGTTTTTGAAACATACATTGGACTTTACTGATCTCACTGTGCTTGGATGAAAATTTCTTCAAGCTGGAAAACAGTGGTACAGCATTTGACTTAGCTCAGACATGTCATCTTGGGAGCAAAGAAGGTTTTTCTCCTGTTTCCAAGTTGCAAATATTTTGCAATTGATTAGAGTCAGTGAGGAGGCTACAAGAACCTCACCAACAAATAGGTCTTTTAACTGTTCTTCTCTTTCCTGTTTACAGGGAAAGGTGATCCTGTCAACATGGTAATGAAAAAGAGACAAACTTCACGTAAAGGAATTTTGCGCAAGAACAGTGAATATATGCGAAGGCCCAATGGTGAAATGCCAAAATGTATATCGGTGTGCTAACTCCACTGTTATTACGGTAAGCAGGCTTTTACAGCATCTAGATCCACAGCATTGTAAATACACACCAGACTCCCCTGAAAGAAAGTGTGGTATTGATTTTGGTGTACTCTGCTGTGCTGTTAGGGTCCTTAACGACATGCTGTTATTTCAAACAGCATGACAAAAACTTACTAAAAGAATCTATTTTTCCTCAGTAATTAGAGGCGAAGCAAAAGTTAGATGATCCCAAACAGTTTCTGATGAGAATTTCACTTAATGCTTCTTTTGATCTCTACTGCTCCTGCTCCAAAGTAAAGCATCTAGGTAAAAATAAAATCCTATTAGTTGTTTCATAGGAAAGTGTTTCTCTTCTAGACAAATTTTAAACATTTTGTCTCATCATTAAAAAGGATTTTGCCATTGACTGTACTGACGTAGGGTTTCTTAGTAACACCTAGTGGCCTCTGGAACACTGGGTTAAAGTAAAAACCCAATTTTGGGTTTTGAAAAACGAAGGTAAGGTACCACAGCAACAATGTGGCTCCCTGTTTCTTTTCTCCATTCTCTCCCATCCTGCCCATTTGAGCTGGCAAAAAAAGGAAGATAAAGTCTGCCTGGACTGGGTGATGCAAAGATGAAGGTGAACACCTTGGACCTGTTCTGAGTTTGGTATAAAGCTGTTACGTGTCCACCATCCCTTTCTTCAGGGGGACCTTTCTGTCCAGCTCCTATGTGCATCGAAGGACAGAGCTGTGTGTTCCCTCTTCAGATCATCTGCTTTACAATGCCAGTAGTATTGCATGAGGTTATTTTACTATGGAGATTGTTAGTAGTGAAATGAGTTTGGGAGTTTTACGTTGAGTAAGGGAATACAGGATGTTAAATAGCAATATGTGCCTAAGAATGAAGCTATATAATTTAGATGATCTAGATTTTTCAGGCATTTGCTATAGCACAGTGAATGCAGTTCATTTCAATGTGATTTCCAAAACAGATAAGCAGGTATGTGCATTACAGGAATCACTCAAAGATGGTTTGAGTTTTGAGACTATTCACCTCAACAATGCTTCAAGAGTACAGAATACCACTTGGTAATTTAAACGTCGCCTTAATAAGGATCTATGACATTGGCATTTCTTAGAGATGATTTTTTTTTCTTTTCATGGAAGAGAAACACTTACAACACAATTAGAAGACTCACATCTATCCATTACTGAGATCATGCTGTGTCCTTGAGAGCTGTGATAGAATCACAGAATCACAGAATAGTTTGGGTTGGAAGGACCTTTAAAGGTCATCTAGTCCAACCCCCCTGCAATGAGTAGGGACATCTTCAACTAGATCAGGTTCCTCAAAGCCTTGTCCAACCTACCCTTGAATGTTTCCAAGGTGATACAAGTTGTGAAGAAGTTCTGCAGTGCTTCTTCACTCTCCTGTGCCTTCTGCCATGTGGTATGCATTTGTAAGCAAATGAGAGGAGTCAGGCATAGTCTACAGCTTTTACACTTAAATTTCATAATGATCATAGTAACTGTACTTTGAAAGAAGATTATGACTGGTGTCTTCCTTTTTCCAATGTACTTTTGTGATTTTCCCCTTGCCCAGTGCCACTTTCCAAATAAATATTTTCCCTTTCTTTTCACCAATCATTATGGATTGGTGATAAAAGATTTCACCAATCTTTTCACGTTTCTTTTCACTAATCGTCTTTTCACCATTGTTCTTCCATCCCTGAGGACCCATGCACCAATGTTAATCATATACAAACTATTTCACACAGCCATATTGTAAAGTGACTAAGTAGTATGCATGTCAGGAAGTGACAGACAGTATAACTGTTCAGTTACTTGCCTATATAAAGTTATTGAATTAACCTGGACATGATTAATGGTACTAGTTACCTCATTAAAGGTAAGTGAAAGAGAATCTGGTGTTTCAATGTTAAAGATCTACAGAAGTACAGTTTTAATAAAAGCAATTGCAACTGCAAGTAACTTTCACATAAAAAATAATTGATGAAAGGTTATCTGTATGCAGAATTATTTGGTTAAGTTTCTTTACTGGTTAAGTAATGCATCCTGCAGGTCTTTGAAATGAAATTAAGGGAACAACTTCACGAAGTTTTAGGAGTGTGGTAACTACATTTGAGTGCTGGGCTCAAGATATGTGTGGAGCTCCAGAAGAAACCACCCATACTGACCCCTCAGAATGGCAAACATGGACCTATGGCAAACTGAGCCAAGGAGAGTTGTGTGCTCTGCTCTGCTGGCATTGGTACAGACCTTTCGTATAGCACGTCTGTGCACATGCTATTGCTGTGCAGAGTGAAATCTGCCATGACAAAGACTCTATCAGTCTGCTAAGACTTGTGTTCCTCATATGTTCTCGCTGATGAGCCGTAAATATCCTCCAAGCTAGTTGTACAGTACAAGTACTATAGTTATGGTGGTCAGGTTTCTGTTAAAAGTACTGTGTAAAAGAGCTGAGAAATGTGAAACAGATGAAAAAGTTGTAAAAAAAAGATGAGATATAATGGCTGATCTCACGATAACTTCAGAAATTGTCAGTGCCATAAAGTGATGTGTTAGTCTGTGGCTTTAGGAGAAAACATAAATGCAAAACAGGTTTTCTATTTTTCTCTATTCAGCTAATGAGAATTTGACCAGGGTATAGGCATTTCATCCTATACTGACCTGCTATTTTCACTCGTTTTGGAAAACAATTGAAACTTGGTTATTTTGTGTAATGGCTTTTGCAACCCAACACGTACATCTGATTTAGCAACTTGCTGGATCATTGCATCCCTCATGGCAATGTAGTCCTTGCCATGCACTGAAGCAGGCCCCTGCTCTGTCTTGACTTGATCTGATTTTCCTGCTTTGCCCACATCTCATTCCTTCTGCCCTTGGGTCAACATTTTCTGTGCAGCATTCCCTCCAGAGGGCTGGATGACAGTGTAATTTTGTACTGCAGCTCATCTGAGATCAGCCAGCCTCTGCCTTTGCCTAAGGGTAGGGCTAATGGCTGCTTTACCTAAGAGGGTGATAGGTATGGAGAGTGGCTTCAGCCTCCCTGTCTTCCTCTGTGTAGCCACAGGGCAGAAAGAGGACTGTCAATCTTTAAAAGTTTTATGGGGGAGCTGTAGGTCTCAAACATTTCCCTGTGCATCCAAGAAGAGAACATGCAGCTAGAATGTGTGATGATAAACCCCTTAATTCACCATGTTAGTGCCATTTATTCCTAGCATTGTAATTTTCCCTTTCTCATTTTACCTTCTTCCTATCCCTCTCCCTACCAGCTGTGAACCACACAGGCAACGTACTCCAGAAGTTTGACTTTGTCATATTATTGAGTATGTGCCACAGCTGAAAATGCAGCTTCTCCCAAAATATCATTGCATCAGTTACTGCGGCACAGTGACTGAAGCCTCATTAGGTCAAATGATCCAATTGAGGTATCTGGGTGCTATTTTCAGTTTTGAATGAGCTGAGACCAGTTATCACAAAATACTCTGCAATGGGGACTTTCAATTTGCTTAAAAGTGTCAGAGTAGTATCTAAACCAACAAGAGGGGTTGCCATGAGAGGCATCTCCTGGAGAAACTGGCTGCTCATGGCTTGGATGGGTGTACACTTTGCTGGGTAAAAAACTGGCTGGATGGCCGAGCCCAAGGAGTTGTGGTGAATTGAGTTAAACCCAGTTGGCGGATGGTCTTAAGTGGTGTTCCCCAGGGCTCAGTATTGGAGCCAGTTCTGTTTAATATCTTTATCAACGATCTGGATGAGGGGATGGAGTGCACCCTCAGTAGGTTTGCAGACAACATCAAGTTGTGCAGGAGTGTTGATCTGCCTGAGGGGAGGAAGGGTCTACAGAAGGGTCTGGACAGGCTGGATTCATGGGCCAAGGCCAATTGTATGAGGTTCAACAAGGCCAAGTGCCGGGTCCTGCACTTGGGCCACAACAACCCCATGCAACGCTACAGGCTTGGGGAAGAGTGGCTGGAAAGCTGCCCGGTGGAAAAGGACCTGGGGGTGTTCGTCGACAGCCACTTGAATATGAGCCAGCAGTGTGCCCAGGTGGCCAAGAAGGCCAAGAGCATCCTGGCTTGTATCAGAACTACTGTGGCCAGCAGGACTAGGGAAGCGATCATCCCCCTGTACTTGGCACTGGTGAGGCCGCACCTCAAATACTGTGTTCGGTTTTGGGCCCCTCACTACAAGAGAGACATTGAGGTGCTGGAGCGTGTCCAGAGAAGGGCAACGAAGCTGGTGAAGGGTCTAGAGCAGAAGTCTTATGAGGATCAGCTGAGGAAACTGGGGTTGTTGAGCCTGGAGAAAAGGAGGCTGAGGGGAGACCTTATCACTCTCTACAACTACCTGAAAGGAGGTTGTAGAGAGGTGGGGGTCAGTCTCTTCTCCCAGGTAACAAGTGATAGGATGAGAGGAAACAGCCTCAAATTGCACCAGGGGAGGTTTAGATTGGATATTAGGAAAATTTTTTTCACTTAAAGGGTTGTCAAGCAGTGGAACAGGCTGCCCAGGGAAGTGGTTGAGTCACCATCCCTGGAGGTATTTAAAAGAGGTGTAGATGTGGCACTTAAGGGACGTACTTTAGTGGTGGACGTGGCAGTGCTAGGTTAATGGTTGGACTCGATGTTCTTAAAGGTCCTTTCCAACCTAAATGATTCTATGATTCTATGATTCTATGATCTTAAAATGGGTGGACCACTAATCAAAACATAATAAATAAGCAAAATATGGTTTTGAAAGTGTATCGCTTTCAGTAGTGCTTTTTCCCAGCTCTCTGTTTTCTTGTACTGTAAGGCATAACAAGAAATAAATATCCTAAAACACAGGCCCATCTGCAGCCTCAAAAAAAGCAACTAATGTGAAAGAACAGTAACCCCAGCTCTGGGGTTTTTTTGTGTTGTTTAAAGCCCTACATAAATCAAGAGGAGGCCCACAAAGGGAAGACTGCTTGGTTTCAGGGACTGGTCTTGATTTTCTGCTTAGGATAATCAAGATCAGGAATTCATCTCTAATTAAAGGCAAACAAAAAATATGCAGGATTTTCACATACATTCTTTTCATACTCACAGTTTAACGTGTTATGTATACAGTATTCTTTTCCTTTAATTCAACTTTCTCAAATTATGTGCAGACAGCTTCAGCTGCAGGGAAAGGTGGGAGTATTTAGGATATCTAGAATTTAACTGTTTCACTCCTACTACAGAAAGACCTGTTTCTTTATCAGAGGTATTCAAGAGAAATGTGGTTTCTATTTTCAACAGAAAACATCAGTGATTCTGTGTGATTCTGTTGTGTGGGGTTTTTGGAGGGGTGCTTTTGTTTTGGTTTTTTTTTAGTGAATAGATCCTAGTGAAGATGTTGGTCTGGCTTCTTTGAAGAAATACATGCTTTTAATAAACATAGTGCTTTTTCCTTGTCTGCTTCTGTTGCAGCTCTGGTTATTTTTGCAGTGATTTTCCATGGCAATGTCATTCAAGTGAATGAAATTTAAGCAGGATGTGGGTTTTGTCACTTTGATGGTGATGTAGTTTCCCAGATGCAAGTTTTTCATTAAGAAATTAATATTGGCAGATTGGGTATTACAGTAAACTGAACAAGCTCGAGTGTGCGGTAGGACCACATCATTTTGCATGGTGATGTTTAAGTTCCCCTCTCTCCCCGCACAGTGAAGTCTGGGGTTGATTTACATAAATTCTTAGATTTCTAACAGCAGCACCCCATAAGTTGAACTATTCCTCATGCTTTTGGCTCCCTTTCTGAGACATATTGCTGACACTTCCATCACTGAGTCAGTATAGCCCAATGAATCAATGTCTGATGTCTAGTTTTTAATAGAGGGAAAGGTTTCTGATGATATATGTGGTTGCATTTCATTCTGTGGCAATAAGATGAATGAAGATTAAAGTTTGGCTGAGATAGTTCTAGCCCGAGATCCTCTTCACCTAATGCTTGGAGAACACTTACTCACACAACTTGACTTTGTCTATTAAACATGCTTTCCATAATTAAAGAAGCTCTGTGTGTTGAACTGGATGCTGAGAGCCAGCACAGCCTTCTGGTAGGCCAGTTGTCGGGAGTGGTTTAAATCGTAAGCTCTTAGGAGAGGCAATACTGAGGTAAATTCCAATCAAGTAAAAGATTCAACATCTCCAGCAAAACAGTTTTCTCAGAGAAAAAAAAAAAGGCATTAAGAACCAATTTTCTTGAATAAAAGAGTGAATGCCCTTCTTCCCTGATGTAAGACTAGTAATAGCTGTGCAAGGAATACTGGAACATTTTTTTGTAATGACTATTTATTTCTGTGGGTTGTTAGTCCAGTAGTCAGAGGCTTTCTGCAAATCATTTATGTTAATGTGGGTATTTGGGGGCTTTGTATTTTTTAAAAGGTTTATTTAAAATACTGAAAGCAAACATGCACTGCTCACTTGGTTAGTCACCAGTGCATCCTTGGTCCTGCTTTTTCCTTCTCTTCTGTTCACATGGACTCTATCATTTACTCCTCTGAAAAAAGTGAACAGTAAGAGAAAGCTGAAAATGGAGAGCTGGCAGCTAGGTCTAAAATAATTCGTAAGTACATCACTGCAGAGGGAAGTTTAGTTTCACCAAAATGCAAATAAACTGCCCATTCTTCCTGCAAGGCTATCGAATTGCATCTCCTCCACAAGATCAAGTACCTTTTTCTTTCTGACTGTTCCCAGCCCTGCAGCTGTTGCAGCACACACCTATTCTTACCCAGATTTGCTGAGTTACTGTGACCCACCATCACCTGCTCTCCCTGCTGCACCAACAGCCCGTGGGTCTTCCCTGTAGCCATGACCTCGCTGCAACTCCTTCTCTCATTTTGCTGTGCCATAGTCTGCTTTCTTCTGGGCACAATGGACTCCCTGCAGGCTTTGGTTACCGACTCATGGACAGGGATGACTGCAGCTGAAGTCTGATGCTCTTCCCGCTCTGGTGTCTGCCCAACCCCACTGTATGGATGGTTTGCCTTTTTGTAAAGCAGCTCCTGCATTGCCACAGATCATAGAAGAGTAATATTTTCGTGGTGTGAGAACGACCTCATGAGTAACTCAGCTTGCATGGGTGGTGGGTGTTGGCAACTGTGCTTGCAGGGCTAGCCTAACCTGTGCTTGCTTGCAGGTGAAAAACCTCACAGGTGTTCAGACTAATGGAGGTGACTAAATGTGACATTAGCTTTAGTTAGAATAAATTCTAATTTTATTTGGCTTTTTTAGAGGTGCATTTCATAGCTAGTGTTTTGTATTATAGTACTCATCAATAAGAAATGAAATTGGCAAGTGGGTAGAATTGAGCCACTTCAGGATTTTTACTTCTTAAAATTTACTCCAAGTAAGTTTCTGATTTATGGTTTGTTTTTTTAAAAAAAAAGCCTTCTAACAATTAACATGTTACTTTTTTTTCTTATAAGGAATCATATTAATATCTCACTCTTTTTACAAATTTACCATAGTGGAAAAGTTTAATCCAAAAATATGTAAGAAACCTTTGTTACTGGAACTTTAAAATTGGCAGTGAACAACCACTGTAATTTTAAAGTAGCTATTTTGTATTTTGGTAAAGATTGTTTCAGCTTTTCTCTTCCAGCTGCAGAATATTTTTACTTTTTCCTTTTCCTGTTTTCAAAGAGTGTAGGATATTGTGAACAGTTCTTTTTTTTTCTGTTTATGTATTACAAGAAATATTATCTTAATTATTCAAAGGATAATTTAAAAAACAGGCCTTGTTTTTTATAATATAACTTTTTTCAGATATCCTTATTTGGATCCTTTCCTTTCCTTTCCTTTCTCCTTTCCTTTCCTTTCCCCTTTCCTTTCCTTTCTCCTTTCCTTTCCTTTCCCCTTTCCTTTCCTTTCCCCTTTCCTTTCCTTTCCCCTTTCCTTTCCCCTTTCCTTTCCTTTCCTTTCCTTTCCTTTCCTTTCCTTTCCTTTCCTTTCCTTTCCTTTCCTTTCCTTTCCCCTTTCCTTTCCTTTCCTTTCCTTTCCTTTCCCCTTTCCTTTCCTTTCCCCTTTCCTTTCCTTTCCCCTTTCCTTTCCTTTCCCCTTTCCTTTCCTTTCCCCTTTCCTTTCCTTTCCTTTCCCCTTTCCTTTCCCCTTTCCTTTCCCCTTTCCTTTCCTTTCCTTTCCTTTCCTTTCCTTTCCTTTCCTTTCCCTTTCCTTTCCTTTCTCCTTTCCTTTCCTTTCCTTTCCTTTCCTTTCCTTTCCTTTCCTTTCCTTTCCTTTCCTTTCCTTTCCTTTCCTTTCCTTTCCTTTCCTTTCCTTTCCCCTTTCCTTTCCCCTTTCCTTTCCCCTTTCCTTTCCCCTTTCCTTTCCCCTTTCCTTTCCCTTTTCTTTCCTTTCCTTTCCTTTCCCTTTCCTTTCCCCTTTCCTTTCCCCTTTCCTTTCCCCTTTCCTTTCCTTTCCTTTCCTTTCCTTTCCTTTCCTTTCCTTTCCTTTCCATGCAAGAGTGTTTTCTGAGCTTCTTAAAAACGTTTTTTCCATGCTTGTTCCTACCTTCCAGACAATTGTCAAGTTTCCTAGAAACATTATCGTCCCAGTGCCTTTGTTGTGCTAATCACTGAATTTGGGAATTTAAGCTTCAGGTGTGCTACTCTAAAGTCACTTAGGATGAGATAGACCAACTTTTCATTCCAGTCTCGAGTCTCCTTCTACTGCATGTTGCTTGATTCGTCCAATCTGCTTACATAACTGGGATCACCATTTGGTCTTGAGTAGCTAAACTCCTCATGAAATCCAAGACTGCTGAGCATTTCCAAAGAAGAAAGAGGTAGTTACGTATGAACTATATACTCTTGAGTGCATGAAAACTGTTTTTCTGAGTATGAGCACATGTAGGGATAAGCGTTGTCCCATACGAAGGACCCCCACTGCCTGACCTGCACTTTTACTGAAGTCCAAGAAGGAAAGAAGAGTTTGTGGAATGTACAAACCCTGTGGAGTTTCAGTCTGTTGATAAAGCAAAGAAGAAATAAAAGTGAACTGCGTGCAATTTTGAGTCATCTGCTAACTGACTATAAATCTACAACAGTCTATTTATCACTTCCACCAAGGCTACAGCAATTCAAACAGGCAAGAGCACACAGCTGCCTGTGCCTCTACGCATTGCCTATGGACGGGTCAAAAGCTGAACATAAATCAATAATATTGGCCTGCTGCATAAAAGGCAAAGCCCACACTCCCAGGGAGAAATGGAGTGGTGGCTTCATGCGAAGTACCCCTGGGCACTGCGCAGGATGATCACGTTCAGGTAAGGTTTTAAACTGGACATTGTGTCTAGTTCTGGGCACTGCACTTAGAGATGCTTACAGACTAAGGAGAGAAAATCCAAGACCACTCATGAGGATGATCAGGGCTCTTAACAACATTTCTCTCAAGGAAGGACATAATGCAGTGGGTTTTTTTCATGTCAGAGATGGGAAGACTGAGGGGGAGGTATGATAACTGTGCTCACATATGTGAGCACTTCATGTCCGTGGTGGGTGGAGCAAAAGCTGGTGAGGTGCAGCAAGGAAGAGTCAAGTTTGATATTAAGAAAAAGTTTCTCATGACAAGCATATGGAAGTACTGGAGAAGATGTCTTCATCACCGAAAATCCTTTGCAACTGGATTTGATAAGCATGGGCCAGGAACAGTTTACGTAATCCCTGTCCTTCCCAGGTGACCTTCTGAGACTTTTACCAGCCTTGAGATTTCTGTTGGAAGATGATCTAAGTTTCTCCTTTCCTGTACCTGAATAATATAGGAAGTTTTTTCCAAAACCTTGCAGTAACATATTAGGGTATTAAACAATGCAATGGGATTGCCTAAAAGCAATGGTATCTACTTAAGTACCCAGTCCTACTGTAATTTGTTAATTCTGCCAGGTTGTTTTTTTGTGGCAAGTTCTAAATTTTACAAGAATTTTATAAATTTTTTATCTAAAGATATACAATTACCAAAGTTTTAGCAACATCTTCAGAAAGGCTTGGAGAAGGGACAGCCATCCTTAATAAGAAGAAATGTGTCCCTAGGTGTAAGTGTAGCTTTCCAGGGCATGCCAGTCCTGACGTAGCTTGTGAGACCAGTCACTTTGCCTCCACCAGCCCATCCGAAATAATCAAGCACTTACAGAGAGCTCTTGACTGTTAAGTCTGAGTTTTTATATTCCCTTGCACTTTTCTGTTTGAATTGAGACTTGTTCTTTTATTTTTCAAGGCAAAAGAGCACACGTACTTCAAATTAATAATGATGCAATAATAAAGCTGAGTTGCACTGCTCCTATAAACATGAGGTGCAAGCGTGCAGGGTTAGGAGTCCTGGGGTATTTGGAGAGTACTCTTTTACTAAACTGCAGGGGCCTCATTGTAGGCTGATAACTCAGGGTGCCAGGTCAGTGGTGAGATATCTTCTTTAAGTGTTAGCCAGAACTTGTTGGCAGGCAGTAGGGATGTGGATAGAGGACTCGAAGGTCAGATGTTGTTCCAAGTTTGTCACAAGTATGCATTAGGGAACAGCAGTGTGGGGGTGGACAGGGCTGAGACGCTAGATTTAAGCAGGAGACTGGTGCCTGACACCACCATCATTGCAGACAGGAGTGTGGATAAAAGGACACAAAACTACAATGCTGTTTTTCTTCAGACTTCTGAATTCATGAAATAACTGTAGGGCTGCCCATAATGTATCAATGTTAACCCAGCCCTATCCAGTACAAAAAACATGATCGCATACTTCAATCGTTTTGAGACGTGTCTGCTGAATGTCATGTAGATTCCTGACGGTGCAGTTGCAAGCAGGACAGATTTTAACTGCCTACGAAGAAGGACATAAATTCTCTAAATGCTCTGCAAAATCAGACCAGCCAGCTTTCCCAGTACACTTTCTCTTCAGCAGCATGAATAACTATACTTGTTATTTAGTGAGACCATGCAAGCGTAGTCATTTCCTCTGGTCCATTCCCATTGCATTGCGCCACATCCACCGCTGTTGGATTAGGGATGTTACAGGGTGCATTCCCTCCTGTTCCCTTTCTGTTTATGGACCTACTGTCTATAAATTTGTGTGATCCTTTCTGAATCCGCCAATGTTGTCTGTCTCCACAATCTTCTGTGGCAGCAAGTTCCACAAAACTGACATGAGGTACAGTGTGATTTTTCATGAGAGGAACTCCTGAGCCTGCCTTTCTGATTTTCTTTCTAGAAAGTTTTGGTTCCTGCACCTTGGTCACTTCAAAATAATAGCTTTGAAGCATGTGGAGCTGGGGGTGGAGTTTTCCTTCTGCCCCTCCATTTTGCACATATCTGTAGACTTTCTGTTGGCTACCAGTGGGACTGTATGGAGGCAAAAGCATCTTCATAGCCTTTTATCCACTTTCTTCCATGTGATGTATCCTTAAGATTGTGTCCATATTTCACCATGTAGTAACAAAACTAGTCAAAGTATTAGCTAAAACTGATGCACTCCCATCTTAATCTGTTTAGATGTCTGGGTTTTAGTATTTAAGCAACAAGTGTTACGTGTGCCTATAGCTAATTCAGGTCAGGATCACATCCTTCTGCAGGAAGATGGGTGGTGTAGGACTAGCTGTGTAATAGGGAAGAAACTGTGAAGAATAATCCTCCCAGTATATCTATACTTTTTGAAGGGGAAGTGTTTGACCCAGTGTTCACAATATGGGTTGAGGATTATCCTCCATACAGGCATACCCTTGGTCTCTCTCCTGTGAGTGAAGTCAGTCCTATGGAAACCTTGCCTCTGCTGCTGCCCTGAGTGTCCTCCGTCTATGGCAGGAGAAGCTGCTGGTGGAGCAGCCACTGGAGCATCCTGTGACTCTCCCAGATCCTCTTCTTAGAAGGATTTGAGCGCACAGAAGTTTCTGCTGATAAAAGGCTGGTATAGCCCAAGGCTTCCAGAGTTTTCCAGGTAGCTCTTGAATGTTCACAGGATGACTTTATGTGCAAAATGTTAAGTCAGTCTTTCTTCCCCTGCAGTGCCTATTGATACAGAAATGCACTCTGCAGCCCTTCAGCCACGCTGAATTTTGTGGCATGGGAGTGAAAGAAAAGGAAAAAGCCTTTGACCTTGTTAATTGAGCAAATTGAATTTTCTGTGGCTGGCAATATTACATCATCTTCATGTCATTTTTACAGTACCTTTCTGACTCTAACCATACTGTAAACTATGGCCAGAGGTGCATTTTCAAGGCTCAGATCTGGAGCTTCTAAAGAATTATCTTATTCAATTTGAGAGTGGTGATGGTAGCTCACCAGGTATTACTGCAGCCAGAAAAGAGGTTAAATCTAGATGGAAATAGAAAAAAACCTCAACATTTGTATATTTTCTGTAATAGCCTCTATTTGACTAATCTGAATAGATTCATACCTGGGGTCAGGGAGGCAGGCTATTCTTTTTTTTTTTCCCCCCCAATCATTGACAGCTCTTTAGCAGTTTTCAAGAAGCAGTCGACAAAAGAAAAAAAAATATTAGAATGGTTAGAATGTTGATTTTAAAAACAAAAGTATCCCTGATCTTTTGGTATGGATTTATCTTTTTTCCCTATAGACGAAAATCTCTCGGAAGCCTGGAGGTCAACAGGAGCTGAGACAGAACATCTTCACTTAATTCCTTCAGGTGCAGTATCATATATTTGGGGAAAATTTTTTAAAGTATTTTTTAAAGTTTTGAAAGTTGGGAGGGTTTAAGTATTCAGAGAACACACATACCTTTAAAGAGATACAGAAAAATTCTAAAAGGAGTGTTTTTTTGTTTGTCATATACATACAGATATACTTACGCATACACACAAACGCGCATTTCATTTAACCTTCTTGTTGATAATCGCTGAAGGCCAAAAGAGTAAAATCTTGATTTGCTGCACCTTGGGAAGCAACCTCCTCTTTTCAGATGCCTTTGGCAGGAGAGAGCGCAGTTAGTGAAACAGAGCACTGCTGGGTTGAAAGTGCTGCCAATACAGATGACAGCAGCACTTTGTCTCGGTGGAAATGCTTTGTAGCTTGAGTCATGCCTTGCCCCGTCAGACATGCTCGGTACAGCTCCCCCCGTCCTCCACCTCCTTCTCACAGCCTTCCTAAAATGCCTTTCCCTCAACAGGGAGGGATCCTATGCTCCACCTATTTCCCTTTTTATTTTACTTCATTTCAGGTTTTCAATATTGTTTAAGCATAAGATACAACATATTGCAGAAATGGCAATTCATCCAGCATTTTCTTTAAAAGTTAAGATATTCAGAAGCAAACTTAATGCTTTCTTTTGCCCATATTCCTACTGCACAAGTCCACATAGGATGCAGTCAGTTACAGCTGTTGGCATATTGAATCATTTTAATAAGATCATTTCAGAGGATTCCTTTTCTTCGCTCCTCAAATTCTTCAAACTTATCAGGAGTGTCAGAGAAAAGAAGGAAGTGTGTGATACCAGCTGCATTGCTTATTTATGGGCTCACTGGTCTTTTTTAATTTTTATTTTCATTTTTACTTGCTCTCTCCTAGCTCCTTGCTGAAATAGCAGAAACATCTGTCTCCCTTCCTTCATTGAGGAGAATCATTTATGAGTCCCAGATTTACCAACAGTATCAGTTACATCCAGCAAACCTCACTCTTGGTCTTATTAATTACTTTCCATCTGCTTTTCCCTCAGGCATCTTGGTTAGCAGAAAAATGCTGACAATCAACAGTAATGGCTTCTTAAGTTAGTTATTTAAGCAGTTACTGTGGGCAGAAAGGGATGGTCCTACTAGGGTTTGGGGGTTTTGCTCTTGTCTCTTTTTTTTGTTTAAGTGAACACTTATATTCTTCTTTTCCCATGACTTTTCCCTCTTTTGGCTAGGTTGCTCCCTCGGTCTCCTACTGGGAAAGCAGCATTGAACTTGCAGTGCTGAAAAGATGATTAATGATAGGCAAAACTGTATACAACATGCAGTTTATTTGGGGGGGAGGAGCGCACAGTGCAGTGCTGCATTGGAGAATTCTAGGCAAATGGTGTGTGAAATTGTTGACAAATTGCCCTCATTAAGCTCACTAAATGAATGCTTTCATGAGAACATTGGCTTGATATCACCATGTATAATGTAACTTCTACTTGAGATTGCCTGTGCTGCTATTCTTATCTTTTAAACCCTTGTAATGGCTTTAACGTCCTGATAAAGCCAACCATTGTAGCTGTCTTCACTGTTTAGTACATGGGATGTGAAGGAAAATTGCTGAGGGTGACTTCCATGAGTGACTCTGAATTATTCATTAATTTATTCACCATAATGAACCATTCTGAGCCCGGTCACCAGAGTTCATAAATGCCAAAAAATGGATTTAGAAATGCCTTAAGTTCCTCAGACTCTTTAACTTGATCCCTGTCAATGAAAGGGGCAGTAAAAGGACAGCAGTCACAGAAGCCTCTGTTTTAGAAAATGCAACTTTGGATACTGTTCAGCCTTGTTGATGGTAGAAAACTTTCAGAAAAAATATGTCTTAAAGATGATGGTGTTTGATGATCCAGCATGTTCACTGGCATTTGAGTAAGGTCAGTGTGCACTACACACTTGCCCTACCAAGCTGAATTCTGGCCATCAGCCTAAATATGCCCTGCTGGGCAAATAATGAAGTGTGGAGCGACCACAGGGAGAACTGCATAGACTACTGAGACCTTCAAAGATGAAGGTCAGGCCATGGCCTAGCGTCCAGGCTTGTACCACACACAGTGTGTGTTTGTTACCAGGTTTTACTATAGTAAGAGGGAAAGTATCCATGCAGAAAGCTACCAGTGTGAACTGTTTCCCTTTGATTAAGCAGTTGCTTTAGCTGCTGCAAAGGTGTAGGAGATGACAGCCATTGATCATATTGAAAGATGATCCATACAATGAAAAGCTGAAAAATCCCTGTCCTAAACCAATTGTATACCATGCAGAAAATGACATGAGTATAGATATAAGGCTGTCTTTGTGTTGAAGACTGCTGGTAATTTTGAACAGGAATCATAGTATAGGAAGAGAAAAGTGGCATGAATGTATTGTTAACCATTGATCCACTTGGGGTAAAACCAGATGTGGCTGGTCCTTCTTAGAGCTTTTACTGCAAGGAGAGCCTGGCTGGAAAAAGCTGTCATACAGGAAGAAGAGGAAAAGCACACCCCGTAAACAAGAGAACGGGAGACTGGTTTTCCATCATCTTTCTTCTCTGTCACACAGTGTGACTTCTCAACTCATACTCTTGCACAGCTCCAGTAACCCCCTTTCCTTTCATTACAGCTAGGTAAGCATGGCTACAGGAACATCTGGGAACTTTGGGAGAGATTTTTCATTCGTAACTTGGCTTTCCAGTATGGGAAAGATTGGGAATGATTGAATTAACATCGATCTCCACTGCTATAAGCTGCACTAGGAAACTGCATAAGCAGCTGCAGGCAGGGAAGGGTTTGTGTGGGTGCTCTGTAGTTGGCCTGGAGTGTACCTTAGGGTACCTTTGTGGGCCATTAAGCTCCCCTTGCTGACTTTAAACTAAAGTACCTTGAGGAGAGTACCTATGATCCCTTTCAACAGTAACACTGAGGGTGTGAATACACCTATGGTAGGTGACTAGCACAAGCACTTGGTAACATAAACATCTGTCTACCTTTAGGTCAGATAAATAAAATGAAGCCACTTAGATCTGTCAAGCTGTCGTAAGACAGGTTATTTGGTTTATTTTCTTACTTGGGGATGAGTGTGAACACATCTTCCCCACTACCACAAACTATGCAGTCCAGTTTCCCACATTTAGGGAAATCTCAGGTGAGCTCCATTACCTTGGTAAACTGTTTTCCTGAACATGGTGTCTCCCCTGCTGTAAAAATCTAGATATTCTGTGGCTGTGATGTGCTGAGGCTAAAGCTTAGGTAGGTGGTACCTCTGGGATTTGAAGTTGACTTCTTTTTACTAGGCAAGAACTTGAACCAACTAAGCTATTCTTGCAAGCAACTGTGTAACTATGTCTTCACTGATCATCCTGCTGTCCAGAATAGTCTGGGGTGACCTCTCTACTTGTCAGTAGTGTCATTGACTATAGAGTACATTGGCCCTCAAGTGGGTTTTTGAGTTGTTTAGAGAGGCAGCATATGGATTATCACCTCTGAGCATCCTGGTACCTCATGAGTGGAGTACAAAACTGTGTATCTCATTGTATGTGGTACAGGATTTAAAACTGGTTATATAAAGGAATTTTTCTAAGACTGGTAAGTCCAAGCTTTCTCTCTTTTAGCAATCATATTAGAAAAAAGTGACTTAAAAGAACTGGTAATATGTCCTCCATAGCAAATCTGCTAGTGATTGCAGCCTAATGCGACATCTGATAAATTTTAGAATTAGCAGGTTACACAATCAAGGAGTTATAATAATGACTACATTAACCCACTGTGTTTAGTTTGGGAGATAAGACTTGTTTGGAAAGAGGGCAGGAAGGAAGAAATAGGAATTGTGAAGAACATGAAGAAATGAATAATATCCTGCTTGGACAGGGCTAGTGTCTCTATTGAATGTGTGGGACAGATATTCCACAATCAGTACAAGCAGCCTATCTTCATAAGCAGCCTCTCCTGGGAGGTGTCCCTTGAAAACACCAAGGATTATGGCACCAACTGTCCAGGTGTTCATGAATATGGCTAGCAATCAGGGTAGTAGGAGTGGTTTTTTGTAGGCATCCCCAAACCTTTGTTGACAGAGACAGTTTGAGACTGGAAGGGTTGTAAGGAAAATCCATGAGCTCCACAAGGAGGTGCTCCCAAAGATGTGGTAGCCCTGCAACAAACCTTGTAGCAGCTTCTTGCAGCTTCATGGAGCAACAGATTGAGCTGGCAAGGCTGTTGGTGTCTGGAAGATCTCTGAGCCTTGACTGACCAATGGCTCAGTCCCACGTGCTCCCTGTTGGAGTAGACCATATTTAGCTGCTAATGTCTTGATGGTCCACCAGTTCTGGTGAGAATAGCTGCTTTAAAGGCATCATAAGCTTGCATTTTGGGACTTGCTCTTGTGATGTGTATCTTAAGTATCTTGCAGTATTATGACCTGAAGGAGAAAGCTGAAGTTCACTGTTCCTCCTAGAAACTTCTTTACATTAAGACTCTGGCTCATGTTCCTCCAACAAAGGGCTGTGGGAGTTTAATATCCCACTGTCCTTCACCTATTTGTAATGTCCATCTATTGCCTGTGAACCTGGTGTGAAGCATAAGGAGATTTTTGTCCGGATGCCTGTCATTCCAGTATGCTAACACAAACTTGCATTTATTGCATTTTTAGAGAAGTGACTACCTGGCACCTTGACCAGACGTGGCTGAGGAGTAGCACTCGGGTTTTAAGCCATTTTGGCTACGAAGCAGTGACTTCTGACGTATGAGGACACACAACTTGGGATGGTAAAAATCAAGTACTGACAGAGCAAAATCTACTAGAAGAAATCTGTTAAAGGCTTTTAAACTGTTCATGGCAATTTCTATGGTGGTTGGAAGATGCCAGCTTTGAAAGCAGACAGTCTTAATTTAAGCTACTCATTTTGATATTCCTTTAAGCAGTATAATATTAGATTTTGATAGATAAAGAGAAGGCAGTAGGGTGGGAAAAAAAAATCTAAAGAGAAAATATCCAGAGCCTTAGTAATAGACAATATTTCAATATGGGATCTAAAGTTTTATGTCACCCACTCCTGTACCGGCTGCTATCACCATCTGCTTGATCTATTTGATCTTCTGTCCAGGGTAAGCAATGAGTTATGTACTTGATCCCAGCTCCTGTAATCTGCCAGTTGATATCAAGGCCTCCTCTTCATTTCTTTCCATCAGATCCTGAAGAAAGAATCTACCCTTGTCTGTTACACTCTTTGCATTGTCATCAGGTGTCTCTTTGAGCCAAGTTTTGTGGTAATGAAATGGGCAGACTCCTCCAGGAGCCATGAGTGAGGGGCACACTGTGTGGTGAAGGGCAGAGCCTCACAAAACAGAAGTATCAATGAAAATCAGATTGAAAAAGTAATGCTTCAGCTGTTGGCTCACTTTGTAATAAGATCCCTATAATATTTCTCTTAACTATGAAGGACATGTGCAAGTGATTTAATATGTACGAGCAAAAATATTTAGAATAATAGATCTGAATGTTAGAAATGAAGCAACGACACTTTGTTTTCCAGAAGCAATTGACTGATTTAATTAAGCCAGAAATTAGCCTGTTAGATGATGGCTCATAAAATTTCTGGAAATATCAAATGCATGCTAATTGTGCTGGCTTTACATGTAGACACTGTCCTTATGGCAAATTTCCAAATTAGTCATGGACATATGGGACAAGGCAAGCTGTCTGTGGAGGGATGAAAACTGGAAGAGGCTGAACCTGATGCACTGCATGCTAGAATCACTCTGCTGGAACATTTGCCATAGGTGGAGAAAACTTGCTCTGTTATTACATGAAAAACCTCCTAGCAGAGCACACAAACAAGACTGTCCTGTTGCACAAGAGGAAGTATATGCGCTCTTCATGGGCTGATGCTTGAACCATTCCTTTGCATCAGGACAGCTGCCATCAGTGTCCTCTGTGGGTTCGTGCCTGGTGCTCACACCTTAGCTTTGTTTCAACAGGTAAATGCTGATGTTTACATAGACGCACACTTTTCTTGCACTGTAGCACTGTAGTCCAGCTTACAGTATTGAAAGAGCTTGTGCATGTTTCTTCAAGCACCCATTTTTCTCAGAGTACCACACTGCTGTTTACAAACCAAGTTCTGGTTCTTGGTTAAGAGTGCAGGACGTGGTGATAGAGTGGCATTAGCATTACTGACAGCTGACAGCATTTGTTGGCTTTACCTCTGGGAGAAGACACATAGCTTGCTCTCAGCAGGCACAAGCTGCCTCAGAGGAAACCTAGTTCAGCTCCATCTGTGAGTTGGGTGACCCAGTGACTGGGCGCGCTGTGATTCTGCCAGGCCTGTGAGGAGACCTATGGGCATCAAAGAGACTTTTTTCCCCCAGTAAGCCTTGTGCAGAGCTATCCATTAATTCTTCACTGAAAACCAGGGGAAGTCAAGCCAGGATCTAAAGGAAGTCCAGGCTGGCTGTGCAGGGAGTAACACAACCAAGGGAAAATGAGGCATTTTGGCTGCAGGCTGGACAACTCAGGTGTGATGTCTAAGAAAGCTCTGAAATACAACAAAACTTTCTGATAGAAACTTGGTGAAACTCCCCTAAAGCAGCACAATTTAGCCACTCCCCTGTGGCTAAATTGTGCTGCCTTTCCTTGTGAAAGGAAGAAAGAACTGGGAGGGAGCCCGTCAGGGCTGAACAATTCAAGAGCCACTGCCTGTGAATTTTCTTAGGATGTTTTGCATTAACATCAGTCTGAGGCAGAATAATGGAACTAGCAGCGGTGAGAGACCAGAAGAAAGCAGTTGGTTCAGGGAACACTGATGAAGACTGAATATAGAGGGAAGTTAGTGGAGATTAGTGCTGAGGAGAAAAATTCTGTGGAAATGTGAGAGGTTGCTGGTTACCGCCTTGGGAGGGAAGACAGTAGAGGAAGGAAGAAGGAAGGGAAGACCAGAAGGGTGGAAGAGAGCTTTGTTGAGTGAGGTCTCTGGGATAAATGGGGCCCGACAAGCTGAGACTGCAGCTAGCCAGATGTGAAGAAAGGATGTGAAATGAGGCATTGGTGTGCATGTGGTGTGGCACTGTTTGTATGGGCAGTGGACCAAGGTCAAAGCAGAAGGAGCAGTGCTTATAGAGATGCAATGGTCAGAAGAAGCTTGGTCTAATGCAGCATCCTTTGTCCATCACCCTGTGATCCTGCAGCACCTGCTGCTTCTTGGGAGAAGATACACACAGCTGAAAAAATGCTTTGTCTTTCCCCAGTGTTGATTCCTGTAGGCTGCTTCTAGACAGGCATTTTCAGAGTTTGCCCACATCCCTGTTCGGGGAGTGTCCACAGTGTGAGTGTTCACTATGTGCAACCCAGGCATAAATCTCACCCTGCTCTGTTTTTCACAGAAAGGAAACCTGGCCACACCAGCTGCACAGTGTGCTGCAGCCAGGGTCCCGAGAAGAAGGAGAGCGTAGACACAACCACAGTGCTTGGAAAATCTTCCGTTGCCATAAGTGCTTCTCTTAGTCCAACTAACAGCAGTCTGTTCAGCAGAGCTTAGGCTTCCAACCCTGCAAATGATCGCTATAGATGTCAATGAGATGAAGCAATGTATCTTCTTGAGTTCATTCTTTGCTTAGTTCTTGGAGAATGCACCAGCCAACCCTGTGTTTTAAACCAAACAAAAACTCCCTACATTAAAATGGCAAGGTCAGACATAAGCTATGAAATGCCAGAATTAATTTTGCCTCCACGGTCCTACTATGGCTCCACTGTGCTTATGCATTATAATGCCATAATTTACATAATCGCAAACTGCTTCTGGGAATGAAGTGGTTTTGCAGCGTTGGCTGTAGGCCCCAGCCTTGTCTGTTGTGGAAGGTGTATTGTGGACAAGGCAGGGGAATTCAGGACGGTGGTTCTGGAGTTGCACAGTCTTTGTTCTTGTGTTTCTAACACTTGAGACTTAGGAGCTTGACTTTGCAAACTCACTGTTCTTTTCAACAGATTTTACGTGTAATGTTAAACATATTTCAACACAGTCTGAACTTTATTTATTGCTTTTGTTGTTGGAAGACGGGAAAAATCAGGTCCGAGTGAGGATTTTCTCCTGTAAAACAGAAAAAAATCAGCAAAAATGTCTCAAAATCTCAGGTTGGTTAAAATCTTTTTGTTTAAGATTTGAATTAGTTGAATTTCTGAAAGAAGTTTAAAATAAAACTGGATCTTTATTTGATAGAACTGCCTGTACTTCACCTGTTCTGCGATCCCATCAGCACCTATCATAAGACAAACTCATTAAAGTCCAAAGTGTCCTGGAACTTGAGCACCACCTTGATTTAATGCATTTTAACCAGACCTGTTGAAGTCACTGTGGGACCAGAGCCTTTGCTTGGCTGGGGCAGCCTGACCTCATGTGAGGGGATGCCATGAGAGTTCTCAGCCAGCAGAACAGACTCTACTAAAAGCTACCCCTTAAAATACAATCATCTGAGCTACCCTTAGATCCTGCAGCTTTTTAGCCATGTAGATCAAGTCACTCATAATTATATTAAGGCTACTAATGATAAAATGGCACATACTCTCAGATCATATGGAGATGAGGCCATAACTTTTATCTATAATGATGAAGATAATCTAGGGTTTTTTTTTTCCTTTCGGAGGTAGGTAGTATTAATGGATCATTTTGTAGTTAATAAAACAATATGCTTTTGATAATTGCTTTAAGTTGGCAGCAACATATTAGTCAAATTTCTTTTGGATTCTTTTTCACTTTAGAATGCCCAAAAGCAGTCAACACAGATATTATCATGGAGCGTTCACAAAATATATGCAGCCATACAAACATGGTGATGCAAAAGTAGAATTAATTAGAAAAATATTACTTGGCTTCTGCAGTCTTTAAAAGGATACTATTTTTTTTCATCATTTTATTTAAATACAAAGTGTGAAAACAAATGCTTAAAATGTCTCAAGTATGAAAAATCAAAGCTTCCTACACCAAATAGGAAACTAGTGTTAGTTTTGTTGCTGGAATTTGAAGGCCTGGGATACAAATGGCTTTTAAACTGAAGTTTGACATAAAGCTAGTTGGAAGTAGCTGGAAGTTTTTGATTTTTGTTTATTATTATTATTTCAAAGAGGAAAGCTTAGACTAAAACTGAAGGGAAAAAACCACCAAAAACAACTGTGGCAAAAATTCCAGAGCCAAAATATTTAGTCTTGGAATTGCTGTGATGATGCCTTATGGAAATAGTTCAGTTGCTTTCAATTTTTTTTTTTCCTTTATCCAGAACCCTTTGTTTGGCTACTTCTTCCAAAATCATTGTGGTTTTATTCATGGAATAGAAAAATGGTGCATCATGAGACATATAATGCACCACAGAGGGAGGCCCATAATGAATAGAGATGTAATACAAACACTCCCAGGAACGATTGTAGCAACACATCCAAATAGAAACATTTTGGCCCATAGCTTTCTTGTTCTTCCTCAGCCCTAATAATTTCTAAGTTCCTCTTGCTGGGACAGGATACAAGTCTAAGAAAGATGCATCGGTATCTCCTCATGAAGAAGGAAAATGGCAATATAGGAAGGGACGCCTCATATTAAAATGAATCTTTCCCAGTCTTGCAAAACTAGTAGTTGATAGCACTCCATCTTCTCCCCCCTTAGGTGGGCTCATACTGCTTATATTAAAAGGCAACAAACCTGAAAGTTATTCTTGTCCTTACAGAAAGCACTTCATCTCCTTTGGATCATTGAAAAGATGGCAGAACTGATGTGTTTTCAGATTCTTTGCACCATTTTGAAGCCTAGGGTATCTTAAAGGGTTATTGTAAACAGTTTCACAAAGGAATTATATGATGTGGTTCAGGCAGCTTAACTCAGTCACAGCCAAGAGACTCCTACCAGTCCTTTGTATTTATATATAAAAATACTATGTTTGTAGTTCAAGCTGAATAGTCTCAACGTATAAGGTACTGACCAACTGGAAGACAAGGAGGAAAAAAAAAAGAAAAAGACTACTACATAACTTTGCCAAGAACGAGTGAAACATCTCTGAAACTGTTAAAAGAAAATATCTTGTTAGGTCTCATCCACAGGCACAATAATGGTACTAAGTCCCAAACCATATGGCTAGGCATAACAGGCCTCCCAGACTCCCACAGCGAATCCCACAATGAACCAAGCATTTGGTAAATACTGAAGGGCTATAAGATGACTCAGTCCTAGTTGAAACTTGTAGGTCCTCTTTGAACTGCCATTTCCCAACTTCTCTCTTCATGTTGACGCTTTTGGGCTTATGAAGCTCCAAGACTGATTGTCTTAAATGCCTTGCACAAAACAGTTGCCCATCATCAGTAGTACCATCTGTGACGAACACATTTGTGCTGAGAGTTTGATGTCTTTGTACCAAAATGAGTTTGGTACTTTACTGCTTCTCCATGCGCCTGCCATCTGATTCTCCTGTAGAAAGAGTGTAATGGAATGTGCACAGAAATATTCAGTCCTTCATCTGAAAGTTTAATTCAGATCTCTTAAACCAAGATGTTCTTTCCTCTCTAGGCTTTTTTTCCGATTCTTTGTTTTGTTTTGTTTTGTTTGGTGCGGTTTTTTTCCTTTCCTTTTAGTTCTGGTCATGTCAGAATATTACTGGGATTTATGCCATAAACTTGATGGAGTGGTAACTCGTTTGTCTAATGTCTTTATTCTTTACAGGGCTCCCTCGACAGCTGCACTTGATGTCTCACAAAGCACCAGCCTATGCTATTCTTGATGAGCAAAAATACTCCTTGGGAAAGGGATTCATTTTGGTTGTGGCGCATCAAATTTTGAGTTTGGAGGGAAACTGCTATATGTCTTCTCACGGATGCTCTGTTCTTTCTGAATCCCATAAAATTATTTACGTACAGCTATGCGCTTGGGTCTATGTGAGATTATGCTTCCAATTGGCCTAAGATATTTCTCTCTTATATGCAAGAAAGGTTGCTGGAACAAATGCACAGCCTTCTAGGAGTCAGAAGTGGGACCACTGGCCTTCCTGGCCCCATGACCCACACAGGAAAACTTTCGGGTGGCTGACCGCCATGGGATGCACAGCACACAACGTGACATGAGGAGCTGAGAGGCGGCCGAGGGAGTCATTTGCAGTGGCTACTCCCATCACTGTATTTCAGGCAAAGATTGAGCACAGCTGGGCTGCACGCGGAGCAGGAACACGTGTTGGTTTCGGCCTGTGTGTGCTCTCCCACAGCTGGGGACTAGCATTACCCTGCAGTACCTGCTGCGGGGAGGATGGTATGGCTGGGCATGCGAGCTACAGCTGCCCATCGCCGAGTCGGAGGGCAGGGCTTGAGTGACCAAGGTAGGCTGCTGTGCCATAGAAAGCCCTAGTTTTTTTCTTTACCATCCTGCTCTCCCTAGGTGAGTTCCTAGCAAGTGTTTGAGCTGGGTTTTTCAAACCCTACAAGTCACATGGCAGGAAAAAAAGTGCTTGGTTATATGTCTTCGTTGGCAGTCTGTGGGCCTGTATGTGAGGCAAACATTAACCTTGCACCATAACCTTTTACCATTTTACAGAAGGCAGACTGCTTCTCCCCCACCCCCGGAATAGGTAACTCTCAAAAAGAAAATAGAGGATGTCAAAAGCAGACACTTTGTACTGCCTTGGCGCAGTACAAAGTTTGCTTAATATCAGTGGTTAGAAATTAACCTTTGGTTACAGAAAACTATATATTGAGACTAATTCACATTTTCTTTCAAAAAACCTAGGGTGGTCGTCTGATGAGTCTGACCCCAGAAGGCAATGTTTTCTTAGACCTTCACTGATTCTTGAGAATTGAAGCGTGTGTGGTCATTTGGAATCAGGACCAAAACTTTTTCACAAGGAGAAGCATTAATGACCAGTATCTGGTGGGATTAGAGCCTAATTAACATTGCCCAATTACTTGTCAGTCATCTGTGCTGCTGGTACTCATTTCAGCTTCAGGTAATTAGCCCACCTCTTAATGAAAATGCACGTTTTTTCTTCTTAAGTTAACCTCCCGTCCCCAAAACTTCAGGTTTTAGCAACTTTCTCTGTAGTGCTGTCAGTGTTGATGCTTTTGTCTCTGCAGTTTCATATGCCATTTGCATATGTTGACAAAGATGTAATTTGCTCAGAATTATCTGTACATGCAGTAATTGTCTAGTGTGTGTTGTGATATATTTAGGAAGACAGGCTTTTTCATACATAAGATCACAGTGTGGTGCAGGGAAAAATGCTCAACTTACGGTTTAAATCAAATCAGGATTAAAGCAGTTTTGTCTTTTTAATAAGGACATGTAATGACCTGGCAATCAGTGAGCTGTATGCTGAGGATCACTATCAGCAATGCAATACATAAACCACAATAGTAGATACTTGCAAAATGTTAGTAAACAGCTATAAACTTCTAAAGACCCTTCTATAACCAATCCTAAAGAGTCCTAGTCTCACACACGCACAGCTGTGGGCACGCCACTCCCCAGGCTGTGTGGGTTACAAGCACGCACCCCTCTTCTGGGGGTGTGGGTCCCCCCATTCACACACACCTCCTGCAGGTACCTGCGCAACCCACATTTTAGGTGTATTTATGCCTACCTGTGCTGTTCCCTGCGACTGGCTAACGCACATGCCACGAGTACCGCCGCACTCCTGGGGTGTCAGCCACCCGAGAAGAAGTAGAGGAAGTTGCAGGGCTGCTTCGTGAAAAAACCCCAAACTGCCACGAGGCAGAGAGCTGGCGCCATCAGGCCGAGGCTGAGGCAAGATGCCGGTGGGGTGGCTTTTGGCAGTGTCAAACTAGGTTGGACTGCTGCTCTGTGCCTGCTCCGAGGTCTCTCTCCACCTATTGCAAACGTTCATCCTTCCTTTTTACTTCTTTTCAATCTGACTCTTTTCCAGAAATCTTTTGGTAACCCCTGATGTCCTGGTTTCAGCTGGGATAGCGTTAATTTTCTTTATAGTGGCTGATATGGGGCTATGTTTTGGATTTGTGCTGAAGACAGCATTGATAATACAGAGACGTTTTAGTTGTTGCTGCACTAGTCAAGGACTTTTCAGCTTCCCATGCTCTGGCAGGTGCAGAAGAAGCTGGGAGGGGACAGAGCCAGGATAGTTGATCCAGACTGACCAAGGAGGTATTCCATACCATATGGCATCATGCTCAGCATATAAAGCTGGGGAAGAAGAAGGAAGGGGGGGATGTTCGGAGTGATGGCGTTTGTCTTCCCAAGTAACTGTTATGTGTGATGGAGCCCTGCTTTCCTGGAGATGGCTGAACACCTGCCTGCCCATGGGAAGCAGTGAATGAATTCCTTGCTTTGCTTTGCTTGCGTGCGCGGCTTTTGCTTTCCCTATTAAACTGTCTTTATCTCAACCCTCGAGTTTTCTTACTTTTGCTCTTCCAATTCTCTCCCCTATCCCACTGCGGGGGAGTGAGCGAGTGGCTGCGTGGTGCTCAGTTGCTGGCTGGGTTAAACCATGACACCTGATTACCACTTAATCTGTGTAATAGTTATCTTGAGCAAACTTCATTGTTGTTATATTTGTTGTTTTAGTGTTAGCCCTTTGGGGGCAAGCATCCTCTCAGGACTGGCAGCTTTGGCTATTAACCTGTCCCCACACGCAGTTTACCCTCACACCCACTTGAGAGCATCTCTTGTTCTCCAGCCCCTTTGGCCAGGCAGAGGCAGTGCGGACTCCCCCACGGTAGTGAAAACCGTGATCCCCAATTCTGTTGCTAGGATGGGTTGCCCTCGGGAAAGGCCTTTACCCCATCAGTGCTGTCCCTTACGCCACTGAGCATACGCCACCGTTTCAGATATGTCATGTTCTGTTAGATGACATGGGTAACGGTAGATGAGTCCCTATCAGAGTTCATAATAACAGCCCTAACGTTTGAGCTGAATGGGCATATATTGCTTCTGATTTCCTGACAATCCCCATGGTCGTAGGAGTTAAAGAGTCTGTCTTTTGGGGTGAAAGAAGCAGCAGCTGCTTTTTAAGAAAGCTGAATTAAGTAGAAACATCTCATCTCAAAGCACCAGCCCTATAGGATACCTGCAGAACTAATGTGGGGATGTTAAACAGTTGGGGTTTTTTTCTTTGATGTGGTGGCAAAGGCCAGGAGGGATCCACTGAAGTTCAGTGTCTGCGGGAAGACTATTTGCGAAGGAGAAAACAGCTGGAACTCCGGAGAAGCAGGGAACGACAGGTAAACAGCCCGCCTGTGTGGCTTCCCTGCACGCAGGGCCACTTTCTCACCACTCCTGTGAGTTGCAGAGGGTTGGAGGGTGCCACGAAGGGGCCCGACCAGCAGCGCCGGACCATCGGAAGGACACCCGGGCGAACAGCTTCCAGTCCCGCCCCGGGTGGTTCTCTGCGAGCTGTGCTGCGCAGCCCCCGCTGCCCTCACGGCGGCCTTCGGGGCTCGGCCGTGCGGCCGGGCAGCCCGGGGAGGGCCCGGCAAACCCTCCCGTCGGGCCACGGCCGGGGCCGAGCTGAGCTGAGGAAGGCCGGAGGACGGCGGGGCTGGGGCTGGGGCCGGGGCAGACCCCCGCGGGGAGAAGGGCAGGGAACCGGGGCCGGGCGGCCCCTGGGCCGCTCCCCTGCGGCACCGCCGGCGGGGGCGGCCCGCGGCCGGGCGCGACACCGGGGGAGGCGGGGGAGCGGCGGGGGGAGGCGGAGGAGCGGCGGGGGGAGCCCCCGGGCCGGGCGCTGTGTCTTTAAAGGCCGGGGCCGGCTCTCGGCTCCATCCATCCTCCCTCCCTCCCCCCGGCCCGGCGGCGCTGGGTGCCGGGAGGAGGCGCCTGCCGCTAACAAAAGTCTGCGGCGGCGGCTCTCCCCTTCCTCCCTGCCCGGGCAACAAGTGGCTGGCGGCGGCTTCCCGGGGGAGGCAGGAGCGGGGCTGCGAGGAGGAGGAAGGCGGAGCGGCGCTGAAGTACCGGAGGAGCCCCAGCGCCGGCCGCGGGGCGGCGGAGCCTGCGCCCGGGGGCCGTCCCGCCCGTGGATTATAACTGGAGCCGCCTCCCCTGCCCTGACACCCCGGCTGGAAACCGGGGCGGGGAAGGCGCCCCGATACATCGCATTTTTTATTATTTCCCTCTCTCTTTTTTTTTTTTTTTTTTTTGAGGGGGAAAGGGAGGGGTGTCGGCCACCCGAGAAGAAGTAGAGGAAGTTGCAGGGCTGCTTCGTGAAAAAACTCCCGGGGTTCCCGCACCCCCCCCCCCCCCCCCACACACACACACACACCCTGGCTCCACTCCATCATCCGCGGCCGCTCGGCGCCCCGCGGTAGAGATGCTGCGCGGCGGCGTGGGGAGGCGGCGGCGAGCATGAAGCCGGCAGGATGGGCGCGAACAATGGCAAGCAGTACGGCAGCGAGGGTGAGTCGGGGGGAAAAGTGGGGTGCTGGGGGGCAACAAAGGGGTCGCCCGGCACCCCCGGGCCGGGGCGACCCCAGCTGGGAAGCAGGACATGGCCCTCAGGCTCCCACTGCGCTGAGACCCTTAAAATACCTTTAATTATGGGGTTTTTTTGTTTTTTTTTCATAATAGGTGGGAGGTAAGCGCTGCCTCAATTCATGATGTGGAGGCAGCTCAGGGGGTTACAGCAGCGTAACTTTGCTAAAAACTTTTAGAGCGCTCTTCGTAATCCTCTTTCTACTTGTCTTTATATTCCAGGATCCTTATATTATGCAGTATGGTATATGACTGCTTCCTGTCTGAACAGAAAAAAAAAAAAAAATTAACCCCAGGAAAGAGCTGGGGGGAGAGTTAATGTTCTCCAGCTGTTATCCATAGATTGTACTCCTGCAATTTCGCTTCAGTGAAACTTTAGTGGGTTTGGTTTTAGATAGACAGGGCCTGATTCATTCTTGTGGAAACCTATTAGTCTCGCCGGAGTTGCATCAGGGATGAATTTCAGCTGCTTTGCTGCTGGTGCGAAGGACTACTGGAACGGTCAGCTGGTGTCAGGCAAACCAATGGCAAGTACAGAAAGTTTGTCTTCCTGCCAGCTAGTTTTAAGCTCTCTTTAACTTTTAGCCGTCTTGTATATGTCTTGCCCTCGTAGTATTGAGGCAACTATATAGGATATATGTCTTCCCCTCACAGTACTGGGCAACTGTATAGGATCGCTACATTTCCTCCCCCCCCCCCCCCCCTTTTTTTTTGTTGAGGGCTTGTGGGTGGAGCGAGGGAGATGGCCCTATGGTCTGCTCGATTCTTTGGGAGTCCATAAGGCAACTGCCAAAGAATACACCTCTCTCACATCCAAAATATGCATGAAGATTGTGAAAAGGAAAGGGGAAAAACACCGCTTCTTGAACAGATTCTTCAGTTCCTTTCATTTATTGCCAAATGAGCTCTGCTTTCGGAAGAGTTGAGGAAGTCGGAAGCTTCAAGCTAAAGATATGCTCACTGTTGCGGGGTTTAGCTCACTCGATACCATCACTAGAATAACTTCTGCATAAATGATGTGAACCTGGAAATTGTGATCAAAGCCTCTTTGGATTCCCCCTGAAAGGAAACCCTAGTTTGTCCCCAGAGTTGAAAGGGTCAGTGTTTATAGTGCTGGTTGCTTGCAAAAATCACGTTGCCGAAGGGCGTTTAGCGTGATGATAGGGAGGCATGGCTGCATCCCTGAGCTTTCTTGTGAGTTCAGAGGAATGCTTGCTTCAATTAATATACAATTTTGTGGGAGGAATGTGGTGGACACTGAGTCTTCTGCAGCCCTCGGTGAGATGGAGGAGAGCTTTACTGTTCCAGAACTACCTGATGGGAACTGTGAGGAAAAGGAGGATTGGTGCAACTAGGATATTCTTAATTAATTCACCTCTCTCCTCCATTCAGAGTGGAGGTTGGATCCTGGGAATGGAGACTACATGTGGCAAATTAATCTTTGCACTACAGACCATTACCTGGGTTGAGAAATAGGTAGAATACTGGCTTAAAAATAAAAGACAATAAAAATAAATAAATAAAAAAAATTCCCCAAACCCCATGGCCAAAACTTTGATCTTTCAATTTAGGTAACTGGTCCCATGCATCATTAGTGTGCTCGTAGATCTGGGTTTCCTGGCAGCTTCTATGCATCATCAATTACTGTGAAACTTGGAGAAGCTCTTGTTTGCTGCTTTCTTTCTGGGTGATGCAGAGAACAAATCTAAACCTGGTAAAGGGAGGCCTTTTTGCATAAGCCACTGGGGCTTTTGGTGCCTTTGACAACTGAACTGCTTAATTGCCATAAAAAGTTGCTTTTTGACAGGCATTTAACATTGGGATCCCAGGTGGAGGGGTAGCACTCTGAGGAAACACCCAATTGCTGTGTGCTTTAAGAGCAACCTGAATATCTGGGTTGAAGTTTGTAGAGTGGCATCTGTGGTTGGGTACGTGGTACATAGTTTCCAGCATAGTGGGCTTGCTAGGCTACGTTGTGCTCTGGTATGCCGTTTTAGGGATGGAGAAAAGTACCTTTGGTAGCTGAACTTCTTGAATGTTGTTTTCTCATTTGCTGCTTGCTAGTATCTTAGGTGAGATTTCAGAAAGACAACTACAAATGATTTTTAAAATGGCTGTTGTTTTTCATGCAGCCTTCCCATCTGCTGTGAAACTGCGGAACATCAGGAATTTGCCTGAATTGCTTCTCATTTCAAAGCTGAAGAGATACCTTAGGGCAAGGATAACTCCTGCTCAAGATACCACTTCTAAAACACTAGATAACCTTTATTACTAGGAAATTATGTTTTTCGTGGATTGTTACATTGTTACACTTATCAGGACTAGACAATTTTTTGAAATTCACATATACACTGTGTGTAATAATCTCAGGCAGCTAAGTGTTTGTGACGAATCACATAAACTACACTTTGCTGCCTTTATTTACTTATTTATTTTGCTCATCCAACGCTTTATTGAGTAGAATTTTATTGGAAGCTACAGTTGTCATGTTAAGATGGACAGGAGAGTTAGTTGGATGTTTGAGGAGTCTAAATTAGTTTGTTCAGTCCAGTGAATAATTCCTGGCACTCTTGATGAATATGTCTGTTTTCCAGAAATTTAATTTTCTAAGACAGGCTAAAACTTGCTTTAAATGAAGGTTAAATGTGAATAAAGTTGCTTCTCTGCAAAATCATGTCATGCAGATGGGATATGAACACAACACTCATTTAAAAAAATAAAATTATAACATACCAAATTTTGTCTACAGGAATTTACTTCTTTTAAAAAGTAAATTATTAAATACAGGTTTATTTTCCTAGTTTTCATTTGGCCTTTTAAAATGTTTCTATGAGGGAGATGATTTCTGAAAGCTTGTTTAGCTAGAAAAATACAGAGCTTGAGATGTCAGGCTTATCATAGTGTGCAGTAGATTGACTGAAGTGTGAAAGCTTGAAGTTAGTCTTTCTGAATGTGTTCCAGCAGTTGTGTTTGAATAGCATGACTGAAGGTAATGGATCACTGGAGTAAGAAATCCATTTGATCATGGAGCAGTTCTTGTAAGGCTTGCACCTATGCAGTGGAAATGTATTGTCACTAATCTTGGCAAGAGTGCTTATTGTTGTCCTTTACTTTCTTGCCTTAGGGATAAATCATTCATCTTTCTGTCCTTGATTTAGTTCTTTGCTTGATTTTTTTTAAATAAGAGGAAGCATGCCTACCTCATGTCTGATAGCAGAAGGAGCAGCCTGTTGTTGTAGAGGCTATCAAAAATGAGGTGTTTTTGTTCAAGGACCTTAGTTGAAACGTATTGCTGAAGAGAATTGCAGCTGACCAAGTAAGACACAGTTCATCATCACAAATGAGGAGGCTGAATTGAAGTATATTGCCTTTTAACTATTGCCGAGTTGATTAGACACCTAAGCAGTTGCTGTTCGTACTTTGCTGCGCACTGTTTCTGTAACAGTTCTGCGCAGAACAACCTTAGGTGTGCTGGGCCCGAGGCTAGGCGGGGGCTGGCTATAGAGCCTGCTGCTGGAGAGGGGAGCAGCTGACATCTACCCGCTTTCTTTGGGAAAAGGTGACTGAATGCTGTCCCCCTTACCACCTGAGACACTTTTGCACCCACAAGCTGAGGGGGAGGACTTCAAAATCACAGGTTTCTGTTTTGTAAGGAGATTGGCTTTGTGACATGAACCACCAGAGCAATCTGTGTTCTTACATATGAAAGGAAGCTGTGGCATTGAGGTGGAATGGCTGCTTTGAAAATAACCGTAAGTTTTCAGCATTTGTCTTCCTCACTAAATTGTGAGACTTGGGAACCAGTTAAGTTTGAGAGCAGCTAAATAATGGGACAACATTTTGACAATACCAGTGTTCAGACCTTATGAAGGGATGTCTTTTTAATGAGTCAGCTGTCCAGATTGCTGCAGTTGTTGATAAAACTTCCTTTGGGTATCTTCTGCCCCTTCTCCTTCCAGA
This sequence comes from Ciconia boyciana, assembly GCF_034638445.1. Taxonomy (NCBI): domain Eukaryota; kingdom Metazoa; phylum Chordata; class Aves; order Ciconiiformes; family Ciconiidae; genus Ciconia; species Ciconia boyciana. Next base: position 82,735,416 of record NC_132935.1, read on the forward strand.
AGCTGGTCTAGAGAGGGTTGGTGACAGCGTGCAGCAGCTCCGGTTGATCTGCTAAAATGCATCATGAAAGACTTGATATGACACAGGAGCTTGGTGCTGTGGAGAACAGAGGATGGCAAGGGAGAAATAGGTGAAATGGAAGCTTAGGCAAGGAAATAAACATCTTTCCTGAATCACAAGCCTTTCTGACAAACTAATTTTTTTTTCTTTTTGAATCTGAATATTTAATTTGGTAAGATTTAAATGGAAACTCTTGGGGAATAACTTTAACTCAATTCTGGTTTTGAAAATGTTCCTTCTCCAAACTTTTATTTGTCGCATTTTATATTCACAAATGACTTGGAGGGAGAATTCCCGTGTAGATCCCAGTGTCCTGCTAATGTAAGTGCCAGTGCAGAAACCTGCCTATGTCATGGGATATAGTTGCCATAAAGCACAGGCATCATGGTTCACGAAGCTGGCTTTAACTATGATGATGTGTGAGCTGGTGTATGGTAGCTGAAGCTTTCTAGGGATTGCTAGCATATAGCACTGTGGTGAAATAGATCAGTCTGTGTTCGTTTTGGAGTAGGCTACTCTCTTAAATCCCTCCCTTCAGTGAGGGGAAATGGTTAAGGTCTGCTTTGCAGACCTAAGATTTCATACTTGTGTCTTCTTTCTTGAAGGCGCTGTTGGACACAGTAACTCCTTGCGAATGCTGCCTTTGATTAGATCTCTGCTAATTCAGTGATGGCAAGTGTTCTGACACATCAGACGTTGTGTGTGGAAATCTTTTAAATGGGAAAGTTCTGTTATTAGGACCTATAGACTTTTGCATATGTTAGGATTTTTTTTTCCCCACAAAGTGTTGGTAGATTAGCTTCACATGCAGTGTTTATGTCAGGTCTGAAAAGCAGTATAACATGGTGGTCTTGCACTAGAGAAATGGTATTTTGTTTGTAAGCCATTTTGTTTAAAGAGTTGAATCAGAATAGTTTATCAATGGTTTATACTGGTTGTTAGAATCTGTGGAGCTTCACTGGATATTTTAATGAGTATAAGGGAATGAAAAAGACAGTACATTAGCTTTTATTGAATTATTTCATTACAAAATTATGATACACCCCCCCTCCCCCCCCAAGGTAGCTTCTCTGTGCACTACATCTTCAACAGCCAGGGGCAGTTTTTGACTCTGTTTTGGTGTGTTGCTTCCCCCCCCCCATGGGATTTCCAGAATCAAGTGAAGAGTCTCATCAAGTTAGGTGCTAAATGGCTCCTAGGCTGTGCAGTTTATTCCCGCTTTGTTTTGACGCCTGAGTTGTGTTTACACATCTGATGTGTTAAACATGAAGTTTAGCATATAGCTTTTACCAGTGTCTTCTTACAGTTCTGATCCTTTCCCAGGTGATCTGTTGAGATAATGTATCTTGCTGTTCTTGGAGAAATCTTTTTGTCCTGGTTTGGCTAGTCTTCTCCCGCGCACCTCCCCAGTGCATAATAGCTGCAACTGAACCTTAACACCCTCCATAGGACTACTGTAAATATTATGGTGCTGCTGGGTGGCACTTTTTGTGTTATGCTTACTTATGTGATCCTGTTCTGCTTTCTGGTCTCGGCCAGCGTTGGTTCCTGCATTTTACCTGCAGCTGTGTTTGACTCTGCTGCACTCAGGGAGTTGAGACTTGCCTTTTAACAGCCAGATTTGGACAGGAAAGATGGCAACATTCAAAATGTCAGTCCTTCAAGCAATGTTGATTATAAAAGTGAATTTGCACTCTGACAGTGGCCAACTGCTGCTAACTAAAAGTAACCTTTATAAATGCTGCTTATGATATTCTTTTTTTATGTCACTTTCAACTGAGTGATGCAAAAGGACTGTGTGTGTTTACTCAGTTTGTCTCCAAAAAGTAAATTTACTCTAAGCTCAGTGCTTATGTTGCTTGTTGTCCAGATCACATGGCAGGGGCAGGAGGAGGGTCGGATATGGCACTTAACTGAGCTGCTGTGCTGCTTTCGGTTTCTCATCATACAGTATTTTCTTTCTAAAAAAAAACCAAAAAAAACCTGCCTCTGTGTGTGTGTGTACGCAGGCATGTGTGGTTATATACACACACAAAGTAACAGATTTGTGGGGGATTTAGGCTTAAAAAGTTGCTAATGTTATGGCTCACATGCATGTTATTTCATAAAATGTTACTCGTTTCATAAAATGCTTCTGGGGGAAGGTAGGGTCTCTTCTATTTTATTATTATTTTGTTAATAGGGTACAGTTAGTTAGCTTATATCTAGGGAGTTATCTTTGCCTTGGATGGTTGCTTCAGCCCAGTGCAAAAGTAACTGGATGCTCTTTCTTTTGTACATCTTATTTAAAAAAAAAAAAAAAAGGAGAAAAAAAAATTAAAAAAAAAAAAGAAGGAAAAAAAAAATGTTAACTGGGTGCCAGTCAGAGGCCTGAATAAGCTTTGGTGCTGGTGATGCATGACATGGAAAGCTTCCAGCAGAACCCTCTCTGCTAAGGTAGTAGGAGTCTAGGACTTGCACATCCTAGTCTGTGTCTTACCCACTCCCCACAGGCAGGGAAGGAAATGAGATTGCTTTGGTAACTTTCAAGAAAACAAAAATACAGTTTCTGTTTAGGAAAGAAAGTCCTTCTACCAAATTGGACTCATAAAATCCAAACTGAAGTTGATACTGTATCATTACTTGTGGAAAAACATCAACATGTATTCAGTATTGGCTAAACGGTTTTAGGTCTAAATTGCTAACCCCAAAAATCTCCTCAGCAAACTTCGTCTTCCGGAGTTTTCAGTCCTTTGCTACTTCTGGATTCCTCACTTCTGTGAACAATTCCTAACTAGGAATTGGTTTGCTTCTTTGTGGGTCTTGTTTGTGTTAGGAAAGTGATTGGCAGAAGGCAGTGGATGACATTTGAAGGCTGAAACGCACAAGTGGTTTATTTCTGCTCTTTGTTTTGTAGTCAGCTATGTCTGTATTCTTTAATACAGGACGTGCACTTTGCTAAATTAGGGCAACTATTTCATGGAGGATTAAAAACCTTGAAAACTTGAAAAACGGGTGGTGAGCTGTCGGTAGAATCTGTTCCTTGTTCATAAGGAAAAGAAACATGCAACATCTCCTAGGAATATGGATGTACAAGTTGTGACTGGATAGACATGCTGTGGGACTCTTACTCAAGTAGCATTTAGGTTGAGTACTAGTGGTATCGTAGCTGACCTCAGGGGAAAAGCTATTAGTTCTGTCTGATCACATCCCTCACTTAATTCCAAGTCTACTTGCATGCCTTCTAGTGTAGACATCACATTAAGGACAGTTTTATGCAAGACCTCCTTGGAGGAGTTGAAGCATAGAGGAGGTGCTATCATCTTGATGTTATGCTGTAGGTCATTAAAAAAGTCCCCCTTATCCTAGATCACACCTCTTACATGCTTGCCACTGTGGTGTCTGTATCTGTGGATGTCTCCATACAGAAGAAGAATTCAGCAGGGACCATGGCCATTCTTCTCAAGCAATTAGTAAAGTCTGTGTATTGACCAAAGTAAGGGTCTTTACGCCAAGAAGTTCTGAAGCAAAACTAAACAGGACTAAACTGTGCTGATCAGAGAAATGCTCTCATATATCTTCCATATGGAGGTATGAAGAAGTGCTGTTGTGATTGTGTTACATAGCCTGAACTGCAGGAAAGCCTGAAATAGGCACAGTTTCAAGTCCTGCCTTAAAGTAAAGGCTTGAGTTGGCTGTGTTTGAACAGATATTTAAGGAAAAGGCTCCAACTCTGTGCCAGTATCCAAACTCAACAAAAGTAACTTCTTTGCAAAGTAGGTGTCTTCACCCTACACACTTTTGTAACCTCTGCCTTAAACAAGTAAATGGGGAAAAATTGCTGGGTGTTTTTTTTCTTTCTTTCTTTTTTCCTGTATGTGTTTTTCCCACCCCACCAAGTTGAAACCCTTGTTGTAAGACTACCTGTTCATGCAAATGGGTGTTTAACACACATGTCTGTATTGATTTGAACTGGGTAATTACTGTAGGCATCTGCATGGCATTGGGAATCTTTTTCCTTCCTGTACTCAACAGCACTGTTTGCTGAAAACGCAACCCCAGGTTTAATTTATATGCATGGGCTTTTAAACAGAGGAATCTATAGAGGCATATCAGTTGTTGCCCTGAGTTTAGTGGATCTTTGCTCAGTGGGAAAGGTTTGTTTTCTAACACATCTGTTTTCAGAATTGAGATATGAAAATGCATAACATATAGCAACTTGCATTCAGAAATAGGTGGCATAGTGACTCCCTTGAGCTGAAGAGTTATGTAGTTAGACTTACGTTGCCATCGTATCCTTGCTTTAGTAGTGTGCATGGTAGCACTTAACCTGGAGCTCTGTATTCCAGGCAGGCTGTGCTAGGAAACCCTTCTGAAGACACTTCTTGGAGTAAAGAGGGAAACAGGAAGCTCTCTTTCATGCCCATGTTTTGAATCAGGAAATTCCTGTCTACAATACATAAATTTGTCATATCAACATCTTAAATCATGTGACACTTTTCTTTCTTGGGGATTTGTGTACAAATGTGTATAATAGCTGCAGTCTTCTCAAACAGCATACTAACTTGGAGAAAGGTGTTTTAATACTCTTTTCAGTGAATCTATTTTAAAAATTACTTTCCTCTATTTCCTTCTTTGTTCCTGTAGAAACACTAATGAAGTTTGCAGATGATATTATAAAAGGAGCAGTTATGAGGTCAGATGTCTTTGTTTGTTTGGTTGGGTTTTTTTAAGACAGAAAAGAAAAAGGAGAAGCCAGAAACACTGGCATAATATCAGTGATAGTTAACTAGGAAGAAGCCCTTTTGATCAAGAGTCACACAGGCTTGTTTGACAGTGAAAGGAGAATTTGGATCGAGTCTAGTTGTCACATTACAAGTGTAATCTTGTCAGTTCGTGGGGAGCCCAGACTTTTATTGCTTGTATGACTGCGTGCATTGTGGAGAAGCAGGCCACTATTTAAGGCTCTGATATTACTTTGTTGCCAGATTGCACACAATCCTCTTTCTGTGTAAGTGTGACTGCATGGGACAGAAGAACTTGGAGGTTTTTTTCTTAAAATTGTGTAATAATTACTTAAAGAACTAGTATTTTATTTAAATCCTATCCTTGAGAGATAGCAAAGCCACTGTGGGAACTGATGAATAGGAAGTGCATGTATTTGAGAGTTTCTTACGGTGCTCGTGGCTCTTATCATGAAATATGTTGTTGTTTTGTCACTGGCACAATGATGGTAGTACTTGATCTAGCTCACTACTGGAGCACAAGACAAAAGGCAACAGCTGGTCACCAACAGACGTACCGAACGGATCATCTTTTATGTGGTACCTAGTAAAACAGATTTCTATTCTCCGTATTCCATTTGCCTTTTCTCTGACAGTTTATAAGGAAGTTGCTTGTAGCATCAACATAATTTTTTTTTTTTTTTAAACTGAGATGATGGAAACAATAAGCTATTGCTGAAATATGTGGTGAAAATTGTTGATATTATACTACTACGACTCATGCTTTTAGAATTTTTGGAACCTTAGGATTTACTAAAAGAGGTATAAATAAAAGCCTCTGAGCAGAAGGATTTCTATTCCAGTTAGCCATGCTAGCATTAAGTTGAAACTAACAATATGCTTTTGTATGTCAAGAAGATCTAGTAGCTGACCTTCCTCCTTGAGTTCATGTTTGATTGTACTTTTTTGTAGCCAACAAGCTTGAAAGCCCTCATCTGTTTTTAGCAGGGTTTGAGAACATAGGTGCTCTTACTGCAGAGCCTCTTGCTGAGGAATTGCGCTCTTGTTCTGCAATACTAGACTGCCAGTGGAGATCAGTACAGGCAGTAAAATTACATTAGGACATTTTCCAATCAATTCCTGGCCATATCTCGATGTCTGCTTTAGAGCCTGAAGTATACAAACTCACAGATTGGGAGTGACATCTCTGGAGATGTCTAAGCCAACCCACTGCTCCAAACAGAGTCAACTAGAGCAGGTTGCCCAGAACCATGTGCAGTCAGATTCTGAGCACCTCCAAAGATGGAGATGTTACAGCATCCTTGGGCAGCCTGTTCCAGTGCTCAATCACCTGTAGATTTAAAGAAAAAAAAAAAAAGGATGCTTTATTATGTTTAAATGGAAGTGCTTGCATTTCAATTTGTGCCTATTCCCTCCCCTCTTGTCTGTTCACTGGCTGTCACTGAAAATAATCTGGTTCTGTCATCTTTACTCTCCTCTCTTCCCCCCTCCAGGTATTTATACACATTGATAAGGTTACCTGTTGAGCCCTCTCTTCTCCAGGGTAAACTGTCCCAGTTCTCTAAGCCTCTCCTTGTGTGTCAGATGCTCCAATCCCTTATCATCCTTATGGCCCTTTACTGGACTCTCTGAATGTCCATGTGTGTCTTGTACTGAGGAGCCCAGACCTGGACCCAGCACTCCAGATGTAGCCTCACCAGTGCTGAGTAGAAGGGAAGGATCGGCGCTCTCAATCTGCTAGCAATGTTTCCTGCCAGCGATGCAGGTGGGGATACAGTTGGCTGCCTTTGCTGTGAGGGCATGTTGCTGGCTCATGTTCAACTTGATGTCCACCAGAACCCCCAGATCCTTTTCTTACAAGCTGCTTTCCAGCTGGTTATACCTCCCCAGGTGCAGGACTCTGCACTTCCTTTTCTTGAACTGTCTTCCTGAGGCTCTTGTTCGCCTATTTGCCATCCTGTTGGGGTCCATCTGAAGGGCAGCAACCCCTTGGTGTACCAGCCACTCCTCACAGCTTTGTGTCAACTGTGAACTTGTTGAGGGTGCACTCTCTCCCATCATCCAGGTCACCACTAGTGACAGGGCTCCAGGTGCATTTTCATGCTGCTGATCACAACAATTTGAGCCCTGCAGGTTAGTCAGTTTTCAGTCTGTCTCGCTGTCCATTTAGCTAGTCTGTACTTCATCAGTTTGTCTATGAAGGTGCTATGGGAAACAGCGTTGGAAAGTCTTACTGAAGTCAGGATAAACCACATCTGCTGTACTCCCCTCATCCATTGATCCAGTCGTTTCATTGCTGATGTCTATCAGGTTGGTCAGGCATGACTTCCAGTTATAAATCCACACTAATGACTCCCGATCACCTTCTTGGCTTGGAGATGTTTTCCAGGAAGCTCTGTCACTTTTCCTGGATTGAGGGGAGACTGACCAGCCTGTGGCTCCCTAGATTGTCCTCCCTGCCTTTCTTTAAGATAGGGGTGATTTTTGCTTTTGTCCAGTCCTCAAGAACCTCTCCTGATTGCCATGACCTTTCTAAGATAATTGAGTGTGACCTGCCATGGCATTGGCCAGATCACTCAGCCCTCAGAAGTGCATGCCATCAGGTCTCATGGATTTGTGTCTGTCCAGTTTGTTTAAACGTTCCCTAACTTGATCCTCCTGTACTTCTACTGGTTACTTACGTTTACAAAAGGTACTACCAGGCTTTCAGAAGCAATAGAGTTCAACTGTAGCAAGTTCTGGCAAGTGTTAAGGCTGTCCTACAGTAGTTGAGTATCTCTAAACAGTGCTCTATAAACTTGTGTCTATAGCTGGTTTGGAGTTTTTTCAGCTATAATTTATTTTTACCTTGTATTATTAAGGTTAAAAAAAGTCTTCATTTCCACTGTATAAAGAAACTCACTCTTTCTCAATGACTATGCTTTCCCTTGGCAGAGAACAGATAAAACAGAAGAATCCTCCTAAGAGTTGTGGTGGTAGAATCTGGCTCTATTTTTTTGGTGGTTGTTCTTGCTGTGTCTGGCAGCATAAATGGTCTGTGCTTTTACGAAAAGCTTCTTCAATGGAGTTTTGCTTGTTTCAGAAGGAACAGCTAGCTCAGGATCACATTTTTTTTGCTTTCCTAGAAAATGAAGATTGTTGCTTTAATTAATGAAGAAGTTATATTTGTATTAATCATGGTAGGAAATAATTTCTGCAGTTTTCAAGTTGATGTAGCCATGATGGGTAAAAATACTTGACAGTAATCCATATTCTGCTGCTGTAAAGATTTGCTTCTTTCCACATGTTCTAGAATTGTATCAAAAAGCATTTAAATCCCCCATTTAAATTATGGTGCAAGGGGTGGGTTAATCTTCAAGTTTAGAAGAAACAGCTTATTTTTCATAACTGAAATAATTAAATACAATTGTTCTAAATTTTCTTCTGAAAACAAAAACCAATCATTACCAGATGACACAGTTAATTTTTAATGCTCTAAAGTGCTAGTAGGTCCTTCTCAGTTTAGAATCTTCTATTTAAAACTAAAGCCATGTACAACACAACGTGTTTTGGGTATTGCTACGTGTTATGCTACTTGGCAATGGAATTTACATTTTGGTTTTAGTACCAAAAAGCTACCTTTAGGTTAGTTCACCTGTTAACATTATCTATTCATTGAACATTTGTTCTGTGTAGGAGAGTGGGTAACCTTCTAGCAAGATGGAAGTTTAAATGTCCTGCGACATAATCAGGTCTATGAAAGGTATTGGGATCAGAACTATATCCACAGTGCGTGAATTAAAATGTTCAAACATAAAAGATTTTAGGGGTAACTTTTTAAAAACAGGCTTTCTTTCCATTTGTATGTATAGACTATACAGCATAGTCCGGTATGAAGTTTTCTTTGGCACTCGTTAGGCATGAGCAGAATATTTTGCTTATGTCTTCATTTCTCTTGGGAAATTATTGCTCTTTATTCCCCTGTGCGTGTACCTTTTGTTGCACTGCGTGGTTTTCTTTATGGAGAAACATGAATGCTTCTCGTGGCTATTTATTTCTCTTGCCAGGAACTGCTGGAACAAAGGTGAATGTGAAAATTCCTCTCCCTCAAACAATTACTAGTTTTTCTCGCTTTGAATCTGGTTTCTAGAGGCTGTATGCGAGAGAGCTTTTCTTGTATCTGAGAAGTTATCCTACTGTGAATGGACTTACAGTTTATCAAGAGGTGGCACAGGAGTTGTGAGTAAGGGGAAGAGTTAGTTTCTGTTTGGTTGTCCAGGAATTTATTGATTGAAGGATTGTGTTTTGATTTAGGGCTTTGGTAATGATGTCATTTGCTTCTCACCCTGAAAGTACATAGTATGTCAAGCTGTATTTCTGTCTCTGAGAGCTGAACTGGAATGACTGCCCAGCATCTTAAAAATTGTACATGTTTCTCTAGTTCTGGGTCAGGTAATGAGATGGAATTGAACCACCCTATCACTTACCAGTTTTGAGCACAGGAAGAAATGCTGGCAGCAGATGTTGGACACAAGTGAATGTTGCAGACCTGATCCTTTCTGGGTTTCTTGCTTTTGCTTTGCCACGCCTCATTTTCTATAGAAAATACATTCATGCCCTTCTGTGGATAAGATCTACTCCTGCCCTTCCCCCCCCCCCCCCCCCCCCGTGTCCTTCACTGAAGTATAGGGTTTCTTCGTTAAGTCCCTACATGAGCAAAAACATTCCTAGAAAGTGAAGTTTGGCTTCCACAGGATTAGAATCTAAACCAGAACAAGTCTAGTCAGACACAGGAGCCTTTCACGCAGCTGAGTTGGCTGTTAGTGGTTGTGTGGCTTGTCTGTTTGTGCCTTTTAAGCACCACTTAATCCTACCTGTGTTTTCCTCAATTTTCTTCCTAGCTGAGGTATTGGCACTTGGCTGGAAGGAATGTGGTAGGTAGGACACAGAGCCTGGTCTTTTTGTGAATTGAGTCATACTGATAACTGCCTTGTTTCTAACACTAGCCATCGATGGTTTTGAGGAAATGTAAGACAAATTGTGAAGGATTCTGAAAATTTAGGAGGTATTTTCAAGCCAAGGCCAGGTCTCTAACTACGCACTTGAGAGAAAAAGAATCCTCGCACAATCTTGCTTTAACCCTGTAGATGCTGGCTTATGGGCAGCAAGTGGAGTGTGGATGAAATCCCTGTATGATCAGTAGAACTCATTCTTCTAACTTTTTTCTTTGTTAGTTGAACAAATCCTGTATTTACCAAGGGCTGAAAGTGGTGGTACTTGGCCATTGGGCAGCCCTGTGAAGTGAGCCCTCAAGTCTGCTGGCTCATACTCAAAAGCAACTGTTTTGTAGAAGATGAGCCCTTTATCTCACATGGTAAAGTCTTCCAGTAGGCAGCATTCTCCAGAAATAACGAACACAGTCTAGTACAAAAAATCTCTGTAACAAATAGGATAGATCAAGCTCACATATTGGTATAGAGTAATCTAGCCCTGTAGTCCTGGATGGCTGGTGAGGAAGCCAGTTTTATGTACCCAGGTAAGGAAGGGCAGGGTGGGGAAGAGGGTGATGTCTCTGGAGTTCCTCAGTCTTTCACACAATTCCTTAACTAGTAGGCAGCATGACCACACTTAAACAAGTGTGCTGTGTTTTATTTTCATTTTACATGACAAATCTGCTTTTGGTCTGTGTGCTTGTAACCTGTAGCAGTGTTGGAGGTGCAGGATGAGCAACGTGAGAGCTCAAGGGCAAATGTAAAGAATTCTCAGCGTTTTCATTGACTTATAATCTGCTTTGATTTAGCATACTCTCCAGAAATGATAATGGTGCAATGCTGCTCTGTGATACCTTTGCACTCAGCTTTTTCTAACTGTCCCTTAAGCCCCCTGCAATTCCTTCCATCTCTCTAGAGCTTTACCTTCCCACAGGAGGAAAAAGTGTGCATAGTTTTTTCTTCTTTATAGCTCTTGCAGCTGCTCTACTTCACCTGGTTGGGATTTGATCTGTTTGAGGTTCTGTAGTGTCAAATGAAAAATCTTTTTGTTATGAGCAAGAACGGCTGCTATCCCTTTTCCATCCTCATGGGTTTGGATGTGTGTCGCCAATACAAATTATTGCTACTTAAATCAAGTAGGGTTGTAGGAGAATTGGGGACTGCTCTTTAGTTCGTAGCAGTGGATGTCAGAACTAAGACTAGCAAAACTGTTCCACCTTCTCTCCCCCACTTTACAAATGGTAGGTACTCTAAGTTGATTTGAAGATGAAGATGACTCCTTCCCAGCACACATTGCATTGTAGCAACATACGCTGTTCCGATGTGAGGATTTTTGTGTAAAATTTTTTCTTTGCTGTAGACTTGACAATACAAGGTTTCAGAAAAAAGTTCAATGTAATCTGAACTATATATTCTAGCGTCTTGGGTCTTACAGCTGAACGCACAAAGAGGTGGAGTTGCAGTGTAAGGGTGTGTATGTAGAAGATTAAGAGAAAAATCTTTCCTGGACCATACAAGAGATGTTTAGCAGGTACCCAGTGGAAACTTCTCTTAAATTAATAAAAAATTCCTTTGAATGAATGCCTTACAGATTGTAGGTCAATCCATTTCACTATTGAATCATCTAGTGAACTGAGATGTTCTTGGTTTTAACTATGTGTGTGGATGATAGAAAATGGTGGAAGATTAGCAAAGTACTTGAAGTGTTCTCTGTTATTCTCTTCTACAGAAATATAAAAATTGAGTTTGCTTCAGTTTTGAGAAAGGGACCTTATCTCATGGTATGGCTGAGCCTCTTGCCTCTGGAACAAGAGCTACTGCTTTTTTAAAATGGATATTTTTTAAAATAGGGACTTATTTATTTTTAAACCAGCCTTCATGATGGAGCCATAAAAAGTAAAAAAACAAACAAAAAACCCCAAACCAAACAAAAAAACCTTAATATGCTAATTCTAGCTAATATGCTAATGAAGTCCTGTGTTAATGATACCAGGACTGCAACACAAGTAATACGTTTTGGACTTCTGCAAAACTGTATGATGAGAATAGAAATACCCGAATAACAAAATTCTTTGGAAACTGGCCTTAAAATTAAGTTCTATAAGGTCAATGTATATAGTGGAGATGTTGTGTATTCACACTACGCAGTGTGGTTGATATTCTGGCCTTTTAGTTTAATAGTGTAGTGTATTTTAAAAAAAATTGCACTCACAACTTGCTTCAAGCCCCTATTTCTTCTTAGTATATGTGCTAAGTTAATGGAATTTATAAAACTTTAAGCTCTAGAATTCCAGTAAGAATCCTCAAAGTAGTTTTCAGTCTTGTTCCCGTAAAATGGCTTTGAAGAGTTAAGGCTGAGAATATGATTTCAGTGTTCTGTGATCAGCATTGACTTTTGTGATCTAAAATGGATGGCTTATTTCTGGAATACTTCATTTGAGTAATGGAACTGTATTGTTATTACATTTTTTAATTAAAATACAATATTCTGTTAGGGACAGTCAAATGTACTACGTTGTGCCTTAAGAAAAAACACAAACAACCCAGCACAAGTGATGTGAGAATGAAATGTGTTAAGGAGACTGGAAACCAGACTCACTGTACTTTCCTTGAGACTGTCTAGCCCACATCAGTTACACAGGAAAGTCATTAAATCCTGGCTGCCTTCTGAAATGCATCAGCTGAGTCCTGATAATTCTAGTTGCCAGCAGACCAGAAACCAACTAATTGCATTTTTCATAAACAGTTTACCATAGTGTTTTCATAGCTTCAGCTGAGAAGGAAAGGAAAAGATATGCCCTCTGACTTTTTTTGTGAGACTGAGAAACAAAGAAACTGTGGCAAAATCTGTACTCTTCAACAGATGCGTGCATCTTCGACTCTGATGGGTTTTATGTAGGTGGTGTTCTTTTCACCAGTGTTGTCTGCTTTTTTTAAACAAGTTTATATCCACACACACCCTTTCCTTTAGCTTTAGCAATATCTTAATTAAAAGCCAAATGTGATTTGTATTTGAATGTATTCAATATATACAAACAATGCTAACACTAATGTTAGCTTTGTGTTAATATATATTAATGTAGTGCATTGAATTGACCCAGTGAAATCTGTCAGCCCTAGTCTTTTTTGTAGGGCTATCCCCTTTGGAAAGTTGGGGAATTAAAATTATTTTATTGATGTAATGTTTTGTTAGTTTGCTGCTCTTCTGGTGGAGATGAGATGAGACACCAGATGCAATAAGCTGGGTATTCCCCTGGGACTTCTTGGTGGGGTGTTCTGCGATGGAGGAGACAGGGATGCTGCATCTGAGCAGTGGCAGAGTAACTCCTATAAAGTGGAGCTTTAATGTGCAATCATAACTTTTGTGAACTTACAAATTGGTTGCTGTCTTCCATTTACTAGAGGACTGACTTTTAACTTTCTCCTTCCCAATAAAAAGAAGTAGAGTAGCTTAATATTATCTTCCCCGTTTGGTCATAGTCCAAGACACCTCAAGGATCTGGCACATCAGGCAGTCCTTCAGTGCTTTCTAACCAAGTTGGGAAGAGTATCATCGGTTTGATTTTTCTTGAAGATTGACTCTTTACAGTAGACATAAGAAAACTCCTCTGAAGAGATCGTATCAGTTGTGAGCGGTAAATGGACAATGCTTCTTATCTTATGTTTTGTAGTTGCTTTGCCATTTACATGAAGGTTTATTCTGAAGTGTAATGGATTTATGATTTGATAACACTGTACAGCTAGATAACACCATTTAGATAGTGACACAAAGGCTTTCAAAAGTATTTTTAAAGAAAGCTTGCCACTTCAATTACTTCCTGTGCTATCTTGCAGTGTGAACTGCTACAAAGCTCTGCAACAATGTTGGAATGGTTAAGATTAGGCAAGAAAGACGTTCTCATTTTTCCAGGTAGGGCTTTGAATGTTTGAATGAAGTTGAAAACAGCAGGGAAGGAATCCATCCAGAAGCTGCCACAGGAATTTAAGTTTGCAATTTTGGGTCAAATCTGGTATTGCTCCTTCAAGAGCTGCCTCTCAAATTGTCTCTCTGCAGCTGAAAGCAAACTTCAATCAAAGATCAGTCTGGATTCACCTTATTGTATTCTGAGAGATGAACATCGTTGGTTGTCTCTGATTCTCTGATCCTTGGACTCACTGTTAATCCAATTGCCTGCTGCCCTCTTGTAAAGTCTGACAACAGTTCCTCATAGTTCAATGGCTATCTTCAAAGTAAATAAAACCTCAGGTGTGCTCCCGTGTGGAGATGGTTGGCTGGCCGCAACTGCTGCTTGACTCTTTGTAGCTCAGGTTCTTTTTTCTGTACTGGTGTAGTTCAGACTGTCCAGAAGTGTTTAACATCCTGAAGAATTTTCCCTTCCACCTCCTAATCCCTTTTGAGTAAATTGTGAAGTGGCTAAGAAGCTATTCTTCCCTTGCTTAATGGCACAGTTGTCTCCTCAGATGAGTGTAAGTATTTCTCTTCTGCTGTGTAGTTTAAGGGGAAGTGTGGGAGAGTGGGCACTGCAAGTGCCTGTGTTGTTTTGAAAATGCTTCTCAGGATCCAGACAAAGAGTAATGTCTGGAATATTTCTGTTTATTGTCTGTGAGAGGCACAGGAAATAGGAAAGGCCAACTAAATTATAGCAGCCAGCAAACTTCTCTGAAGCAAAGGAAAATTTAGGAGTGATAGAACTGGGCCTTGCTGCCCACTGGGTCTCTGTTGCACATGTCTCGTAAATCTAGTGACAGAACTGGATCAAGGCTCCTTCATTCCAGAAAAGCAGAGAGGGAAATGAAGCCAGAGGTTCAGAGCCAGATTATCAAGTACAAAAGGGGAGGAACCTCTCCTCCTCTCTCCCAAAATCTCCTAACTCTGTAGGTGAGTTCTCAAGTAGGTACCAGAGCTGCAGGCAAATTTGTAGGCAGGATTTTCTTCCACTTTCACTTAGTAGAATAAATGGTCTTGATTGCCTTTTGCTAGTTAGAGTTGCAGGTGGTCGTGGAGGATGCTAAGGACAGATATTCTGTTTAAGGTGTGAAGAAATTGATGTAAAATACTGAATAATACTGTACCGTCTCAACTAATTGGGAATCTCCAGTCTTGGCAAAACTTCACCTACGTTGCTGTAAAGATAAATGGCCTGCCAGGTTTGCAAGTCCCCTCGCCTGAAGGCAAAGTTGTTCGCATTTTCTGCCTTCTGTTTTCTTGCAGCCTAAACTGTCCAATCTTTAGGTTAAACAGATGCATGAAAAAAAAAATTAAATCTGGGCATTTGGCCATAGTAAACAGACTAGAGTTGCTGCTTCTTTTAATGTTTAATGACAATAAATTGTTGCAAAGTACTTTATGCCTCATTTGTAGCAAAGTACCACTTTTATCTTAAAATGTTGTTTGCACATGTGTGATGTAAAAATGCTATTTAGAGTTGAACGTCTTTATTTTGGTTGATTGATTCCTTGGGATTCATTGGCATGCTTTCTGCTAACCCAAAACGTGTACTTGACCTGTGAGAGTGTGCTGCTGTGGGACTACTTGCCTTCCTCTGTAACACGTGGGCATCTGAGTGTCCTTCAGAGCAGTACTTTTTTTGTATGGGTTTACATCGGGGAGAGACTCGGCATGTTGTGCTGTTGTATTTCTGTCATGGAATTTAATACTAATTCTTTGCTCTTATCCTAAGAAATGTTGTGTATTGACTGTGCAGGTGATGCTCGTCTCTCAAGGCTTGAGAGCTCAGGATTTGTGTAGCGACTGTGTGTGTGTCCAACGATTCATGATTTCAATTAAAATCTGAATGGCAGTTATCAACAGTGGCAGAAGTAGGAATTGGAAGAAAAATGCTGTACAGGCAAGATTGCTCTCTCTAAAGACATTCCTGGAAGTACCTTTGCACAGAGCCTGAAATACATGTACTGGCTGAAACAAGAAATCCCTGTACCCTCGTGTCCCATCCTCCACAGTAACCCTTAGTGAATCCCAAAGAAAGAATAGTTTAATGGAATCACATGAAGAGTTACTTGACAGAACCTGTAAGCTAGAATTTTTTTTTTTAGAGGTATGACTGATATCTGAAGCAGGAATGAGCGACATGGGTGTGCTTTTCTTGTTAGGTGTTCACTGCTCCTTATTTGAAATACTACAGTTCTACTGACTACAGTAGTCAGTAGAAGTGAAAAGCTGCAGTCATATTTTGTGTTTAAAAATTAAATCCTGCAAATTGTGATCATGTATCATGACAGTTATCTGAAAATGTTTGTTTCTGACACCTTGTGGCTGAGCCCCAGAGCAGCAGCAATATGAGAAGTTTCATTAGGGAGGGCGAGTCTGTTTTTTCCTTGCTGTATAATGGTGCTTTTCTAGCTCTACTCCAAAAGTGCACCCTTGTTGTGTGACAATGTATTAACCTAGTTGTGCGAACTACTCCTCTCAAGATGCTAAAATTAATTGAAGCTCCATGAATTTGCATTGAACTATGAAGGACCGTTCTAGGGTTCTGGAAATTCAGTTTTGTCACATGTATAGTACATCCCTAACTATTGGATTTATAGACCATAAGAAATAAAGCTGCCTTTTTCCAAGCTTTTTATTTTTTCTGCATAAGCATTTTTATTGTTCATCTGTTTTCAATAGCTCTCAAAAAGGGATGGGTTTTATAAAACATTTTTACAGTAAAAGCTTTGAAGCATATCGTTGCTTGTGTTCATCTTACCCTGAAATAGCTTTTTCTCAAATACTTTGCTTGTATCACATGGGACTGCTGTAGCTCCAAGCCCTGGCTTGGACTTGATGGGTCTGACTGGGACAACTTTCACTGAGAGGGACTCTGTGTGCAAGTCTAAGCCTTGATTTGCATGTGGAAGCATGCTTGTTCTTTTGAAAGTCTCTGCTTCAGAACAATGAGACTACCTTTAAAACTGAGGGTGAACACATAGTGAGAGCTAATCTACTAGCTAGGTATAGTGATAAGCCCTCTTAGTTTTAGTTTGGCTTATACAAGGAAAAGGGCATTTTCAAATGTAGTCTACAATGGTTTCCTCAGATCAGGTAAAGTACCATAGGAGAATCCATTTATTGCTGGTAAAATTGTCTAAACTGAGATCCTCATCCATGTAGAAGCTTTGCATGGAAGAAATGCTGTTGCTAATGGACATTGCTTCTTCAGCAAAAGTTTCTAAAGCTGATCTGGCCTGTAAATTTCAAATAACTTGTGCAGAATGCCTTTATGGACTTGAAACCATTCCAGGGGTTTAAGAAGAATAGGATTGCGGGGTCTATGTTTCCTCCTTGGTAAGGATAGAAGACAGGCAAATGGACACATTTACTATCTGTGATTATTGGCCGAGTCCTGCAAAAAGCAGATTTTGTAGCTTGATAACAGCTCTGACTCAAAGCTGCATAACTTGCATGTCTCTCTGTTTGTAATTATCTAATCCTGCTTAGGCTTGCTTTTCCTGAATACTGATTTTTGTATGGTGAGCATTTCCTGCAATACAGGACTAAAGTGTTTTGGAGAGGTTCTTTCCCATCACAAGGTGGGATGCTCCATATCTAAACAGATGTGTGGTAGTAATGGCTTAATTTTTTCTGACTTATTCTGTAGGTCATATTTCTCTTCAGACTTAATGAGGACTGTTGCTCTCTCCTGGACTATATTCTTAAAAGAAGAATGCTAAGTACTCTAAATATTGTAGGTACTGTACTAAAAGCTGAATACTGTCAGCATCTGCTGCTCTTCTCCAAGGAGTACTCTTGTTACTGGCCTGTTTGTTCATGTTTTGTGTCTACTGGCAGTAACAGCTCCTAGTAGCTGGATGTCAGATACTCGCAGGCATGTCAGCATGGCTCTGCTTCCCATGTTGGGGAATCTGTGTTAATGCTCTGGGTTAAACAGAGCAATTGGGACGTGGCAATGCTGATTGTTCTGCATGCCCTGGCCCTCCCCATCTTAAATGGCAAACAGCTGTAATAGGTGACTCAAACTGGGGGAATCCCACTTCAGGGAAACTTGTTGTGCCGAAGTGTAAGCAGAGAGGAAACTTAGGCCCGAGGAGTTTTTTGATCTACATGTGTTGAATTTTAGGTACACTGTTGATCATGTAATTCTGGAAATACAGAAGCAATCCAACTACTTCTTAGTCAAATGTCAGGTCTTTATTAAAAGCTAAAGTATTTGCAAGATTTACCAGTCATTGATTGATTCATTTAAAAAATAAAATAAAAAAAGTTTTAATAAAAACTGAAGATCAGGATGGTGATACAGGTAACTACATGGACCCCAGTATTTACAGATATGACAGACAGCTCTAGTTCATTAGTACATTTTTCTGAAGCAGGTCTGCTAAGCAGTCAGAACAGTTACAGGGAACTGTTCATTGCAACAATTTTCACTTCTACACAGGTGTCCTTTGGTAGCTTTTGATGTGAGTGGTGTTGCAGAGCTCTTAAAGGATATGTAGGCTGTGAAGTGCTTGTAATATTAATCCTCACGATAACTGGCATATAATAACACGGTTATAGTTTAGAAAGGTCTAGTTAAAAATTGCTATCCTTAAATGAAACTATTGGAACCTTTGACATGAAAGAAAAATAAGCATATAGATCCTTTATGTTAAAAATAAAATTTGACAATAGAATGCAAAGAGCCATTGTGACTGCTTCTGAGTGAGTCTGGAAACCAGGTGGAGAATGCCTGACATTAAGCATATAGTGTAACCCATTATGAAGTCAGATCATAATTAGAACTTTCAATGTTTCATCAAGAATTCTGACTCAAATGTAAGTAGTAATCAAAATAATATAGATATAGTGTGAGGTACCCGACCAATGCATATCATTTACCGGTACATATGTAGTTACATACCTTATTTGGTGAAAGGAGATTGAGAGGAGGACTTTCTGAGATGAGATCTGACACCTCTGCCTTGCTGGCCCTAAGTGGTGTAAGTTTTTGTATAAGCATATGTGTTTCTGTTTTAATTCAGCTGTGCTCTGTCTTGCCTGCCTGCCACAGTACTTCTCTCTACTCCAGATGTAGCAAGTTAATAGTGGTCTTTGGTGGACACATGTTCCAGAAGCCTCATCTGAAATGTGGGCCTCATCTAAAATGTGGATGTACAGAAACAGGTGTTTGCTCAAGGTCCTCAGGACTCCCATTGCCTCTTGCTTAGGTAGAACGGAAATTACTGGCCTAGTCATAGTCAAGACCCAGGAAACACAGTTAGTATTGGTTTCAAACAGATGGAGACAAATAATCTGCTGTTATTAATCTTGACAGTAGAAACTGCATTCACAACGTGTATCAGCTTTCAAGGTGTCTTTAATTGTGTTTTGAAATCATTGCAGTCATGTGAATGTTGACAGCCTTTAGGTAGTTGGATTTTGTGGAGAATTTTAGCCTCCATTTTTTAAAAATGTCTGTCTCTTCAGAGTTAAAATGACTATGCATACGAGAACTTAAAAACTGATATGTCATATGGGATTAAATTTAAAATTTAGTGTTTGCTACTGTGTCCTATAGAAATCCAATCTTGGCATGGGAACAACTTATAATACCATACTGTGTACAGTATGGTCTTATAATACCATATTGTGTACAGCAGAGAAATTTTTAAAAGGTTCCCAATTCGCACCAATTTTTGTTTGAACATGCAGTGTGCTTGTACAGACAGTCCAACCTCACATCTTCCCTGTAAGGTACTTTGTCTGGAAATTGCTCAATTGAATGGGTTCTCATGGCCAAAATACAAAATTTTTCATACATTTGGAGCACTACAGTGTTTGTATACCAAGATGAGGTATCCTTGAAAACATGGGTTAGACTTAAAGCAAGTAGCTTGACTTCCATAACATTTCAGTTATTTTAGCTGCAGGGATTATTGCTATTATTGGTTTGTTTGTGTTGGTTTTTGTTGTTGGGTTTTTTGTTTGTTTGGTTTTGTGGATGCTTAGCTTTCAATTTTTACATGTGCAAGTATGAATCTTAGTTGACTAGAAGTTCAAGTTCATTTTTTATGGGGTTTGACCATAAATCAGCCCTATGAATCTTCACTTGGCCTTGTGTCTTGGTGGCAACTGTTACATATATTCCCCCCCCCCCCGACTGGATTGAAAGAAGTTTGGTAAAGGGACAGGAGGAGAGGAGACCTTCGAATGGATCTGTTCTGTATTTGGTGTCTTACTTTTCCTTTTTTTTCCTCCAAATGCCATCAAAGAAAATTTAATGATTGACAGTTCACAGATGGGAAGCTGTAAGGTTTTTGTAATGGTTGTCATTATGTTGAACGTGATACTGCTGGGTTATATTTTTAAATTTTTCTTTTTGTCAAGCTGAATTTTAGTGTAAAATTATATCAAAATCAAACCTACCTCAGTTTTAGTTCCTTAATGAAAGGAAGCTCTGCTTTAGGTTGTTTATGTTTAATGCTTACTTCAGAAAGGGAGTGCGTCTTCCAAAGCACAGTGTCTTTTCTACTGGCCAGTACCTGCAGGGTCACTGCAGTTCTTTGCTGCCTCATCTCCTTTTCCCATACACCAGTAGTCCTTGCATACTTGTCTCCTGGGCAAGGCATTAGCCTCTGAGCATGCAAGTGCTGCTGCCACGGTAGTCCGAATTTTCTCAAGTAGTGAGGCCAGCCTGTGCAGATCTGCCTGTGAGCAGATGGTGGCGATTTGATGGAGAAGGGAGAAATTAAGTATTCAATGGGAAATAACTGATTCAGGT
The DNA here is from genome assembly GCF_034638445.1 of Ciconia boyciana. NCBI lineage: Eukaryota > Metazoa > Chordata > Aves > Ciconiiformes > Ciconiidae > Ciconia > Ciconia boyciana. Next base: position 82,755,891 of record NC_132935.1, read on the forward strand.
AGTTGGCCTGATTTTCATCTTCTCCAATTCTGTGCATTTTTGAAAGTGACAGATCAAGCACAAGAGTTAAATATGAACTCAGACAAGAGATGCTATCTTGGCAAAGGTGGATTGTTTCTAGTTGAAATGTAAGACAATTGATTACATCTACTGCATTAGCCTTGCCTGGGTAGATTTAATTAAATCCTCTGATACAACTTCCTGTTGGGAAAAAAAATGGGGATTGAAATGAGACTCGTCTTTGAGTGAACAAAAGCTTGGCTGATGTGAAGAGTATAATAAGTTGTTTTCAAGAGGAAGTTACCACAACGGAGACGTTACTAGCACTGTTCCCTCAGACCTGTCTTGACTAACGTTTCCATTATTGACTTTGAACTAGATGAGCTCCAGCGATTTGTGAATAAGGATGGGAAACATCCCTGCTGCAAAAGGCCTATACCATACTACAGTGAAAGAACCCTGTGGAGTGGAAGAGTAGATGTGACATAACTCCATGGTGCAAAATGCCAAGTACTGCAGGGAGGAGAGCATAACACTAAAATTTTTAGTGGACAACGGACTGATTGGAGGCAGCTAAGAAGAGGGATCTAGAGTGTATTCCTTGAGTCTAAACTGGCCATGGATTGTCAGCAGGGCATGGCGTATAGCTGGAGGCAAGGGAAAGGCTACTGTACATCAGGGAGAGTATTTTTGATAAAAGAATACTAGAACCTGTGTAAAAGATCCTATTTAGAGTGCCAGAATAGCAGTGCTGATTTAAAGCAGAACATCTGTAGGAAATTGCTATTAGAGTACTTAGAGAAAGTGGGAACTCTACCTTCCATGTAGACTTTCTTTAAGACTGTTATGTTCAGGACTCTGAAACTAGAAATGGGTCTGGTCTCCCAGAGGTAGAACAGATGTTCTGGGTGGCTGTGCTGTTGTGGTTTAGCCCCAGTCAGCAAGTAAGCCCCACCCAGCCGCTCACCCTCCCTCCCCGGTGGGATGGGGGAGAGAATCGGAAGAGCAAAAGTAAGGAAATTTGTGGGTTGGGATAAGAACAGTTTAATAATTGGAACAAAATAATAATAATAGTAATAATTAAAAATTGTAATGAGAAGGAAAACAACAAGAGAGCGAGAGAGGAACAAAACCCAGGGAAAAAAAACCCAAGTGATACAACCGCTTGCCACCCACCGACCGATGCCCAGCCAGTCCCTGAGCAGCGATCGCTGCCCCCCAGCCAACTCCCCCCAGTTTATATACTGAGCACGGCGTCATATGGTATGGAATAGCCCTTTGGCCAGTTTGGATCAACTCTCTTGGCTGTGCCCCCTCCCAGCTTCTTGTGCACCCGGCAGAGCATGGGAAGCTGAAAAGTCCTTGACTAGTGTAAACATTACTTAGCAACAACTAAAACATCAGTGTGTTATCAACGTTATTCTCATACTAAATCCAAAACACAGCACTATACCAGCTACTAGGAAGAAAATTAACTCTATCCCAGCCAAAACCAGGACACGTGCTTACTCTGCGTGTGTTTCTGGGGAGTCATCCTTGGTTCCTCTACAAATGTTCAGAGGGATGTAAATCAGTCATGGGGAAAAAAAGGCTGAAACTAGAAGTTGTAATGCTTGATCATAGGATTGAAGTTTTAAAGTTATCTTCCAGACCTGGCAGCAGGGGTAGGGATTCTATGTTAAGGCAAGAGGTCTTTGAACTGTTACAGTGGTGCTGGTCTTTCCCTGTAACCTGGGGAAAAAGTCCCTTTCTAGGTAAAAATGCTTAAAAAATTCTAATGGTCATGCTTACTATTTTGTTATCTTCCTGTTGGGCCTTTCGTTTGTGTTTAGGGAAATGTGGTGGCAAGGCTACTCTGTGAACCTTTTCTCACAGGAGAAGGCAATTTGGAAGGACCCAGACCATCTTTTCCTAATGCTGGCTATACAGCTTTCATTTGCCTGAAATCAGTCAACTATGGTTTTCACTGTTCCTGGAAAATGTGAGTGGCTTTTGTACTCCTGGGTGTAGACCACCCGCTTCAGCCTGATTGTAGGCACCCAGTGATCTGAAACGTTGCATTCCTGGTAGAACAGAACTGCTCACAGAGTTAGTACTGGGCCATAGGGAAAGAGCTGTTATGAGGCACATCGTCAGGCCTCTATGTCTCTTGGTCTGCCCTACTGTGGGCTTTGCTTCAAAAAACGCCTGTTTAATTAAATGCCAGGACTGTTGCCAAATTCCAGCATGATGTAACTAAAACATTATCCACAGGCAAAATTCTGACCTAGCAGTCAGTGTTGATGAGAAACCTGATGCACCCTGGGGATCATGCTCTCCGGAAGGCGTTCTTCCAGTTCGAACAGAGACCAAAAGTGGAGGAACATATGGGGAGTAAACAAGCTCATCTACAGTTTTGTAAAGTTTTCAGTGAACTGAATCTTTTTCTTCTGCCTGTGCAGGAGAAGTAGTAAGTAGCCATTTGCAAGCACACAGCTCAGTCATCCATCAGTTGCCGATACTTTTGTGGATTTTGACATGAAAGTCAGTCTAGTTCAGCGTGCTGTATCAGTGCAGACTTGTTAGATGAAGAGAGTGACATGACCACCTACTTTATCCCCTGATTTTTACAACTTTTTTAAAGGAATAAATCATTGTGGAAGATAGAGTATATCATGACCCTGCATTCCTTTGCAGGGATCCTGTTATATGTCACTTGGCAGTTTGTTTTACCCACTGTGGTGGGTACTTGATCAACTTGCAGAGAGGTTTTTATTCTCTGCTGCTCTCTTCAGAGAAAATGAGAAGATTAACTGCTTGCCTTTGCCAGCAAAAGGAGAAAAATATTTTCCTGGGCTTTTCCAGAATTGAAACGTTGGTTGGGTTGGTTGTTCTTGCTGCTGGACTGCAGCAATAGAATAAAATTTCAGTCCTCCAGAGCTTGTCTTGTATTTTGAATGAGTCAGATGGATATAGAAAGACAGATCTAGGCAAACAAATAGTATTTAATACTAGTTGGCTTGATCGATATTCGCCTACCTACGGGCAAACTGCTTAAGTCATGGACAACTTCAGTTGAGAGACTCAAAGGGGGAGGTAGCTTTGCAGAGACTTCATGAGCTTGAAGGGCACCTTGGGAAAGTGCCTGGAGCCTGTGGATGTCACTAGGGAGTAGCTGGAATTGAAGGCTGTGAAGAAAGAGCTGTTTGGTTTGTTTCAGTGGACCAACAGGCAGGATGGGTACAGTAAACCATGAATCAACCAGTCATACCTCCCTTGTGTGAGGTAGTGCCTGGGGATAGATTTCATTGTGTTGATTTTTAAAATGAACAGTGCAAGTAATGTGAGTTCTTGCCGTAAGATGTGTTTTATCAGTGGTGCCTATTTTGGAAAGGGAGACTGCCAAAATGCTTAAGGAAGGCTAGTCTGCACTATTGTAAGCTAGTGGAGTGGGTAATGAAAGCTGGGGCTGAGATTTATTCCTCTGAAATAGGGATAGTTTTACATAGGGAAAGGTCACCCCGGTGACAGATGGAGCTTTACGTAATGGGTTCCTCAAAAAAGGTTCCTTTTCAAGCAGGTATTTACTAAGAGTTGTTACATGGCTTTAAGGTAAGAGGAAATGACAAGGGCGTGATAGTGGTCCTTTCTGAGAGGTGTGCTTTTCTTCAGCGTCGGATATGATAACTGTGCCAAAAAGGCGTCTGCTGTCTGGCATTGTCAGCCAGAGCTTGGAGACAGATTGACCTTTCTGTCAGACCCAGTCCAGTGGATGCATGCTCAGTATCCATCTCTTCCTTTGTGTGCCAAAACCACTTTGGCAAAGGATCTTCAATAGTTGTGTGTGCTTTAAAATGCTTTAGATATTAGATTAAAAATGCATTCGGTCAGTTGTGAGCAGACTTATTTACCAAATATATTTGTCATTAACAGATGCCTGTCTCTACAGCTTCAGGTTTTATGATGATGCTTTCCAAAGCTGGATTTTACTACTGTGATTTTAGACTGTTTTTCACTTCAAAAAGTGTGCAGTATTACAAAGGAAAGAGTCAAGGAGCATCGCACCTTAAAAGTAACTAGTGAGAAAGCTTGCTGTGAGGTTCACTGACATCTGAAACACAAATCATAAATTTCAAAGAAGTCACACTGGTGCCGTTGTTGCATGGTACGACTTCCATTTCTGAAGTGATCTTAAAAACAGAAATGCTGTCACATTTCTTCTTGATTGTATGCATCTACATGTGTGCATTTATATGCAGAAAAAGTCCCTCGCTGAGTTTTCAAGTCAGCATGGATGTTCAAATAGCATTTATTCTTTGGTTTAACTATGAATTACTAGATGTGCCATGCTGATATCTTGTGTGCTGTACCTAGTAAAATGGTTGCAGAGGGAACCTTTCTAGAAAAGAAACAGTGGTGGTGGTACTGTCTAAAGTTCTTCTCAGTTATTTTCCTATGGTGACTTCCTTTTGGTAGCTTTTGATTTATTTCAGAGGTGTAGTATGATCATTCCATTAGTACAAACATCTGTTCCACACTGTTGGAAGCATAGATTTTTTGGGTTTTTTTTTAGAAAATATTGTTTATATTGCCTCACCTCTGCTACCCAACATTTTACATATATTCCTACCTGTTTTTTGACATAGGCGTAGGATAAGGTTCTCTTGTATTCTTCACTTCCCCTTCCTTCCCCTACAGACTGTCACTGTTTGTTTTGAGCAAGTACCATCTAGTAAAGCTTGTCATTACCTTTGTCAAAAGGAGCAGCAGACAATGAAAAAAACCAGGTGTGGATGATTTTAAGTATTCTTGCCTTCTCTCAGGTCCTCTGGTAGCGCATTTAAGATGAACATGTAATTATTGGCTCAAGTGGAAAAATCAGCCTGTTTGGTTTAAAATGCTGCTGGAGCTGGCTTGAGCTACCGTAGCAGATTTTTGCACTGAGGCACACACTGTGCAAGAATGTGATCTGCTCCATTTGTGTTTGCAAGTATTGCTTACCACCAGTGCAGGTGAGGCAATAGCTGAAGGGAGGATAATAGTAACGTGGGCTGCTGCTGCTGCACTGGGACCTGGTCAGGGTACTCAGTGTGCTCCGTGGGCAGAATTAGTGGGCTTGATTGTTCCAGGCTGGCGTAGGACTCCGATGGTCTTCCTGCTGCTGTAGGGCTTGTAACTGTGTTTAGAAAAATGTTAGCCTTAGATTTCCTTTAATGAAGGTAAGGGGTACCCGAGGAAATACTCAAATACTGTTTAAGTGAGAAACTGCTGCCTCAGTACGTTGTATAGTTTTGGAAAAGTCGGCTTTAGTAAATGGGTGCTTGTGTTTCAGTATTAATACATATCCCATTGGCAATTATTCCCTGATACATGGAGTTATTTTTGCATTTCAATTCAATTATATTTTGCACTATGTACTAATGAACTGGTAGAAGAGTATCTTGAAACCTTCTGAAGGCCTTTTCTGTGTTAGAGCAGTGGTTTAGCTCAGACTTTTCACTGAATGTAGCACTGAATAGCATGGTGGAGAATGAGATAAATCAGCAAAACTTCTAACTGGGTTGGATAAGCAGTATTGCTCCTTGTTGTCACAGTACAGATGGTTTCTGAAGACTAAATTTTAAGAGGAGTAAGTCAGGTTCTTGGCATGGCATGCAGCATTTCTCAAACTGTAATTTTACAGTGGCATTTAGTTAAAACGTATGTTAGAAAAAAAATTGTATGAGCAGTTAGCAGCTCTCCTAAGTGTAGTTAGCAAAGGATAAGCTGTCCTTTTAAAAGGATATTGTGGAAGTGAACACTGGAGCAAGCTTCCTGCACCTGTGTCTCTTTGACATCAGCTATGTTTTGATCTGATATGCAGCCATGGGCATACTAAGACCAGAGGGAGGCAGGTGTTTCCCTCTGGCTCATGTAAACTATATGCTTCCTTGGAAATTAAATGCAGCTTGCTATTGCCTACAACTACAAAAGTAGATGCTTACTAGTTAAGGAAGTGCTTAGGTATGAAAGGTGCCAAATGGCACTAGACAAGATTTTTCAAAAAGGAGAGAGTGGGAGGAAATGCCCAACTGTCATCAATTCCCAGGACATAACTTCTCTGCTCCATGCTCTGCTTCTGCATACAAAAGTCCAGACTTGCTCTGTCTGCTAGCAAAAACTTACTAACATGATTGTAAATTTTATTAAACTTAGTTGCTAGAAATCATCAGACAGGTTGGAGCAAATGCAGGAAGATGCAAAATACATCCCAAATCGCTAAATTGTCAGACAGCTCTTCTCAATGCGCCTTTCAAGCGTGGAGTATGTTTCTTGTCAGACAGATTGTGGTCAAGGAGTTGGAGGAGTTCTCACAGAAGTGAGTTAGCAGTGACAACTGCTTTCAGCAAAATGAAGCTAAGCAGGAAGACTGAAAGAACTGGAAAAAGTTGAGTTTTATTTTGTTCAATGACAAAGTATTCACTTACGCTTGGATACTCTGGCCTAACAGGTCTGCCATAAAGGCTGCTGTTCTGGAGTCTGTTTAATTTCATTTGGTTCATCAGGTCACATCTTTTAAAGTCACAAGGGATAAGGTGCTAACCCTTGATTACAGCCAGTTGGGCCATCTCCCCTCATTGCACTACATAGGTAGTGTAGTCAGTTTCAGAATGATGCAAAAACCACTCGAATAATTGAGTGGAAGTTTATGCAAGGAGAGAACCAGAAGGAGCTTGCAGATAGTGCGCTTGGACCTCAGCCTGTTGACCACAGAGTCTGGTCTGCATTTTCCATTAGCCTCAGACCAGTTGACAGCCCCATTTGGATTTCTAGTTTAATTCCCGTATTACCAACCCTTTGATTCTTGACAGCACTTTTTTGAGATAATGAACTGTTTCTTCTGTACTCATTGCTGTTACATTGCCATAAGCAATTGTACCACTTTATATGCCCTCTCTGAACTTTTAACTCCTCCCACAGTTATTACAAAGCTTAACGATGTTTTTTTGTTGGATCATTTTAGAGAATTTTTTTTCATATTTCTTTGGTGTGTGGCTTTTGTTAGTTTTTTACCAGTACTGCTTAATTAAAACGTATGTATTAAAGTGGGATCAAGAAGCAGAGATGATTTACGGAGGTTATACTGAGTGTTTCAGGGTGCTCATGTGACATTGCAGTAGGTGTGGTGAAGATCTGGTGGCAAATGACAGGTTATCAGTGCAAGTATTGTGTCTTTCTCTGTCCCTCCTTCTGTACCGATGATGAGCTGGGTCAGAGGAATAAACTTAGCATGAATAAATATCGCAAGAATCGGTGTGGCACAGAGCAGGGCAGTAAGGAGCTGGAGACCAGCCCTGCTGTGGCATTGCTGGGGCAGGGACTGATGGCCCTGGGGAGTTGAAATGGGGTCCTGGGCTGTGGGCAGGTGGGGGGAGGTCCAAGGGGAGGGAGGTGGGCATGAATAGACTGGGCTAACAGTGCCTTCTAGGCCATAATGGTAGTAACTTTCTCCTGGTATGCTTTTTGGTTCCCAGAAACTATCCAGACAAGAATATCCCGAGCTAGAGATTGTTTGCACTGTCATGTGTCATGGTCACAAACACACCCACTGTATATAAATGTGGCTAACCCCTTTGGCTTCCAGTGCCCTGACAATTCTACACCTTTGCCAAAGCCTCTTGTGATTTTACAGACCTAATCTACTTCTCATTATCTTTTCCAGTTTTGTCTTAAATGGAAAAAGTCTAGGCTGGTTAAAGTTCAACTGTGTGAGCTACTCTGGCTGTGCTGAACTAAGGTTAAGCAGTTGCTGTCCTTACCCTTCTTCCAGCTGCTTATCTTGGCTCTGGCTATTAGTGGTTGTTCTGTTGTTTCTGCTCTCTTTACTTCTGCTGCAGATGTACCCTAGTTTCAATATTTTTTCCCCCTAATGAGGTGCTAATACTGAGTACTACAAGTATGATTTATCATACCTAAGAACAGAATTATTTCTCGTCTGTACTGCAGTAAAGAAAGGGAACTGAAACATGCCTTTTCACAAAGATATTGGATAAAACACTTTTGAAAGTGGTGCCATTCTGAAATTCTTTCAGAATTACTCAGTTCAATCTGAGCTTCACAGATATACTTCAGAAGGGATTTTTTTTTTAAATCATTAAACTAAAACCAAACAGTCTTTATGCCAGTGGTACACATACTACTAAATAGTGAGAATGAAAAAAATGTCAAAATGAATTACTGATTAATCAACAGGGTAGCTATTACCTACCTTCATTTTTGCCTTAATGTGCCCTTCCTCCACTGAATACCTGTATGGGTTATAAATAACAGTGCCCTGGTGAAGGTTGTAGGGCACGCTAAAAAGTGTCCTTTGTCTTTTTGTTGCTAGTCTGTTGGGATACCTTGGAGTATGCTATGCTTAAAATAGATGAGGAAATTCTAATGTTTTGTGGCTGATGCATTTATATTTAACACTTCTGAGAGTTTCCATGCCATGTTTCCATGTTCTCTGAAAGGAAGGTCTATGTGGAAGACAGCTGAAATACAGATAATGCTGCAGAAGAAACAAAAATGCTGAATTGGCACTGAAAGCCACATTATTTCTATGGAGAATTACTATCCTGCTCATATTCTGGGGATAGATGAGCCTCTGTTGTTTTGGATAAGCATCTGTTCCCAGTGTTCAGGCAGTGACTGCAGCAGCAAATTGTAGTGCGTGCAGTCTCCATGCGGAGTTAAGACCAGAAGATGATTAAGTTATGCAATTGAACCAACAGAGAGTTGTCAATAGGAATAATGGAATAATTTCTGTTATTACACAATTATCTGTTAAAACTGTGTTTAAATTTTAAAAAATATCAGGCAGGTACTGGGTGTTTTGGTTTTTTTTGGGGGGGCGTTTGTGGTGTGTGGGTGTGGTATTTTTGGGGGTGGTTTTTTTTTTGCTTGCTAACATTGCCAGACATTCTGTGGTCAGTGCAACATTAGAGCTTCTTTGAATTTCACAGAATTCAGAGAAGAAGGAGGAAGAAATCTAAAGTTGATTGTCAAATGTATAGTGTGAAGCCTTAGTTTGATTCAATTTTCTTTTGTAAGTACGGCTTCTTTCATACTCTTAATTGTTTTTAATTCGGTTCTGTGTGCTGATGAGTTTGGTTTCTGAACCTGCTAGTATGTGGCTTGTAACTTCGCCAAACTTGATGCTCAATAGAAAAAATTTAGACATATTTCTCAAGTGTGCATATTATCTCCTTTTAATCGCCTTTAAGATACCACTTTGTATCACTGTATGCCTTTCACAAATCTGTTTCATTCAGTTTTTGTAATATCACAATTTTTCAAAGTCTCCTCTTACTTGCATCCTTGAGTCAGCCACTTCCCTTTCCCCCTCTCCCCCTCCCTGGATCCATCAGTGAAGAAAAGCTGGAAGTGACTGTGCTTATCTAAAGGAGTAAAGTGATCCTTGTCTGTTTTTCCTTAGCTGTCAGGTTCCTTTGTTCTTCTTTACTTAAAAAAAGTCGTCCTAGGCTTTCAGATCTGTATTGTCATGTGAAAGATTTTTGCATCACTTTTCACAGTGTACACTGACACCAGCGTACTTTCTTTGTACGCTGTCTTGATAAAGGTATTTCACTTCCTCACCTCTTTACTGTTCACTCTGGCTTAACCAGTTGTCAACATTCAAACTGAAAATTTGGGGGCTATTGTGAGGTTGATTATTGTGGTGTTACTATGTACTATGCAAAAAGAGCCGTTCTGCCAGCACTGCCACAGCAGCCACCTCCAGCTGTGGGTTCCTTCTGCTTCCACTGTACCTGATTTAGCAGTCGTGCAGTTATAAGAATAATCTGTTTAGTTTGCTGATCCAGCTCAGGACTAAGATAGAGGAAAAAGGAATTACTTTTTTTTAAATCAGATCTGCAATATATGCTATACCTTGTTGTACCAATTTAGCACGGGACCAGGAAAGTAAAACACTTTTAGTAGAAACTTCTGTGTGAATATTTTCAGCATGGTACCCAAACTTTGTTAGGTTTCAGATAATAGCATCAAAAGTAGGCTGTGGGAATCCTGATACTGTAGGAGAGGTTTTGGAGATCTGTTACCTGACTTAAGCACATGCAGAAGCTCCTGTTTGGGTGGAAATACTTCTATAAAAATCTAGGCTTCAGTCAAGCTCGACAGATGTCATACCAATTACCTTCATGCTCGCTGCTGCTGCTGTGCTTGTTTTGGTAAGTTGGAGAATTTGCCCTCACTTGTCAGCCTTTCCCAGGTGGTGTTCTGCAAACTAGTCATGCTAAGAACCAAGTCCACAAGGGAAGCCAAGAGCAAGGACTGGTAAAAGCTTAGCCAGCCAGGGAAAGGTCCGGCAAAGTTAGAGTAGTGTGTAGTAAGATTTCAGTGGAAGAGATAAGTCAGCTATCGAAAAATGGGTTGAGAGCTGGGAAGTGGATTGGGACCAAGACTTGCTTTGGATCCTCCTCACGGATGAGCATGTGGAGTTGTGCAGCCAGACTGACTGGGTAACTCTGCTTTTAGACTTCCGTTTGGACAGAGAGATGAGGCATGACTGGGGACTAAACACTGTATTCAAGAAAAGGTTTTGCATGCCCTGTAGTTACACCTTTAAGTGCTGATTAAAACTCCATCTGTGAGATTGATGATGTTTTATAAGCTGTAAGCAGGATAGCTGGGCCTTGATACCAGAACATTCACAGCTACTTTTGACTGTGAACATAGTGCATCTGTTCCTGCAGCAGTAATAGGCTCTTTGTGTCTTAGTGCATGTTCTTAGTGCATGGATGCAGTTCTAATAAATGGATGAAAATGATCATTGAGAATATCGTAACTTTTGTGCTTTAGGTGAAATGAGCAGTAAAATTGATAGTGCAAGTTTTAATATTAACCTTTTGTGTTCAAATGCTGGGACTAGTTGTTTGTGAAAATCTGAATACGGATTTTAAGTGTCAATACTATTATCGTGGAAGACAAACATATGTTTAGTGGTTTTGATTTTGGACTTCAGACTTGGACTTTTGGACTTGGATAGTATGTTACTATCTAATGAAATCAGTATGTTACTATCTAATGAAAATCAGACCTGTACCAAATGCCTGATGCTTTCCAGTGCAATGGTAGGTTCTGCAGCCAGTTCAGAATCTATACTGGAGTTTATCCTCTCAGGCCTACCTCCATCTGCTGGCATGTCTCATGTGGTAATGTGCAAATGAATTCTCTACCAATTTATATTTGGTATTTAACTGAATAGCCATTGCCTTTTCTGAATATAAAGGATTAGAATTTTGTTTAAATTACAGTGGAGTTGGGGAAAAACAAATCTGAAGCAGCCATTAGTGGAGAACTTGGCAATGAAGTGACATTCTCAGAGACAGTATAAAGCCAGAAAAAGGATTTTGTTTTGTTCTGACTCAATTGTGTTTATTAATTTCTTGTGTTGGTTTAATAATTATTTTTGACTGTTGGATTAAAATAGTAGAGTTAAGGTTAGGTAGTATATAATAAGGAAACTTTGTTTCTAACTAAACTTTAGAACAGCATATCTTGAGTAAATACCCCTCTTAAAACATGTTGGTGATTGGAAGACAATTTGTAATGAAAAGCCCAATATTGAATGACTGTAACAGTTTCTATGAAAATTCTGTGACTGGTAGGAAGGGCAAAGTTTTATTTCCCTGTTTCTGCAGCAAAGTAGAAGGCTACAGAGTTGGAACTGCTTTTGGAGAACAGGCTAAGCCATTTCAGTGGAAGGTAGTACTTTAAGACTCGGTCATGAGACATGGTAGTCCCGTTATGTAATTAAAAGAGGATGTTACAGATTTCTCATCTTGTTTTTTTCCCTTTAAGTTCAAGTAAGAAACGTATTTGCATTCTTTCCTTCTCAGGCAGCATTACTTAAATAATATTTACCTCCTAGACTAAATTGTTCATGGGCTTTTACCAGTGTTTGAAAAGTAGAGCTTAACACTTGGAGTGGGTGCAAAGTTTGGCTGCAAATTAGCATTACCTTCTGGCATGCAGGCTGCCTTACAGGCTTCAAAGAGAGGCCTTGTACCAGAGTAGTTTATGATGCATTATTACTTCTTTATGAACTCAGCAGTGGTATATGCTGTTCATCACTCTCTATTGTGAAATGCTTTTAGTACATCTCTGCCTATATCTTCAAAAATGATGGTGACTTCAGTAGTCCCATTTAGCAGCTCTTGGTTAACAAGCCTCATCAGTGAGTGTTGAAATTCTCTGGAAAAAAGGGATCAATATCATCAACTGTTACATGGGGGAGGCAAAGGTACAGGAGTAAGACAGGTTACTTGAGAACTAAAATATGTGCCTGCCCCTTTTTAATCATTAGATTAGATGAATCCACGTGAAGACTTCATTAAATAAAGTCTTTAGCCCGTCTGAACTCATAGCGAGTTATTTGGCACCAAGATGTGAGTTAAGGATGTCACAACTACAAACCCCGTACATCAAATCTGCTCCCAGCACGGCACAGCAAGTAGAATCTGTGTCTATACGAACAATTTTACTTAAGCTTTCTGGTTTTAATCGAGCCTTTCTGAATAGGCTTAGCCTTGCTAGCAGTAAACGTCATTCTGATAAACAGTTCTGAAATTCAATCCCACACACGCATTTTTATATACATTTTTCAAGCATTTCACAGTATAGTGGACAAACCGTTATGTCTTACTAGCTGCAGAACTTCACAGTCATATTTACATCAGAATTAAACCAATTATTATTGCCCTCGGTTTTACAGCTTCACCTTGCAAGTGGCTTGTTGAATCTGGCTGTAACACTGATTAAAAAAGGCGATGCTGAGAGGCTGTGTCTCAAGGCTTTGCTACGCCGAGGCTCCCGCCCGTGGCTGAGGGGCTCAGCCGGGCCCTGCGGTGGGGCCGTTGGAGCCGGCTGGAACCGGCTGTGTCCGGCCCCTCACAGGGGCTGCCCCTGCTGCTCCTCACAGGGGCCGCTCCGGCTGCCAGCACCTGGGCACCTGCACGGGGTACAAATTCCTAAAAGGCGTTAAAAATGAGTACAGTGACTGACTCCCTACAAGAGATACTTTAGTATACTAGTTATGTTCTGTGAGCGTTTGCAGGAGATTTTGTAGCGTGCTGTGATACTTGAAAAGGCGAGGAAGGCACTGACTGGAAGAACAACAACAAAGGCCAAACTGGCCTATGTGGCCTGAGTTGAAATTTAGCTTAAAACTTACAGAAGCACTGCAGAACTAAGTATACTATTTCATAGCTAAGTTATGCCAAATTTCACAGCCAAATTAAGTGATCCTGGAAGTTGGAGTTATGATTTAAAAATAAAAAAATAATGTAGAAAGGCTTGTAGAGGTTGTACTCTTGAAAGTCTTAAGAAATATTGTCCCAAAGTGCCAGTGCTACCACATATCTGCAAACTCTTCACTCTTCAGTACGCTTCCTGTGAAACATTCAGTTTATTTCCTTTCCTCAGGGTTGGAGTTTGTGCAGATTGCTGTTTGTTTTATCATATCCTGACAAATGTTGTGTGGAATGAAATTTGGAGCCCGTGTGTGTGTTATGTTGGCACATGTTTTAATTTGATTTGGGGGGGAAAAAAAAATCACTTGAGAACCCTACTCCTAAGATTCTAGGGCAGAAGGACAATGTGGATTTATAAATTAACATATAGCCTATCCTGAAAGCAGTTCAGTGAGTGACAACGCTTGTAGGTAGGTAACTTCAGTGTTAAATCAGTGGTGGTTTGCTCAGCAGTTAAGAGTAAATAAATGGAAACCAGTTTTATGACATATAATTTCCACTGGTAGAAACGTAAAGTCCAAGGAGGATGATTGTCCAGTGTGTAGTCCAACTTTGCTTTTACTTTGGATAAATGAATTGATATATTGCATCTTTAAAGAATGCCATATATTCTCAAACCCTAGTATCACAGCATGCTGCTGATTTCCATGGGGATACTTAGAAACATACTAGGAGTCTGTGGTCTCTGGAGGTGCAGGTTGTAAAGAGATACATTTGAGGTTTTGGAGACTTGAACCAGCATAATGTGTGTTGTGGAAGCAGGAGAAGGAAAAGAGATTTTTCTTTCCTCTTGCATGATCTCAGATGCTTTGAGGTTTGGATTGTTTTTTTTCTGGATCTCTTCTTGATGTAATTGGCATGTATTTGATTAAAAAAATCTTGTCAGAAGATATAAAAGAGAAAGTAATGATCATCTGGTAGAAAAGCCATATGCATATGCCCTTTCATGTTGAGAAGTTGAATTTGACTAATGTCACTTGTATAAGAATTGATGGCTTAAGTAAAATTTTTCAGACTTCTTTACATTAAAGTCATTGCAATATAATGCTTTTGGACAATTAAAAAGATTAATGGCTCTTATTATTCTGGGCTTTACTGGTTTTTGCTATTTTTTCTGAATTATTATGTTTTGTTTTTCTGTTTTGGCATTTTGCCTAATGTTTCACTTCAGCATGGCAAACAGTGGATTTGGCCCTACTGTTCATTTAACTCCTGAGGTAACTGTCACTGCCTGCTGAAGGCAGGTGTCATTGGATTAAAACTTGATGTCAAGAGTAATACTGCTGTTATTTTCCAGGGTGGCATGTAAGAAGTCAGCCTGTTTGCATGACATCTTAGAAGAGCCTGCAAAATACAGCACAAAATGCCCATATATCAGAATCAAAGAGCAAATGTGCTGCAAAAAAAACTAGTAAAACTATTCCAGAGCAGAGTGAAAGGGATTCACTGCCAGGACATACCTTCATCTATCACATAGGTCAATGAGCCTCATGTGTCTTATGACTTGCATCACATAATTCAAGCAGCCTCTGTTTATACTGGCTGGATGTGCAGTAACAATGAGGAAAATAACAAAATGCAGCAGAAGAGGTGACAGTCATACAGTCATAAACACTGCCTGCAGTAGGACAGGCTTTGCATATGTGCTTCTGAAAACAGTTTTTCAGTCTTGCACAGTTGTAGACTGTACTTTCCTGGGTAAGTTTTTAAATTGCATTGCTTCTATCCTGACTGACTTGTGATGTTTTTGACACTTCTCAGCAGTGAGTGTGACTGGCAGAATCTAAAGTTCGCTTTTCACCAGTTCATGCTGTTTCCTTTCCGGTGTTTATCAAATGCTTCCATTTGTCTTAAGATGCCTTGTGTGTGTTTAGTCTTACTTCTGTCCTGCAAGTTTTTGACAGCCTGAAATACATTGATAGAGGTGTTTGGAGAAATACTGCTCTAATAAGTATGCTTTTGAAAAAAAGATTATGACGAGCTATACAAGCAGCTGGGAAAAGCTATTGCTTTTTTGCAGCAATATTGAAATACAGAGTAAGACCACCCAGTTCCATGCACACCCTTCTAATAATGTTTCATTGGATAGTCCGTAGCATCTCTTTTATTAATATAGCTATTTATTATGTTCTGATAGCAAAACTGAAGATGCAAACACTTTTCTAAAACAAGCCTACCTAATCTTTTAGTCAGTATAGCCATCTGTGATAAACACGTTATTTTAATAGTCATGACTCAAAAAGAGACCTGGTAGATTGAATAGGGCTACAGGACTACTGAGTACAAAGACATCTATGACTAAAAAAATTCCTTGGGCTACAAAGAGCTGGAGGCAGAGACAGTGTTCAGGGGAAGTATCTGTTACATGCTTGCCTTATTCTAATTTTCTTTCCAGCAGGATCAAAATAAAATGTGTAGGAAATAGCATACTAGGTTAGATGGCTGGAATCTTGTTCCTGTGACTATCGTAAGGCTTTGGCACTAGTATATGGAAAAAAATATCCATCCTCTTGCTTCTTCAGAATCAGGCCAGAGACATGATTTGAATTGCAACTGTGTAGCTGTGTGATTCTTTTCAGGTGTGGTGAAGTCCATGCTACCTTCACTCCTGGTGTGAATTATAATTTATTGTAGGAAGATTGTTTTCTTCCACCATATCTACCTACTACCGTAGTGCAGTTTGCTTTCTTTTGGATTGCAACTTCTGGCTTCGAAATAAACTGTTGAATGTTTGAAGGAAACTCTAGACAGTTGCAAGTCATGCTAGGGAAACATTTGGCAGGCCCTTAATTTGTTTAAGCAGAGGATCAAATACAGTCATTACTTTTGTAGTCTTTGCAATATTGCTGTCTGTTTGATCCTTCTAGTTGTCATTGTGTTAGAACTCCTGTCAGGTTATATTTACTTGCTATGACTTTCTCAGTGCACTTTTTAAATTGGGGAGATGAACTGATCTCTGAAGACCAGTGTTATGCTACACATCAAGTTTTCCTTTGGCATCAGGGAAATTGGCAGTCTTTGAATGTACATGGCATATTAGGCAGATAATGCCCTGAGAAAAGCACTGCAGAAGAACCCTGCCTCAGATGAGCTCAGGTGAGTGTGAGACCTGGGAAGTCATGCTACTTGCTGAACGTTTGACAGCACCAGTCCCATATTCTAAATCATAATTTGCCTCTTTCCTTTGCCTTGCAACATGCTTCCTGAAAGTAGTATGTGGGCACCAACTACAGCATGGCAAAAGGCTTCTCAGTTGAGTCAGGTATCTTCTGACTTGAGGACTAGATGGTGTCTCCTCTAATATGGAACTTCTGCTTAAGACATTTTTATTGAAATGCTCCCTGTTGTTACAGACCCTTCTTTATGTGGTTTTCAGAGAATGAACCCTGGCTGATAGACCTACTTCCTTTCATGTCTGTTTAGTTTTGGGTGTTCAACTTTGTGTATGTTAAGGATCATAGAAGGTGGCTACTACTTTTGCTGTTGTTCATTACTAGTGCAGCTGCCTGCAGATCTTTCTTAAAGAGCTTGATTAAGATAAGCTGTCTAAGGAAAAAAAGGCAACATCTCATCTTTGGGAGCTATTTTTGCACCTATTTTGGGTATGTATTTGTTGGATACATAAGTTTGTAGTGAGTTGTGTAGTAAAATCTAGTACTGTACTATTAAGTGGCTACTATTAAAGGTAAAAAATGAAGATGTGGTAAAAACTGGTGTAGTCCATTGGAAAGGCATTTGTATAATGAATTTTTCATAGAAGCGCTGAAATCATGGGATGATTAACACAGCTTACTGGTCTACAAAACACTGTCCTCACAGAGGTACCTGAATTATAAAATTATGGAATCGTTGAAGTGGGAAAGGACCTCTGGATCATCTGGTCCAACCTCAGTGCTTAAAGCAGGGTCAACTAAAACAGGCTGCTCATGGCCATGACCATTTGGGTTTTGAGTATCTCCAAGGATGGAGACTCCACAGCCTCTCTGTGCAACCTGTTCCAGTGTTTGACCATCATCACAGTAACATAAATAAGTAAATAAATCTTATGTTTAAATGTAACTTGTTATATTTTGATTTGTGCCTATTGCCTCTTGTCCTGTCAGTGGGCACTGCTGAAAAGAGCCTGGTGGCTCCCTCTTCTTCACACCCTTCCTTCAGGTATTTATATACATTGGTAAGATCCCTCCGAGCCTTCTCTTCTTCAGGCTGAGCAGTCCCAGCTCTCTCAGCCTTTCCTCTTAGGGGATATGCTCCAGTCCATCTTTATGGCCCTTCCCTGGAATCTCTTCAGTATGTCCCTACCTATCCTGTAGTGGGGAGCCCAGAACTGGGCCCAGCACTCCAGATGTGTCTTGCCAGTACTGAGCAGAGGTGGGGAAGGATCACCCCCCTCAGCCTGCTGGCTACATTCCTCCTAATGCAGCCCATGGTGCTTTTGGCCTTTTTTGCCACAGGGGCCGATCGCTGGCTCATGTTGAACTTGATGTCCACCTGGATTGCCAGGTCTTTCTCTGTCAAGACACTTTCCAGCTGGTCAGTCCTCAGCATGCACTGGTGCATGGGGTTATTCCTCCCCAGATGCAGGACGTGGCATTTCCTTCTGCTCAACTAACTTCCTGAGGTTTCATCAGCCCATTTTTCTCAGCCTGATGAGGTCCCTCTGAATGGCAGCAACCTCTTGGTGTATCAACCATTCCTTCACGTTTTGTATCATCTGGGAACTTGCTGAGGGTGCACTCTGTCCCATTATCAAACCCAAGTTGTTTGGAGAATGCTTAGATACTCTTATGTGTTAGCTGTTGCATGTGTACATGAGTCTGCAGTAGCCAAATCTAGCCTATTAGAAGTGAATGGCTTGGTTTTGCACTAAAATAATAGATGTAGTGTCTGCTAGTCTATTTAAAACACATTGTAAATTTACCTGAAAGTATCTCCTGCCTCCTCCCCAGCTGAATGGAGAGTTTCAGAGTAGACAGTGACGAAGAAGGCTTGTTTGGGGCTGTATACAGTAAGAGAAGACTCGAACAGTATCATAAAATATTGAAAGTGTAATTGCAGGAAGAACCGGTATCCAACCAAAGCAGTAACCACTATGGATTCTTTTATTCTTAATTTCTGGTGTTAACTTCTCACAAGGAGTTAAAGTATTTTAAAGTTCAAGTAGATTTAAATGGTAAATATCTAGACTTATAACTGGCATTTCACAGTTTCTACAGAAGTGTGCAATTGTAAATAATATGTTGCTATTGGATGTACTGGAAATCAGCACCCTACAGTGGGTAAAATATTTCTGTTGTGCTCTTGGAGGCTTGCTTGTATGTGGTGTAAATAGAAATATTATTGATGTAAATGGGGGAGGTATGTAGCCACAGGAAGCATTCACTTTGTGAAAACAACCTATGCCACAGATAACCAGCTAGCAACTCTGCTGTTGTTTGGTATCACTGACTTCCTTTTCTCCAAAAAGTTTTTTTATTTTTTTAGAGGAAATCCTGTTTATTTGTTTTGAGGAAATCATTTTTTCCAGTTGGTCTTTTTTTGTTTTGGCCATTTTTTTTCTTTCTATTAATCTGTTAAGGAGTGCTGATACTCCTTGGAAGTTTTGTTTTCTGCCTCTGCAGTTGCAGTGCTTGGTACATGAGAAAGTGCTGGTAGTGGCAATACCATCTAAATACTTTTCTTGTCATTAATGATTTTTTTTTTTGCAGGTGTTCCAGGTTCTCTGGCCTCTTCCTGGGAAAGAGCATCTTACATTTATCCTTCTCTTCTTATCTGCCTTTTTTCTACCACAACCCTAGTTGCTTTAGCTGGAGAGCTATTTTGGGGCAGTCATTTCTATAAAGACCACAGTCTATTACTCCAACTCATGTCACAGTTTGAGAACAATTGAAGCGATATTCTAGAGGCACTGCTTCTTAGGTTTGGTTAACTTTTTAAAGGAATGTAAAGAGCAGTTAGTGAATCACTGAAAAAATATATATTTTTTTTTTTCTCTTCACCCCACCAAACTACTAGCCTTAGCCATTTATTTTTTACTTCCTTCTGGCCTTTTTAATATTTTTTCACTCCACAATCATCTCTCAAATCTGAGCATGTTAAATTAAGCAACTTTATGTGGAGAATGATTCTCTAGGGCTGGCAGACGGATTAAGTGGCAGTACCTTGGTTGTGAAGCAACTTACGTTTGCACATTCTCCAGTCGTTTCCCATTAAAACTTAAATCCTTGTTCTGTTGTGGCACCTTTAAAAAACAGACCTCCTCCTTACATCTAAATGTTATGAAAACCAGGCATACTGTAACCCAGAACCCCAAGGAATGCTTGATTGAAATAACAGATCAGAAAAGTCTCTTGCTAACATTCCTGTGATTGTAGGTTTATTCAAGTGACAGAAACATGGTGTCAGCTAGCTTTCTGCATACAGCCTAATTTTGGTTCAAAAACTAACATAGCTTTTAAAGGCTTCACTGATACAGTGTTTGTGGGGATAGATAACTTCTTAAAATGTAACAGTGTTCATTACCTTTCCTCTCTAGAATTATCTCACGTATTGCTGATTGGGTGGTTGGTCTGGTTCCTGCTGCGGAGCAGAGTGTATTCTCTGTTAGTAGTTACTGAGATTGAATAGAGTGAGTGAAGGAAAAGAGAAATGACTCATTCTTAGATGCTCACAGGTAAACAAAGATAAAACTGTTTTAGCCCCCTCTGCTGTTCTCTGGTATCTATTTGAGTTAATTTTTAATTTGTATTTGGATTTCTTCTGTTGGTAACTTAGAAACCTGGTTTAACATCCCAAAAATAGGTCTGGGGGGCATTGATGTAGGAAATGCAGGAAAAACTCTTGAGAAGGAAAATAAGAGAAGAAACATCTATTGGTTCAGATTTACAGTTAAAAAATGAAAAGTGAAGAACAGCAACTGTAGAAGTTAGTTTTAAAATGGTGCATTACATCAAGCAGTGAGCATGGTGTAGGAGGAGACAGCAGATACCTCGCTTTCATTTTCACATGACCAAGTGACTTGAATACATGATGTGAACACATAAAACAGAAATCTAAACTCATTTAACACATTTTGAATTTAACCATTCATGCTGATGAGGATCAGTGTCCATTTGTCCTGACCTGTGTTAGAGGTATTTGAATGAGAAAACTGATCATGAAAGTTCTCCTAATGCTGTTAATCACAAACTTTTCATTTACAGTGGAGCTTAGCAAATACGCAATGAGAGTCCCTGTGACACAGGAGGTTGATTGCAGCCTTAGTACACGTAAAGTTGGTCATGTTTTAAGTTATAATGCAGTTAACTCCTACCCCAGTGTGTACAAAATGAACATCAGCTGCTTTAAACTTAGTTTAAAGCTTCCTGGAATTGTTCCAGGTTCTGATATGGAAGGTCTTTCTATTTCGCTGTTGATACTCATGTTTGTTTGTTCTCTCTCCCTCCCACCCTCTCTTTCTCCCTTTGCAGGCAAGGGCAGCTCAAGCATCTCATCCGACGTGAGTTCAAGTACAGATCACACACCCACCAAAGCCCAGAAGAATGCAGCTACCAGTGAAGGTAGGCAGCTGGTACTCATTAGCCAGGTCAGGCCCCCCAACATAATCCTAGCTATTTGCAGAAAAGGAACCCCTCCTCCTCGTTCCTTCTGTGTACAGTACCATCAGTGTACTAGAAATTAAAAAACAGGTCTTCCTGTATGCGGTTTTCACTCCTACCTGCTGCAGTTTCTGATTTAAGCTTGTGACAAGGGATTTAAGATTCTTCTGCAGAACAAAAATATAGAGGGTTTTGAGTAATTTTGCATGTTACTTTTTCAGCAAAGGATTTTATACTTCAGATTTGATGCGATCTGATTTTAAATTTATTTTTGAAGAATATACTTAATGGAAGCTTTTTGGCATATGTTCTAGATTAAATCTCAGCCTCTTATCTTCATACCTCGAACACCATGAAAATGTGAGTTGTTTGTGCCAAGTTTTCAAAAGTGTAGCTATGGACATGAAGAGCTGACAAGATGTAATTAGATCAACACATCTCACCTGCAGTTACTGGAGTATGGGATCATCTGGGACAAGATTTTTTTTTTAATGTCTATGGGAAGGAGATGCTTTATGTGTCAGTATTAATACAAAGTTGTACTAACTGGCCAATGAACAGAGAAATGCTGATCCTTTCCTGCCGCCTTCTTATATGCGAGTAGGTGTGTGCTCTGTTAAATGAAAGTATATTGGCCCTAGTTTTTACAAGAGTGTCTTCGAGGGCTGAGAGGAAATCATTAAATCTATATGTAGTTTAATGATGTAAGCTGAAAGGATTTTTTTTAAATGATAAATTTATATGCCTTAACTAGCATTTCTGTTCAACTCTGTCATAATAAGTTGGTTGTACTTGGTAATCATCAAATAATTCTGATTTCTTACACGTCTGTCATTACAAATTAAGTTACAAGCTCTGATTGCTTTCAGTCTGGCTTTATTTCTTATGGTTAAAAGAAATCATAGACTTTGAATAGTTCTAGTTTGGCAAGTCTGACTATGTCTGTAGAATCTGTACAGTAAAAGCACTTCATGTAAGTAATAAATGACCATATAAATCACAAGAGTTTATTGTTAGGCATGCATAATCCCATATCAAGAATGAAGATCTGGCACCTCTGAATCATGAGAGATACTGGTTTAAAAGCTCTGCTTTTTAGTCTTGGCAATAAATTTAACAATAAATGAATACATGATAAATAAAGTTAAGTTGAATAATAGACTTCGTTTCTCTAAGCCTTAGATTCAAAAGTTTTGAGGTACCTGAAGGACGTGAATTGCCAAGACACAAAATAAATTTAGGAAATGTATAAAAGCACTTCAACTTTTCCGTATGACAGCCGGGGTATGTGGGGGGGGAAGAAACCACAAAAGAATAGTGGAAACTCTGAAGTCAGTACTTAACAATTGCTTTAAATTTCTGTTTTCCTTCAGTCGCTAAAGCATGTTTTTTTTCCTTATTTTCAAATCAGATAATGCAAAATAATCCTTTACTAATCTCTAAGATTTACGTTCTTAATCTATCCCATCGTAGAGCCAGTGAATACCAATGTTGACCCTGAAATCTTCACCACTGGTTTGCAGCTGATTAATTCATTAGTGAGGGAGGCTTAAAGGCAGGCCAGCAGATGCTGTAGTAAAGATATGTTTTTATGAGTTCTCGTGCAGATTCAGAAAGAGTTCAGAGCAGTGGAGTTGTGTATTCTATACTTGGAGGCAATTTCAGATGTGAGCCTAGTTTTTCTGTGCCCTAGAAGAGTGTGATTTGACAAATGCTTACTTTGACAACAGCAGAAGTAGTCTCTTCCTCAGCCTGTGCTGCTACTACTTTCCTACCAAGTTTTTCTGCTGAGCAGTTACTAATGTGGATCAGTTTAATATAAATTGCCTTAATGTAGATTGCTGTATAATCTGGCAGATATTTTGAATGTCATAACCAGGGAGCATAAGAGTTCCATGAAGGCAAGTGAGAGCAGAGACATGGAAGTGGTGTTGGGGAAAAACAGGGACTGTTGAAACCAGTGCAGTTACTGGAAGGCACGTTTATCAACTGGTGTGTGTCTAGATATTTTTACTAATGCTGCCTCTTTCCCCATGTACAGTAGACTCATGCTGTAGGAGGATTCAGCTGAACAGAAAGACTCGTACCTTCTGCAAGATGAGTAGAGTTCTGTGCTTACAAGACTGAATGCTTTTATACTGTTCAGTTAGAGTAGTGTTTACGGACCAGCTAAGAACAGGAGCATGATTGTGCTAGATACTGTACAAGCAGTGGCAGTTATGTCTTTTCATTGGGGTGTTTACATAACATTTTGTAACTGTTAGTTAAATTTACCTTTATAGCACTCCATGCTCTAGTATTTGCTTGCCATGATACAGTAGTACCTGCCCACCCCAGAGACTGCTAAATGTATCTTGCTTTTCACCATGAGACTGGTTTATCACAGGGACAGAAAGCTCCAATTCTGCCCTTTGCTTTAGCCCTGTACTGTAAATTCATAGCACTGTATGCTGTCCTGTGAATGAGCCACGTGTTGTGTGTGGTGAGACTTATGCATCCTACGTATGGAGTAGGAAGGACTATGAAAGATTGCAGGTGAACCTTTCTTCACCTTCATTGACATGTGAAATGATCTTAATTGAACAAGTTGCAGACAGCTTCTTTGCATCCCTTGAATTTCTGTTGGCAGCTGAATTCCTGAGTGCCCAGCTCTGAAGAGCATAGAATTTGTGTTCGAGGCTGAAGGCCTTTCTTGGCTTCTGCTTTCCAGCTTTGCAAACAGACCTAATTCTTTCCAGTTCTGCACAGCATGTCTTCTCTTCTGTTTCTGTAAGACAGTTGACACAACACTTGCTGAAGTTGAATCAGTGAAATGCCTTGAAACAACTAGAAAGGAAATCTGTGTAACTGATTTATACAAACTCTGTGGTACTCTACAGCAGAGAAGCAGTCATGTAAAGTACTTCTTAGGCAGGTAGAGATTCCCAAGGACTGCAAAAAGGTGTCAAGCAGGACTCTTGCTTGAAGGAGCAAACCATCTCAGGAAGTATCTGACAGCAGGTGCTATCTTGCCATCAGTTTGAACAATCAAATGAACCACACTCTTCATCTTGTCTACTGCAACTGCTGTATGTGTCAAGTTTCAGTGCTGTGATGTTTCTCTATAGGATGGGTACAAGAAATGGGTAACAAGCTGCTTGAAATGGCTTAATGTGGTGTTCCAGTCCTAGATATGCTGTTAAGGCAATATCAGTTAAATCTCTTGATGGGAATGGGAGATGCAGTTATGGACAAAATATGGTACCCTCCCTCACACTGTGGATTATGAGCATCTATAGAGTTGTGTAAGGGTATTTTATATTTCAAAGAGATAAAATGCTTGTCATGCTGTTAAATGTCCCTGGGTGAACTGCACATCCTCTACCAGTGAAGGACAGTGTGTGTTAGTATCCTTAGCCAAACCAGCTTCACTCAGTGATGCATTGGAGAGGTAACTACTGCCCTGTTTCTGTTGTGTAGAGGAATGCAGATGGTAGCTGGCAGACCATGCAACTTCCTAAATTCAAACTTGAGATACCAGTGATGCACTTGAGAGAGTTGCAAAGGTGAGGCTGTACAGGTGCAGAAACTGAAGTCCAGTTGCTCTCATTGGAGCTTTCACTTTCTGTACTTCAGTGAAGGGCAGCTAGCAAAAAATAGATGTCTGGTTCTCTCTGTAAATCACAGAGTATGCTGTAGGGACTGTTTGTTTGGCTATGGCTTGGCTCAGAAGGAAGCATGGTAGACTGTGGGTGTGCATGCACACTGATGCCTCCACACTGTCTCCTCTTCTGAGGATACAATTTTCTTTAACTTTGAATATACACTGCCTTTTACTACTTTTCCATTCTCAGACATTGTCTGCAATTCTTTACCCCATCAATCAATTACAGTTAGAAACTTGAGAACGCATGAGTTTTTGCTACCCCCCGTTGCTCTTCTGGCAAGTGAAAGACTAAATGGATTTTTGTGGGCCATTTAAATGCAATTTGCTAGACACAGTCTCAGCTGGAACATTATTGTCTAAAACTTGATTTAGAAGATTAGACTGAATGTTTTTGTATGGGCTTACCTTGACCAGGGAGCTTTCTTCTAACACCTACCTGCAGAGCATGGAATGTTGTGTCCAGGCTGGATGCTTCATATTAACTTGACTGTTTTTTCAAATAAAAAAATCAACACTGTTTGCACTTCATGTATATGGCTGTTAAGTGGTAATCCGGAAGCAGCTTTAAATTGAGAGCTCATGTATGAGCTCCATGTATGAGTTCTAATTTATTTCTCAGTTTCTATAAAATCAAATTGAAGGATTAAGCCTGAAGCAAAAAACTTTTAGCAGAGGGATTCAGTGCTGAAATACCTCTGAATATATGCTGTTAAATGTTTATATTTTGAATTTTGCGGAAATACAGTGAAGTCAGCTGCTGTATTCTGCAGAAGTTAAAATTATATAGACTTTTAGTGATGTTGACTTTTAGGGACCTTCAAAAAGTAAGTATTTAACTTTGTTTTTCCTTGTGCAGTACTCAGAATTCTAGAGTCTGGCTTCCTCATATGATGCTCATGTACCTTAAATATACTTAAAAAAAGACTGTGTTTGGAAAACAGATGAATTAAGAGAACAGAGCTTTTCACCCATTACCGCTGCAATGTATGTTTAGTGTGGAGATCAAACGCATTTGTTTTGACAGTACCTGTTTGTATGCATCTCAACAGAAGAGATATTTCTCTTGAAGTTTAGGTGTGTACTAGAAAAGTTCCTCATTCTCATAGTTGTATCCTCCTTTCTGTTTTATTTGGGCTTTTTAGTGGTTCTGGTGGACTTGGTAGTGTTAGGTTAATGGTTGGACTTAATGATCTTGATTAAGGGTCTTTTCCAACCTAAATGATTCTATGATTCTGGGAGAAGCAGGCCCTATAGCCTGGCTGTAATAATTACATTCATTAGGAACCGTTCCCTCTATTAAACCATGTTTGGGAGTAACTATGTGAAAATGTAGCATTTTGCAAATATGAAATGCTTTAATTACTCATGTAAGACTGTTACTTTATATCCTGTGCAAGACAATACCTGGCTAAGGTTGATCAGGCTGTGTTGCTGTGGTCCTCAGCATCCTCTTATGGTGGGTCCCTGCCATTGAAGCTTCTTGAAGTGTATGATATATCATTGAGTCCTGGTCTATGCTATGGAATTTCTGCTGTCCGTTATCTTCCCCTGGCATGTGATAAGTTCCAGAGAAAAGGATGGCTGTGAATGAGGAACTAGCCCTCTCTTAGTACTGGTCTTCATTCTGCTGAAGTCCTTGAAAAAAACCAAAAAGTAAAAAACCAAAACAACAACAACAAAAACCCCAGAAAACACCAAACAAAAACCAAACCAACACAACAAACCAAAAACAAACAAAACCAAACCAACCCCCCCACCAAAAACCAGACAAAACCCAAACAAACAACACCCTCCCCAATTCCCCCAAAACCACCCCCCCCAAAAAAAAAAAAAAAATCCAAAACAAAAAACCTGGAGCTGAGAGTTACAGCTGGTGGCAAGTTTTATGAATTTAGGAGCTCTCAGTAGGACTTCTACTATTCTGAATATAGAAGTACAGGTATTGACTCAAGTTTTCTTTAATTATAGCAGTACCAGTTACTCAAGTAGCTAAGCTGGATTTATACTTTATTTCTAAGAGAAGTTAGCCTCTATTCCTGTAGTAAAAGTCCTTCATGCATTTGCTGTACTCTTCTAATAATTTCTTAAGAAAATTACTTTCAAGTGACTTTCGAAACCACTGCAATTTGACTACTACTGCATCACTTTATTCTACAAACTGTAAGTGAATTAATGTGTAATTAATATCTAATTGAGGAAAGTAGGAAAAGAGAGTGTTCAGCCATACCATTCTTACTTTTACACTTAAGATATTAAAGTCATTTTAGAAGACTACAGTGAACAATGGAACAAGCAGCTACTTTTGAAACATTTTTTTGTATGAACTGTGGAAAGACAACTTGAGCTTTATCGATATGTGAAATCTCTCAAAGCAGTCGTTTTGCACTCTTATTTTCTGTGTCTCAGAATGATAGACACATTTGTCCCTGGCTTTCATACTGAGAGGTATAGAAAATTAGTGATATCTTGGCTCTCTATATAGAAAAACTTCTTTTCCAGAAAAGTTCAAGCTCTATATCAGAAAACATTTATCACTGCTCTACATGGGAATATATTAAGTGACATTTATTGAACACAGAAAGATTTATTTGGGTTGTGTGCCTTTCATTTCACCTTACAAGTGAGGGAACAAAGTACACATTATAGGATATTTTCAGGGAGGATGTCATGCTGTTAATTTCTCTTGGCTTCATAATCACATTCTTTCGAAAGGCTGGGTGTCTTTTAGATCTCTGAGTAATTCTTAATTTATTCAATGAATTTAAGAGGAGGGGTCCTTGCATTGTGCACAATGAGGGACACTACGAAAAATTTGGAAAGGTGGAATGGGTCCCTTGCTACTGAATGCTCTTGGTATTTAAAATGGTTCCTGATAGAGAATCAGCTCAGACTGAGATTCAGGTGAGTGCAATCCTGATCTTATTTCAGAGGGAGCTAAAAATCTCAGAGACAGTTTGCAAATAGGCAGCCCTTCTGTGTATTATGGTTCACCTAAGGTAGGTAGCTAGCTATGTTTAATATACTACAAAGTTCCATTGAAGCTTTTGAGTCACTTGTGTATCCTCTCAGGACATTGAGCTAATAAAGTGTTGTGGCAAAAGGCTGTTGCTGAAAAGAGACACTGTTTTCTGCCCAGTTTTTCTTGACGATCCTTTTGGCAGAAAGAGCTCTTTTGATCCCTTCCCATGTCTGATACCTGTTAAGAAATCTTTCCCCAGTTTAGTTATTTAATATTTTTCCTTTCATTTTCTCTTTAACTTCAGAAGCTTACTAACCCTGTATCAGAAATGAATATATATATATATATGTTCTTTCTGGATGCATGCAAGCATATATGTAATTCCTCATTCTTTTGATGGCAGTTCTCTCCCTGTTTATCTCCGTCCTCATGTCTTTGCAGTGTCTCTTACTGGGAATTTGCGCTTTTGGTTCTACTGTTGAAGTGCTGTCTAAGCAGACTTTCTGTGCACCAAACCAAGTCTGAATTTGATATGAATGCCTGAATTTGCCCCTGCTTACTTGGAACTGGGCTGAGATTCAGTTGGCTTTGAGTGAACTGTGGCTGTTTTGAGTTGGTAGTGAAACTGGAGACCAGGTAAGTTTCCTAGGGTTTTGTGTTACTTTTCTAGCAGTGGAGTTTTCTAGAAAGTGAAATGTTGCATTACTCAATGTGCCAAAACAGAATCATTTGCAGCCAAAAAACTGGGGAAGAATAAGAGGGGGGTGGGAGGCGTGACAGTTAATAAATCCAAAACTATAAACACTTTGGCAGAATAAATGGAGCTCACTATTTAAGTTCCTTTAACCAACATATCTGAATGCATACACAAATATAATCACCTTAAGCAGTATGTAGAGGTACAGAGTAGTATAGAGGTTGTTCTTAGGCACTATTTTTTGTGTTTAACCACATCTTGTTATGCTTTTGCTATCTAATAGGCAGTGTTCCTGCAAAGCTGTTCTGCTAATTGTAACAATACCATTGCAATCGGCATTTAAATCAGAGTTCAAATACAAGGCAAAAGTAGTTGGGACATTGGCAAGGTTAAAGCTGCAAATTGAAACCTTGCGTTATTCTGGCTAATTTGTACTGAAATGTTATAGCCAAATGTTTAAAACTTGCCCAAACAATACTAGGAACAAATTGGAAAGGTACATAAAACTGCAGTCTTACTTGATCTGCTGCCTGAAATGTGAGACCTACCAGAGCAAATGTACTTACAGTATAGTTAGAGAAATGATCCCAATTTAAAAACCTGGCATTAGCTTTTCCAAAGTAAGGTCTGATGCTTGGTAGGAGTGATTACGGTTTATTCAATTACCTGTAAATCTGATTTTAAGGAATCCAAGATCCCAAATGTGATTCTTTCTGTAAAATGCTGTACCAAACTACTTGAACAGTGTTATCATAGGGAGGTTCTGACACTAAACTGTTCTTTGTTTGTTATTGCCAATGCTAGCCACTTGAAGTAGTTTCCTTCTCTGAAAAGTGAAGAGTCATCTTGAAGTATCTGATGATTGCCCAACATTTGCTAGTCTAAAACCCATCTTTCTTGAATGCTAGACTGTCTCCCAAGACTGCTTGAAGAATATATACAACCTGATAATGCATATTTAAATATGTCAGGCTTATCCATTTTCCAGAATTTATGAACTGACACTAGCAAGTTTCTCCAGATCAATTCCAGTACTTGATTGAAATAATGAAATAAAATTGGAACAGCAAGTTTTTGCCTTTAACTTGACGATCCCTGTTCAGATGCTGTAGTTTAAATTTATTGCACAAAATATCCTGCCTTATTTTCCTGTATCTTGTCTTTTTATGTCAGCTTGTCAAATGACTGTATAATTTTTAAGAATGATACTGCCAACAGTGCCAAAACTAGCAGCATGCTTGAGAAATAACAGCTTAGAGTTGCTGACTCATTCTGTTCTTCTCTTCTGGCTATTGTACCATAGTACCTGCTGCTGTGTTTTCCTCAAGTTACTGAAGTTTGGCCTGTCCTTGTTTCTGCCAGCATTCCTCTGATTTCTCTTGAGAAGTATGTACTGAGATTGGCTGATGAAAATGGCAATTCAAGAATGGATAATGGTAATTCTTTTATCCTTTTAATTCTGACTGCTGGATCATCATTGGTTTAGGCAGTTACGGTAGGCTAGGCTGGAAGTATAAGCAGAAGTTATGGGCATGAGTATAATCTGATGATTAGCAGTCTACATATTCCTCTAGCCTTAATCAGACACACCAGCATATAACTTGTGTTGTGCCTGTTCAGCAACTGTCCATTGTGATATTTCCTTTCATACTTAAGGCTAGTTTTCATCTTGAACTGTGATGATGGATCAGGAGTTTGTATCTCTTCAACCTCAAAGTATAAATTCTATTTTAATGGTTTAAATAAAAGATTTTTTTTTTTTTCTTGATACAAGAAACAAGTGCCCATAGCAGCCTATCGGCCCTACTGAGCTAGGAGATTTCTACTCACCTCCTCTGGCCTCTTGTGTCTCTTGCCAGAAGGTGGGCAGGTTTTCTTTAGGGGTGCATTGTAAATGCTTGTTTGTGAGATTTGGTAGTCAATTCAGATCAGCTAGTTTGAGTTACCCTTCAACAAAGTGAAGTATGGAGACTTCTCATAGGCAAGTAGCCTACCTGTGATATGATTATGCTGCCTTACAGATGTGAATGCATGAGTAGGAAGAAGCTTGATGGCTTTACTTGATGACTGTAACCTGTCATGCTGCTTGCAATGACTTGGATATATCATAAATCTCCATTGTAAATTATTATCAGACTTATGATAGTGAAATTTCAGTTTGTACCAGTGTCTAATCTAATCTATAGTGCTTTTTGGTTTTCCCTAACATAAAGTCCATTTCCATCTTGTATAACTGAGGGTGAAATTTTACAGCACTATCAGGTATTCATTGTTTGTGGGAAGTCTTTTACTTGTTCATTATAGGTAAATAGGTAAATCTCTGAAAGACAAACATTAATGTTAAGCAATCTCAAGGATGTGGGTAGTAGGAACAAATTCTTCTTCCCAACTGTGAAGTTTGTGATTTGCTTAATCTGAAGATATTTGTATGTTCATGTAGACTTATGTAAATGTGCATTTTTTTTTTTTCTTTCTTATCACATCCCCCTGGCAAGATAAACATTTGTAAGCCTTGCCAGGTTAGGTCTTTAGCTCCCATTTGAGCAATAAAAACTTTGTGTGGCACCTGAAACCTCAGAAACTGTGCATTGTGCAGAGCAGTTGTTTACCTGGCACAAGGAAGGACTTTTATAGTAGGTTTCCTTATATAACAAACAAATGTGGTCTAAATGATAAAATCATAATTGGACCGTCGTCAGCGGGCTCTAGCTTGGGAGACTATGTTTACTTGGCCCTTCTTTATTGTGGGCTGAGATAAACCATTAGCTTGAACTCTGCTTTGTGAAATCATCTTGCTCTTTGACACTTTTGCTTTTCTTTTGCTTTTGAAACAAGACTTTAGTAACTTTTTGCAATCTGAGGCAAAATTACAGTCCAATCTGATTTTAGCTGTGAGTGTATTTTCTCTTTGCTATTCCAGTAGAGTTAACTTTCTCAAATTTCTTTTAATGCCCTTGTACCTCAGATTCAGTTGTACTACACATTTTCTATCCAGCCTTGCATTTGTATTTGGAAGGCTTTTGCAGTGTTAAGCATGTGAAGCTGATCAAGAAGCTGATGTGCCTGATTTTAATGGGAGGTTATTCTGGATCTGGCTAAAATTCACAATATTCCGCATCTGCTTTGGCTGCTTCCAGTAGAAAGAACTGACATCAGTAGGTGTCAGTTGGTGCTGTTAATTTGTCAGACTACTTGACAAATACATTTTTGGGGAAAAAATTCTTGAGGAACACTTGTTTTTCTTTCTGCTGATGTGGTATTGGATGAATGATTAAGCTGCTTGTATCCTTCAATATTTAGTAAAGATCACTTCTGTCAGTGTTTAATTAAGGAAGACAGACTCCTATAGCATTTAATGAAATCTGAATATTTTCTGGACTACGCTAAGAATGTCACCCCCAATGAAATTGTATCTGCATCAAAATAACAGCACTACCATTCAGTCACTGAATTCAGATTTTACCAACCATATTAAATAGCTCTTTGGGATGAAGGAGAATTGGCCTCTTCTGAGCTTGATGTGTTAATGCTTTCACATACTTTTAAACCACTTGTCATGGTTTAGCCCCAGCCGGCAACTAAGCACCACATAGCCGCTCGCTCACTCCCCCCTGGTGGGATGGGGTTGAGAATCGGAAGAGCAAAAGTAAGAAAACTCGAGGGTTGAGATAAAGACCGTTTAATAGGGAAAGCAAAAGCCGCGCACACACAAGCAAAGCAAAGCAAGGAATTCATTCACTCCTTCCCATGGGCAGGCAGGTGTTCAGCCATCTCCAGGAAAGCAGGGCTCCATCACGCCTAGTGGTTACTTGGGAAGGCAAACGCCATCACTCCAAATGTCCCCCCCTTCCTTCTTCTTCCCCAGCTTTATATACTGAGCATGACGTCATGTGGTATGGAATAGCCCTTTGGTCAGTTTGGATCAACTATCCTGGCTGTGTCCCCTCCCAGCTTCTGCACCTGCCAGAGCATAGGAAGCTGACAAGTCCTTGACTAGTGCAGCAACAACTAAAACATCTCTGTGCTATCAACACTGTTTTCAGCACAAATCCAAAACATAGCCCCATACCAGCCACTATAAAGAAAATTAACTCTATCTCAGCTGAAACCAGGACATTTGTAAATGTTTTTTGTTTAGAATGTGCATTTGTATATGGCCAAAAAAAGAAATGAACCCAAAACACCCAGGAAATACTCACCCCCATCTGATATTTTCTGTGTTACTGTGATGATACCAGTCTTTTTTAAAATATTGCCCATAAGGAGAAGACTGGGAAGCTTCAAAAGCAACTGTGAGATTTTGTCATGAGAAACTATTTGTCACGGTTATCCATAGATGTCCATTTTGAATTAGACAGCAGACAAATGCTGATGTGAACTGAAAAAACAAATGACATCAGTTCTGAGGCTTCTCTCATGTCCTGATTTCTGTTATTGGTTATTCCAGTTCTGATTTGGACAGATGCCTAAAGGGGAAGTACAAGGGTATCCTCTTGAATTTGGTGATAAATTAATGCCCAAATTATTAGTGTAACTTTATTATCATTCATTCATGCTTTGACTCAGAACTTCAAGGGGTTCTATGCTGCTTCTTTGCACCTTCTAATTTCATAGAAACTGGAACATATAATATTAGAGCAACTCATTTATCCCTGTCTAATAGAAAGATCTTTTCTCATGCATCTTGGAAATAAGATGAGCATAGAAGGACAATATGCCATGAATGTGTTACTGTTTAGCATTTGTGGGTTCTAAATTCGAGCAACCATGTTTAAATAGGTAATATTCTGTGCTATTTAGGAGGGAAAAATAATGAAACCATAACTTAAACAGTAACTAAAATATTGGCCTCACTAAGGGGGGACAAAAGGAATGTAGTTGGGAACTGCAAGCAGTAAAACTAGTTAGGTGAAACTGAAAAACAGATCATATTAGCTGCAAAGTCATAAAAAAAAGGACAATGTTGTTAAAAGTACAAGTGACCAAACTTTCGTATCCTACTGTCTATTGCTCAATATAATATATTATGCTTATAAACTTAGCAGGCTCAGATTTGCTGAAAGGATAAAGTGTTTCCTTTGGGCCCCTTCATAGAAATTGTGTCTTTTTGTCTGAATGGTTAGCCAATTCAGGCCAGAGAAACAAGCATTTTGTAGTGGATCATTTAGTTAACAGTAAATGTAATCACGGTGAATCTATGGAATTTTGTGGCTGCTGGGAAAACTGATGTATGTTACTTTGGTAACCAGATAGGCTTCCTTAATCCAGAAGATAACTCATAAACTCTGTGTGAATTTACTGATTTTTATCTTGGGATTGTGACTGTGGTTCTAAAAAATAGTTCACATGTCAGTCCCAAAATGTTGCTTATTATCCTGGATTAAATTATGCTTTTACTCTCATTGAAATCCAAGAGTAAGTGTCACTTACTAATTTCAAGTCCTAACAGAGGCCATTTGTCTTCAAAGCTTTCAAAGAGTTCAGTCAAAGTTTGAGGAAGTTGTGGAACCTCACAGATATATCCCATCAAGAAGTTTCCTTAAAAACTGAAGTATTTGACTGCTTGAGCCGTTCTTGAAAGAACTCATTTGCATGGGAATAGGGGTCTTGCAGACTTAAAACTGCACCCATTTGCTTAAGTTGTTACTGGACTGAAATAACTCATCAAAAAGTTACTCCTTTGTTAAAGGAATATAGAAAAATAATATCCCTAGAGCTAGTAATAAACCATTACCTAAAGCCTCTACAAAAAGAAAATAGCTGAAACTTGAGGGAAAATCTGGGGCATGTTTGTCATCTCCTTTTAACCTCAGGATCAAGGTCATCTTTGGTATGAAATGGAGTGCTGTCAATGATACTGGTGTATATTTATGTCCTGACACATTTCTCTATAGCAAGAAAAATATGTGTATTTTAGGTGCTAAGGTGCTATTTGTGTGTTGCGTTTTTAAATTTATTTGTGCTCGCATTCATTTTCTTGTGTCCAGGAAACTAAATTCAAGATTTGGATGAGCTTCAACTCTTCCCATATGTGCACGTATTGGAATTTTCAAGAAACTTGGCATGGGAGGATGCTCAAGTGAAAACACGTTGCCAGTCCTCACCTCTTTACAGACTGTATTGCAGTAGTTTGCAGTGTGTGTGTTTACTTATTAGAAAAACTAGAAAGGTTTTGTTACCTTGGTTGCTTCTTGAAAATTAAACAAGTAACATCAATTCT
Organism: Ciconia boyciana; assembly: GCF_034638445.1. Classification (NCBI taxonomy): domain Eukaryota; kingdom Metazoa; phylum Chordata; class Aves; order Ciconiiformes; family Ciconiidae; genus Ciconia; species Ciconia boyciana. The sequence continues at coordinate 82,790,288 of NC_132935.1, forward strand.
GTTCTGACTTTGAGTATGTTTTAATATTAATGTGGTTCAAATATCAATTGAAAGAATTTTTCTCCTTGGACAGTAATCTTCTTTTCACTTCTGACCCAGTTTTGTGGGCACTCGTCGTGGTCTGTGAATGGCTTGCTCAATTAGATCTTCTACTGGGCTTGGAAGTTTTTAGGCTCCTATGCTGTTTTATTGACATACTAGCTTAACTTCCTCATTTGTACGTCACGTCTGTGTTAATTTGATCCAAATGAAGGACACTCCTGCCCTCAATTTGTCGGGGCATCCAATGCAGAACTCTGAAAGTGTGACATGACGCCTTTACTCGCCAAGTCAGATGCATTTAGGATGATTCATCTTAATGCGGATGTATGGATTATCTGAAGCTTTTGAAGCTTCAGGTATCCTGGTCAGAGCCATTGCCATTTAACATCTGGAAGTAGTAGAAAAATCAGCATTTTTTCTTTTTCCTCAAGGAAAGAATTGTAGGCTGACAGAACAAGGCCAGGGAAAACCAGGTGTTTAACTGTGTTGCACCATCTTGTAGATGCTGTTGTCTTACACGTGCAGAGTATGGTAGTCTTCAGATACAAGTATTCAAACTATGAATCACTAGATGGGAAAGGTTTAAAAAAAAAAGTTTATATATAGGTGTTGAAATACATGGTCTTATTCTCAGTGTTTTTGACCATTGTGTGTTGTCTCTTAGGCCTGGGTGAAATACCGTGTAGGAAATTTAAACACTGATTTGTAATGAGTTTTATTCCCTGTTATGTGTCGTCCCCCCCCTTTTTTTTTTAAAGGGTGAACTTTTGACTGTGGTGTTGAACCTGATGATAACTTCCGTTCTTTTGTGTCTACTTTTTGAACTTGAAAACAGTCATACTTAACTCTGCTATTGAGCTTGTGACTGATGAGTCTGAATGAACTAGGATTTTTATTGCCATTTCTGCCACAAGTTAGTTTGGTTTCATATCATGGAAGTACCAGACTGAATTTTGCTTTCAGGAGGGAAGGGACTATTCAAACTAAAGGCACTGAATTTAGACTGGGAAAAGGAGGCAGTGATGACAAAAGATAGCAAAGGTAGTAAACTAAGTTGAAAGTAAAGCTTCTCTGGTGTATAATACTAAAAAGGTAGCTATAGTTTTGGGTTTCAGATGTATGGGTAACACTGCTAAGCAGTGATAACAGACATTAAGGCAGACATAGGCCATTGCATTCTAGCCCTCGTGTCCCTTTACAGAAAGCTTCTGATGGAAGCAACAGCATAATCTTGATAAACTAATATGGAGGTCTAATAAAAGGAACCTTGCCAATTCTAGGTGGGTGGAAATCTGGAAATGCTAGAAGACTAGTACACTATTGAAACAATAATAGCTTGTGATGTTTGATGATTTTGAGTTTGTACTCTGAAGAATCCTTATGTGCTGGGCTATCCTTGAAACAAGGTCTGTGTCAGGATGGTTGGATTGTTTTGCTCCAGGCAATAATGACTTTCTTCATACATTGGTTGGAGCTTATGATTGTAGGTATGTACCACTGAACTCAGCTGAGCAGATGCATTTCAGCTATGAAAAATGGCATGAATGAGATAAAAAGAAAGTGCTTTCTGTTGGGCATAGAACATTACTGCTCCAGTACTAGAATCATAGAATCATGACTCTATGATTGCATAGAATAGAATATTATACATAGCATGTGTAATATACTATTCTGTTAACTTCTCATGAAGGACAACTGATGGAATAAAAGCTGAGACTGAAATTTGAAATGTTTAACTGAAGTTTACATTGGAAATGGTACAGTTCAGAGTTTAATTCCTACTTCTCTCATTGAAAAATCTTACAGAAAATACTTAATATTTTCTTTAATCTAGTATGATGCTCAAACACGAAAGTCAGCCCAGCAAAATCCTTTTATTTCTGTCTGCTTTCCTGTGGCAACAATACCTCTTTGCATGGCCCTGGTTTTACCATTGCCCTGGCAAGCTTTGGAAGATGCCAGTAACCAATATACTAGAAACCTGTTGGATGATGGAAAGGCCATGGGTTTAAAGACCTATATGCCTGTCGCCGCCTCCTCTGTCATGATCGAAACTTGTTTTGCTGGGCACTGTGTTCCCTCGGTCACATGGATGATATCAGAACCCATCCCTCTTAAGTTTAGCTCCTGGAAATGTCTTGCCATTGCTTATTCCTACACCAGTCTTCCACTTTCTGAATGTGAGATGAAGCTGTCCTCACTGCCAGCTTGTTGTTTTCCTGAATATGCTGGCCTGGCTGAAATGATATACATCATATTACAGGCGGCTCGCTGCCAAATCTTAGTCATATATATATTGCTCAAGCTGCAAACCTCCAAAGCAAACACAGAGAGGAAATCAAAATTAAATTAATCCTCTCTAAGGATGTATAAAGTATGGCTGCACTGAGGTTTACAAGTTGAGGGTGAGAGGGACCATTGGTTGTGTGGGAGTCAGAAGCCACTGGTATGCACAACCCCTTTCTTCCTGCATTGCTTGTCTGGGCTGGAGTTGCTTCGCATGAAGACCTTAAGGTTTTTTAATGATAGCTAGACAAATGACTTTGCAAAACCATGGTTAACTATAGAACCATAGAGGCATTCTTGGCAGTTTGCATTCACAGGATTAAAGGCAAATGAGTCACCAATTTCTCTGGAGCCCTCAGCGCTGTGCATTTGTTTCATGTAATGTACTCAAAAGCATCTTAGCTGAGACTGAACAAAGCTCTGGAGTTGTCACTTTTGGACATGGTATGAAGGTTAAGTTGGAGACCTACTTTCTGTTCTTGATTGAGAGGACTCGTTTAGGGACAGTGCTAGGTCTGTTGTATGGCCGCTTTCCTTCTTAATGCTGGGTTTGGGCTGGCCAGCAGGGGAAATCAGTATTTCTTGAAGGCTTTGATGCCAGCTGTCTCTCAGCTGGCATGAGGGGCAGAGGTGTGAAGTAGTGCCTGATGGCTTTCTTGAAACACCTAATGGCTATACCTAGTCCATTTTCATGTGGAAAACATGGATGAAAGGAGTGAGTACTGCCTGCGGGAGATGAAAATTAAATGGAATGGCATGGCAGAACTTTGTGCAATTGCAAAATAGACTTGAATGCTATTTCATCCATAAATTTTTTCATTTTTTTCTTTTTTTTTTTCTGGAGTTATAGGCTTTGGATTTTGAGAATCTCACCTGAAATGAAATTATATCCCATATTTTATAGTTATGCAGAAAAAAATGCCTTAACAAGCAATGGCAGTCATAAAGTAATTAATCTACTTCCACAAGCAGAAAAATAGGCTTGATTGCTGAGTGATAATCATGACTATTCTTCACCAAGTATTGTGCACAGAAGAAGGAAATAAAAACCTTGCCTGTTTTTTCTATAAGCTTAAAAGGGCTTCAGGATTGTAAACCTAATATAGAATGTCATCAGTGATCACTATGATCTACCTGCTGCTTTCTCTGAAGTTTATTAAATTATTAGGAGCAGTTAAACTGTTGTCTTGGATAACTTAAATGCCTGGCTAAATTGTTTTGAGAAGTAAAGCTGTAACTGAGTAGCTTAATCTTGAGTTGTTCTGGGGGAAAAACTTTGAAAATGAACACACCTGAAGTAGATGAGTTCAGGGGTTGAAAATGTGCCCTGTTTATCCTGCTAATACAGAGGACAGCATCTGCTTGCAGTCTTGCAATATTATCTGTTACCGAGACTTTGCTACTACTCCCTGTTGTTCAAGATGAGACTTGCAGAGAGTAGTAAAGCTTTTCCAGAAGAGCTCCTGTGGTGGGAGGTTACCGGTGTGTTGTCCTGCTGCAAATTATTTGTCCCACCTCTTCTAAGCTTAATCTTTGTACAAGTCCTGTATGATTAATTTCTACTGACAGGCAAACAATTCTTCATGGCATCCCTGCTAAATATGTCAATTTAGGTTACTGGTGAAACTCAGATGTCATTAATCAAGCATGTAGTTTAGACCTAGAAGGGAGAGTGTAAGAATTATTGTCTATACTTCTTGATGACTGTACAAGGACTGACTGCTTGCCAAAACGGTTAACAGTTGAAGTAATGTACTGTGAATGTCAACTTGTTGATCTGCAGACCTCAATTTTTCCATGGAGTAGAGTCCAATTGTGAACTTAAGCTTGCTGACAATAGGCTTGCTTTTTTTTTTTTTATATTATTGATAGTAAAAGTTCTGAACCCTCAGGTAGAAACTTCTGATGTAATGAGATCTCTGCTGAAAAAGGAGCTGTTCTGGGGAGAATTAAGGAACTTGCATGTCTTAGAACCCGTTCCTTGAAGCTGTCATTTCTCATTTCAGTCTGTTTCCTCACCCACAAATGAAGCAGGGCAGCTATCCGCCATCAAAGGCAAACTTTAACAAGATGTAAAAAGGTGGGGAATTTTTTGTTTGTTTGAATGGTGAATGTTAAGTTATAATCTTAACTCATTTAACTATACTGTTTTGTCCTATATGTAATAAACTTGTTTCTAACTTAAATAAACAGGTATTAAGTATCCATCAGTTTGATACTAGATGACTCTGAATCAAGTTAAGGCTCTGACTTAAATTGTATTATGTAGAAAAAGCTTGGAGCACAAGACTGACTTAGAGCATGTGCTCTACTTGATAGTTAGCTGTGTGGCACAGCAGAAAATACAGTAGGAAGGGTGGCATGTATCTTGCAGTAGTACTTAAAAATGCTCAACAGATTTGGCAAAGTTGCTTTGGGAATTGCATGATCATAAGAATACAGTTTCTTCCTTAAAGGTCTGTAAACTACACCATTAAAGTTATTGCAAGATACGTTCACTAATGAAGAAAATTTTTTAGATGAAAAATGTCATGCCAGTGGGCAACGCTTTCTCATTGCTTTTGTATTCTTTCTCTTGCCATGTTGTAGATATGAGTGTCTGCCAAACTAGACTGGTTTGTAAAAGTCAAATGCAGGCCCTAGTAAAAAGGAATTGTGTAATTTTAGGTAGTGTATTTTTCATAATCCATTAACTTGATTAAAACTGATCATAATTTAGTTGTGGTTTACTGAAATGTCTGAGAATAAAATGGAAGCTGAATTTCATAAAAGTTAAATTCTAAAATAGAAAATAGAAAATTCTAAAATATTTAACTTTTTCTTCTTTCTCTAAGCTGTTACAAGTTCTTCTGCAATTGGAAAGCTCCTCTTATATGAATAGATACCCAAGTGCGCATATTTGGTAATTGTTCCCTGGTAGTATCTAAAGCAAGCATTGGTATTGTAAAGAAGCTGCTTCCCTTGAAAGATGATGTAAAATGAAGTGTAGCTTTTTAATCACTGTAGCTTTTGCTTGAAACAAAGTAATTTTATATTCCAATTAGTGGATGTATGTTGGATATATGGTATATATTTATTTATAGCATATATATTTATAGCCATTTTATTAATATATTAAAAAATATACATGACTGAAAGCTCTTCAGTCTTACAAGAAATGCCAGCAACTATCTGTTTTAGACAGTTGTAGTAAAGCCCTTAAACTATGGAAAATAAGCATATTTCCCTTTTCTAGCTTAACTGACAATTATTCAGAGATATTATTTTTACATGGGGGGCTTTTTTGTTTGTTTGGGTTTTTTTTCCACAAAAATAAGTTTTCATATTTAGCTAACATTGTCTTATGTCAAGTAGCACAGCTTGAAAAGTAGTCTTTTGAATCTTCAGGTTTCAAATGTGGTGGTTTTTTTTCCCTGTCTACCTTCCACTTTTGTCCTGCATACATAAAACTATAGTGAGAAAATTGTTAACAGTATTGAATTGCATTACTTTTTCCTCTTTTTCTCCCTGTCTTATTTTAGAGGCCAACTTAATGCTCCATCTAGGTAGACTTGATAAATGGAATTGTTCCAAGTCTTGTGTGTGAAAACAAGGCAAGGATAGACTAGAGAGCTGAAAATCTGCCAAAACAAACTTGAGTGGAATAGCTTAGTTCATCCGGTGCTGCACTTTCTAACACCATGGGGCTTTTTAAAGGTATTTCCGTTCTCAGATATATGTGGTCCGTCGGGTGTCGCGAGAGGCAAGCGCTTTTGTAATGAACGAAGTCCGTGTCCTGCAGCACTTAGGTGGGATTTCAGTCATCTTGGTAAGGAAGAAGGGACTGAGCTAGGCCCAGCCACACTGTTTGACACCATAGAAGCTTGTGATATTTAAAGTAAAAACTGCTATTATGTATATAGGTGGCAACCAGTACTACAGGGTCTTAAGAAGGCAAGCTAAAGTAAATAAATTTCTTCTAGAGTTCTTTCAAGTTGGTATTTCAAATGCCGTCCTCCAGCTTGCAAAGCACTAAAGTAGAATATACGAGCTTCTCTCTAGATTGAATTTGAAGTACTTTGCATTTTAAGCAGCATATTTACTTTTAAGATGCACCTTGGTAGTTGACTTGAGGGTTTATGAGTGTATTTCATAATGATTAGAGTAAGTTCAAGGGAAAACAAGAACGAACAGAAGTCTAGAAAACCTGACCTATAAGGGAGATCACTGAAAGATCTGTATTTGCTTAGCCTAGGATAAGATTGGGAAGTGAAGAGGAAATAAGTGTGTCTTTGAATACAGAAAAATTTACTGCAGAGGAGAAGGGATTAAGATCTTGTCCACGCTTGCTATGGATGAGAGAATTAGAGTTTAATATTAGATCAAACTTTCCTATGTGCATTGAACTAGATTGGTAAGTTGTGGTGTCTCTGCTGAGACATGAAGGAAAGAAAGCTTGGCCTAGATATTTGTAGGACTAACTAACAGCTAACACTGCTGTGAAATAGAACTAAAGATGAAAAGGGACTATTGATGACCTTTTGCAACCTCTACCCCTTATCTGCTGTCATGTTGGACTTGTTCACAAATGAATATTTTCCTTATGATAGTGCTAGTTTTAACCTGTAAATTGGAAATGGATTGTTATTTATGAATTAAGAGTGTATTCACGCTGTGGACAGATTCCACCTGCCTATGTGAAAGATAACATCCTTCCAGCTTTACTACAAAATTCTGGATTTTCCCTTTAGAGAATACTAGCCTAAAGAAAACAGGGACTTGAATTGCCTCACAGGCTGGAAAAGCATCACTGACAATGTAACTGCCAAGGTAGTTTTTTGGGAAATGGCTGAGAGGTTTTGTAAAGGGTCTCCAGGAAGCCTTCAGTACTTCTGATCTACCTGTTCTGTTGTTGGATCAACTTTTATAGGCATTAGAACTATAGTAAAATCTAGCAGAAGGGCATGTGGGGGGGCGGGCGGGGGAATTATTTGGCCTCTCTCTTCATAGAAACACATGAGGTAAAACAGAACTTAGATGTTCTCCTGTGCATGGGAAGGAGTGAAGTACATGAAAATGTGTTTAGGAAGTTCATTGAAAGTATGATGCATGGTAAATGAATAAATTATTTTGCTAGAGCAAATACATGCAAATAAAAGGGATCACTATTTGCTATAGACGTGAAGGCCAGAAGGTCCCCTGTTACAGTCTCCACTTCAGGTAATAAAATGTGCTTAGTTGCTGCATCAAAGCTTGTAGGCTCTGACTAAAATAGAGTATGTCTCGGGACATTAACTTCACTGTAAAGTTTGATAGAGTTAGAATTTACTTCCAAGTTCTAGATGCTGAATGTCATAATTTCTTTCTCTATTACATTAAAGTCCTTCCTTAAACCTTAGGATGAGAGGATAATTGATGTAGGAAGGGACAACAGGAGGTTGCCTGTAGTTTCCTGTACAATTCTCTTGGCTTTTTTGATGATGATTGCTATCTTGTAGTAGCTTTTTTCAGGACATCTCAGTTTTCTTAGTGAACTGATAAGACTGTAGGCTTAGAGTAGTTTCCAGATGTGGAATCTCCCTCCCACTCCCTTCTCCAGCTTGGACATAACATGTATATGTGTGGGTTCACACTGATGCTATATGCAAGTGACAGTGAGCATGATTATCAAGAAGAGCTGAAAATTTTCCTTCCTGAAAGCGAAATAGGTCAGCACTTCAGAGTATGAATAGTAAATATGGAAGACATGAAGGTAAACAGAACAAGCTTACTTTGAGGAGAAAAATAGATAATAAAAAACATAAGGAGGTGTTCTTCCATTTTTCAATCTAGAGAAAGGTTTAACAGTTTTAGTGAGATTACTGCTTGAAAAAGTATAGCTCTGTTGTCTAATTTTGAAACTGCTAGGCCTGCTAGAAACCAAGAAGAGTTTTGATAAGAAAAAGTAAAATAATAGATGAAATTGAACTTTATTTTCTTATGGAAAGCACTAAGTGTTTTTGAAATATTTCAGGTACAAAATTATATGGTGCTGTTCAAAACCCACATTTTTAAATATGGGGTGATCTTATGACAAGGTAAAATATAATTCATTTTAGCAAATAATTTTGGAGCTTTTAAGGGGAACAGATAAGCTTCTTACAGTTTGAAGCAGCGTTCTTTAATGTGTGTGTGTGAATCTGTTCAACCATTAAGATAACCTGCACAACACGTATATGAAAGGATGACAGAAGTTAAATTACATCACTTCTTGATGTGTGTGTGTCTGTGGCATGTGCTGTTGATCTTTACCTTTTTTTAGCCTTTTTCATTGCAGCAGATTAACTGTTTGTGTGAAGGTTAATTGGGAAAAATATTTTGTAATCATACTGTGAGGTTTACTGGAGTTTTATTGTTTATTTCTCTTGGTGTGAAATGCAGAGTCACTGGTTTGAATTAGGATAGTGTTTGTCAGAAGCACATATCCTTGGGGTGCCTGATCCAAATTAGGTTGAATTACAAACCTTGTAACATTCAGTTTGGCTGTGTTTAATGAGACTTGTTAGAGCTTAGCCTTTAAAACCTTAGGTGTCACCATGAACACGACCTAGGATCATTTGCAGAGGTACTAAAGCTGATCAAGAAACTGCTTCCTAATTCCCCAGTGTCATCTCTACTGCTTTCACAGATGCTGTGGTTTGGACTGAGAAAGCGGAGAAAGAAAATAAGGACGGGTGAACAACTTGTGAAGAACAACAACAACAAAAAAAACCAGAACAAAACCCTACCCTCCCCACATTCACACCCCAAACCTCCAAACCCTAGAAATTAGGGCAGACATTGGATGAGGAAGTGTTTGTGTTTTACAGCTGTCTGTGAAAAGGAAGCTGGACAGGTATCTGAAGGGGGAAGGAAGATAAGAATAAAAGTCTGAATGGTAGGAGGAGTCCTTGCCTGGTCAGGAAGAGTGGAACAGGGTAGGAAACCTCCAAAGTAGATGGTGGGGCAGCTACTTAATGTCTTCTGTTTGTAAATGCCTGTGAAACCAATTGGTCACCTCTCATTCCAGTCTACTGCCCTCCACTATGGTATATGACAACTGCTATTTTTTTAATTTTTTAAGCTTTAATTTTCTGCTTGCTTGAATAGCAGAGGTTTGTTTAGTGGATCAGAAAGTGATCAACAGTTGTTGAAACAAGCAGGTTTCAATGCAAGAACATAATGTAAAACTTTATTTTACGTTGGATTTTTTTTAAATAAACTTAGAAATGGTATATGACCTAAGTTCAAACAGTAGTCACAGCTTTGAACTCAAGCACTCTCTAATTAGGAAATTCTGTAAAACATTAATTTACCTTTGTCATGCTTATTAATTCTAACAATCTGCATTTCAGAGCTTTTCTGCCTCAATTGATATCAAGACCAGAGGGTGCTCGTTCAAGGAGCTACTGTTTATTTTATGTGGTCACTCTAACTGTGGTACCAGTATTTCAGGTATAGTCCTCACAGTATATTTTGAATAGAGCGGTATTTTCCTCTTTCTGATGTATCAAGAAAGCTTTGGGGCTTAGGGGTGCAGTGATGACCTGTGTAACAACTAAGTCATTTTGGCATTGCCAAGTGTCCTACATTTTAACCTTAAGTTTTACCTTACATGCAAGAATATGTGAAAGCACATTCCATGTGTGCAAAATGGTGGCCCACAGCTTTAGGGACTTTTCTTAGGGGATATCTAGATTCTTGGTATTGGAATACTGAGCATCACAACAGCAAACTCCTATTGTGGATTTTGCTGTGAATAAATTAGCCCATTCATAATCTCATCACACAGTTCTCTTTTTGGGCAGTGTGCCTCGTGCATGTCATGTATGGACTTGTCTCTTGAATGAAGAGAGAAAAAACAGTGTTTTCTCTTGTATAGGACTATACTATACAGTAGTCATTTACAGTAGAAAAGGAGAAAAAAAAATAAGTCTCTGATGTTTATTTTCCAGCTTTGGAGTGCTTGACTTTACAACCTTACTAGTATTTTTAAATGCAAAGAGGAAAAAATGTATGATTCCAGTATTGCTCAGTCCAGTTGCGCAGGCAACTGAATGGAAGAGTTAAACCCAAACTTCTGGCATCTGGATTCAGCTCCCAGCTTTGCTTCAGACTAATTCATGTTGCCTGATTTCTGCAACTCTTCCCAGTTTTCATGTGGTTATAGGCTTAGATTTTTTGAACTAACTCTTATTGTACTTTTAAAAATATATATATTCTGGGTTTCTTAAATGCCGCATCTAAAAATTTTTTTGACTACCTGAACCTCTGTGTCTACTGTAAATCATATGAGTTCCTATGACCATCAGATGCTAGTGTGTGTGAATGCAGTCTTACGCTCTCGTGAATGGACAGGAAACAAAGCGTATCTGTAAGCTTCACAGCTATCTTCATTCCAGTTAGCTATGATTTCCGTAAACCTAGGATCCCATTTGCTGTGACCTCTCTAGGTAAGAGAAAGGGAATGGGTTTGTAGTTTGCCTTACTACTGAACTCAGGCCAAATGGTGACTAATGAACATAGCAGATGTTTCTACTTTTGAAGGCTTTTTTTGGAAAGAACTTTATTAACCAATTTATCCTTCCTCCCAGGAGATAACAGGACAGCAGTGTAGCTGAGATCTGACAATTCATTACATAAGAGAAGAAAACATTAATGTTGACCCTTGCTGTGTTGACAGTAGGATTTGAATCTAACCTTCTGCTCTTTTTGCTCAGAAAAATTCATCCAAGTAGAGTTTTCTTCAAATCTTTCAGCTACTGTGCTGTCTTGTGATGTCAGCCACCTTTTTAGCAATTTGGAATATAATGAGCCAGATTTTGTGTGCAAATTCAGGGTAGCTCCATTGACTTAATAGTGTTACTCCAGGTATTTATTCATCTTACTACGAGATTGTAATCTGACCTCTGTTTTTGATGAACAAACAACCCGTGTTTGATTTGGTCTGCCATTGGGATAGGAGGGCTGTGAAGCTGAAAGGTTGTGGCAAGTTCCTTCTTCCCCTTTGTTGATGAGCTCTCGAAGGCATTCATCTGTAGTTAATTACGCTAACCATGAGAGAGGATGGCTGTGTTGAAGTTCCTTACCAGAAAGTGCAAGGAACTTTTTGCAGGCAACCTCATTTCTAAAGTTCTTTTTGTACTTCAGTGGATGTTCTGCTACCTTCTCTTCCTGGCAGGAAGGTAAAGGTAGCAGCTATGAGGACCTCTGTGTCAGCCAGTGAGCAAGAGATGGTTGTAGTTGCTGTAGTCATTTTTAGTAGTAGTGCAAGTTATGCAAGATCATTATGAAAAAGAATACAAGCATGGAGATATCCTCATAGTCTTAATTCTTTTCAGCTCTTCCCTGGGGACTCCCTCTCTGGGTGAAAGGAAGGTTTGCTCCTTGGTACCTTGTCTTTCTGGGCCCAGGGGAGTGAGTGGTAGCTTCCGCAGAGAAAGCAGGGTTTTGCATGGCTCCTCTCTCTCCCTTTCTCATTATGTGCAACCATTCCCCTAATGGCCAGCGCCCAGCTCTTACTCCAAACACTTCAATTTCCTCATCCTGCACCCAAGAGATCAGGATGCAAAGATACTTTGAGCACCTCATTCAGGTGGTCTGTGTGTCAAGAACTTATGACCTTAAAAACTGGTTTCCTTTGATCACTCTCTGTTCCATTGTTCAGGAAATATGCTTAACTACAAGGGGTGAAGTCAAGAATGATGTAATTGTCATGGAGCCATTAATCAGTACAGTCACTGTGCTTTTCCAGGTGGAAAATAGTAACAACAGTTAGTTATGCTCACATCTGCGTAGAATATGTACAATAAATTATGCACAAAATCAAACATCTTCTAAGTGAGCAGCATTATTTAGGGCATGCTTCCAGAAATCAGAAAAACCAAACCCACTTGATAAGCAGGTAGTTGCATCATTTCTACTGATTGCTTGCAGATTTCTGCTGAGGTGAAATACTGGGGCAATGTGGGTTCATAAACCAGTTTGTTGTCTTGATCCACCCAGGTAATGTGGGAATAGTCTCCTTAAAGCCTTTTTCTGTGCATGTGCACATCGTGATCTCTCTAGCATGTTCATTTCACCTATAAGATTCAGGAGATGTTAAGCTTAAAGGTCAGTAGCTTTTCAGTGCTGATTTCTCAGTTTCAGCAAATCCCATACTGACATGAATGTAGGAATTAAATACGAGAGTGAGCTATGCTTATATTTCTTTTTAACATCAAATTTTAAACAATAGGCTGACACGTGTAAAGGGTCCTTTTAGACCAAAAAAAGAGGCTGGCTGTTGATGTTCAGATGAATTGGATTTTGTCCATACAATCTATCCATATCTCTGTGAAGCACTGTAGATTTCAAGTCAGTTGGAAAAAGCACTAGAGCACTTAAACTTAATTTCTAAGCAGCAAGGGTTGCTTTGCTTTTGTAACTGGACAGGTGTTCTCCTGTAGTAACATCCCTGTAATGATTTGTGTGTGTGCTGACTGGTCCCATACACAATGTGGGCTTGAGCCCTTTCTAGGTGAAAAGTCAGGAGTTTGCAGTGTACATCATTGTTCTTTCATGTTCATAGAAACTTCTTATAGGGCTGTGTTGATAAGTGCCCTGCGAAGGCTTGTGCAAGGGCAGAGACAGTCCTTTTAGTGTTCTGTTTCTATGGCAGGATGCTCCAGCTCTGAGCTGGAGAGGGGAAGAACAGAACCAGACCTGACAAAAACTGGATCTGGTGTTTCAGTCTTGTGGTCATTGTAAATAGAGGCTGTTTCAGTTTAATACTCTGTGTGCCAGGAGGGGTGATACCAATTGGAGAGCATATCTAAAAGTGGGATTTTATTTTTTTCCCCCTCATTTTTAAGCTTGCTTTGTTCCAGAACATGGTGGCTGCTTATAGGTGGTCTAATAGTAACATTTAACTGTGGTGATTCTTTCTTCTTGCTCATACACTGGACTTGAGTGCTTATATCAGACTGTTAAACTGTGATTCTAAGCACCTCCAGTCTGATCTGGGCCTTATTTTATAAGCTAGTATATGCATGGGCCACATAGTGATAACTTAGCATAAAGAGCTTTTGAGCTGCTGCTGTTCTTGTGTGGCTTTGGTTTGTTTCATGTGACTTAAGGTGGGAAGGAGGCTCTTGACCTAAATACTGTATTAATATTTCACTTGTCGTCTTGTTAGATGTTTTCATGAGGTTTTAAGTGTACTGGAAGACAAGAAGAACCTTAAAGATTAGTTCTGAAGTTGTTTAGCTGAACTTGGAATATCTTTCTTGGAGCAAGACAGAGAAGGAAAGAATAGTGGAAAAAAGGCTGCAACTGAAGGGGGGAAAAAGCTGGATGGGTTTTACAACCATAAATGGTAAAAGTAACCTTGCTCTGCTGCCAGAAAGCAGAACGATGGAATAAGGTTTTGATTTACAGGAACAGCTCAGCAAGGGCCTTGTAGAGTGCTTCATGCCTGCTATAAAAATGTGATTAGCTATAAAATGGGAGAGATTTAACAAGAGAATTTAAGCAACGGCAACAGCGCTGTTTCACGCAGAATGTGGATGCCTGCTTTTAGAGTTCTGGGAACACAAGCTAGTTTGGAAAACATGAAGTTTTCCAAGAGAGAATGTGGATTATTTTGACTTATTACCTGAACATGTTAAACTTTGGTTCTTTGCCCATTCATGAGGTCTCTAAAATTAAGAAACATTTATCCTTGTAATTATTTCTTCAGATAATTGTCTCCCAGGAACTAGGCTTACAGTAAGCTGCCTAAGGACACACAGGTAGGTGTGAGATGCTTTCCCTTAATTCCAGTATTGTGTCTTGTTGTTATATAGCCTGTATGGTCTCTCCCTACCTGCATATTACAGCTTTATTCAAGAAGGTAAATTTGTCAGCTTTAAGTTCATGCAGTCAGTTGACCAGTAAAACTTCACAGTTGTGGACAGCAAAAGCCTCTCCCCACTTTGCTGTTCCCCAGCCTCCAGCCCTGGAGTGATGGAAGCTCAAAGCTTAAATTTTCTTAACAGAAAGCTCATGAGCAAATGACTTACCACCAAATGTGCCAAGTAATGTTTGGGAGTGGAGGAGTGGGAACACTAGCATTTTTGAATGCCCAGTGTCATTCCTTGTGAGGACTCCACTGGAGGGGAGAAGAAGAGAGGAAATGGGAATTTCTTTCTGAAAAGTGGAGCATTAAGTTGACTGTGAAGAATTAGCTGCCCCTGTTAAAATCTGAGACCAAATGTTTCCTTTAAAGGACTTGCTCTTAGTCAAAGTCAGAAGAAGGGGACACTCAGTTGTATACCACTGTATGACTTAAGCTGAAACTAAATGCTGAGATTATCCATCACTCTTAATTAAGCCAAGTTAAGCCTTCTTCATTTGTTTTAATTGCATCTCCATAATATTACTGCCATTTCAGATAGTTCAGAAACAACTGGTTTAAGAATAAATACATCCCTGAAAATGTGCAAGAAGCAGGATTAAATTGTTAATGCCAATTATTTTCTTTACGTTAAATTGGGAAGCAACTCAAAGATTGTGGGACACCAATGTTATAGAATGTATAGGTGCCTATAAACTTGTGGGTATCTTAAGATATTATCTTTGTTTCTTTTCAAATCAAATGGAAGCTTTCTTAACCTCTAATGAAGAACAAAAGAGGATTTTATCTTACTTGTTTGTATGGCTTGTCTGAAGACCATTGATGTAAATGTCATATCTTTATAGAAACTTAAAAGACATAATTTGAAGTTTCATTTTTGTGTTTGGAGGTATGAAAATTACACAGCTGAACTTTTGGATTTAATCTGCCATACATAAATTCAAAATAGCAATATGCTTTTTAAGTGTGTATAACTGAAAGTTGATAAACACACTAATTTATACTTAAACATACAATTTATGCAACTACTGATATAGTTCTGCCAGTATTTCAATTCTAAACTCTTCATTTCAAGGTTTTGAAAGTCTACACAGTGGTAAAACTGTGTTCCAAACTGTCTGGAGGACATTATCCTCAAGAGATCAGGGATAAAAGCCCAGTGCTAGAAGTATTTACTTTTTTTTTTAAACTTTTGTTCCATGTGCAAAAAATAAATGCGGAGACCCTGAATGTGATATTACACCTTCTACTCATTTGACTTGAAGGATATTTGATTAATAAAAACAAAATGGTTTTCAACTTACTTTTCAATATATTTTCACTATAGAATCAATAAGCAACACTTTCAAACTACTAAGTAATAAATCTCCTTCACTGAAAAGAGTAACTGAGAGGATCCATACAGGCAAAGTTTTGCTTTTTTGTAGTATTGTGATTAACCTACAATCACTTTGGGAAAAAGGATTGCTAAAATCTCTCAAAGGAAAAAAAAGATTTCTTTTTTTCTCTACTGCAGGTACTGTGTTACTCATTAGTATCATGATATACTGAGAAACTATTGCACTGTAACAATTTTATAGCTCTCTAAGTATGCTTACATCAGGGTTATGATACAGATGCAGAACGCAGAGTTGAATTTGGAATACTTTTCTTTGGCAAAAACGTAAGTGTAGCTTTCCTCCCTGTGTTATGTACTCTTTTAATACCAAAGGTTTAAAAAGTTAATATTAAGCCCAAAGACACAAAATTGGTTGCTGAGTAATTATTTCTTAAATATGAAAAAGCCATTTTGCATAGGCTCTGAATACAATTCTGTTTTTAACCAGGAAAAAAGTTGTGACTGAATACAGTGCATTCACCCTCAAAGGAGGAAAGTATTTCATCAGTTCAAATTTCAAGGTCAGTGATGTTTCTTGGTTGTCCAGAAGCAGAAAGAGGTTAAAAATTTGGATAGTTCTGCTAACTCTGAAGACTTAACTTATTGATGACTGACTGCCTTTTCCAAATGATCAGCTAGTTACCCATTGAGGAAAGTAATTCTTGGAAACTGAAAAAGAAAGCAAAATTGCATCAGTACATCCAAATTGGAGGTACATCCCAAGTAGAGCCAAGGCTGTATATGATGAGAGATTAATCCTGTCAGCATCTGTATATGCACTGTTTCTGTATGTTAACTGAAATCTCAGTGTGTGCCCCATACCCTGTATGGGGCCTTCTACCTGCAAATCTTAAATGAGGATGCATCCACTTCAAACAACATACTGGTTTAGTCACATAACTGGGGAGAGGAATGCACAGCTCTGTGTGGTTTTGGTTTTCTTTTCCCCCACTGATCATTAAGTTGTGGTGGGAAAATTATACTTCTCATTTTGCCTTTAATTGGAGAAGTACCTTGAAAGGATAGTCATACTGTCACTGTACGTTACGCTAAGTGACTCCTTGCTGTTTTGTGGGTGTCTTGTATGCAACCATGAGTTTGATCTGCCATGTTCTTGTTCTGGTCTTTCATTTCCTAGCTGGAATGTGAAGACTTCTTCCCCAAGGTTAAGAAGTGTATCTAGTTAATTAGCAGTGATTTCTTCTTTTCCTCTGTCAAGTTACAGACTTTAGGTGGCATCAGGTCAGATTTCAGCGTAAGGAGGTAGTTGCTAAAAAAATCTTGGACTTATTCAAATTTGGAGGTTTACAGAGGTGCAAAACAGAAAATGCAATTTCTGACCTGTGATTAAAATCTCCTTTCCTTAATTCTTTTTTTTTTGCCAAGAAATGAAAAGCTGCTGAGCAATTCAAAGCTTGACACCTGTACTTCAGATTTACTATTGCTATGAGTTAGCTTTGTGCATTTTGGTCTCCAGGGCTGGCTAAGAAACATACAGTCATACTATGGTAAAAGCTGGTTTTTCTCTGGTATTCATGGTGTAGTGTCTAAAGATCACTTGTCTCTGTAGAGTAAAAAAATTTTGTATCTTCTCAGTTGTAGCTGTGTATCTGGTAAATGTAAGTAAAAGGTTTTCCCCTGATCTTTGCTTACATGAAATGGAAATACAGTCATTAATATCAGAGCTGAATCTTGCAGTGTGGACAATTGGTTAAGATTGTAAGCCATGTCAGCACTTTCTTAACACTGGTGCAGAGTTTTCTGTCCATAAATGTATGGTTCAATCTCAGTCACGGTCAGTGCAGAAGAAATGTTGCAATGATAATCATTACCTGGTCAACATTAGGATGGATGGTGACTTGCAGAAAAGAAGGTGCTCCTGCATGTGCCTATTAGCTGACTGTTGTCTTGTCAAGTCTAAAGCATGACTTACCACTAACAGTGGGAAATAGGATGAGTGGAACTTGTCTTACTCTTTGCACATTTGCAGGTGTTTTGTCAAACGTTTTAGGGCTGCTTTTTCAGCTGTGAATTGATGTCTTAAATATATTGGTGTGACTAATCCTTGTCAATGTGAGGATGAGTACACAGAATCACTGGTTCAAAAAGTTCAGAATTATTCTACTGCAGTGATGCTTTAGGTAATACTGACATCCCCTTAGACTATGCTCATTACTTATGTAGACAAAAATAATTAGATGTTTCTTGCATACACAAAAATGTTTGGCATAGCAGTCCTACTTAGGATTTAATTAATGATTTTGTTTCACTGATAATCTCTATATTTTTATGCTTATATTAAGTAACCTGCCAAATAGAAATGTGAAGTAATGTAAAAGACAAATGTAATATTTGTAAGCTTTTATTATAAAGGCTTAAATGTAACAGGTTTTGGACACTGGAAGATACCATTGCTACACCAAGGTAATGCAGCATAAATATCCAGTGTTAGGACTTAGTTTTGTGCTCCTTTTTTTATGAATTTGCCTCATTTATTCACGTATTTAGCACTGTGGATTGAGGTTTTTTGCTCTGAACATAGCATACTGCTTCACAGTGCAACATATTAAAACATTTAAAATTCTTTGTGAGCAATACCACATGCTTGACATTTCATATAAATTAGTGAAGTGCACTAAGAGCTTGGGTAGCACTAACTCATCACTTCTCATTTTTCTCAGGGGTTAAAAGAGAGCATCTCCTCCTGTGCTAAAAAGGGGAGAGAGCTTGATGCTTCCCTTGCTCCCTTTCCTTGTCTGACAAAGATGACTTCTCACCAGTGGAACTTTGAATAATTGCAACACGTTATTTGAACAGACAAACCTATTGACCGAAGCAGGACTTTATTATTCATCAGTGTAATAAAACCTGACCAGAGATGTTTAGCTGTGGTGCTCCAATTTCGTCATTTTTCCAATGTTGGCTGCGTACTGTCTTGTGTCTTAACTTTGCTGTTCCCATGTATTCATATTTTTATTCTATTAGGATCTGAAGAAGCCATCTGAAGATGGCTTTGTGTTTGGGGGTGAGGGGGTGTAGACATATACATATATGTGGTCTTTTTAAAGAATTGGGCCCTCTACACATTTTCCAGTCTGAAGGAGGCCCCATTGGTAGTAGTAAGTAAGTAGTAAGTAAGTAGTAAGTAGTAGTGGGTCAGTGCCTTATTTACAGCTAAAGAACTTGCCCTTCTTGAGAACATGTTCTTTACTTTCCTACATGGGCTTATGAGGAAGTGGGAAAGGCACTGGTACCAACTTATTTGCAGGTACAGGACTCTTGGCTTAGTGTAAAGTATGGAATTGCTGTCATAGATTTAATCAAACCTGGTCAGTGATATGAGTGTCAACTGTTACATAGGAATATCCCATTTTATGGTTATGTTTCAGGGTGGGGCATAGTCCATCAGCACTGTTATCTTCTGAAAGGTGTTTCTCTGCTGGTGTGTGCATACCACTATAATTGTGCCACAAAATGTATGGCTAGGTACCTATGGGCAAACCTGTTTGCCCATTTAGTATGCAGGGAAAGAAAAGGAGTGATGATCATCTTCAGGACTCAGGGATATGAAGCTGCTTCTGCTGAGCTCCAAAACCCTACAGAGAATTTGTTATAGGATGGAGTGGAGGACACTTGCTTGTAATTCTCCCAAAGTCCAGCTTTTATCTTAACCCAGTTAGGATGTGTCCTCTGGCTAGTAACCTGCTTGTAAATACATTGGAATTAATTCCACTGGAACCTGCACAGAGTACTTAGGGTGGGGAAGACCATTACTAACTGTGTAAAAACTACTGAGTGGTTCCACATGTTGAATTTCCTTCCCCTTGTCGTTCACATCACCACCAAACGTTCTCTCTGGCAAGCACACCCCTGCTTTCAGGTATTTAGGCTTGGCGTTGAGAAATAGAATGTAACATTCTTTTCTCTGTCTTCATGTCCTTGCCTGTATTTTTTCCTCCCTTAAATCTCATATGCTTACTGTACTTAGTTGTGCCCTTTTGGATCCTTAAAACTCCAAACTTTATTTATTCTTGTCTGCATTCCATTTTATACCCATAGAAATTAATTTAATTTCCTGTGCATACCTATCTCCCCCCCCCTTTTTTTTCCTTCCCCCAATCTGCAACTTTGTGCTGTTTCTCATTATCCTTTTCTGTGAGGCTTTGAGAAAATTTACAAAGTAGAGGGGGCTAAATCCCCATAACTATTACTCCCCACCACCCACCCCCCTCTGCCCCAAAAAAACCAGCCCTTCTTTAACAAACAGTTAACTGTGATCTAACATACAAGGACAAAGATTGCTTTTTAACTTTTAAAGTAAAAGTTTAGTTACTGCTGGTGCTTGAGCAGAGGGAGTCTTTCCTCTGTGGTGTTCCTGCTCCTTCCCTCTCTTTCTTTATCCGTTTTTCTTTTTGTGCAGGAATTTGTGAAGCTATGTAGAGCCCGATTTCTCAGCAAAAGAACAAGCATAGTGCTACCTCACCACCATGGTTCTACTTCGTTTCTTTTGGAGGTGGCAGTTCTGTGGGATTGTATGGGGTACCTCTGGGTAAAACTGTTTTCTCAATAGTGCAGGTTCTACAGTATATCTTGATCTTTGGCTTCTTCTCTTAATTTTCCTGGTAGAGTTAAGCATCCTCCACATAAACGCATGCCACTTTCATGGCTACAATGAAAAATTGAATGTCGGTAGCTGTTCTGCCTCCAGCAGTGATGTATCCTTGTGCTAACTGTGGAGAGAATTCACGTCCAGTGTGAATATATTCCTTTTCTTTGGGACCACTTGTCACAGGTATGATTTTGAAATGGGTTTACTTGACAATGCAGGGTCACCAGGCTTTTCTTGGTAATAGTTAGGGATATTGAGAAGAAGTGGTTATGGTTAAGCTTTTGAAATGCCCTCTTTTGTCTGTAGAACTGAATCTGTGTGCCTAGTTAATGGCCTGGAAGTGTGTGTCAGTGTCTTAAGAATCCACTTTGTGAAATTTCATTCTTGGTAGATTTGTTTTGGGTAAAGCCAAGAAATGAGAATCTCTGGAATAGCAACACTTGAGTTGTCAACTCTAATTACACATGCTGCTCTTCTGACAGTTTCCTTTGTGAAGGCTGCACTTGTAGGAAAGGAATTCTGATCTGGTAAGGAGTGTATTGTAGTTATTAGTCCAGAAACATTACTCTTCCTACTGTTAACCTAAAATAATATCTACTCTTGTACAGTAACCATTTTATAGCAACCAGGAGAAAGGGATAAAAACACTAAAAGACTTTAGCCAGGCATGACTCGTAGATGGTAGTGTTACCCATAAAATTGAGCTGACAGGAAAAATAGTGTGCTGCATTTTCTGTTACTGCATTTTTCTTAGTCATGGTCAATTCTGCCGCTTTTGAGATTATTGCCCGTAGGACTTAGACACAAGGACGTAGTCCACCAATTTGCCATGATGTTTTCTGATGGGAGAATCCTTTAAATCTTTCCCTCAATTGCTCCTTGAAAGGAAGGAATAACAGCCCACCCTGGCTTTCTAGCTGGCTGCACCTGGAAAGTTGAGTCTGGAACATCTTTTATGAAAATGGGATTGTGTTCTTCCCTGACTTCTAGTGGAAATGCAACACTTTATGATTATGTAGGCTGTTACCTGACTTCAGTTTGCTATTGTTCTGTTCAATTTAGGAAAATCTAATTTAAGTCCTATTAAGCAGTTGAAAAAGCAGTCATTGCATTGTGGTGAAATGCCAAGCATAGAAGAGGGCTGTAGTTAATGTAACCTCCTGATTATTTTCTGGAGAGCTGCATGTATTCTTCTTTTCCCATGGTATTAACTGATCTATATTTTATGACCTGTGCTCAACGAAACATGTTTCCATCCTTCGAGCCTTTTCCTCTGATACCTGTTGTCCAAGTTATTCAAGCTTTTCACTATTAGACTAGTGCAGGAATCCTTTGTAATTGCTCTGATATGAATGGGGTTCAGAATATTTACATCTATGTAGGCACAAGATTTGTGAAAAGAGATTTGACTTATTCTAGGTAATCTTTGACTGTATGATTACTGCTTGGTGGTTGCTTAAGAACAGCTTTGGGACCAGCAGAGGAGAAGAGCCTGTATAAAACCAGCACTACTCTTTTCAGTTAGCAGCCTTTAAGAACATTTAGATTGTTCTTGCAGAAACTAGCCTCTGATTTGTGACTTTTATTAAGAACAGTATAATTGTCACCATTCCTCAATAGATAAGACTTTGAAAGATGTTCATGTTCCTTTCCCAAGTGCTAGGAGAAGTGTTTTTCCTGTCCTAGGCATAGAAGAGCATGCTTGTGGTGCCAAATGTGAACTGTATTAATGGTGCTTTTTGGACAAACCATAAATGCTTTGAAGAGCTACTTTCCTGTAAATGTGCATCCTTACACACACTTAAATTTCACCTTCTTTGCAGATGGCTGTTTGGGGGGTAGGGGAACAAACAAAAAACCAAACAAAATAACAATTGAGCATCTTGGTGATAATCAGAAGTTTCTCATTTGGAAATGTTTTCCCATTTAGAAATTATTGCTTTCAGCCATGAAAATAACAGGCTTTTCCTGCAAAGAAAAAGAAGAGGGAGGGAGGATGCATTTAAGTATTTAAAATAAATATCAATTCTGTTTTGCAAATATAGAAAAATAATGATTCTTGTTTTAAGATCGCACAGGGATTCCATAAATATTGCTTGCATTTGTGGGTGAGTTATTTCATTAGGTCAGGTCAGAGAAGCCCTGCTTGAAAATGGAGCTCTTAATGTTGAAGCTGTGCTGATGCCCTTTTTAAACAACCTCTTCAAAAAGAAAATACCTTGGGGGCTGTATGTAAACAGGAGCCTCAAATAAAGTTCTTCTATTAGTTGCACTGACATAATCTAGCAGCAATAATTATCCCAGGGCTGGCTAACTGCAGAGTGCTTGGAGAGATTTGTTGTGTTTGAGTGAGAACTGCCAGTCTATCAGAAGATGGGATGTTTCAAAACACTGCCAGTCAGGTTCATTTCGTATCTCCCACTTTTCCTAAAAAGCAGCTTGACATTTATTCATGGTACCTTCTCTCTGTGACAAGAGCAACTGCTGTTCAGGCTTTTTTCCAAGTATAGTCAAAGTATAGTTTTACAAAAACATATTGTGACTCAACAGAGTGTGACTTGGTAATCAGAGTGGAAGCCTCCAGCGAGCATGCAGTATTGGATAGCTGGACAATAAAACTTCTTGCTGGCGTGTCGCTTTCTCTGATCATTCAAGCGTTACTGAAGGAGAAAAGCAAAGCTTTGCGTAAAGGGGCTACATGTGCCACCCAGTGAGACTTTCAGGCCTCTGTGGGTTTTTTCTATTTTCTTTAAGAGCAAAGGTCAGAGTACCATTTGCCTGGTTTCTTCAAATTCCCCCACTCCCCACAAAAGTGGGTCCAATTCAGTCTGAGACCTCCACTGAGTACCCTGCTCCGAGAGCAGTGCTGCCTGCTGGTCCCTCCCACTGCAGTGTGGAAATCTGCTGTCCCAATGTGCAAGAATGGGCTTCAAGTGAGAAGGTCATGTTACATTGGTTTTGTGATCATTTCAGGCAACAAAGATGGAAACGTTTTGATGTAGGGGCTGTTTTGAAACAGAACATGTAGGTATTATGACATGTGCCTGTTGCTAGGTGGTGTTGGTAGTGGCTTTGCTTTAAAGAAAGACGGCAATGTGTTTTTTGAAAAATAACTCAAGTCTCATGCCAAAGTATGGCTTAGTGAAAATATTGTGTGAAAGATGCTTTAATCAGGCATGTACTACCAGGGTTTTTTATTATACTAGTCAAAGGAAGAATTTTCGGCAGGAATGTATTTAATAGGTAGCCAATGACTATTGCTTTCAAAGGAGTTGCAGAGGTTGGAGCATAATGTTAGGTTCCTTGGCCTTTCCTGAAGGTGATATGCGATGATAACCAAATGCAGTTTCATGTCCAGAGAGGTTTAGTTTGCAGAGCTGACCGTTTGAAAAGCTTAAAACTATGTGTCTGATAAGAGAATGGAGGATTACTCAGCATGGTTTCTCTTTTCAGAAACTTGAATAAAATGTTAAATGAGAATGGTTCTGTAAACAGCAGCACTGCAAAATAATGCCCTCCACATCCTGGGAGGAGAGAGAAATAAGCAAGACACGTGCGCAGTGTGGTCCTGCACATTAAAGCATAAGGAGTCCAGTTTTTAATTTTGGGGCTTACATTCGTTGTTTAATATGAATTGAAGAAACAGGGAAAACTACTGTTGCTTTTTTTTGTTGTTGTTGTTAAGCTCTTTCTTTAAAACATCAGTTCAAATATAGCCCAGACTGCTCTTGGCCAAAAATGGTGAGTAGCTGTAGTGTGTTCTCCCTGAAGCACCTGGCACAAAAGAATTGTATTCCCATTTGGCCTGGGTTCAGCCTTGGTGGGCAGTGGTGGCTGTATGGAGTTTATCTTTCAGGATGGAACTAAAGATACTGCTCCTGATGTGTTCTGCTGTTGTCAAAGACTTGTAGGAGACTGGTAGTGACTATTAACATACTTAGGTTGCCTAGGAATAAAGGCATTCACACTATTAGTTTTAAAGGGTATATATCTATGGTTGCTAAAGCTTTACCAGACCAACATTGCCACACAGTAAGATGGGTGGGGAAAATGAAGACATGAGTACAAACTACCAAATGATAATCTGAAAGTTTCTTTTAACTTTTGACGAATTTTATGGCACTGGGGCACTGGTTGATGTTACTAGAAAAATACCTTTCGATCATTACGCTATTTGTGTTATTCCACTGTTTTCCATGCTCTGGCTCATGAGGCACAATCAGTTGCTTTCTGTTGTCCTCTGATTTCTTTTGGACTAGTTTGCTTTGGAAGGTGAGCAGGCTGCAATAATTAAGCAATTACATTGTCAGCTTGAGTTGTGCTTCCTATTCAGATTAGATTCAGATCCATGAGTGTAACTAAGGAGAAAACATGCATGCCAGGAAAAGAAAAGATTTTGAGCAGCTCTGACCTGGAACAATAAGCTATTCTGCTCTTGTGTCTTTCCTAGAGGAGACTAAGAGATTTGACAGAACAGTAGGTTCTTGGAAGTCAAGTGCTTTGTGGTCTGGAAGCCATCAGCTCTCTCAATCTCTCTCCAGATAATATTCTTAATGAAAATGATGAGACTCTCTTGTGGTGGATTATCAACTAAAACCTGCAGTTTGCCTCTGGGGTTTTAGCTCAACTTGGAGTCTGAAATTTGAGACTCTTTTTATTCTTTGAAGAATCTCATTTATTCATTAGTGAGAGTTTCTAATCGACATTGCTCATGCAAAGTAGGGATATTTTTTTCTGATTAAGGAGTCTTGTTTTAAGATATCTTTTGAAATACTGGAGTAACGTATCATTATTTGGGTGCAGATTTAAATGATAATTATAGTTGACAGCTGTAGTTCTTGAACCACTGGAAACTGGCATGTTTCACTAGAAACTGTGACAAAGTGTGAAGGGAATGCTCATATGCATCAGATTGAACACAACTGTCAATGAGTGTAGGGTGAAAAAACAAAGAATTCCAATGATATAAAATTACTTTGCAAAAATGTCTTACATGACAAATTTTATTCATGAGCACTTGTCTGCATGCTAGGTTTCAAAACAGGCCTTGTACATGAAGACTCCCAACTCACTCAAGGCTTTACATATGAGTTGAAGTCATGTCTTAGTTGTACAACTAGAAAATTGTTTTGGTTTAAATGAACAAAAATATTGTTTTAATAGGTGAAATACTGTACGTAAAATGTTTCATGTGTGGCTTAGCTTAGAACCTATCTTTATCCTTTGTGGTGTGAAGTTAGCATTATGTGTTTTCTAAAAGCATAGCAGCAAATTTTAAGTGTAGGAGAAATGCTGTTTGGATGATTATCATTGACGCTTTTCTCCTATGGTGCACAGCACAATGGCTGTTTTTTCTGAATATGACAGCAGATACCAGTGCAGTATCAGCTTGATGAGAAATGAAATCTACACGTGTTTTAAGCAGAAGAAATAGTTGAAAATCTTATGTATTAATAAGCTAAACTCTTATTTTGGATAAAGATTAAAACAATTTAAATGCAATATTGTCTTTAAACAAGTTTTCTGCCAAACATGACACATTATAATGTAAAAAATGTTGCTTGTCTGATTTCTAGCTATTGGTGTGACACAAGTTTTGTCCTAGGTGTGTTCAAAATATTGGCCCATGGATTTGGGGGGAGGTCTATCAACACAATTGGTGCGAAAACCAGTATCTTAAGTTATCCTTTCCTGTAAGTATGGAACTTTAGAAAAAGGAAACATTCTGAAGTGATTGGGATTATCTTGGCAGGATTAGCTGTTGTGGAAACATGAAAGAAAATTTAGTGACTGTGGCTGTTCATTTTTCTCTGAGATCATCTGGAAGTTGTGAACTCCTTTCTCACCCCCTGCTCGCAGAGGATTGTTCAATGTTTTATAGAAATTGCTGTACAAGACGCTAACCCCACAAAGACCTCTCACGTAGGATTCAGTCCTACTTGGAATGAAGTGTGCCTGTAAATTCATTGCTTTTGGTCAGTGTTGCTTCTAACAAAAACTTTTTGTCTTAATGTGGAGACCTCTGTTACTGAATGTGAATCAGCCAGATAATGCTCTCTGACCATATATAGTATGCCTGAGAAAATGTACTTTAGTGAAAGTAGTATAGAAGCTATCTAAACATAATCCTCTGGCTTCAAGAGTCTTGGTTCTTCATGTTGAGAGTGCATACCTGCTCAAAAATTGGCAGATAACTTAGTTTCTTCCAGTAGCACAGCTGGCAGACTATTGGCTGATCACCCATATATGAAGTTATTTGGTTCAGTTTTGTTCATATTATCTCAGTTTTTAACTCTAGGCTTCCAAGGCATTGCTTTGATGTGAGAACAAAATTTGCCCCTTACCCTCAGGGTGATGGTGCTCACTCTGCAAGAATTAAGATGTATCTAAACATTGGTTATGAATTTCATAACTGTATGAGATTAATATTAGATGGGAACCATGAGTGATAAATACAGTAGTGCAGAAGAAAAGTACTGTTAGGCAGAGAGATTTATCCTTTCTAGTACATGACATTTTTGTTTCTTATAAACGCGAATTATATGACTCAGGAATGAGCCGTGATTTATTTAACAATGATATATAAATTATTCTCAGAGGCATTGCAGTCAATGGGTGGCCACAAGAGGAGAAGTCTGTGTGTGTTACTTTGTTTATCCAGGAATTTCCCAATGAGATGTTGGTTTATTGGTCTCTTACAGCCATCCAATACCTAAAAGAATGTACAGTATATTTCAGTTTTGGATACGGATAAGTGTCAGCCTTCTTTAATGTACTAGATCTGCTATTCCAAGTCAAGCACTGCTTTCTGTGTACAGTGATATTAGTCTGTGTTCATCAGCTGATGCAATTTGTTTTGCTGTGTTTTGAAGTGGCTGAGCAGTGCATTGCTAATTTTGCATTGCAAAAATTACATATTTCTTTATATGTAAGCTATGTAGTAACTGATGGGCCTGATTTCACTCACACATAAGCCTTTTATCTACTGGAATTATATGCATTTATACAAAGTGGATGTAATGTAATGATGTAGTAATGTAATGACTAGAAATACTCATTTCTAGTCGCTTTGTGGAGGTACTGAATAATGGAAAAAAACTATAATTTTTTTGTTGGGTTGGGTTTTTTGGGTTGGGTTGGGTTTTTTGGGTTGGGTTTTTTTGAGACTTGAATATTGACTGAACTTGAAGTAGTTTAAAGTTAGAGAGGACTGTTATGGTTAACTGCCTGGGAGCTACTAAGAGACTTCAAAGAGAACCACACTAACAAGAAACTGAGGAGTAAAACAAGTACATCTGTTCAGTAATGTGAATGGCATGAATATTATGGGAATTGTTGGGAAAAAATTGTTTAATTCACATTTAAGTGTTACGCTGCATTGCTGTATGATCAGATGAGCGATACATATGTGAGAAGCAAAAGCTGTGCCATTGAAAGGCTAACCACACATTTTGCTTAGGGGGGAAAAATCATATGGGGATTCATACATTCAAGCAAATTGAATGGATATGTTAACACTGTAGCTTTCTCTGTGTCTAGGAGTGCTAAAATGGCACCAATCTACACTTTTGTATTTGTATTTCCAGGTGTTACTGTATGTTGTGTGGTCATTCCAGTTATGTAAAATTTTAAGAGGGATCATTAACCCTTTTGGAATACTGGTGGATCAGTGGATTTTCATAATCATAGCTCAAATCAATCTATCGCATCTTCAAGTGACGAAGCGTATTTGCAAGCCTGCGTATTACTTATATTAGTAACATGCATCTTAATTTTCTCTTACACTATATATGTATGAAACTTAAGTGTAAGAAAACAGGTAATAGAATTTATAGTAATTTAAAAAGTTAATTTAAAAGCAACTGTTGCAACTGTAGCATGTCTTTAACAAAATAAAAGGTAATGACTCTGCTGCAAGTTAACACCTGAATTTGAAACAATAGATATTCTGGATGCATTTGTGAATAACTATCTGTCAACAGTATAAAAAGTTTGGAGGAAAAAAGAATTGTGATTCTAGCAGGTTTTTTTTCTTTGTCTCCCTGTAGAACCTGTGATGTACCTGCGAACATTTAAGTGATCCTCTTTCAAACTGTTCAGTTGTGATATCCAGTTAACACAACAGTACCATGGAATACCTTTTCAGTGTTATTTTGAAGGTGGTAATATTTCTGCTTGTATTTATTGAGAAATATTACTGAGAGCAGTCTTTCTGGTTCATGGAGACTGGTCTCTCACAGACTTGGAGAACAATACTTGGGCTTCTTAAGAGCCTTCTGTAAATGCCTTGCCTCTGTATTGGGAAGAACGGATGGGTTTTCAGTATTGACATGGATGCGACTAACATTCTAATTTAGTCTCTCGAAGGTTGAGCGTGCATTTTGTTTTCAAGTTCTTCCTGACTGTAGGAGGAGTGGATTCTGCAAGGCTGCCTTAAGGCAGGAGATATTTTGCATAAATCAGGAGGAAATGTGAGGGAAGACAGAGGTATTACCTGCACTCCTGGTATTGTCCAATTGATGTGGGATTTTAAGGAGACTGGATGCTTGAGGACTGCAGGACTAAGCATGACTAAAGGTTGGAATCTCCAAACAAGTCTCAAAGTGGCCCCTGGGTGGATACTGTAAAACCAGATGTCCAGTTGGTGACAGCATGCACGCTGGCAAGTTGCCTTATGCAGATAACATAGACCTCAGTTGGGGGGGTGAAATAATTACTGGTCAAAACTCGCTTGCCATGTGGAAATGAGTCAGTGATAGGAATGCTGAGTGGGCACTGTAAGATCACAATGTTAATGAAACATCTAACGGATGATCTGGAAGTGGTTGAGTTGGAACAGTTTAAGAATTCTAGGAACTGAGCCTTGAAAGAGAAAATAAAATTCTAAATCATCTGGGGAGAAAAGCATTCAAAATGAGCATAAACAAAGTAGACCATAATTCTCAGTGAGTATGTTTGCTGCATACACAGTATTAAAACCGAACTCTTAGTGTTGATTTAGAACAGTCTTGTTGCCATATAATCAGATTTTTATGACCTAACAAATATCGTTATGATCAATGGTTTCCTTACGCTGAAGTATTTCTCTGCAGTATTGGCTACTCAGCCAGAAGTGCAGGTGAATGTAGTCCAAATCAAGCATCCAAGCATCACTTAAAATTTTTTGCCCCTGTTAGTTAAATGTTATAAAAACATCTTTACAAGCATTAAGCTTGCAATTAGTCTGTTTAAAGATTTGATGATGATAATAATTCACCTGGGGGCTTGTTTTATTACAGAATTTGGCTATTTAATGACTTGAGATTGCTTTGAAAATTCTAACCTAATTGTGCTGCTCCTGTGTGGAATTAACTCATGTATTAAAAAGCACCTACTGTTCTCAAATATGGAAATATGGTTCATTCCAACCCCCAGTACGCCCATTTTCATTTATCCTAGAAAAACTTTTCTCTGAGTTTTAACCCATCAAAAGCTAACCCTATCTGGCACATATAGGCAGAGTATCTTAGAAATATGGAAGGCGAACTGGAAGGAAGGATTCCCACTCATCTTTTTGACCCCCATGGTCTTTAAGGAGTGTGTTTGATTTCTGTGTGAGGTGCTCTGATTCTGTTCTGTTGCCTGTAATTTTAAATTTGGTTCAGGTGAGGCCGGTCTAATTCTGCAACTGGTAAATGCTGCTCTTTTACAGCACTGTAGTTGTGTAACGAAATCTCCTCAAGGTCCCTATTAATGTTGCCATACAAGGTGCGGGATGGAGCTGTGGGGCAGGACGGATGAAATTGAAATAAATTCCATGTGTCTGTCTCACCCAAAGGGTCTGATAGATGAGTGTTGTCCCTGATAGACCTCAGCTTTTTTACTTGCCCTGCGCTTCAGGAGGTTTCAGGAAGGCTCTGTCCAAGTATGTTGCTGCTAGTTAAAATTCAGCGCTGTTCCTTGTTGCAGAGCTGTTGAATATAGCGAGGGAAAGGGGGAAGAAGAAAGGGCTGAATTTGTTTAATTGGCAATGGCTTTTTCTGGCACACTAGCATGCTCTTGATGATGCTATTTATGGATGCCCATTGCCAGAAATAACATTCATGTCAAATTATACTTCATGGTTGACAAAAAGTTATCTCTCCAGCATGTTACCATATTTAAGCCATTTGTTCACTCTCTGCTGTTATTTGTTGTTTCAAACCCCTTTGGTGAATCTTTTCAAATCTTTTGTTCATTGTATTTTCTTTCACTCTTTAGAAAAAAATTGTAGGTCTGTAATTCAATAGTGCAAAGTTGGTTCTGGCAAATGTAAAATAAAAAGTCTTACAGTAATTTTGCAGCTGTTTGTTTCCTGTATCCAAACTGCTTTCTCTTTCTCGGACATCAGTAACTCTAACTCTCCCACTAGTCAGCTACTGTTCCTTTTGTTATATATGAACAGGTTTTCTAACTAGTAGCAGGCGTTTTTCATGGAAGGAAGAGACTTGTTCTTTGTTGTCCAAAACAAATGCAGGTTTCAAGTCTTAAAGCTCAGATTTTTATCTGAATTCCTAAGTTTATTGTCTGGTGGCAGTATTCAGCTGGCATCTGTGTCAAGTAGCATGTTGTTCTGTGCTGTTTGACACTAGTGCTTCTAGATACTAGTGGCCAGTATCTAGTCCCAAAATGCTATGAATTAAATGTAATTATCAGTTTTCCATTCAAATCTTTTAGTTGAATTTTGATGGAACTCCATGTTTTTTTCTAAAACTGAGCATCTGTTACAGATAAGCTGAATTACTATGTAATTTTGTTTTTAAAGGGAATTAAGATCCCTCTGTGCCTTTCCAGACATCTTCCTGGGGATATCTGTTGTAAATATGTAAGTTGGTAAGGAAAACTAGTTTTCTGACAGTCAACACTACCAACTGCAAGCAGCTGTCTTGTTTTTTCTATGTGTGCAGCTGCCTGTCTTGGGTAACCAGATGATTTTGTATTCTCACCTGTTTGTGCATTTAAAAGTTCTGGCTGCCATGCTAACTCCAGCCGTCTTTTTCCCCTCAGGGTTTGGCCATATGTGGTCATCAAATCATAGTGGTCAGCTGCTGAGACTGATTAAGTCACTTAGCTGTTCAGGTCTGAAATAAATTAAGCAGCATGAAGTAAGGCCAATCTCCCCTACACAGTTGTCAGACTTATATCTCTTTCCAGAAGAAAGACATGTTATTTGCTTACATAGTACATCAAATGGCAAATATGCTTGGGTTTTTGTGCTTGCCTTGGAACGGCTGCAGTCTTGGAAGGGCTGGAAGAACAGTGGGAGCCAAGTGAATTACCCAGAACTCCATGGGACTCATTTTTGCAATTCATCTAGGAACTAGAAATCAGATCTGCAAGGCAAGAGAAAATTTCATTGCAAGACAAGACTCTTGAGGAACAATGCTATGCCATGGCAATAAAGCTACCCATAGCATTTTTTATTTAAAATATGAATTTGTTTCCTAACAGTTCGGTTTTGGTTTGGTTTGTGGTTTGTTGGTGTCTTTGTGTGTGTGGTTTTGGTGGGGGTATTTTGTTGGTGTTGCTGTTTGAGTAATGGGGGACATAATCCTAGTTCATTAGGATATACAGATATAGGTACTCCATGGCAGATTACCCCTATCTAGCCAAAAACATATTAATAGAAAAGCCTTCATATCCTGAGGCAGACTTTGCCTGTTTGTTTGAAACAGAACAGCTGTCTGGAAATGTGCAACTCATTGAAATCTGAAGTGAGGGAAAGATTCTTTTTGCTTCACTGCATGCCAGACCCTTTGTATTTATTTCTCTCTTTTTTTTCGTAGGTAAAATGGGGAGCTGCTTCTAAACTTTACTCTTTTGTTTATTCAGTGTTTGTGTGGGTTTTTTACGAAGGACAGTTTTGTATCGTGTTTTCCAGAAAAATGCCATTGTCTATACTGTAGTAGCATCATGTTGTTATCGTTTGCTCCTTTCCACAGGGGAAAAACTAGCATATTAATACATTGAAACACCAGCAATAATTCCATCCACTGATATATCACTGTGAACTGAAGGGTAGGTCAAATGATCATAAGAACATAGAAATATATGCCAGGAAGATAACTTGTGTGTCACAGAAAATTTGGTCAAGAACGTACCAAGGTATGTACATCTTTCCCAATTGTTTTTGTTAGGAAAAAACCTGAAGATGAATAAATAAAGTAACCTTATAATTTGTATGGTAGTTAACATCTCACTAGTACATAATATTTACCCATCATGACGATGTAACTTGCAGAGATAAAATAATAAAATAGTATGGTTGGAGATACAGTGGAGTTGAAATACATGGCTGTATTTAACTCCCTTGCAAACTTGCTGTTACTATTTCCTATTGCCCTCTCATTTGCAGCAGCAATATTTTAAATAAGCGGCATGCTGTTACTGATACCCGCACCTTTTTGATGGCAAATGCTTAGAGATTAGCATCATTTACTATCCAACTTCATTTAACATCCAAGTGGAACAATGGCAGCTCCACAAATCTGATGATAAAATATTATAGGAAAGCAGACTGGGTTGTAAGTGGATAAATGAAGGACTTAAATTTGCTAAACAATTTGCAGATGCTAGAAGCACAGGGGATTAAAATCAGAACAGCAAATTTAAGACTAACAAGTATGTACACTGTGAGCCAAGTTTGCAGAGGCCTCTACTTGGCATCTTCTGTGCTCTTTGGTTACTTCCACCCACAATTGACTTGTTGAAGCAAAATTGGAGCCACAAAAAACAAAATGTGAAGTCCTCCTACCATGATGTGCAGAGGGAAACATTGCCTGTACCCATAAATCAGGTGTTTAACTATCTGCTGTAACTTGAATCTGCAAATGATTGAAAGCTTCCCTCTCCCTCCCATGTGATGGAAGTAATGCTTTTTGAATGTTTTTATGCATAGAGTAGGCAGCTCTGAAATAAAAGCACCTTGTCACCTTACAGAATAGCTAAATATTATTTCAGAACTGCAGCTACACAGTATTAAGCTAGAATGCAATTGTGGCAAAAAAACCCAGTTTTTTCTATTCACACCTGCACTTAAGTGCAACTCAAGTCCTTTCACAGAACAAAAATCTGGAAGCTGGCTTTCAGAACCCTGATTCCAAAAGTACTGTTGGGGTTCTAGGAACCACCACCAGTAGGGATGTGCTAACTGTTATGCTGAGCAGTGTCAGCTGTTTGAATTTTTACAAATTCATATTGTCAGGTATGGTAAGTAGAAGCCTTCTCGAAAAATTGAGATATACTAATTCCGTGAGCCAAGGGACAAAGTGCATTTATATTAGCAGTATCTTGAGACTTGCAATAAAACTGAGTTACTAATGTGAGGTTTTCTGGCTGCGGATATCAGGCTCTTGCTAAAGTGTTTTCATTTGTTCAGACATCTTTCTGGGAGATCAGTGACAGCTGGAATATTCTAAAAGTGAGTAATTTATCTAGATAGATAGCTTCCAAACTGTAGTGGTTGGTCAAAGATTGCAAATGATGAAAGTGGAAAATCTGTGGATTTAGGACTCTTTTGGAAGTCCCTGATCTGGATCTTCTTCCCTCCCCCCATTTCCAGTAAAAGTAAAACATTGTTCTGTCCCCAGAAGGCAACACTTTCATTACGAGAGTAAAACATGGTATTCTACATTTATTTTCTGTTTTAGGATAGCACAATATATCAACAAATGCTATAGTATAGGTCTGTTGCTAAAGGTTGTAAGAATCAAAGAAACATACAGTAGCACAGTAGGATGATACCTGGAAATAAACGCTACAGCCTGTTTTAGTGTCTTCCAGACTAATTTGGTCAACTTCTTATGTGTTCCTAGTTAACTTCCAGAATGTAGACTTGTCCTTAGTGACTTCGTGCTAAATCACGTGTGCTGTAAGCACCTTTAATTCGTGGATGTTGTAACACTTGCAGTATGGAGTTTGTTACAGAGAGTATCTTGTGGGACCAAGACCTCAATATTCAATAGTTGGCAGAATGAGGTACTAAGAGTGCAGTGCTGCATGCATGAGGTAGTAGTTGCCTGGCCTTGACCTTGTTGTTAATAAAAGCAGACAGGAGGGAGATCTCTTAACACTTCTGCTGATAGGAAGCCTTTGGACAGAGCTGACTGTAATGCAGTGTAAAGGGTGGAATCCAGTGGGTTGGATGGGACAGACCTCAGTCTTGGTTTTTGAGATACAGTATGATGGGGATGGTTTGTTCTTTTCATATGAAGTACTTAATTCTCTTTATATGGGGCAATAGTATGAATAAATTAATGCCATGAGGCACTCCTGAGTTTTAGTTCTAGATCATTCTGGGAAATTTAGGTGGTATTTTTTTCATTGGATTGGATATAGGTTGACCATGCTGGGAAGAGCTGCTTTGGAAAAGTTTGTGTACATATAGCTAATGTAGGTCTGTGCTAGCAAATCTGTCATATCTTTGAATATATCATCCTGTAGTGATGTTTTCCTATAAAAATCAAATAATATTTTCCAAAATTATAGAATAATTCAGGTTGGAAGACAACTTTGGCAGACAAGTCCAACTGCCTGTTCAGAGCAGGGTCAGCTATGTCACACCAGGTTCCCAGGTCTTTATCCAATTGGGTTTTGTAAACCTCCAAGGACAGTGGCTGCACAAGCTCTGAGCATCCTGTTCCACTGCTTGACTTTCCTCAGGGTAAAAAAGGCTTTCCCTTTTATAGTGTCTGAACTCTTTGTTTCAACTTATGCTCATTGTTTCTTGTCCTCACATCATGCATTGCTGTGAAGAGCCTGGCTCTATCTTCTTGATAACCTTCTTGTAGGAATGGGAAACTGCTGTTAGCTCTCTCCCCCTGCCACTTCCCCCTAGCTGTCTCTTCTCCAGGCTGAAGCCCAGGTCCCTCACCCTATCCTCACAGCGTAAGTGCTCCAGTAACCTGACCACCCTGGGGGCCTTCTGCTGGACTTGCTCCAGTTTTTCAATGTCTGTCTGGTATCAGGGAGTCCAAAACTGGAAGTATTGGAGATGCGTTCTCATGAACGCCAAGTAGAGGTTCTTAACTGGGCAGTCTCCAGCCTGTACCATTGTGTGGTGTTAATCCTGCTCAGTGCAGGACTTTGCATTTGTCCTTGATGAATGTCATGAGTTTCCTGTTGGCTCATTCCTCCAGTCAGTCTAGGTCCCTAAGGGTGGCAGGCCTGCCCTTAAGTGTGTTGATGGTTCTCCCCAGTTTGGTGTGATCTGCAAACTTGGTGAGCCTGTACTCCGTCACCGCCTCCAGATCATTGATAAAGATGTTAAACAGGAGAGGTCCCAGGACTGACCCCTCTGGTGCTTGTTTCTAGCCTGGGTAGAGTACAACCAAGTAATTGCTACCCTCTAGGACCAATCATCCAACCAATTTTTTGCCCATCTGGTTGTCCAGCCATCCAGACCTTGATGTGCCAATTGGGTTACAAGAATATTGAAGAAGATAGCATTAAAAGGCCTAAAAAAGCCAAGGTCACCAGATCACTGAAGGCAGTCACGTGGGTCAGACATGATTTGCTCTTGGTAAAGCTGTGCTGACTGTTTCCAATCTCTTTCTTGCGTGTGCCCAGAAATGGGTTCCAAGAGGGGACCCACTTGAACTCTGAAATTTGGGTCACTTCTCAGATAGGAGAGGTAACTTGAATAGGATTTGGATGGGCCCAGTTCAAGAAGTTGTTAATTGCAGGACGATTATTCTGCTGCAGTTTCTCATACCAAGGACTTTGCCATGTAAAGATTTGCATATGCATCGACAGAGCTGAAAACTCCATGAATTTTCCTGCTTCCTGTAGCTAATACAGATTAACAGCACAGTAGGATTGAATAGTGAACAGGCAAATTGTTTTGACACAAAGCATCACTCCAGTACCAGACCCTAGGCTGACTGAAGCATTCAGTGGAGTGTCACATTAGAAGATACTTTGTGTGGTGCAAGAAGCGATCTTTTGATGAACTTTCAAAACAACTATTGAATTGGCTGGTGGTTTCCTAACTGCTAAGTAGGTCTTAAATATCTGGCAGAGATGTTCCTACTGCCTTTCAGGAGGCATGAAGAATTTCCTCAGCAATCACTCCATTGCTGTTACTTATAGTCAGTGCTTGGCTTTGTCAGCTTTGTTCACCCCTTGTACGTCTAGCCCCACTGCTTGCTTGGATGGGGGGCTGCTTTCCTGCAAAGGCATCCAGGCTCGCCGCAGCTTCTGCCAAGACGTCTCTCAACGCTCCCCTGTGGCTTTGTTCCAGCAGCACTAGAAAGGGGCAGTATTCACCCTCCTCTTCTGTTGGTATCCTTGCATTTTAAATGCAGCACAAGGTCCTGGAAACAATAGATTTCGGCTGCTCAGAACCTCCTTCCTCACAGCTCCTCTCCCCGCTTGCCTGTGCATCAACTGCCTGCCCTCATGGGGGTGTCATCCCCATTCAGTGGTGGCACCTGGCAGCCCTCCAAGCAAGGCTGTCCCACAAAGCCAGTGCCCCCAAAGCCCGCAGCAGCTTTCTTGCCTCTTCCCCATCTGCTCTGTCAATCGGGACTCCAAGGCTGATGCCAGTTGTCACCATGGTGCTTGTGTGCCCAAACTGGGACTTAATATTTCCAGCAGAGATGTGTGATTTACTTAATTTGACTCCTCTACAGGTCCTGTAAAATCTGCTGTTGTTTTTTTAAAACATACAAGCAAGAGAAGACTTCATTTTTTTAAATGCTTTTGATTGCTGTTGGCTGGGTATATGCAGCTGCCTAGACACCACAGTTTTAACAATTTTTGCTGTGGTTTATACAGATTGACGTATCCCGGCAAGGAATGTAAGCCACAGAAAGCTGAAAATGAAACCAAGCAGGGACTATTAAACTGGTAGCAGCGAACAACTTAGTTGCAGTTTAGAATAGTATTTAATTTATGGAGGCTTCAGTTACATTGTTCCGTTTTTCACTTGACACCCCAGCAGCTGAAAAGAAGCCCTTTACATACATGCTGCAAATCCCTGCCCCTAAACTTGCATCATAACTAGATATGCCTTGTAGCCTTTTTGCTGCAATAGAAAAAGCGGTGCATTCCTGAAGACTTACTCCATTTCTGCTTTTCTTCTAAATTCTGTATTCAGTTGACTAATTTAAGTCTGTATTTAATTGACTGAGAGAGTCAAGTTTCTTTACTGTGGGGGCAGAGCTCTTCTCTCTGTTCAATTTATATTCTCGTTCTAATATATCTAGTAAACTTTTATAAAAGCAAACTTCTGCCTTAACTTTTTACAAAGGGATGAGGGACAGTACAAGTTTAGAAAAATGTGAGGTTTTATACAGTCTGGGAATATAGATAATAGAGTGAGATAAGGCTCAGAATTTGCTGTAAAGATAGTTTACAGTATAAGACTACTCCACACAGGAAAAATTTTTCATTTTATTGTCAGAATTTTCAGTTGTTTCCTGTCAGCTGAAACTTTATTTCTATTTTGACTTTTAATACTGTTTTCGTAATACTTGATGCAAGAGAAAGCATTCATTTCACAATGAAAAAAGTTACATTTATTTCTCAAAATCTTCGACTATTGTGCTGACTTCTTCCTAAAATTGGGCAAATGATTGGCCATTATACTAGTCTCTGGAAGACATTCATTTCAAGAGAAGCACATCTTTCCAAAGTACTTCCACTGAAGCTTTTTCAGCCATTTTTCTGTAAAACTGAGTTGATGTTGACACATGTTAACAAACTGTGCCCTGAGCATGTCTCAGAATTGGGACCACTGTCATTAGGGATGGAGGAAATGCTTTTCAGTCTCTCTTCACTTGTAAAGTAATTTGGGATTTTAGCAACCTTGATTTACTCCCATACAGATCAATCCATTTTTGGAGATGGATTAACTGTATGTGGAGGAGAAAAGGCTATGCAGAGCAATGCTTCAAGGCTTTTGTTCTTTAGCACTAACACTCGTTACTTCTTCAGCTGGATTTTTTTTTTTTTTGCACATAGCGATGAAATAACATAAGGTTAAAAAAGGTTTGCAAATCACTACAGTGTGTGAATGTCATACTGACTATTGTAATAAAGGTGGGCAAGGATTTCACTGGTGTTTTGTGGAGGAGAACAAAGAATTTGAAGGGATGTCTTGGGACACTGGAACCAACTGCTCTGCTGTTGGCGCAACTGCCTCATGCAGTCCCTTTCATTAACTTGTTGAGGCCTTCTTGAAAGCACTTTGTCCCCTCCCTCCATTTCTGTGGGAGATTATTTCAAAGCTTTATTTCTCTGAGGATCCAGAAAATTTCTTTCATTCGAAGCCTAAAACTGTTCAGGGCCAAAACACCTATTTCTTCTTAGGCAACACCCTTTAGTTACAACAGCTCTTCTCTTACTGTTGTATCTTAGTTATCAGGCTGCACCTAAACAATCTTCATCTGCTGTTCTTTTTGGAGAGCACCTCTACTACTTACCTTTTATTTTCTTTTTTTTTCTTTTTTTTTTTTTTGAATATAGCTGAAGGACTTTTACTAGGAGTTTTAATCTTTCAAAGTCTAATTAAACTTGACTTTTGGCAGTTCCTGCCTTATCCCTATACTTCTTGACTGTGACCAGTGCTTCCTTTGGTGTTTTCCTATTCCCTAACAGCACCCTCCTGTATTCCGAGCAGATGCCTAGATGTCATCTTTCAAGGAAATCAGTGGTCCCTTCTCATAGACTTCCTTCCCTCCAGAGCACTCCTCACGTGGGATAAGTCCTGAGTTCAAGCACTTCTGAATCTGAGACAGCCCTCCTTCTGCTCCATTAGCTGTCTTTAAGTAGTTCTCTTATTGTGTCATTGTTTGTGCCTTTTCAAACTGAGCACTCTCCTTCCAGGTCATCTCATGGCATGTCACTTTTTCTTGAGTGGCTGTAGGAGCTTGTTGGCTCTAGTGTAGATGGAGTATCACTTTCCCAGGGAACTATACTGCCAGAGAGCTTTGGGAGCTGGTGCAGATTCACTGGGATTTTCAGCAGAGTCCTACCATAGACTGGGCATAAATTTGAGGACATCAGATGTTTCAAACACACTTTAAGCTCAACAAATACTCATTTCCAATGATACTGAGTTAATCAGAAAAAAAATTGACTAACTGGAGTTGTGAAGTTCATTCTGGATTTATTGCATTCCCAGCTGCAAGTTCTGAGTCTTCAAGTTCAAGCCTGTCTTGCCCTTTCAGGTGTCTCAAACTCATGACAGACAGAATGATGTGTATTATAAGTATAAAGATATGGCAGCTTTTAACTACTTTGGACTCACCTGGGTCTGTTGCCTGTTGTTAAAGAGCAGTGTTAAACTTTAATGAAAGTTCATCTCAAAAGGCCTGTTTTTGTTTTACATTTGCCAAACTGAGAATGCTTTTTCCTGCCAGTTCTTGTGGATATTGTGGTGTCAGGCTTACAATTTTACCACTCTAACTCTTAACTATTAGGGTACTGCCAAACCATTAGATTAATCCTACTAAATATACCTTTTTGAAAAGCCATATTTTGAGCTTGGACTAGATGATCTCCAGAGGTCCCTTCCAACCTCAATCATCCTGTGATTCTGTGATCTGAGTGTGGGTAAATAATATCCATTTTACTTTTCTGCCTGTATCTGTTGGTTGTTAGAATGAGTAGTCAAATGCATTGCTTCTAACTGATAATTCAGATGTCAGAGTGGCATCCCTTGCATTTCTTTACAAATTATTCCTATGATCAAATTAGCTATCCTCTTCTAATTTTAAAATGTGATCAATGATTGTCTGGTATACTGTTCATGGATTTGTACCTTTCCAGTTCTATCCATTCTGTAAAAGCTACTCTAATGTAAAGGTAGTTCTTCTAGTGTCCTCTGAAATGAAAACCAAGGACAAGACATGTTTCAGAGGACCAGGTTGTTCAAACTGCTAAAGTCAGTGACTGTGTGATTGTTTTTTGAGGGGGAGGGGAGGAGAGGGAAAACTTTGTGTCCTTTTTTTGACAGAAGGCACTGTTTAAGCAAAAATCAAGCAATAACTTAAGTTGCAAGTGACCTGCAGATCATGCAGTCCTCCATCCTGCTCAAAGCAGGTTCAACTAGATCAGCTTACTTCAAAGATGAAGGTTTCACAGCCAGTCCAATATCTGACCACCCTCATGGTGGAAAAAAAAATATTTCTTTTTCTATTTGAAATTTCTTGTTTTGCTGCTTTGCTGTCACTGTGCATCTTTGAAGAGAGTCCATCAGCATCTGCCACCTGTGTTAGCTGCCTCTTGTAGGTCCTGTGCTCCATCTGCCTGCTCACCTGGGGGGTCCTCCTGGGTGCTGACTGCAGCTTGGTTGGCATTGCAGCTTGTTGTCATGGGGAGCCCCGAAGTGGACCCAGCCCTCCCAGTGGGCTCTGACAAGAGCTGGGCAGAGGGGAAAAGCGTTTTTTTCCCACTGTGCCAACTCTGTTGTGGCTCAAACAGCATGATCTGTGGGTAACCATCTTTGCTCCAAG
Source organism: Ciconia boyciana (assembly GCF_034638445.1). Taxonomy (NCBI): domain Eukaryota; kingdom Metazoa; phylum Chordata; class Aves; order Ciconiiformes; family Ciconiidae; genus Ciconia; species Ciconia boyciana. The sequence continues at coordinate 82,830,952 of NC_132935.1, forward strand.
GGTGCACCTCTGACTGGTGTTGAACTGGTTGTGCATTGGGCTGCCCAGGTCTTCTGCAAAGCTGCTGCCCTGGCCATGTGTGACATCATCCCTGGGGCAGGACCTGGTGTTTGCACTTGATAGGGTTTACGTTGGCCCATTTTTTTACAACCTGTCAAGATCCTTCTGCATACCAGTCCTACCCCCAGCATGTTGACTACTCACCCTGACCTGGTACTGTCCAGAGACTTGCTGAAAGTGCCCTCACTCCCATCGTCCAAGTCCTTAGTGAAGATGTTGAACGGTATTAATCTCAGTATTGACCCTTGAGAGTTTTAATCTTAAATAATTTAGCTGCTTTAAGATGAGGAATCGATATGCTCCATGTAAGTACAGGTGAAGCATAAGATGAATATAAATTGAGTGATTAAACTGCATAATGCTGTCAGTCAGAGCTAGCTGGTTGCCAAAATATTATCACATTTTTAGTGACAGTGCAGCAATAAGTGTTTATAAGGAGTGAACAAAAGATATTTCCTGCCTGGGCAAGGCTTAGAGGAATCACTTAAGCTGTGGCAGGTGCTGGTTTATATTTGCTGTTCCATCAGATGAACTGTGACGTTTCCTTGTAGCTTACTAGGAAAGTATGAAATTGGATTTGATAGGGCGCCATGCGCTTGAGGTTGTTCTTTACTCTTCGCTGCCTTCTGGAGAAATGAAGGAAACTGTTCATCCCCACCCTGCCCAGCCATTTTTCTTTCTCTTGGAAAGAACACAGATGCACACACACATACAGTCCTTTCAAATGTTAGGTAACAACTTGTTGCCTAAGATAGCAGGCTGAGTTGTTCAAAGTTGCTTAGAGGGTTGAAATGGCACTGTTCTGCACCCCAAAAAAAAAAAAAAAAAATTGCAAGCTTTAAAAATGCAATTGTTTTAAGCAAGTAAACTGCTCTTGCTCTCTGTAAAACTCTAATAGAAAATCCCTCCACCCATTTCCATGAATTATTTATACAAGCTTCAAGCTTGATATTTAGCTTTGCACAGAAATGGAGCTGAGACTGTTCTCACAACTTTTGCTCTAGACATGCTGGGGGTTTAGCCCCCTCCAGGCTTAGACCTTAGTGTCAATTTTGCTTATATGAACAATCCCTCCTGTAAAAATCCTAGTGAAACCTAGGCAACTTTGTTGTGATTTGAGGTAGACTAGATGAGTTCAGTGATCATTTGTGGCCTATCTAAGGTTATGGTGTGTTGTGTCCAGGTGATTTGCCTTGTTTTCCTTTTTTAAAGCAAATTAGTGTTGAATGCCCCCAAACAACCCCATAATGAGTAAATTTTGTAGCATCACCAGCACCACCAGTCGAAGAGGGAATAACCACCTGACAGTTTATCCACTCTTATGGGCAAGTTTTGCCACCAACAAAGTAAATGTATCTGAAACTGAGAGTTAATTTTTAAATGACAAGTTTTCCTTAGCCTGCTTATGTACAGGGTTTTTTGTTTTGTTCTCTGTTCTCCCCACTGTGGTGAAAAAATACTAATTTGTCTTTTTAGCTTAATGGAAGACTAGGATAAGTGTATGGGATGCTTAAACTGTCATAGGCTGGCGAGAAAAGAAGGAATCAAAATAGCAGCAATGCAAAGAAATAATGAAAAGCAAATCAATTGTCAGAGGTCCTGCAGATGCGGGTACCTAATAATGGCTTTTTTTCTCCACCAATACCTTGGATTTTTAACATTCTGCCCTGAGACTATCAAACTGAAAGCTAATCTGTATACAGTTATGGAGGGCAAAGGTTTGTTTTTTATCCAGAGGGAAATACTAAATGCCGAGTAGAACTGTGGGTAGATTTTTCTTGTATGTATTCAAGGTTGTTTAGGTGTGTGGTTCAAGACAGTAATTTGAAGAGTGTAAGGTGTGTGGTAGGTAGGTAGCCATATCTTAATGGGCATGTGTCTGCAGTCATACTGACAGAAATGGTTCTGTGCAAACTGCTCTCAGTCTGGTTAGATATGTCCACAGTACTTCCAGGCAGTATATAACTGTGGGACAATTGCAGTGAGATTTTTTTTTTTTCCATACCACCTCAGCCACAATTTCATGTGATTAAAAAAAGCTTACTTTAGATGGTTGAACAATTACATCACTTGGTGTAAGAGAAATGCAGTGGGTAGGTATCTGAAATGAAATTTGAGATGGTAATACATGGTATTCAGTTCTCTTCATGTGCATTGCCTCAGCAATAGCTGAGGTTTATTAGAAAGCCTGAATTGTCCTGTTTTTTGTCAGGCTGGATTATGTCACTGCTCTGAATGACAATTGTATAGGGCTTGGAATGTGTGGAATAGGTCAGCGATGCATTTTAGAAACAAATAAACATAATATGTAGCACTCTTCCAGTAAACTTTAATTATGTTGTATAAGTGTAATACATCTTAGTGCACTAGAGTTGGGAGCAAATGACTTCTAGCACTTAGAAAGGTGTGGGCTGTCAAACTTCAAGGTAGTTTAAAAGCAGCCCTCATGATTTGGTAGACCCAATGAATCAGAAACAACCTTCAATAAACTGTAAAGTTTACTGTTTAAAATCTGCATGTATTGATTTAATTTCCCTATTATCTTGTTTATGAAATATTTGCTAAAAACATTTCATTTACCTGTTGAAAAGTGTTTAAGAATCTTAACTCTGTGTTAAACAATAGACCAGAATTAATGGTTTCTCTGGGAAGATTGTGAAGATGTGCCAAGTAGTCTCAAATCCTACTCTAGAGCTAGTATCATCCAAAGAGCTGCTTATTGTTGGCTCAATAAGCAGCTACCCAGACAAACTGAACTTTTTCCTTTCTGTTGCTTGCTCCCCATCCATTTTTTCAAAGGAAGTGGGGAGATGTGCAGAGTTGTCAAGAGAAAATGTAAAGTGCACAACTGCAGATTGTGCAATCGGGGAAATAGGGTCAGTTTGTATGCAATTACATATCTCTCCTTAAAAAATGTTGGAATTGAAAACTGTCCTACTTTGCTCAGTGTTTTGGGCAGGTACAGCAGAAGGTGTACATGGAGGGAATAAGACGTCATGAGAGGTAGCATATTGTGTTGATTTTGGAATGAACATGATTCTTCAATTTCCTCTCCTTTGTTCCAGTGCACTGCTGAGTAATAGGCAGCATTAATTTTTTAAGTAGGTAATTTCCTTTTCTCTCCTTTTTAAAATAATTGTAGCAGAGTGTGCACAAAAAATATTTCTGCTTTCTGTCTAGGGTTGAGATGGAAAATGGCAATGACGTATCACAGCTGTCCAGCGTGGTGGCAGCAAGAATTACTCCTGTGTGTGTAAATGGGACTTGGGTTATATGGGAACTGCTTTCTACATCGGAAATAGCTCGAATTGTCTGGAACATGCATGTAAACATTCATTTTTCTAGACAGTGAACCCAGTTGACTTCATAGTAAATCAATAGCCTACTCCAGGTTGTATCTAGGTATGACTTTGGCCCACTGCCTGAGTGAGAGCCCTGGAACGCTTCAATTTATGTGTGCGCTGAGCAGTATGAGTTCATGTTATTTCTCTCATCTGTGTGAGGTTGCACAAAGCTTCATGAAATTATGTTGCCTTGCTCAGAAGCAAGCTTACAGGCTGTTAAAAGTAATTTCATGTAAGGAATCGGTCTACGTCAGTCTACTCTTCTGCAAGTATCATGTATATTTTTCATATCTGTTTAAAGGAAACGGATATTTTTCTTAATTCTATTGAAATTCCAGGTGGTTTTCCTCATGTTAATGAGAACTAGGAAACTCATCCATGAGACACTTTTTTTTTTTGCTACTGATTTTCCTGAGCATGGAGGGAGAATATTCTCAGACTTAAAGGATATTATAATGTGGTTTAAAAATTAATAATTAGGTGTCTTATTTGAGGTTTTGTTTTCAGCTTTTTTCTTACCAAATAGCTTGCAGTATGAAGACAAGAACTCCAGATGTTAAGAACTTGAGTTGCCAGTACACTGGGGAAATTAGGATGAGTGATGAAGAAACTGATGAAAATAAGGGCTCTTTGTAGCACTGTCATAAAAGATGAACTCTTGTCTGGTCACACATAATGTATTTAGTTGGTGAATAAAAGAAGCCTTTCCTAATTTCTAAAGTCGTCTCTGTCTTTAAATTTGGTGAATCCTGTTCCTAACATGAGAGGTGAGCATGCAGGCCTCTGTAGAAGTTCATTTAAGTTATTTTTGTTCCCCCAAGCTCTTTCTGCATTTCTTCATCAAAAGGCCATATGAGTAAGCCTCTCCCAAATCAAGAGTGGCTGAACTGCTGAGGTAGCAGATTACAATGTTCTTATAAATACCTTTGTTTATGCATGGTTTTGTGCTCATATGTGCTCTAAAGGGTGATTTTTTTTTTAATTTTTTTTTTTTTCCTTCCCTGGGCTCCCAGGGCAGCAGAAGAAAAAACAAAGCTGGAGGTAAAGGATTTGCTACCAAGTTAGTGTAGGCATTTGCGATATTCCTTTCATGTGAATTTTCTGCTAGCCAGATGCATCTAGAGGATACTGCTTCCTGCTGCCAGGGCAATTGTTACAGTCTTTTGCATCTCTTAGGCAGACAGGAATAACTGTTGCTTCAGGGACACAAGCTGGTGTTCATCTAAGTAGGAGGTTCGTAGAAAAACTACCAAATACCTGTGTCACTATATTTCTGAATGTAGTGGAGAAACTTTGTCGGGGTGGGAGGGAGGTATCAGTTATAGTTTAGAGGAAAACTTGTCCTGACAGCATTGTAATTCTGGGGTGGCTTATCAACTCTGATCATGTGTCAAATTTCACTGTCCTCTTTAACAGAATTATTTGGGAAAGGTGGAGTAGGATGAGGGTGAAGAATAAGCTCCTGATGCCAAGGCAACAGTTGGCAGCTGGCCACCTTATTTAATGTTTCATTTCCTTCATGACCTATTGTCTGCCTTGACCTCAGTGTGAGCTTTTAGGCCCTGGCAACAGTGAGATCAGATTAGGTTAACTACTGTATTGTTTAAAAATCACTAGACTGATAAGTACAGCAGTCTTCAGTGTAGCTTTCTAACAAGATTTTCAACCAAAAACCAACCTGACAGATGGTCTTGAACAAAAATACTTCATTTGTTTCACTCCTCACTGCTACAATAGCATAAAACTTTCAGTGGATTTCAGATTTATACTTCAAGGTTAAAAATCCCTGATTTGTCTTAAGCACCACTTGTTAATATCAAGGGTTTAATAAATTCTGTCTTTATCCCGTTGATTGCTGGAAACTAATATGTTCCTTTTTAAAAAGGTATGGTGTAGAGATTATTCATCTTACCATAAATTACTATCTTGCATGTCATATCAGTGTAATTCTTCTTCATTGACCCTGAAAAGATACATTGACAATTCTGCTTTGTTACTCCAGTGCAGTTACAAGGTTCTGTTGCCTCGACGTAGCTGAGAGCAGAACCTGGATAGCAGCAGCTGCTGGTACTGCTTAAAGGTAGAAATTCCCTGGATTTCCAGCAGCACTTCTTTTTACAGTACACTTTGGAAAAGTTAGTCAACAATCTGGGGTGAATAAGTTAGTAAATTTAGTTATAAGAGACAAGACTGTATTAATGAGAACTGCATTTTAGAGGCGTTTGGTTTGTTGTTTTTTTTTTTTTACCAAGTGTTAGTGTCTTCAATATCACCAAAAGCAGAGAGGAATGTTTGAAGACTAATTTAAAAAATGAACAAACTAAAGCCATTACCAGGTGACCAGGGGTTGAAAACGCTAGAGGCCCGATGCTGCTCTTACAACTCCAGTCTTGCAGTAAGCTCAGGTTGGCAAAGCTGTTGAGCACTCCTAGCCTCACCCTAAAAAATTCAGCAAAATAGACATCTGGAGTAATGAAGCATTAAGTCCTCTTTCTCCCCCCCCCCCCCTTTTGCTTTATGCTTCAGAACTGATTTTTTTCCCATGTGGTCCCTCTTCCTGCTATGGGTTATGTGGTAAGGGAATGTTGTAATTTAATTTAATTAAGTCTTGAATGCACTTTCTTTTCAGCTGAGGCTGCTGTGACATTCCTTCACTAGTAGGCAGTGCCTTTTAATTGATTCACAATAGACTCAGGATCTGAAGTGATGGCAATTCTGTTGCCGATTCCCTCATTCATCATGGGCTAAAGTGGTGGGGCTGGGTGCTAAGACCCAATGACCTGACATTGTTGGGATGTAGGTTTTTTCTAATTAATAGATTTAAGATTTTTTTCAGTATTAATGACTGGACATACCTAAACTAAGTCTAACTTTTGTCCTGTGATAACTCCTTAACAGATTGGACAAAGTAAATGTTTTCCCCTGCAAGACTCCAGGCATTGTGTGAAGCGTACACACTATCTCGTACTCCCTTGTTGGGGTATCGGCACCTTGTGTTTTCTCAGTGTTGTGCTGCAGCTTCTTGGTGGCTGTTGCTAGAGTGTAGGCAACCAGCTCTCTGCTGGAGGTTGAATGTAGTAAGCTTTCCTGACAATTTGCAAAACCCACGTAGGTATACAAAACAAATACCTATCAAAGAGCTAATCTATGCGACCTTATTAAGGAATGGTGTACAGTCTGGGTACACTGGCACTCTGTGCTCCTCCACTTTGAATGCTACAGCATGTCAGGAAATCTCCCTTCTGAGATGATGCTAAATGCACTGGCTGTCAAAGTAAATGCTTGCAGAGAGAGGAGTCTCAAGAGAATCTTATCCTGTATTATAGAGAATATGATCAGACACAGACTATATAAGGCCACCAGCATAGGTACTTGGGGCCTGCAGAGATTTCATGTGAAAAACAGCGTAACACTCGCTGTTTCAGTTAAAGGCCATCCCTGCAGAATCACAGATGGTTACACGGTAACTTGGCAGTGTCAGTACGGTCCTGGTTTGCCCTGTGCTGTTAAACTGTTAAAGGCCGTACAGTTTCTCATTGTTGGTAAGAACTTTTCCCATAGTATTGTTATTCTTCATCCTTTTTGTTTGCTCAGGGTGCACCTCTTGTTTTTATAGTTCTTTAATGGAGAGGTACTGTATCTTCTAGTCTGTTTCCATAGAAACACCCAATTAGAAGAGTAATTTGAAGAGATTGAGACACAGCTGCCAAAACTCCTGAAGAGAAAGGAGGAGGGGGAGGGAAAAGGGGAGAAGGTTTGGGCTGGCAGAATGCAAACAACATTGCCTGTCTTCTGCTAGCTATTTCCTAACACTTGTCTGTAAACTCCTATCTGACTGTACATCTTGCACCCATTTGGTTTGAGCTACATCTGTAATGCATTTTAAAAGTATAATTGAGTCTGGTGCTCAGCATATGTGATGTTAATGCTTGGAATGTGAGAATTTTTTGTTGTTGCATTGCTTCTTTCATATGTTTTTTATCAGGCAGTGGCCAAGGCATTGAGATCAAAAGGGGAGGGGAGAAGAATTGAGGCATCTCCCTCTTGCCAATGCCTCATGTATATACACATGTTGAAAAGGACATTTTTCTGTCCTTGCTTTAACACAGAACAGGGTAACCCAGGTACTTGTGATTCAATGGATCTCAAACCATTTATAAAGGGAAAAAAATCCAAACATGTTCCACTGAGTCATTTTTCTGGTAGTGGAATGATTAGGTCATCTGCCTGCCTTCTTTTGGCCAGCTGGAGGCAGTCAGGAGTTGAATCCTACTAGAAAAGGAGAATGGAAAGCAAAATGAATGAAGCAAAAATAGAGTACTAGGTGTATCTTTTACCATAGGTGCAAAATCTATTGTTTGCATATATAAACGTACCCCTACCCCAAGAATCATCTCTGTATTTAAAAGTGCAACTTTGCTACTACCTTTCACATAGGAGAGAGGATGAAAATTTCAGTCTGTCATGGGGTGTTAGGCTCCGCTCATACATGTAGAAATCTGTACTTTACTGTGGTCACAGCTTGCACACACCACTTTAATTTCTGTTTTCTCATACAGTGATGGGGATCTTTCAGTATTTGCTTTACTAAGTACCATCTAGACTGACCAGAAGGCTCCTTTCTTTCCTTCCCAACTATAGGTCTGCCTTCCAAGACTCACAACAAAAAAACCCCAAACCAACTAAACAATCCCAAAACAACCCCCCCCCCCCCAAAAAAAAAAAAAAAACCAAAACCCAAACAAACAAAAAAAAAACCCCCACCAAACCAAACAACCCCCCCCCCCACACACACACATAAAGCTCACGCTCAAAACCCCACTTTTATCAGAGATGCTTTGGCACAGGAACATGTTAGAAATCTGGCCTTCTTTAAGGAAGGCAATTGCAGAAGCAAGCTAATATTCATGGTTGATTCCTACTCAGATCTTCAGCAAGATAACCAGGGTGGACACTCCAGGCCTTTTGACCAGCAGACTTCCAGCCTCCTCTGGAGGCAGCAGCGGCTTCAGGTATATTCCCATTTGATCTGCCTCTGCTGCCCTTTGTGCAGCTGAGCAATTAGATCGGTGCTGTCTAGTAGCTTTCCTTCCTCTTCTGGTGGCGTCTAACAAGCTGTGTACAGCTTAATTGTCAAAAGTTTGCACAGTGACTGATATATCACTGTTTCTGTGGAAATGGATTTGGGAGTACCTGACATGGGGATCCCAGCCCAAATAACCAGCGTAGATGCCACCAACTGATTCCACAAGTCTTGCTGGCAACCTTTAACAAAGCATTGTATGGTCAGGTTGAAAAGGTCTGGTTTGCATTCCTTCTGTGCTGTCTGGGTACCTGCTCAGTGATAGAGGGGTTGCACTTGAAGCATGCAGGTTGAGGTCAGTTAATTAGATGCATAAGGAGGAGAGCGAGAGCTTCATGACCTGTATGTTGGAGCGTCTCAACCAAGTTGAATGTTCTTAGATGCTTCCCTCATCCTACCTCTAAAACTTCATGAAAATTAGGTGATTTGGACAGTATTTTTAAAAACTTTAAAACTTTTAAAAGTTTTTTCTGACTGCTTGTGGAATTCCTGAGGCTCATGAGGGAGAAAGGCCTTGGGGAAGGAGAAAGTGGTTTTACGGCTCTTAACACTGTTGTTGAGTTAGTGCATGTTAAAGAAAAATTGTTTGCAATTTTTGCTGTTCAGGTGGTGGGGAATCAGGATGGTTCCTGGGTTAAAATAGAGGGGGGAGAAGAATGCAGAAGCCTCAGCGGAAAAGTGACTTTGCCCTGTGTTTGTGTCCTTACAGCAAAACGGGCACTAGGTTATCTAAAAGCATCACCCGCCCATGGCATTGTGAGGCATACTTAGGACTTTAGGACTCAGCAGAGCAACTGCTGCAGTGCCTTCTTAGACATGTTGTCACTCACTTTGCCACACTGTCAAACTGCCATGTTTGTGAATATTTTAGATCTGACAGATACCTTATAATTGATAAAGCTATGGTGTTTTGGGCCTTCAGGAAATGCTTTGTGGGTTACTAAAATTTCCAGCCACTTTCATTATGGAAAGTAGAGGCAATATAGTTTAACATTTGAAATTCAGTTAATTGAAATGGAAATCTTATAGGAATCTCTTGTGACTGCCTTTTGCCAAGTAGGTACATGTTACATTGAACCTCACGGGGGAAAAAAGGATGCTCTATGAGCTTACGCAATGTAGCATTGCAAGAAAGCAAATACCTTGTGTTGCTGAAGGAAGACTAGATTAGAAAACCATAATTCAGGTTGAGTAACAGGTGGTTTGTGATTAAGGTGTTGCTGCCTTTTGCTGTAGAAAAGACAGGAGACCAGTCTTTTTCTGTTTAGGTTGTCACGCAAATTTTACACAGAACAGAGTTTCTTAACATTATCTTGGTGGAATGAAGAGTCTTAAAAAACAAAGCAAACCACTACCCCCTAAGAAACAAACCCAAACACCCCTAAAACAAAGAAATGATAAACACTCATTCAAAAACATCTGCAAGAAACATGGAGTGAACTGACAAACTTAAAATCTTCTGTTAAAGGAAGTATCATGTTTAACACCACATGTTTATATAAATGTGGATATGTATGCATATAGGCCCTTATTAGCCAGCAGCTCTGATTAATATTGAACGCTTGAGTGAAGTGTTGACTAGTGTGTGTAGTTAATTAGATGTAAGCATCTAATGGACCACCGTCAACAGTTGCTTCCTATTAAATGGTTATCTCTATTGCAGAAACATGTTGCTGCAGTTTTCTTTCAATGCTAGAGTTAGTTTTAATACATATATTCTATTTGTTGAGTAACTTTCAGTTGTGCTTTGCTAAATGCTACCTGTTTTGAGAGAAGCTGATGGTATAAAGTTTGTTTTAGTTACTTCCAATAATAACTATACCTAATGTCACTTGTGTTTTTGGCAAATGGTTGTGATTTTCCTAATGCATCAAAGTGCAGACTGGACACAGAGCAACTGAAGTGCTACCAGCCTGAGCAAGTAACTTCACCTTTCACAAAGTTTCTTTCTAATATCCCTACATTTAGTATGGACACTCAATGTAGCTTGGCATTAGAAAAGCTTTTTAAAGGAATTACCTTATTATACTCAGCTTTTTTGTGGTGCTTTTTTAAGTACTTGCAAGTTTGCAAGAAAAATATAGTTTCCGGTCTTGATGCCGCCGCACCTGTAGGGAAGCAGGAACTGGGAAATAGTTTCTTGTAGTTCAACCAGCCAAAACTTGCAAAAACACACATCTTCTGCAGAAACAACCAATTAAGTCATAAAAACCAAAGTACCTGTTATGACCAGGCCTTTCTATAAATGCTGCTGTTCTGTTTGTGTGATGTATCTTCTTGATAGCAAGTACTCAGTTTTCTGCTTGTAGATCTTTAAGTCTTTGCATACATATGGCTTAAGCCATATCGCATGAGCTGCCTGCTTCCTGCTCCTTCCTTTTAATCAGCAAGGGTTGTGCCAGTGTCAGTCTTCCAAGTTTGCTTTTTTCCTTCCTGGTATTCGGATTAACTACAGCTCTGCTGGGGTTTTTTTACAGCATTTATTACTGATGTTTTCATAATGGAAAGTTTATGGTCTAAAACTAATTGTTAGATGATTTTATTTGGTAGCAGTGATTTTCTGCAAACTTCCCACGCAATTTTGGGAGGCCCCAAAAAACTTTTTGTGCTGTATTCATTAACTCTTTCTCTGCTTGTATAGCTGCAGCATTCTTTTATGGGTTCTTTGTTATGAAATAATAGTGTTCTTTGTTATGAAATTAGTTTGGTTTGGGGTTTTTTTGTAATAACATTGTATTTAAACAAAAAGACTGCTTTATGTAATGCCCTGTAGTAACGATTTTTTTTTTTAGTCCTCACTTCTAAGGACAAGTGAGGAAAGCAGCAGGAGCCAGACTCCAAGTTCTAACTTTGAACTCATTTTCAGCATCTGGTTTTAGGATTTGATCCCAGTGAAATTTCATGATGTCCTGCTTCCAAGGCTGCCTTTCGAATACACCTTGTGCTGTTTTTCTTCTATTCCCATTGACATGACTGAGAATACCCTTAAGCCTTCTCTGAATTCTGAGTGGTATGAGGAAATAAAATATGAATGAGACTTGTAGGAGTCTTGGGCTTCTTGCAGCCATTTTTACACCATGTACACACCTAAATTATCTCTAGGATGATCTTATGTAGCATGTGCCCACTGTTTGCTTACTGTGGAAAAATGAAGAAATAGCGAAATGTGTTGTAAGTAATTGGCAGATACAGTCCTACACACCAACAATAAACCAGAATTATAATAGTGAAAAGCATGATGTTTAAAACAGCCTAGAATGGCTTTTTGAAGGGAATTTTGTAGATTGTCAGTTCTTGAAGTGTATTCTTTGTCCTCCAAAGCATTTTTTGCAGGTGCTGGAAAAGACATTGAGTTTATCCGATGAGTGACGGTTGTTATTTAAAAAAGTCACGTGTTAGAAAAGCAGGCGCCACTAAACAAGAAGACTTGACAGTTCCATCTGTAATGTTTTTGCTGGCAAAGTAAATCAGATATCGTTCCAAGGTCTGTACAACGCATGCTGCAAACCTCTAACACTGGAAAGAACTTGAGAGTTTAATGTGTTCTGGCTTCACGTTACATAAACAGGGGTCCCCATGGTCCTATATTGATTGGGCTTGTGTTCCACCACTGTTTTTGTGGGTATATGCTAGCCCATAAAATCACATTTTTGTTTTTGTCTGCCAACTCTCTTCTATTGCTTTGTCTATTAGGCTGCAGTGGTAAGTGCTACAGCTGGTGTGCTGAGGGATCCAATGCAGAACAGTCAGACCACTAAATTTCAGGCTGATGAGCCTGGGAGAAACCCTTGCAATTTGATAGTACAATTAAATGTATGTCATGAATTGTCAGAATTACTTTATGCTATTTTGAGGATGACTGCGTATCCCCTGGTATCAGCACAGGCTAACATCACAAGCACTACAAATACATTGCAGCACATCTCTAGCAGCCATAGCTTAATAAAATGGCTACTGTTTGTAACCCAGGGGTAGTCAGATGGCGAGAAGACCCTGAAGTGGAAGATCTCATGTGTAGTATACGCCAGTTATTTCATCTGTTTCCTCTCTTAGCCTTCAACTTTTGGTTTTTTTATAAAACTTTTTGTCATCCTTGCATGTGAGTGTGGAACATGAAGTTTTAGTGAAATTGGGAAGCCTTCCTAGCTCTTTTGATTGGTTGACATTTGACTACACGGTAGGATTTAGGAAGTCATCAAACTTCTGGGAATTTATTTATTTTCTTTAGCAGGCACCAATTAAACTGACTTAATAATCCTTGTGCAAAGGAGACTGCAGCTTCCATTGTCAGCTTATACAGTTATGTGGTATGTTTAGACTTCATTAAAATACTGACTTAAAATAAGGATGTCTGACACCTGTGTGGTGAAGGACTCTGCAAACTGGCATCCTTAGACTCAGGATTCAGTTTATGTGGTCATCTGCTGCTTCCTGTCGTGTGTATCTCTACATTTTCTACATGTACATCTACATCTCTCTGATGGGGACAGACTTTTTAGTAGGGCCTGCAGCAATAGGACAAGGTGTAATGGTTTCAAACTGAAAGAGGGTAGATTCAGACTAGATATAAGGAAGAAATTTTTTACGATGAGGGTGGTGAAACACTGGAACAGGTTGCCCAGAGAGGTGGTAGATGCCCCATCCCTGGAAACATTCAAGGTCAGGTTTGAGCAACCTGATCTAGTTGACGATGTCCCTGCTTATTGCAGGGGCGTTGGACTAGATGACCTTTAAAGGTTCCTTCCAACCCAAACCATTCTATGATGCTATGATCTCTAGAAGAGCAGTATAAAACCTTTTCTTAGTTTTGCACTGGCTTGCAATGCCTCTTTGGCACACATACTTAGTTGTATTTTCTTCTCTGTTTCTCTTTTGAACACTTCATCTGCAGATTTTCCTGCGATATGCTGTGCCTTAGCTATGTCTGCAGCAGTTTCCACTAGCTTGTGCCCACCTGCATAGTTAGTTTGATGGTGAGGATCAGGCTAAACTTGTATAGTAGGGTTTAAATTTAGTAGGGAGTGACAAGGTGAGGAAAAAGAGCATCTATATTAAGCTTTCTTGACTGTCACCAGTGTCCATGTGAGCAAGATACTGATAACTCTAGTTTTACTGCCAAGGAGTGAATGAAAATGAGCTTATTTTTCCTAGGTAATGAAGTCATCCTCTTGCCTTCGACTGTTGTGATATATAAGTTGTTATGGCTAGCATGCTTATTTCTCTGTAGATTTCCCTGTGCCAGTCTGATTAGGACTTTATCCCAAAATAATCCATTCTCTGCCTTCTCTTTGTGAAAGGCAAAAATGCACCGGTCAGCAAATATGATTTTTTCCTATCTGCAGCTTCTGTCCTTATGATCCCTTCCCTTTCGTCTGTTTTCACAATGCTCCCATGTGCTGTGCCATGTGGAGGTAATGATTATTTGACAGAATTGGACAAAATTCAGCATGCTGTTCTGGCACAAGTTAAGCAAAGATTCACCAGGGCTGTTTGTGTGGAAGTTATGAACAGCGCATCTTAGCGCTGTGTAGTGTACCATCCCATGAGGTCAAATCTTTCTTAAACATCTACTGCCTTTTAAAGAAAGGGGATTTTATTGACTTCACCCTGGAGTTAGTGCAACCATACTAGCATGAGACAATGCCCATGCAAAATTGAACCAAGAAAATGTTATCTGAGTGCAAGAGGCAGCTGCTGAGTCTTGGGGCCTATTGGTATAACAGTTGCTTATGCAAACTGTAGAAACATAAATATTAGAATAATTTAAAATTAAACTAGAGGGAGAGTTTCCAGCATATTTGTGCACTCTGGACTTCTACTAGGATGATCTTACAATAAAAAGCCTTTCATTTAGTTACTGTCATGAGTTTTATGACAGCAAACAGTTGAAAGGCCAAGAACCAGCATGCATTTGGTCATAAATCCTTTGAATTTATGATAATTGCTTTTATTTTGCATATAGCATTCAGATGTACTTATAACTGAACTTCATAAAATTAAAGTCTGTGTCAATTTGAATTGCAATGTTAATTCATTCAGAGTGGGCTGACAGAGGAAGCTGTCTAGATGTTTCCTAGTTCATCTACCACATCTAGTATTTGTAAAGATGCTGTTTGCCCTCCGGTTACTTTTTGTGCCAAGCATTGCATTACAAAAGTCATCACTCTAAGGAAAAAGGCACTTTAACAGTATTTGAGAATAAGGATGTTCCAGTGTCTTGAGTTCATTTTCTGGTGAGATAAATAAGATCCCTATAACAATTGCTCTAGTTAATAAAGAATGTCCTGTGTCACTGGAGGGAACGCACTGTGTAAGGAACAACTAACCATTGCCAGGTTAGTGTTCAGTTGTCTAAGGCAGTGCTTTCGCTCACCCATTTCTTACTGTGGCACTTCTTGTCACAGGATCAGAAAGTGGCAAACGTACTGGGGTCCCTATTGTGGTGGTATGTAATACAAGTGAGAGTGTTCCCCCCAACAGTTTTTAATTCACATGGGAAAGGTAAAGCTGAGGCAGGGAAACTAAAATATCCATAGTTAAACCTCCATTGCATATAGTTTTCTGAGCCATTAGCACAGCTTCTGTAAAGGTCCTGCCTTGTGGTTGTCGATTTCCCTGTAGCAACTCCTGTTGCTTCCTGCCTTTATTTGCCAGATCTTGGATGGGTTTGCATGTGATAGCATGGGGGTACTGAACAAGACAGGCTTCCATATGAAACACGCAGTCTAAAAACCTGGGACATGTTCAGTCCGGGGGGGGTTTAAGTGTCTTATTTTTGCTTTTAGATTCCATAACTTTGGCAGATCAAAGCTTTCTTTAAGTCCTGTTGAAATACTGTAAAATAATTTTTAACTTATAATTTTACTGTAATATAACTTTACACTATTTTAAGAGCTGTGTCATTTTTGGACACTTCATTCACCTGGAATTCTCTTTGGGCTGATCATTTTGCATGTAGTCTTAACATGCTTTCTTTTGTTTTTCACATGTATCCTACAGCTGATGTCTAAGGTGTGATAGCAAATGTCTACCATAATGCTGTAAATTCCTTATCTGTATGTTGCCTAGAAAATAATTGGATGTTAAATTTGAAAATCAAAGTATTTTACAATTTATTTAATTATAATCCTGATATATAATTATATAATAATAATATCTATTATTGTAACACATTAAAATATATTGTTATGCAGTATTATAAAATAACTTGAAATACATTGTTGTATAAAAATATTTTTATTTAACAATATTTGGGGCTTTTTCTGCTATTGTTTCAGTTAGTTTTGCCAGGCAGGTTAAGTCTATATTTAGTTGAGTAAATGCATAGCAGGACAACTTCTGTCATTTTATCATGATCTGGGAGGGACTCCTCCCAAATATCAACTGTTTATTTTTACCTCAGTGCTTGGGGGGAGATTTTTGTCTTAACAACAGAGGTGTGTTAGGACTATAAATACGCTTCTGGTACATGTTTTGTGTACCAGATCAGTAGCTCATTTTATGAGAGATATAATTTAATAGCTGAACGTCAACAATACAAAAGGTAAATGTTCCACCAGTGTTGCAGGGCAGGAGTACTGCAACAGAAAGAAGTGAGACGTGAAGAAAATACTAGCCTGTTCCTTTTCCTTTTTTTAATTTTTTTTTTAAAGGGGAGAGGAGACACACCACACCACACCACCCTCACACCCCCCAAATGCAATGAATACAGTGTGGAGTTCAAAGGAGGACAGTCAGACTGAGATTGAGTGATAGCTGTCTTAGAACTGTAGTGAATTTAGGACGAATCTTCTCCTCCCCAGCATGTAAGTCAGAGACTACTTTGGATCACAAGCACCTGAACTGTCAAGTTAAAGCAGTGTGAGTTGAAGCAAGCCTCTTGTTTTCATAGTATATTTGTGTTTCTTGCTGGCCATTTCATCTGTATCGCTTTGCTGAATGGAATACAGAGTGTTTAGCATGATTGGTCACCATGTGCAAAACAGATCATGCCTAAGACAATCATCTCTTCATCTAGAAGTAACAGATGCACTTTTCAGCAAAAGCTTATAATTGTGGTGAAGAATTTCACCACTAAGCTTGGTGTATAGTTTACTTTTGCAAAGTGAGGGAGTAGGGTTTCTAGCAGCCCTTCGTAGCTCTGCTGCTACATTTGGTCAATTAGTTGCAGCATAGTGGCGGTAGCGAAAAGTTGTCTAAGATGGGCATCATCTAGTTCTTCCTTTATTTTTTTCAAAGTGGGACAATTTCCTCTTATGAATGAACACCACAGAAATTTCCTACTTGCTTGTGGGACTCCGACCCACTGAAAATACAAAACACAAGCACAGCATATTATCATTATATCGGCTAGCATGGCTGACTGAAGCAGCTAACTGAAATCCTTTGATGCTACAGAGAACACACACAGCTGTAAACCAGCTGAAAATCTGCACAGCGACTACTGCTGCTGCACACCCAGAAGGCCCTAGTTATATCGTCACCAGCCAAAAACACTTCTAGAAAAGTCTCTCTATTTTTGGAATGATACTTCTGCCCTGGCTTGTAGAGTAGTTTTGTTATGTGGGTGTCCTCCACAGGGACTATGTGATCTGGAGCTTGGCCCTTGTAGGTTGGACCTACCTTGGAGATGCCGAGCAGGGCAGGATCTGGGTTTTGGAGCTTAGGGAGTAAACTGTTCAGTGTGCCAGACCCTCCTTCATGTTCAAGGACATAAAGTTATCGTTATTATTACAAATAAATGTTCCAGCTTTAGGTCAGTGTTCTCATTTCTCCTAAGAATATTTATGGACAGAATAATTAATCATTTAAGCAGTCAAAACTGACAGCAGTTATTTGATGGAGGAAATCGCACAAGGAAAGAAAAATTGGCAAGAGATTGTGGGAATACTGAAGTGGCCTTCTGCATTGTTGGAAGTGACAATTTTGTTCATTGTTTCCCTTGGACCGTCCTTTATCTTCTCACTAGTCAGCTGGATAGCTTTGTGCCTGCCGTGCTTCAGAAAGGTTGGGACACAGGGCTGCGCAATGATCACACAATTGTGCACGGAGCTTCGGCTCCTGTATTCTTGCCATAGAACAAAAAGGCTATTGTTTCCAGCCTAATAATAAAGCAGGAAAAATATCACAAAGGTCTTTCCTCTAGATAGAAGGCTGACTTAGCAACAGGCGGGAGAGAGCTAGCAAGGAGCTTATCTGCTGGAAATGGCTTCTCCAGTCTGCATTTTAGTTTCATCTTGTTTTACTGACGGCTGGAGAAGGTACTTAATAACACAACTGCAAAATCAGGTAGGGTAGATTTCTGACTGTGAGCTGATGATATCTGTAGTCTAGCACTGGAAACTGGAGGGTTTTCAGGCTGTGTTACAGTTCAGTTTTTAGAATCATTAAATCCTAGTGGTAGAGCAACCATGCCTTTGTGTATGTGCATTCCCCTGTCAGATTGAGGGGACTTTAGACCCTTATTAGGAGCAGCATACATCAATAAGAAAATACTTAAGGACTTGCCAAAGTAGAATAAATAGTACACATTAGTCCTTTCTGGGAGGAAGGTTCTGCTGCAGTAAACTAGGATATGAAGCCTCTTCTAGGAAAATCCACTCCTGAAAGGTGTTGATGGAACAAAATATATCAAATGTCAAATCTAAGTTTTCTGGGTCAGCACAACTCTGAAAAGAGTAGCTGGACCTTTTTTTTTTTTTCCCCATTTAATGTCAGACTTAGCATACTCTCCCTCACCCCCATCTCAGTTCAAAGGGGCTATGTGGCAGGCTTGAGTAATGCTACATGTGGAGAGATGTAATTTGTGG
Source organism: Ciconia boyciana (assembly GCF_034638445.1). Lineage (NCBI taxonomy): Eukaryota > Metazoa > Chordata > Aves > Ciconiiformes > Ciconiidae > Ciconia > Ciconia boyciana. The sequence goes on from NC_132935.1 coordinate 82,849,248, forward strand.
TATGGTAACTTCTAAGGTCACCTCCAGGAGGTGGGATTGCAACTTCACTATTGATCCACATGTTGGAAGAAGCAGATACAGAAACTACCTGCCTACACCTGGCCTCCTGCCATTGCCAGTTTGGACTCTTACTACATCTTATTCTGCTGTCAGTAGTGTTGTCTGGTATTGACCCAGTATTAGCAAAATGTAAATCTATGTTACTGTTAATGTATATATTGATAGATACACACACATATATATAAAATATGATACAAATAATGAAATAATTATTCTATAATTTCTTGTACAGACACTTGTATATTTGCATGTAGATACTTCCCTTTCTAGATGAGATCACTTGTTGCTTTAATCAACTGCCCAACAGGTAGTACAATCTTCAGAAGTGCCTATATTTAACAGCTGTTAACAGTCTGCCTTCTGGCACAAACTAAATTTTATTGAATGGCTTGCACTAACATGGTAAGAGGTGACTTGTTCCTAGAGATGTACAACATTGAAAGCATAAGAAAAACACTACTTTATGGGGAATAATAACAACTTTATGGGGAGTCTGCAGTCATCAGATTTCTTAGTGAAACTGAACTTCACTACTTCTAGAGTGAGAAAAATTAGGAATATTTAAGTATCAGAAAATATTGCTTGATAGGTTTAGGAAATAAGGGTGACTGTTTTCTTTTAAATGCTATCAAACATACTGAATATTGCAAAAGGTCTTGCATTGCCAAGTAAGCTAGAAACATGTTATTTTTTCCCCTTGTTGATTTCTCTAACAGAAAAATATAAAATATTCATTTTGATGCTAGGTAAATCAGCATTATATCCACAAGGCTCAGAAATGCTACTTAAATGGAGTCAATGTTATAATGGCACAATAATGAAGAAATTTGAATTTCTAGAAGAAAACCTGGAAAATGGATATGCCCCATTATACATAATGATGGTGGTGATAATACTTCATTAGAATCACTTTATTAAGACCATCAATAACTTGGCCTATTGTATATAACAAAGTTTTACCAACACACTTTGTTCAAGTATTACAAACAGTTCCTGCCAGTGCAAAGGAAAAAAGTCTTTGGCTATTTAAACAGTACCTACAGACTGCCTTTTGGCAGCACTGTTTTACAGGAGCTGCAGCTGATCAAATGCTATGCCTTGAAATAGAGTAATATTATTTGAAATACCCGCTGCGCTAAAAATTTGTTAGCTTTTTTTAAATGTGAAATCTTTCAGAACAATTTTTCCAGTGTTCCAATTCCCCCAACTTCCTTTTTCTCTTTTCCCCGCCCATATCAATTTAGGTAATGACGCCCTTCCTAGGTTTTGGAGAAGAGGAGAGCTTTTGGACTCCTTAATCTCTACAATGCTGCCTTACCCAAATATTCCTGCCAAATGCAGTAGAGCTGGGGTTTTTTTTAGATAATTGGTGGCACACTCCAGCAGAAGGAAACAAAGTAGCCAAGATAGGGAGAAAGTTTATGCTGAAATTTATATTCAAACCCGGTAAACTTATAAACAGACAAGTTGGACCCATTCTAGGAAGTAGTCTGAAAACCATTTGCAAAAGGAATTGGAGGTAGAGATTCACAAATCTACCCTTGAGAAAGTGAAATGAGAAAAGGAAAGGTCTTCTGAAATAGAAAGTGTATCAGAAGGAAGAGTAGGGTTTTTCTTCCGGAAGGAACCAAGATTGCTTGTCAGCTTGCTGAGATGTCATCTCCAGCCCAGCTGGAGAGCAACAAGCACTCTACAAATAAATGGAGGGTGCTGTGGCTGCCTTAGTGCAACATACTGCCCAGGCTGCCAGAGAGTCCTAGTCTGTCCCTCTTGGGATGTGATAAGCCACGTGATGACTGATATCCATTGGTGCTGTTGTCTGGAAGTAGAAGTCATGAGGTATTGACTTACTTCCCTTTATAAGCAGGAGGCCAAGTTGTCTGATATCTTCATATGGCTGCTGTTGCTTCGTTGGACTGCTGAAGAGGTTTATGCAGATGAATAGTGAGTTCTGGCATCACTTCCACCCTTACCTGTAGAATGACTGGTCTATGCCATTGGCCCTGCTGACTCTTCAGGAGATGCAGAGTTGGTTTATGGCCAGAATTTCTGGCAGTTCCCCTATGGACCAAGGGAGAGAACAGGACAGCCTTCCCTTTGTCCTGCTCTGTTATTGTGGGGTGAGACTGGGCAAACTCTCAGCAGTTCTGAATTCCCATTTGAAACAGAGACAAGAAGTGCTGCATATGGACAGCAAAACACTGGAATGTCTGCTTATTCACTTCCTCCTAGTGAGAATTATATCTTCCTATTTTTCTTGTGTTTTTGACAGCCATTGAATATATCAGACTGGCAAAGAGACAGCAGCACAAACTGGGTACATGATGTATTGTCCAAAGATTCATAGAATGGTTTGAGTTGGAAGGGACCTTAAAGATTATCTAGTTCCAACCCCCCTGCCATGGGCAGGGACACCTTCCCCCAGATCAGGTTGCTCAAAGCCCCATCCAACCTGGCCTTGAACACTTCCAGGGATGGGGTGTCCACAACTTCTCCGGGCAGCCTGTTCCAATGCCTTGCCACGCTCATAGTGAAGAATTTCTTCCTTATATCTAATCTAAATCTACCCTCTTTCAGTTGAAAACCATTACCTCTTTTCCTATCACTACATGCCCTTGTAAAAAGTCCCTCTCCAGCTTTCTTGTAGGCCCCCTTCAGGTACTGGAAGGCTGCTATAAGGTCTCCCTGAAGCCTTCTCTTCTCCAGCCTGAACAAGCCCAACTCTCTCAGCCTGTCTTCATAGGATAGGTGCTCCAGCCCTCTGATCATCTTTGTGGCGCTCCTCTGGACTTGCTCCAACAGGTCCATGTCCTTCTTATGTTGGGGGCCCCAGAGCTGAATGCAGTACTCCAGGTGGGGTCTCACGAGAGCGGAGTAGAGGGGGAGAATCACCTCCCTCAACCTGCTGGTCACGCTTCTTTTGATGCAGCCTAGGATACGGTTGGCTTTCTGGGCTGCAAGCACACATTGCTGGGTCATGTTGAGGCTCTCATCAACCAACACCCCCAAGTCCTTCTCCTCAGGGCTGCTCTCAATCCATTCTCTGCCCAGCCTGTATTTGTGCTTCGGATTGCCCTGACCCATGTGCAGGACCTTGCACTTGGCCTTGTTGAACTTCATGAGGTTCACACAGGCCTCTCTCTAGCCTGTTAAAATCCCTCTGGATGGCATCCCTTCCCTCTAGAGTATCAACCACGCTACTCAGCGTGGCTTCATTTGCAGACTTGCTGAGGGTGCACTCAATCTCACTGTCCATGTTGCCAACAAAGATGTTGAATAATACTGGTCCCAATACGGACCCCTGAGGGACACCGCTCATCACTGTTCTCCACCCGGTCATCAAGCCATTGACCACAGCTCTCTGAGTGTGACCAGCCAGCCAATTGCTTATCTACCAAGTGGTCCACCCATCAAATCCATGTCTCTCCATTTTAGAGACAAGGATGTTATGTGGGACAGTATCAAATGCTTTCAAAGAAGCAGATGTAATATGGGATGGTGCAGAACATGGGATGGTAACAGTGATTCTTGACTGTTAAGAAATGCTGTTAAAGGTGCTATTTAAAAAAAAAAATATGGTGGCAATGTAGAGAATTCAAGTTGTTCTTTATGTATGGAGTTAACCCAGAAGTTCTGAAATTTTGTTCAAACTTAAGTGGTGGAAATCAACAAAACACATAAGAAGCAAGATGCTACTTTTGATGCCTGATGGGTAGTATTCCACTTCCTTTTGAAAGAAGGAGAGGTAAGAACTGAGCTAACTTTCCTTTGTCACAACCAGGTTACTGAGAGAAAGTACTGTGATTGAAATGTGGTATACCTCAGTGTGGCGGATTGAATAATCGGGCTGTGACCCTAATGCTGTTACAAGGGTAGAAATGGAAGTATGATGGGCTATCTGGAGAAGAAATGGCTGAAGGATGCATGAGGTTTAGCAGGCAAAGAGTTTAGATAATGCTAACAATTTCACTTTGGAATTAAATTAAATGCTAGTAGTATGTCCCAATTATTAATTCAATTACTTGTTTCACTTGTTCCTTTTACTCTGTATGGTATAGCTTGACTAGACAAAGTGGAATAGTTAATACAGCATGTTGAAACATCAGGATTAAATCATCCATATTTTTCTAAATTAAGTGGTCAGGACTTGGTTTAGACTGTAGAAGTGTTTCAGGCAGGACTGATGATCTTCCCATGTTTCTGCAGTTCTTTGCACACTGCTGTCATTCAAACATCACGTCAATTTAGGTGATGCACTTAATTTGACGTAGCATCCAACTCCCACTGGCATGATGTGTGGAAGCAAATGCTTTTGACTTGGCATTAGAGTTGTATCATTGCAGCAAGCACTGCGTTAACATTGCCTGTTGGGTTTTGAAAAACAACTGTGGTTGTATTGCATAGAAATATTTTTCATGAAGGAAAATGTAAAGAGGTTTGGGCCTTGTCTCACTGCTGCTTAAGTAGGTTTTCTATTTGCTTCTTTGGGTGTGCTGATTGTTAACGTGCTAGGAGATTGAGATGGTTATTCTAACTTAATAGATCATCATTTTTTGCGGTAGCCTCTGGAAGTTTTCAAATGTGAATTTTAATCTGGTCCTCAAACATCTTTGGGGTGGGCTGGATTATGCAGTGGGAGCATGAGGCTGGTCATGCAGCACGTGCATGTCCTCCTGAGTTGGTTGGTAGGAGAAGCAATGCACATAGCAGCAGGTCCTTCAGCACCAGTACGTAAGTGGCTGCTGTTTTGGTGAAAGAGTGGGAAGTGACTGTGTGAGGCTCGGCAGGGCTGTCATAGGCGCACATGAATACAACTCCTGTGCAGACAAGCACCGTCATCTTAGTGAGGTATCTAGATGTCTGGAAGAGATGCACAGAGGGAGAAAAGAATGCTGCACAGGACATACAGTCCAAAAACCCCAACCTAGTCAGTCTTAGAGCAGTGAAGCGACTGTCAAGTAACAGTCACTTCCTTTCCTGCTATTTGTTTTCAAGCTCTCAAAGTTTTTTCTTTTAACTTTCAATTTTTGATCCTTTACTGCTCCAGCCACTGTTAAGTTTCATTTCAAGGATGGCAAAGTTTGGTGCATTAGCAGAGGTTAGCTCACCTACTGAAGCACACCTGTGACAGGCCATTGCATTCTTGTTTGGGAAAAAGAAAAAAGCTGTTGTAACACAAGCAAAGACTTTCTAATAATTCTGAAAGAGTATCTCCTACAGCTGAGTTTCATGGCAGGGGCTTTGTTGTTGGGTTTTGTGTTTTGGTTTGGTTTTTTGTGTTTTTTGACAACTGCCTACACTGAGCAGTGTAGCTGGAAAGAATAGTTGCTTGGATTATCTTACGCTGCTTTACAGCAAAGATTTTACTTCCAACTCTCTTAGAACTGATAAAGGCAAGATGCTAGTAGTTTGTCCTGCCTAGTTCTTTCAACTTGGATGTGGACTAATGAACCTTGTCTGTAGTGGTGCTTAACTGGCCTTTAGTTTCCTTTGATAGTGGTTTTCAGGGGGCCGCTTACAGTTTGTGACTGAACAGACTGCTGCACATGGATGCTGATCTTCTGCTCTTCTGCCCCTAAAAGACAGTTTGCCCATATTGTGCTCTTAAGCCAGTAGGGTTTTAACAGGGTTTTAACATGGTTTAGCTGACTAAAGAAGGCACTTGTCTTTCTGCTTTGTGTGTCTTAATGGAAAACTTCATCTGCTTTCACTTGAACTTTGATATAGTCTTGGACAGGTACAGGGTGGTATTTTGTTCTCCTTAAGCTAACAGTAATTCCAGCCATTTTTGCCTTTCATCGCCTTTGAGTATTTTTAACTGATCCTGTACAGGTTGACCACACGGAAACAAAAAGACCCTACTTAAACTAAGAGTTCATGGCTTTTAAAATCATAATCAAAGCAAGCCAGTGAACTTGAAGAGCTACTAGATTTGAAACTTCCTTTTTAACGTGCTTTGAGTATTGCTGTGGAAATCTCTTCTCCGGTTTTGGGTTGGTTTGTATTACGTTGTGAAAAACCATAGCATTTTGTTTCTACTGTTCACACAGTAACTGTTTTGATAAATGATTGTGTGATTAAAGGCCCTGGAGTTGAATACTAATGACTGAAACCTTGTGGGTTTTCTGTATGCATATAACAAACATATTTATCAGTATATAGTTTTCAATAGCTAGGCAGGCAGTTGTTCCACAGTGGGAAAGTGAAGCAAGCAGTTGAACAAAAACCCTGCTGTCATTTGGCAACGCTATCTTGAGCAAAACCTGTAGTTATGTTAGAGACCACTAGTGTTTGGTATGTTGTTGGCAAACTGCTCATTTTATTTGTGATGGCAGATCCCCAAGTGTCTGTATGCTGCAGCACACAGCAGTAGATGTAGCCAGAATTCACATACACACACTTCTGCCTTAAAGCACTTTCTCTCTTTTCATAGAGGGACAGTTTAGGATAGGAGCTTTTTGGTTTATGCTTCTTTTTGTCCTGTCATATTGCCTTCCTAGCTCAGTTTATAATTCCCTCACCTTTCGTGCGCAGATAATGGACATTGAAATCTCTGCATTGTTTTAGTCTTAATCAAGTACTGTTGTTTTTATTTTGGGGCCACGTTTGTTATTTTTAAATGTTTACCCAGCATCTCTGCTTCTTGGGAAAATTTTAAGAGCCATTAGTGACCCATGATAGCAGTGGTTCTGTAAAATGCTGACAGCAATTTTATTTTCTTTTTTCTTTTTTTTATTTCTAAGGTCATTGGAGTCTTGAAGGTCACACAACAGTAGTGAAAGTTTACAAGTGTTAAAACTGAAATCCTATAATTATCTTTGTCCTTAGATGGTAGACAATAAAATCTGGTTAAAAAAAAGAAAAGATGCTTTTTCAGCTTGTAGCTTTATTTCATAAGCTATAAACACCAAAGACCCAAATTCTTCTAAACTTACTTAAATGTGGTAGTACTGGGTGGTTTTGTCTCTACTTGCACTTGAAATGAACTGCATACAGGGGAATGAATATAAACATCAGTCTGGTCTCCAATCCTAACCTGAAACTTGGCCTAGGAACAGAAAATCTCCAGTTCTCCAAAATGATTTTAAGGGATCTGGGCCTCAGTCAAGCTCTGAGAAATTAGGTGACTAGTTCAGTTTCCACCTTAACCATACAAGCTTGTGCATTTTCACATCTTTGTGACCCTTAAGTCAAAGAAAACTAGGCATTTCTGGCTGCTTCTTTTGTGTTGTAATACAGGTCAGAAAGCAACAAAATTCTGGGAGTGGCAAGCCTGTAAAGATAAATGCTGCCAAGTTTCTCACAGCCTTGATTTGAGCTGCATATGTACACTGGTGATTGAGATAAGTACAAGCTGTCCTGGGATGCTCGTAGGAGAGGAGGGAGTCGCTGCTTTGAGCATGTAACACTTTGTAGTTGTGAGATTCTTTTTTCATGACTTTTTGCATTAAAAGTTCTGCTCTAGAGGAGAAGGGAAGACAAACGTAATCAGAAACCTGTGTTATAGGAAGGGCGCAAACCAATCTGATTTTCAATAACCATATGTTGAAGATCACGGAAAGCAATTACATGTAAAAATCCTTCCTTAGGCACTGCTCTGAAGTTGTATTTAATCCATTTTCTTGACAGTTCATGGAAACTTAGGATGCGGCTTTGCTGATTTAGCTGCATAGCTGTGCTCAAGCTAGGATTTTGCCTTTGTTTTGATCCATAAAGTTAAATCATCCTAATCCAGCTAAGTAGTGTAAATTGCTCATTTCTCATCTGTGGCATACCCAAACTGTCTATGTTCATCTTTTCAATCTAGAGTATCACAATATGTTGTGTAAAGCAGCATCCTTCTGCAATTCTTTGCCAGTCTTCCCATATGTCTATTGAAGTACCTTACACCATTTCATAACCTTATAGCTTCATTGTCACATTCCCAGTTATTCTTCTCCATCTCGCTTCATTATATCTTGGCTAAAATAAGAGGATAAATTCTCTGGGCCAGAGCCTGTGTTTATGTACTGCACTAAGAAGAGGTGCCATAAAATAATACAAGTACCTGAATCAGAAGGGTAGGTATGGATGGATAGCTTACAGGACAAAGGAGATTTTCAGTAAAGGAATGTTTTTAATTGCTTGCTTTGTTTTAGTGGGATCAGAGCAAGTTAGGAGCTCTTCTGAAAAAATGTGTGATCTTAATAAAGTATATCTTAATTTCTCTAGTTAGCTAGTAATTTTTTGTTTGGGAGGCTGAAACTGCTGCAGATGATAATTTTTTACTTTAGAAAGAGTTGGTCCTCTGCAAAGATTTGAAAATTGCTTGGCTGAACTCATACCACATCAAGGAGTACTGCAGGCTCACTGGTGCTGGAGAGGTAGACCCTGACAAATGAGCAAGCTTCCCAGAGCCAAGATATATAGCTTTAACTTGAGTAGCAGAAACTGGTGCTCAAATAGATTAGCAATGCTTTACATAGCCTTATCTTTCATCAGTCCAGGAGGCACTTGTTGCCATATTAACAAATTCTTTTAGGACACTGTTTTGTTATTTAACACAAGCTTGGCAGAGCATCAGACAAAACAGTTCTTCTGTTCTCCCTGAGCTATTGTTCTTTCCCTCTAATCTTCCCCAAAGTCTGTTGCAGAAGAGAAGCAGGATCCTGCAACTTCTGTCAATCGTTCCTCAAAAAAAAAACCCCAACAACCCAAACCAAAATAAAACCAAAACACCCTGACCCCGCCACATGTCATAATTGTGTGGGTGTGGTGCTCTGTTCCAGTGCTGCATTCCCTGAGATGGAGTCACCTCTGAATATGCATGTGCTTTAGTCATCTACATTATTTCATGACTATTTGATCTTAGATAGCAATAGAAGTGTGTCTTTTATGTGGCTATAATTTGCACCAGTGTGCACACTTATTTAGAAAAGCTATGTGTACTTTGTCACTGCAACATCTTTCTGCTAGTGGTGCTGGATGTGCCCCTTCCATTCCTAGACCCTCACAGGGTCTTTTTCCCACCTCTCATGGCTGGAGACAACACCTTTTCTTCCTTGGCATTCAGTACCGCTGCAGCTACTTATCTCATTGTGTGAATGAATAGAAATGGATGTCAGATGACCCTTAGAGGCAAGAAAACATTAATTAACAGCACTGAGCAGTTTTCAGATGACGAATAACTTTGTTTGCTCCATGGAAACAGCATTCCTCACTAATCCATTATATATGCAAACTTGTTAAGCTCTTCAAAAGGCTTGAGCCTGTGAGATGCCTGATGCTGTGAATTGCTATGGAAGTCATGGCAAGTTACAGCAGGTGTTGCTTGCTTGCAGGAGGAATTAAGGATCCTAGTAGATGAGGGAAGGAGATGCTGGTGTATTTAAGTCAGTTAACAATGTTCATGTGACTGTTGCATGTTAAATGCATATTTTAAGCAAAGAAGGAAATGGATTAATCTCTCCTTAATTAGAAATCTGGTATCTGAGGGAGGAAGGAAAAGAGTTCTTCTGCTGAGTAGCAGCAAGTTATGCTGTTAGCATAACTTACTATGGAAGCCTGGTAGTTAAATCTCCCAGGTCATAAAAGTGACAGTTGAGGCCACAGAAGCAGTTGGGAGACTTATTACAGATCCTGTATTTTCCTGTGAGTGCAGAAATATGGTCATATCTCTTTCTGAGCTGTACAAAGAGCTTACTAACTTCTGTTAGCTAAGTGTACAGTAAATGAGTTTATCGACTTAGTAAAGTGGCAGCTGCCAACAGGTAGGATGGAAGTAAATGAAGAAATAAAATGTGTTCGTGGTGAAGGATATGAACTTTATGTAGTGTTAGGTGAGTGTGGGAACATTTGCCTTTAAGATAACCACCAGTGAGAAGAGAAAGTAGGGCTAGATCTAAAACTGATCCTTTCTTGCTCCTTTCCCAGCATTTTGGGCACTGCTGGTGAGGTCTGCAGGGATTGCTCAGTCTTCTCTCAGGCATCACAAAGTGTGTAATGCATCTGCTCCTAGGTCTGGAGGTCTCCAGTGTGCTTAAAACTTGAGTTTTCTGAGAAGTTTGGGCTGGTATTTGTTCTTGGCCCAGGTCTTCCTATAGTGCTGCAAAGGTGTGGGGCTTTTTAAACTTTTTTCTTTCTTTCCTAAGTTCTGAGCAAGAAAACTTCTCTGTGAATCAGTACTTTCATGGAAGTCAGGTGATTGCCACAGTTCAGCTGTTTATAGCAGGCAGTGAGCTAAGCTGCTTGCAAATAGTGTTTCCATTGCCCTCTCCACATCTGCCATGGCACAGACTGACAGAGCTAATGAATTCAAAGTCTTCTGTATAATCCAGTTTCACACTGCTTGACTCCATGCCCTTTAAAAACATTGTGTATTTTAATTTCCCCTCTTCCTGTTTTTCCAAGGATTTTTTAACCTGTGTATACACATATATGTATATTTAAAATAAAAACTAAATGCACACATGTATATGTTTAATTGCCTATGCTATGAAAATTCATCAGTAAGACTTGTCAGTAATATATTGTGGAACTGGAGATGGGAGAGAGAGCAGATGGTTTGCACTGAAATGCCTCTTGCCTTCTGGATGGGCTTAACAATACAAGATTTGGATGCAAAGTTATGGTACTTGATCCTAGGGCTTAACTGAAAGGCATGGCCGCAGATAAAGCCGAGCATCTCAATTCAGAGAGAGTGTGTCTGTGTATTGCTGGACCAGGGTCTTTTTCTTCCATTCCCTTTAATCATTTGAAATTAAATAAGGAAAGATAAAAGCACTTAAGTAGCCTAATACTTTCAGAGGTGGATGTCAAAGGCACTATTCTGTCTATTGACACTGAGAATGTTTCTGATAAGAGAATTTTTTTTCTTTGGAAAATGTTGACTTGTTGGAATCAAAACTTTTTAATGGGAATACATGTGTCTGGGGAAGCAGAGGTACCATCTGTTTTTGAAATGGCCAGAAGTTCAGTTACTAAGGGTATTTGTCTGAGACTTGGGACCATGCACCCAAATCCAGTCTCTCCTTGAGGAAGGCAAATCCCAGTTTTCAGGAAAACATCTTTGAAGAGACGTGTTTTTATCCTAGTGTGAAGTAGAAGAATATTCTGCTAACTAAATATTTTGCTGTAACTACTCAATATCTAGGGCAGAAAGAGCACTTTGCAGGAAAACAGACACTGCTAAATGCCTCAGCAGAGGCATGTTGTGTCTGACATTCAGTGGTTTTTTAGCAAGGCTGGAGATGTGCAGCTGCAGCGGAGCTGAGCCACCACGCTCTGTGGTGCCCAGGAGGTGCAGCACTGCACAGTAAAGCTTAGCCATGATCTGTTTCAGTGCTGCCACGAGCTGTAGAGATGCCCGTACCCATTTCACAGATCAAAAGAGTGGTTGCTGACTGCTCAAAGGTGACGGACTCTCCAGGGAAAGCCATCTTCCTTGCAGCTTCCTTCTGCTGTTTCATAGCCCACAGAACCACTAAGACAAATACCTTTCGTGTGCTCCTGCTGCTGGAGGCACAGGCCTCTGAAGTCTTTCTTTGCAGTTTGAAGCAGTGTTTGCTAATAGCACAGGTTCTCAAACTAATGTTGTTTGTACATGGTAGAAGTGTATTTCTATAGAAACATCCACTACAGGTAATAATCAAAGTTAATAGCTTTTCATCCCATCAAGAAGCTTTCAAGCAGGATAAGTATATGAGGGGCTGGATTAGAAAATGTAATTTAATGCTGAAGTAGAATGGCTTTGCATTCTAACCAGGTAATTCATAAGCTCCCCATACCCCCTGCAGGCATGGTCTGTCAATTTTTGAAGATTAAAAACTTAAGCATTATTAAATGACTTTCTTCTCAGTAAGAACATCTCATACTTGACATCAAATACAGGTCTCCCAAGCAATGTTCAATGGCAAATGGAACTGAGTGGGAGTAGGTTTGTTTGGAACTGAGAGCAGAAGTTCTGCATGTGCAGTATCCTGCTTGGGGAGAAAAAGCAAGCTTCAGTTGTGGGTCTGGACAGTCAGGATCCCTGTCATACATACTCCACTGCACTGATTTGGGGGGATGACTGTGAAGCTGTCCATCTTTCTGTGGTAATCTTGACAGACTGTCCTAGAGCTTGCATTTCTGACAAAGCAACTCTAAGCAGCTCTTGGTGTAAATTATTCACATCATCACAAAGTCCTGAACTTGTGCCATGTGGACTTGTAATTCAAGGAAACAAGCCTCTGTTAGGATAGACACTGGGAGGTGTTTTCATAAAGGTTTTTAATGAACTCTTTTTAAATTATTTTTCACACTATAAAATGCATTTCAGAAGCAAGATTATCAGTTACAATATCAATATGCAGGTGATCAGCTGCACAAAGTTCAACTAGCAGCCAGTTACCAGTGGTATCCCTTGGGTATTGATACTGGGGCCAACACTGTTTAATATCCAAGTTAATAACCTAGATGATGGTATAGAGTGTGTTCTCAGCAAGTTTGTGGACAATACCAAACTGAGTGGAGTGATTGATATGCTTGAGGGCAGGGAGAACATCAACCAGTTGGAAAAATGGCCTGAGCAGCACCTCACAATGTTTAGCCAAGACAAATGCTGAATCCTGCACCTGGGAAGGAATAACCCCGTGCAACAGTCCAGGGTAAAGGCCAACTGACTAAAGAGCAGCTTTGCAGAAAAATGCCAGAGGGGACCTTGTAGGCACCAAGTTGAACATGAGGCAGCAGTGTGCCCTTGCACTGAAGAAACCCTACAGCATCTCAGGCTGCATTAGCGAAAGTGTGGCTAACAAACTGAGGGAAGTAGTTCTTTCTCCTCATTTGGCACCTGTGAAGCCACACCTGCTATACTGTGTGTGTTTGAGCTCCTCAGTCCAGGAAAGACATTGGCCTAATGGAGTCAGTCAAGTGAAGCACCATCAAAGATGGTCAAGGGCTGGAGCACTTACCTGTAAGCAAAGGCTGAGGGAACAGAGCTTATTTTGCTTGCAGAACAGACAGTCTTGGGGAGATCTTATTGCTGCCTACAACTACTTAATGGAAGAGTAAAGACAAGATGGAGCCAGACTCTTCTGGCCACGCTAAGGTGGGTTAACGTCAATTTGTGCTGTCGCACTGGCTGTCAGACAAGCGTGCTTGGCTCTGCTGTTGTTTCCTCAGCAGCAGAAGTTAAATCCTACTGCCTAACTTTCCATCACTATTTCCAATACCTGTGTAGTACTGACTACCCCAGAAGTACTTTGAGCTATACCAAAAGGTACATTCAGTGACATAGTCATAAAAATAGCAGCTATATAACATCTTCTGATATTGTCACACTATTCAAATGGGATTTTGCAGATTCAATCGATGGTCTAGATAGTTCCTAGGAAGCTTTTAACTTTTTGAACTTGAGTGGAAAAAATCTATTACATTTGTGTATTTGTGGCATGAAAGGATACCTCTAATCTAAAATCTTGATTAGAAACATAAGTCCTCTGAAAACACTGAAATAAGTTATAATTGATCAGTCCTTATTCAGGTTAAGTTAGATTTAATGGATAGAGGAAAGTAATTAGGCTATTTGCATACAGCTTGCATTCTTGTAGCTAGGCATCCTGAAGCCAGCATATTTGCTGAGACGTGAAGTGATACCGTTTTGTTAATAAAGAGGGAATAGAAGGCCCTATCCAGCAACACACTGAGTGTACAGAGACTATTCAGGAAAAATCTGATATCCTTCATTACTTCTCAGAAGGGATTTGGCACCTCATTGCTTCTGCTGTTCAATGAGCTCAGCGGCCATGAAATTTGCGGGCTTTGAACCTCTGGTAGCAATAGTATGACCCAAGTACTTGTATATCAGGCTCTACAAAATTAGAAGATACAGAGAGAAAGGTTCTGCCTAAAATTTAATCCAAAACCTAGCTCATCTCTGCTGTCGTTCAGATCCATAAATTTCCTTGTGAAATACCTATCATAATTATGGACTTGTTGTTTGGGCTAATTGGGATTCATTCTGGAGTTTTGGCAAAGAGTTCCTGTCACCAAGAGCTTATGCACTTTTATTCTGATTCAGTATTCATTTTAGTAACTATGTGAGTTGGTGGGGGGGTTGGTGGGGGGAATAGTTTTTGTGTGTGTGTTTTTGCCTGGTTTGGGTTTCTTGTGGGGGCTGGGGTGGGGTTTTTCTAGGTTGCATTCCAGAACTTTCATTCTAACTCCTGTCCTAGCAATCCTAACTCCTGTCCTTTCATTCTAACTCCTGTTGTATAGTTATGCAAGGAAAAAAGAGAATGAAGGAGATTGGGAGAAATAAACAATATCTAAACATAAATATTTGGAGAACCTTCAAGCGAGACAGCTTTTACCCAACCCTTGGTAAAACTGCAGAATTGTAAAGAATCAAATGGTAAAGGAGCAGCAGGACTAGGGCTGGAAACAGTATTAATAGCAGACTCATCATTCAGTTCCCAAGGAGAATCTTGCTATCTAAGGCTCTCCAAGCAACACACAACTATCAACTGCTTTTTCAGTCGCAGTGATACCACTGAGTGTTATGAAATCTGCCAGGTAAATTGATTGCATGTACTCAGTTAAACAGTGATTGCTTTGGGTAGGAACAAAACTCAGGGCAGGAAACTTGGAGTCAGGTCTGGACTTCCAGATGAGGAAGATGAGTGTGAACAATAGTGTGGGTAGGGTCATTTCTAATGTATTGGAAATGGTTTAATTCTAAACCTGTTTACATTTGACCTATTAGGCTGAAGACATTCTTTCTTCATTAGTCTTGGCTTGAGAAGATAAGCTTTTCTGTTTAGAGATTAAATTAACTGGAACAAATGAGACCAAATTGCTTTTTCCAAATGTTTATAGACTGTAATAGTGCATGCTGTCATCTAGAGAACATCACCTGCACGTTTCTTTAGTTGGAGTTTGCTTTCTCCTAAGGGTTTATTAGTATCTTGAAAGTGATGGTTTTGTTCTTCTTTTGAATGTTTTATTTCAAGTGCCGGGGTTCTAAGCAATATTTTTCAACAGCATTCTGCTTCCAATAGTCCTATAAGACCCTTTCTAATTTAATCTTGCTTTTTTTTCTTCATCCTCACAAGTTTATTCCCATTTCTGAAAAGCCTTGTGAAAGTTCTGGCAATTTTGAATTCATTTTTTTGATCGATTCTTCTGTCTTAACACTTTGCCCGTTTCATGTCTGTTCTGATATCCATCCACTTCGTAGCATATCTGTTGCTTCACAACTGGAAGGCCTCTTTTGTTATCGGTCCTCCCAAACTGTCTGGAGTTCCCACCATATGAGTCCTGGGGAAAAAAAAAAGGGTAATTTTCTCATTTAAGTTATGCTCCCAAGATTTTTCTTTTAGCTAGCGTGGAGAGGCATCATTTTGAAGCATGTGTGTGGTGGAAATTTCATGGTCACCCTGCCTGTGGAAGGTCCTTCCCAGATTACTGCTGTTGCTCTTTTTAAAGCTATCAGGCAGGAAGCAGGTGCTGCAGGAGTGTTGATGAAACATGGAGCCTTTTGCCTTTAGGTTACAGGCTCACATTCACAACTTTTGTTACAACCAGAGGGTGATGACTAGTGTCACATGTGTTGCCTACCATATTTGTTGGCTACGCTCTCTCCTGTCTGATTTCTGGTGGAAAGATGGCCAGAGTGTGGAGAACGATTGAGGAATATTTTGCTTGCTTGGCAAACTAGCATGAAAACTACGGGAACAGAGATCTAATATTTGTTGGATGACTCAACAATGAATTTATGGCAGAAATACCACTGAGGAATTTCGAGTTAAACTGTTGTAAACTGTCCTCTGATTCCTTGCTAAGTCAGATTACCTGAGGTCATGGTTGCTTTACAGAGGGTTCTTGACTGATTTCTTCTTAAAAGTTTTGGAGTAATTGTTAATATACACAGTATAGAAAGCTGACTCAGGAGAGCTCTCCTGTATTTTCCGCTTCAGTAAGAAATCCTGTCACTCCCTCTAATTGGAAACCTAATTGCCCTTTCATTCACCTTACTCCGTAGCATCTTCCTCTGGATGATGTAAGACTGGAATGAGCATGCAACTAGAGCGGGTAACAAAGAAGTAAAACATAGTGTTTGAACATGCATTTTCTATCATGAATTGTCAGAAGTTTAACGTGTGTTAATTAGCTGCTTCATGTAATGCTAATTCTTTCTAAGCTTGCTATTTGAAGTGCTGACCATCACCTGTAAATGACTGGACACTTTGAATTCACACTTAGGGACTAACACTTGCAAAGTTAATCCCTCTCCCTGTCTGTATGTTTTCTAGACAACTTCCAAGCCTTTACAGATGCATTATGCAATGCACCAGTCACATTTTGGCTGGGAGTTGTTTTCATCTGAGATACCTACAGTTGGTGCATTTTGCTGAATTTAATTATTTTCCCTTGCTCATTGTCATTAAGGTTGTATACGTCGGTGGCCTGCAGTGGGCCATAACACGAATTAAGAGGACATGACTCAGCTGCCAAACTGCACAAGCAGCATGAAGGAACAAAAAAAGCTTTCGGTTGAGTAACCTCTACTGACTTGAGGAAAACATAGCTTGCTCCTGGCTGTCTCTTTGGTTTTCAGAGTGTTGCAAAAGCCTTGCCAAGGTTGTTTTGCTTGTTCTGTTCCAGACCAACATTGTGTGACTGGCGTTCTCTTGCCACCGTTACCCAAGTTCAGTTATCGTAGTAGAGGAACATTAGCCATAGAATCATAAAGCCAGTTGCAAACTCCCTAAAGTTCAGATTTCTTGACTGGTCTTTTGGTTCAGGTCTGCTAATTTGTTAAGGTCTACTTTTGTTTTAGGAAAAAGAACATATGAAAACACATTACGCTAGGAAATAATGGCAGGAATAAGACTTTTCCACTCGCAAATGAGCATGTTGGCTACTCTTGTCATACACATGGGTTTAAATACAAAACAGTTTTAAGTTGCACTAATTCTCTATATATGAAGCATAATGAAACTTAAGTGAAAACAAAACCCTGCTGCTGTTTGTTTTGTTTGGATATTGGCAAAGTTCGAAGCATGCTTTTTCTTCCTCCTTTCATAACTGTTTCAATAAAGTGCAGACAAAATTAACTAAGAATTACTCTGTCCCCGTTTGTAAGTGAAAACAGGCATCTCTGAATGCCCTGTCTATTGTTAAGGTATGCACAGTATTAGCATGGTATAGAGTATTTTGTTCCTGCTGTGGAACTACTTTTTGCAACCTCATTTTTGGGGAGTTGAACATGGCAGAGTCATTTTAGGTTTTTCTTTAGGAGAAAGAATTTTGCTTTAGAAAGAACAATTAAAGTAAGTGCGAAAAGGCTTTGAAGGTAGCATATGCATGGTCTGATGTCTGAAGAACTCCAGAGTGTTTTATCAGCATCATCCACCCTTTTTTTCTTTTTCCTCCCTCTGTCCTACTGCATCCTTACCTGAAATCACTGTTCTGACTAAAGGGCAAAAATCAGTCTACACTACATACTGACAGAACCTGAGAACCTGTCAAGCAAAGCATGAGAAAACTTCAGGTGTTGAAAATACTTGTTTCATTATTTAGCCTGTGGCATGGTGTCTTGGCAGTAGTTTTCATTTGCTTTCATACTCTCAATGTCTAGTTACTCTGAGCCCTCTGAGCCAGGCCCTTTCTGGTTTAACAGCATGTTAAAAGTGCTGCTTTGCATTACCTGTACCTCAGATAAGTTTCTTTCAACTTCTTCCAGAGCTGCGGATTGGCAGTTGAGGTATGTCATTGCTTAAACTTTTTGAGGATGAAGCTCTCAGTTAAATGAGAAGCCATTACCTTGAGTCTTACCTTAATGGGATATCTTCATATGTGTCTCAAGGTGGTGAGTCATCTCACGAGCTTGAAGATGCTGTCTTTTAAACTGTGTAGACTCTTGATTCACTACTTCTGATATCGTTTGAATTTCCGGTGTTATTTTTGTCTGACATTTCTCTTAGTATTCTGTTTCTTTACTCATCACCCTTATGTCTGTCACCTTATACTTTTGATTCTTTTGAAGTTGCAAGTAAATTTTTCCACAAATGTTTTATTTTCATTATTGTAGTGAGTAAGAGGATATAAAAATAAGGTACATTCACTGCAACTGCAGGAGCCTAATCTTAAACCAGATGCTGTGCTGGAATGGTGCAGTACAGAGTCAGGCCCAAAATAATGATTGATTTTAATTTATTGTAAACATGGGATTTTTTTTCCAAGCAGCAATTTTTTTGGATGAAAAGTACCCAGAATATCTGAATTGACTCTAACATTACAGCCATCCAAAACATTCATAATAAAATCCAAACCAGCTCAAACATACTTGGTTTTTAGTGTTTCATTATAAACCCTTAACTTAGCCAAGGTTAGCAACCCTCTGAAAACCTGGCCAGAACCGTGAGGGAATCTAAGAATGAGAGAATCTAGGTCAGTTCATTCTTTGTGGATGGAAACATGTAAAACTTGACGGTTTTACGTGGTTTCAGCTTTTTAGCCAGGTAAAAATTCAAAGTTGCATTAAGCTCCAAGTGAGCAGTATAGCTAAAATGAGTGGCCTGCTTCCTACGTTGTGCCTACATGGTCCTCCCCCCTTGCCTGAGCTGATTCAGGTTCCAATGCCTTGCATTGGGTCCATGAAGAAGAGGACGATGCTCATCGCTGATCTTCTACGTGACACAAAAGATCTGTAATTGTAGTCTTTATTTTGCCTTTTGGGGCATTATTTCAAGAGCACAGGGCAAACGGGAGAGAGAACTAAGGGCAGATTTTCCAGAAGGGGGCAATGGGTTGAGCTTCCCACTGGCAGTGCTGTCTGTTGCAGTATGTGTCCTCCAGCATCACAGGACCTGGGAGGAGAACACTTCTTGGAGCCAGAACCCTGACTGTATCAGCAGAGTGCACTAGCCAGGCACATGAGAAAAAGGATTTTCTGTCTCCAGTACAGAGTGCTTGTTTATCCTCAGCGTTGGCATGTTTCTGGTGGGTCTGAGGAAGAGGGGAAGAATATGCCCAGTATGTACGCTTAGCTGTGATCAGGGGAAAAGGCTTGGTCCTAGCTGAGGTAGTGGAACATTTGATGTCATCAAGCGTAAGATTTGGTAGTGTTTCTTGTAGTCTTCATCTTTAAGTGTTAGTTTTAGTCTATTAATGGGTAGGTAATTTTGTTCCCAGAAGGACTAAACTCCGGTGATATAGGGCCCCTTTAGTGCTGACAGCCTGTTGCCAGTTCGAAGGCTAATCAAAGCTGAAACAAGCCTAGTGTGGAAAATACAGGTGGAAAGGGTGCTGCACACATCTTGCCTCATACCTGCTTGGTCCTATCCTGTGTGAATAGGATGTCACAGAATTTATAAATTCAATGGATGCTCCTATGTGGGTAACCAAAGGTTCTCTTCACTGGCCTCCTAGACACATTGTGGGCTATGTTGCGTGGCCTTCTGCGCAGAGAGAAAATCTCTTGTGGTAACAACTGATAAATCTTTATTTTTTAATAGCTCCTGTTGTAGCTGCACTGTAGCTGGGAGAACTTAGGAAGTTTCACAACAATAAAAATAATGATTATGAAAGTAGTCTTTCAGTGGGATCTTGACTTAAAACCATGCCACATCATAAATCACCAGGCTAGTAGGCAATTCAAAGTACCAATTATATCCAGAATTATTTTGGGTGCTATGACATTATTAGTGCTAAAATTGCTCCATTGCCTCAGCCAGCAGAAACTCTCAACAGGTTTTTTTGTTTGCTTTGTGTGTGAGGGTGTGTTTGGTTTCTTTGTTTGTTCGGAGTTTTTTGGTACATTTGAAGAAAACACATCTTCAGTGCTTGTGTCAGTAGTAGTTATTTGCAGACTCACAGGACAAAATGAGCATCCGGATAGAAATGTAGGACATGCAAATGAAGTGTGATTGCAAGACATCCTGGGAAAGTAGTTTGTTTTATCAGATGAATATAAATATTTTTCATAATGAGAATGGTGGTTTTACCCTTCTCACAAATATAGTGTGGGGGAGAGAGTATTAGAAAAGCAATGTGTAAGAAATTAAGTCAGTGAAACAGAGGTTGGTATTTCTGATCGGGTTCTCAGTATTTTAGGAGCTCCTGTGTAACTATAGGAATGGACAGAACAAAAATTTGTTTCTGTAGGCAAATTATAAAGAGAAGAATATACTAAATCAGCTTTGCTTGAGTACCATGTCCAACTTAAAGCAGCTATCTACAGAATTCAATTCTGCTTAGTGAGGATTAAAATTATTTTAACAAGGCCATTTATATCTGATTAGAATTGATGTCTAAGGCAAAAATACAAGAAAAAGAGGCGGTAAAGAGGCTAAATAGCCAAGTACTCCTGTCCTGGCATTACCTTCAGAAAAAGGCACAGAGCTGACTTTCATTCAGACCCTTCAATTCATTCATTTTAATTTCTTCTAAGAGATTGCTATTTTATAGAGGTGGATGCCAGATCTGTAGCTTGCAGTCGGCCTCCAAGTTGCTCAGGCTGTGAAGATGTGGACAGGGAGCGGACAGTAAAGTCTTCTGAGGTGTCCCAGCCTGCCTCTTACAGATGCCCCCTGCTCTTCATGCAACCCAAAAAGCAGAATTTCCTCTTGTGCTGGAGGACCCTGGTAAATGTCCCTGGTGATCCCCTGTTTGGGGCCTGCCTGCTGCCCTAGTCATGGCCGACAAGCACGTACAGCTTTTACATTGCAGGGGACTGAGCAAAAGTGTGTTACTTCTGTGTCGAGCACACAGTGTTGCACAGGACAGGGGACTGGCTCTTGTGTGCACAGGTCTTGAAAGTCACTGGAAGAGGCTATATGGTCTGAAAGTTGGGCAATTCAGCTTGAACATCAAACTGGTAGTACCACTGCTGAAGGCTGGGAGCCTGGGATGGTGCCCTGAAGCGAATGAAACTTTGCTATAAGTTCTTTGTGCTGTCTGGATTATTATGTTATGCATTAGAAACATGGTTTTCACCTTCAAATACACAAAAGAAGTGAATATGAATTCGCATATGAAGAAACTGAAGCTTTCTGTTTACACTTTAGCTAGTGATCCCAATTTTCCTGAAATGCATATCAAAAAATCTCACTGGGAGCTTGAGAATGTGGTTTTTTTTTTTAAAACTGCTGTTTTTCACTCCATGTCTTGTTTTTGATGGGGGAGGGGATAGTGTTGGCATTCAAATACTATTGGCTCCCTCTTGTGGCTAACGTAAAAAAAGAAAAGGAAATAAAAATACATTAGTGTTTGTTAGTTCTAGTATGGAGTAATTTTACTGCGCAGGTTTTAATGCCTGTTAGAGATAGTGATTTTTCTGTATCTTAACCCTTTCTAAATGCTTTCCCTGGTTGTCCTGCCAATGTTTAACAGGGAGGGGGGAGGCAGAATATAATAAAAGGCTGGAATTAAGTGGTAACAGTTTATTTCAGGTACAGGTGGTCATTTGTGTTCAGGCAGGTTTCAATGCAGGGCACTAGTCTTCTGGGGAATGCTGGCTCTTTGCAAGCAAATAGTCCTTAGCCCTGCTCCATCATCTAAATATTTCTGCATTTCAGTGTTTTCACATTTGCCACATGTAAATACATGGGGGGTGTGTGTGTGTGTGTGTGTGTGTACAGAGTTACATGAGGTTGCTGTTTACATTTCTGATCATGATTTTAGTACATCACGAAATTTTTCACTTCCAGAATTACTCAACTGATGAAGCTGCAGCTGCAATAGAAAGTATGGTTGTGTGGTCAGCGATTACAAGACTTCCTTCAAATTTTTCTAATGAAATAGCACCTTCACCTCTGGTTCAGTGGCCAATATCTGCTGTCTTTGTTTTCTTGCTCACTTTTTTTACTATCCAAATATTAGCATTTGAAGTGTTACATAATAGAGAGTTGCAGAATAGAGCCTGTGGATATCACTCTATGTATGAGGCTAGCAGTAACTTTTTTCCCTATATCCCCCATTTTCATTCACTTCAGTTAACACTAACTTGGAGGGAAAGGTCTCTGAGATTACTGTGCATTTATGATGTCTCTACCTTATCTGATTTTTTTTTTTCCTCTCTAGCAACTTATCACAAATATTTTTATTGCTAGTGTAGATTCTGTAATTTAGGATATTCTGCCGTCTGATCTTTGATGTTAAAGGCTTAATTTTTCAAGTGCCTCTTAGTGGGCTGGCATGGTTTTTATTCCATCACAGCAACATGGAAATCTTTGCTCTTGCTAGCACATGTTCCCCAGGCTGTTCCAAGGCACTTTTTTCACATGTCATTAAACTACACCATCAGATATTTAATGAATAGATTACACTGCCTTTGTTCTTCAAATGAAGGATTAAAATGACTTTGTTCATCTGGTTTTAGAAACAGTTGTCCCCATGACTAAAGAACTTGTATGCTTAAGGAAAGTTGTTAAATGAAAAGTTACATTGGTTGTTACAGGGCTTTTAACTTTTTTTCTGTATGCTAGTTAAGATGTATTTAATGTTAAGTATGAAAAGAAGAGGTTTTTTCATTTTCTTTGAGACTTGTTTAAAATACAGAAGACACAAAATATTTAGTAGAACTCTTAACTGGAGTCACTGCATTTAGCATAGTTTAACTATAGGCTTGATCATGGAAATATTAAATTGAAAACATGGAGGTCTTGGTCCTTGTTCATCTAAGATCCAGTGATAAACAGACATACAGATCTTTCTTAGGGCCACCCATTATTTTAGTTTTAGTCTGGAATCCACCCGCTGAAGTTCCCTTGTTTCATTCCATCGGAGCGCCTCTTAAACACTGCGCGCAGGTTGCTGGTTACATTTGATCCAGTCGGTGACTGCTACTAATCTGTCTGGTTCTGAAATTTGTCTGAAACACCTGGTCTCCTGTAACGCATCCGAAGCTGGTGGGAGCTACAGAGGAGACGGAAGCTAGGAGCAGACATTTACTCCTCTCACATACTTAGGTATACTGCTGTTCTTTATCAAATGCACCATACCACTACATGGCTTGGGCAGCCCCTGAGACATGTCTGTAGATACCAACATCAAAAACTGTATGGCTTAAGCAGCAGGGCACCAAATGCAGTAAAAGCTTTTAATGGGCTTTTATTTTGATTTTTTGCACCTCAGAAGTAGCACCAAGGAAACAAAGAATATCACCTCAGTTGCTTTAATGCTTCGGGTTTTGCCTCCCTGTCAGCTGAGTTAAGGATCCAGCTGAAAATCTTCCATCTTGTTCCAGCTGGCCAGCATCCACCTGGAGCAGAACCGCAGGTCTGTCAATTGAGTGATTTCGGAAACTATTGATTCTCCAGGGGCTGTAGGAGACAACTGCTTAATGATTTTAAAGGATTTTGGATGTGCATTTATTTGCAAAAGGCCCAGTTGTTTAACCTCTAGAACCCATAGTCAGACATATTTCAGCTTCTGATAATGCACAGACATACAGTGTAAGTGTGAGTAGACGCACTGAGATGAGTAGCAGTACTTACTGCTGCTGCTTAATGAGCCGTGAGGCCTCCTTATCTTGGCAGGGAGCAAACCATGAGTTCCTCTAAAGTGCTGCTCCTACTGATAGACCTGTTCTCTGTCGGAGAATGCTGTTCCCTTTGAAATCAAGGAGCGGCGCAAGATGCTGATGCTCCCCCCCACCTCTCACTTCAATTTGGGAAGCGAATGAAAAGAAGTTTCTAACAACACTGGAAAATGCACTTTTAACCATACGTGCCACCCACAAAAGAGTTTTTGTTTTGAAATATCTTTATGGCTTTTGTTGTTCTATGCTCTAATACATCATCAAAATTAGAATGAAGCCTATAAAAAAACCTCTTCGGACACCTTTCTTTAGAGAATATTTTTACATTTTGTTAAAATATGAAACGAAGCTAAAGTTGAACTCTTAAAAACTTGTCTTTGTTTTACCTCATATTTTTCAGAGACATTGAGTTTCTGCATTTTACCATATTTTAAAAGTCACTGGGATTAAAAAATTAGCACCATAATATCTTCAAAGGATAGGTGTTTATGCCTGGCTTCTAAGGAAAATCTAGATATACATATATACTATGTAAAATCTGACTCATCACCCAGGCTTTTGATAGTGTAATGCTAGACAAGCCGTTTAAATGCCAAGCCAAGTTACAAAAGTGGGCTTTGTCAAATCTGGGATTAGAATGAATGTTTCTGGCTTTTTGCTTGTAATGATTATACCATCAAAGTAAATTCTGAAGCCTTTGACCTTGGTTAATAATTTTCTTATGTCAGTGAGTTCTTAATGTAGCAGTCTGTTGGGCAATAATAGGGAAACATCTATTGTGATTTCCATATTTTTGGTTTTCATGGCACAACAGTATCACACACTGTCGCACACTTTGGCACGTGTAAGTGCTGTGGTAAAGGAATAGTCGAGGTTTTAACAGCATGTATATTTTTATATTACGAGCTGCAATGCATATGTCTTAATTTCATGAATCAGGCTGTGTTGTTTTTTCTTCTTTCTTGCTCTTTTGTAAAACTCTTACATCATTCTGAAAGTGGTCAATTAAAGAACTGCTCTCCCTTTTGCAAACAGGGTTGTGCTGTACAGATTTATTTGATACAGAACACAGCTTTTGGAGCTATTAAACATATAATCAGCAGGGATATGTTTCCCCCAGCTCTTTCCTGAGCAGAAAGTTGCCAGATTATTTCAGTTTTTTGGGTTTTTTTGTTTTTGTTTGTTTGTGTTTTTTTTTTTTAGTTTTTATTATTCGAACTGTCCATCAGATTCTGAATAGGTGAAGTAATTTCCACATACAGATGGTTCATGCCTTCTTACATGGGCCTGCTTTTCCCTTCTGGATTCGTACAAGTAGATTAACAAACAAAGCTGTGAGCCAGGAACTAGCCAGCAGCGTGCTCAGCCTCTCTGGTCTCTTCCAGACTCCTCCTGCTTTGCTCTGTCGGTGGCGTCGGGCTGTGCTCCACGTTGTGCTGGCAGGGAGCTGGCTTTGCAGGGCTCCTTCTGGCTTTGCACAACACTGGTGGAGTCTCCTTTTAGCTTCTATAACCATGCATGGCTTCAAAGACAGCCAGGCCTTGCCGAGTGATGGTAGCCTTTCGTGTACTTGAGCAAAGGGACTCCCTGGATTGGAAAGGGGTGCCAAGCTGGGTACTTTCCCCACGCGTCGGGAAGAGTGCAGATAGCAGCTACATCTGGGCGGTCTCATTGGTGCAGGTCCTGCCCTGGGTGGGTGCCGAGTCTTGGAGGAAGGTGGCATGAGCCTGCAGCCATCTGAGAACGTGCGTGCAGCAAAGCAGAGCCTTCCTCATCTTCACTTTTCTTCCCCGTGCTCCTTTCTGTTATAAATAGATTTCAAAATTTTCATTGGGTTAGCTTGATGTCTCGGGTACTGTTATTAATAAATTTGTTGCTGTAAAGGAAGTCCACTGATTAGGTGTCATGGACCTTTTCAGAGCTCGGTCAGGGGCAACATCCTCCTTTCATTCTGAGAATACGGACAGCTCTCCAGCATGTTGGTGACCTCTCTGCTTTTTGCCAGTATATTCTGTTAAGATCTAATGAGAGACTGATGAGGTACAGTATGACAACAGCTTAATTTCAGTGGTTGTTAGCCATAGGGGCGGGAGTTTCTCATTCGCTCTGAGACTTACTTTCCCGTTGAGCTTGAAACAGGTTTCAGCTGTTGATAGTGCCTCTGAGCCATCTATTATACCTGTGAGTATAATGCTCAGCAATTTCCCCTCCAGTGAGGACATGTTTGAAGCAGGGAGCGCTTTTGGTGTGCCAAGGGGCTGGGGGAAGCCAGCACCGTGGCTGTGGAAGCAGACTGGCTCGCAGCCAGCCAGTCCCTAGGTACGTCTTTCAGCAGCAGCGTGGTTGCCCTCCCCGCCAGAGGCTGTGGTGAGGTGGCTCATGTGCCGCACACATGTCGTGGCATCTCAGGCCAAAGGAGGAGGGAGGCCTGCTAGCGGGCTGTGGCGTGGTTGAAGGAGAAGATCGAACCAGAAGAGCAGACTCCCTTTCTGTGGGTAAGTCACCAGATGGTGACGCTGCCTGGCACTGGGCGAGCGCAGGGTATGTGAGCAGCCAAAGCTCTTCAGATAGTCCAGAGCAGCAGCTTTGCACTCACACAGGGGAAGGCAGTGCTCTGCAAGAGCAGATGAGAGGATGCACACTGGCTGCGGACCATCTGTGTTGGGGATGTTTTGGTTCCTGGAACCAAAGGCTCCAGCTATTACTGAACTATAATGTGAATTAAATGGTACTCACTCCTTTTTTGGAAAAGTTAGCAAATTAATTGATTTAATGATATGGGAGATGCCCTCCTTGTATACTAGCTCTTGCATTAGGCAGTTCAATAATAAGGTAATATATTGCGCTTTTTTTCCGTCTCCATCGTTCCTCTTTCATTCTTTGTAGTTGCTGAGGGATGTTGCTTAAGTGGTTGCAAAGATGGTGGCAGAATAATTTTTCTTAAAAAGTTGAAACCCAATTCCAGCATAATGGTAATTATTTCCAGACCTAACTGGTGGTGATTCTAAAAGAAGAATAATCTCTTTGAAGATGTTGCAAAATATCTTTCAAGTTTCTATGAATTTAGTCATTTCTCACACCAGAAGGGACTGTCATGAGTGTATTTTACCTCCTGCATGGACAGGAGCCACAGACCTTTCCTTCTTTATATGACAGTATGTCTTTTTTAGAACTCTAAAAATCAGCTAAAAAATGGGTAGAGGGGATCCATCTCATAAGTTGTTCCAGAGCTTCATTGGACTTGATGGTTTGTTTTTTTTTAAAAATAAAATAAAGTCTTGTTTCCAATAAGAATGTCTACTGCAATTTCTAAATGTTATACATAATTATATGTTTTATATCCAAAGTTGAGTGGTCCTCTATCAAATCTGCCTTTTCCTACTGGCACTTACACATGGTTATCCTGGACCTTCTCTGTAAGATAAATATCTTGAGCTGCTCGAATTTCCTAGTCTGATGAAATATGTTTTAGTCATTCTTGTGGCTCTCATTGATCTATCTCCAATTTTTCCATACTATTTGTGTCAGTGTGGTATGCTAGCAGAGGTTATGTTAGTGCCAATAGAGACAGTCTTATCTTCCTGCTTAGTATTTCCTTATCCACATACCAAACCACAACTCTGTTGTGGTTACTCATGGAAGATGGTAATACTGGATTATATACTTTTTCCACAGAACAGGGGGATAAAAATCTAGTACCTTTGCAATTGCCTTCTGGTTGAACAGCAGATCCCATGAATTGGAGTCTGTAAAATATGCTTATCTTGTATGTATTGTGTAAGGAGGGATATTTATAGGGCTTCCTTACTGGGTTGTATTCCATGGGCATCCCAAGAAGGGTATTAAGATATATGAGAGGCAACATAGCTTGAATCCTTATGATGAGGACCACCTGCAACAGCTGCTACCTTGTCTGATGACAGAGACTGGGAACTTTCAGAATTAAAATCAGTATTTTTTCCTGCACTGAAGAGACGGGCTCTGAGATGAGCTGTGGAGGTTCTCTGTGGGGATGGGGGCAGGGAAATGTAGAGGATTTAAAAACAAACAACCCCCCACAAAAAAAGACCCCAAAACAACAACAAAGAAAACTGATTGCATCCCATCTTGCATGTCAGACAGTATGTGTGATGCTTCCATTTCCCATCTGAAGGCAACTGCAGGCAGCACGTAATTTCCCTTACGCCTCTTAGAATCGTTGGTTTTGATCGACTGGAACAGTGTCTTGGCACTCACTTGTATCTGTACTGCAAGGACTCCAGAACAGAGGTAAACCTAACAGCAGAGCAAAGGTTCCTGAGCTGGATCAGTGGCAGCACCTCGGCAATATCTCACTTGGGCCCAGAAGGACCTGCAGCACCTGAGGAATGGGTTATATTAGCTTTGCCAGGTGGGAACTGCCTCTCTTGCTGTCACAGGACAATCCACTCTCTTCTGGGGTATATGGATACTACCTCAGTGCATAGGCATCTAAAAATGTAGAAATTCTGAGCTTAACTGTTAACAAGTGAAATACACTTGGGACACAATAGAACAAGGAAATAGATGAATGAGGGAGAGAGAATTGGCAGAATATGTCAATTTTTCTTTCTTTAAACCACCAAATTGTTTTTTTCTTAAAGGTTAAATGAAACCAAGCAACCACATAATACATTTTCAAAAAATAAAAATAAAATAATATTTATTGCATTTTTTGGATAAGCTATGTTTCCCTAAGGGATTTAAAATCTTTCTTACCACAGACTTATTTGACAGTTCAGTCACAGTTTGGCCACGGTCTGATCAGTATGGTTAGCCAAGAGCATCACCAGCCTGGAGGACGTTGTTGATATTTGATGTCTTAATAAACAGTCAGGGGGCTGTGAAAGGAAATATAAACAATAGAGAAGTTTTTAGTGTAAATACAAGCACAGAAAATAACCCACATTCCTTAAAGACCTTGTGCGGGATGAATCATTAGCATTGCTTAAGTAAATCACGTGGAGTTGCGGAGGGCTGCCTGGCAGCATTAAGTAGTTAGGGATGGAAAACAATTAGAAATTACTGTTAGCAGATGAAGGTAAGGATGCTGCTGGCTTGGAGGGCAACACTGAGCTGCGTCTTCCTGATGCAGCTTTGGCAGCACCCCACTTTGCTGTGGGCAGGGTGCTTCAAGTTTCACAGGCGCGATTTGTGAGGAGAGATAATTTATTTTTTGGACGAAATAATATGATATTAATGGATGGGGGAGAATACAAGTTTTTGGATGCACAAGCTGTTCTGTAGATCTGTAGTCTTCACAGCTCGTTAACAGTTTAACAACTGTTTGGAGTGTAGATAGTCTGTGTTGGTCCAGCCACCTGACAGCAGAAGTGATGGGTGACTATAAAGCAGGAGGAAAGGTGGACAAATGCTGGGTTCTTATGGAAAACAGCATGACCTGAAACTTATACTGCCTGTGGATTGTGGAGAGGCTGTCTGGGAGGAGGGAGAGGAGTTGGAAATACCTTAAGACCAGTATTCCTGTTGAGTCTGTAATTTTGTTTATTTTATGTTTTGGTGTCCAGTCGTACCTATATGAATTTTTGTTTCCAGTTCTCTTCCAAAGGGATCTTATACATTTCTTTAAAGGATCCAGACTGAGCAAACACAGGGTTGTTTTTTGGGTTTTTTTTTCCCCTCTGGTAACTGGATATTTCTGGCCTTTATCAACTATGAGTTCATTCAGGCATCTACTGGCTGCGGTTTCTTACCCACACAGTTTCCCTGAGGGCATTTTGTCCACCAGCTGACATGTATTGCTCATTGGGAGGCACAAGCCTCTGCTCCTGTCATGTTGCTGATTGTGTTGCAAGGGGAATTTACCGCCATGGTTGTGGAAATGTGTTGGAAAAACATGTTAGCCCAAGCACGGTTTAGTTCCTTTTGGCACATATAATTTAAAAGCATTAATATATTTCTGATATTGTATGAATTTAGAAAATTGAAGGCTTGTTTAAAAGTGTAATTAGAGATGGGCGAAGGTTTCTAGGGAAACCTTTGTCTGAGGCCAGTATGGGTTGTGGTTGCAGTTCAACTTAGCTGAAGCGAACTGGCAGTACATCACCACTTTGCCAGTCAGGGGTGAAATGTTCAATCTGCTTCTTCTCGGCCATCACCTCCTTTGAGTTATCCAGCAGACTGTGCAGGGACTGTACCTGTACTTTGACAAGCAAAACATTAAACTCTATCCTTATTCTCTCATGTTACGTTCATGTGAATATGACCAGAAACTTGTCCCTGTATTATATTATTTTATATATATATGCTCCAAACATTTGTCTTGTGAACAAAGTCTTCCAGCTCTCCTTGTTCATTAAGTCTTCATTTTCTTAAGACGTAAATGGGTGTCTTGTGAACTAGCTTGACTGATAACAATGTTATTGCACTATGGAGTTGAAAAACAAAGCCAGCAATCCCACTTCTGTGCCATAGACAGAATATTATTATTATTATATTATACATTGTATTATTAAATTATATTATTTAGAAAATTATGTTTTCTCCTGTATTCTATTCAGTCCTCTGTAAGTAAGTTATAGAGGGGCTTCATCGAGCCACTGCCAACTGACGAGCTCCCTGCTATGATAGCTTTTACTTGTCTAGCAGTTGGTTGCCATTTCAGCCAGTGACTACAGAAGCGTGAATGTAAAATGCACAAGGAGCAGAAGTCAGTGGTGTGAACATCATGGTACCTCTGTGTAATGCGACGCAAATGGGTGCACCCTGACATCCCATGAGAAAAACAGTAACAATTACTTGAGCATTTCCTATTGCCACAGAACTACTGTAGAGGTTGCACTTCAGGTATTTCTCTGTCAGAAGGAAATAAATATGCATCAACTAATTAAAAGGCTTTTGTTTTC
The DNA here is from genome assembly GCF_034638445.1 of Ciconia boyciana. Taxonomy (NCBI): domain Eukaryota; kingdom Metazoa; phylum Chordata; class Aves; order Ciconiiformes; family Ciconiidae; genus Ciconia; species Ciconia boyciana. The sequence continues at coordinate 82,879,698 of NC_132935.1, forward strand.
AAATGTTTGGGAAGGTGATATATGAAATGAATGTTGCTGAATCAGATACTTACAGCCATCCTCTAACTAGTACGAGTGTGGCTGAGGCACAGACCAAAGCCCCCAAACTAGGCTAAGTAGGCCATTAAAAAAATAGCAAGTGCTACATAGTCCCTTTTCTTCTTTCTTCTGGGGAACAGGAAGGTAAATTATCACTATTTGTGATAAATAGGCGATCTAGGGCGATTGTTTTATGAAGTATCATTTCAGATATCCCCTAATGGTGATCAAGCATGTGACTTACCTTATAAAGAGTAGGAGCTAATATGGCCCAGGTGGGTTGCACTGTACTCCAGGCAGAAGAGTAATAGAGCACTTGGATGACAGGGTTGTAGCCCCTAGATTTGCACAGGAGTAGTGCACTTGTTTGATGGAGTTGAGGGTGGCACATCCTCTTTTTGCCGCCTCCTTTTTGGCCTGATCATGCTGTCATCAGGTCAGTTGGTTGTATTGACCAAGAGAAATTTTGCAAAGAAAACCAATACAACAGAGCCCTCATCACAGCATGAAACAAGGAAGTGTAACTGCTTACAACGGATGCTGCTTTATTCTACAGCATTTTTAAGAAAGGCTGGTGAGATGCCCAGTCAGCAGAAGGATAAAATGGGATCTGATGTCTTAAAGCCCCCCTCAGAGCTGGAAGAGTTTGTCATAAGGTGTAGTTTGGTACATCCTGTGCCTTGCGGGGTGGGAGCCTTCAGGTCTAGTTTCCTGGGACTCCCAACATTTTGCCCCATTTTCTCATTACGTTGACCAAGGCATTTGGCAATCCTTGATCTTGGGGTAAGTTTCGTACTGAATATATGCCTGGTTTCAGTTACAGCATTAAATAAATGTGTCTGTGTTATCTGCTTATGTGTCCAATCCAAAAAGTTCATACAATGGACCCATTTACAGGGCAGTAAAGATTATTTGGAAATAATGTGAAGCTTCATTCTGAAACCCATCCAGCAGTGTAGAACATGTGCTTGCTAAATAAGACTGCATTTAAGCATTTTGTGCTTCGCTTTTTACGCACGTTTTCTCTTTTAATTCTATTGAAGCAATTGGGATTTTATATACTATATTTCAAGAAACAGAATTAAAAAATTATGAATGTAATTTGAATTCTGTTGTAAACCATGTAATTTTCTTTGCAGTCACATTCAACATGGGACCATATTTTGTACTAAAATGAGAAGGAGGCATGAGGAGAGAACACTTTATAAAGATTTTAAAAAAAGGCAGCAGAAATAGTTGCTTCTAACAGTCATCTAAACTCACTAAACAATTGAATTCATGTGTGAGTAGCAAGGATAGTGTCTGGAGTAGTTATATGGCAACAGCATGAGTACTTGGGCATTTCTCCCTGTGGATAGTTTGCAATGGTTCTATACTATTCATTTAAAAGACATTTGCTTGGGAACAAAAGTATATTATTTCATATATCTTACAAGCCTGCAGAGGCTGAGAGTGGTTCAGAACCTATACCTTCATCTCTTTCCCAATGTCTGGATATTCTGTTTTTTGAAAGCAAAGGTTAAGCACTGGAAATCCTTTGCCAGATATCTGTAAGTACCTTCATGTTACAGTTTCAATGTCATGAAGTTAGCTTTCCATAGGTCTCTTCAATTAGTTGATTTGTGGGTCTGGTCTTGTATCCTTTTTCATTCTTGCTGCCTATATCCCAACTGCAACATGCCTCACTAGTGCTGAAGGCACAGTGGGTGTCATACCTTGCTTGAGCTCATGACAGCAGAGTTACAGATCACGTCTCTCTGCAGCGAACCTTCGGTTTCATTGTGACCCCTGGCAGAAAACTTCCCAGTATGTGAGATGATGCAGAGCATTACATCTATTGACACTTCAAAGGGCTGCTTTTGGCCTCTTAAAACTGGCCTCATTTTGGCTGCAGCACAGCATATCCCACCTGGGGTTCACTGATCCATTTTTTCTGGCATGCGAGAGAAGAGACTGTGGTGCTGCCTTCCCAAAACATGAGCTAGAGCCAAACTTCTGAGCGGCGGGACTCAGCTGTGCGAGTCATGCAGTGCTGTGACACAATAGGATGCTCTTACAACTAGAGCATTTCGGCAATCCAGTGAACGATGCGGCTCCATGTGGAGTCGCATCGACCCAGTTGACGGGGTGGAACCTCCTGCGTCTGGCTTGGCACTGAAGAAAATATATCTTGTAACTCTGTCCTGTGGCGTGACAGGTTTGCAGTATCCAGAAGAGCAGAAACAAGCCTTTAATCAAGGGCAGCTGCTATTTTGGTCCTTGAACTAAGAAAGTGTTCTGCAAATAGTGAGAAATCCCCTGGAACATTTCACCTTGTCTGTCCCTTGGAGCTTGCGTTAAATTCTGCAGAGTTGCATTCTGTAAGAATAATTTCTTTCTGTTCTTAATGCTCCTGATTTTGGAGAGCCTTTCTGTCCCCATGTGTGCCAAAGTAATGCCGTTGTAGTTCCTTCAGCTTGGCGTATAGTTTCTCGAGTCTGAGTAATCTTAAGAGAATGCGGAAACCTGTGAGCCTGTTAAATTATTGGAAGCACTGGAAACATACATCCGAGTCGTCCAGAATCTCAGGTAATGGAGTGGAGGAATTTCTCAAGAACTGGTCATGTTTTTCTTTCCAGAGAGCATGAAAGGGTTGGTTTGTGCCCATGGATGAGAAGCGTACTTCAGAGATAAGCTCAATACATTACTTTGTGTGCAAGTTTTGTCTGCTTTTAGAGTAGGAGGATGCAGTTGTTTTGCATTTTTTCCCCTTTAGAGGTACAATATTCATTATGAGTAATTAAAAAATTTTCAATACCTGCTATAGCTGGCTGAAATGTACATGAAAAGATAATTTTATGACATTACAAAAATATATATATTACAGTCACCATACATCTTTGCAAATAAATTAAATTAGGATTTCCATAGGATAGGTGCCGAATTTAGGGCAGGCTTTTGGGTGCAACTACACCAACGTCAGTCTGTAGGACTCTTTTTCAACATTATCAGAACTGGTGGTGAGACAAAAGTGCAGAAGATCCAGTGATAACAAAGTTGTGTTCCCAGGAATTTTCTTGCCCTTCGTTATTTCATGACAATCCATAGGACTGCAAATATTAACCATGCATGACAGTTTTATTTCCCTTCAGATATCTCTGTATTTTGGCAAAATCTTAACCATGCAGAACCCAAGCATCTCTTTTCTTGTGCTGTACATGCAGTGCTTATGTTCAGCCTGGACTCTGCAGGGGCAGGGGTGTTCTTTTTGCTTGTACAGCAAAGTTGACTTCAAACTGTACTCGTGGACCACAAATTGCTGTTTTTCTTGACATTCTTCAGACACGCAAATTTGCAGCTGAAAGTCAAGATTATTTTTTTTCATGGTCTGGTGGAAATGTTACAATGGTAGAGCAGATTATGCTTGCATCTTGCATCTTCATTCTCTTTCCTGTGCCCCATTGCAGAAGCTCAAGCAACTGTTTATGGCAAGTCTGGGTGTAGTCACTCAAACTGAGCATTCAGAACTGGTGGCTCCCAAAAACCTGAGTGCTTGCACTAAGTATGGAAAGCTTGGCTCCACGCAGAATTTCCAAATGGGCAAGAGCTCTTCCATGTGTTCTTGGGAAAAAGATGTAAATAGCATCCCTGAAAAAGTTAATGATGCACTAACCTAGCATATAAAGTTTGTGGAATTGCCTTTAAATATGCTAAAGACGTTATGGCTTGAGAAAGAAATTAGTGTCTGGCAAATTATATGTTTGCACGTAAAGAACAATAGTGTCTTAAAACAGAAAGTAGACTTATGGGAAAATCCAGGCTGTGCACATTTATGTGCTGCAAATGCTGTGATGAGGGCAGAGTGAAAATGCCCTAGAGCATTTCTGGAAACTTCAAATGGAAAGATTAGGAATAAGTGCAGAGGATGATAGTGCGTAGGAGTACAGTGTAGAGCATTATGGAGACTTAAACCAAACAAACAAGTAGAGAGACCTATGATCAGCTTGTATCACAATTATTTTCTTGTTGTCATTAGTCAGAATTTGGGCCAAATTATCATCATTTCAGTGTGGCTCTGAAATTGCTACTAACCCAAGTTTCAGAATGGCTTTCTGGACAAATTCTAGTTGTACACCTCTCATGTTAGTATCTCTGCTTCTCAGATATGGAATCTTGCAGTAACCAAAGAGGAATGCTTTTCTTGGTCAAGAAAAATTTTCCTGGAACCAAGGAGAGTGAAGGCATCAGTCCAGTTTCCAGCAGAATCTGACACTTTCATTGGCATTTTTTATCTTATTTAGGGCATGAAATATTCCAAGAAGCAATTGGACATACTGATTAAAAATTGAAAATGAAACACCTGATTTTGGTGCTAGGATCTGATTAAGAGTTATTGGTCTTATAATAAAGTTTACTGTTTGAGAGACGCTATTAAAGGTAAAATTGAATTTTCACCATAAAGTTTATATGGTCATGTTTATTAACGTTGCTTTCCCTAGAGTCACTTGCATTTTGTTTAAGTAAAATACATAAAAAGTTAAATACTGGTCTGGCTGGGTTAAGGCGGTTATATGTTAGGGTCCTTTCCTTTCCTCATTACATTTTTATGAAGATCAAAAGTTTTTGTATTGGAGTGAAGGCCTACGTTCAGGAAAACTTTGTAGTCACATTAAATCAGAGTGAAAATGGAATAGTTTTGCCACTCTTTAGTACAAGCAATGCTTTCAGAACGCTCTGCAGTATGAATGTAAACTTCAGAAATTTGGAAGAAGTTGCAAGTATAAATATTGAGATCCAAATTAAAACATGTTTTACATTGGCATTGAGTGGGTCTTGTGCAAATATATAAAATAAAAAACCCACTTATTACATATTTCTAAGTAATTCTAGCCTATCATATAAAGATTGAGTCTGAATTCTTTGAAAATAAATCACATAAACCAACACAATAATGTCTAAATTTTAGCCTGTTGATAAGTTGTGAGCTTCTCCTTCTAAGTCCCTGATTTTTGTACTTTAAAAAAAAAAGGAATAAATCCAATTTTAAATTTTTTGCTCTCCTCAGCCTTAAACTCTTGATTCTTTTATATTTACAGTTTTTAATATAATATGACTTGTTAAATAAAACATCTTTTTTTTTTGCCTTTTCCTGTAGACAGGATCAAATGCACTTAGTTTGACATTGTATTGCGCTTTCCCTCCAGCTACACAGAAGAGGCTTGCGTGCAACAAATGCTTAACTTCAGTGGGCAAAGTGAAACTTCTGATGCGGAAAACTAAAACTCTCAGCATGTCTCTTTAACGACGCGTTTTAATAAAAAGTGTGCTGACTAAAACTGCTATACAACACCATCTCTGCCTGCTAAGAGGCACACGGGAGAGTCAAACTCCAAGAGCTTGCATGGCATTGTGTGGAGTGTTTTGGTTAGATACAGCTATTTGACTTTGAATCCAGCACTTTAGACCACACACCTTTTGGCTTTGTTTTCCTTCTCTTTGTTTCTGACAAGGAAAAGCTTTTCCAGGCTGAGGATGTTTTAGGGGGACTTTTTTTGCCTCCCCCCCCCCCCCCCCTTCTTTTAAAACTGGTTTATAATTTCATTCAACCCATCCCAGGGTTTGTAGAGCTGTTAGCAATGTTTACTGCATAAGCTGGGATAGCATCTGCTTTTTTCTTTAGTAATTTTGTTTCTCCAATCAGTTCTGTACTGTTTCCTTCCTGAATGTGCAAAGGTGATGGAGACTATAAAAAGCCTATTAGAGTGTAAAGACGTGGGAATATAAAACAGCAATACAGATATCCTTTGGAGCTTTGTTACCTGAGGGGTTTCTAAGATGGAGCGTAACAAGTTTCCCTTAAGCTGTGAATTGGTTAGTCTCTATGAACTAGACCTGGGTTCAGAGAAGAATTAGAATTGTAAATGCTGAAAAGAGGACAGGATTTTGCAGGATTTTTACTGAGGGAGCCTATGAGAGAGGCTTGATGACCTACCTCCTGCACAAGCGAAAAGACAAAGACCCTGGGACAGGGCTGCTTTTTCATGCTGGAAGGTCAGCTGGGGTGGAGAGCAACTGCAAAAGGGCTGTGGGCTTCAGGGAACACAGAGCAGTAGGTAACACACATACAGCTTTTTAGCCCTTGTTCTGTGTGACTTTTGTGGTGACTCTTTGAAGACATGAATTTGGCAGGGGGGGGTGGTGAGGAAGTCACTGGCTGCTAACTATACTCCAAGGCCATTTGGGTCTGCTGAGGATCATGGAGGCTGTCCTGTGGTGTGTAAACTAAGTCTTGGGCTAGAAAGTCAAATGGCAGGATCCTGTCCCAGGAAAAGACATATTTCTGATGGAAGAGGTGCACTAGGAAAGAATCAGAGCTGCGTCAGTGATGACACTAGCACAGAAGCAACTGTATTTAGTATCTGTAACTCTTTTAAGAGATTAGGCAGTGCTGTGCTCCATTCCACAATCCATTCACAATAGGGAACTAAAGGTATGATAAGCATATGCACGTACATATTCTGAAGCAGAGATCTTAGGTGGTGCTATGAAAAATGAGGAATATTGTGAAAAACACTGCAGAAGGTTATGGCAATAGGCAAGAATTTCTTAAGGTGAGGTCTTTCAAAATGTGTACAGGTCATGGAGGAGAGGGGTTGGAAATCAAACGATAGTACTGAGCAGAGTTTTATTAGTAAGCATACCGTTAGAGTAGTCTCTTGCATAAACATTTAAGCTGGATGGTCAAGTGGACACTAAACAATATGACAAGTCTTTCAGAAAGAAATGCCAGAAGAAGTAGCGTGAAGCTCAGAAGATGAAGCTAGTCAAATGAAGCAGGCTGAGATAAACACACTAAATAGGAAACTTTTTTTAAATAAACATGCAGAATAAAGATGACCATTGCCTTAAACTGCAGGGGCGAGGCTCAAGGCAAGCGGTGTCTCAGAGGTGAGAGGGAACTTATCAATATTGCTTTTTTTTTTTCCCCTGTAATTAAGTAATGGCAGGTAAATTTGTGAAGTTCTTCTCTGAGGTATGCTATATGCCTTTGTGCTTATACTTTTGGTGCATTGGCAGTGATCTCAGCTATCACATGTGGGACTGCATGGGTTATAGCTACCCTTGTCAAGTGAGCAGGGTTAACCTGCAGGCTGAGGCTGGCCAGGTTCTGCCTGCTCTACTAGGCAGCTGAATGCCTTCAGTGGCTGGCTGCCACAGCTCCTAAAAACATGGCGGTGAGGCTTTTCTTCTGAAGGTTTGCATGAGAAAAGATGAGAATTCAAGAAATCTACCTTTATTTTTTCTGCAAAAAAGTCAATGAATAATATTGTGATGCTCAGTATACCTTTCCTGACAGCAGTATAGGTTTTCTCTCAATTTACAGCTGGTTTTTTGTGTTGATAATACTGCAGTTGTCAGCCCAACCATGGTGATTTGCCTCACTGACAATGTATCATATAAATCATTGAAGGGAGTGGGTTTTTTCATGTTATGGCAATATGCCTCCTTACTACAGCTACCCTATTTCTAGTGATTCAGACTGAGCATCCAAACATACTTGTAATTCAATTTCTGATGCTGTCATGAATGTCTTTGTTCCTGCTTAATACATTTCCCTTTTTCTTAATGCTCTTACTGTTCCCTACAGGTGTTTAGTATACTTAAAAAGCTGTAATAACGTTGTCAGATGATACCTGTTCCTTTTCAAATAGCCTAAAGGGAACTTAGCTCTTAGTTCATTTATTTATTTATGTGGCTCTTCATTGTTCCTGGAGTACAGCAGACCATTTCAGAAAGAGCAACAGTGTTGAAAAAAAAAGTATAAAATATATGAAAACTGAACTCCAGTGAACTCTGTGCATTATGTGTTTTGTTTTGCTGCTTTTTCATTAAGTTGCTTTCTTACCTTCTTCCTCTAACCAAACCCTTTAAAAACACCTTGGTGGAGTTTCCTTGTTTTATCAATTACAGACCTGCTGTGTTCTTAGCACTACTGTTAAAATAATGTTTTTGATAGAGTTGCTCGTTATTGCAAAAGTGACCTTTCTGCACTGGTAGAATTAGGGCAGTCTTGAAGGTCAGCATGAACAATTCACTGAAGCAGCTTCACTTCAAATTGCCTTCTCCCTTCCTGGGATTAAACCACTGGACAGGCGTGTGCTCCCCTGGCTCTCGGCACACCCTCTGCCTCTTACACTGCTTTAGCAGCAATCCAGCTCTGCTCCACAGCAGTACTCACAGCTGTAAGGCAGCAAAAGCTGCTTGCTGCTGCACTTGGGCACTGCTTAGGGCTGCTTGACGTTGTAACTACATGCGACTAAAAGGACACTGTAACATAAGTACACTCAAGGAAGATGAATCACGCTTTGGCTGGGCAGTATTTGGTGTGTGCAATACAGATAACTACAAGCCATGGTACTGCCCGCGAGCCTTTCGGTAGTATTCTGGGTCCTGGGGGGGTGTCCCTAATTACTGCAGAAGCTCGGGTGTGTGCGTCAGTGGAGAGATGTTGAAGGGGAAAAATATATTCTGGGAAAATGCCACTGCACAGTTATTCTGTAAATTGTGCAGAAACACCACTGTGGCTTAGGCCACCTGATAACTCTGCAGTCCTGGAGCAGATGTGGTAACTTAACTAGAGGATCATTCTTCCTTCCCATGCCAGTGCCCTTTTCCCTTTCCTCAGGTGACAACAGCAGCTTTTGCTTCTTTGTTCACTGGAAATGAATTGCTTTTTCCACGTCAGGCATTCCCACGTTGGGGCTTCTGTATGTGAGCTGCTTGTGCGAGCCTGTTTCTCAGCTTCTGTTGCTTCTCATGCCCTGAAGAGGGGAGCTGTTTCTTCTGTATTACATTTTCTTCTCTGACAATAACAAGCAATAACTTTTAGATCCTGTTAGGATTAAACCTTGTCTTTCCTTGCCATATACCTACTACAGTTCTGTTTACTCATCTTGAGATTTGGATCGCTGGGAAAATATTATCCTTTCTTCCTTGACTAGATTTTAATAAAAGTAGTCTCAAATACCAACCATTTTCTGGATGTTTTTATCTTGCAGGACCTTCTGGGGAAATAAAATTTCCCTTGTTTCCACTAGAGTTCTTGTATAACACTGCAGGTGGTCAGACATGGATCACAACTCTCCTCTATGATTTTTACAGATGGTCTTTGGCTGAAATTTAAAAATCTGACGAGAAAACTCTGTCCACTTTGCAGAATTCAAAATTTATTTGGAGTAATGCTAGCTTGAGCCGTTGCCCAGTATGTAGGTACTGGGAAGGTTGTTTCTAAAAATTAGTCTAAGAATTGTTCTCCTGGTTCTCTGAACTTCAGGAAGGCCCTAACGCAGTTACGATACTAGCAAGTGGAGGAGCTTTCTTACGCACTACACACGCCAGTCTTCTGAGTTAAATCACTAGTTCCCATGCGTGTTACCTAGGTCTACCTAACCTTTGGGCTGTTGTCAGAAAATGCCCATCTCCTGCTGTGTTTTTTCTTTCCCTTACGTTCAGACATGTTTATTAGGAAGCCTAATATTTACCAACTTAAGCAATTGACTACACGTTAATTTTTTTAGTCTTAAATGCCAGGTTGCCTGTTTACAACTTAACCTTTTCTTGACCCGGTTCACAGCTCACTTTCTTGACTTATGGCCCTCACCAGTTTTTCACCACCATTTGGCTCCAGCTGCTCTTATAATAAGAGACATTTAATTGCACCTTCCAGTCAGCCTTAGGGCTTGAGAACACTCATCAGTTTTAATCATGTTTGCAATACTCTATATAGAAGAGACAGCAGCTCTTAACACTTTGCAGTATAATGTGTTTTCAGTCCTATATTTATTGGAAGTGCTTATATGGTATTCTTACAGAATTTAAAAAACCACGTGGGAGAGGAGGGAGTAAGATTTAAAACAGTGGTGGAGTTGAGCAAGAAGTATAAGCGTTATGAATAGGGTAGGAGGAGAGGTGATAGGTCTTGGTCTGCAAATGCTGCCATCCTCTAGATAGAGATTGTTACCATCTCACATCCATTTGTTTTGAGCCTGTCAATGGTTAGTTTGATTAATCTACTCTGTTCTCTAGTGCAAGAGAGTAAGTGGAGTACAGCTTTTTAGTACTGCTTGTGACTATACAGATCTTCATCATATTCTTTTTCAATTGTCTCTTTTTCTGACTGAAGATGTTTAGTTCTTTTTCATGCAGAAGCTGTTCCTTATTTTTGCCTGTCCTCAGAGTCCTCCTCCGGACCGCTTCTGCTTATACTGAAGTGTTTTGAGAGGAGAGGACCAGGACTGCACGCAGTACTTGAGTTGTATTTTTGCTCTGTGATGTTGATTGCTTTTTCCTGTTCTTTATTCCTTTGTGAGAGTTTTGCTTTTTGGGGTTTTTTTTTGTTTGTTTGTTTGAGATGATATTTACTTGGAACTACAGTAAATACAGTGGAAGACAGTTACGGTGTGTAACTGTCTGTTACAATCCCAAGATCTTACTCAATAGTAATGGTCATCTCAAACTCCTTCACTTTGTATGGAAAATTGTGTATCTATGTGTGTATGCCTGAAAGTTTATCCAAATGAGTTTCTTTCATATCTACATTAAATTATTTCACAATGTAATGTCCAATAACAGAGTATGATTAAGACTTTTCTGCAGTTCTTCAGAGTAAGCCCTCATCTTTATCTCCTTGAACAGTTTAATGTATCAACAGTCATATTCATTGTTTTCCTATTAACCATGTTTTCTAGATTACTTATGAGCATATTGAACTGTCTGGATCCTTCCTTTAATGGCAAGAAGCAACTGATAGTTCTTACTTTGTTTCCTGTTCTCACAAATAAATAGAGAGTTCGTCTTTGAGATCTTCCCACTTCTCCTTTTGGCTGCCCAGTTTCTTTCAGGACCTTTCTGGTAGATGTTAATTGAGCATCTTCTGGAAACTCAAGTGGACTATATCCACCAGATCTTTCTCTCTCGTTTTAGTACCTTTTTTTTTGGTTGAGGCTGCTGCCTGCAGAGGTTTTGTTTGCCAGCTTACAAGTAATCCTAGATTTTCTGTATTTTGGCCCTCTATTCAGAGCTCTCTAAGCGCTCAATGCTGAGCTGTGCAATAGGGGTGAGAGGCTTTCTGACTGAAAGGCCCATTTATATAGTTTGGTAATCGGGCAGTTTCTCTTCTTTGTCCGTAGCTGGTGGAACATGGGTGAATTCCCCTCTCCAGCTGGATAGCTTAAAACCTGCAGAAGGAGATGCTGGTATCCGCACTCTGCAGTCCAGCAGGATTGTTTAAAGCAGTATCAGTGGGAACAGTTCCAGGTTAGTCTCTGCAGCACAAAAGACCTACTGTGAGCCAGATCTGTGTCCAAGATGTATTCACATTATGCAAGTATTTCCTGTTCAAGATGACTATTCATCAAACCAGACAACTCTTTTACAGCAAAAGCTTTCTATAAAATTCATATTTAGGACATGGCGTAAAGTTACTCCATAAAAACAGTTGTTGATGGTTTAAATTTTTTTTTTTAAATGAGTATTGGGGAGTAAAAAGACTGCTTCTGGAAAGTAGAATGGCATTTAGCCCTTGTATGATCTCATCTTTATGCTTTTCATGATTAATACTTCATATTCCTACCAAAAGAAGCCTGTATTCATTTAACCTTGAAAGCAGGTTCTACAAGAAGGGGAACTCATGATTTTATTTCAGAAGTGCCTTGTTCAGAGTGTAATACATCCTGCATCATGAAAGATAAGCTCATTTATTATAACTTGACAAGTGTCATGAAGTCCCATTACAAGATCTCTGCTAATCATATTTGGACATGGAAACTGTATTAGGGAGTGTCAGTGACTTTGGCTTATGAAAAGCAAAATGTACTTTCAGCCTGCAAGTGGCTGGTGCTTTCCCCTTTCTGCACTGACACACTGAATTTCAGTGAATAAAAGTCACCTAAGTGATGGGTGAGTGCTACGTGGAGAGCAAACAACCACTGAACTCTACTCAAAGGCATGAGTTTTCCCTGTCATATAATTAAGAATCCCCTAATTTCGAAAATGCATTTCACTTCTGAAGTATCTTCTCATCAGGCTTTGTTGAACAAAACAACTGCCACTTTCCTGGAAGGCTTTTTCCATGCTGCATTTCTGTTCTGTGCTCTAGCGGCTGGTGGTTGTGCAATGACTCTGCCCGCCGAGCGGCTTTCCTTGCACCCACCAGCCCTGTGTTCCCTTCTGTTGACACAGTTCTGCAGCACTTGCTTTAAAAATCTCTTTTTTTTTTTTTCCCCCAAGATGAAGCTCAGCTACTCTAGATCTGTCCCATCCTCCTGTCTCAGAAGGACCTCTATGGAGTTTCACACTTAAAAGTATGATGGAGGGTTTCCCCTACCCAGGGCATCTCATATTAAAGCACAGTTTCAATCATAGCTGACAGTGAGGAGGTGTGTGGCTGAGGAAAGGGAGAGCTACGTCACCTTTCTGTTTCCTTTCCCTACTGCTGCTGTGGCTTTCCAGGCAACTAAGCTTTCTTTTTCATTAAGTAGATGATTTCAAAGGCTCAGTCCGGGTGTTGCCTTGTGTAGCAGAGGGCACGTGATGCAAGTTCTGGAGGGGAAGGAAGAACAGCGGTCCTCAGGGTAAATAGCCCGTTGGCTGCACGCCACAGGGCTGTTCAGGTCTTAAAGTCTTGTTGGAGTTACAGGAATGACAGAGCTGATATGTAGGATCATTTTTCTGAAACCGTTAAAGGAAATCCATCTATGCTCAGTACTTGACAACTCGCTGGGAAGCACAGTCAGACAGCCGAGTGAGCTCGCTTGCAGACTTCAAATGTGTTTTATGTTGGTGGTATTAATTCTGAATAGAGCAGTGTTACAAAGATATATTTTATTCTTTTGGAAGTTATAGTTTAATGCATTCTCTAGGGATAGCATCGTCTTTGTAAACCCGCAGCAGTGAGTTTTTACTTTCCATCTCATCTGAACAGACTGCAGAAGGGCCAGTCAAATGTTCAAACCCTACCCTGCCCTAGTGCACAGTGACAGTGAGGTACTTATTAACTGATGTGTACTATGATTGATTTTTAATTTTTTTTTTTAAAGCAAAACCAACCCAACTTTATAATTAATTTCATAGAGGTATAAAAGCAAAAACTTTTATCTATTCCTCCAAACAATTCCCTTGCCCAGTTTTCATTTGAACTGGAGCAAGGCTTGTTATCTTCCTCCCGCTCCTCCCCCCATCCAATGGTTATAGCAGAGATTTCCTCTCATTAAATGAACTTCAGATGGAGCCCACCCTCAAATAAAAATCCAAACAATTTGCTTTGTTTTGGGCAAAGGAGGCAGGGAGGCATTTAAAAGACAGGAGAAAGACAAATAGCCTTTCTAAACAAACAAAGGATAATTGCTCTCATAAATGTGGGTCCTCATAATTTAAGAGCAATAGTTTATATACTTGGTAAGCCTTATAAACAGAGAGGGGAGACAAGGGCCAGAGTTGTGTTCAATAAAAGGTCCAACTCAACAAGGCCCTTGATTGTTAAGTTGTGTATTTTGTGAGCCTCCGCCAAGTTTACTTGCTAGCAGCACTGTGCGTGTGTGCTGATAGTGGCACAAAGGAGCAAGCTCTGGGAGTTTTTCTGCGGAGTCGTAGGAGTTGGAGGGTGCTGTGGCCGAGAGAAGTTAGAGGCACAAACAAACCGTCCTGTGGATGGCAAATCTCTGTTGTGGTGTGCAACGTGATATTTTGGGTTTTGCAGGTAAAAGGCTCATATACAAAGCTTAAATCTAGTATGTGTTTATAGTACAGTATATAGAAAACTACAATGTGTCAGTATTGGCCAGATGGTAGAAACCAGTGGTAAACGCTTTACCTTCACCCTCGTCACAGGCCTCTGACAGTAGGTAACTCCATGTTTTAAGGGAGGCTGGTTAATTTACCTGGTTTGATTTCTTTTTTTTTTTTTAAAGCGACATCAAGTCTTTCTTCATAAGATTTCAAAACAGTTAATGAGTGAATGTTAAGTATTCTTCCTCTTGAACAGACTTTGTTGTGATTATTGATTTACTAGCAGAATCCTCATAGCATGTCTCAGCTTGGCTATGTCCTGTCATACAGGTAAACAAAACTTGAACTGACAACTGAAACTATTTCAAATAATGAACCTTAGGGTTGCCAGGGTTTTCAGAGTTGCTTGCAAGATGCTGGTGATTCCAAACTGCATAGGACAGTGGTGTGTCCAGAGAGCTGTATTTCAAGTCTGCTAGCATCTCTAACTTGAGGTGTTTGAGAAGTTTGTGTTGTATTACACGTTAGCTTCTTTCCCAAGCCCCTGCAGTCTGTTTGCTTTTGCTTTCTCTTTTTTTTTTTTTCTTTAAACTAGAATACTTTGTATCTGCATATTCAGGTTTTGTCTGCTGCAACTACTGCCTGTGATGGTAGACAAGTTACGTGTGGCTCTGGCTGCATGCTTTTTACTACTAGCGCTGGGAAACAACAGATTGCATTTCAGCAGCCGTATCTAAATGCTAAGAGTATTACAGGGACCTCAGGACAGAGGAGGATGCATGGCAGGGTGAGCACAACTATTAGATGTGTTGCTTACTGTGGTTTCCAGTATGTCATATTCTGCATCATCTTCATGGGATATCTAACACAGTCAGGCTGTTGGCACCATGTGGTCATGCCAGCCTTTAATATTCCTGTGAGGGAAGAAATCTTTCTGCGGCTCTGTGAACCTCACTTGCCTTTAATGCTCCGGTACCAGAATGCACAATTGCAAGGAAACAGACCTCTTCTGCGACCAGGCTGTGCATGCCATCCGAGAGCTGCTTCTCAGGCTGCTAAATGATTATTGGTGACTGATTAGGTGTGATAGAAGTAAGCTGCCAATGCTGTGGTAGGGAATGCAGGGGGCAGTTAATCCTGTGGCATGCTCGCAGATGATTGATGTAATTTAGGTGCCTGTCAGCTGCTTTGAGAGCACGGGTGTCTCAGAGTGCCCTGGGGCTCCTTCTTTCCTTCCGTGTTACCAGGAATACATAAGTGCCAGCTGCAAAGGAGGCCCCTTAGCCCTGCTGCGTGCCATGGCTGGCTGCATGCTGAAGCTGGAGAATGCCGATGTGAGTGTACTGATGGGGAGCATGAAGCCAAGAGGCTGAGATTTCCTGTTCAGCTGTCAAAAGAAGACAGGCAACTTATTTCCTCCAAGTGGTGAATCTGTCAGATGCAGCAGCATCAGGTCTGCTGCTTAAGCTTCTCAACCACCCTGACTTGTAAAATTTGCCTAGATGTCAAAGCACGTGCTGGGGAAAGCCTTAACAATATATTTGATGCAGTGTTTCTTTTGGATACGGCCTTTTGAAATAAGCAGAATATGAATTTACATCAAGGTTGCCAAGACATCCAGCAGCATCTGAATTCCTTGTAGGTTAGTGCAATAATTACAACGGCTTATGTTAAAATATACGATTAAGTATAAACTGAATTTCCTAATCCAGTTTATATTACTTAAAACATAAGAATAAACATCTGTCTTCATCCTCTGGCTCCACTCGTCATTATCTGTATGACATTTTTTATATCATATTGTGCAGTGGAGTTGTGGGTTTTAACAGAGGGCATGCAAAAGGGAAGTGAGTGAAATGGCAGCACTTTTACACCGTCTTACTGAAGCCAGCTCAGTGCATGTGGTATCGTCTGGAAACACTGTGCTTCCCATAATTTGGGAACGTGTCCCATTTCTGCAGCCTGTCTCCCACAGCTGTAGCTGCCCCTGGCTCTGGGCCACGCTCCACATTTCCCACGGTTGGGAGTTCTGGTCCTGCATTAGTGTGTCCCCAGGCTGCATCACCCCGCTGGCTGCACTGGAGCTCACCTGAGGACCAGATACAACCCAAAACCATTCTCAGGGTTTATCGTGTCTGTTCTTGTGCCACTCTGCTGAAAGGGGAGGTGTGTTTAATAAGGGAGAATTCAGTTAAAACATGGGTAGGAGCCTGGAAAAGACTACAGTGTAGTTGTGCCTCTCATAGGTTAGTACAACTCCAAGTGGTGTTACTCTCAGGAAAGTGAGAAGGGCCATTTCCTGGCTGAGTTACAAGGATGCACTGGACACACACTGGAAGCTGTTTTCCTTGTGGTATAAATTTACAGTTACAATATTTTGGTAGCTTGGAATCTCTTGAAATTTTACAGCTCATATCTATCTGTTTTCTGAGCAGTGCTATCACAAAGTGCCTCAGTTTTAAACATAGCAGATGAAACCTGTGTAAGTGCCCCTTATTGTAAAGGTATATCAAATATTTGTCAGAAAAATATTCTGTGGCTTAACTAATCAGTTTTTAATTAATTTTAGTATAAGCACCTAAATTTAACTCAGCTTAAAAAATAGTCATTACCAGTGCGCCTCTGGTTCTTTTTTTCTTCATATATATATAATTCTGCAAAGAAACTCATCTATTGTAGTGTGCCAATTCCTGATCTTAAATATTTTAAGACAAAAAAAAAAGAAAAGAGAGCGAGTTAATAGAGTAAAATCCTTCTGTTTTAATTGTGTGATTGGAATATCCTCATAAGGAATTTGACACCTTTCCCTAGAAAAATGTTTTAAATAATTTACCTAATTGTCTTTAATTTGGTTTCCTAATGATATTAGGTGTATATTATTAAGTTTTCCCTGGCACACACTTTTATAAATGAAAGGTAAGCTTTTCATTCAGTTATAGCACTTCTGTGGTTTCCAGTACTTTCCATACTTAGTAAGAAAATTCAGAGCCACTGTTTCATTTCTGGCCATCTGTAATTATAGTAATCTGCCTATAGATATAGCCAAATATAGCTATATATGGAAATAATACACATTTATGTGTGGAGAGATAATTAGATTATACCAAGGTTGTGATTCCCTGCTGGAGAAACAGAGTCTGAATCAGCTGCAGTCCTTGCCAAGGCAGAACATGATCCCTCAGTGCAGGTGTTCAGCATCTCACTGTTGCTCCACTATGCAGCACTACCAGTGCTCCACAAATCCACAGTGAGATCTAGGTTGCTTTTGGAGTTTGTCCACACCTTTTCTAAGCAATGGCTTGTTGCAGCTGGTTAAACAACACTCTTTAATCTCTAGCTTTACTTTGAAACTCTCGTCAACACCTGCTATAAATAAGTTTTCTCATCCTTAAGAATATAACAAACAAACAGCAGTGGGTGATGAGTCACAGCCATGTGCTGCAGTAGAGTACTATTCAGTTCATGTAGTTTAAACCAAAATCAGGATCAAAGCAGTTTAATAATGACATGAAATTAATCAATACTCAATGAACTGCACATTTGGGATCAGTACCGGTAATGTCACAGATAAATCACAACACTGAACACTGAATAGATGTTAATAAACACCTACAGATAAACAGCTTTAATCCCCAAAAGTTCTGGTCTCTCTTTCACAGGTACACACACACACACACACTCTACCAGCCTGTGTAGGTTATAATCCCCCCCCACCCATCTGGCAGTGCACCCATGTCCTGCAGGAGATGTGGGTGCTCTCACCTCGTGAGGCCCCGTGCTGCTCCTTGCAGCTGGTGAGACAGCACCCACAAGCTCACATGCACCCCATGAGGTGTGGGTCTCTACCTGCAGCAGCCAGCCTGAAAGGAGGCAGCTCATGGCCTCTGACTGGGAGGCTGCTCTATCTGGCTGATGATTTTCTTCCTCTTTAAGGTGACTGGTTGGAGGGTGATGATTTTCTTCCCTTTTAACATGATCACTTTGAGGAAGCACCCTCTGGCTTTATGCATTTTTTACACATGCACACCACAAATGGTTCACTCACATTGCTATCTTAAAAGGTGGTGTTACCCAGACCATTTGCCAAGGTTGGGCCATGCCATCAACATGTGTTCCTAGATCTTATTTTGATATCAGCAGTAATCTCATGCTGCACGGGCAGGGCATAGAAGCACACCCTCCATCCATATCTTGTGTGCAGCAAGGCTGCTAAATGCAGTTCAAGTGTGATGAGATTGCTGTGATTGACACTCTGGAGTTTTTCTGTAAACAAAAATCTAAATTCCCTTCAAGGATCAAATAGCTGTTCACAGAAAGGCTGGTGAGCTTTCTGCAATGTACTGCAGGCAGATGAGGCTTTGTTGTGTTACAAGGACTTAAGCGATTTGCCAAAGGAGCAGGCTCTGCCAGCGGTAGTCTTAGCTAAAATAACTTATTCTGCCTGAATTGTTCCCCAGATACGGCTGCACTTGCATGAAACTCATTATATTCAGTAAAGAAGACTCAGTAGCATCACTGGTGAGTGATGTAGATATAAAAAGTAATGAAGAGAAGTGACCATTTGGCTGGGGTATGCAGGGACCATGGCCCAGTCCCAAGGCAGGCATCCCACCTTTGTTCTGGAGGAAGGAAAAGCTGATGTCCATGCCTAATGATCAGCCCTCATGGGTGGAGGCACTGCACGCCTCTCTGAAGCCTTTTCTTATGGTGTGGTTTTCAAATGGCTTCTGGCTGTTTTAGAGATAGCAGATCACTTGGGAATATAGGCTTCTCTCCTTCCAGAGTTTACGAAATAGACATTTCTAAATCAACAGAGGCCAATCAAGATAAAAGCCTAGTGAGTCAAATATCACTTCAGCAAGGTATGTGTTTGTTATTGCATTTCAGTAAACTCAAAGCCTTATAAGGTGCTTTCCTTAAAAAGGCAGGATGGTCAAGGCCAGGTTTTGTTCAATAAGGGGTAGCTCTCCATGTGACCTGTGCAGTCTGTCCATCAACCTTGCGCTCTGCTAATGCAGACCCTGGGAAGAGACACCCTTCTGTAAGGTATGAGCTACTTTCATGCTAGGGTTTTATGCAGTTAAATCACAGCCTGATGCTGTAGTGGCAGAATTCAAATACCGCAAAAGCCACATGCGAAGAAGCTCAGTGGAGACACAGATCATTGATAGCTTGTTTTCCATCTCCAGGTTGATGTATAAACATCCTATTTCAGCAGGTAGTGAACAAAAGACCCATTTCATGTGGTATGGAGATGCTCCTAGGGAGAATTTAACTCCTGAGATTCAAATGGAAGGACTTCAGTGCTCTAGTACTAGAGACACCTCTCTAAGGCACAAGCTGCCACGTACACTCCTGTCATTGAAAATGTCCTGCTTCAGAAGGAGCAATGCTTTTGTCACCTCCGTTTCCTTCCATGTCCCATGTCAAAACAGTCAATCCAAACTGATCAACAGGGATGCCTTGTGATGCAGACACCTATTCCCACAAACTAAAGGGTGATCAGGAATTGGCAACAGATTTCACTGTCTTCCAAACTGGATAAGACATTAAATAGTGAAAGCTTCAACATTTTGTACTAGTTTTTGAATCACCCTTAGGGCTACAAAAGTATTTTCCTGAATTGTGTGTAATACCAGTATTATCACTGCCTTGCACATGGCTCACGTGTTCTGTAAATGGAATTAAAATGAAGGAACAAGTAAATGTAACTATAACTGCATTATAGTAGCTTAGTGGCCCAATGTTTACAATGTCATCTCACTTCTTAATTCAGCATTTCTCATGCTGACACTTTTGCAGTGTCATGTTACTATACATGGTACATGCTATAAATAGGCATGAATCCAGCGTGAGTGGAGTG
Source organism: Ciconia boyciana (assembly GCF_034638445.1). NCBI lineage: Eukaryota > Metazoa > Chordata > Aves > Ciconiiformes > Ciconiidae > Ciconia > Ciconia boyciana. Next base: position 82,899,364 of record NC_132935.1, read on the forward strand.
TAGCTCAGTATAGTAAAATGAGGGGAATACGTTCCAGGCAATTCCTGATGTTAGAAAAGTCTCTTTGCCACAAACAGAACAGAGAGAGTGAACCAACCCAGCAGTGTTTCAGATTTAGCGTGAGGTGAGGTGAGGTGAGTTGTGATCCTGCGAGATGCTGACTGCTCTGAACTTACAGTAGCCACTGGTACTCCACACATCCCAGGAAGTACTCGGCATCCCGATACTGCAGCATCAGCCTCTTCGCTTGTAAATCCAGTGAGCTGGAAAATGTGAAGTCACTGTGGGTCTCTCAAACATTTCCTAATATAAATTCTTTTTACCTCCTCATTAGAAGTTTTAAAATGTGACTTTGTGATCTCTCTTTATTGGCTGTGCTCCATGTTTCCAAATTATACTGAAAAATGCTAGAAAATAATTTTTATAAATTTCTTTTTTGTGTTGGTCTTTTGCTTGAAGTCTTGTGCAATTAAGAAGGAGAAGATGAAGTCATTACCATAATTCGTCCACCTGAAACTTCAGTACCTAGTGGAACTGTAGCACAGTGTTAAATGCCTTTTCTAGAACCCGAGGCTCATTAGATGTACCTTAATTTACATCACACATCCTGTAAACACAAGCTTGTCATCACTTTGCTGCTTAAATATAATAGTAGTACACCAGTTGGACACTGCTTTGCTCTCTCTGCAGCTTAACAGAGTATAACTTTCACCTGTGCTTTGTGTCAATCAGTCTAACTTCTGAAGTTGGTCTTACAAGGAAAAGTGTCAGTTGAGCTGAAGGTAGTCTGAGCATGAATTCACTAGGACTTCAGTGCCAGTTTAGTAGTTCAGGTAGCCCTTGTCCACAAGCTTAACATAGTGCATCCCACCAAGAAATCTGTAGCCTCAACTCTGCAGAGAAGGAGAACGCATGCTACTTTTTCTGCACCGAGAAGGAAGACTAGCAATGCAGTATGCTGCTCTCAGGAGTCCGAGAACTGAGGCCAGCGAACGCTGTCTTTCTAACTCAAGTTATAAGTTACAAGGATTTTCAGTATATTCATTGCATTATAGGAAAAAAAAGAGCATCTTGAGGACTTCTCACTGAAGTGCAGCAGTCTTATCAGGCCACATGAGCAGGGTTTAATATGCTTCTGTGGATCATGTACATTGCAGTGAACTTCATCCTCTTTTCTCCCAAAAGGGAGAATGGTCTGCACATTATGAATCAGGAGTACAAAATCTGTAAAAGTATGTACTGAAACAACCTTGAAAAAGTTGTAGCAAGGGCATTGCTTTTCAGCACAAACTGTGTATCTGTGCCAGCCTGATGGAAAAGAGTGGCACAGCTTTGCTGATGAGAATAAGCATTAATTACTCGCTGTTATTCTGTCCTTCATTTTTCATGCACTGTGACAAATTATTTCAGTAAGAGTTTTACTTCTCTGTTTTAGAAAGGCAAGGATGGCTGACAAATCAGGGCTGGCTGATGATAAAGGGTGGGAAAGTTCTTGGGTCATCTTGTCTAAACAGCAGCTTATAGCAGAATTTTCTTCATAGATTCATTTCTCTATTGTTGTGTTTTGTGTTTTGTTTTGTTTTGTTTTTTATCTCACTGCTTCCTAGAATGCTCTAGATGTCAATCCCAACTCACACTCTCGGCAGCCTATGCCTTGACCTAATGGTGTACTGTGTGATAATTTTTAACCCTCAACTACAATGTTTTCTCTTAGTCTCAAACTTTGCTACTGCTCCTTCTTACATACCTTCTCAAGTACAGTAACCTTTCCGTTACCTCTGTCTTCTATCTACGTACACTGGAGGTAATGCTATATATTAGCATATCCTTTTGACCTTCAGCTACACAGGTCAAGATTACTTAACCTCTTCATTCAGAGTTTGTGAATTAACACATTTGTTATGACATTTTCATGAGGGTTTGATTTGCTTTAATTAGCCTAGTTTGTTCTTCTATGCAAGGCCTCAAAGAGAAGAGGCTCGATGCGTTCAGTTGAATTGGTAATCACAGAATAGTTGAGTTCAGAAGGGACCTCTGGAGATTGTCCAACCTCCGGCTCAAAGCAGGGCCGAATACAGCACATTGCCCAGGACATTGTCTTCAAGGATGGAGACTCCACACCTTTCTGGGCAATCTGATCCCATGCTTGACCACTCTCACCATGAAAAACTTTGTTTAAATAGGAATTTCCTGTATTTTTCTTTGCATCTACCATCTCTTGTCCATTCACTGGATACCACTGAGGAAAGCCTGGCTCCATCTTCTCTTTACTTATACACATTGATAAGATCCCCCTGAGTCTTCTCCAGGGTAACCAATCCCAGCTCTCTCAGCCTCTTCTCATATGTCAGATGCTCCAATCCCTTGATCATCTCTGTGGCATTTCTCTCCAGTGTGTCCATGTCTCTCTCGTACTGGGGAGCCCAGAAGTGGACACTACTCCAGGTGTGGCCTCACCAGTCTTGAGCAGAGGGGAAGCATCACCTCCTTCGACCTGCTGACAACATTCCTCCTAATGCAGCCCAGGATGCTTTTGGCCTTCTTTACAGTGAGGGCATGTCGCTAGCTCATGTTCAACTTGGTGTCCACGAGGACCTTTTCTGCCAAGCTGCTTTCCAGCTCATCAGCCCCCCAGGCTGTGCTGGTACATAGGGATATTCCTCTCCAGGTACAGGACTTTTCATTTTGCTTTGTCGAACTTTGTGATGTTCCTGTCAGCCCATTTTTCTCCAGCCTGTCAAGGTCCCTCTGGATGGCAGCATGACCCTCTGGCATATCAGCTACTCCTCCCAGTTCTGTCTCATCTGCAAACTTGCTCAGGGTGCACTCTGTCCCATTATCCAGGTCATTAATGAAGAGGTTAAGTGGTATTAGCCCCAGTACACCTGTGGTGACTGGCTTCCAGCTGGACTTTGTGTCATTGATGACAACCCTTTGAGCCCAGCAGTTCAGTCAGCTTTTGGTCCACCTCACTATCCACTTATCTAATCTGTACTTCACCAGTTTGTTGATAAGGAAGTTATGGGACACAATGCCTGTGTAATAGCTTAAGAGCTATTACAAAAAAGAGCTATGGGTAAAAAATAGCTTTTTTACCCATAGATCACTAACTTTATGTTCAGGTAAACCTGATATTATCTGTCACATGTGATGAGGGTACTACTGAAAGTTTTGAGGTAGACTAGTTTTTCAGTGAATTCTGGCAAAAAGCGCCCGTCCTTTCTACAGGTACCAAGAGCCAGTGCTGAGCTTCAGGGAATTCTCTGGACTGGGGGCAAACACCGCAGAACAAGTATCCCTTAAGCCAATTCTCACTAATGGCTGTGTTACCAGCTGACAATAGTTGCCTGTTTGAGCTTTAACATTCAACGATGAGGGTGATCATTTATCGTCTCAGTCACAAAAGGTGTTTTAGAACAGGAGGATCAGGCACCTGTTGAGATGGAGCTTGAGTTGGTGTAATGAAAAAAGCAAACTCTGCAAGACCCCCTTGATGGGCGATCAGATTTGAAGATGCCTGGAACCATAGTGCAAAGGTTTATACAGTGCCTGTTTGAAAGTGGGACTTAAACTTCATGTGCTCTTTGTAGGAGGTATATTAGAGTTATTTCATAGAATCACAGAATGGTTGAGGTTGGCAGGGACCTCTAAAGGTCATCTGGTTCAAACCTTCTGCTCAAGCAGGGCCACCTAGAGCTGGTTGACCAGGACCATGTCCGGACAGCTTTTGAATATCTCCAAGGACGGAGATTCCACAACGTCTCTGGGACACCTATGCCAGTGTTCAGTCACTCTCACAGTAAGAAGTGTTTCCTGATGATGTTCAGAGGGAACCTCCTGCATTTCAATTTGTGCCCATTGCCTCTGGTCCTGTCATTGGGCACCACTGAAAAGAGCCTGGTTCCATCTCCTGTACACCCTTTCGTCAGGTATTTATATATATTGATGAGATCGCTCTGCAGGTTCACTTTTTTCTTGGGCTTTGTAAAGAAAAGGGCCTTTCTCTTTTGTCAAGATGCCAAATATCTCTTGATTCCAAACACTGCTGCTGCTGTCCTGTCTTTAAGTCTACTCCCTAAGATATCGCCATAAGCTGGTGATACTCAGTCTGAGGATAAATGTGAAATTGCATATAGAGCTAGAAATCAGTGGTGGTGTTTAATATAATTAGGTTAGGTTAATATGAAAAATAAGAGGCTGAAGGATTTAGATAATGCCAGAGTTCTTGCTTTGAATAATAACTCTTTCAGCGATTGTGTAGACGTAAACATCACATTTTCTTTTTCTGCATATTGATTTTGAGTTAATGAAATGAAGATGACATAAAAACAATCGGTGAATAATTTTGTTTATCTCATTTTAGTAACTTGAAATCACAATGAATTGAAAAGGAATAATTACAGTCAGTTAATATTTTATGCACAAGGAGGCAATTATTTATCATGGCTTTCAGTAGACTGGGAAGTTATTGAAGTTGCCATAAATACATAGTGCTGAATTCTTGATTTACTCGCACGTATGTACATCTGATGCTCCTCAAATGTCAGAGTACCATATGCTATTGCGTATAAATAGCAATCTGCAATTTATACATCACAAGTCACAGACACAGCAAGTGGGACCTCAGATGGCAGGTTTAGAGGATGGCTAATGCACTCACTGCTTTTGCAGTTGTAAGTACCATCTGTTTTGACACAGTCTGGGACTGCTTCACACTGGTGGTCAGGAATCCACGTAACTTGGTGCACTTGGGCTTGAGCCAGTTACATTTTCTAGTAGGAGAAGGCTGCCAGTGGCCATGTCTCTTTCCCAGCTTAACTCCTGAATTTCCCATAAACAAAATTTTAATCCTTGTGGTTCTGAATAAGCTCTATGTGCTTGCTCAGTGCATCGTTGTATGAATAGTGCATGTGTTTGTAACAGAAGAGGGGAATGCTGACTGTCACTCCAGGGCTCTTATAACTGAAGTGTTTATTATGAAAAATCCTCGGTTTGTGTATCTTTGTTAGAGAGGTGTTGGATAAATTAGATTGTGCTGGTGTCCTGGGTTTCTGCTTTGGAGACCTCTGTTTCTTTTCTTTCATCCCCTCCAGAGTGTTCCTCTCACCCAAGTCCCAACGGCAATTTGTTGGGCAACTGGCTTTGGCCAGCTCTTTGCTGAATTTATTCCTTTGTCTGTAAGCGTAGCGGTAGCATTGTGGACTTGTAAGAAACGTAAAACTGTGGATTAAGTGACGTTTTCTGCCATTCCTTTCTACCATTCTCCATCCCTGGAGACCAGCTTTCTCAGTTTGGCCACGTGTCAAAAGGGAAGAGGGATGCAACCCTAGAAAAGAGGTATTTGTCTGCAAAATAAGAGAATGCTTGCCAGCATGCTAGCAGGTGCTTTTGAAGGAATCTCATTCCTGGGAAAGAAAATAAACTTTGGAAACTGAAGTGTAAATGGATCTGAGCTGATCGGGAGCAGGTGTTGCAGGTCGGCCTTCAGTTACGCTTTGCACAAGTCTGCTGATTTTCTGTAGCTATCCTACAGACCCAGGCAGGGCTCTTGATGGAGTCCCTCCTAGTCTGCAAAAGCATTAGTCTGGGAATAAATACTTCTGCTGATTTGTGAAGCCTGGAAAACTCTGACTGCCTCGGGGTAATTCTCCTACATGATTGAAAAGAGCTCACCTCGCTCACCCTGGAGTGAGCAATGACATGGTAACTAATTGAGCAGTTTTTACAGAAGAGGGTTGCGTTCTCTTTTCTATTGGCAGCATTTGTTGTTGTTGTTTTATTATCACTCCCTTACTGATAACTTAGCTGGTAGAGGGATACGTCATCTGCTTTGGCATACGACTCCTCAGCTGGGACACCAGGTGGGCACTTGCAGGTATCTCACAGGACAATCCAGAAGGAGCTGGGCTGAAGCAAGCTGAGCTGGGATTGGCTTTACTTTCTCATTTGGTTTTAGGTGGTGTTTTTTTTTCATCTAGAGGCCTCTTTTTGTGCTGTGTACAACTCTGTCCCATAATTTGGAGGGTTGTCTCTTCCCAGATTATCAGCAAAGCCTATGTTTACAAAGCCTGAATTTATTTTAGGAAGGATATTTGGACTATTCTAAATTACATTAATTTAATGAATCTTTAACATCTAAACTTGAGTGTTAAGAGAGGAGCATAACTTCGTGGCTTTAAATCTCTTGCTACTGTTCCCTCTTCTGTTTAGCCTATTGCTTACCATTTATTTCTCCAATTTTGGAGGTCAAATCCTGGATCCCCTGTTAATTTGAAAGTCAATCATTTCTGAGAGTTGTGCATTTTTAAAATGCCAGTATTTGATTATGAAAAACAATGTTCTTTTACATGAATAATTCATTTTTGGTAAATATGCTGGAAACAGTCATTCTTGGGGGAATTATTTGTCTGCTGTAGAGTTTGCTACCAACTGGATGCAAGTCATCTTGATTACACAACAAAGTTATTATATTCTCAGTTTTTCCCAGAGGCAAGCATTCCTCTGCTTTGTATATTATTTTCCGTTTAGAGCAACACACATCTACTAGAACTACATTTCAGAGTTCTGCAGGTCCTCTTGGTTTTGATCCATGTGAACAACTGGGGATTTTAAAAATGTTTCCCTCCTATAAATTTATGTCCAGCAACTTATCTTGAAGTTCTATAATAATGTAAACTGACACATCTTTTATTCCAAATTCTTCCATTTTTCAGAGGTGAAATAGTGGAACAGCTGCACCTGACTGCAGCAGCTACCTGGATTTCTGCATTTTGAAGTTGGGAGCCAAATTTGTTCCCGTTTTCTATATAAATTGCAAAGATACATTTGCATCAACACAAACTTCATAGCAGCATATCATTCAAACACAGAGTAGGATCTGTTTGCCCCAGCTCAGTGTCACGCTAAGCAACTGGTTCTGGCCACGTACGTATAGCTTGAGAGCCAGTATTACGCAATGTGCACTCATCCTATCTATAGTTATGTAAAGTGGGTTTTAAATGAAAAATGAATATCAATATATTAAAAAGTGGAACATGGAAATGTAAATGTTGCCTAGTCAGGGAGGAAAGTGTTCTATGTGACAAAATTTTGACCGTGGAGTATGTCAGAGTAGCTCAAAGAAAAGGCAGAACATAGTTGTAAGCCCATTTCACTGAACCAAGTCATTCTCTGGATGAATTGGGAAGGTTTTTTATATTCACCAGGATGGAGTTCCTGGGTTAATTAAGACTTGCTAACAGCTTGTCAGGTGGAGAGAGAGAAAGGATGGCAGGCTTTTTAGCATGACTTTGAAATTAAGGAAACTTGCTATCTTTTTGCTGTCTTATTTATCTTAAACCTTTATATAGAAGTATATAGAAGATGCTTATATATAAGCATCTTGTAAATGCTTATTTTCATTTTAACCACAGTTGGTTTGCACATTTCAAAGCAATGCATTGAACAGCAAAGGACTGAATCCCCATAGGTCTGGTAATCCTGAAAATGGAGGACAATGAAATGCAATGTGTCCAGTCCATTGATAATCCAGTCTTGAGAACCCAGCAGGGCACAGGATGCCTCTTCTCTACATGGTACGGGTTAGGCTGGGAGGTGGTAACTCAGGGTTTGGAGGAGGTGGACGGGGGTTCTTCACTGGCCAGTGGATTAATCTACACTAGCATTTTTGTTCAGGTCTGAAGCTCACTTTTGAAATGACTCTCCCCTTAGTCCCTCCTTACCATGCTTTAGTTACCACCACAATGTGTATGAACCCAATTACTTTCAGGTGAAACTAAAGCAAAAAATATGTTCTGGCAGGACACCTAAAGCACCAGAGGCAACCCCTAGTGAGCATTCAGGTTTGGGGATGAAATTAGATGTTGTCTGAAAGCTAACACCCACTTCCCAGGCCTGCGGATGTCGGGTTCTCAGCAGTGACAGTTTTGCTCCGCAGAGCTCCTCTTTCTGGGCTGCTAATGTAGACATAAACTAGCTCAGCTGGAGGAGCTCCCTGGCATACCGCAAGGAGTTGGGAGAGCATCTGACCTGAAGGGGTTTAAGAAGAGCTTGTACTTAAGCATGTATGCAATTCATTTGGGGGTTAGATATTTATTGAATGTGGAAAAAATGCATCATCCCATCTATCTCTATGTAATTTCCCAGCAATGATGCACTGACAAACCCTTTCCTCAGAACTGGTGTGCTAGTATCATCAGTGGTACTGAAGGCAAAATTAAGATGCTCTGACTTCATAAATTAATAGATTGATTACTTTTTTCTTTTTTTCCCCGCAGTCTTTGTATTTTTAGCTCTGTTCAAAAATATGGGGATAAAATTAATTCTTGCCAAGTGGCAGGGGACAAAGTCAGTAGGGGGGAAATTAGTTCCAGCTTTTGACAAATACATTGTAAGGAAGAATTATTTGCTTAATAAAACTATAACGATTACTTCACTTGCAGTGCTGTTTGACTTTAAGCATCTAGTGTGACTATGCCAGGAATGCAAGATCAGGTCTCCAAATGTATGTGGAGGAGTTTATAGACTGAAGAAAACTGGAGCTCAACATCACAGGGAAGTTACACCAGTATAATCCAAGGTGTAAAATGTCACACAGAAACTACTATGAAATGGCCTCAAATTTAAGTTAACATATCCCTCTTCCACATGGTCTTGTAACAAAGTCTCTAGTCTTGTAGAATAGGTACAGTGTCTTATTACATTCTATGGGAGGTTTTTAAAAACTATAAAAGGTTATTTTAAGTTCTGTGGAACTGTTCCTTCCAGGAGCATGTGGATGCGATTACTTCATGAGCTCCGAGGCTGCTCATTCTTACACTGAAAAAATCGAGCTTTGTCACAGGTCTTTGCTCTTAAAAAGAGAGTTGCACAACCTACAAGATCTCACAGGATAAGAAATAAGTTTTCATCTTTGCCAAAGTGTTTTTGTTCCCTTGACCTTACTCTTCTTAAGTTTTCAATCTAATTTTCTGTGTTGGTAAGAATAAATTGTCTATTGAGAGGGAAACAGTAGCTGTAACCTCTCTTATGTTTATTTAGACTTTTGCATGTCTGTGTTGGAAACAAGCCAGTGAAATGCAGACTAAATGAAATCATCATAAGGTGGCCACTGAAGGGTATGATATATTGAATAGTTATCACTAAGTATTTGTCAACTGTGATGATGTTTCAAGGAGGACCCTTTAGGGATCTGCCCTGCTATACCCTACAGTATTTGTTACTAGGTTGCTGAATTTTTCCATCCCTCTGCAGAAGCCATCTGTTTGAATTGAATTGAGACACAAAACTACCAATATACAGAGGAATGGACTAAAATTTATTTATGACACTGGACCTGCAGTATATTTGGAAAACTGAAAATGAGCACAATTTGAGAAGGTTTCTCAGTACTCAGAATGCTCTTGAAGAAATAGAAGATTAAGGAGAGAGAAAACATACCACTCTCTAAGGAGACAGGTGTGGGGAAGATGAATAGATTATATAAACATGGGTGAAGAAAATAAATGGCCAGGCAGCTGTATGGCACATGGGAATCTGGACAATATGTCGAATCACATACTGAATGCATCATCCTTCTGAGACTGTTGAAATCTGGAAGCTTGACAATGTAGTTTCCATGAAATATAGGTGGGAAGGACTCCACTTTAGCTGCTGCTGGTGAGGTGCGGTAGCGTGCAGTGCTCAGTTTGGAGCATTGTGCTTTTGGAGAAATACACGCAGATTGGAGAAAATCTAAAGGAGAAACTGCAAATATTAGTAATGTGACTAGGAAGAAAGGGCTGAAGTTTGAGCAAATGCACGTGAGAAATCCTTGCAGGAAGAGTGGAGACCTCTCGTTCTTCGCAATCACTAGGAGAGGGGCAAGAAACAGCTTCTTGTATCAGTTGCATAAGAGGAGAAACTTAGAAACTTGATATGGTGACAACATTGGAACAGGAATGTCAGTGAGCGGAGTAATAGCTGTCCCTGGAAATTAAGAACAGGGCAGACATGCACATCGGAGATGGTTTAAGTGTACTTGGTGTACTTCGAGAGAGACGAGAGAGCTCATCCAACTCTGTTTCTCATTCTGTACGTTCTTGATTGTAAAAGGTTGCAAAATCACATAGGTATCTCCACTGAGCATCCCTTTCCCTCTGGCATACTTGACCACTGCAGCCCCGCGCAAGTTTGCACGGTGAATTTTGTTCCAGCTGCCTCTTTGCTATCACGGGCCCCCTGATTCCTCCCAGCCTCCTGAAGCTAGGAGGAACTGAGCTTGGTAGGGTAACTTAGCCTGAGAGAAATGCCTGAGGATGTTTGCGATGCGGAAGACACTCTTTCGTAGGTATCACTTTTTCTGGGACTTTGTCCATGCCCAGGGCCTTAGAAAGCAAATGGCCCCGTTGTAGCCTGCCATCGTAGCTAACTCCTTTTCCTAATATCCTCTAAGGGCACACAGCCATATTTGACATCTGTCTGTCAAATTCACAAGTCTCTCCTTGAATCAGCCCACAATGTTCCCCCTGTAGAAGCCTGTCAGCTGCTTCTGTTCCCCTTTGCACCGTAGACTGTAGCTGCTACAACCATTAAGCTCCCACTTTCCCCAGTCTCTGTAGAAGGAGTACTTCCTTGGCATGCACGAAGTTGATGGTATCGTAGTAAAAATGTGAAGTCTATACCCACATTGCACTTCGTAAAATATGTAATACCTATGCAACACCGTTATTGAAGAGACGCTAAGTAGGTGATGTTTCTGTACTGTGTGTAAATGCTTCTTGCACATTATTTTGCATCTAGCATTTTGACAAAAATGCCAATTGCCTTTTTTTTTTCTCAGCTATACTGACTTTTCAGAGCCTGAACATAGTTTGGTTTAATTCTTGCCTTAGTTTTGCTAAAAACCTCAGTTGTGACAACAGATCAACATGAAGGATCCTTTTCAGTTGTCAGATAAGAATCTGAAGTTTGATTGATATTTACCAAATTTTTCATTTTAATTTTGTTAACTTGAGGAGCTTGGTATAAGATTCACTTTAAAAAAGGCACACCCTCAACACCATAGCAGAAGGTGCGGTTGAATGGAGTCACGCTTTAAGCATGGAAAATGGCTCAATCTTAAAAAGTCCGTGCTGGGGTCTGGACATCAAGTGTCCCATGTTAGTGTGCATCGCTGGACTAATGAAAATACACCATTGTTTTCTCTCTCTGGTTCTGAAATTGGAGACTGCATATTGTTGTCAATGCCAGAAGGAACAGAGACTAGATCTCGGTTTAAATCATATATATTTAAAGGCTCTTTTTCCCAGATGTATCTATTAATTGGGAGACAAACTGGGGGGAAAAAAAAATTCCTTTGAAATAAACCAGATTCCTAATGGAATAAGAAAACTCCCTCCAGTGCATTTTCTCCCTCTGTGTCAGCTTTTATAGTTCTGTTTCTGGCACGTATCTTTTGAGATTTCTTTAAAGATTGTTAAGAAATTTTCTCTTACATCAACAAACAATTTTCAGAGCCCAAGCAAAGCTTTAATAAAAAGCATCTTGCACAGAAGATTGGTAACTGGGGAGGAAGAGGGGCAAAAGAGGTTGTAGGGAGGGAAGCACAGGGCTGCTTTGTAATTTGTTTTTTACTATCTAAGATCACCAAAATGTAAAGCTGCATTTCAGGCTTGTAAACAATTGGTTTTTTTTCAGGAAAAGAAATGCTTGTATAGGGCATGTGTATGGAAAGATGTGTATTGAGGAGTGCAATCAGTAACTACATTTGCTCTTGCAGGGTTGTGTTTATTAATGTCACAGTGTCATTAAGTTGCCCTGTCTCAGACTGACTCAGCCGGTTAGACTCACTAAATGGTGAAGAACAAAACTGGAAGGAAACCCTTAGCAGTTCAGATAGTGCTATAGGAAGCCCCTCCCAAGAATACTTGAAAAGCCTGGAAAATGTACAGTAGACCAAGTGTTTTGCTGAAGCTTTAAATGCTAGCAAAAAGGTTTCCAAGTTTTTACTGGCAAAAAGCTCCTGGACTCACCTGCTATTTTTTTCTTTCGCCCTTAGGGGTGTACAACGAACAGAAGCGGGAATACCTCTGTACAGAGTTCAGCTGAGCTACCAGCAAAATTCCCGTCTGAGAGCATATTGCATTACGGGCTCAGCAGACCAGTAATGCTCTCTCGACTCTCTTGTTTAAACATAATGACAACACTACGGGCTTTTTCCAAAATACTTTGGGGTGCAGAGACGGGGTGTGTGCGAATGCACGTGTATGTGTCTGTCTAGAAGTCTGTGCCCTGAAGGTGGAGGGAGCAAGTTTCACATGATGCACCTTCAGGATTGAAGGTAAAGGAAATACAGGATGCACATCTGGAACTGCTATACTAATGAGAGAATTAAGAGAGCACGAAGCGAGCACGGAGCATACTCATAAAACAGAAGGTCAAACTTTTTTTAGCTCTAGGTCTAAGTTAAAAACCACATTTTGGTAATTCATTACACACCCAGAATGTCTAAGGTATTGATTATTCACAGTGTGCTCAGGAGTGATGAAGGAATGCTACTTTTGATCCAAAAGGAGTGGAGATTAGCTGTATTAGCTTGGTGCTTTGATCACCAGGGGAGAGAGGGAGAATCATGGAGTATTAAATGCTTTTTTATACTTAAGGAGGAATGGAGACTAGGGGAGAATGTAACCCTGCAGAGATTTTTAGGTGTTTTCAACAATAACGGACTAAAAATGTATGTTTTCAAAATATGCTGGGAGACTGTCTTACAGGAGGTAATTGTTCCCACAGTACTAGAAATTGTTTATAGCAGATGTTAAAAAATGAAACTTTTTGCTTTTGATTTTAGTTCCATCTATTTTGCGGTGTAGAAGCAAGTGTTTGTTCTGTGGGTTTTATTTATATCATTTTGTTTTCCCTTTTTGTGCTGGTTTGTGTAAAAAACAAACAAACAACAACCAACCAAACAAAAATCCCAAAGCAAATAAAAAAGTAAAAGGAAAGGAGAGGAATTCACAATACCAAATATATGTGGTAGTGGAAGAGACATCCAGCACTTGAAAAAATGTATATTCTTTTATATTAGAAGCATCCTTGTTAAAATCTCAAGAAAAGAGCAAAAAGTAAAGGTTCCAAGTCTGCCACATCTTCTGCACATGTTTAACTTCAGGCACTGTCATTGGTTTTGGTGGTAATGTGAGGGAGGTCAGACATATGGTAAGTCCTTGCAAAAATTAATCTAAGGGACTGTTGCCTAAGTGGCCTGTGGAGTCAGTGCTTGTCTGCAGGAGCCTGGCTGCTGCTGGTGTTTTGGTTTTTTTCTCTCCAGCTGTAAATCTCATTTTTAAAATAGCGGAGTATACCAGACACTTTCCAAATAACACTCCTCAATGCAGTTATTTGCAATAGCTGCCAGGGGGGTATTAGGAGGTCTCAAAGGGGAGCAGAGTGTCTGCAAAACCCACTCTGCGTTAAGATATGGTTCTTGCTCAGAAATACACAAATCCCTGGGTTAGGTCCACGTAACCATAGCATAGACTCAGAAGCCTTGAAGAAAATGTTTTTCCTGTCACTTGCTGAAATACTGAGTTTCTAAGTAAAACAAGATGCAGAAGAGGAAGAGAGAAGTAGCTGGGTAGCATAGGTTTTTCCTTCACAGTGTGAGATGATGATTTTGATCTCTCTGCAACTGAACTAGGTGATCTCAGGCAAGCCGCTGGACTTTGTGTCTTGGGTTCTTCAGCCAAATAGTCGTGCCTCTCTCCCTTGCAAGACACGCTGTGCAAATGCAGGCCTGTGGTTGCTACTGTTGCAGCTAGTGAGATCAGAGCATGCCTGTGCTGGCCTAAGTAAAAGCTTGATGGGCAAATTCATGTGTAATACACTGATCAAATTCATCTAAAATGTACTTTAAAAACTCTACCTAAACCCAGATTTGGGCAGGTTTGCTGAATGCATTTCTAGCTGTACCCTGCTTAGCCCATATCTGTGCTGTCAGTCACAGAGCTGTAGAGTCGATGTTACTTAAGGAGATGGCTTTGCACGCTTCCCTGAAATGTCTGAACGCTGAAGGGATAGCAGAAGATGTGACATGGAGGAAAGCTTGGTGCTCTAAAACCACTGTTCTTACTCCATTCATGATATTTGTTATGCTACTGGGCACTAAACTGTGGTTCCTGTATTTATCTCTGGATGGTGCTTTCCTTCATGAAGAATTTCTGTTGAGATCAGTACTGAGAAGTCGCAGATGGAAGGAGTGTGTTCAGCAGCAGCATTCCTCTCTCGTACACTGGTTGCATCTTGTGTAACGTACTGCTGAAATATCTCAGGTTCTCTAAATGTATTGCCCATGGCATTTGCTTGACTATCAAAATAATATCCTAGTTGTCTTCCAGTCTTTTACTTGCTTTGCTTGGAGAGCTGGGAGCAGGAGTGGGAGTGACTCGTAGGCAGCAATGTCAGCACAGAGGGAAAACAGTTGAAATAATCTTACAGCAAAGGCAACCTTTCTTAGTAGCAGAGGCCCTTTATTTCTGTGCCTGCTTTTTGCCAGTGAAGTGAAATAAAGAAGGTAAAGAAGTAGCAAATTGTTTTGCATGGGGTTTTTTGGGTTGACTGCTTCCAGTGTGACAATTAGCCCTAGCAAAAAGAGCGTGTAAATGTTGTGCAACAGCTCTGTAACAAGTTTCCAGTCATGCTGTTTCTTTGCCACTTACTTTTCTGGGCTTATTTTTTCAAATCCAACTGAAGTTCACTTCAGTCCATTGGAAAGGAGTGCTTTCTGCATGCACATGAAGAGGCACAGCCAACCTGTTCAAGAACTAGTCACTGCGCTCTTGGTTGAACTGCTGAGTCCCAGTTTGCATGAATGAAAAATGAACTTATTTAATGACACGGTGAAAGTGTACGGGGTTGTGCTTTTCGCATCTGCCCAGGTCTGGTGAAGGAAGTAGCATTTGCCTTGTGAGCTGCTCTTTGGCCTCCCACTGAATGGCTGAAGGAGCTGAGAGGCAAAGGACCACAGTATTCCTCTCCTAACAGCTCACAGCTGCCTAGATATTGCCAAGGTTATGGGCAGTTATTGTCTGTCAAAAAAGCCTACGACTCAAATGTACTCATTTCTTGCAGTGTTTAGGTGTGAATATAAAGAATTAAAGTCCCTGGACTTCCACTGATGTCTCCTCTTCATTACAGCGCTCAGACCTGCAGCCCCTCCTTTGCTAGCATGGCTTTGATAGCACAGCTAGGGGTGCATCTCTATTGTGTACCCAACTCTAAGGTGAATAGTGTTTTCAGAGTATACTCTAAGATAGATTTTGAAATATGTGTTTCCGCACTCTCACTGGTAAAAATGACTGCTTAACCCCCAACAAACCCCAAAGCCCATCATGCTTCATTAACAAATGGGCTAGTGGGGTGCTGTGCTGTGGGGAGAGCGAGAGCTCTGCATTCACCCACCACTTACTGAAATTGTGTGTTTTGTCTTCCAGACTCTGACCTGAGCATGCGGACGCTCAGCACACCCAGTCCAGCATTAATATTTCCACCAAATTCCCCTGGTTTCCAGAATGGCAGAGGGTCGTCGACGTCTTCATCCTCAGTCACTGGGGAAACTGTTGCCATGGTCCACTCGCCGCCTCCAACCCGTCTCACTCATCCTCTCATCCGGCTGGCGTCCAAGCACCAGAAGGAACAGGCCAACATAGACCGGCTGCCCGACCACTCCATGGTCCAGATATTCTCCTTCCTGCCCACCAACCAGCTGTGCCGCTGTGCCCGTGTGTGCCGCCGCTGGTATAACCTTGCCTGGGACCCCCGACTTTGGAGGACTATTCGCCTGACCGGCGAGACAATCAATGTAGACAGAGCTCTTAAAGTGCTGACCCGGAGGCTTTGTCAGGATACACCCAACGTATGTCTCATGTTGGAGACAGTAATTGTTAGTGGCTGCAGGCGGCTCACAGACAGAGGACTCTACACCATTGCCCAGTGCTGTCCGGAACTGAGGAGGCTGGAGGTGTCTGGCTGTTACAACATCTCCAATGAGGCAGTCTTTGATGTCGTGTCACTGTGCCCAAACCTGGAACACCTGGATGTGTCAGGTAACAGGAAATATTTCAATACGGATGCCTCTGATTCTAAAAGCCTCATGCTTGTCAAACCGCTGGCGCCACAACTGCCCACTTTCTCTTTCTGTGTTGTCTTTCGAAGTAGGAATGCCAGTCTCCCAACACAGTACTGGTGAGACAGGCACCGCTAGAATCTCAGTGCTCCAAATGCCAGCAGCACCTCTTGAGTGGCCGGGCCTCCTCCAATGAAGACAAGCTAGCAGAGATGGCCCGTTCAAATAGCACAAGTACTTTTTATAGATTTTTGCACAAAGGCCCACGTTGCAGTCAGTGCTAAATCATATGGTGAAGGCTAGTTACTTCAGCAAAATTTATCTTTTTCATATATATATCATTTATATGTAGATTTTATATATATATAATGTATATATCTGTAATCTGGTAAGTGACTTGAGGAGGAGCTCAGAATCAGTGCTAGCCTTTCGTCTCAGTATAAATATCAATTGTCATCCCTAGCTAAACTTCAAGGTCCCCTTGTTTCTATTGCTATTTTAACAAGACTGAGCTAGCTTGGATTTTTTTTTTTTAATAGCGTATATATTTGCTTAGTGATTTTCTGCTTTTCCTTTCACCCAGTTACCATGTATCACTGCAGCTGTTTAGATCAGCAGAAATGTTTTAGACAATTTTCCTCAGACCTGCTCTGGGGAAACAAGAGGTTTTTTCCCCAAGGTCAGCCACACAGAATTTCCTCTCTGCAAATAGGTTGGCACTTAATGGAAAAGATGTAGCCAAGAAGAGCACTGAAGTGAATTTGATGTTCAATACTTATTTTGTGATCTCACTTGTTATCAGTCTAATGTTGTTATTAATCAGCCGGACCAGATTTGCCATTGCAGAGGTACTAATGGTGATAAGCAGGATGAAGTGGGGATAGGAAGCAATGCTATTGAGTCCCTGGTACCCAGATAAACTGATTTTTCCCAGGCTGCCTATCTGGTGTACACTGATTTGCTTTCTTTTTTCTGCCTTTTATTTTTTTTAACTGATTTATCCAACTCTTTCACCTAATTTTCCTAGGATGGCAGAATGTCATGGAAGGCATCCAAACAAATAGCAACAAATGAGAATTATTCACTTTTTGTGATCGCTCTCTGAAACCACCAGATGATAAGGGGTCTCTGCGGGACTCCATGGGAGTCCTGTCCCATGGAGTCTGTTCGCAATGACCTTGCATGTGAATTACTTATTGTCAGTACATACTGACATTAGTTCTGGATTGCGAACCACATATTCAGGTTGAAGCATCTCCAACACCAGAAGAAAATGTATATGCCTGTGTGATTTAGACCTAGAGCTACATATCACTTCGAAGGCTGGCTGTATGCTGGCCTATTTATGCTTTTCTTACTACATCCTCTAGGGTGGTATGGAGAGTTGAGTGGCTCAAGTATCCTGGGTCTGGAGAGACAGGACAAGTAGAATTGCTGAGCTGAGGGTGAACTGCCTTGGCACACCAGTCTGTTAGCTGACACCCTGAGTGCACTTGGGGGCTTGTAGGTGGCTGAAAATGCTTTGGTCCACAGCTCCTACTGATAGATATTCTGTAGACCAAAGGTGACTTTCTCAAAAGCAGGGAAAATGAAAAGATGATAGCAAGTCTTGAAATAGGTTCTTTTGGGGTCTGTCTTCATTTGTGGTTTCCTCAAACCTGTTACTTTCAGACCTAGAAGATGGTGTCTGTCCCTAAGAACTCATCAGTTTGGTCCGAAGTACGTAGAGGGCAAGTAAAATACCTGTCTTCCTTGAATTTTGTCTCATCAATGGGACAGCAAAGTAATTTTAGTTTCACATTTTTCTAAGTTGTCCTTTCTTTTTGGAGCAGGTGAGGAAAAATCCTGGTTTTGAACATGCTCAGAAGTCAGGGTGTTTGTGTTCAGACATGGCTTTTGCTGCATGTGCCTGCATATGAATTGAGGATAATTGATCTCTGGGGTCTTGTTTTGAGTCCACTTTTTTCGTTCTGATGTGGGTAATTTTGGAGGATGTTTTGGAACCAGGATTCCTTTTTCCCCTCCTTCTGTCTGTAGTTAGGAGGGCAAGGCTTGCACCTACTCGCTTGAGCAGTTCTCAGGACTGAAGTGGTTCACTGGTTTGGTCATACTGAGCAAGAGAAGTTGGGTACATGTGCTGGGGGATAACGCCATACTTGTAGCTAGTTAATTAAAACCCAGTTCACAGTTGTACATCTAGTTGAATCCCTCTCCCCCTTGGATGGTTACTTGGCAGCAATAATGTACCAAAATCTTTAATGTCAAAACCAGATGTTTGTATTAACTTTGAGAGTTTTCCACAATGTAAGTTCTGTCACTCTCAGCATCACTTTGTGGGCAGGTCGGAGATATCTCTAGAAGTTGGTTGAGCTTGACTGCAAGTTATTATCTAACACGCTAGCCAACATTTTTTTCAATCTGTTTGGAAGTTTCTCCTCCCTTTTAAAAATCAGTTATACTTACTTTATGGAAAATCCTGTTACAAGAGCTCTGTTTTTACATGTTTTATTATTTAGGACAGAAAAATTGTTGCAGACCCAGGAACCTGTCATTTTGCCTAAAAATCAGGCAGTTCTATATCAACATGGACTCTTTTTCTGGTGAAACCATTTTGAATATTCTTCCCATTAAATATTTTACAGTGTAGCCAAAGTAACTAAAAGCGATGCTGAGCTTCTCAAAAGAGTGATCACACAGATGTATGTCACTCCAACCCTGCTGTGAGACTTCTGACCCATTCACTTTCTAATTGTGGTCATTAAAGCGTTCCCTCTTCTTGGATCCCCAGCAGACAGAACATTCTCCTTGGCCTCATGGACCCTTCATTCTCACTGAGCCAGATTTTAAAATTGAATTCTGGTCAGCACGTAAAATATCCAGACTGACTCCTTAATCCAGCAACCTCCTCGGGCAAATGCAGTAATGACAGCTACATCAGGTCCAGCAGAACTCTGCCTAGGTGCCAGCTTCTTCTGTGGAAACCCAGCTTAAGGATGGGGACTCGTGTGGTGCATTTTGCATCACCTACTCCAAAGAACATATTAGAGGTGACATTTTTACACCATTAGTATTGTACTGCTTCCCTTTAGAAAAATCACTTTGCATTATTGACCATGTATGTAGTACTTATTTGAAGGCAAACATATTTCCAAAGATTGCACCGTAACATAGGTGGATCTGCCACACAGTCCGAAGAGGAAATAGCAGCATTCAGTGTTAAGAAGATGTTGTTTGTTGAACAAAGTGCTTTGCTTCAAGGTCCCAGAGCTTCTGCATAACCTGTGGACAATTTGTCCGTTTCATTGTGTGAGGCCTAAGGTAAAATTAACATCTGTTCAAATAAATTTGAAGCCTAAATTAAAAATCCAGCTGCAAATTCAAATGATGAATGTAGAAATCTAACTGCAGGTGGCAAACTGTTTCAAGTCCATATCCCATGCTTCTTACAGCATTTGTGCGAGCCCACTGGGTTATCTCAAGGGGTTTTTTTTCCTTTTTGTTTTTAAGAACTGAAGCATATTCATACCTTCCTCTAAACCTCTGAATGAGAACCTGTTGTATCAAGTGGTATGGGTTTGGGTCATTCACGTTTTTGAGGTGGTCTCGCATTGTCATGCTCTTTACTTCCAGACTACAGCATTTGTGCAGCATTTCTGATACATGGAGCTCTAAGGTCGTCATCCTAACTTTTCTGGCTTTTCATGGGTCCCTTCATCCCTGTTGGCCAGTTTCAGCAATACAACAAAGCTCTTTTTAACCCTGCCTGAGGGCACCTCTTTAGGCATAAGCTGCGGAATTTGTCTGAGTGACTTTTACAGCTAAAACTGTTGAGCCTTGATCACTAACAGGTAGACCCTCCCTTCTTCCTTGCGGCTGTTTCTAGCTACGCTAATGCGATGTGCCCAGCTGAACTTGGCACAGATAAGAATTTCCCTTCAGGAGCCCGAGACTGCCAGTTTGCAGTGCAGCAGAAACAGCACTTTCCAAAAAAAAGCTTTCATTCACCACCATGCACAGAGTGGAGGTTAAAAATGGGGGAAGTCTGTGAGTGTGTTTTTCCCTTTAATCTAGCTCTTTATCTTTCCTTGCAAGGTGTGGCGTTTCTCCTCTAGTCTAGTTACCTCCATTCATGGCCGGACTTCCTCACTTGAAACAGTCCTTTTCTGCATCTGTCCATGTCCTCCCATGCCCTTACCAGTCTGTTGGCTCCTGCTGACTCTCCCCATTCTCCTCAGGTTACCCCAGTCTCCACCCTTCTGCAAGCACATAGTCTTGCCATAGTTTTGCATCGTTCCCACATTGCAGGCTTGGGGCTGGACTCACATCTGTTCTCCAAATGCTTTTTGGAGGGTGGGTGGGGTTTGTCTTTTTTATAATGGGGTTGGATGGTGAAAGAGCCTCTGATGTCAGCAATGAGAGTGCCTCTGATCAAAAAGCTGTGTTGGTTGTCATGTACTACCATTTTCTCAAATTGTCACTGGGTTTATATTGCAGTAACAGATCACAGACTGTCCCTAGATAAAAACCTAGGACCATCATTTTACATTTGGGATATGGACAAAATCGGTCTGTTGCTTTGCTGGTGCTCAAAATCCCAAAGCAACCTCACTGACTCCAGGGGATTTTATTTCCTCTGGTGTAGGGACACATCACAGCAAATCCAGACTAGTCAGTCTGGATGATTCTGCTCTTGCAACATGAAGGTATCTTCATCACATCCAGCACTCAGTTTCGTGCCCACCTTTCTGGTCTTGCTGTGTGATTTGTTTTTACTGCTTGCTTAAATCTGTTGTGTGTTTCCGCTTAGGCTGCTCCAAAGTAACATGCATCAGTTTAACTCGCGAAGCTTCCATCAAGCTGTCTCCCTTACATGGGAAGCAAATCTCTATTCGCTACTTGGACATGACAGACTGCTTCGTCCTGGAGGACGAAGGACTGCACACCATTGCCGCTCACTGCACTCAACTGACCCACCTGTACCTGCGCCGCTGTGTCCGCATCACCGACGAGGGTCTCCGCTACCTGATGATTTACTGCACATCCATTAAGGAACTGAGCGTGAGCGACTGTCGCTTTGTCAGTGACTTCGGCATGCGGGAGATTGCCAAGCTGGAGTCGCGCCTCCGATACCTTAGCATCGCTCACTGCGGCCGGATCACAGACGTGGGCATCCGTTACATAGCCAAATACTGCAGCAAGCTGCGCTACCTCAACGCGCGGGGCTGCGAGGGCATCACGGACCACGGTGTGGAGTACCTCGCCAAAAATTGCACAAAACTCAAATCGCTAGATATTGGCAAGTGCCCTCTGGTCTCAGACACCGGCCTGGAGTTTCTAGCCCTCAACTGCTTCAACCTGAAGCGCCTGAGCCTGAAATCCTGTGAGAGCATCACTGGGCAGGGCCTGCAGATTGTAGCTGCCAACTGTTTCGACCTGCAAATGTTGAATGTGCAGGACTGCGATGTCTCTGTGGATGCTCTGCGATTTGTTAAACGACATTGCAAGCGCTGTATTATAGAGCACACCAACCCTGCCTTCTTCTGAAAGGACACCCCACCTGTCGTTACGATGCAGTATTAAAAACACTAATGTATAAACACACGCTCCCATATTCAGTAATGCTGTCTTTTCTATAGCTCACGGGAGTCAGCTTTTCTTGTATGTTGTGGGTGAGGGGGGTTTCTAGAGGACTATTTTGTTTGCTTTTCGTATGATCACTTTTTAAGGTGCGGTGAGTCTCCGTGGAGAGACTGCCTTAATGCAAAAGCAATGAGTACTCAGCATCCCCAGTGGGGTGCCATTTCCATAACAGCCGTGACCTTGTCCCAGGCTACAGTAGCTACCTCCAAAGGAAATAGCACATAATCCCTCCTTTGGAAATGCTACTAAGCTGGGTCAAATACATCTGAATTCCAGCTGTGCTCATGAAGCTGACTATGCAATATGTGTCTGTGTTCCCCAACTTCTTCCAATATGGCTGATAAAGCATCCCCTTGTCTCCAAGTAGTTTCTCTTTGGTAGTCATCCATTGTAATCCCTCAGAAAATACTGGGTAATGTTCTTAAACATACTCGATTGAGGCAGAATAAGACCTGCTGGCCATTGCCGAGCACTCTGCTGAGTGAATCTGGAGATTGTGCCCATGCATGGATTCTCTTGGAAAGCCCATCTCCAGGTCACTCGTGCATCATCACTACTTGCCTTCATTTCTAAATCCACCCTCTCCTGCATGTGTAGTACCACCCTCTGGTAGCAGATAGGGACTTCTGGGTCTGATAAGTAGTGACATACTCACCTGAGTGAAGGAAAACAGATGAGATATTGGTGGCCTGGCAAAGGGAAAAGCCAGCAAATCAGCCTGAGAAGCTGCTGTCATTCTGCAAGAAGCTGCTGCCATTCTGCAACGAGCTGAGATGGCACCATAGTACACTGGGGACTCTCTGAGGCATTGTCGAGCAGCTTGCACGGGGCAGTCCCAACTGCTGTGCTGCGCGGCTGTCACCAGAAAGTCTGTCCTTGTTCCTTCACTGTATCTCTTCAGCGGCCATGGCACCACTGCAGTTGACACTCCCTGAGCAAACCAGGCACGTGCGTTGAGGTAAATTCAGTATGTGCCTTAATACACATAGAAACCTGACCCTTTTCTGTGGCCTTCCAGTTCAAAGGATAGATGGCTGATCTTGAGACTTCAAAGACGTTAGCCTGATGTTAGATAACACCCCTGGGGACAGAGGGGCTGAGAGTGTTATTCACATTAGATTTAGATTTTGTGAAAACTTGTCTGTGTGTGTTCCCTTAGGCTGGAGAAACAGCTGCTGTTCAACAAGGAATTAAAACGCCAGCATTGCCCTGTGACACTGGGAGCCCCTTGTACTCTCATGGTCACTCTTGCTCAGAGCAAGAGTGGTCTGGAGTTCCCCCGTCTCATTGCCTCCTTCCCCAGAGCGTGTGGTCGTTTCATGGCTACTTTCTTCACAGTCTTCTGGCAGCCATTTCTCTGCATTTTCACATGTAATGCTCAGATCTGAAAGCCAGACACGTTAGGGGTGATGATATTTTCAGGCAGGCCCCCTGCGCCTGACTGACAGGTGAATTCATTCGTTCAGCTCAAACGCTATAAATGTCTCGGTAGAGAACATAAGAAGGGAAGCACCGTGTCTGGTTTTCATAAGCAGTAGTTCCATCATCTCCAGACAACACTAATAAAATCATTGATATGAAGTGAAAATCCATATGCTCGAGAAAAATACATAACTGCTGAGGAAATACTTGTAGCAATGCTCTCTCAAATTACAAAAAAGCAATGGTTTGGACATGTCCCTGCAGAGGGAACTTGTCCTACTGCTGCAAAAATTCCTGTAACTTATGTATGTATGTTCCTCCAATTTTGAGTCTCCTAACATACAGGATGTCATCAGCTCTGAATTATAAATCAGATTGTACTAAAGCAAAGAGGGCCGTGGAAAATGATTTTGTCATGGCCACTATTACTGGTCAGTGACTAATAGGGGGTGATACCATCCTTTGGCCAGTTAATATCACTTTGGTTTTCCTTTCTGTATTTTTAAAATTAGAGATTCTTCTCCAGCAAGTAGTACAGTATATTTTATCCGAGCCAGCTATACTCTCTGTTTATCCTTTATCTCAAAATGGCCCCGAGGATAGTTAAATGTTAAGCCCATTCCTGAGGATGGTGGGATTTTGAGCCATTTGCACTCATGAAATATAAGGCCTCATTAGTAACATTTAACTGTTTATTAAAAAAAAAAAAGCTACTTTTCTGGCTATGCTAAATTGAGTGAATAGTGCTACATGGTTTTTAAGGTTTCTAATGTTTAAATTGGCCTGTACTGTACAAATCTCACTATAAAGCCTTAATTTGCTACCAAGAAATAAAGCAATATATTGGTAACTGATGAGCGTGCATCGTCATTTGCACTAATTGATTAACTTCTGGTGAAAAAGAAAAGATTAAATACTTGTAAAACTTTTCTTGAAAGATAGGTAGGTGAATGAGCACATCAGCACATCAGGTAGGTGGATGACTATATTAAAAAAGGAAAAAAAAACCTGGTATAGATTATGACCTTGCCTATCTATCTCTTTAAAATTTGATTTTCCTCATGTGGTTCTTCTTGACCCTGAAACATAATCAGTAACTGGAAGTGTAAGTAAAAGAAAAACCAGTGTATAAAATGTATAAAAATTTCAGGAGGGCCTCTGCATTGGTTTAAAGGCAAGTTAACATATTTGATATGAAAAGTAAAATGGAATGACTGAAAGGGTAGAGCACTTACTAGTGCAGTGTTGCCTTTTGAGTGCTCTAAAAACCCACTCTAGGGGGGCACTGGTGGAAAATGAATAAAGGTAATTTTTCTAAGCCAAACATTTTTAAGTATATAGTCTTACATGATCTGAGTTGGCACTCTGAGACTGCTACTTATTTCAAGAAAATTTGAATTTAACTTATTGATACAGCTTGCCTGTTTTGACTTTTAACCTTTTCCCTATGTCTACTTGCAAAATGACACGATCAGAAAAGCAACTGAAATAGCGCATGTGGAGCTGAGTTTGCTGGAAAGGTTGCAACATGTGACTGATGTGTCTTCGTTCCAGTTTGGGGTTGGCAAAGACTATAAATTTCCTGAGCGAAAACATTGTTGATTCTTGAACCATAAAATTTGGGCTCAGGCACTGAGGCTTCTTCTGCTCTGCCATAGCATGTGGTGATCTCATCAAAGAAAGCAGTGATGAATCACATCAGTCAGGCTGGCATGTTGTTTATGCCTTTGGAATAACTTGTGTCCTGTAGAGAGAGGTCTCTTAGAAAAGGCGCGTCTAAACTACCGTGCACTGTGATTATAGCCAAAGCTCGCTATCTAGGTATTCATCCTTCTCATTCCCTTGGCTTTCGTAAAAAGTGGAACTGTGTTTTCCACGTTAGCAGCATGAGATTGATGTGAAGTGCAACACTTTCGCCTTTTTGAGCTATGCTCATTTGGCTTCCTACAAAATGCAAACCAGCTTCTGCTGGGTGTCTTGGACTCAGAACCGTGGTCCAGACTGTAACCTTCAGTAGTGGCTTACGTGGTTTCTAAAAACTTCTAGCCTTTGAACTGGAAAATTAAAAAGCTAGTAAAAGACCTAATTTTAGCACTAGGCTTGAAACAGGTCCAAGCTCTCATTAAAAAGAAATATAGTGACCATTTGGACTGCAGACTGGCTGCCCCACAGCTGCCTGTGTTAGTTTAAAGGGGAAAAGTTATCTGACAGAGCTGCTGCATGGCTCCTCTTCCCCCAGCGTTCCCCAGGAAAGTAACCTGCCCTCGTTTTTTTATAATTTTGTCAATTTAGCTATTCGTGCTGAAACTTCCCACGCTGGGCTTTGAAAATGTTAGTTGAAATGGTTCATCTGGTTCTGTAAATAAAGCTAGGAGGAAATGTCATTTTGCTCATGTTAAACTCCTGGTGACCTTTCCTTTGAAAACGGTTCATTGCTCTTCGTCTCCTCGAAGGCCTTCAGAGTGAACGTGTGAGCCTCGCCAGGAGGTCAGCTTTGGGACAAGGATGTGCCTTACTGATCTCCCAGTTAAAATTCACCCAAATTTAGCTACATTACATGTCTTTAAACATCTCCAACTCCATGACTAGGGAGAAGAGGGGTGTGCTCAGGTCTTTTGGAGCTTGTAGTCTGGCGAGGTTGAGATTTGGCAAAGCTAAGAGGCGTTTATCACTCTGGCAGTGTGAAGGAGGAAATGACCTGAATTATATGGAAGCTGGCTGGAAAGTCAGGGCAGGGTTGAAAGATGGGGTTTTGAGAACTGGGACAAGAAGAAGGATGAAGGAAATTTCCTGGGCAAGGGGGACTGGGACTGAGATGAGAAGAGATTGAATGATTTTCAGCAAAGAAACTGGGACTGGGGTTGAGAGAGGTGGGTTTGTATGACTTGTTGAGCAGGGAGAGTTGGGCCAGAGAAGGTGTAAGTACTGAAGAATGAGGTTTGGGACAGGAGCAGAAACACGAAGAAAATTAACTGAACATCATGTAAATACAGTACACTCCCTTGGCGAAGGCTCTGAGAAAGGCTGACAAACTGTTTCTGTGAGGATGCCTCAAATTTGAAACAGCCTTTCAAAACTGAAATAGTAATTTTGCATTTAATGCATCCAATATCTACCCTTTTTTTATATTTTGTGAAGCCAGAAAATCTTTACAGGCAGAACTTCTGCCTTTGCCACCAAATGTATACAGAGGCCTGAGACATTGTCAACCTCAGTGTCTTGTTCCTGCCTTTACACCTTTGCGCGAGGTAGTCTGTCGAGAAGAACAAGGCAAGGCAGGTTTGTAACATCTGTTCTTCCTTTTGCATTGTGTTTCAGCAACACCAGCTGTTCTGCTTTGCTAAAGTGCAGGCGTCAGTGTGGAGCCAAATTCGTGCCCTGTTGACGACTGTTAAGGGCATAATAATAATAGGTTCAAGTTACTGCCAGGCAGTAGACATCAGAATTCAAACTTTGCTTAACAAAAATACATTTAACTGAGCAGCATAACTGCATGCTATTAAACAGATTAAATCAGTTTTCTCCATAAAATAGCTGAGGGATGTTTATTTTCATGCACCCCTGCTGTACAGCTGTATGCTTCAGAGCAGGTTTTTCCTCTATTTTTGTCTTCTGTGAAAGCTGGACAGAAATGTCAGGTCATTTTTCCCTTGTCCTCTGGATGATCATAGAGGCGCGTCTGAGATTTAAACTAGTTAATGGAAATCTTTTCCAAGTAGGCTCTGCTAATACAAATTTAAAAAAATATTATGACTGCAACAGTCCAGTTGGCCATAGATATGTCAAATTAAGCCATTATAAATATAAAAGTTACTAAACAGGCACCAGAGAGAGAACCAGAGGGACCAGAAGGAGGGATCTTTTTAAAAAAATAAAAAACCACGAGCTTTTATAAATGACCCTGATACTTTTAATGCAGAACAGAAATCTTAACCATTCCTTCTAGCACTAAAGACACTGTGTTCTTTGGGTTAGAATAGATTAGCTTTCCTTTGTTTTTTAAAGAAACATTGCATGCTGTAGCCTCAAGCTCATGTAAATGGTAGAGGTGGAAAAAGTCATCTTAAAAAGATGAGAGAATGCAAAGAGGGATTTGTGCCAAAAGGAATGAATATTTTTAACAGTTTCATGTTGCCTTGTCTGTCTTTGATGGCTCCTAAAATATTTTTCTAAAATCAAGTAAATGGCCATTCTTGAGAAGTTTCCATTACTTCTTGAATACGCTCCATTCACACGATTGCCTCAGCAGATAGACATCAGAGCTTTAGAAAAACTGAATTTCTAGCTATAAAAAAATAAGTGTAGCTAATTTATAATTTATGATTTGCCTTATCAAGTGTTTTCACATCTTTATCACTTGTCACGTAAAGGATATATCCTAAGCCTTTATCAGGACAAGTGAAAAAATATTTCTCTATATTTATTAATAACAAATTATATTTTTCTGGCACCCAAATTTTGCTTTAGATGTCTGTTCCTGGTCTGTTGTATGCTGTGAAAAGACTTTGCAGAATAGAGCTTATTTCTGGGCTTGAATTACACTGTATTTGATTATTCTATGGTCATGTATCTCATGGTATTACGGTTGTTGATGTGTCTTTTGTGACATGACACTGCAGAGTGGCTACCTGCATTTCAGCGTGGAAATAGAATTGCCTAATGCATGACGTATGTGACACATAACAGTTGTCACAGCTCAGATCTCCTGTGCGGCTGGCTGCTGGGGGTCTGAAAATACCCATCTACAATAGCGTCAGTACTTTTGTAGTGATTCATTCCTTAACTGCATGAAGCATCTTCCATTTTATTGGGCATAAATTATAGGAACAAACTCTAACTTCAGTACCTGCTTTGGTGAAGGTAGTAGAGCTGCGACCTTTTCTCCATACTGTCCTTTCCTTTTCTCTTCTGCGCTCAGAGTTATCCGAGCTCCTGCGAGACTTTGAGGCATTCTGCCTACGTAGCCGTGGATAATACAAATAACGAATGGCTCGGTATTAATAGGAGGAGTAAGGCTGTTTACTTGGCAGGCAGTCAGGTGAGGTGATTGCTGCAAGTCAGTGACGACTCAGTGGCCAAATCTTGCTCATGTTTCTCAGTGGAGGTGGGAAGTCTGTATGAACGTCAGTAAATATAATGCTTTCCAACACTTCTTCTTGCAGTGATATGTAAAACTACAAGATGAATCAGCTGGGGGGGGGACGACGACACCAAACCATTAAAATTGTCTTTGTTAAAGTAGCGTAGTAGAAAATCAGGCATATGTCTATCACGAGCCACAACGGCTTTCACTGATTGCCAGTGTAAGACTGAGCTGCTGGTGAGTTTTCATAACACAGCAGGTCATCACTCGGTGACACTGCTGGGACAGCACTGCGTTGGCTGTTTTTTCTCTCTGGTGTTGTATTCCTGTAGCTGCACCACTCTGGTGGGACCCACTGCGTTTGCCAGAGCCGAGAAGGAAGGGAAAGCTCAAGCAAGCAAGGAAGTGCCTCACGTATGACAGTAACGGGAGAGCTGGAGAAGGGAAGGAGCGGGGAGGCACTTCATCTGTTAGGACAGAGAGGAATGTCCTGGAAATACAGCTGCCCAAAACAGCCTGGCTGCAATGGAAGACCCGGGAAGGGTTTTACAACGGTACGTTCTTGCTGCTGTGGCATCACAGCATCTGCATAGTTGTGTGTGCAGGGGGACCTGAAGTCTTAAAGCAAAGAGCCCACTGTCAGCGTCTCAGTGAAAAGGGAGAAGTGCTGTCCTTCCCAGTGGAGCCGGGTCTGAGAGAGAGGGAAGCTCTGGCCAGCTGGGGGGGCTCTGGGGTGTCCTGGGGCATGCTGAGCCTCATGTCAGGTGTTTGGCAGCTTGGGTCACTTTAATTTAAATGTCATTTGTTAGATACTGGAGTTGCAAAGGAGTGGAAAGTCTGCTTGGTGTGGTGTGGCCAGGTGAGGGGTCCGTACTGCCGGGGCTGTTGGAGCCCTGTCATAAGCCAAGGAGAGAGAGGGGAGAAAAAGGGTCAGGGGCTCCTCCTAAAAACGTGTGTTTTGCAGCAGGGGCTCTTCTGGCATCCAGATGGGCCTGACCTTCTCCAAAGAGTTTACGCTGTGCAGGGACTGCTCAGAAGCAGCAAACGGAGCTGTGAGAAGGCAGAGGTGGCCGTGCCCTGATAACCTGAGGAGAGGTTGTTGAAGATGCAACACAGGCACATGCTAAGAGACTTCAGGCTCTCTAGCTTATTTTTGCAAAGAAAGAAACTATGGCGGGGGTTTTTTGTTGGTTTGGGGTTTTTTAAGTAACGGTCTTTTAGAGTTGCGTGGTATTTACTGTCTGTAGGGGAAGCTCATTCAAAAACACTGCAAGACTGGCTTATCTTCAGATCGGAGGGGTGTCTGATTTCTGAACACTGGTTTACTTTTTTGTAAGGCGAATTGATGAAGGCACAAGAGGGCCTTGCAGCCTGAACTTTGTAGGTCATAAACCTCTGGCAGGTTAAATCTGAGAGCATGATAAAGCAGCCTCCCTTTCCCCTGCCAAAACATAAGAAAAAGCAAGGAAAAATTGCATCAAAACTTCCAATAAAGAGAGTAAAGGAATTCAGGGCTGAAAGCTGAATTGCAAATGGTAATGTGTAATCTCTTGCTTGAAAGATATTTTCTCCCTCAGGACTCAGATGTGGTCCTGTGAAGCTGGAGAAGAAACTGAAAGCTATCATAAAGATCACATATAGTGGGCACATGGGTAAACATGCCAGTAGGGAAGAAGCAATGCAGCTTTTCTACAAGAAATCCTCCCATGGGTTCAACAAATATGTGGGGGCCCCTGTCAGGCTGGGGTGCTGAGGGCACCAGAAGAGGTTTGAGGACAGCTTCTGCGTCTGGCATCGCAGTGTGGGCTAGCATGCTTCGTCGGGAAAAGAGATATAAATAAGGTGGGATATGACAGGTATGACAAAAGTAATTGAATCATGGATGGCTTAAGGGATGAAGGGACTGAATGTTTACCATGACTACTAGTTAAAAAAAAAAAAAAAAAAAAAGAAGTTAGAGGCCATCAAGTGAAGCCAGCAGGTAATAGATCCATAGCAAATTAAAGCAGTTCTTTGTTTGCCATGTGTTAAAGCCATGGACTCTTGCCACAGGGTGTTGCAGATCCTAAGTGTTCACGTCAGTAAAAAAGAGACTGGACAAGTTTGTGGAGAAGAAGTCCGTGTGCAGGTATTAAATACAACAGACAACCTCTGATCGGGAAATGCCTGAGGCACAAAGTGTTGGGGGCTGGCAGGCTATGCTGGGAAAATACGCTTGCTCTATTCTTGTGCTTCTCTCTAGGCATCTGGTTTTGGCTACTGTCAGACAGACTGTTCAGCTACATGGACCTTCTGTCAGCAGCTGTTTTCATATTTTGATATTTGCCTCAGCCGATCCCTGACACAGAGCACACCCTCACTTCTTGCTCATGATGTCGTTAGTCAGAGCTGCTCCAGGTCCTCCAAATTAAATATTTTTGGCAACCTCTTTTCTAAAATCCTTATGCTCCAGAGAGCAAAACCCAGTCTTGTCAGAAGCTAACATCCTCATCTATTGACTCTCATGGCAGTAGGCACTTGAAATTTTGCTAGGGGCTTGGTACTCTGAGTATTTAGGTCCTATTGCTGCAGGCCTGCAACAAAAGCATCGCTGTATTTGCAAGAGAGACCAGGGGCAGGAGAGCATTTTGTGCTCCTTCTAACTCCTGCAATCAGGAAGCTGGTCACGGAGACATGCTGCTTTTTCAGGTCTCTCTCACTCCTCTCATCTACAGGGAGACTTTGGGAAATCGAGAAGCCTCTTGATTTCTTTAAGACAGCTGTGCCACATCTTTGTAATCAACACCAGAACTTGCCTGTAGCCTCTGCTCAGTCAAAGAAGTTAAGTATCTCTGCTTCCCTTTACTAGTTTTTAAAAGGGCCCGCCAGTTGTTGTGATAATTTCAGATGCAAGAGGCTGTCTAAGGGCAGTTGACAGCTCAGTCAGGTATTAGCAGTCTTCAAACAGCTGGCTCTGATGCTTGACATCAAAATTTAATCTCCTTTAGATGCCCAGAAGCCAGAGCATGACCAGTGACCATAGACTTGGTACAACCTGTACGGTCATTAAGCAGCAGTTCCTGGGGGTGTGATTCCCAGACTCGTCTGGAGGAGGCAGAAATGCTGTCCAAATCGGCAATGCAAAGTCCTTTCTCTGCTTCTTCAAACCCCTTGCCTACTTCTGGCCCTGGGCCCACACAAATACCCAAACACAGTGAGGAATATAAACTCACAAGGGTCTCAGCTTTCATAATATGACTAAGTTGTTTTGATTTAAGAGTGCTCGTCTTGCCAAGATTGGAAAAAATGAGTCCATTCTCTTCACGGCTGGATATCAAAGTACACCCAGGTTTTTAGACAAATGCCCCAAATGCGCTCACTTAAATGAATGACTGGACCAAGACTTGAGTGTTGGAGAACTTAACTCTTTAATATTGCTTTTAGGGAAAACTGGAGAAAAATAGGAAAGGCAAGACCGTTATCAACCTAAGTTAAAAATAGAGTTAAGAAGATGGGGAATCATGTCTTTTTCTTATAATTCTCTTCTGAGGCCAACTGACAGGTTTGGTTGTTCGCGGTGCTCTTCTGTAGGGCACAGAGCATCAGCAATGCCGGGAAGCAAAGAGGGAGGAGGGAACTATGGCACTATGAGAGGGACAAGTCCTTGCTCTGTGCATCTCCGAAGTCACCCATGTTAAACAACAAAAAAAAGGTGCACACAGAATTACTGTGCTGATCTTAGAGCACTGAGATGCTGTTTGAAACACTCCTGGACTTCACTTAATTTTCTTCACAGAATTTCCCTACAGTGCTGCAATATTTCATGTGTTTAAGAGCTTTGCTGAATTTGCCCCTTAATGCACACTGTGTGGATAAAAGGTATAAACAACACTGCTGATGTTTAAACATATTCTGGGTCTTCTCTAAGGTCATCAATAACCACTCTTTGCTGCATAATCTCAGCCTGCATTTTTTTTTTTTAATAAAGTGTTCTTCCTGTAATACCCTTACAGCTTAATATAAATGTAGACTCATATTGGGGAAAATCATAGCAGTGTAGAGCAGCAGTTTGCAGGGAGACTTGTCACTGCGAAGGAATCCACACATTTGTGAATTCCTGCCACATTTCCAGGCCTACATTTATTTCTTATTAGAGCCGGAGTTTCAGGAAAAGTGTTAGACCAAAGGCTCAATTTAGTTGTCAAAACACAGGTATTGGATGCCATTAGAGATGCGCAGGGGTATCCAAGACATCCCCAGAAGGCTGGCAGGGATGAGACAGTCCCCGAGGAAGACTTGTGCCCTTTTGCATCGGCCGAGGGAGGCCAGACAGATGCCATCAGGCATCTCAAATGCCTTTAGTTGTCCTTACTTAGGCAAACATGCTTCCAAAAGTTATAGGGAAGATGTTTGTGGTTAAGGTCAGACAGGCTGTTCACTGGGCCACAAACACACAAAAAATAAACCACAAATGATTGACTATGCAGGCAAGTATAGAAATGACTGTCATGTGAGGGTATGATCATTTTGTAATGCTGGCTGCCGCAATCCTTGTGCAAATATTTACTCGTGGAGAAAAGACAGTTCAGGCTTCCTTTTCAAACCTGAAATGTTTCTGATGTTTAAAAAAAAAGAAAAAAGTCAGACATCTTAGCTCTTACTGCCCAGCCTTTGCTGAAGGTCCCTAGGCCCCTCTCTGAGATTTGAAGGAAGAAGTCATCTCAAACTGCAGCACTGGCTCCATCCCCGGCTGAAGGGGAGGGGATGTTGAGTCACGGTCTAGGAATCGCTGAGGATGTCCTAACACCTAAAATAGCTGCCAGGATACAGCCCTGCTCTGCGTTAGGTTCTGCCATTCAGCTGCTGACGAAACAGCACCTCACGTCGGGTCCTGGGCTCACGGGAAGAAACCTGGAGCCGGTTGCACTTTGCAGTTACGTTCAGGCTCCTCTGCAGCCCTACGCAGGGGATGGTGCGTAGCTCAGCGTGCCTTGCCAAGGGCGCTGCGAGGGACGGGGTGTTGAGCAAGACCTGCAGGGCTTGTCTGACTTCTGGCCTTGACCCAGAGCCTTGTGTGAGAGAGTCCTAACTCGTCCCCTAACCGGGGACCTCCACGTGGCAAACTCCAGCAGGGCTCAGTGTCCCCTTCTCCCTCCCTTTCCTCCTCCGCACATCCCAGGTGTGCGCGGTGAGCAGAGGCAGGGAGGGATGAAGACCTGAAGCCCAGCTGGGTTTTTGAAGCAGGGGCCGTAGCGCAGGCTGCAGTGCTGGGGGGCCTTTGCATAACAGCTGCTTGCAGCATACCCAGACACTTCAAGGTGTTGCAAGTGTTGTTCTGGGTTTCTTTTCCTGCATTATGGTCTAGAAGGTAATGACAATTTGCACTGCTGCCTGTTTTTCAGCACTAAATAATTTGCTATTAAATAATCTCTGTCTGTTTGTTTGTTCTCTAGGTATTTTTGCTTTGCCCCCCTCCCCCCCCCATCTTCCCTGCTTCTGCAGTGGCTTTCACACCCTACCTGCTCCGTTTTGATTTAAAATCAGCATATTTTCTCTCCACCTAGCAGATGCCCTGAAGGTCTCTCAGAAATCCTTCATTTTTTTTTACTTTTCCCTCAGAAGGCCGAACTAGGAAGATTTTACCATAAGCCATTAACTGCACCTATAAAAGACGAGCTAGAGCCTTGCTTTCCATGATATCAGGCTATTAAATGCTGAAAGCTATCACCCATATGTTTTGGGTTTTTCTTTTTTCCAGTAGCTACAACAGTTGATAGATCCTTTGCAAGTAAAGGCTGGTTTGTGTGGAAAAATCTATGGGCTGATGACAGCATGAAATTAATTTACTTTTGTTTTGCACGTGAATGTTTTCCTGTAAAACAGTCATCCTGGATCACTACCCAAGGTGAATGATTCATGTGAAAATGATAAATGTTTGTGCTGAATCGCACTGTTTGTGATACTCCTTGAAGGCAATATCAGCTCTCATTGCTAAGCAACAGTGCCTTTTAAATAAAAAGGTAGGGATGCCTTTTCTATCAGAACATGCAGAAAGATTATCCTGATTTATTTTGTAAGAAAGAGGTATTAATGGGTTTATTCTGCAGAGAATATTTCCCATCTCTTCTTCTTCATCCTTTCTAATAAGATTAAATTCTCTTAATGAACAAGGTGATCAAATTTATCTTTCACTTAAGTAGTAGAAACTACCCTAAATAAAGCCAGGTATTGTGACAACAGTGTTAGATTAAAAGCTATGGCTCCTGTAACAGTCAATTCTCAAACTGGGCAGCTTAAATCACTAGGAAAAATCATGTCACCCATGACAAGATACCTTATATTTAAAATACCAAATTATACAAGTGCCAAATAGCAAATAGAATAAATATAAGAAGTATTCTGGTTGCATGGCTCCTCAGTGTTCATGTCAATTTTGAAAATTAGATACTGCTCTTTACATTTCTTCCATCTTGCAAAGTTGGTCTGAAGGTTTTCTGCTGCCTGCATCTTGCTGAGAAAGACAGCACCTCTGAGAGCAAAGACCTGCTGTCTGGAGACAGTTGTCCTTGAGCGGATCCTTGCAGTCTGAACCACCTTTCCTCTGCTGAAGATTTGTTGGCATGTGATGATTCATTTGAATTGTTCGTTTCTTGAAGAAAAGGAGTACGCGGGTTTTGCCAGATTCACTCAAGTTGAGGTTCAGGTGAGAACCTGGGAGGTTCAGTTCCAAATCGATGAAGAGTTCATGGTTCTGTATCATAAATAACTACATATTTTTGTAGTATCACACAAAGTTTCATAATTGCGGAGGCTCAGCCTTCATTGCTCACCCAGTGTGAAAGTGGTGTATTCAGTACATGCATTTATCTTCATCATATTTTCTGAGTAGTGACATTAGTTAATGTCACAGCTCTTGATTTTCCTGGAATGCTGTTGTGTTTCCTCATAGCCTGACCAGATTCAAAATACAGAGGACTCTCTCATACTGAGACATGTAGTTATTTCTTGGCCCACTATTATTGATAACATCTGTCTCAGTATTATAATCTAGTTCTCTGCTGCACTGGCAGCCAAGAAATGTGGTGCTTCAGGATCAAAAATATTGCAGGGTTTGTTATTGAAAAAAATTTTTTTTAGATGAAACTATTTAATTCTGCTTCAATTGTGAAATGAGATCAGTTTCACTGACACAGAACCAAAATATTTTCAAAAGAATTTTAAAACTTTTTTTAAATGCTGGGCTTTTAGTTTTGGCTTGGATAAAACCTGTGTTACATTCCCATCCTTCCGAGTCTGACCTGCCTCCTGACCAACCTGACCAGCCTCCCTCCAAAAATGTCTCTGTTCACTGTTTGAACAAAAACACTTAAAAACAATTCAGTGAAATGATAGCAGCTTCCAAATAAAACATTTGGAGTTCATCAACATGTATCATTTTACTGGGTTTAGCATGATTCATTTGGATGTATAGCTCTACTCCGCGAACACTTTTAAAATTGTTTTCTCCTAGTTTGGGATAAAACAAAATTTGAAACCTGCAGTGTTTTAGGGGAAAATGGCATTTGCAGATTTGTGTTGGCTCTTTCCAGGAGACATGGTTTGCTGTGCTCTACCTCTCACCATTCTGCTTGTATGGATGGCAAACTATAACACACCCCTCACCTGTGCGAGCACAGAGTGATCCATAAATGCATCTTACAGGAAGGTCAACTGCTAATCACAGGCAATGATAGGAAATGGGATCAAAACGTTGTCCGATTTTACAGGTTCCCACAGAATGGGCTCTTTTCCTGGCAAAAAAACTACGGTTACTTGACGACTCTGCTTACATACTTTTAATATCTTTTCAAGTCCCCCTGTGATCCTGATCCCCTATTAGGCCAGCAGCGAGCTGCTGGTCCCGCTCTACACTTCCCCACGATCCTGCCTTCTCCTGGAATTCGCTAATAAAACCAGCTCATTTAATATAAATCTCCCAGAGCGAAAAAAAAATAATAATCACAATCTGATAAGATCGAGAGAATGAGCAGCAGAAACCCGACTCTGCAGAAGAATGGCTTTCCCCGGCGTGGGGTTCGGCCAACGCGCAGGGCGGCTGCGCTGCCGCTGGCTTGAGCAAGGGCTCCATCTGCGGGAAAAGGACCAGCATCCTTGCCGAGGAGATGCTACATTCTTGTAAGAAGAAGGGGACAACCCTCAGGGTTTCGCCTTCACCACATGCATGGTGAATTACTGTTTTGCTAAAATGCACTGCCTGCAAAACCCACACAGGAAAATTCAGTCTCTGAATCCGTGTTGCAGTCGTGAGCAAAGCAAGCTATGCGCTGCTGAAGCAGTGATGCTCATGGGTGAGGATTTGCTTTTTCTGATGTTAAGTTGCTACAGCTTTAGGGCTTGCCTGGAACCAGTACAGGTTGTCTGAACTTTTCATGCGTGAGAGCAAACTGGGAATGCTCCTGTAAGTGGCTCTGTGTGTGTGCGTGTGCGTGCGTGCACGCTGCTCCCTCTCCATCTGCATTGCCACTCTCTTTTTTTTTTTAGTTTGCGGTTGCCATACATGCAAAGCATGGGCATTTGGCGTTGTACCTGTCAGAAGGAACATGTCTTCTGTACATGTCCCTGCCGTGGCTGAGTCTGTCCAACGTCACTCGGCAGCAGCTGGCGTTCCTAGATAGTTTTACAGTGGGAGAGCAGCTGAATGTTGATGCTCCTGGCAATGCCTAGCAGGGTAAACATTTTCTCATAGCTCTTGCTCATGACAATCCGGCAGGCAGTTCCCTATTACTTTTTTTATTACCTCATATAATTTGTCTGCAAGCTGTCATCTTCTGAGTTTATATATAGCTAAGTGCAATCCCTCTGTTCAACAAGGAAGAAACGTGGCTCACTGATAACTGGGGTCCCTTTGGCCACTGTGGAAATGACGGTGTCTTATTTTTGAGGACAGAGACCTCCACTCCATAGCTGTCGTCTGTTATTTCTGTCACCAGAGAGTGAAGGGTCCCATGCCTTACCATGCTGGATCGTCTTAATGGGATTTATTTTTTTTCTTTAGGAGGTCCAAGCTTAGTTGCTTGGTAATAAAAGAGAGAGGAGGTTTTGTTCAAGGTCCCCACACATGGACCTGCATTTTGCAGTCTGGGCTTTGCAGGATACCCACCTGGCTTGTGAAAATGATTCCTTTGGGCCTTAAAGGCTATGAATCCATATCAGTGATCTCTTCACATGAGAATCTTCCCATAGCTTGGCAAACAGCTTAGCATGAGCCCAAGGTCCAGTGACTCTAGGTGAAACATGAAGCGCCGCTGTAAATTTGCTCTGTCTCAGTCTGTGTAATTTTTGTGCAGAAAAACAACACAGCTATCAAGTCAGTAAATGTCCTTATACCTACAGGCAGCAAAATCCAGAGCTAGCAGGACTGAACACATACAGCGTGTTCAGATTTCGAAACACATCCTCTCCTACCCAGGGCTGTGCAGCTGAGTAGAGCCCAGGAGGGCTCCCGGCCCCTTTTCTAGGAGGCTACGCTGCTCCTCTTCCTCATTCAGCTCTTCGCGGGCCAGCCCGGTGATGCTTGGTGTGGCCTCCTGCCCGCTGCTGGTCGGCCGGGGAGCAGGATCCCGCGGGCACACGGAGGGGCCGAGCCAGCGTTTGGCTTCGGGGTGCGCGCAGGGGCTGCAGCACGTGTTGCGTTTCCATCCAGGTATTTCTCTGAGCATATTGGTGACTTGCCCAGGAGCTGGATATTGAACCAAGGCTTCCCAGGCCTTCGTTTCAAGAGGATTTTTCTTCCTTTAAGTAGACAGTGTATTTCCACCCCAAATTTAAAATAAAAATCTGGTAGGTAGCCATGGCTAAGGCATAAAAGTGGTAGCTTTTTACCTGAAGTATTAGCTGGAAGCTCTTGTGCTTTAACAGCAATCCTTTTAACTCCGTGGATTATTACAGCTGACCAAAAGGTGTCTCCTAATTATTAGCCATATGCAATTCCCTCTGACTTGAAGAGGAAAAGGTCTTTCCCTGCTGTAGTAGGCCAGTTTCTGAATTATACTGCCTGTTCTTCTCTGGTTTAAGTTTTCTTATGAGACTCATCACAGAAGAGGTAGGAAATACTTTTACTGCTGTCCCTCTGTATAGATAACTGCTTGCTTACGTTGTAAAACATCAAGGCTATCGCCATTAGCAGCGTCACTGCACCATTTCCCCCCCAGTGTTACCGAAGTAAACATTTCCATAATAGGTATCACAAAAGCTCCCTGGGGAAGAAAAGTATGTATTGTAATGTGGGAAGGTTTCCTTTCTTGCTTTCAGCACTGTTAACACCATGTCCTTGCCAGGCTCTGATTAATTGCCCTGCTTTTATCGTGATTAGCACATTTACCATTAGGCTGGCCAGCTGTCAAGCTAAGTTCAATCACACCAGAGAAGCGCAAACTGTCTTTGTGATTTTACATTTCTAACTGGTCATCCCAAGAAGATAGAAGGCCCAAATCTCCCAGCCCTGCTTATTCTGGGCAGAAAAAACCTCCTTCCCGCACAACTAATGGTACTGGCTTAATTAACCTAACTCGAATAGGGAATTGCACAACAGCAGAATTGAATCAATTTTCTTTTTTTTTTTTTAAGAACAAATTGTATGCAATTTAGATAGTGGAATTGCTTATGCACCCAATATTCAATTACATCTGGCTCTAGAGGAGAAAACACTTATCAGGCAAATTGGATATCACTTTGCTTACTTCTGAAACGCGCTCATGGATATCGATGCGCAACAGGAAGTCGGGATGCAGGGGAGAGGGAGTGGGGAGCTGGTTTTCTTACAGGTCTTTGCATCACTACTTGTCACTGCACTCTTACAATGGAGAGAGCAGGCACAACGGTCATCCAGAAACTTCATTTGAAAAACAAACAAAAAAGCCAATCCTCCTCCTCTTTTTTTGGTGGTGGGGAATGAATTCTGTGTCTTGACTGAGATAATCCTGCTGTGATTTGAGAACGTCTCAGTCCACGACGTCAGGTTCCGGCCCCTGTATTATGCAGCAGCTCAGCACGCATGTGCTTTCTTTTACCTTATGGACCATCTCACCTGGCGCTGCTTCGCTATGTTGCTCCTGTGATTTTTCTCACTGCTGCCAGTGACCTAATTCTTCTTTTCAGGCAAAATGACTGTGGAAAGCATAGGATATCGTGGTGTAAGGAAGCTAGATATTTTTCAGACTTCAGGGATAAACAGATGCATGCATGTACTGGGAGCCCAGTCCGGATTTCATGAAGAACCCCTTGGTCATCAAGTAACCCGATCTGCTTGCAGACTGCAAAGCCTGAACTTCAATTTAGAAATAATACCGGTGAAGGGAACTCCACTGTGGAAAGTTCCCCTTTCCCCTATCCGCTGTAGCGAAACTCATGTTTACACTACCTAGCATTCAAATGTCTATTTAAAAAAGCAGGTTTATGGGGCAGGGGAGGAAGGCTGCAGCACATCTACTCTTAGGACATTGTTGTCTCTTGCTGTCTACTAGTTTCTCTCTTCCTCTACTAAAACTCAGGCTCTGTCGGGACAATCAGTCTCTGAGCACTGTGCATGAAAGAAGAATAGACTTTTAATGCCAGAACAGCAATTACAGTTTAGGCCTAATCATTTTTGATTTCTAGAGAATTCATGTAAGTAGGTTGAAACAGCCTAAAAAGTATAGTATAGTTGAGGTAGCATAAGTATTTCACTGTCCCAAAATAGCTGGTATACAGGTGGCTGGATTTTTACAATTGTTGCTTGGTAAAAGTTGTTAAGACCTGAGCTCATTGCAACAGGGACAGCTGATGCTCTCTCTGACACTTAGAGGTGGCTGACATGGTTTTTACCAGGTAAGCCAGACGGGAATGTTTTCTGGGTTAAATAAGCCGGAGCTGTACCCTGCTTGTTACTACTGAAAGTCACTTTTTTTCCTTTTTGGTACATGCCACCATTATGATCTTCTAGAATGAGGTATTTTAATCCTTTAGCTTCCTCCAAAAACAATAGCCAACCATTACTGGTGGGTTTGCAGTGTGCACATGGAAACTTGTATGAGATGCTTCTGTTCTTCTTTTCTCACGGTCGGAGTCAGAGCCTGGCTCTGAGCTCAGGTTCCTAGAGGCGGATTTCTGTATCACTTCTGTTACAGGAGAAGCCGCTGCCCAAGCACTCACGCACCGTTCAGGGACCCGCACACACACCGCCCGAGACGTTAACTGCTCGGACCGGAGCCCCTGCGCAGCGGCAGCTCCGTTGAGCCGACGAGTGCCCCTTTTCGGCTCCTGGCTCACACACACACACTCACTCTCAGGTGCTTTCTCTCCCCTCTGGCTCGACCCGAGGTTTCCCAAAGCAAAGTCTCCGATACGACGTACGCCAGACGAATTTATTGATTGGTACGGCTGGAGCTGGGTGCCTCCAGAGAGGGACCCAGAACAAAGAAATCCCTGGGCAATTATACCCTTACAATCTAAATTCCCCTCCCCTCAGGAGACAGCTCGGACCAACAGCAGTATCAGGGTCTGGGGTCTTCCCGTTCCTCATCGGGCCCTTTCCTTGTCTCTAGGCCAATTCTTCTCTTATCTCTAAGGTTGCAACTTCTGCTAAGGCTGAAGCTTCCTTAACTTTCTGGTTTGCACCGGTTTCGGGGGCCTTCCTTCACGTACCCAAGTAAAAGTTCAGTGCATGGTCGGTGAATCTGGGTGAAAGTTCACAGCTTGCGGCCTAAGGCTGCAACAAGCCCTGATACTAATGCTGTGTATTGGATTCTGTTTGGGCTAGAAAGGGACTGCTACAACACTTTGTCCTCTTAACTTAAACTTGCATTTAAATATACTGTGATTTAATAAAGGGTCTCCAGAAAAATCTAACCTCTCCTCTGTAATATTTCTCTCTTCTGCTCTAATTTCTCCTTTCAACAGCAGTATGCAATTCACTGGCATTAATCTGTGGACTTTACACTGCAGAAGAGGACAAATAAGCGACTGCTCACAAATAAGTATAGTTATCCCCTTTTCCAGGTACCATCAAGGCTAATTTATCTAACTTGCAGATGAGACCAAGGAAAGGTTAGATTGTAAGTGAGAATGGGTTCTCTTTTATACAAGTAGAAAAAAAAACTTGATCATAGCACACTTCTGCTCTGTGGGTTGTAGCATTCTCAGTGCTCTGGGTTAAAATGGCGTTATTGCTTGCTTTTGTACAGCAGCAGCATCCTCAGCTTTAGTTTTGCAGAGGAAACATCTACATCACCGTCGATGCTGAGATAGTACGTACAGTGTAAGCCTAAGACTAATAGCCCAGAGCAAGCGCGACTGCAGAGAAACAACATCTTAAAGCAGAGGAGGAAAGGAG
Source organism: Ciconia boyciana (assembly GCF_034638445.1). Taxonomy (NCBI): domain Eukaryota; kingdom Metazoa; phylum Chordata; class Aves; order Ciconiiformes; family Ciconiidae; genus Ciconia; species Ciconia boyciana. The sequence continues at coordinate 82,940,959 of NC_132935.1, forward strand.
CCAAAGTGCTAATGTTTCTATGATTAATAATCACCTACTGCCTGTTCCACTTTACCAAATGCTACTGAAAATAATGATGTACCTTCAGCATAATGAATTTCCCCCAGCTCATCTGAAAATCTCTTTATCTGGATATTTTGGCTGTCCTCCACTTTGGCTGAGTAGAACTGTTTCGTCATTGTGAAACCACTTGAGAATTTGAGTTGACTGGGACAAAAGGAAAAAACAAAAATCTGGAAGAGCAAATGGCAGCTCAGTTTGAAAGAGACTTCACGTAAGCAGAGAGGCCCAGCCTGGCAAAAGCTAAAATGCTACAGGGTCTAAGTGTCTTCGTACAATCTGGATGACCATTTTTTTCAGAAATATGCCTTTTCTTTTATAAAGGAAGGCTCTGTAAAAATGCTGGGGGTTTTCTCCTTACCAAATCTGGCCTCAAAATCTTAATCACTGGCTTTATATCTTCTTTTTAAAACTTTGTGTACAGCTACAGTTTATAGAGCAGGGAAAGATATTCAAACCTAAAACCATACTAAGATGAATTAATGTTTCAGGTTGACTCTAGCAGTCTGGAAACTTGTGATTCTGGCCAAAGCTGCATCCTCAACTCATCCTATTCTGCTCAAGCACCTGGCTTGTATGGTTTTGCACTGCCATTTCTCTGCCTTCGTTTCTGCGAGACGTAGGAGAGAGGCCGTACGCTTTCACACAGATCTGAGCTCCGCGCCGTGCCCGGCCCAGCTCTGGTGGGCACTGGGGCCTCGCTGCTGGTGGGCTGCCTGGCTGGCAGCTTTGATACACACACACGTACCCCTACAGATTTCTCCCTCGCTCAAAATGATGGTGTTGGAACGCATGCAGCAGAACCAGAGTTTCAATAGTCCCGTGTGTTTCTGTAAATATTTCCCTGGAAACAGTAAGTCTGCCTTACTGAATCTGCGTATGTTTTTCTACACTGTATCTTTACTTTACTTATCAAGTGAATTGAATCCAAGCCAGCATCAAACACGGGATTCATATTTAGCACAAGTTTAATATTATCCTGGAGATTTAGAGTGAGGATGCTGTTACATTACATTATGCTACATTTCAGTAGGCTTTAAAAGGCCCTGCTGGAGAGCAGAGGCTCCTTGTCATATGCTATGTATGCACAGTGAGGAAGCTGTATATTAAAATAAAAAAATCTAAAAATCTAAAATCTAACCTAACTACATAGAGAGTGAGCAGGATCCAGGCACAGAGAAGCAAAGTGAGTAAAAAGTCATCAGCAGAACTGGGATGAAAACCTAGGTTCTTGTTTGCCAGTGTCCCTTTCCATCAATAACTTTGTTTGTCCTGTACTGCCTTGGCCACTTAGCAACTGAACTGAAGAGACTTTGGGCTTTATTTGCGATTTCTTCAAGCAGTTAATGATTCACACTGTCAACATGCTTGAGGTTTTTTGTAAATATGCAAATACCAACCTTACTAGAAAGTTAAGGATGGAATGATACTTTTTTAGAAAAGAGTCATCAGATGATGGGCATCAAATGACTTTCAAACATGAATGGAAGTACTAAAACAATTGTAACCAAAAAGAATGAAAACCAGAAAAGGCATTCTTGTTTTTTTTCAAGGAAAGATAATTCCCACCCCCACCTAAATCAACAATTTTCTGCTTTCTTTCAGCTGATTCAAATTTAAAGTGAGAGAAATTTCTGAGTTTAAGGAAGATAGCCAAGAAGCTAGAGAGCATCATGTACACCAGGGGCTTAAGAGTTTTCACACGCTTTATGCATCATATCCAGAAGTTATTGGATAAGCTGTGTTATGGAACATGGTGAAAAATGTACATGTGGCAAAAAGAACCAGTGTTCATTTTGAAGATGGTAGTTATAAATGAATGCAACATTGAAACAGGGATATTGCCTCTAAAAACTGCCCAGTTCTTTATATGTAGTGTAGTGAAGTATTCAAGGCTTAAATATTAATATTTCACTTCACCATAAAATACATTTTCTAAAACTGGGTGTACTGATCATCCCAAGTGTCTATTTTAAATTGTCTACCGTCAATGTGTTTTTCACTCAGGGTCTACTTTTAGAAGTGCTTTCCAGCTCTGTGGTGTTGACATCTGGGAATCCTTATAACAATATCTATAAATACCCAGGATCAAACATGTGGTTCTTCTGGGCAATGTTCTCATCTGCAAAGATATGTAGGGAGTATTATTCATCATGCGTGTTGTGGTTTAACCCCAGCCAGCAACTCAGCCCCACCCAGCCGCTCGCTCACTCCCCCCACAATGGGATGGGGGAGAGAATCGGAAGGGTAAAAGTGAGAAAACTCGTGGGTTGAGATAAAGACAGTTTAATAGGGAAAGCAAAAGCCACACACAAGCAAAGCAAAACAAGGAATTCATTCACTGCTTCCCATGGGCAGGCAGGTGTTCAGCCATCTCCAGGAAAGCAGGGCTCCATCACGCGTAACGGTTACTTGGGAAGACAAACGCCATCACTCCGAACGTCCCCCACTTCCTTCTTCTTCCCCCAACTGTATATGCTGAGCATGACGCCATATGGTATGGAATATCCCTTTGGTCAGTTGGGGTCAGCTGTCCCAGCCGTGTCCCCTCCCAGCTTCTTGTGCACCCCCAGCCTACTCGCTGGTGGGGTGGGGTGAGGAGCAGAAAAGGCCTTGACTCTGTGTGAGCACTGCTCAGCTGTAACGAAAACATCCCTATGTTATCAACGCTGTTTCCAGCACAAATCCAAAACATAGCCCCATGCTAGCTACTATGAAGAAAATTAACTCTATCCCAGCCAAAACCAGCACAATGCGGTTAGTACACATTTCTCAGTTGCAAACAAGCTGTAGATAAAAAGATCATCAGATGACAAAAACTAAGTTACAACTGGTCCTAAAGATGAATCACCCTGCCTTCCAAAGGATTAATTTTATTATACATGAAGAGGAAACAAAGAAAATGGGAAAGGGGAAAAAAAGGCAATACAGAAATACAAAATGCAAATATAAAAGGACAGGGAATCCTACAAGTTTGGAAGCTCCCATATTTTGGCTGCCTTATGCCCTACTCAAAAAAATGGATGTTCTGCTGATAAGAAAAACTCAGCGTTTTTCAGGTAGTTCTATATTTTAATAGATACTACAGATTGGAGGGCTAGGGCCACACAATAAATCAGGCTTGTAGCCTGGTAGTTCTCGGAAAACCTCACTTCAAAATCAATTTTTCTGTGTGTAAAAGGATGTGATTTAGTAGCTTACGTCTGTTTCCCATGGAAAAACCTTTCTATAATGGAATGCCTAGCAAAGCTTCATTTCCTTGCTGAAAACATACTCAAAACTAGACAGGCAAGTGTTTTATATAGTGTTAAAGTAGCAATGAATTGGAGAATCCATAGAAGACAATTCCTTGAATACCTGAATTAGTTTGGCAATAAATTCAAAAGATTTGTCATGACATTGGGGGGTTTTTGTGGCTGTGGGTGCACTAGTTGCACACATCCTTTTCATGGCCTTGCCACCTCCAGGGCAAAAAGGGAAAGCTTTGCGGCATGTTCAAGACCTTTCAGCAAAAGCAGGAATTGAATCCCAGCCTCCTATGGCATGCAGGAGTCAACTAATGACGGAGCTGCTGAGTGTCCTTCCCTTGTGCTCAGTGTGGCAGAGAGACTTTGAGAGTACTTCGTTCAGCCCTAGACGTGAGGAGGGGAGAGGAATAGCAACCTGCATTTGTGGTGGGAATTATGGATAAGCTTTGCTGTGTTGCTGTTGGTCAGTGATGCGATTCGGGCAGCTCTCAGTGTGTAAAGGGACCTCCCTGGCAGCAACCAAAGTAACTCACAACCCTCATATGACGGCTGAACCGAAATATTTTAGACTTGTATTAAAACAACAAGATGGACTTAGCTACCCACTGCGGCAGTATTTAGGCACCTGAGATAACTAGTAGAGTCTCTCAAATCTCATTATGAGCAAATCAGGATATCTTCACCATGGATGAGGCTCAAGATTTAGTACTAGGACCAGGGACTCTCCTACAAACCCGAACACCACAACAGGCAGACTCGCCATGGGGTGCACCATCCCCTGGGCCAGGCAGCCACCAAGTCTGGGATGAATCTGAAAAAATGAAAGGTTCTAGTAAGTGGAGGAGAGGAAAGGGGAAAGCAGGCTTGCGCTAGCTGTTAGGGAGTTGCTTGCGAGCAGTAGTGGAGAAGTTAGAAGAGGAGATATGTAAGAACAAAATGCTAGAAAGAGAAAAAGAAACAGTTATAAAAAATAACAAGATGTATAAAACACAATGTATGCAGCTAGGAAATCAAAACAGGTTCTTAGGATCAGAACTGCAGCCTCAGATCACAGCCAATTCTCACATGTGCAGGGATCATTTACTACGGTCTACTCAAATAGACGCTGTTAAAGTGATGGCTGCTATGTATACCGAGGACAATGAATAGTCAGGAATTGTCTGGCTTGAACCTGATTCTCCTGATCCTCCTCATGGTGATGATTCAGATGATCCAGGACATCAGGAGGCCACTGTGATGGCCACATGCATGGACCACCCCTGGGAGGCCCCACGGACTCGACTGTGCCACTTCTGTTCTTGTGCTTGGTGTAAAGCCCATCGTTACCATCAGGGTCAGGAAGGAAATTTCCCCAGGTCACAGTGGCTGGGACAAGGCAGGCTTTTCACCATCCTTTGCAGCATGGAGCACCAGCTGCCTGCCACCATCACTTGGGTCCACCTTCTTCAAGCCACCTCTCATCTAGGCGGGCTCCTTGTGTCCCGCTCCCATGTCACCTCTCCACACCGCCCACATCTGCCTGGGAAGAGATTTTTTCTCTTTTTTTATATTGTATTGTTATCTCAATAAAAATCGGTTTAAATTTGATTTGAACTGTATCAGTTGAGAGTTTTTTCATTCTAAGAGATTTGCACTGTCAATATAAAACAGCATCCGAGCTTAGACATAAGAATCCAGCTGGCAGTGCCAACATGTCATATGTCCTTGCAAGCATTACCACCGGGGGTGGGGGAAGCTGCTGAAGCTTTTCCTCAGTTAAGGGAAGAGCTACCATGAATGTCAGGAGAATTAGTTTCTGGCACTCTGATGCCAGAGGAGGAGGATGGGAGGACCCTAAACCCATGTGCCATAAGGGTCGCAGCATGGAGCTCCTCAGGAGTTCCTCTCTGGTCTCACTGTGGGTAGCGAGGGAGCTGAGCCCAAGGTTAGGAGGCTGGGTGTCAAGCAGGGCTGTCTGCTAGGTTCATCAGGGTGCACCTCATTCAGCCCTTTTCCTGGCAATCAAGAGGCCTCAAACAATGGGAGAATTCACGTCCTCCCACGGGTCACTGGCAGAGGCTTGTTCCTGCCTTCTTACACATTTTGCTTTCAATAAAGAAGGAGTGGAAGATAAATCAAGTTTTCCATTTTGGACAGCTGCAGGATGTCTTTTAAAGGAAGCAATTCTGTAGTTGAGACCAACACCCTGCGCTCAGCAATGTCTCTTGCTCCTGCCAGGGTTAAATCCACAGGATAATATTTCCCCTGAACTTGAGGAGCGAAATGGTCAGTGAACGGCAAAAGATCCTAGTGGCATGGCTATGCTGAATACCCAGAGGCATCTCCATCTGACAACTGGCAGCTCTGCCCGCTTCAGCATTTTTGAGCCCTGGCATGCCAATGAGGCATTGGGACGGAGGAGGAAAATGTAACAAGGGTTTAGCAGGATGGCGTTGGGCACAGACACTGTGCCAGCAGTGAGCTATAGCTTAGACATGATGCCAGGCCTATATTCCCACATTATACTGAACATATGGTATGTCCTATAGTGAATGCTGGCCACTGCTTTCCCCACACAGAGGTGAAGGAAAGGGCAGGCAGCATCCGAGCCCCACGAACGCAGGCACTCGGGAGATGGTTGTGACACCTTGCAAACAGATTCAAAGAGAATAACTGATCAATGCCTTTTCACCACCTGTTTCCACTCGGGACTAATCCCACTCTACCACAGCCTTGCCTGAAGTGGCTTCTGCTAGGATAATTTTGTGTCCCTCCTGCTGTCCCCCTACCTCTGCCTGCCCAGACGTGGCCTCTCCTTCTCTGCACAGAGACTCGTTTCCAGGTGGGAGTTTGGTAAGTGCCGCCTGTGTTTTCTGGAAAACTGCAATAGAAGAAGAGGTGAAGCTCTTTCCCCTCCCACCGGAGACGGTCAGCCGAAGAGGCAGGCTCTGCCGGTCGCCGTACCCCAGAGCAGGGCAGTGAGGTGTGAGGGGGGTCCCAGGCACCGGGGGAAGGCCAGCAGCAGAAGAGCTGGCCGGTGCGTGGAGGGAGTGAGGGAATCTTTGGGCATCCTTAGGCTTGGAGTCGCTGACGAGGTACGGAAGCAGCCCATCCGCTGCCAGGGAGCTGTTTGACCTTCCTGGCAGGGCTCCCTGGCTCTGGCTGGGGTGGTGGTGCATCAGATCCAGCAACGTCCTGAGCACTGGGCTTTACATGCAGTCCCTCTCCTGAGGAGCATCATCCTCCCAGGCTGTTTTTTGAGTTCACAGAGTGCAGCAGCGAAAGGACGCAGCCCTGCAGCCATCACAGCTCCTTCTTGCTGCTGAAGGGCAGTACATAATGAAGGGCCTGGGCAGGGGAGGGAACAACTTCTATCTCCAAAATATCTGCTTACAAGTAACTTTATTTTTTCCTTCTGGTGGGGCTACTGCATTTTTCCACCCGTGGGGCATGATGAACAAGGCATATTGGTGAGAAGGGAAAGGCAGAACGGGGAGATGGTTCAAAAGAACAAAGGCCCGTTCAGCTGGGTTGTGCAACGGGTGGTCGCGTTCTCTGTGCACACACGGGGACAGCTGCTGGCCTCTGATGGTTTTCGTAGGGACCAGTGTGTCTCAGCTCTTGAGGCTGCTGTGGCACGAGCAGAGTCCACGTCAGCTGGGGAAACGGGGACAACTGCTGACGCGCAGCTCCGTAACTACAGCATTTGGCCCATCTGGCTGATGCTTGGGAAGAGACCGTCGGACCTCTACCCCTTCCACCAACAGGGTGAAGGCGCGAGAGCTGAGTGCTAGTTTGACCTGCGTGGTGAGTTTAAAGCTGTCCTATCATGCAAAGCATACACCTTTCAGCGTGTGAGGCATGGTGTGTCTGGGGCTTTTCCTGAGTGATGGGTTAGAAACTGTCACAAGAAACATGAGAATTTGGGAAGATGACAGGAAAACTAATTTAACCTTATGAATGACTGGAAATGGTGGATTGGTCATTAGGGGTTGTTACTTACCATGAGATTGTGTTTGCATTTTTTAAAAAGTGTTTCAATTATTAAACAAGGTGAAGCACACTTTTCTCCACAGGAGTAAACGGGTGTTTTATTAAAAATGTAAAACCCAAATTAAAGTCCTGCGAAGGTGATAAACACTTGATGTGAGGATAAATGTTGAACGGGTCTCTTAGAAACTCCTGTTGCATGGACAAATGCCAAATCGTCATTAGCGGCAAACTGGGATGTGGATAAATTACCTTAACGTCTGGGAGTGAGTGATAGCCCAGATGTATTTAGTGGGAACAAACACCCCACCCCAGTGTGTGCTGCATGTGAGGCACTAGCTCGAAATGTCTTGCTAATATCTGCCCATGTACAGAAAAGTTTCCGTTTCAAAGTGTAAAAGCTTCTATAGATTCTTTTCTAAAGTTCATTAATACAAGCTGAATCTTTATGGGACAAGAAACAGCAAAGTCTAAGAAGAAATGCTACCCAGACGGAGCCAGTCTGTGCCTGGATGATAGATTTTCCTGTCTTGTTAGGTCAGTATGTCAGAGACCTGCTGCACGGCTTGGGAAGCTATGTCTGAGGGGACAAAACACGTTCCATTAAAATTATTTGGGCCTTTTCTGGATTTAATTGCTTTCTTCATAAGAGAGATGAAAGAGTTATATTCAGGGATTCTCCCTGATAGGAGAAATGCAGATGGCACAGGACTTCTGTCCCTACACCAGACTCTAGCTACTATTCATTTTGACTGGTTGCATTAGAGAAAACAAAACCACGTCCGTGCATCTACGCAGGAGGAGTTGGTATATTTGTGACCCATGGTAAAACTGGTTTGCTTATTCAGGCTACTGTGCGGTGTATAGGTTGTGGTGGGCAGGAGGGAGGGCAGCTGCCTGTTTGCCAAGCCCTGACCACAGCTCTCTGGCTGAGCTGCACTTGGGGAACGGAAGGGACGCCTTCCTCTGGGGCAGCTCTGCTGGCAGGGACGTCTGAAGCGGAGCAGAAGGGCAAAGAGGGGCTGAGACCCGCTGCAGGCTCGCAGGCGAGGGCTTGCTAGAGGCCCCTGCCTGCAGCAGAGAGCTCAGCCAAAGCCAGCCCCAGCGGTGACGGAGCCCGCGCAGGGCCGGTTCCCAGGCAGCTGGTAGAGCGCAGCACTGGGGGAAGCCTTACTGCAGGGGCGTGGGAAGGGGGACATCGCTCACATTCAGTTTGTCTCCTGCAGTGGAGTTCAGGTTTCCCCTCTTTAAAGGCTTAGCTGCTCCAGCTCAACATTTTGAATTCTAGCTAAACTGGGATGAGGAGCATCTGGTGACTTTGATATGATCCCTCGGAAAAACCAAGTTGCTTGGTTTTGACTGCATTTTTCCCCTCTTTTTCAAAACTGGCAGGGCAAAAGTTGCAAACAAGGGAGGGGAGAAGTACTCTTTCCTCGAGCATCAGTGGTGGTCAGGCCTAGAAAATGGGACCTGTGGACTAATTATTCAACATAATTTTTCCTTTCACAAGTTTGGCTGTTCCTCTTCCAGCCTCATGTGTAGGACAAAGCAAGGTTTTGGGCCAGGAAGGAACTGTGGAAGCTGGAGGAAGTTCTCTGGGTCCCCAAGCCACCGCTGTTCAAGGCCCTGTCATTCACCTTAACTCTCGCTCTTGGGGTGACCTCGGCGGCATTTCTGATCTCTGCCCATGGCCGATCCTGAATTCTGGCACCCAGACAGACTCACCAGCATGAACCTGATTTAACACTATCTGCTTGGACTGGTGTTAAAACTAGTTCTGTGGTTGGCTTCAGCCAGCTGCTTCATGCTGAAAATGTCATTTTATGAGGCTTTTACAAACTTTCATCTGATACATCTTCAATCCTTCAGAGGACAGCCCCTCAAGCCCGCTGCTAAGGTCTTCTGAACTAAGGGAGCAAATGGTGACAAGTCAGGGTCAAATGCAGCTGGAGTTAGTACATGTGTAGGCTCCAGGGGAAAGGATCGTTTCAGTCTGTCAGGCGAGAACTCGTGAAGTAGGGGGATGATCATGGGTTTCTACAGGCCTGCAGGATAGCTGACTGGCCACAGCGGGGAAAAATTATGCTACTGATTGCTATTTTTCTGTTATCTGCGGGGTGATCTTTGAAAGGTGTTTATGCTTCTCAGGGGCCTGTCTCCTAGTGTTTCCTTTTTATTTTGTGCCATGTGACTGGTTTTAATGTATGCATCACCTTTAATTCAGACTGTGGCTGCACTCTGCAGTACATTATAAATAACTCTTCTTATCCAGGAGTATGGATATCCAGGAGAAATGTCAGTATCCACCTGACAAATTTCTGAATGTAGAAAGATCTGAAACCTCATTTCTGCTTTTAATAAAATGAAATACAAGTATTACCAGTTTTTAAAGATTTCTCTGGTGTCCTTTCTCAGCCCTGAACACTGCTTTAGTTCCTCTTACACAACAGCTAAGAGATGATTCTAGGAACTGGTAGCTCACTAGGGTTTTTTGAAATTATTATGAGGTTTATGAAAATTAATTCTTTTATGTAAGGCAAAAAAGAAAGATGAAATGTTTTAAAGAACATCTTCATTTCCCTTCAGAAAAGCTGCTAACAGTTCCTATTTTTCAAGCATTAGAAAATTTTCATGTTTCTTAGTACATAATTATTGGAGTCACAGATCTGACAGATAATAACACACTATTTTCGAATTTAGTCCACTAGAAATCTTCAGTTCTCTTTAAAACACCTGTTAAGGTTTCAGAGGGAGAAGAATGCTTCTCAGTATAGTAGTCCCTGCTTGTATTGCCCTGTGCTGCTGTAGGTAGATTTGAGGTAGATTTCAGTATTGGTAATCATTCCTTGGATATGTAATTTACAGAATAATGATGCAATAAACTAAGATATTCTGCAGAGCCCAGACGTGGGGCACTGGGCGAGCAGCCTGCGGCTTGTCCAGGGAGCAGGCAGCTGGGGTCACAGGGAGCAGCTCTGAAGGGTGAAGGAGATGAGGGCAGCTGCAGGGTTTGTATGGACTGCCTCCTCCAGATACAAGAACGGACCATCCTGATACCCAGGAAAACAAGCAGGTGTATCAGGATCCTGGCTTGGCTAAGCCGAGAACTCATGGCACAACTCCACTGCAGGGATGGGATTAGGAAAGCCAAAGCTCAGCTTGAACTCGCAGGGACATCAAGGGCAAGATGAAGAGCTTCAGCTTCTACATGAGTAGTAAAAGGCCAAACAAGGAAACGTGGGCTCACTGCTTAGTGGGGTGAGTGATTTTGTAGCACTGGACACAGAGAAGACAAGGGTCCCTAATGCCTTCTTTATCTCCATCTTCACCACCAAGTTCTCACAGCCTTGGGTGCTTAGAGAAAGGGCTCAAGGATAGGAATGACGATCAGTGGGTAAAGACTGACTCAGGGGTTATATGCAAGAACTCGTAGAGATCAGGGAGGTCCCTGGCAACTGCAGAAAGCAGCAAATGTCACACCCATCTTCAAGAAGAGCCCAAAGGACAACCTAGAGACCTACAGGCTGGTTGACTTCACTTTGGTCCCTGGGGAAGTTATAGAGCAAATCCTTCTGGAGCCCATTTCTGAGCACATGCAGGAAGAAGAAGGTTGTTGGGAACAGAGAGCCTGACTTTACTGAAAGTGACTCATACCTGCCCCAACTGATTGCCTTCTGTGTTTGAAGGACTGCATTTGTGGTTGAGGGGACAGCAGTGGATGCCGTTTACCTTGATCCCAGCAAAGCCTTCCACACTGCCTGCCTCAATAGTCTTCTTTCAAAGTCAGGACATTGAGGTCTGAATGGTTGGACAATTTGATTGCAAAAAAGCTGGTTGGGTAGTTGGGTCCAGAAGGTGGTGGTTAATGGGACCTACACTGCCTGTAGACCAGTAACAAGTGGAGTAATGCAAGGGTCTGTGCTGGGCCCTGTCCCATCTGACATCTTTATCAGTGACCTGGAGGAGGTGACAGGCAGTTCTGGTCTCAAGTTTGCAGGTGATGCCAGATTCCAGGGACACACAGTTGGGTCGGTGCTGCCATCCAGAGGGACCTAACCAGGCTGGAGAAATAGACCAGTAGGAACCTCATGAAATTCAAGGACACATGCCAAGTGCTGTCCCTAGGCAGGAAGCACCAGTGCAAGGACACAGGCTGGTCCATGCCTGGCTGGGAGCAGCTCTGTGGGAAGGGACCTGGGGACCTTTGCAGACACAAACTGAGCATAAGCCAGCAACGTGCCCTGGCTGCAGAGATGGCCAACAGCACCCTGGGCAACCCAGTGCAGGAAAGACATGGAGTAACAGGAGCAAGTTCATCAGAAGGCCCCCAAGCTGGCTGAGGACCAGACCCCTTGCCCTGTGAGGGGAGGCTGAGGGATCAAGTCTTGCTTAGGCTGGGGAAGAGATGGCTTCAGGGAAGGCCTAAAAGCAGCCTGCCAGCACCTGCGAGGGGGTTATGAGAAAACAGAGCCATCCACTTCACAGTGGGGCGTTATGGGAGGGTGAGCGACAACAGGCGTTAAGCTGGAACAAGAGAAGAGGTAGGATAGAAGGAAATACTTTTTCACTCTGGGGACAGTCAAGAACTGGAGCTGGTTGCCCAGAGAGGTTATACAATTTCCAACCGTAGAGAAGTTTAAGACCTGACTGCTTAAAGCCCTGAGCAACCTGGTCTGACCTCAGAAGTGACCCCCGAGCTTGGACTAGATGTCCTTCCACAGGCCCTTCCAACTTGAATTGTTGTCTGTGATTCATTATACAAATATTTTAAAACTACCTTGAACTTCCAGCTAAATTTATTTGTGATCTGTTTGTGTCCTTGAGTTCTTTTGCTTCTTAGGCTTGTTCTTTGCCTAAAATAAATTTTATTCTGCAATGTATTAACTGAGAACAATAACATTCGCTCTCAACTTTTGTTAAGCAGAACAAGCCACGGTCTTCTAATCTCCTCATGTGAAATAGAGTCCCTACTCCTTTTTCATCCTAATATCCCCTCTCTGCACGGGTTCTGATTTGAATTCATCTGTCTTGCATGTAGGTGATCACAGCACTGCAGTACTGCACAAATCCAAATACAAGGTCAACGAAGAAATATTCATACCCTGCACTAGGCACTCTTGTTACAGAAAACATTCCGCAGCACAATGCAGCCATAGATTTAATTTCTTTTTTTTTTTCACGACTGCACCCTGCCCATACTGATTCTGTCACTGTTTATATGATCTTGCTTTATATATATTAAAAAATACATAAATGCACACATATGCAAAATTATTGTGCCATAGAAATTATTAATGATGACAAATCCTACTATTAAAAAGGCTTTTCTGATGTTTGCCCTAAACAATTCTCTCACTACTACTTTTCATTACTCTTAATTGGACCATTTTTTTCTCTCAGAAGCTGTTAAGTGTTCTAAACCCAGGTGTCTTTCAAATACTTGTACACAGAAATCTTGTCCTCTTTTAAGTTACATCTGTTGATCTTTTCTGGTGAGTCATTTTTTTCCAGCACCCTAATTATTTGGATGTGAATGAAAAGGATTTCTTTACAACAAAATGTTCTCGTATAGTTCTCCATTTTGTTTTTAGGCTCCTGTAAAAAGACCACCGAAACATTCTTTAAATCCCAGAGATCACAAGTACCTAAAATGTGAGAGACATAACCTTTTAAGTATATTGATCACGGAATGCCTTATTCTCCTTGTATTACAAGTGCTTTTGAGATACTAACTCTGATTCCAATTTGGTTGTGTGGAATTGTGGTCCTTCTGGGAAAGCGGGCTTTATTTAAGTAGTAACTAAGAACAAGAAATTCCCAGTGATGCAGCAGGTTTCCCCGGTCATAGTTTCTCTCATCTTCTGTTTCTCCACAAATTCCTCCTTTGGGAAATTGTTTAAAGCTAATCTGGAAGCGAATTCTCATAGTTTCTCAATGAGATTGCCAGTCATATGTTGGTAATTTGCCATGCAAGAGATAAACTGGCTTTTTTTGAGGTAGCATTTTGTTGTTCATGGCTTACGTACTGCTTTTCACATTAATTGTTTAAAGAGCAGTAAATAATCTGTAGATTTAGTAAGTGTAAATTTGAGCTTGTGAGACTAATCCAGAATGCTGGGCCCTGTGTAGAGTTCATTGGCTAAATGTTTATGAATATATAAGGAGCTCTTAGCTCCAATGCTTAAATTATTTCTATATCCCTTCTAAGCATAGTTGCAGAAGCCTCCTGTGTCTGGTCTTGGCACGTGAGTTTCCTACAAAGGGAAGGTATGCGCCGATTCCAGCACCATCCTGTTGATCCCGCAGAGGAAATTTTCCAACCACAGCACATCAGCTACTGCACAAAATAACTCTAACAAAATTTTTCAGCCATTGGTTACAACTTATTTTGAAACAGAAAAATGTTTAACTGTGTACTGGGTGCAGGTGTCCAGGTGGGAATGTGGGAGTGGGAGCTGAAGGGGTGGCCTCTGTGAGGAGAGGCTGGGACTGCCCCATGCCGGACACAGCTGGTCCCAAGCAGAGATTCCCCTGCAACCCTGGAGAGATCCTGGTGGAGAAGGTATTTCCCTGTAGCCCCTGGAGAGACCACGGTGGAGAAGGTATCTCCTGCAGCCCATGGAGAGGATCATGCTGGAGCAGGTATCCACACTGCAGCCCCTGGAGGACTCCACACCACAGCAGGTGGACATGTCCTGAAGGAACTGTGGCCCATGGAGAGCCCATGCTGGAGCAGGTTTATCCTGAAGGACTGCAGCCTGTGGGAAGGCCCCAGGCTGGAGCAGGTAAAAGTGTGAGGAGGAAGGAGCAGCAGAGAGGAGCTGTTAAGGACTGCATGCCCCCCATTCCTCATCCCCCTGTGCTGCCTCGGGGGACGAGGTAGAGGAGTTAGGAGTGAAGGGGTGGAGCTGAGCCTGGGAAGAAGGGTGGTGGGTGGAAGGAAGGTGGTTTAGGTTCTGTCTTTGTTTCTCACCATCCAACTCTATTTTAATTGGCAATAAATTAATTTTCCCTGTGTTGTATCTTTTTTGCTTGTGATAGTAATTGGTAAGTGATGCCCTTGTCTTTGTCTCCACCCACAAGCTTTTTCATACTATTTTCTCCCCCTGTCCTGTTGAGGAGGGGGAGAGAGCAGCTGGGTGGGGATCTGACAGCCAGCCAAGGTTAACCCACCACAAACTGTTTTAAGTAAGGTAGAGCTCTCAGAGTCATTTCAGCCCTACTTTTTCATCTTGATCTTCAACAGACTTAATTATTAACTTGGAAATTATTTCCATTTCCATTTGATTAAATGATATTAAAATTTTTGGCATGAGACAAAAACAGAGATGCAAACTTCACAGCATTGATTAGCTATCATGATAAAGATTAATATTGGCTCATTTTTAATATGATGAGTCGTTACCTGGCAAAATTAAGGCTCTGCATTATTTCTATTTCAGTTTCCATTAGGCTTTATTATGATCCCAGAAGTTGTAATGTACATTTCTTCTTTTTTTAAAAAAATACGGGATGTCAATGTCCTATAGTTAGAATGGTACTAGAAATTCTCAGGCTGCTAAATTCAGCACCACTGCTCAGAAGGTCACATCATTTCTGTGCACAGGCACAACACCAGCACTCTGCAGATCTAAGAGAGTAGAGAGGAAGTGCAAGACTCCTCCCCTGTCTGTGTCATGCTTGTGTCTGACATCTTCCACATCCATGTGGGAGAGCTAAAAGAAGAGTTGGCATCTTCCCTCATGTTTTGTAGAACACCCATTGGACTTCTTAAACGCAAGGGACAATATATTCTTTACTTACTTTCATACACCTGAACTGAGCTACAAACAGCAACAAAATAAAGACAGAAAAGGAAGAATACTTGACTTACGGCAACTTTTTTTTCTTTTTGGAGAAGGTTGTTCAGTTTAATCCTCATGAAAGTGGGAAAAATAACAGTAGTGGCTTAAAGCCAGAGTTTAAGAAAATACATTTAAATATTTTTTTTTACTTAAAAATGAGTTTCCTCATCATTCAAAGACCTAAGAGTTAAACTGTATTGTATACACCTCAGGTACAAATTGACAAAAGATCTAATAAACCAGACTATATAAAAAGCAAGAGACTTTTTTTTTCCCAGAAAAATGTATTTGTGTTTTAGCTGATCATATAAAAAGCATTAAATTTTTAAAAAATGTGTATATATTTTTTCAAGTGTTAATGGTTTCACCATTCATTGTAACTACATTCCAAAGTCCTGTAACATCAGGGCACATTATCCTTATGTGTGTAGCACAGTGAGCATAATCTTTACACTGAGGTCACTCTCATCACTACTTCCCCAGAGCCGTTATCTTCTGATGAATCTTCCTGAGGTCTCATGCGGTTGAACAGATGTAGCAATACATAGCCACACTGAAATCTTGGTGACGTTAACTGTGTTGGATGAACTAAACTTCTGTTTCTAAATGCAGTCAGCGGTAACCACAATGTCCTTCCTGCTGAGGGTTCTCCTCGATTGCTCTCTTCTATGTCTGTGGCTTTATCATAATTTAACACATCCCAGTGTAGATTCACAGCCCTCCAGCGCTTAAACACTCGATAAACAGATGCACCTTCATGTACTATCAGTCCTGAAATTAAGAAAAAAAAAAATTAGTTTGTACAAAATGTCACTGGATACCATTTTGAGAGCAAATACAGTTGTAACACATTGTAATGAATCTGGCAATTGCCAGACCCTATTAAATTACTTATAACTCTGATAATTCAAATAAATTGTACATATGCAACATAACTGGTTATTCATGTGTTTAAGATTGGGAGGCAGGAGCATGTAGAGGAAATAAAATTGTTCTGAATGAAAGCTCAATGTAACCAATACTGGAATAATCTGAGCATGCCTAACTAAATAAAGTATTTAGGTTTAAGTAAACCAATATAAAAAAACCTTACTGGCAGATTTGTAAATTGACTGTTTATGCTAGTGTTATCCTTGTTCATTGTAAGTACTATTTACTGAGATTTTTACTAGTTTAAGCAGATCTTTAAGTAAGTTAGACTTTCTGTAATGAACAGGATGGTCTTAAATTTGTTTAAGAGCGTTTTGTAGAATTCAGTACAGATACAAAAAAATTTAACTGTTTTCACATTCTTAGTTCAGCTTGGGAGCACAGATTTATGAAAACCTGAAACAGCTGTAAGTATAATGACTTTCCTGTCTTGCTTCAGTAGAGCAAGAAGAAATTAAATGTTATTATTAACTATGATGAGCATGGCAAGGATGATAGGCTTTCTTCTTTCTCTTTAAAATTCAGTAGACAAAAGTTGAGAAACACCTTTTTTGTTGAGACCCAGGAAATCTTTTAAAGGGTCCTTCAAGGAAAATACAGAGTATCTGGAGTCCTCAACATACCAACCTACTTATGAGCTTCCACGTAGCTAATATTTATGCTTATTGTAAGCATGCAAGCAATTTATTTACCTAAATGAAACTCTTAATTTTTCATATGTATATATGTATACGTATTTATACACACACTCTTTATGTGTAAGTATTTCAAATATGGATTTACTGGGGAGACACATGGGGCTTCAGCCTTCTTATTGGGTTTTTCCTCTGTTGCTCAAGCAGCCTGGCAACTTATATGGTTCTGACCAATGTCATGTTTCCTCTACCTCCCTGCTCTGGGAGGAGAGCAATCTGCCTAGCCAAACACATTTATAATTTTTTTTGTCCCGTGTGTTTCTTGCCTAAAATTTTCCTGTACATGGCCGCATCTACAATATGATCTGCAGTGTCACAGGCTATAGTCCTTTATCCCAAGAGATTGTATATCACCTGCTCCTACACAACGAAATTGTGATTTAAGTGTCTTAGGTCTCTTAGCAGGGTTAACTGATACCAGAGAGGAGACATTCAAAGAAAGATGACACAAACAGAAAGGATGATAAAAACATTTATATGAACAGCAAACCTCAGATTCGAGTGCAATGATTTGCAGATAGCAATGCCTACTCTAACACATTTTAAAGATCATTACACTGAAAGATGGAGAAACACAAAGACTGCTTTCAGAAGGACATGATAGCAAATGTAGCATCTCTGTAAGGCTTTCAAGTTGCCTAGAATTCGTTGAAGCATCCAATACAGCAAAACTAACACAATATAAGCTTAATTAGATGTTAAATATTCTAAATGTATTTTGTATCAGCATAGCATTTTAGTGGAAAATTTTCTTGATTGCAGGGTGTCTGTCTTCATCTTCTCAGATAGATACGTATATAAAGCAACCTGTCCTAAAAATTTAGCAGCCATGTTAATACATAAATGCACCTTCAAGACTAGCTATATTGTCTTAAAAAGGATAAATGTGTTTGATCACGTACAAAATCGACAAACCAAATAAGCCATGGTTTTATTGCTGTGACAAAGATCCCCCCCCCCCCCCCCCTTTTTTTGGGTGAGATTTCCTCTAGAATGATAACGGACACAAGCATAATTTTGCCTCTACCTGTTACTGGGTCATAGTATTCTTTGGCCCAATGTCCCTCAAGACTGTGATGAAGCAAAATTGAGAGAACCTATTTAACCCAATGTAAACATTTTTTATACCTGCCTGCACTCTGTTGGAACCTGAACAACATATTTCAGAGTAGAGAAGGAAGCAGTTGAGAAAGGATCATTGAGGTACATGCAGTACATTTAAACAGTCAAAAGTATCCTCCCAAAATTATGACAGAAAAAGTCATAGGACTTCTTCTTTTAAGGAGCTCTTTTTTACTGGTTTTGATCTTTCAGGATTTACTGAAATTATGTTTTCAAAGTTTTCTCAACAAGGGCAAGGAAGAGAAGTTTTCTTTAAAATGAAAGCTGTTATTCACATATGCTCTAAAAGAGCTAAGGAACAAAAGATCAAATATTGCAAGGCTTGAAATAAAGTTGTCACATTGGTAATGCTGAAGGAGAAAAGGAGTACTTTCATAATTCCTCCCATAAAAAGCTTTAGTTCCCATCTGATAAAACTACAGATTGAAAAAGACCTATGTAGAAGAGGCAAAAGAATTCCAATAGATCTTTTGTCTCTTTGAAAGATATCTTCCAGGGGCCGGGGGAGAAAAAGTTCTCAGCACCAACAGTTCCAAGACCACAAACAAAGAAAAATCCAGGTAAAGTTTAAATGCTGGAGATTTTCCAGTTCCAAAGAAATTCTGATGCTCAAAATGCAAGCAGTTAGCCACTAAAGTGAAGCTGTAAGAAAATGGCAAAGCACCTTCTTTTTCTTAAGAGTTCCACAGCAATGAATGAGGATATGAGAGGGAAAACAAGGATAAATCCATGAATAATATTGACTTGTTCCCAATACTGTGGTTTCAACAGCACCGAGGACATAGATGCACAGTCCTAGGGAAAAAAAAATACTTGTTTGACCCAGATGATCCCAAGAGGAAGCATTAGAATTCACTACTGTTAGCTGTTCTGACATTCTGGCCAATTAATATCTACAAGGAACAGAGTTTTGAGATGACAGACGTGGCAAAATGTCCTAAAGGCTCTAAGAAGACTTTCAGGATTTATTTGTAAGATGTAGCGATTGTAGTGGGATCCAGACAATAGGATTGTGGGGAGATCATTATTTTCTTTTCTTTTATTACTGAGTACTATGAGATTCTTTCACTTTATCCAAAGGATTTCTTACCCTGAGCCACAAGAACACTTGAAATTTTTCATACTGAATGTTTTTACAAGAAGGCAACTTAGTTCAGATGTGGTATCAGGTTTCAGCGTTGTCCTTTGTATCACAATAATCTTACTTATAATCATTTAGGAATGGTCCACACAGAAACATCACAAACTTTTACCAGGGAATAAAAGATCCTCTTCAGAAACAGACTTTACCACTGGAAAAAATGCCATCTCTTAATCCTATTCTAGGGTCCACAGATACAAAAAAATGCAATAAAGTGGTTAAAGCATTGAAGTGAAACATGTCCACTCTAAAAATAGCAATAAAACTCTCTCTAAACTATTTAGAATAGTGAAAGACTGACTTTCTGAGTAGAGAAATATTAAGTGCAGCAAGATGTGTTCATTATAAGTAACTTCAGCCTGTACGTTTTTACAACTAAGGGAGTTACATGAATGTTGCTAGGCATCAAGTTCCTTGGCGGGGAAGAAAGAGGCTTTCAGAGGGCTATTCACACCTCACATTGGCTCCCATCTCTTACTCCCTGGCCGTAGTACTACTGGCACCACTCATGTTTCTAGTGCAATGTTACAGTTGCTTTTCATACTAAAGGAGCTGCACTGGTCTTCTGGGATTGCAAGGGAACTGTTATTATTTGTGGAAGATTTTGTTCATGTTAGAACCATTTATGACTAGTAGTTATGATTATATTCCGGTGAAAATACATAAAATTATATGACTTCACTGCTATGAGAAATAATTGCTAGGTCTACAAAGTAGAATGGCAAAGGCTTGGTGTACTGCCCTTCAGTGGCTAAATAGGGGGTTTATATTATTCATTCCTTTCATATTAGCTCATGAACTCACTCCCTTTGGTAATCCCTACATGGATGGTCTGATCCTAGCACTACCACTGCAGTAGCACTGGGTTTCACAGGCAGTAGTTCTACTTGATTAAAATGTTCAAGGTTTGCCTTAGGAAAACTTCTACCATCAGCAAATTTCAGAGAGAACAGCTTTACGCCCAGCTTAGATGCAGAAATGTACAAACTAGTGACTTGTAGGATTGAAATTAACACTGATAAGTTAAAAAGATGATCCTCTTAGGAAGAAATTAGAATTCTAGAAAAATTTAGAGTGGAACAAGAAAAACAATGGATACCAATAGAATATGTACACTGGAATTAATAGAACATATTATATTGGTGATCTGTAATCTTTGGGATATTTCTTTTGGTGAAAAGATTATCAAGACCAAGAATTAAAATACAAGTTACATGTTATTTACTTGATAAGAAAGTGAGTGGTGTGGTACCTATGGTATATAAATCACTCATTGGGAAAACAAATTAATATGTGCAAGTTTTCAAAGATGTCATATAGATATGTTTACCTTTGGGAAAACTGCTTTTAAAAATGATGACAACAAAACATTTCAAAACATACAGATATTTACACTTCACAAATGACCAAAAATATTCATATTGTTTATGTAAAGCTATAGGGAGGCATAACTGAAGGCAGCTGGACTAAGTCTTGGTCATACCACTAGTAACTCAAGCACTTGTCTTGAAATATGTGCTGCACAGGAAAACCTATATGCCTGCATAGATCTTTCACTGAAATACAGATTCCAGTGGGAGTATAGGTATTCACTCACTGTAAATCCTGTTGAAAACTAAGAGAATGCCATGGGTGACTAAACACAAATGAGAGGAGAGGAGATACTAAGTGAGAACTGTGGCTGGCTGTAAGCATTACAAGCTTTATGATATAAGAGATCATATATAATACACAAAATATGCAAAATCATATGTTAATACCTTTGGGAAGTCATCAGCATAATAGAGTTGTTTTTTTTAAAAATCATTCATGAGTAATAATTACATCCATCTATTAGAGAACTTTATTTGAACGTTTTAAATTAAAACTATCTATCTAAAATCCCTCACTTTATGATGAAAGAAAAAGATAAAATTGAATAAATTTGAATATATTAATAAATATTTTCAAGAGTTACAAGAACTCCTGGTCTTACAAGCTTAGAGAATGCAGATTACTTGAAATTATATGCAGAATAAGTGGGATGAATGAATCTGGATCATCAGAATTCTACAATTACCATACCTCCTTTATACAGCTTTCTGAATTTCCCGATACAGTTTACTAAACTGTTCAGTCATATCTGCACCGAAGTTCGTAATTACAAAACAGTGTCCAAATATGTTTATAGTCAGTTTTACATAAAGATTTCCGTGTATTATTTATGATAGGACTGTAAAATATGCATTTATGTAGTTACAGGCAAGTCAGTTTATCTGGTGGGTGAAGACAGCTGCACGTCCACTTTGCTCCTGCACGGTGCCAGTTAGGCTAGAAGCTCCATAGCCATGTGAGGTACATGTTTGGCTGGCCTGAAAGGCAGCTACATAACTGCATGTACCAATCTATTGAAGGCTCGCCTTACAATAGTTTACTTCTACAGATAAATACACTAATATTTCTGATCACCCATAGATGTTCTTGATTGATTTTTGAGATTAATTTGGTTTAGGTGTTTTAACAGTCAAACAAATGGAAATAAATGGAAATAGTTTGAAATAACTGGTTATTCCAACTAGTTGATGCATGTCAACATACATTTTTTACAATTGTAGTCTTTGTGAAAAAACAGAATTCCATATAAATGAAAAGTTTAGAATGCCTGAAGCACATTTTGTCTGCAGTTAGTGGGTTTTTTTAAACAAAAGCAAAAAACTCAATATTGAGTGTTAAGCCAGAAGAAGTGGTATTCAGGAATCAGCATGTAAGAGGACAAGTAGCTGAGCTCTTTTTTTCATTTAAAAGCTGAGCACTTGTCCAGAGTATCAGAGACATAGATTCTGTTCATTTTTCTGTCTGAGAAGATTTGGGTTCACAAAAGAAAGCCTATGTTCTAAAATATTCCAGAGTGGGCTTCTCTTCTTAGAAAAATTACCAAATAAACAGAACTGCTGATCCAGCTGAAATATAAATACTCTTACAGTAATGGGATGGTTTCAATAAAAGATGATATGGCTTTATGGTTGGAGCAAAAGCCTTGATATTAGGAATCACTCTGTTTCTTTGCACCTTATTGAGCAGAATTCAGCACTGTCCTTCTGAATTCCCATATATGAGATTAGGATAACATAAACATTATCACTCAGAAATCTCAAAGCAAACATCAGATAGCATTTGACTTATGGATTTTCTTGGCGTTGCAATTCTAAGAATGTGGTTTAATGTTTACTGTAATTATTAAATTTTCTCTGCAAATAATCATAGCTATTCTAACAATCAATTCAAGGTTGTTTTATCAAATACTAAAGCAATTTCTATTGAATATTTCTGGGTCCAGTATATTTTCAGAAATTTCAAAACTGGTCAAAATAGCTTTGCAATAAATTGCATTTTCTTTTATAAGATTTCAGCTAGAGTTAAACGACTTGAGACTTTTTAATAGTGTAGTAAGTTATTATAGTTAGCACTATTAGAGTGTTTCGTAACTGCTTGTGATGTACAAAGAACTCATGTCTGTCTTCTCTGTTCTTTTCTATTACTAGCACAGTGACCTATATAAGTCTGTGCACCTTAATTTTGGATTGGTGGTTTGATGACATCCTCAAGGGCTTCTTCTGCACTTCATGATGGTACAATCTAATGCAAAGTGGCATCAGTAGAAGACCTGACAGCACATAATTTTACTAATTATTTTAATAACGTCTTTGTTATTTTCATCTGTTTAACTTCCTGAACTTTGCTAGCCATCTATTTTTTCAAGAAATTTAAACTGATCCTGTTCTCACCACTAAGATCTTGGGGAGACACTTCGATGAATCTGAGAGTAAAGTTTCTTTGGTTCTTCTCTCTTTGCAGTATTTGTAACACTGTAAAAAGCAGTATTTGCCAAAGGTACCAGCTGAGAATAAATCTGCAAAGAACTGGAGTGATCAATTAGAGTGACCAATTAGAAAAATAGATATAGTCACAGTCTTAAACCACAGTCTGTGCTGTTTAAAGATTTTGAGCTTACCTATGCATACTAGATCCATAAAACCATACATTCCATAGCAGATTTGAAAAAGGATGTCCTTTCTTTGCCATACTGCATAAGGGCTGAAGGCTGACCATAGAAGCCAAGTCACACTTGCTACTAAGAACAGAGATCCTAGGATTACAGCAACCATCTGCACTTTCTCAACCAGTGTTATAGTAATGCTTTGCCACTAAAAGAGAAACAAAGTTGTATAAGATAAAAATGTTATTTTCTGTGATTGTACATTCAACTCCACTTTTTTCCTGAAATCAGAAATTATTTTAAAATTTATACATATCTTCATAGATCTTTACTAATATCCTCGATACTGACATTTTATATAATTTTTTTTACCTACTTCACTTTCAGTTAAAGTGAAACTAATAGTTGCTTTCCCCATCCCCTCCAGCGTCACTATCATCACCATCTAGCTGTGAACTTCAGAAGAGTTAATAGTTTTATTTCTGTTTTGAATACATAGGCAAAAAAATATTTAGTCTTAGGAACTGGACTCAGCCTTTCATATTTGTAGGCTAATGAAGAGAACAAAAAAAATGTTGGGAAGACAATCTTAAGTATGTTTTATGTTAGTGTGACAAGTTGAAAATGACAACTTTCCATCCCGCCTCCCTCAAGTCTGAAGCCATTTCCCACTTTCCTGCTGCTCATCAAAGAAGTTCTGGGCTATCTCCAGACATACCAAGGGAGTTGGGTTAACCAGGGTTAACATTACAAAGAGACACCTGCAGCCTACTATGGAAGCAACCTGAAGACACAGGAGAAGCCCTGAATGTAGGTAGCATGAACGTTTCTTTTCAAGTGCACCTCAATTACATCTGCCTTTCCAGGGAAGGCTGTATCCTCTGTATGTGAGGTGGCTCAGATTTATAGTGTGACAAGATTTAAATATAAGAGTATGCTTACTGAATTATGTCAAGAATAGAAATAAAATTTTCTTAAAACAAGGAGTCACAAAAGCAAAACACAGCATAAGGAAAAAAGCATTCTAGATTACCCTTGACATATATGGTCTTTCTTGGCCATAATTGTCTAAATTAGCTTGGCAGCTACTCTTGCTTGGCCCCACTCTAGCCCCATCACTTATTCCAGAGCTAGTATGCAGACTTTATAGACTGTCAGCTTTCCTGTTCCTAACTTTGAACATACCTGCCCCCTTATATGGTTGCAATAGGGAATAAGTGGAGAAAGAGCTACTGAAGTAAGGGCTCTATTATCTCTTTTCCCATCTGGCAATATTTTTTTCTTTTTGCTCTTACTTTATGAAAGCTTTCTCTTTTTACCAGCAGCTGGGTACGCAGTACTGCATGGTCACAGGATGCTTAGAATAATTCAGGTGGCAAGGGGCTGTGGGAGGTCTCTAGTTCAACTTCCTGCTCAAAACAGGGTAAGTGATGAGATCAGACCAGGTTGCTCAGGGCTTTATTCAGTAACACCTTGAAAACCTCCAAGCATGGAGACTGTTCAGCCTCTCTGGGAAACCTGTTCCACTTCTGACTGTCCTCGGGTTGAAAAATGTTTTTCTTAAAAAATGTTTTTCTTATAACCAGGCTGATTGTCTTTTTTTTCAGCTTATGCTCTCTTCTCCCCATCAAGTACCACTGTGAGGAGCCTGGGTGAGCAATGAGGTCCTCTGCCCCTCTCTTCTCTTTCAGCTTTTTCCGTTAACTTTTCTGCTGTTGCCTAATTTGCACATCTGGTGCTGCATGCCTTCTCTTGTTGCAGCTTTCTGAGTATAATAGTACAAAAAGAGAGATGTATGACAATTTGTAAATTGTCTATCTTGAAATACTATCCTTTTATAATGAACTTACTAAAGTCATACTAGCTATTTCATTGAACTTCAGGGTTTGGAATGGGGCTATTCATACTAAATAATATCTTTTTATGGTAAAGCAACTATGGATACTCATTTCCTTTGTTAGAAATTTTTTTATAAGGTCAAGGAAGGTCATTAACAAGTGATGCATGACAGAATGGTGTGAGCTTCTCATGATTGAGATATTACTTGTATACAGGATTTAAATGTCAGGACTGAAATGCATAGAACTCTCTTTAGACTCTATAGGGATATGTTCAACAAAATTATTTTTCATTTCTCAGCTGAAGCTACATAGTGTGACTTGGCAGAAAGGTGTCAAAAATGCTATTGGTTATGTATCTCTTTCTATCTTCTTTCATTATCAGTGTGAGACAGACCTGTAATAAATTTGTTCGGAATGCCTGAAATCAAAGCACATTTACATGAAGTAAAGCTTTAACCATCACAAAATATTAAACTGTCAAATTCACGGAAGAAGCTGGCAATAAATGGAAAAAACTGTTATATCACTGAAATAAGCAGCAGATCTTTCACAGTGCAATTTCAGCAATGCAGAAGTTCCTAAACTCACTTCAGCTTATTTTGATTTTCTTTTTAACTTAGATTACTCATAATTATTCTTCAAAGATAGCACTGAATAGAAGGAAAAGTAGTCCAAACATTTGCGATAAGTAATATAGCATGCAGTCTAGATATAAAGCCCATCCCTTATTCTAGTGTTATCTGACAAGCAATTTCTATCCCTATCTCCCAATCTCAACCAGAATCAACCACTCCTACCATCTTTTTCCATCTCATAAGGGCTTTTGTTGGCTTACCCAAACTTTTTCTTTCTAGAAAAGCTTGACCTTGAAAAGTCTTCAGAAACGTAGATATGATGCTCACCTCTTCCTAGCATCTTCTCAAGAATGTATTCTAGTTATTTTGCTATTCTGCTGATCAGATTAATTGTCTGTCAAGAATGCAAGCAATTGAATCTCTCAACCTCAATAAATTCAGTAATTCCAGAGATTCAGCATATTAGCATGCTACCAACCAGGAAGGGGAGCCATCTCAACTACCTAAGAAAATGCTTAAGTGTTCCACAGATTGTAGTTCCTAACTCCTTTGCCTTTAAAAATCAAACAGTTGCAAAACAAAACAAAAAAACCCCAACAAAACAAAATAACTGAGAACCCTAAAAGAGGTTGGATGTTTTCTTCTATTGCTCATCTACTTTGGCCTGGGCGGTATTTCTTCTACAAAAGAAACTGTAGTCCTCCACCTTCCTCAATATGAAGGTCAGCAATAACAAGCAATTTAATCATTTTAGGAAAGTTACCTCCCTATTAGTGTAATCTGTAAGTTAAAGTAATTGATGAGATCCCACAGTAGATAGAGGAGGCAGGACTGTATGCATAAGATGGAAGGCATTCAAGAGGCCCAGAAAGTTTTAGGCAAAACTGCTAACTTGCCTTGTAGTGCTAGGCAGTCTGCCATAAGAATCCAACACTGTAAGAGTAATAGGGTGGGATGGACTGGTATGAAGCTTTAACATGTGATCAGTTTGGGGACCTTGGCTTCTGTGTACATCCTTCCTTAGTGCTAATGCTAAGAAGACTACGGATGTTCCTGATGGCTAACTTACCTCAACTGAAATTTCCTCCTCCTTGCTCTCCCTCCAATCAGTTTTGATTCAGAACAGTCTGAGATTGCCTCTTGGGAAATTAATGTCTTCATTTTTTTCCCATAAGTTTTGAGTTTGGGTACAAATTATAAAAAGCGAAAGATCTTACTGAGACAGGCATATTTTTCACATAATGAAGAAGGTATTCTGTAGTTATGACACTATTCACATGTAAATAAGTTTGCAAGATTCAGTCCTTTACCTAGCCATGGACAGTATTAGCCATTAGGCAACAAGAGGAGCTACATAGGACTATATTGTTTGGTGGCATTGCATTTCATAACAAGGCTAGTGAAGAGGAACTGGAGTTGTGGTCACACTGTTTTCTTCTACCTGAAGTCTTACAGCATAGCTAATATGTGTGAGTATACACTCTGACAGACACCCAGGAACAGAAGACTCCTTTTCTAAGAGTAAGATTCTTTTTATAGTATCAAAAGCCAGTTAAACTTTATTTGATTTCTCATCATCTTTTACCTTATTGTATGCCCTGTTACATGTTGTTATAATCGCTTCACCTTTTAATGTCACATTAATGGCTTGCAATAAAGAGTTCACAAAAATAATGCAGTAAAAATAATTCAGCAATAGCTAATTTTGAGAAATTGCATTTAGAATTTAACAGACTGAATTATTTAACATTCCAAATTGAATGATCTCATTATTAGTGTGTCATAATTTAAATCCATTATTTCCATAAAAGTTTCTCATTTTCTTCATATAACTTGTCTCACAACTCTTAATTGCTCATTATTATAAATTATGACTTCCTAATTTGTTTTTGTCATTTGCTGACTATACATTCCATAATCAGTAACAGTTCTTTTAGCTACGTATTTTTCCAAGTTAGAAAAGATCTATACAGCCTTTTAGTGTCAGTTTCTGTAAAGTACATGACCCTAAAAAATAAATATTATGAGAAAGATTACCATCTTTGCTTAAAAACTAGAAGTTGAAAGAAAATTTTAAATATTTTGTATCTAGACAACTATAATAATGTGAGTCATTTTTCAGATTCATTAAAAAATTTGTCATTTAAATATCTATGAAATAGGATCCCATTTCATATTCCTTCCCATCATATCTTTAATGTTATGATGTACCATGCCATCCCTGTTGCCCATGAAAAGAAAGCATTTAACTTTAATATAGTATGATGAAATCTTCCTTTGAAAATGGTGCCTTCATACACAAAATATAATTCATGCTTCTGATTTTAATGTAATACTGTCTGTCCCTTGGAAACTTCCTACACTTTTACTTCTACCGACACTTCATTATGTTTAGCTCTTTTAATCTTTTATTTACCACTGGTCTTCCTTTCATGAATCATTTGGGAGTCTAGTACATTAATGGTACACTATAGTTCTAATGCTGACCCCAGAAACATTGCTCCTCTTTTCTTCTAAGGGCTCTGTCAAGCAGAAATACTGCATAATTTCTTATTTTTTGAGGTTGACACTTCCAGAGGTTGAAAGAAACATATTGCTTTGATAGATTAATTGTTAAAGAATAAAGTTAATACAGTTATATGCATGTCCTTACTAACATAAAGATAGATATAATATTCAAAGATCTGTCATCTTTGAGATAAAGCAGTATTAACTTGGCTTTCTTTTAATGATGCCTTGTAAAAGCCCATTGATTATGGTAAAATACATGGCAGAAAAGTGGTCTAAAAAGTACTGACTGAGACTGTGCTTGTACTTAGAATACATTACATGAAAAATGTCTGCAATGAAATTACAGGTTTTCCTACATCCTTAATAAAGAACATATGAAATTTCCTTATGGCTCCCCAAAATGTGTACCTGCTTCAACTGTCCCAGTTTGTAATCCACCAAAATTCCTTAAACCAAAGAGCTGTTGGGGGTTACCCCACTCTCTTCTCTCAGAAACACAGCTTATTAGGGACACTGCTGACTGAAGCCTCTCATTCCCTCTAGGAATTCTGGAACGCATATTTTATATAAAAGTAACTAAAAATAGCTGGCAGTGACCTATTATATCATAACATTATAACCCTGAAGACATATCAGTTATATGACTTCAAAAATTTTTGTTAGATTGCTCTAATTGCTCTGATTGCTAGAATCAGACAGCTCTGACAAGAAAAAGTTCTTTCCTACTATCATTCATTATGCATAATAGGATTTGCAATCTGTGTACAAATGAATAAAACTCTTACAGAAGCAAAAGAACACAATGATTTAGGTCCAACAAACCATTTTTGAAATGCCTGTTCCTTACTTTATCTTGTTAGTAGTCTAGATGATTAGATAATTAAGTTTTCTAACATGTTTTGCAGTAAGCACACATTGACTACATGATTTAATATGCAGTGATATTGTTAACTTATTGACCAGCCTGGATAGAAAATGCATAGTTTTGAGTGCACACACACATACACAAACATTTGAAATGTCATTTTTGGCTATAGGCTTCTATTTTTATGTCTTTTTTTAAAAAAAGAATCAATGCCACAAAAATTGCAGCTCACCATTAATGCTTACCTATTTTGTTAAATTATTAACACATAGAGTGCCTGTAGTCATAATGCCCATTATCTTTTCATGTATCAGAGAGCTCATGAATACAGATAGTTTGGCTTGTATGTAACTTCTCAGTCTGCTTGGAAGGCTGTACCAATATTTCACTTGGGACATTCTGAAAGCATAATGTTTACTGTGGACATACCGTCCATCCATGTACCACATCAGCAATTTAGTTGATAGCTCCTTGAAGTGTTGGCTTACTGCATGTACACAACTGAGTAGAACATCTACATCTACAGTAGATGCATCTCGGATTTCAGAGTGCCCAGAAGCCTGGACATCCTGAGCAATTGTACAAAATCTTCAAATTCTATTACATTCATTTTTCAAAATCTTACTATTTATTGCATGTTCACTGTTAAGCAGCATAGTTTAACATTTTATGATTTTTTTAAATTGTTAGAATCAAGATCTGAGACAACAATGAGAGCTGAAAAATTATCAGTAGTTATCTTTTGCTGCTGGCCAAAAAATAAAAGGAACGAGGCAAGCCTGTAGGATTTTGTGACCATTTGCACTCTCTTAGAGACGGAAAGTGGGTATTTAGTTTTAACAGTACCTGGAGGTGATCTCTCTCTCCACTTCGAGGCTTTCAGAGTTTCTGGAAACATCAACTCCTGTTGACTAAAATAAGGATATTAATCCTGTCTGTTAATCCTCCTGTCTATTAAAATAAGGATTGTAATTTCATCCAGCTTCAAAAGAAAGGCTGGCCCTTTAATAATGAGCATACTTGAACCAGGAATCATTCCACAGTAACTAACAAAGTATTCTCAACACCTAAAAGCATATGAAACAAAAATATGAAACCTGCTAAATGTCCTATTTGTACCAAATAGTCTTTTTTTCTAATTCTTGATTTCCACTTTTCATTAAGAACTGCCTGTCAATCTACCAGGATCAAATTCTGCCCAAAATGTATATCACAGAATACTTAAAAGTCATGGTGTGTTGTAGAGATGTATCTGTGAGAAATATGTAAGGGTAAAGTGAATTATTCTCAAGTCAGCTTTTAGCTCATATGAGACTCTAACCAATTAAGTTTAGCTTAGTGGCTTAGTTCACCAGTATTTTGAACATTCCATGAATGTGTATATTTGGTGAAAGCCAGTGAATGCAAATTACCACTCTACATGAATAAATACTATTCCTACTGTAAAGGAGGAACCGTTCAATTTCTGTTGCAGCTTTATTGGAAACACTGAGTTTCATTGCAACCTAGCTGTACTCTTGATAGTATTATCTGAAAATTAAATATGAATGAATGGAGGAAATGAAAGCCTGCCATGGTTGTTGCATTCTCTGTAACTTAAAGATGATCTGCAAAATTAAACTGAAAACAGCTCAAGCATAGACTGTCATGTTATGGATAGGTGAGAAAAAAAACACATTTATTCTAATTACTAACATTTATTCTAATTCTAACATTTATTCCAATTACTGAGAGGAAGTAAGCCTCAGCAGGATTATAAACCAGCTCTGTGAAGGAGGTATTAACAATTTTCATGCCGTCTAGTCACTTAGGAGGGTTAACCATGTTTTGCCTATACAACTCTGTCCTTCTCTTTGGACACAAACAGACAGTATGAAAAGGGGTTCTGGAGTTGCTTTTCCCTTCTCTCCTGGGAAAGGAACTGTTTGTAAATTCTAGCTAAAACTGTTGACTACTTTTAACTGAAAAAAATGCTGAGCATGAGGCTAAGATTGTGCAGCTCATTATGATGTTAATGCACTCACCAAAGAAGTGTAAAAAAATTGCTCAGCATGGAGGAATAGAACAAGCCTCTTCCACAAAAATGCTCTGGCCACCAGTCAGTATATAGAGGGATCTCTGTTCTTGATGTCTTCTCATCTATCTTATTGAAACTATTCAAGTATTAGCTCCAGTTCATTTACTGAAACTCATGTTTCATCTGCTATCTGGACTTTCTGAAAGTGCTGGCTACTCTTTCTCTGTCTTTTTGACTCTATGAATAATTAAATAGTTTTTACAACCCACACAAGAGGAAACACAAAGGGTTTATCTGAGAATATTCTACACCCTAATGGTTGGTGCATTCCCTTGTGAGAGACCTTGACTCAAACCCATTGTTCAGCTGCGTTAAAGCACGGTTTTAAACTTCCACCTCTAAAGATACTATTTTAATAACTGAGATTTACATGGTATTCAGGATATTCAATAGTAGAAATCCTTCAAAGTAATTTATTGGAACACTTCCAGTTCCCATACAATACATAGATGTTCCCTGAACCAAAGAGAAAGCAAATGAAATTGATTCCTCTATTCACAACACCTCCATAGGGATGAATAGGGAGATGATTTTAGTATGGTACAAAGCATCAGGACCTATTTCTGACACTGGCCTATTTCAGTGGGTTCTGGATGCTGAAAAAGAGGCCATGGAAAGGCCTTTCCTGGAAAAGAACCATATAAATGATGTGAAGGTGGAAGAAATGCCATATAATTGGAATTTTAGAGTTCAAAGTTCCCAGTTTACCGAAAGAAGACTGAAAGAGGACTCTTATAAAGCATTTAAGTACGGTAAAAGGGGTAGAAAATGCTAAGTATTAATGTGTTTTTCCAATCCAGGCACAACACAAAATGATGGTTAGATGATGGAGCCAAAGAATGTAGATATACAAAGAAATTCAATTGGTTGAGCACAGTTAAGAAGGTGTAATGCATCAACTACCAACATTTTGTTTAAAGTACACAGTATTTACTGCTTTCGACTATCTGCTTCTAGGCAGTCTATGAATCCAAAGACGTGAAATCAAGTAGTGCATCACCACCTATTGTCACTGGATTCCCCTGCATCCTGCAGCAACATTATTCACAGCTGAGAATCAGGGACTTCACCATAGTTCTGGCACAAAACAACTCTGTACCCTTGGTTAGGCACAAAGAAGCACCTCCACTGTTCATTCTTCTTCCTATTGCTATATGGCAATGATGTGTTTCAGCAGTGAAGGGCACAACCTCACCAGAAAACAACTGAGTACAAATATTGGCCTCTGGCCTTTTTGGCCCTGAACAAAAACTAATTCACAGAATGGGATCAGAATTTTAATGTGAAAATCTGGAAGATACAATGAGGGAAGATACAATCCTGATTTCATGTGCTTCTTTGTAAGATATAAAACAAAGGAAGCTTCAGATTTTGAGGGCAACAAAAAGACTAAAGAAACATAACTTGAGTTCAAAGGTAAAGTTGTTGCCTTGTCTAATCCCTAAGAAAGATTATGTGTATCTTGGACGAAGGTTAAAAGGCAGGATGATAAGAATACCAAGGTATTATCTACTAGCATGTAATCATGAAGATGACAATCCTGGGTTCTGGCTTGTACAAAATCTGGCAGAGCCTGCTCTAAAAGTCAATTAGAATGTAATTTATTAGATTAGCAAATCAATTAGATTGATTCTGTAATAAATTAAATTAGCAATAAATCTTCACTTGAAGACAATTTAGTCATAATTATAAAATTTTAGACTGTGCAAATGAATATGGTAAATAACATACTGCTTGACCTAATGGAAGAATTAACTTATTTATTTGTTTTATATATTACATATTATGTATAATAATTAAAACTTGATATAAAAATATGCACAATTCATTTATAATTATAAATATTAATATAATGTATGCTTACTAGAATTATTAATAATAATTATTTTAATTAATAAGTTATAAATTAAAAATCTAATAAACAGCAAAATTTAAAAAGTCATTTGCCTTAGTTTTTTCAGGTACTGCTACATAATCACAACTACAAACTAGTTGGTACTGTTGTTTGAATCAGTAATCACATTTTCTCTAACAGTTTGGGGTAGACATGGTTTTGATCGCCTAGTTACTTAAAAGACTCCGTTTTTAAGATCTGAAAACATATAAGATATAGTGCTTAATTACAGAAAGTGGCAATTTAGATACTAAGTATCACCAAATATGATAGCTCTATCTGTAAAAAATAAAATAGTTGCCTTTATAGTATACACCACACCAGAAACTCTGTATTTCTCTCTAACCATATCATGAATATGTCTGAAATCCCTTGGAGCAATTACATTAAATTGCACAATATAACTGATGCTTTTGAACATTGAAAATACCCAGCTTTCTGACTTGTTATATTGTGCATCAGCATTCATAGTACTGCAAGAAGCAATGGTTATAATATCAAAAACTGTAATATCCATTCATATCGTTGTGTTTGAACTATAAATTGTTCTTGGCTTAATGGTGCTTATATGACTTACACATAACCCATGTGATCTCTGGCAGTACAAATACAGATATAAAAATAAAAATATCCCGTTTGTCTCAAATATAAGAAGCACCTAAGAGAATGAAAGGTAAGTACACACTGTCCATATGGAAAACACACTTATCAAAGAACCACTTACTCTTCTGCAAATTGTCGCTTTTCAAGTTTATGTCTATAAACACCATCACATTTTGTTGCCTCTAGACAATAGTCCCCTCTTTACATTCACTAATTATGTATGATGGAGGTATTGGTCTTCTTTTCAGAACAGCGGCTCTCAGATTGCTCTGTCCTACAGTCAGCACTGTTTCTGGATTCCTTAACAATATTAATAATAACACTTGAGCTCTGATGAAACTAGTTTAGGGCACTCTTGGAAAAACACCCTAGTGGTCCTATAGGATATAAGTCCTGAAACAACTTGCTACCCACTTAGAAAAATTTTTGCACATAGACCGCTGCTCTTTTTGACCTCTCTGGATAGAAACAGGCAAGCAGATCTTCAAATGGCCCTGGTTCTGCCATTGTAGTAAGACAAAAATTTCTTGATATCCAAAATTTGTGAGCAACTCATCCTTACAAGGACGATGCCTAATGAAGAAAGCAGAGAAGGTTTCTCCGTCTCAGATGGAATTCTCACTCACTAGACTCTGAGAAACATCAAGACTGTAAGCTGAGAAAACACAGAGCATCTAAGATTAGTGACTGCAGACAAAGCTAATGGAACATGTCTCAGCATTGTGAAATAGCTAGTATAAGACGTCATGGCTCAAAGCACACAAAGAGATATCTTGCTTAGACATAGAATCATAGAATCATTAAGGCTGGAAAAGACCTCTAAGATCATCTAGTCCAACTGTCAACCCAACACCTCCATGCCTACTAAACCATGGCCCGAAGTGCCATGTCTACATGTTTTTTGAACTCCTCCAGGGATGGTGACTCCACCACCTCTCTGGGCAGCCTGTACCAATGCTTGACATCTGGTAAAGGGAGGACCTAATACTCTTCTTCAGGTAGGTTTACCCAGTCAGACCTGGCTGACTGTTAGTAACTTATCCAGCATCCAACTCTGAAGTAGAGGATATCAACTATGGCTCAGTATCCTCAAAAACTATATGAAAACAAACAAACAAAAAATCAGGAAAATGGCCAGTAGTCTGACACTGACACCAGGCAGCTTTTGCTGTGCTGTAGTGAAGAGGACCATTTCTGCCATATTGGCCTTAACTCGTAGAGGATTCTAAGGGATAAGAGAGATTAAAGGAAGGAATGCATCATTTCTCCAGTCACGGAACTGGGAATGAGTGGGCAGCCTCAGTGCTGAAGGAGAAAGGTTGGTTTTTTTTTGTGACTATGAAAAGAAGCCTCGGCAACCTTCCAATAGAAGAACAGCTTTTAGAATGTCACTTTTGAACATCTGCTTATGGTCCACCAAAGTGAAGCAGCTCAGCCTCTCAGTCAACATGTTAATCGAGTCCAGTGGTGGAATTCTCCAGCAGGCAGCTAAGCATCTGCTACTTTGGACCCACAACACACTGCAGACATGCTGAGTGCCACAGGCAGACTGAGCAGTAGGATCGCAGCCTGCCAGCACATATAGAAATTTTCAGAAAGTGCTTTGCTTTATTAATGAAATAAACACAAGAGATGCAAATTAATCACCCCTTTGGAGCAATGCAAATTCCCACATGAATTTGAGTTTGTAAATAAGGTTATTTAACTTTCTAAAGTAATTTTTTCTTTTTCATATCATAAAACATTCTACAAAACCCTCTTCTGCCTTAAGGGGGCCTACAGGAAAGATGGGGAGGGACTTTATCAGGGAGTGTAGCGATAGGATGAGGTTTAACAGTTTAAAACTGAAAGAGGGTAGATTTAGATTAGATATTAGGAAGAAATTATTTACTGCGAGGGTGGTGAGACACTGGAACTGGGTGCCCAGAGAAGTTGTGGATGCCCCCTCCCTGGAAGTGTTCAAGGCCAGGTTGGATGCTTTGAGCAACCTGATCTAGTGGAAGGTGTCCCTGCCCATGGCAGGGGGGTTGGAATTGGATGATCTTTAAGGTCTCTTCCAACCCAAACCACTCTATGATTCTATGATTCCCCTAAAGTGAATGGAATTAGGTCTTGATTACCAGAAGAAAAAAAAAAAAGACAGTGTAACTCCTGCTGAAGCAGGTCTCTATCCCAAGAATCTTCCTGACTTCTGTCACAATACTGGAAAAGGAGTAGTCAGCATAGTTATTGCGGGGAGTAGAGAAACAGTCACAAATTTAATGTCATAACCAAGGGTCACATCCTTAGGGATTTATACGTCAGAGGCAACAATGGTTCAGTACTTAGATAACCTGGCTAATTCATCAGCAAAGTTAGGGAAAGATGAAAAAGAAGAAGAGAGTGACACCGGGACAAAGACATGGCTTCTTATTCACACTTCAGATACACTAATTCAGGGTCAGAGGACATAGCACTGTGGAAATGCTAGGTGATTTTTAAGTAAACAGACTTGAAGCCTGTACCTTTGAACCCAAACCAGGAAGAAAGGAACCTTTTGGAGGTTATCATGAGGACCTGATGCATGAGAGTTGTACAATGAAGACAAAGATTCACTTGTGTCACATGATAAACACCAAGACATCCGAGAGTAACTTTGAACTACTGAAACTACTTTCTCTTCTCAAATAGTCTAGGCTAGAAGACTGAAGTCATTAGATCTTGTAAGTCCTAATTGCTGTGGCTAGGCTCACAGCAAGATCTACAAGATCTATATCAGCGAGATCTACGAAAGCATGAGGGAAAGGCCCAGAGGAAAGATAAGTTTCTAAAATCCCCACAGCCATAAACTCTTCCCAGTGAACGCACAGTGGACTTTCCACAAACTTCTAAAGGCATTCAAGTATGTAGTAACCATATCAACTCTCAGTGGAGAAGCTCTGAAGTAGACACATTTCCCTAGAACAACCAGCAATTTCACATATTTTCTAGATCTTTTACCCAAGGCTATAGGATGGAAAGAACAGGCTGAAGTAGAGGATTTTGAAATCCCCAAGATGCATCTGATGGTCCCTCTCCTTATACTGAGTAGTGGATGATATGAAGAGCTTTCCCTTCACTTTGACAGATATCAGAAGGCATCAGTAATTAATCAAATTAGTATTTGGTGCAAGCATTCAGAAAGCCATGAGATGATATGCAATACTCTGTAAATGCTGCTTGAGGAGGAAGTGACCCTCTTTATTAAGTCTCAGGAGGATTTTAAGTCATCATTGTACATTTAAATACAGGCAAAGTGTCCTTTTTGGAAGGTGACATCGAATGATTTGAGTTTCCGATCATTCTTGCAGTCACTAAAGAGGTTATGTGGAAGACAGCATTGCAAGTGCAGGAAAAGGCTGCGAGTGTAAGACTCCTGTATTCTATTCATGTTATTCTGATGTGAGCCAGTGAGCTCGCATCAGCTGTTATGCCGATTCCTTCAAGTAAAATATGTCGTATTGCTTTCCTCCTGTGAAACAGCAGCCCTGAAATTGAGATGCAGAATTTAGTCATCCAAGGAGGAACACAATGTGCTGGGAGTAACCACAAGTTATAGTAGATTGTAAATTGCAGATTGCTCAGATAATAGCAATGAGAGATACATAAAGCATTCTATTAAGAAGTAGACTCTGTCTGTTCTTGCCTGGTGAGCAGAGGGAGCTTCCTTAGCAGGAAAGAAGAGAAGATATACTGAATTTTACTCTAATTTTCTCCAGATACAGTTTCCTGGATGCCAATTTTATGGCATTTGCCTTCTTCAAGATCCTTGTAGTGCTTGGAATAATCTTCTTCCAGTGTTAGCAGAGTAGCTAAATACACATGAAGCTATCAAGTATTTCATCTTGATGGTAAGGTTCATGACTTTCTGAAACTACTAAGGAATTATTTTTTTTAATTATGTCTGTTGTTTGGGCATAAAAGAGCAGAAAAAAATGAGTCTTAGCTCAGGAAATGGCCTTCATCCAATAATATAGTTTGTGTGGGTATCAGTACAGTGTATTCCTGTACTGGGAATATGCTTGTCACAGAAATGGCAAAGTTGAATACTGTCATGGAGGGAAGACACTGCCAGAATAATATGCAAAAATAGGGGGGGGGGGGGGAAGGGAGGGCAGAGGAAGGAACCAGCATGTGGCTAAAACTGGAATACTCATTCTCCCTTGGCTTCACTGAAATGTAAACAAAAGTAGAAGGAACAGGAAATGCAGAAATAAAGAAAATAAAAAGGAAAGTTGAAGTAAATTAAAACCAAACCCAAAGAACCCTATGGGAAAAGAGTCAGGCAGGCAAAACTCACAATGCAAAGAGAGTACTCTGAGTCAGACTCAGAGTCAGACTCTGAACTCTCAGTACTCTGACTCAGAGTTCTTCAAAAGAACTAAGGTCAAATTGTTCTTTCACTGTTGCACTATTGGTGTGAAAGGAGGCAGGGGCTGTCCTTTGCACATTGCTGAAGCAATAAGAAAGAGTCTTCGGTCTGAATACCAAGCATCCAATTTGAATCTACATATGGGACAAAAATTCAAAAAAATGTATGTGCAATAGGTTGAAAAGCTGTCTCCCCAGTTGAACAATTTAAGAAAGAAGTAAGTTAGCATGACTGGCAGTCATTTGGATGAAGCACTGAAGACTTCAATGCAAACTGACCAACATTCAAAACCAAGAAGCATTAAAAGGAAGTTTCAAAATGAATTCAATAAAGCCAACTTTATTTGACAAATTTCAGCTGTGGAAAAAACTACAGTGGCACTTCACAGTTTACACAGCATGACTGGTAGAGAAGTCAGGAGGTTATGACAGTATTTGGTGCTCAGGGCAGGCTACTTACATTGCCAAATAAGCATGAGCTAAGGAATCATAGACAAGAGGTATAAAAGCAGTACACTATAATTTATTAATAAGCTTTCATATTAATAAATAGAAGCATGCTGAAACAACCAGTACTTGGTTGCAATGTTTTTCACTAATCTCTGTTGATAGGAATTAAAGACCTGAATAATCAGGATTTTGGACATAAGACAATAAGACAAAAATTTGTATTTGTAAAACTTGCAAATCTTTCATTGCTAAATAAATTTCATCAATTTTAGGCTAGAAGATCAAGCTATTGGGAAAATATCCAATCAAACAGACAAAAAAAATGACAAAAACCAGTAATGGTTCCTGAATGCAGGTCCACACCATATCTTAAGCCTTGCATTGTTTACTTAGATATCCTAAGCATTTAAAACAGCAGTAACTACGTATAAGTAGCAACCTTGATTCCCATTCACACTGCCCTTAACTTTTGGATGTATTTTTCTAATGGAATCTATTGTTAATATGTAATTTATGCTTATAATTCCAGTAATAACTTTTATTCAAGATATCTCCTCTGAAAAACAAGCTGGCACCATGTCTCATGCTAGTCATTTTGCCCCATGAAAATCTTAGGCTCAAAGGAATCCACTTTTTTCCCCTGAAGTAGTTAACCCACTATTTAATACACCAACATAGTGACACTCTTTCTTTAAATCTATATCTATATATCTTACCACTAGATCAGGATGACACCTGTAATTAAAACTTTATTTCCAAGTACAGTTCACAGTTTACATTGCGCTGTTGTTTCACACCATCCAAGCAGTCAAACTGCCCTGAGCACAATTTGCACATTTCACAAAATAAAACAAGAAAACAATTGATTTTTAATAAGCTACAGGAAATAAAAGAGTAACATATGAGGGGGACACACCTATGCGCCTTTAATGCTATTCTCTTTTTAAAACATGGTCTGTTTTATTTATTTTGTGTAGTTACTTGATTATCTTAGTATACACTTTAGAAGTCCAACAGAACTGCCTAAGTGAACGCAAGAGAACTAGTTTAAAATCACTATCCACATGTTAGTACAAAATTGTTCTATATGCTATAATCACCATTTCTTTGCCTAATCTATTTTTTATGGATAATCCCCTATTTTAAATAGACAGATGTGAGCACCAGAGTGGCTTGTCTAGCTCCCTGCATGCTGTAGCTGATGCTCTGACAGGAATAACAGATTTCCTGAGTTCTATCAGTTGAGATGCCAACTTTGACCAAATGTTCCATCTAGCAAAGTGTGAACACACAGAGAATCAGGAAAGCAGATCTCAGGTGTTTGCTGGTGGCACTCCAACCGTTGTAGCAAAATCCCAAATATTAACTACACCTTCTAGATCATTGTCTCCATCTTCATCCATTCCAACCAGTGAGAAAGCACAATTTTTGCCATACAATGTTAAAATCCTGACTAGATTAGGAATATCCAAGTTTCTGAACTGAATCATAGGTTTCAAACATTTGGTTTCCAATTTTTGGCAGTTCTGACCTAAATCTCCCTCCCCTTCCTCACTCTCAGTTCTTTCATAGGACTCTCTAAAACAAAATCAATCTCCTTCTCCTCTTTCAAGCTTCTGTTTTCTGTGCAGTTAACTCCTTTCTACCTGATCCTTCCAATTTCAATTCTTGACTTTCTTTACAATCTCCCATGTTCATTCCTGATGGCTTCGGCTCCTGTGCCGATGACCTCTTAGATGAATATCATCTCTCCTCATTGGACTTACAAATATGGTTCAGTGTTTGTAGTCAACAGAACGGCCATTCATTGCTTTGATTAGCTTTTCACCTAGGTCTGTATCTAGTCTTTTGTTACCAGTTCTTCTTTATCCCTACCCAACTATCACTGTGATATCACTGTGATAGAATCAGTCCATTTGTTCACATATTAGTCTTCATTATTTCATGACTTTCAGATCATTGGTATTGATAATTCTTCCATCCCCTGTTGCCTCTTACCTGTCATTAATTACCAATTCTCTCCATCCTTCTAAAGCTTTTACAGTTTTGTTCCTCCTTTCCACTGTAATGTCCATCTTGCACTCCTTCAGCTCTGTATGCTAACAGACACATATTTTGCTCCTAGGATGCTAGTAGTCCACCAGTGGCCTGCTCACTTGTCCCATGACAAATTTGTTCTCTCATCTGAATGGCTAACCAAATGTATTTCTCAAGCTCAACGGACTTTTGTCTCCACACCTTTTTGCTGCCTTTATTTTCCAACTCTCTACTCCTTTTATCTCTGAGTGTCTCTGTGCATTAATTACAAGAAAACAAAGAAAACATGATACAACACGAAATTCATTATCCCCTTAGCATTCTCTCTCTGATGCCTTCTATTTTTGCAACTCTGTCCTTTCTGTCAATGGTGAAATTTTTACCGTCGTCTCTTCTATAATCTCTCTACTTTGCACCAGTGACATCATTTTGTCCTTCCTCCTGA
The DNA here is from genome assembly GCF_034638445.1 of Ciconia boyciana. NCBI lineage: Eukaryota > Metazoa > Chordata > Aves > Ciconiiformes > Ciconiidae > Ciconia > Ciconia boyciana. Next base: position 82,981,631 of record NC_132935.1, read on the forward strand.
TCCACTCGCTTACCCCACTTCTCTTTTTCAGTCTCTCATTCACCTTCAGATCTTTCCTAGAAAGTACACAGGAAATGTATTTTGCCTTTCCCACCACAGAAAAAACCCACAACTTTGACACCACTGGCCTCTCCAACAGCCCGGCTATCCTTCTGTTTCTAAACTCATTAAGAACACTACTTAGAACTGATCGTAATCACCAGCTTCTACCCAGTGCATATCACTGAAATGACTCACGAGTGTATCAAATCAAAAGGTCTATCTAGTTTAGTAACTTCTCCCTAGAAGTGGCCAAAAGTAGACGCTTAGGAAAAGAAAGAGTGTGAGAAGTACAATTACTATATCTATGCTGGTGACTGACAGATCTACTTTCCTATTTCACACTTCTGTCTCCTGTCAAAACTAAAATATTCATCTGTTTCTACCACCTTTTGTATGGATTTTACCATGCATTTAAGTTCATTAAAATCTCTAGGATTTTCATGTCCCAGCCTTCCTCAAGCATTATGGGTTTGTCCTCCAGTCCAAGAATCTGTTCTGTAACCCAGGAATTATCTTAAATTTAAATATCTATTTGGATCTTCCTGTTCACAATTATTTCTAAAACTTGCGAGTGCTTTCTATGTGGCATATCTAAAACTATTCATATATAAAAATTTAATTTCTCATAATCACTTTCATCTTATGTCTCAATTACTGTAACAGCTTTTAAGCTCATGACAAATGCAATTTTCTCAGCGACCACGAGACAGCTTCAAATATAATTTTTTTTAGTCCACTACTTTGACCATGTTACTGCCCTTCTTTCTCTGCTATGCTGGTTCCTTTCTTCCCCATCACATCAAATAAAAAAGACTTGACTTGATTTTTAAAGTCCTTCCAGGCTTTTACTGACATATTCATTACCTTCTAATGACTACTCAGACACTGAATCTCATCTCTTTTCAGTTCACGGTGCCTATCTCAGCCAAGTATTTTATTTTCTAACAGCCCTTCCATACTGCCTTCACATACAAAGGGTGCCTGCAAAGCTTCATTATTTTCTTTTCAAGAAGCATCTTAAAACTCATCCCATTTGAGATGCCAAAAACTCAGTGATCATTAAAAACGGTTATTGTACAGAGACCACTGGTTTTATATATCCCCATAGACTTGTCCCTTATCTCTTGTTCAAACTTCTTTGCAAATTGTCCAAGACTAGGACAATCCTTTTTGTTTTTTGTGTGTGTTGACACAGTGAATAGCACAATGTATCCTCCTGGAGCTTCACTACAAGCAGTGTAACAGCAGCAACATTAGTAGATTGTGGTTAGTACATAGTGTAGTTTAAAAAGTACAATTGGAGATTTGAGCCTTCTCTCTTTCCCCTTCTTAGTTATGCCTGCAAAAAGCAAATGCTTTCATCCAGCTGAGCATAATCATGAGCAATAACTTTTACTAAACATTTACTACACATTTTTTCTGGTCACTTGCCTCCATACTGAAGTATCTGAAGAACTTGACTTTTGCACTTTTTAATATAACATGTATATACATACGTGCAGTCTGCTACAAAGTCTTGCTCATGCTTATCTAATTGATGTCAGTGAGATTACTCAAAGGAGTGAGGACTATTCACATTAACAAGGCTTGAAAAATTGAACCTGTAATTCACAAAAACTGTTGAACATAGTAATTTTTATGATGAATAACTCAAATGTTAATAATAACAATTTGGGCCACTGAACTCATGAGCCACATTCCACCTCTAGTAACTAGATACTTGCTTAAATAATACTAAGTACAACCTTGATTTTTTCGTCTATATTCAAAAATCAGATGTAACATTTAAGAATTTACTTTTTTAAATACCTGTCTGTTTTGTGATTTTCCTGATGTCAGAAAAGGTATTGAATTGCCATGCAACTAGCTTTTAAATTAGCACACTGTATTACTTTTGGAATAGGGTCTGGTTCACCTAAAGTATCAGAATATAACATTTTAATGAACAGAAGGGCAGGGTATATTAAACATCTAACATAATACTATTTTATGACAGACTACAGTAACAGTCTAGAAAAGGTTATTCTCTAAATATATTTATTGCTGACTTCTATAGAAATGATGGGTTTTAGCACCAAAGTATATTTTCTGAACCTCTGCATAACTATATTCCACTTTTAAACATTATTTCCGAAACTTAGAAGAGAACTGACATTCTTCAAAATACGTTCATGTTTAACTGCAAGTCCAGTGACCTAATTTACTAACAGCTTAAGAATGAAATAGCACCAATAAAAATAAAGCAATCTCTTTATATTTCCTTTAGGAAGGAAATCTGTACAAATTATAAAGCTTAACAAACCAATATAAAAAATATTTCTGCTTGTGCTTTCTTTCTCTTTGTTAATCTAAAATGTAATTCTAAGTGGGTTTAATTTCCAAGTCAGACATTGAAAGTTTCTCCCTCCTTTTTAAGTTGTTTCAAAAACCTTCCAAAACTCCCTGCCCAAACCAATATTTGTTCCATCTCCCCTCATTACAGTTAGGGTTTTTTTCCAGTTATTTCTTAACATAACCTTGTCTATTATTGGATCAAATTCCACCCTGCTGTAAGGAGCAAGTCCATCAACGTGAACATGTGCTTTCATTGATGGCTAGTGCATGGTTAAATATGTTTTTCTGATATGATCCTGAGAAGGATAGTGAAAAAAAAATGGCTCAAATTGCCTGTCTCTGTGAAACACCATATCAAATATCATCAATTTGTCTGTGTACTCATCTTCCACTGTTAGCCCATTGGTTAGTTAATTATTTTTTGTGTTTTAAGATCTACTGCTGTATTAAAAGTCTATGTGTTTCCAGGATTGGGTTCTTAAAAGTGAATTAAGTAGTAGTTGCTGAAATATACAAAGTGACACTGGAAAAATTTCTATTGGAATAGCCACTTACCATAGTAAGTTTTGTTCCTTGAATGTACTGCCTCCAAAGAGGCCCCCCTTTGGGATTACTTTCCCTGCCATGAAGCAACAGAAACCATAGCAAATGTTAGATATTAAATGGAATATTCACATCTATTCCAACGTTCTAGAAGAAAACATAGAAAAATCTCCTACTTCTTAGCTCCTTAAGCATTGTAACATTCCATAAATACCTGAGGTAAAAGTAAACCTGAGGAGCTGGTGTAAATCTGCATAGACAATTCACCGGAGAAAAAGTTATTTTGGTAAATAGCATCCTTTTTCTCTCTTATGACACTGCCTACACAGATCTATTAAGTAAAAGACTGGTAGAGACAATTCTGAGAACATGGACTGAGGCAGACTACTAGTTGTAGAGAGAGTGAACTACTGCTGTCCAAATATTGTATCTAATGTAATGCAAGAAGTCTTGCTTGTTTGGGAACTTAGGTACATTAGATACCTCAGTGCAGATGTTGTAGACTACTTCTATATTGAAATGGTCTAACCCTTAGATTTTTACCAAGCCTGACCAAAAAGTTACCTTAAAAAAGGCTTTTGTGTAGTCAAGCAATAATTCAGAACCTGTCCAAAAGCTTAAACCAAGACAGCTGTTAAAAATGGCCAATACTATTACAGTCAAGAATATGGGAAAGGAGTGAGGGCATTTTAAGACTGATGACCCTTATAAAAATACACAGACAACTGCAGTTTTCAGAGCTCCTTTTAGATTCTGTAACTACAAGAGGAATATTCAGTGTCGGAGAATGAGAAAGGTACGACTGCGTCCCCCCAAAGAGATGCGCGACCTTTTGGGTGTCAGGAGTTTGACCCTAGGAATGCATCTCTAACTTATTATTTCAGTAGGCAACTCCATGAAATGCTATTTTGTCAAGAATAAAAAAGGACAGACGTAAATAATTCACATAAAAAATTAAATACAGGGTTAAGAATAAATCAAGTATTTTTTAAGCTATTGAAGGAGAAACATGAATCTAGTTCCGCCTCTCTCCCCAAAAATGTGCCACAGCTCATGAAGAGAAATGGCATTTAGCTTTTGGCTCTTCTGTTTCCTTCTACTTCACTTGTAGCTTGGCCAAACATCGTTGTCTACTGTGTCACCTACTAACACTTTCTTTCTTCTTTGCTTCTGTTTTCCACAGAAATTGAATAGCTGTTCTTCAAACTGGGGCTTGATTCTGTTGTCCACAGATAGGTGTCTAACGACATTTCAGATGTCCTTTAATATCCCACTTGGCCTCCAGCTGTAGTTCCAGAGTCTCTCGTAAGCTGTGTCATATCTGCTATCCTGTCTAGATATTTTGGCTACCTTAGGACATCTCAAATAGTACTAGATGCCTCTTTGCAGGCAACTGTGTCGTGCCCTTGCTGTCAAAAAACTATTTTCAGAGACTGTTGTTGCAAACTGTTGATAATGATATAACCTTTGCTAGGAAAAGGATGAGATTGCTGTGGATATACAGGAAATAGAGATTTTTTAAAGGTTAAAAAAAGCCAAAAGGATCAAACAGAATCCCATGCCAAACTACCAGATAAAGTCTATGTAGAAACAGAATCTACCACCTTCATTTTCTGGAGTGTTTTACAAATCCATGACTTTTTTACATCATAAAGGTTCTATTCAGGAAGGCTTATCAAAAAGTTTCCTTTGTGGATTCATAAAGAAAAAACTTGAAGTCACAACTGGCTCTGAAAGTATTTGCACCTAATCTGAACAGCTGTAAGCAAATACTCCAGATATCCTACATGCAAGGAATGCTTATCACGCTCACACAACTGCCATTACTATTCAAGCATGTCTTTTCTATAAAACTCCAATCAAACTCAGGCACAGAAAAATGACCCGAGTGCTCTGGCCTTTGAAAGCTCCATCATCGCTGAGCTCATAGGATCAAAACTAAAAAAAGATACAATTATCTTACTAAATGCGTTTCTCAGATGTATGAAATACAATTTCTTGGATGGAATTTTAAGCCTCTAAAGAATTCTGATATGCAAAGTGGTATTAAGGCTTCCTTAACAGATCTGCTAAAGCTTTGAGTTTCCCCTCCCCTCTCCCTGAACATGCTACCACTATAATATTCTAACTTCCAGCTGCATGTTGTGATGCTGTTAAAAGGGAGCTGTGAAAAATGTTACTGCACATTTCAGCTTCTGATACAGCTATTGGCGGACAAAACTTAAAGAGTGTACTGCTACTCTGGATTGTGCCAGGACTGAAAAGTCACCTCCTTTTACTTTTTTACAGTAGACGAATACACAGGCAACAGAAGCTTTCTTTGCCTCTCTCCTCTGGACCCCAAGCTTGCAGAATGAATGAAATGAACATCTCACTGAGTCTTTAACAAACTGTAAAGACATGTTTAAAGTTTAGAAAGTGAATCAGGGAGATCCAAGTTGTTCCGTCATGTATGACTTCTCTAATTACAGAATCTAACCACCTCTGAAGACTATTTGTATGGCAAGCCAAAAGCTAGAATAACGTAACAGAATCAAATTACTCCATGTTTTAATATGTAACTGGTCTTAAAAACTAAGTTCAAGTGGGTGCAAGTGCTAACCGGTGAAGCATATAGGCTCTTCCGCTGTATTTTCCAAAAACCTTGAAATAAACATAAATACCATTTTGTTTTTAAAAATGACTGTAAACACATATTTTTTAAAATGACTGTAAACACATATTTTTAAAAACAAACAAATAAATTACCTGGCAAGGCTTCTTCATTTTAATTGCTATAACATGGTATCTGTAACAGCAGAGTTCACAGGTCCATGACCCTCTTTCACTTATCCACTTTAACAGGCAAAGCTGATGCGTGTATCGTACTGACCCATCGCAGCGGCAAGGATTTAACAATTCACCCTGAAAAGGCAGCACAGAAATATTAATTTTAAAGGGATCTTTTATGTACATGTATAATCAATACCAAAATATTCACAGGTCCGTAACAATGAACTGGTCTCAATTTCAATATGTGAAGAAACATGTACTTTTGGCTATAAAAATTCTCAAAAATTAAACTGTCTTAAAAACACCTAAGTGCTTCTAACGAGTCAAAGCCAGATAACTGTCTGTGCATGCATATGTACATTTGTGAAACAAGTGAAAGATTACCATGCATCAAACAACAGTAGCATTAGCCCTTTCAAATACCTCAAACGGTACCGAAAGTGGTTAGATGCGTTTCTCCAACAGTTATTTGCAGTCATCACTAGGAAAGAAATGGGTGACGTCACAGAGAACCGTGCTTTTGGAGCAGGGCTCTGTTGTCCAGCTAGCCAGCTGTCAGGCAGGACTTCAATGTAAGCAAACACTTCCCCCAGTAGTTCACATATTTCTGTATTATATAAATCGGCTATTCTCTTCTTGCCTTGAAAAGATTTTTTTTTTTTTTTTTAGCTAAACTACAAGACAAGCTATAAAACGCTAGTTATGGATCCATTGCCGATATTGTGCCCGGTAACGTAATGACAGAGAAGATACCTGGAGGTCTTCTCAACATCACCTGTAAGCTAACACTCTCATTTTAAAGTCTAACAGACACCTGAGAAATTCGTATTGTTTAAAGTCCCTGAGGGGAGAGCCAGCGAGCGTGATGGCAAGAAGACGCACAGTGTGCACGCCAGCCATAGCAAATCTCCGATTTTTCCCAAAGCTCTGCGCCGACTCAGAATTGCCCCAAGCGTTTGTCACAAGCACCTCGTTCAGCAGCTGAGGCTCGCTACACCCATTTCGCCGCCGACACAGAGGAGGGCTATTCCCGCCAGGGCGCCGGCCGCCGCTCAGCGGGCAGGGCTGCGAGGGCAGGCCGGGCCTTCCCCGGGCGGCCGGCAGCAGCGCTCCGCCACTTTTCCGCCCCGCTGCCGGGCAGCCGGGGCAGGGGGCGGGGGCCGGGCAGGAGCGGCGGCGGGAGCCGGGCAGGCGGCGCCGAGCGCTGTCCCTGGTGCTGATCGCTCCCCGCCGCGTCCCCCCGGGCCCCCGCCGCCTGCCGCCTCCGGGAGCGGAGGGGGGCGTGTGTGAGAGCGGCCGGTCCGTCCGCGCTGAGCGCGGGGAGCCGCCCGCCCGGCCCGCTCTCCTCACCTGCTCGGGGCCCTGGAAGCAGATCTTGCAGATGGGGCCGGCCCCGCCGGGGTGGCTGCCGCTGCCGCTCTCGCTGCTGCACACCGAGCGGGTCTCGGGTTTGTCGCCGGCGGCGGCCGCCGCCTCGGCGCGGCCGCTCTCCGAGCCGCCCCGCCGGCCCTCGCCGGCGCTGGGGCCGCCGCTCTCTCCCTCCTCTGGGGTCTCCCCGCTCGCCTCCCCCGCTCCGGCCGGCAGCTCCAGCGGGGCGGCGGGGTCTCGCTGCGGATCCCCGGGAGGGAGGACGACGCTCCCCCCGGCGCAGCTCATGCCCGCGCCGGCCCGGGGCACCCGCTCACCCGGGACGGGGACGGCCCAAAGGGACGGATGGCGGCGGAGGGGGAAGAGAGCGACGAGGGCGCCCTTCTGGCTGCCGGCGGCCGGGAAGGTGACCCGGCGTGGCCGCCTCCCTCCGCCAGCCGGGTCCGGAGCCGCGCCGGCGGCGTGTGCGTGTGAGTGAGCGTGAGCGTGTGTGGGTGAGTGCGTGTGTGACTGCGTGTGCGTGGGTCTGCAGGCGGCGGGGCGGGGCGGGGCGGGAGGGAGGGGCAGGGCCGGCACGCGGCGGGTCGGGTCCGGCCGGCAACGGCCGCCCCCGAACGCCCGGGAGAGCGCGAACGAGGGGCCGTTATTCGGCGCGAGCCGCGGCGGGGGGGGGGAAACCGCCACCCTCGCCGGCACTCGGGCCGGGAGAACACCCTTCCCTTCCCTTCCCTTCCCTTCCCTTCCCTTCCCTTCCCTTCCCTTCCCTTCCCTTCCCTTCCCTTCCCTTCCCTTCCCTTCCCTTCCCTTCCCTTCCCTTCCCTTCCCTTCCCTTCCCTTCCCCTCCCTTCCCTTCCCCCTTCCCTTCCCTTCCCTTCCCTTCCCTTCCCTTCCCTTCCCTTCCCTTCCCTTCCCTTCCCTTCCCTTCCCTTCCCTTCCTTCCTTCCTCCTTCCCTCCCTTCCCTCCCTTCCCTTCCCTCCCTTCCCTCCCTTCCCTTCCCTTCCTTCCCTTCCCTTCCCTTCCTTCCCTTCCCTTCCCTTCCCTTCCCTTCCCTTCCCTCCCTTCCCTCCCTTCCCTCCCTTCCCTTCCCTTCCCTTCCCTTCCTTCCTTCCCTTCCCTTCCCTTCCCTTCCTTCCCTTCCCTTCCCTTCCTTCCCTTCCTCCCCTTGCTTTCCTCGCCTCCCTTCCCTTCCTTCCCTTCCCTTCCTTCCCTTCCCTTCCCTCCTCCCTCCCTCCTCCCTCCCTTCCCTTCCCTTCCCTTCCCTTCCTCCTTCCCTTCCTTCCCTTCCCTTCCCTTCCTTCCCTTCCTTCCCTTCCCTTCCTTCCTTCCCTCCCTCCCCTCCCCTCCCTTCCCTTCCCTTCCCTTCCCTTCCCTCCCTTCCCTCCCTTCCCTTCCCTTCCCTTCCCTCCCTTCCCTTCCCTTCCCTTCCCTCCCTTCCCTTCCCTTCCTTCCCTTCCCTTCCCTCCTCCTCCCTCCCTCCCCTCCCTTCCCTTCCCTTCCCTTCCCTTCCTTCCCTTCCCTTCCCTTCCCTTCCCTTCCCTTCCTTCCTTCCCTTCCTTCCCTTCCCTTCCCTTCCCTTCCCTTCCCTTCCCTTCCCTTCCCTTCCCTTCCCTTCCCTTCCCTTCCTTCCTTCCCTTCCCTTCCCTCCCTTCCCTTCCCTTCCCTTCCCTTCCCTTCCTTCCCTTCCCTTCCCTTCCCTTCCCTTCCCTTCCCTTCCCTTCCTTCCCTTCCCTTCCCTTCCCTTCCCTTCCCTTCCCTTCCTTCCCTTCCCTCCCTTCCCTTCCCTTCCCTTCCCTTCCCTTCCCTTCCCTTCCTTCCCTTCCCTTCCCTTCCCTTCCCTTCCCTTCCTTCCCTTCCTTCCTCCCCTTCCTTCCCCCCCATCCCCTTCCCTCCCTTCCCTTCCCTTCCTCCCCTTCCCTTCCCTTCCCTTCCCTCGGACGCCGGAGCCACACCTGCCCTCCCGCCGGCTCCCTGCGTCCCTCGCCTCAGCAGCGGCTCCCCCCAGCCCCCAAGGGCTGCGTGCCCCGGCCCACCGCCGCCATCGCGGCACCCCCGCCCCCACGGGCCCGCTTAGCCTTGCGCACTGCCTTCCCTTCCCTTCACGGGAGCGTCGCTGTCCGCCTTTCCCCCCATGGCCTTGGGTCTGGCCGCAGCCATGAACTGTCGCAGGTTGTTTTCCTCTCCTCGGCCGTGCACAAACCCTGATCCCGCTGCCGGTCACGGCACCCCAGTGCTCACCGGGCTCCTCAGCCCTGGCACCCCAGAGGAGGGCCTGACCCCTTAAGGCACGCCTGCAGATCTTTTTTCTTTATTGGGTTTTTCCTTGCAAAAGACTGCACTTGTAAAAGCTCAACAGAATGAACATTCAACAGTTGTTCTTTGGGCGTGAAACAGTAGTCCTCCTAGTCTTTTGTGGCTGGCTTTTTTTTTTTAATTCATTACATCACTTAATTTTCAAAATCTACTAAAAGCATCATGATCAAATATCTTCTAAAAAAAGCCCCACAGTGGTTAGAAATTCTTTAAAGTTTGGCTGGGGCTTCTAAAGGAAAGTATGTGTGAATTTCAGCATCAAGTATAACACCAGTGCACATTTCATCTCGTGAAAACGACAGCAACTGTCTGCGAGGAGAAAAAGGAAGGAAAAAAACCCTCAAAAAACAACTGTGCAGCCATATGCTCTTCCATAGCCACATTTAGATTCAAAGTGTGATGAAATCACCCGTCATCTTAATTGGCTGCTTCATATGTAGTCTCAAGGTGAGGATGTACCTGCATAAGCTCAGCCACTGCCTTCATCAGCCATGTTTTGCTAGTAGTGGCTTTCTTGGTGTGGACATCTTATTAGAAGACCAAAGCAGCACACCGAACCAAAACAGCACTCCTCAGCCCATGATCATGCAGCTGTGAAGCTCTCTGGAGAGGCTTGCTGAGTATACACCAAACACCTGGTCCAACCTTTTGGCCTGGCTGGAGACCAGCTCATGCAATATGCGATCTGCAGAAAAGGTGCAGTTAAAGCCCTTTCAGTCCTCCTGCAGTCTGCATCTATTATGGAGGCCACACGGTAGATAGGTTAAGGACAAAGAACAACACCGCTGTTTACAGCATTGCTCGACAAAAGTGCGTATTCAGAGGTTGTCTTCCTATAGTGGAATAAGAGGTATGTATCATTATACCTTTTCTCATCATCCACTAGTGCCCATTCTCGTGAAAATCTTCGCTGTGATGGCTCTGCATTAGCTAAGCCAGCACGGGCCATTGAGCTTGGCATTAGGACAAGATGCTCCAACCCTAAAACTACTTTTGTTCACCAGGTGGTTGTTATGTAGGTAAGTAACATGGATTCGTCCAGATTTGGTACTGTAAAACAAAAAATGTCACAGTGACAGTGATACTTTGATGAACTACAGAAGCTGTGGAGTTCAGAAATTCTTCTACATACAGTTTTTTCATAGCAAAGTAATACCTGAAGGGGTTGCCAGAGAGACTAAACAGAATTGGAGACAGAATTAATCAAATAGACTAATTCTAAGGAAAGAAGGGGCAACCACAAACAATGAAAAACCAGGAAATGTCAGAACAAAGAGATGAGTCCAAAATACTGGGTAGAAGAGAACTAAAGCAGAACCAGAAGGAAAAGACAGTGGAACTACAGTAGCAAAGTGAGAAATGAATGCTAAAAAGTTACTCATCTGCATCAGAAGAATACAGCACGCCCTTGCCATTTGCTGTATGTGGGGGTTTATGTCATTTTTCTTTCTCATCCTTTTGTTTGTCAGCAAAAATTCAATAAATAAGATGGTTTTTGGAAAGGATATAAAGAGAAGATAAAAATGTCAACACAGAAATGGAATGACTTCTTAATGTCAGGAAAACAAATATGTGACTGTAAAGAATAATAGAGTGTGTTAAGAAGGTCAACCTTTTCTACTTAATCTTGTCCCAAATAAATGTATAACATGACTCTTAAAGGGGAACACATCTAATACGAATTAGAAGAATGTTTCTTCCACACATATGTAATTAATTTGGAGAGCTGATTGCGAGTGGGTATTTCATAGACATGAGTTTTTTAATACATCACCTGTTTGCACGTCTACCAACAGCTACCGGCACACTAGCTAAAACAAAATTGCAAAGGCTATTGATCCCTGTGTTTCAGAGTACATTAGAGTTGTTCGGCATGCTGGGGGTGGGAGGAGATGCCGACAAAAGCGCAGAAGGGGTGGAGAACATTATATAACACAGCCTCCAACCGAAGTAGCGTTCAGCCTTCTGCTGGGCGAGAGAGGGGGACAGGAGCCAAAAACAAAGATCGAAACAGAAAGAAGAAAAATTTAAAGCAGGAAAGGATATTCTGCTTCATAACAGCAGTAGTGTAGGTGGTTGGGAGAAAGAAAAAAAGAGAAGCTGAAAACAGGAAGAATTAATTTGTGATTAAGACAGTGAACGGGAGCTCATGGGATTTATGTTCAAGCACGGCTTTGCTACGCACTCCTTGAGCAACCTTGAGCAAGTGACGTCGAGTGGGCTGACCACAGGCATCCGGTTACCTGAACACAGGCAGCCAGTCGTACTCCCAGCCGGGTGTCCAACAGGCTCCGGAGGACCGTGGCTGTCACATCTGCCACCTCTTTGGAGAACAGTGGGACATTCAAACTGGTGCTAGACTCCCAGATGCAGGCACATCTCCCTTAGTTTCTCCCTGTTTTGTTCTCTACATAGAACTGAAACAATAATGTTTGCTTTCTCTGTTCTTATTCCTGCCTCTTGCATTAAAATTTGCAATATTTTACTGGCAGATTCAGGCCATATTCGCACAGTCTTGATCTTGGCTGAGGTATCTAGGCATTAGAACAAGACAAATAATAAGGAACAGTGATACAGATAAAAATAACAGTGAGGTAATAAGACTGTGGGACAGTGAAATGAATTGCATTTTCAGCAGGGAATGGAAAAGGCAGAAGTACAACCCCTGAGGGAATGGAAGTTGCCTCTCCTCTATTTTCCTCTCACTTCTGCTCCACGTACATTCTTTTTCCCACTACGCCAGCTCAGCACTGTGCATTTTTTTCCTCCAAATAAACTAATGGAAACTCAAGCCCAGTTTTTTACCTGAGGACAATCAGCTAGCTGTAGGTAGAACATCCAGGAAGAGAAAACAGAGGAAGGTGTTTGAACAGAGGGGAGATGTTCAGGGAATGGAAAGAACAGGGGTTTTTAAAAATTATTATCTATCAAGATAAACACTGTATGTAAAGTTTTATGTACAGAAGAGGTTGCACAGGAATAACATATGCAGGTAACAAACAACTTGGGGGCTATTATAAGAACGGAAGCACTGTGTTACTGCACATTTAGAAACCAACCCCTGCTCTTCTTTTTTCTCAAAAAGTTTCCGTAATGCATTGGGCTGTACCATAAAATACAGTAACAGAACAGCTCAGTGATGGGTTTGTTCCATTTTGCTGCTTCCTGTATCTCTGAGGAAAACAAGATGATGTAGTTTTAAAATATTAATAAAGGAGTAAAGAGAGTAATTGCCAGTGTATTACATTCAAAGCAAAATACTAATGAGATAGTAGAAAGTGAAATCTACTTAAATAATACAGACACAGTATTATTCTGTTTACTGAATAGCATATATATGTCCCTTTCAGAATAAGACTCAGGTTGGTGGAGATCACCTGTAAACAAAAATAAGGCATTTTGGCTGTAAGCAAATGCTTCAGTTTAATTGGAAATGCGTTTTACATGTTTAATGCAACATAAAATGTGCTTCTGAGTAATATCCCCATCTGTTAAATTTCCATGTTCAACTTTATTACACCAAAAGATCTGCGCAGATGGTTAATAGCCATGCTAGTGACTGTGTATTATTTGCTGGTTCACTGAACGTGCCTGATTTTTGTTATGAACACACACTCATCCTGCAATCGAAGCTTTTACAGTTATGCCAACCAATTAAAATCTCATGCAGACAGAAACCTATTGTCTAATGAAGATCTTTGTTTTCACATTGCTCTCTTGCTTTTTTGGAAATGCGTACCTAGGTTCCTATCCAGCCCAGTATTGCTCAATACTGATACATCTCTACATAGCAAAAGTGTCTAGTCTTAGCAGCTACCGCCGTTTCTTCCTCAAACCTTCACAGGGATTTCCTATCCATGTTGGGGCCCTGAGCGCATCCCGGAGGGTTGGCTCCCTGGGCTCAGGGCTAGCTCAGGGACAGGGCAGCCACAGGCTGTCCCCTTCCTTCCTTCCTTCCGTGGCTGGGGATGGCGGGGGAGCCGCAGCTGGGGCCAACCCCTGCCCATGGGAGCTGCTTTTAAGCTGAGCCTCTGCCATTCGGCTCCTGCCTGAGCTACAGCTCCCGCCATGTCGTAGGCTATGCCTGGCTAGGGCCACACCAATCCGGGCCCACCCATGGGACCACATCCCCTCCTGGCCTCATCCCCATCCCCAGGGAGGTGCCGATGCCTGGGGCTGGGGCTGCCCCGGTGCCCCCTGGCTGCCCTGGCTGCCAGGCCCTGCCGTCTCCCAGCCGGGGAGCCCCCGGCACTCCTGGCCCAGCAGCCCGCGGTGCCCTGACAGCTCTCTGTAGCACCTTTTCTTCGGTATTGTCCAAGAAATGGTGATTGGCATCCTTTTCCTTTTACAGGAGACTTATGAAAACATGCATCCACTAATTATTTTAATGTGATTTCAGATGCTTATGTGGATGATGATATAAAAGTTTCAAATTTTTATTTTAATTATAATTTTTCTTCTTGGAATATTATCATACCATTCATAATTACTATGTTTTACTTACTGAATTCCTGTCTTATTTGCCAGTGTGCTGTTTTTCTTCAGAGCTGCTAATTTATTTTTAAAACATTTGAAATGACCTATGATTAATTTTTCTCCACCGTGAAATATAGCTTCCTGTGAAATACAGTCTCCCTTTTGATCTTTAACTGTTTGGAAGTATTTTTTTAACATTTTCCTTGTACCAGTTGTTGAGGGGGAAAAAAGGCTTAGCATGGCTTCCAGAATGAGGTAATCTTTGTTTGCAAATAATTTTAGTTCCTTGGTTTATTTTGGAAATACATCAGCTGTCACAGGTTCTAGAGGGCGGCATCACTGAGTTCAGTTTATTGAAACAGAAATGACAGAATGTCAATTGGCTTTTCCATTACATGTTATATGAACAAAAGCCACTGTGCAAGGCCAAAGTAAATTTATTTTAGTATCAGCTGTACAGATCCCTTTTAATCTGTTTACAAAGAAAAGAAAAATAAGCCTTTTTTTTTTTTAATAAGCATTTTCCTTGGATTTCCTTGTCTGTAAGCATCAGAATGACTGTAATATGCAGTACAGGCAACCTCAAACCTTGAAAAGTCATGGTGAGAGAGCAAAAATAATGGAACGGCTTCCCAGATCCTTACCCATGGGCTTTTAGTCCATGCTGTACACCTCCAGTGTATGTCTGACAACTTAAAAAGCTGCAAACTCCCCAACGTTTGTAGCAAGGCAGTGAAATGTGGCTTCTACTACTGAAACGCCTTCTGGGGGATACCACCATGATCTGAACCCTGGTGTGGTCAGCACGTCAGTACACACAAGGCAGGAGAGAGAACTTCCCCTAAGTAGTTGCAGGCAAGAAGGAAACACAACAGTGAGTTCGTCATGGTGGGAACTGGAGCTTGTCATACTGACATCATGGTGTCAAAACTGACATCAGCTACCCATTAAATGAGAATGGATGTTTTTCTTCATAAACCAAACCACAAAGGGCAACAAAATATGTATTTTGCTGAAATATTTTACTGCTATTTATGTGGTGAAAGGAAAAGGGCATGCATCCAGATTTGAGATGTTCATTCCTGGCTGAGGAAGCACTGGTCTGGTTGTTTCTCATACCATAGGCAGTTCTTGATTGTTTTGTCTCCAAGGGCTCAATCTCATCCTGGAAGTAAAAAACCGAGCCCCTGTTATTTGAACTGAAGACCAGATCTTCCACCCTTGATGCAGCAGCAGTTGTAAACCTGTCTGTGTGGTCTAAGCCACAGAAGGTGTCACAGCTATGATGAATCAGTGTAATTTACAGAATTACCTAATCTAGTAGGTGTTTTCTGAGAAACTGTGGTAAAAACGCAAACTGCCAGGTTTGCCCTAGTTGGACTGAGAGTTTTGCATCTCTGCCAGAAGTGACCTGTGGAAGTTATCAGTTATCTGTTATATAGATGCTGAAAAAGAGACCAACTCCTGCAGATATGAAACTTTGCTTCCTAAGGGGTTCCAAAACATTAATGTGAGTTGATAGAAGAGCTGGAGAAATGTATAATTTCGAGGTTGCAGCTTGAGTGTGCTTTTCTGTGAAATAATCTCTTATTCTCTTTATCTTGCTACCCACCAGCCCTCTCAAAAAGAAAAAAAAAAAAAGAAAGATGAGATAGCCCATGTGTATCAGGAGCCAAAATTCTGCTTCTTGTGATAAATTTATGAGAAAACATATAATAGTCACCACAGGCCACGCTGGATTAGATTAGGAAGGTGTTACATCACTGAAGAAGGTCTTCTAGTTCTTACAAAATCCACTGTATTTGCCAGTTAAATAATCTTGTTTCAGAAAGACAGTTATATAAACCAGAAGAAGTGACATCCTTTATGCTTCTTAAAGGGGAAACAGTAAATATTCCATTCTCGCTGATCCTACAGTCCTGCCAGATGACTACCTTATCAAACTGAAATGTTAGCTAAATCTGTTATTTTAGCTTTTTTGTCTTCGTTTTCTTCCTCTAAAGACACTTGCAGAAAATGTGAGGTAATGCAGGAGCATGTCATCTGGTGTGGGAAAGGAAAAGGAAATGGTTGGTTTTGGTGGAAGCTCATGAGTGTTTAATCAAGGTCTGTGCCTGAAATCCATAGTAAAGGAAATGTAGGATTTCCTGTGCATTGGTGATCAGTCCTGGAGGTGAGTGTTGAGTAGAGGTTTATGCAGACAAGTGAAGGACAGTTTTTAGGAAGGATTCTTTATTTATGGCACTGTGATACTTTGCAAGCAAGGTAGGACAAGGCAAGGACAGAAAAGGGAACCATGGACGTGCCTACAGTGCAGTGACACCCGGAGCTGGCATGCGGTAAGAGTTACTGTCTTTCATTGAACTTCTTTCATGCGTGTACTCCCAACACACCAAGTACACAAAGAGTAGAGCACAAATCCGTTGGATACCTGCTTCCTTCACTGCATACTTTTTGCTTTCACTGTGGGAAGGCATGCTAGGGACAAGTGTTCTCACTAGCAGATATAGGTTCACACTCAGAGTCTGAAAGGTTACTGAGGTTACTGCAAAGAGAAATTGGACAAAATATGCTAAAGAAATGCAGAACCGGTGGTTCATTAACTGCCCCTCCCTGGTGAGCTGTGCATTGCCCAACCTGAACCTGATCCTGAACACTGAATTGAATAAAATCACCTGCAGAGATGAAGGCATGTGTTAACTACATATGTGACCCTTTTGAAGCACAGCTGCAGCAAAAGGATAGACTGCAGGTTAGTCCTGCAACCAGTTTGAACATTCCCTGACTGCTAAAACTGCAAAATGAAACATGCCTGAGTGATATTGGACATTGTGGAGGCACTGGGACAGGAGTGGCTTCAGATTAAGTGGCAGACACTTCAGCGAAAACTTTGAAGTGCTCATCTAAAATCTGTGTCCTTTGGATGCAAGCTGTCCTTGCATTCCTCTGAGACATTCACACAGACCTTGCAGATACGCCATAGGACCTATAAGAAGCCCATGCCCTTCTGGGGCATCATCTGGAGGTCTGGAGATCAAGCAGGATACCTAAGGGCATTCAAAATGGCTCAAAATACCTATGTGCATGCAGCTTACTAAAACCTGAATCAATCACGTCTAGAGAAATAGGAGTGAGGCAAAATCAGACTGCATTTAAGTGCATCTCAACCTCTCACTATTTCTCTAGACTTCTTGAGAACTAAAGCATTACCACTCCCACTTCTGTTTTGGCACCGTTCTTTTCTCTCTGTCATTTTGGATGGTGATGGTAGAGAAAGAGATACGTGGGCAATGCTAAACTGGATGAACAGATCCTGGATACAACTTTAAAATGTTCCTAGATTAAGCCTATTGCTACTCATGAATCTACAATTAGTGAACTTGACCCTTGTTCTCCTGGTAACAAACACTTCTTTCTGGAACAATTGCTTGAAACAGCAAGCAATTACCTTCTTCTGTACATTTGATTACTAATTTCTTACCAGAACAATAAAAAACAAGTCACTTGTCTTCCAGTCCTCATATTATAATTTCATTTCTGCTGCCAAAGTGTGCCTGGCTTCTGCTTTGTATATTTGATATGCAGCTGTGGTAGGAAGCCACAAATAGCAGCACAGCGTCTTTAAAAGCTGTGCTGCCAAGGGTAAAAGGACCCTGCAGGGCAGCTATTCTGAGGGAGCCATCCTAACTGTTTGGAAAGTAGCAAATCATGTTGTGATGAGAAAGGTGCAGAATTAACTCGGAAAGTGTTCTTTTTCCAACTTTTCCCATTGCAGGAAAGAAAGTGGCTTTTGGCCAACATACACAAAAGAAATCGGTACCCTTTCTCACTAGTTTGAAAGGCAGCCATAGGCTGCTCTAGCTGCGTTATGTATTTATGGAGGCATGATGCAGTATGGAAGTATTATACCATATATTGCTGTTTATTTTTTTACCTGCTGTGATACATGAGGGATACTTACAAAGCAATCAATGTGTAGGATGCCTTGGGATTGACTAAAAGTGTTTTTTTCATCATTTACAATAAGGATGGACACATGGCATTTGTTTAACTGAAGAACCTTATGCACTCAAGAGAGGAAGGGAAGCATCCTTAAGCTGTGCATACTAGAAACTAATTGCTATCCCTTATTGAATTAGAATGCATGAATATGCATGGACAGCAGTGTCTGTCTTCAGGTGAAATAGGGCAGCCTTTATAAAGCTTACATGACTGGCTGTGAGCTTTTCAAATTCTGCATGTCCCAGAGCCTCCTGTCTCTTTTTAGCCAAGTGCTTAAAGCATAGCACTACTTGAAAGATAGGTCTGGGTGTTTAATTAAAATCTAAAGTAAGATGTTTTAATATGTTACCTTAAATTTCAGCCCTGTATCTATTTTCTTCTCATAGATGCTTCTCCTGACAGCATCGGCTCTTTTGAAATTGGTCTGTCCTTGTGTATTTGTAATAAGCATTCCCAACTCTCTCTTGATAATATTGCAATGAATCATTCAGAGAGTGGAGTGAGTTGGATGATTTGGTCCGGAGTAAATCGTAATACCCAGTGATTTTTATCTTTTTATGTCTGAGTCATGGTCACCTGAATCACAGGGAAAATGAGTTTTAATGCCTTTAATACAAAATGTTCCTTTAGGATGTATACCCAATTTGCAATGATTGTCAATTACAACAGCTGATACAGATATAAGCAGTTACCAGCTAACCTTAATTATCACTTCAAAGCTGTAGATCCTGGGAACAAAGTTCAGTAGTACAATTAACTGATCTTTCTGCCGATTTATGTACTTTATCTTCTCATGCCCATATACATTCACTAGTAACTCTGATATCAAACCAAAAACATTGTGCATACATTCTTATCCAATTGCATGCCATTATTGACTTTTTATCAGATTTGATATTGCATTCTGAATAAACATGAAGCTGTAGCATGAAAATCTCAAAGGGATTCCAGTACAAGTACATGAACAGAAGCCTGTGGTAACTTCAAATATTCATAGGAACATAGGTTTCAACAAGCCAGAAAAGATCAAGAGTCTAAATGCTGAAATGTCCTGCCCCTGGCAATGGTCTTTAATTATCTTTCAAAGAAGTTTACATGGCTTATTTCCACACTGGGTCAAGCCTATCTGGGTAAAAATACATGTTCAAATGCTAGTCATATGGGTGATCTGCTTGTGCCCTAAAGCACTAGATTTGCTTTCCTAAGTCATTCTAATATGAGTTTGCTCTTCTTATTGCTCTCAACCACACTCCTTTAATCTCATCCTTGATACTTAAGAGAAAAGTCAATCCAAAAAATGAGATTCCTTTAGCTAAGTGTTTCCACATGATTTCCCTCTGTTTATTTATTTATTTTTCATTAATACACTGGCTTCATTATAAGACATGAAAAATTCTAGTGACATAGAGTTTAATTACTGTACTTTTTCTCAAGGGATCTTCATTGTAATCTGTATCAGTACTATTACTGCCTTAACTAATAACTAAAAGAGGTCATGTTCTAGGTTAATAGCCTGCAGCTGCAATGTAGAGAAATATTCAGTACTACATACCGCTATCTAAATAAACTAGATATAGCTAATAGTGCTATCCAATGATGGTGAGTATTTGCACACAGATGTTAACATTAATCTCAAGTGCCAGTTCATTTCACTCTACTTGAGTTTATTGTATTTGCATCTACATTGAAAAACAAATCAGGTCTGGAAACAGCATGTTGGTCAAATAACTCTTTCAAGCTGAGGAATTTCTGAAGGTGTCCAGCTGGAGAGAAGGGTGTCCAAACCAATGAATTACAGGTAGCTTCAGCCATCTTGACAGTCTTCACTTCAGATACTTTTACAGTCACTGTCAAAATAGACTTTGTGAAGACTTCTTCATCTGTCTGTTCGAGGGAAAATAAATCACAAATCCTACTTCGACTTCAATAGTACTTTCAAATTTTTAATAGGGACACTGACAGTGTCCAAAATTATACTATACTCAGAACTTGTAGAGTACAGCATAGTCAGTCCGCATTTCCTTTCCTGTCAAACCTAATAGGCAAATATCTGTGTATATCTGCTCAGCTATCAGGAGCGGGCTTATAGTGAGAACTTAATGGAATAAAATAATAGTCCTCCTGTGTCCAACATGCCCGACTTGCTCAGTCAAAACAGTTCTCACAGCCTCTTGCTTGTGCCTTCACAATTCATTGGTATACAAACAAATGGAGTCTTTGTTGTATAAACTGTACAGCATGGCCACAGCATGGCTAATACAGATGATCAAGCTACTAATGTCTCTTGCATTTGCATTTCATACATGAGAAATGGATGTAGGAAAATGCAAGAAACTGACTGGAAATTTCAAAATAAAACTTCTATGTCCATTAGAGTTATCCTTTAAGGTGGTTTGGTTTTGGGTTTTGTTGGGTTTTTTAAAATTATTTTGCTAAAAGAGTTTATAGGATTTTTGGTTTGCATATTTGGATGTTTTAATGTCTTCTGAGGAAGAAATGCCACCATTTCTCTGTTTATACAGGTATTTTGCAATCCACAGTTCCAGCCATTCTACCTAGCAGTGCATCCAGAAACTGTTACCGAGATGAAAATATAAGACTGTTGGAAAGGTGCCAGAGAATGGCACTCAATTAAGAAAGAATGATTCTAAGAATGTAAAGAATGGAAGCTATGTTGGCTATGGGGAGGGAGGGGGATATCTTCACACCTACTAACAATGGTCCTAAATGAGTCCTGACACTCATGTCCCACAGTTCTGGATGTCAGCTTTGATGATGATCCCTACGCAAGCAAGAGAGCCTTGTTACTACAAGCCTCTCTGCAAGTGTCTAGCTGAGACTAACAAACTTTGCAGCTCACTGCTTCCCCACAGCCCTGCTCAGTTACCACATGTGTAGCCTGGTCAGAGTCTGGAACTACCTCTAGCTCTGTAGGAGAGACAACTCCACCAGCAGCTGGTGGGCAGACAGACCTTACCCACTGCACAGTTCCCACTCCACAGCAGGAGAAACAAGTATGAAATGAAAATAAGAAGGGCACTTGCACCACTGATTTTCCCTGTCTTGTGTTTTTGGTATGTTTTACAGGCTGCATTTTGTTATGTAAAAAGCACAACTCATTACTGTTTGCAGCCAGCTGATTTGTCTGCATAGTTCTTTTCCTTTCCTTCCAGAAATTATTCAAGGCATACAAAACTATGATTGCCTTCCACCAACAATTATACCAAAAATCCGCCCAAAATTATTAAATTGGCATTACGCTCTTTGGCAAATGTTGGAAAAGAGCAAATACTACAAGAGCTAGTTTTGTGGCATGCTATGTAATCAAGCAAGCAAGCATGGAGACTAACATAATATATGAGATTTTATTCAAGTAGAGATTAGCATTCGCATTGTCTGAGAAGTTCAGAAATGCAGCAGAGAGAATAAGATATCAAGAGTATCATTTTCCCTGGCAAGGCACGTACAATTGCAGTGGATTATTCATTAAAATCATTGTACCTGGCACAGAAATGCACACATATGGCATTGCAAATTTCCCTTGCCCCCCACATCCTAGTGTAATATTATTTATATGAGTACTTTCTGGTTGTACAAATTAGTCTGTCGATTTCCAGAACTTTCACCATATGGAAAGAGTCACTTATAACTTTACAGATGTTGCACAGAGCACAGATGGCCACACAGACAAAAATGGTGTTTGTAATATTTACATCCCAGGTACTTTGGAAACATTGCCATCTTGCCTTTAACCTTCAAAATGTGCACTCTACTATCACTGTGCAGCTACTAAGAGTGTAATTAAATTTTCTGTGTGTCTTACAGTGCTACAATAGGATTTTGAAATCAGTGATAGGAGAAAATAGGAACACAATATAACATCTTATTTCATAGCTTTTATCCCACAAAATAGTCACGATACTTAGATCCTGTTGCAACAACATGAGATGGAAAACATAATGGTTTATCCAAGCATCTCTTCATCATCTTGGTGGCATTCTCTTTACCAGTGAATCTTATATGAGAACTGATGAACCTGCCCCTACAAGGTCTCAGCAGGATATTCTCAGTCCCATTCAAGGGCTCAGACAAAGGGCATGAATGTCCTGTCATGTTCCTAGCATAGTCTGAAAACCCTGTTCTCTCAATGGCAGCTGTTACCAGCATGGTTGATGTGCCCCAGTCTGTGAGTAAATGAACCTCATTGTAGCTCCATGGACCTCCACCACCATCAGACAGCTGATTGACTTACTACTGCTAATTAGCTTTGTTAGCTGAGTGGTCAGTGCTGAGGCAAGTACAGCACCTTTGTGTCCTAGGACACATACGGAACTGTCTGATAAAATTTCAGCGCTGCTAAAAATTACCTTTGACAATTTATGGAGAATGGGTGGCATTTCAGATAATGGGAAGAGTAAACATGTTGCGAGCTTTAGAAAGAAAGGAAGAAAATGCGGCCAGTCAGCAAAGCTTCTGTTTCTGGAAAGTACTTGTTCCAGAAGTACTGGAACAAGTAACTAAGACTTCTTGGAGAATAACAAGGAGAGAGTAAAAAACAATGTCACTTTTTTGTGAGAATAGATTATATCAGAATAATCCACTTTCCTTCTATGATGGGTAACAGGCACTGCAGAAAAAGGAAAAGAAATTGCTATCATCATATTTCTTGACTTCAGAAAGGCTTTTGATGCTGTTGTTCATGACATTCTCCTTAGCAAATTAGAAAACATGATGTAGATGAGTCTAGAAGAGAACAGACACAACTCACATTGGAAAAGCCATTTGCAGAGACAGAGAGGCTACTGAGGGGCACAGTCAATGTGGAAGTTTGTATTGAATGGGTTCCAAGAGGGTCCAGTGATATTCAAGTGATATTCTGCAGCAAGATACTGCAAATTAGTTCATTGGGAAATCTTTCCTGGTAAGGGTAAGGATAAAGATACTAAATGCCTCTCAAGACAGTGGCGTTCTCATTAACAGAGCTTTTAAATAACAAACTAGAAAAAAAGTGTGTTGGAAAAAACACAGGTAAGAAGCTGAGTATCGTGACCTCTCTTAACATCCATTTTAACTGGTTGTTTTGGTACTCAGGGACCTGGGCGAATACATCTCGGACCCTCTTAAAGGTTCATTTAGCTTAATGCTCTGACTCTAACCATAAGAAACAAGGCAAATATAAACTAAGGCATAGCCTCTGTATATGCCTCTGTTGCAGTTTCCCAGTTTCTCTTAGCTGTTTAAGGCTTGTTTAAGGGTTTCTCAGGCTGGAGGTTACATCTAGAGCTGATATAGCTTCTAATGCATTCATGGATTTTCTAAGGCTCTTGTCAACCTGCTTGTAGTTTTGACCTGACACCATGCAGAATTATTGAAATCTACAGTGTAGTCATGTGTTAAAAAGCATTTCCTTTTGCTTGATTTTAAACCTGCTGCCTGATACTTTCACTGAAGTCACTTAAACCTTATCATATACAATGAGTAACAGAGGCATGACTTAGCTCAGGCAGAGGTGCTGGAGTTACTGCTACTTACCCCAGACTGGCAAGGAGAGAACATCCTCTGTATTGTGTTTGTTCAGCCTTTCAAGAAATGTTAGTGCACACCTGATGGCAAATGTCACAGTATCAGTTAAAATAGTCCCTAATTTTTCAACCTCATTCTTTGCATTTCTTACTCTTGTATCACACAAATTAAAGTCTCTCCTTATCTACAATACAGGTACTTTGCCTGTTGCCTAGAACAGCTCATCTAATGGAGTCATGAGTAGCAAGGAGGATCAATTGTTCATTGTCTTTTCCATGGTAGAAATTAGGGAACATCAGATGAAAGTAGTGGGTGACAGTTTCAGAGCAAACAAAAGGCAGTGGTTCTTCACACCAAGTATTTACAGTGGCTGTGGAGCTCCTTCCTGCAGGATTTTGCAAATGCTAAAGCTTTTACACTGGTTTAAGAGAGGATAAGTCTATTTCATGGAAGAGAAATCCCTTGAGGATAACTAAATACACAGGAGCCACATTTGGCTTTAGGAGTCCCTGACTCTCAAATGGTTAGAGGCTGAAAGTAATACTAAGAGGTATCATATAAGCTTGTCCAGTTCTTATACCCTTCCCAAAGCATCTGCATTTGATCATTAGCAGAGAGGCTACTGGGCTAGATGGACCTTTGGTCTGACCCCTTTTGGCTGTTTCTGTTCCTGCAAATTGGTACAAAAGTAAAGTATCGAGTAGCATGAAAATAAATCTACTGTTGGCTTTGTCTAAGGACAATGTCAAAAAATGCATTACATATTATTTTCTATAACAGCCTTGCTGTTATAGTGATGAGGCATTGAGTCCTGCCCCCACAAATCCCAGACATGACCACTGACAGATACAGTGGTCGTTTCTATGCCTCAGGGGTCAAATGCACTCTGCAGTGTGCCTCAGAGTCTTGCTCTAGTGCTTGTTCAGATCGAGGTGTTTGCTGGTGTGTGCTGCATCTGCCTTCCTGCCTGCACTCCTGGGTCTTTGCAAGGGAAACCAGACGTGCAGGAGGGGAAAGGTATCACCCACGGCTCATCCTGATATGGAATCTCAGGCTACTCCTGAGAAGTTCACCTTGTATATCCGCCCCACATTGTCAGCACCAGGCTTTATGAGGTGATGTAACCACTGCTGGCCACATATGACAACGTGGGCTAGCTGGTTAGAAGCCTTCCATCAGCTAGAAAGTGCAGGTATCTTGCAGTGTAGACGTATCCATAGTTTTTGCTTGCCACAAATAGGCTTGCCACACCTATAAGAGTGTTAATATTTCTGTTTGCATTTATTCTATCTTGGCTTCATTGTACATCTAGATTAAACATAATCAATGTGTCGGGCAGTTGCAAAAATACTTCTGCATATCCCCTAGAAATATACTGTCTTGCAATGCTAAGCTGGTGTACAAAAGAGTGACTATGCTGCTGCATATTACCATTTCTTGCAAGTAATTTCAGCAGAGCTGTACAAGGGACTTTGGGCCAAGTCTTAGCCCAGTGTTTTGCTCCTGTGCCAATCTATGTGAGGCAGCCATTCACATCAGTAATGCTGTGAATCAATCAGTGCACCCTCATAAACTTTGAATCATGACTATACGTGGCAGATGTAGGACTGGTCCTGTTTATATTTGCCATAGCTTTTAGTTAAAGTACTAACAAACCACCATCATAATATCAAACTTTTACGTTCCAGAAATTCCTTCCTGCTTGTAAGAATACAGTGTTATAATAATCGTAACAACATTCAATAATGCATGAATAATCTTTCCTTCTTTTTGAGAAGCCAAACTTTGCCACTATTTCAGTGAGTAGCTCCTTATCTCAGAAGGGTCCTCTTTGGTTTCATTTTCATGTTTTTGTTTTGGTAATGCTGACAGAAAAAATATGACTCAACAGGCATAGGAATATCAGAACCTGGACCACTATAATTGGTAAGAAACTTAAGCTCATTAGAAAAAAAAATAAATCAAGATTTGGTATCAAGATAGAATTTCTCTAAAGCTAATATACACTGAAAATCTAAATGTGACTGACATTAAGAAAAATTGCAGCTTTCATTATTCCCGCACCCTTAGACACTGTAGTTTTGTGGAAGTGTCCCTTATAGGTAGAAGTGCTTTTCCTACACATGTGTAACATGGCTGCTTGGAGTGCTGTAGATCCTGTGTTGTTGGATGGACACTTAACTCTTAGGCATTACACCACTGCATTTCACAACATCATGTATTTCAGCTTAGCGGCCTGAAATCATTAAAAAACACTACATTACTTTAATTGTTTTGGATCAGCTCTCCTTGTTAATCATCATCTGACTAAACCAGGACTACCCATGTAAGAGTTTGCAGAATCTGCTTTACACAGCTCCTGCAGTACTAACCCTTTGAAGACTGCTGTTGTCAAATGATGTTCCCAGACAACGTGGAATGATTCAGTGAGAAATTATGGATGAATGCCAGATGACATAAACATAAAGTATCAATGATTTTTTATCCCAGTCTTTGAACCATGTGTTAATTGCAAAAAGATGTGTAAGATTGGTGAAAATGTGGAAAATGCAATCTGCTGGGCTATTCTGTACACTGATAAAATCTGTATAGAACTAAGACATGTGTCTTCATTTAATCTTATAATTGACAAAGACAGTTCATAGGCCCTCTCCAGTTCCCTTCACTTCTCTCCCAAAATTCATGGGCTGCAAAACATGGCATGTTTTCTGTTCTGCCAATTACAGAAAGACTTGCAGAACCTTCATGTTGTGACTAGCAATATCATCTCATGTTACACCAAAGGTACAACATTTATTAATGCTAGAAGAATGTTGTACTGTCAAATTACATCCTAACTGAAATATAGACCTTGGTATGTTAAAATTCAAGGATGAGTTCTTCCCATTTGGCGCATTTATATCAAGAGAATTGGATATAAAAGCTACCATTCTGACCTGACAGCATTTTACACAGGCAGTAAGGACTAAGGTAAGCTTGGTCTGTACTCTGCACCCGTAACTCTTTCACCAGGGAATTCTCTCCCAATTGTAGCAGTACTGGAAATCAGTATGGAAATGAAAATCAAATGCCTACCAGACATCTAAGCCTAACCTGAGCAGAATAAGGTGCAAAGCAGTGAAAGTCTGCAGCAAAATTTCTTTTCATATTCCTGACAAAATTTTAAAACTTCATTTTTCTCCTCTCATTTTACTCCTCTTAATCATCTCACTGAAACAGGTCTTCTCACGTGTTTGCAGAACCTTTTTTATGAAACCCGGGTATCACTGACCCTTTGAAATCTGGTGGTGTTAAATATGGTTTCAGATTGGCATGAAGGGTCTGCCTGTGCAACACTGGGTTTTTTTAATCAAAAGAAAATCTTGTACCTCCCTCATCATGTCTTCAAGGTCTACAAGCTGCTGTCACCTTCTTCTTCAAGTACTGCTTATAAAGCATGACCCACAAGTCTTTCCTTCCTCTGGCACTTGCTGCCTTTATTGCGCTCCCATAATCGATATAGTGAAGAAATGGCGAGTATAAAGGCAGTGAGCCCCAGGAGATCACTCAAGCATTAAGACAGTGCTGTTTGGGAAGGGGTGGAGAAGTGGCATCTGATCTCACTGAACCACCTGCATGAGAGAATATGGTTTAGCAATGGGCCTCGTCGGCAGGCTCTACCCAGTTCTTTTTATCTACTCTTTAGAGCTGCTGGCAGTTATTGTGATCTCTCCCACGTTCCTACTCTTTTCATTCTCACTCCAAGAGCCAGGTCACTTAGTGTCTGGAACACATAGACATTCATGCAGTCCTAGATCTCCTCCTCCCTCCCATTCTGCCTCCATCCATGGGCCCTCAAGCAGAAGTCACCTGCTCAAATGAGATGATAACCGAGGGGCTGTTTTGGCATCCTAACTAGGTCAGTCTGGCCTGTGATCCTCACAGAATCACAGAATGGCTGAGGTTGGAAAGGACTTCTGGAGGTCATTTGGTCCAACCTCTCCCTGCTCAAGCAGGGCCACCTAGAGCCAGTTGCCCAGGATTGTGTCCAGACAGCTTTTGAATATCTCCAAGGAGGGAGACTCCACAACCTCTCTGGGTAACCTGGGTCAGTGCTTGGTCACCCTCACAGTGAAAAAGTGTTTCTTGATGTTCAGAGGGAACCTCCTCCTGTATTTCAGTATGTGCCCATTGCCTCTGGTCCTGTCAGTGGGCACCACTGAAGAGAGAGCCTGGCTGCTTCCTTTTTGCACCCTCCCTTCAGGTACTTATATACATTAATAAAATCCCCCCTGAGCCTTCTCTTCTCCAAGCTGAACAGTCCCAACTCTCAGCTTTTCCTGATAGGAGAGATAGTCCAGTCCCTTCATCATATTCATGGCCCTTCATTAGATTCTCTCCAGTATGTCTGTGTACCTCTTGAGCTGAGGAGCCCAGACCTGGACACAGTACTGCACGTGTCACCTCATCAGTGCTTAGTAGAGGGGAAGGATCACCTCCCTCGACCTGCTGGCAATGCTTTGCCCAATGCAGCCCAGGATACCGTTAGCTGCTTTTGTGGCAAGGGCACATTGCTGGCTTGTGTTCAACCCGGTGTTCACCAGCACCCCCAGGTCCTTTTCTGCAAAACTACTTTCCAGCTGGGTGGCCCCCAGCATACCTTGATGCATGACGTTGTTCCTCCCCAGGTAGAGGACTTTGCCCTTCTCCTTGTTGAACCTCATGACGTTCCTGTCAGCCCAGTTCTCCAGCCTGTCCAGGTCCCTCTGGATGGCAGCCCGACCCTCTGGTGTGTCAGCCACTCCTCCCAGTTTGTGTAATCAGCAAACTTGATGAGGGTACACCCTGAGACCGTGCTCTCCTGGGTACTCCTCACCTTATCCAGAGAAGATAAAAGACGGAAGATACCAGAGTCCTTGAACCTGTGATCCCTGGCTTACATGCAATTTTGCAGCTGCCTTGACCAGTAGTTATCCTTCCCCATATTACAGCTCAGTACGTCCTGACCATGTTCCCTCGAATGGAAAAAGAATTTGGGTCCTTTTTTACTATACGTTTTTACTATACTTTTTTACTATACGTTACGTGTATGTTTTTTCATATATACTATACGTATATGTTTTTTCATCCAGTTCTTTAAAATGCATAAAAAGACTTTTAGTTACAAAAATATGGACAGGAACAGATACATGTAACTATGTAAACACGCTCTCTGAGACATGCAAGAGTAGCTTCTAAAAGCTTAAAAGACAATATTAGGGCCTCTGCTAAATCTCTGCAATTTCAGTATGTGTAAGATTACAAGAATAACTGTAGTGATGGTGAAAATTAGTAAACCATATAATTATTGCTATGTATTTGCTATATGTCACCCTGCTTAATTCAGTCTAAAAGTAACACAAATACTTCTGCTAAGCCCAGCTATAGGGACAGATGCCTAATATTTTTCTCAGAACAATGCTTTGGAGAGGGGCTGTGTGTTCCAGAAATGAAAATCAATGTTATTAGTTTAAGCTCTGTAACTCTCTCTGCTACCTGGCTTTAAATTGCCACAATTTACTGAGGAAATAAAAGCGTATGTGGCTTCCTCAGCTTTTCTTCCAACTTTTCCTCATCCAAAGGGAGAAACACAGTCATCACAATCAGTTTACCCACATCCCCACACGTGGCATCATCCTGCCAGGAAACAAACACTTTCACATGAATTATAACTGATCCCATAGTTCAGATAATAAAATCTCAAGTACTTTAAGGCAACTACTCCAACAGCAATAGGAAGAAAAAGGAAGCAGTGTGATGAATATCTCTATCTGAATGTGACTGATGGAGCTGGCCACTCATAGCCATCCTGAAAGGTAGCTTTTTCGTTGTTAGCAATGGGACCGCTTACAAAGTAAGGTGAAACACCACCATAGGGAAACTAGTTGCTTTAAGGGGAATGAGACGAAATTAATCTAGTTTGTAAGTTATTCATTATCAATCATTTTCTCAGCTCAAACCATGTTTTTTATTAGTGCCTCTTGTTAAATCTATTAGAATATTGAGATGATGAGTGCAGCACAGAGAGGAAGCAATATGTCTGGTTTTGTTTGTAAAATAAATGCTTTCCAAAGCTCTGTATGTGAATCCTGGAAAAGAATGGTTTTGATTTTCCCTTGAGAAATGGGCTGACGCATTTTTGTCAATAGGCGTCCTTTTCAGATAGAAACCTAATTCATTCTGGCCCTGCTGAATGGTTTCAGAGCCATGCACCCTGGCAGCAATAATACTGTCAGCTTTACTCTCATATTAAATTCACACTTGAGGAGCTGTAGATGATGAATTTCAGATTTCCCTAACCCTTGATGCTGTTTTCAGATTTTGAGTAAAATAAAGCAAAAGCTGCTTGCTGAAGGAAGTCGATAAAGAGTCTGTTGATAAGGGTCTGAGCCTTGGGGTCATATAATGAAACATTAAAAAAAATATATATATATATATAGGCATTGTATCAATTAATCTATAGGTAGCACAATGGCCTTCCTTTAGGCCAGCTTAAATCAGATATTTTAACCTTCTCTCTTTCTTTCCTTTTAGGTATGTATATGTACTACATTATATATATAGTTCAGAAATCCTCAAAGAGAACTTATGTTAGGGTCAATTAAATAAACCACGGAGGGATCTGGTAGTCCAAGTCCAGGACAACTCAGACATTGAAGTAAACTTCAGTTTTAATCCTAAACTGCAGAAAAACAGTATCTTTCTCCATTCTGGTATGCATTGATCTCAGTGGGAGGTGGGAGGGAGGTAATTTCTGTGCCTTGCATGTTTATACAATGTCTTGAACATTTAAACAAGAAGATGTGCCGATTCAAGATGCAAGCATGATTGCTTTATGTAGTGGCCTTGAGCTCTGCGTTTACTGTTATGGAGAGAGCATCAGAATGAAAGTCCAATGGTCGAGGGCTTGTGATCCGAGTAGGAACTGGCCTGGGAAGCACAGCATTCAGCTCTGGTGAGGAGTCTGAAAAGCGAGTGAGGGGCAATTCTGGCAAAAAGGGCTCAAGCACAGTTCAGAAACAGAGGTGCTTTCCAAAGAGGAATTTGTATCTTGTTTGATGGTTTTCTCTTGTGCATATTGGCATGGCGCTACTAGCCTGTATACAGCTTTCCCAGCTCAGCTGGCATAATTACTCTCTCTTGAGCACAACTAGGTTATGAAAACAGAGGTAAGGTTTTGGGTTTTCTGATTCACCGAGGAAAACAGAAAAAAAAGACACATTGAGAACATATGGTTACCTTAAGGTCCTGCTCAGCAATGTGTTTCTCTTCCCTTCTCGATACAAGCCGCAAACCCTCCCAAACCTTTACAATGTCTGTTCAGCTGATCTGTCCACCAGGGGTTTCTTTAGAACTGAACATCGCAATTTATTACTGAGGAATGAACTTCCCAGCCTTGCCTCACCATAGGAACGTGGCTAGATCTCAAGCAGGTTCTACCTAGATGTTTTACTTTCCTCCTTAGGCCTCTTTCTTTTCCTAGAGCTATACCCTGTTCCTGATTTAATGGACCCAGCGTTTAGTCAGAGTACACCTTAAAGTCATTACAATGAATGGTAAAAAAATGTTGGTAGGTTTCAGATTGCCAATTAAGTCTAAATTAAATAACCTTACAATATTCACTATTTAATATGGCTTGTTCAAGAGAAGATTAAAATAAATATGACAACATCATTGCAGTACGATCATGGAGAGAATTATATGATTTGTTTCAGTTTTGAGGAAATTAGACTCAGTGGGAGAAGAAAAAAATTCCTCAGCCATAAGAAACAGCTGTAGCACTAAAACATGGACAATAAAATTAATTCCCGATTAAAAAAAAAATCATAAGTACGTGGGGAAAGGTTTCTTTGTAGTTTAGGGAGGCAGGGTTGTAGATCTGTGAAGACTGGTCTTTATTTGTGCATCAGAAAGTCCTCTGAAACTACCCCTTTGAACCTGAAATAAGCAGGGTGGATGCTTCACATCAGCTTCTGGGCATCAATCGTCATATCTTTCCTTTTACAATACTCAGTCCAAGCTATGATGCTACCTCACACAAATCCAGCCACCAGAGACACAAACCCAGTGTGTTTCTACTCATTTTAGCCCTAACATCATAGAACCTGGCTCCTCACCAGGGTGTCAGAAATACCTGGAAGTACTGTTGGAAGATACAATGTTTAGTTGTATTACACATTAAAATGGAAAACATCGCAATTCACTCAATAGAAAGTAGAAAGTACATAGAGAAGACTTTCCTCAAAGTGCCAGATTCAGGTAACCCTAAGCTAACCCCAAGCACTGAAGAAAGCTGAAGCACACTTGATTGCCTAAACCTATGTCTTAAACCTGGTAGCAGCCAGGTTTAAGACATACTATTGTATGTCTTAAATTGTATTTAAGACATATTGTATACACCATAGACATAAAGATTCTGCAAAGAGAGTAAACATTTGCTATCGTACTGCAGGCAACAGGTGAGGGAAGCTCAGAACCAGGCACACGTGCAAATGCTGCACTTGCCAATCCAATAGAAGACTGTCCTACGCCCAACGAGGGAAACGTTGGAAGGGAAAAGAAGTCACAAAAGAAACAAACAGAAAAGGTTCCTGTATGCTGAGATGTCCCCAAGCAGCACCAAATGTAGGGACCCCTAAGTTTCACACTTGAGTGCTCAGGCTTGTCACCGGTATTTGTAGCACTTGGACATCAAAAAAATAAAAGGATTTCCTGTCACTGAAAT
Source organism: Ciconia boyciana (assembly GCF_034638445.1). Classification (NCBI taxonomy): domain Eukaryota; kingdom Metazoa; phylum Chordata; class Aves; order Ciconiiformes; family Ciconiidae; genus Ciconia; species Ciconia boyciana. The sequence goes on from NC_132935.1 coordinate 83,013,745, forward strand.
CATTCTAATTTGTGGATGTTTGAGGCACTCCTAAAAAGCAGTGATGTGTAGGTATCCTGGGCTAAGCTGGTGAAATGCAGCATTCCAGGATTAACCATCACCACTGCACAGTAATAACGAGCCCAAAACAGCTGCATCGTAGTTCTTGCTGGGCATCTTACAACACGATCGCTCATTCACTCTCCTCAGCCTGACTAGAGACAGAAATGGAGCAGCATCAGGACAATACTAACTCCACAGTTGGCTCTTGTTTTGTGGTTTTCTTCCTCTCCACATTTTAGCAGTATGTGGCTGTTCCTGTTATTTCCTGATCTGAGTCCTCTCTGTGTGTAGAGATGTTGCTAATGGCTAATTGTATTCATGAAATTCTAGCAGGGAATGCATTTCAGCATGAAATACACTGTATATCCTGTATTTATTCTTAATCAGGAAGCTCAGCTTCTAAGGAAATATGCTGATACATCTCCTTTATTTTTATGTCTGGCACCTTACAAAAAAAAAAAAAAAGATTGGCAAGACCTCAGTCTTTACTAGACTGAGATGTTAACTCCTTCAGAGCCTTGTGTTAAGGAAAGATGAATCACTTCGAATAAGAAAGGCGTCCTCATCCTTCATGCTGTACATATGGAGATATCTGGTAGCCCTCTGAGGGTGGAATTTCAGAGCAATGTTACTCCTGCTTTCAAATGCAAGCAGGAATTTGAAAATGCAGATGTCACCAACCTACTCAAAACTGAAAGGCTGTATCGTAAGATTTCTTAATCTGCCAGCTAGATTTCCTGATGACGAGAACTTCAGTTGCAACACTGAAGTTGATCCATATCTCTACATCTCTTGTGGTTTAATGCATCCCTAGAGAGATGTACATGAACTGAGGAAATCTATTTAGCTCCCTTTTCAAGTCAGGCCTTGTGAATCTTTCAAAAGGTACTCAAAGCCCCCAAAAGCCAAAAAGCCACTGAACCTTAGCTATTTCAGTGGAGCTATGCCATCATATACCAGCTTGGATGTAACTGCTGAGAGAAGCAGTTAACATTGTTTTTTGGACCTTCTGTGGCATGCCACACAGTTACTGAGAGATTAGAAAAATACTTTTCTTAACGAAGAGGATATCAGGGTAACTCAAAGTATAGGGATCTAATATAGATTCTTCTGAAGTCATGGGGAAATCTGCTATTGATTTCTGTGAACTTCACATCAGACCCTCAGTTAGCAAAGAGTTAAAGGAAGCAAAAATGGAGGTTTTCCTTGGTGTGATGCAATGGTAGATCTGCCACATGCTGCATGCACCCACTTTTTTAATTCTTTTTTTTTAATTAAAAGATTAAAATAACTTGTAATTTGCAGAATTTACATCTTTCTTAGAGCATAATTTTTCCCACCACAATTCATGTAAGAGTTTGGCAAATTTCTATCTGCAATATTTGCTTGAAGCTTGTTTTGATTTTTTGTGGGTACAAGTTGGCAAAATTATGATCAACAAGTTGCCATATTCTGACTTGGGCACAAACTGGATTTGAGCAACCCTTAGAATGTATCTTTTAATCCATTAAATTAGTCCAGTTCATTAATATTTATTTGGACAGAAATCTAAAAAGAAAGCTACTATTTAATATGGCAAGTGTTGGCAGGCAAGTTTTTATATAGCTACTATTTGAAATGAAAAAGAGGTATCTGATGGGAAAACATGCAAGTCTTCTACCTGGCAGCCACTCACAAAAGGATGCCTTGCGTTTCAGTGTTGGAAACCATGAGAACACGTTCCTGCTGTCAGTGTGAGTGTTGCCTGTTATGGTAAGGAACTGGAGGTAATGTGGAAGCAAGAGTTGCTATCTCTTTCCAAAAGATTTCCTTAAATAAGCTCAAATAACCACCAGAAGAGTGGAAACAAGCCTTTAATAATATCATGCCTTCAGATTTTCATTTTTGACCCTGACAACACGCATGGCAATTTTTAGCTCTGAAACTTTGCGTTCAGCTATTTTTCTAAGTGGGGGCCTTTGTCCATAGGCATTCAGGAATAGATGGTGATATGTTTATTGTATCAGATGGGACCATACAGCATCTTAAAAAATCAGAGGACTGTTTCCATACCAGTGGAAGTTGGTATGGACGATGACATTGCGTGTCATTGTTACCTAGTAAAGTACTTAAAAGCAAGTGAAAAAATAGCTGGGCATATACAAAAATGTACCCTGCTTCCAGAGTAAAAATGAACACTTCATTTGTGCTGATCACAAAGAATGTTTCATCAGAGTGAATTTCTTCGGGCTACTGTATGGCTCAATAGGTAACCAGTCTCCAAAGAGCGGCCAAGAGGTAAAAATGTGCATTAGAATACAGGGTCATAAATATTATGCTGAAGAACGTGAAGAGTCATGTTTATGTTTCTCAAAGAGGGAGGAAAACTCTTATTCCATGAAAGCATGTATAGTGGCAACCAGAAGGGTTTCTAGGAAAAGATGCTAATAATATATGCTAATTTGTTAAGACTCTCTTAAAAAAATTATAGAAAATGCTCTTTTCAAAGCTTGTTTATATTAAATTTAAATTCCAAGCAAAATGGTTTTGGGAACAGTAACTTTCTGCAGAATTATGCAGGCAGCTCAGGAAATGGCCTAGTTAGGACTGTAGTTCAAACCTTAACTCAGATCTGTAGTGTGTATGTGAATATATGTGCAACTCTACGTGTATACACAGCTGCATATATTATGCCCTTCAGTGCTGATCCAGAAATGCAAATCGGTTGGAAAGCATCTGGGGACTGAGAAGGGGGGAGCTGGAACACACAGTGTTACAGTGGTGGCAAATGGGCCACTCGCTCAGCTGAGAAAACGCAGGAAGGGAATCAAGACCCAGGCTGCCCCAGAAAGACCCCACACAGCTTCCCCTGAGGTCTTCCAACGTTTAGAAAAAAATAATGGGAGATGTAGGAAGCAACAGCTACTTCCCTTCCACTTGCTTAGGGCAGCAGCAGATCTGAGCCATTGCCTTTTGATTATCTAATAGTGCTGTTTCCACTGGATGATTTGCCATGCTTCAGCAGTACAGCCACCTCAAATATACATGATGATGCATTGTCATGAGCTCTTCTTAAGGCACAGATTGGGGTGGGGGGAGCATATAGACAGTGCAAGTGCTTGCACACAGTACAAACCGTTATCCTCATAGCTGCTCCTACAACAAAACCAGAGCTCTAGATAATCTATGCTTTGGCTGATAATCTTATTAGTATTTATGGGAATTGCCGTGTAAAGTTACACATGGTGTTCCTTGCCAAAGGATCAATTTAATGTTCTGCCCTTAAGGTGCATCAATTGTCTGAATAGTTTCCTCTTTATAGATTTGGGCAATATGAGACTGCGTTTTCAGATATTCCTGGCTGGGAACCAGTCCAAGATTCACAAATACATTGATTCAGAGAAGGAAATGAAGGAGATGGGGAGGAACAGGGGGAAGTACAGACCTGGTAGTCTGTGTCAGATAGATTGAATCAATTTTCTATTACCTGCATTGGAGGGACTGTATCAATCAAAGATATGTTTAAGAAAGGGCTCTGAATCACTGAGCTGTTTCTAAGTAACCAGGAAGCTTACATTACTGTGATGTTTATCGGCATTTTAAAATTCTTCTTCAGAAATATACTTATGATTGTGTCTACTACTCAACAGATTGGCACCTGTCAAAATGAACCTAGCTTGGGTGTTGAAGCAGGCTCCTTTCTTCTCCCCATCCTATCATCTTCAAGCATCAGTTTCATTCCCTAGTATTTCAGATCGGTTAATCTACTCAGCGACTCTTCCTCAGGATCCGGAGTGCCATTTTTTACAATTTCTCTACCTGAAGTGGAATTGCATTCAAGAATGGTGCCCAGCTTGCATGTCCTCACTGAAGCTAACTTACCATCTTCACTTTTCCCCTGTAAGTCTTTATCTCAGCTAACGCTGGGAAAGTCTTGATATTCAGTCTGATTTCCCTCGTTTGCACAGTGCCCACAGAGCTAAAACAAGAACAATAAAATTATTGACAAATTAATAAGAGGAGGAGATATGCTGATACCTGCAAGATATTTGAAGGGAGGGGAGACTGTTAAGAAGCTGCTAGACCATAAACCAGTCCAGCTAGGTCCGCTCAGAAACAGACATGTTTTCATCAGATTTGCTGATTCTTTCAGATAGAAATTATTTCTGTAGATTACATGATTTCACTGGAATTTGTCAGGAATTCTGCTAGAAACCTGTCTGCTTTCCTGCTGGTCTTCTGTCCAGCTCCAGGGTCACCCTCCTTGTTGATGGGCATGGGGAGAATGGAAATGCCTGGTTCTCAGAGCGTCCCGAGATCCAGAGTGACTTTTGTGTCCATGGCTCTAGGGTTTTCCTTCCTTTCATAAAAGGAGAGACATAATTTCATGAAGAGATATTGTTGATGTTCATCTCTGCACAGGACCACCCCAGATTTCACCATAATCCAGCTCCCTATCAGATGCAGAAATTAATTCTCTCAGCTCAGTTCTCCACTCTGTCTCACATCTAGCTCTTCAAAAATGGGAAAAAAAGCAGAATTTGGTGCTTAACTGCTTAGAAAGATGCGAGTGCACAACCAACCCACTCAAGAACTTTGTATTAGTAAGGGGGGAAAAAAGAAAAAAACAAACATGCCAGCTGTTGCTAAATGGTATGTGGAAAAATCAAACCTTTAAGATATGTTTGTGAGATGCAACTGAGCTATCTGTAATATATACCACATGCTGCCTGACATGGTGCCAAGGTTTTAAAGAATCCTCTGAAAATTTAAGATGACACTTTACTTTTTTTCTAATCCTTCTTTTGATCATGTTTCATAGTGGCTCAGGTAGAAAGGGTTTTCTACCATCTTAACGTATGTTAGTGGTAAGGGAGTAATATAATCTGTTGTCCAAACATCTGATGTATTTGGTATTTATACTTATACGGGTAAATTTCATGCCAGATATTTTCTTTCTCCACAGGTATTTGCTCCCTTACATCTGTGTTGATGTTGCCTAACTAAAAAAAGATATCTTGCAGATGAACACATGCGTATTTCTCCTCTGACTAATTGTTGTTTCCACCAGAGCTGCATAGCCACCCTCTGCTGGAAACTGAACTGTTTCCACCTTCTGAAAACTGAACTATCATTAGATTTAATCTTGTGGCACTTTTTCCACACTGTGGCTCCTGGAAGGAAAGAAATTGCTGTAGGATGGAAAGAGCAGGACAATGATAAATAAAAATGCTTATAAGCTCAAGGTCCGCCTTCAGCCAGATGAGCTCAAAGCAGAAAATAAGTGTTCTTCTTTCAGAAAATACATTACAGCATCCTCTCTTTGGTCACGAAATGGCATGAGCGCTGTTATTACATGTAACTGCAGTCAACTGGAATTAGCAGAATGGGAAGAGCTACTTAAATTCTGTGTACTGATTGCACAGAAGCCACTGGAAAATCTGGCATGCAGGGGGAAAAAAAAAAGTGTGCATGGGAGGGGTGGCAAAGGAGAAAGAGAACTAGAAAAGTTAATTTTGATTAAAAACTGATCCTATCCATTGTCGGGGGTTACTTTTCTGACCTGTTGTTATTGACTTTCATGAATGTAAATGTGTACTTTCATGTGTTGCTGGGAGAGTCTGTCCTGTCTGTCAGTCTGAAGGAACTTGCTCCCTTGATGATGATGGGCGGAGAGCATCTTCTCATGGAGACTGCAAATATATCTGTGCTAATTTCTCCATTAAGTAACAAGCTCAGCCCAAGACATTTGAAACCTCTCTCTGAAATTGACAAAAATTTAGTACTTCACTAAATTGGCCACATTATCAATGACAGGTCCATCCTCTAAAACATCTGAAAATGTTCTCAGGGTTAACAAATGCTTTCAGGTTGCCTTCAACTAGCAGCACTACTGCATGCAGAAATGCTTTCTGGGCTGTTTTCCTACTCCCAGCCATCTGTTACAAGGGCATCCAGGCAGCTCAGAAATCCTTGGGACTGTTTCACTGATGTATATGTGCCAATGTAATAATAATAATAATAGGTTAACATGGGCAGGCTATTGTAATCCTGCAAGGGCCACTTGTCCTATTGGAAGTCTCAAGGAAAAGACTGCCAACCGCCTGCCTTATTTCCCTGTAAGGCACTTTGGTACCATGGTGATGAATGCGCAGAGAGGATCAAACACTGCTTTGCTATCAGATGAGAAATCAGAATCCTTTCAAGCAAGAAAAAAACAGTTCCATACCATTAAAACACTTTAAAAGTGCAAGAACATCTTTTCATTGCACAGTCTGACTGTGAAGCCCATTTACTATTATTTCTTGTTTTATTTGCCAGGATAACTTCCATAAAATCTACAGTTGCGTTAAAAAAAAAAAAAATCCTGAAAAGACTGCTCTGCGATGGCAGTATATCAAGAACAATGGTCACAGGAAGAGCATTTAATAAAAGATCAGTCAAATAATGGCACTTTGTAGGTACTGTGTCAGTGAAATGCAGCCACCTCTGGGGTAGACCACACGTGCTGTTGAGCAGTGCACATTAGGAACATTGAACACTGGGGAGAACCACCATTGTATATCCATCTGAACAGAAAAGCCTATACAGAAGCCATTATTTGAAGAGAGTCAACTCTGTTGACCATGGGTGGTTTATACTGGTTGTGTGTTAATCGTAGTGTGGATACAGATGCTCTCTCACCAGTCCCCTGTGCCCCTTTGGTCTGGTCAGGCTTTTTAGCAATTTCTCCAGGAAGACAGGTATCCTGGTGGAAAGAAAGATCTACTGTCTTTGATGAGATTTGCCTTCCAGCTCACGTTAGTGTCCTCTTGCACCGAATACAATCCATTGGGAAAGGGGACCTTCAAGGACAGGAAGAAGAAGGTGGTGGTAGGGGGTTCATTACTGGAAACAAACAGCTGAGAGGACAGCATGGCAACTGCTTGCTAGGCACCAAAGTAGTGAAGCTTGGGTAGTGAAGGGAGGGTACTTAAGGGTGCAAGAATGAGCTGGCGGGTGTGTAGGTATGCTGGTACCAAACGGTAGGGAAGGGTAGGGAGGTAAGCTGTAGGATAAGGTCTGGCTGTTAAGAATGAGACTGAAGTCCAAGACCTCTATCTTGACTTTTTCTGAATACTTCTAGTTTCCTGTGAGAGACCCTGGGGGCAGGTAGAGGTCCTGAGTGCCTGTGTGTGGATGAGTCGTGGGGCAGAAAGGAGGGATTTATGCCTGTTAAGACCAAGAGACAGGAGTAACCTGTAAAGGACAGATGGGCTATACCTTAACAGAAACAAATCCACTTTGCTGGTGCAGGAAACCAGGGCTGAGGGAGCTGACAGGCATGGAAAATTCTCTTTTTACAGCTGGCACGCTCCTCAGAAGGGACGGGGCTAATACTCATTGGGCCTCTGAAAAGGCCAGAAGGGAAATAAATAGCACAATCACAATGAACAGAAAAAATCGAACTGCCTACAATGCCAATACTGAGTGACAGAGCAAGGGCAGTACCCGCAAGTGCATTTACACAAATACTAGAAGTCTAAAAATGGCACAAGGGAGCCAGAACACTTGGCATCAAATGGCAGTCCTGACCAAACCAGCACATGGGGATGCAGTGGGAATGGTAGCTCTGCCGCGCTGCCCACTTTGCAGGAATGATAGGGTGGGACATACGGATGGGGGAGTGACACTGTTCATGAAGGACTATATGAACTGTAATAGAAGAAATATATCATAGGAAAGAGACTCATTGTAGAATGCTTGTGGGTTGAAATACTGTGATGATACTAACACCATGATCAGGCCGATAATAATGTTTAGGAAATGCTATCTCAGATCAGAAAACCTGAGAATTTATGACTGGGACTGTAGAAGTCTTAAGCTACTTCTACAGAATGAATAAATGCATCATCAGGATGAGACACAAAATAAATAGTTCCAGGAAGCACTTTAAGAACTTCTTCCTTGACTCCCCAAGGGGTATGGGACCTAGTTCATGACATACAAGCTAATGGGCTGCTCCGTAATAGTACCCATAATGCTACTAGGTTTAACACTACAGTGGGAAAGAACAAGCCAAATAGAGTCAAGCCATAGCTATTCAATTGCAAATAACAGAGCTATGTAGAAATAAGGGAATTGATCCAACATATAAAGACCAATTCAAATGCCTTCCAGGAGGCTGGAGACTGTTCAAAGATACTATATCAGAAACCCAAGTAAATGGTATAGCGCAAGTGAAAAAGAGAACAATAAAAACCCTGGACAGAAGTAGAAAATAGAAATAGAAAATAGAAAATAGAAAAGACTCAATAGAAAAGTCAAGTAGGTTACCATTGGAGGGGGGAAGTCAATACTTAAAAATGGAAGTGCTCAAATGAGAAAAAGAATGGCCATAAAGCAAGTCAGGTCAAATGTAAACAGGAAATTAAGAGGGCTAAAAAAGAACTTGAGGAGCACCTTGGAATGGATGTTTATGCTGACAGCAAAAAAGTTATGTAAATACTCAAAGGCAGGAACTATTAGGAATTGTGAGATGGTTGGATGACCAAGGTGTGAAAAGGACATATAGGAATGAAAAAGCCATGGCAGAGAAGCTCAGTTAATTCTTTGCTTTTCTTTTTGCTGATGAAGATGGTGGGGAGATGCCTGCTCTCAGCCCACTCTGTGTAGCAGATAGGTCAGAGAAGCTAGCTTGATATAAGGTACACCAACAGTAAGCATTAGATGAAATGAGTAAGTTAATGTTAACAAGTCACCAGAACTAGTTGATGTTCACCTGGGAGTCTGGTGGGAATGTGGGTGTGCAACATATCCCAGACCTTGGCCAGCAATGCTGCAACGCTGCACCGGCATGGACGCGGTCTGCCAGGGTAAGTCCCATCTACAAATACAGCCCAGAAGAGATTCTGGGAACCACAGACTCGTCAGCTTCCCTCGCCCCCCTGGTAAGAGGGACTCTGTTTTAGAAAACAGGATCTCAGAGCATGGGATGAACACAATCAGCTGGGAAAGAGCCAGCATGGCTTCTGTAATGGAAAACCTCTGCTCCAGCCTGCTGGACCTCTGTGGGGGTGTCAATAAGCACGTGGTTAAAGGACATCCAGTCAGCTTCATACACTTGGATTTTCAAAAAGTCTTTTACAAGTTTCCACATCAAAGCTGTTTAAAGATGCTGAGCTACCTTGAAGGAAAGCTCCTTCTGTGGATTTAAAGGATAGAAAGGAAAGGGTTAGCTTAATGGCAACTTCTGAGGATAGACTGCTGAATGGCTCACCTAAGAACCAGTGCTGAGATCAGTTTTTTTCAATGTCTTCATCAATTCCCTGGAAAAGGAACACTGAAATCTCTAAAATTGTGGAGGTAATGAGAATCTTTCCAGTAGCAAAATGCCAGCCTGATGGCAAGGACCTTGTAAAACTGTGTGTCTGTGTGGTGGGAGTGGGGACAGATGAGCTTCAGGGTAGATAAATATATGTTATGCATCTAGGGGGAAAATAATCTAATCCCCCATGTACATGACACTGAACTTGGAACCTGCGCTTATAACTCAAGAGGCATCTTGGAGTCATCACTGACAGTTCTCTGAAACTGGCTTTCGCTGGCTGCTGGACATTTAGCCAACAAAATATGGGGAATCATCATGAAGGAACAAGACTTTTGGCCCTAATAAATACTTTGCACAGCCACAACCATCTGAAGTACTGTGTACAGTCCTATTCACTGCATGTCAAGAAAGGGCATAGTAGAGTTGGAGAAGGTTTAGCAAAAATCAAGAGAATAAGCATCTCCCTTTGTAAGAAGACACTAACAGGGGCTGGGGCTCCAGTTTGGAGATGGGGGAGGTTATTCACAGGTAACCTCTGAAACTTACCACAGGCAGCTGTTCATGGACCATAAAAAGATGCTAAAGGCAATAAGCAGGAATGGGTCTTCAACACTGCTATTAAAAAAGTATGACTGCTGAGGAAATATGAGGAGAATGGATCATTGAAAATGGCCAGGCTCAGACTCTTGCTAAAGAGCGTCTCCTATTGCCTTTGCTGGAGAGAGTATTGGGCTGGATGGGCCATTGGTCTGAGTAGGCCTTCCACAACATTATGGCTGCTACTGGAAACAGGATACTAGACTAAGTGGACTTTTGGTCTGACTCAGTACAGATGTTCTTATGTTCCTAGAGAGCTGGAAAATTGAATCGGCCGCACCTCGAATACTGTGTTCAGTTTTGGGCCCTCCACTACAAGAGAGACATTGAGGTGCTGGAGCATGTCCAGAGAAGGGCAACAAAGCTGGTGAAGGGTCTAGAGCACAAGTCTTCTGAGGAGCGGCTGAGGGAACTGGGGTTGTTTAGCCTGGAGAAAAGGAGACTGAGGGGAGACCTTATCGCTTTCTACAACTACCTGAAAGGAGGCTGTAGAGAGGTGGGGGTCGGTCTCTTCTCCCAGGTAACAAGTGATAGGACAAGAGAAAATGGCCTCAAGTTGCACCAGGGGAGGTTTAGACTGGATATTAGGAAATTTTACTTCACTGAAAGGGTTATCAAGCATTGGAACAGGCTGCCTAGGGAAGTGGTTGAGTTGCCGTCCCTGGAGGTATTTAAAAGACATTTGGATGAGGTGCTTAGGGACATGGTGTAGTGGTGGTCTTGGTAGTGTTAGGTTTACGGTTGAACTCGATGATCTTAAAGGTCTTTTCCAACCTATACAATTCTGTGATTCTGTGATTCTGTGAAAAAAAAACATGCAAAAGCCCTTGTCCAGGTAAGACAGATCTGAACAAACCAAACTATTTCTTACTGGGGACTACCAGAAAGCAATGCTGTGACTTGCTGCTCTGAAGAGATGGGCAACTGAAGAAAAGCTCAGAAGAGGTGAATGTGCACTGTGTTTGTTTGTGAGACTCTAGCCCTACAGCCACCTTCATCAAGTATGGCCAGGTTGGAGGGCTGAGTCAAAAACCAAAGCAGTGGATGAAAACATCAATTGCCCCAACTTTATGAATGAGCCTGAGAGAGTCAAACTCAACTTCACCACAGTCAGGCAAGGGAGGATGTAACACCTGAGTCACCTGCCTATAAGACAATCATCATTATTCAGCTGTTTCTAAGACAGACATTGGACACTAATGTAAGGTACTGAGAAGGGGGAGGAACCAGACTTACAGATCTCTGACCTGCGTTACAAGGTACGAACAAAAAGACTGTCTTTGCCTTAGTGAGCAGGAGTCTAAAACAGGACACAACAGGGAGCAACACAGGTGTGGAGGAGTATAAGAAAACTGTAGGCTAGCACAAGCAGTTGTCCTTAGAAACCTTCAAAAAATAGATCTATTTTCCTGGTCTTACCTCCTTGGAGATGTGAACTGAAAGTGCTTATAGGATACAGACTAAACTACTGGGCTGGGGGAAGGGAAGTCTGTGGCAAGCAAGTTCAGGGGAACCCACTTTCATGAAAAGATAACGAGAAAAGTATATGAAGGAAGTACACTTAAGAAACTGAAGCCAAAGGTGACTGGAGCCTAGTGATACTCAAGGCGTGCAGGACACGAGGGAAGGAAGGCTAGTGAGAGTCCAGCAAGGTCAGCATTAGCTGAATAGTTCACTTCCAGCCTGAACTAGAAACACCAGAAGGGGAAGCAAAAATTATTTGTAGTAAGATACTTATATTTTAGTACCCTTAATTTTTCCCTAATACAGGCATTTGACCACCATTTTCCCATCTTTATGACAGGTATTGACAACATGAATAACAACAATGTGCAACTTGGTATGTTGGGTAGGCTTGGAAGAAGCTAAACTTACCACCCCACTCAGTCAAAAGGGTACCCTCAGGATTTCATCTGCTTACTCTGCAGTTACCAAATAGGTGTGGAGGAAGAATTGATGTGAAGGAGAACTGGGCAGCTGTTGCAGAAAAGGAAATGGTCTTAAGTGCAACTGCAACAGTAGAGCAGTTGTGTGAGTTCAGAGGAACCTGTGTGAGATACTCATTTTGGAGTAAGGTAAGAACACAAGTAGGAGACCTAGGAGGAAAAGAGAATCAAGGTTATACCCAAGGGTTGCATGCTACTTATACAAGCTCCTCTTCAGGCTTTTTGTGGTACCCATAGAGAAGTGCTGCCAAAGTTTGAAGTCTTGAGGCTTTTAAAAGGTTTTCCATTAATTCTGTTCTCTCCTTCAACATCTTGTGGAGTCTGGCCTCGCCTTAGAGATGATTGACATTTCCAGTTATAAACTTGAGGACTGAGGAGGAAAGCTGGCAAAAACAATGTAGTCAGCTGTTAGAGCTTTGGAGGGGTATGGGGGTAGGAAGGGAAAAGAGTGGGGGCTGCTCCTTAACTACTCCTTAAAGCTGAAGATTCATGGACTGCTTCAGCTCCAGGAGAGCGTCAGTATCTTCACAGAATCATAGAGTCATAGAATACCATGTTGGAAGGGACCTCAAAGATCATCTGGTCCAAACTTTCTTGGCAAAAGCATGGTTTAGACAAGATGGCCCAGCACACTCTCCAGCTGAATCTTAAAAGTGTCCCATGTTGGGGAATCCACCACTTCCCTGGGGAGATTATTCCAATGGTTGATTGTTCTCATTGTGAAAAATTTTCCTCTTGTGTCCAATTGGAATCTCCCCAGGAGTAACTTGTACCCATTACACCTCGTCTTTTCCATGTGACTCCTTGCAAAAAGGGAGTCTCCACCTTATTTGTAGCCAGCCTTTAAATACTGGAACATGGTGACAAGGTCTCCCCTAAGCCTTCTTTTCTCAAGGCTGAACAAATCCAGTTCTCTCAGCCTTTCCTCATATGGCAGGCTTCCCAGTCCTTTGATCATCTTTGTGGCCCTTCTGTGGACCCTCTCTAGCCTGTCCACATCTTTTTTGCATAGCGGGGACCAAAACTGAACACAGTATTCCAGGTGTGGCCTGGCAAGCGCTGAGTAGAGTGGGATAATGCTTCTTTATCTCTGCTGGTGATGCCCTTGTCGATGCAGCCCAGCATCCCATTGGCTTTCTTTGCTGCAGCAGCACACTGTTCACTCATATTGAGCTTGTTGTCCACCAGGACTCCCAGGTCCCTTTCCACAGAGCTGCTCCCCAGCTGGGTAGATCCCAGCTGATGCTGCACTCCTGGATTATGTTTTCCAGGTGCAAGACCTTACACTTGTCCTTGTTGAACTTCATAAGGTTCTTGTTAGCCCGCTCTTCCAGCTTATCCAGGTCTTCCCACAGGGTGGGTCTCCCTTCCCAAGTATCCACTTCCCCACTCAGTTTGGTATCATCAGCAAACTTCATCAGGGTACACTTGATCCCATCATCCAGATCACTTATTAAACAGTGTTGGGCCCAATATCGACCCCTGGGGGACCCCACTTATGATGGGTTGCCAGGTTGAAAAGGAGCTATTTACCACCACCCTCTGGGTGCAGCCTGTCAGCCAGTTCCCCACCCAGTTCCCCACTTGTCTAGACCATAACGTATCAGTTTCTCAAGGAGGAGGCTGTGGGAAACGATATCAAAAGCCTTGGAGAAATCCAGGTGCACAATGTCCACCGCTCACCCCACATCAACTGAGCAGATTACTTGGGCAACCTGCAAGTCCAGGGATGCAGTTAATGTATTTTAAAGAATATAAATTTCAACAGGACAGATTAGTCCATTAAGACAAGAGCATGGAGTTCTTCCCATTAAAAAGGAAAGCAATCAAAACCTGAAGTTTGGACTCGTCATTCAAGCTGCAGTACCAATGCACTTTGAAGTAGACTGTAGTAAGAAAATTAATATCTTTGGGGCAGCAGAGAGAGGGACAGTTAATAAAAGCTCTTGCTCCATCCTTTGCAGAGAAGCTTAAAAATACAATCCATATGTATCCTGGAGGTCCCTACTGGGAGACCTCCAGGACCCCTGAGGGTTGGATTTGCCTCCTTTTGCTGTAGGGGAGGGTTTGGTATTCCAGACAGCAGGGACTGAGATAAGACTCGTGACTCCTATGAAAACCTGCTTCTGTGACACTGGGGTCTCCTCTGTTCTTCCTGGCTTTTTTCAGTGCCATGTAAAAGGAAAGAAGTTAATCCAACTATGCATGAAAATATTTTAAAGGGTTCTTGCAACTTTTCTGCCGTATTTCCCTTTTCTCCCAATTTAAAAAAAAAAAAAAAAAGGATTTGGTGAGTGGAGAAGGTGGTACAGAGCTGCTATTGCCAGCACACGCCTAGAACCAACCGCCACCAAGACAGAGAACATCAGGTGCATCATTGGTCTGTGCAATGTCAACTTTTATTAGTCTGTACAGTAATGTGAGAAAGACGAAAGCAATCTTTTGTAGTCTCTCTTCTGAAAGGATTGAACCTCTTCCAGTGCTGCAGTTATGTATTTTAAAGAATATAAAGTTCAACAGGACAGATTAGTCCATTAAGACAAGAGCATGGAGTTCTTCCCATTAAAAAGGAAAACAATCAAAACCTGAAGTTTGGACTCACCATTCAAGCTGCAGTACCAATGCACTTTAAAGTAGACTGTAGTAAGAAAATTAGTATTCCTCTCCCTTGCCTTGGCACTACTCCAATTGCATATTAAGCCTGTGGGCTTTTAAAGAACAGAATTTCCACATAAATATACATCACATGTAATTCAGTATGTGAAATTGGTTCTTCTGATTAACATATTAATTTTAGCCCCGTTGATCAATGATCATGTCCCTTGCCATTCTGCATTATGTGTCACTCTCCCAGGGATGTTTGCTTGCCAAAAGCAGCCATCAGTAAGCAAAATGCTGCTAAAATGCTGCAAAATGTCTTGTGCTTTTGTTCTTGACTTCAGCCCAGATCTTGTAAGAGGAGACTTTTCAGTGGGGTTGAGGGGATTTCCTGTTGATCCCAAGGATAAGCAGGCCCTAGGCTGGATGGAGCCATTTCTCCAGTACTTCTTGGTTTCCCCTTCCCAAAACTGTCCGCATACTGTCTTACACCTCTAGAAATGATGCAGAGGAAAAGTTAAGGCAGTGGACAAAGCTCTACTGCTGAGTATGGAGCCTGCTTATCTGCCCCAATAATGGAAGACGCTGTCAAGGATCGCAAGTGCAGTACATATGAAATGGCACTGGCAAAAGGGAACACCTAGGCACTCAGTCCACAACGTTGTGCCTACTGTGATAAGGTATTTAGCACAATTCCCATTCACAAATAATTCATGCTGATCAGCATCACTCTTGATGTTCTGCATGCTGCTCTTCCTCCATTCAGTCATTAACTGCTTTAAGCTTGTTTAACCATGCTAATAATATGCAAAAAAGGTTTTGATTTACAGGGCTATCTTCTCAATACGAACATTTTAAAGTTCATTATCACTTACAGAATGTGGCTCCAAGTGAGATAAAAACTTCAGCTCATGAATATTGTTAATAAAGCTCTGTATGCTGATGAGCTGGACTTCTGCATTTAGAAGCCAAATAAAAAGCAAGCCTGGGTGAATCAGCATATGCTATACTACTGAGCTATCTAGATCTCATACAGTGACACTATTGACTCCTATTTAATCATACAAGATGACAGTACTGGAAGGAGATAAAAAGGAAAAAAGGTCATTTGTTAGCGGGCAACAAATCTAAAAGCTGTCGCAGTTCAGCTGGGAGGCTGGGGAAGGCGTGCTGGACAGAGAGGCTATCATTTCCTTTAAGATTACACAGGGTTTATGACTACTGGATTTGGACCATCAGGTCCGGTTTGTTATTTCTCCGACCTTGCACACAGCTCTGCTTGGAATGTGAAGGCTAACCCTTGTTTTCTCTTGGCTGAAAATCCTAGGGGCTTCACATTCAGCTAGAGCCTAAATGTGGTTGTGGACCGGCTGTAGGAGCAGAAGTGGAGCGGGGCAGATGGAGACGCTATGCGTGAAACTAGGAGGAGAGCGGGGGGAGGCAGCAGCGGCGAGTGCAGCTGCGTGGCTGCGAAGGGTCCCACGGAGCGGGTGCGGAGGGAGCGCGCGAGCCGCCTGAAGCGCGTTCCTCCGGCTCCGTGCAGGGAGCCTCAACGCTTCCCACCCATATGGCGCCTGAGCTAACATTAGAAGCATTCGGCTTGCGTGAAGTACCAGCTCGGGGAAACGTAACAAGGCTGCTCCTAACACATGTGAAGCTCTTCATCCACTTGCCCCCGCATGCCATCTGCCCAGTTCGTCACCCGTGTGAGGGCAAGCTGGGAGTAGTTCCAGGGCGAACAGCCTAGTGAAAGCAGAGAAAGCAGTGGGGAGACTCTATCCTCAAGAGTCCTGCCAGCATCGTTTGCCAGGCTGGCATCACGACTGGTATCCGTGTTTTCTGGAACACCCATCTTGATAATACTTACTGAAGATCAGTCTTCTGTTACGGTGGCAAATAGCTTGGTCTGTCAGTCGAGCACTCCTGTCCCCAGTAACATCGACATGTCAGCTGAAATGGGCAGTGTGACTGGCCTGGCTGTGTCTCTCTGCTAGCCAGAAATGCAATCACCTTGGATGAATAAAGGTGAGGGGTCTTTACCACAGTGCACAGACTTGTTTTTTTCCAGCCGTGGGTCTTTCCTTGCACGTTTTGCCTCATTCCCTCTTTTTACCTGCTTACCTCAGTGCCCTCAGGGAACATTTTCCCTTAGAAAAACTTTTGCTAACGACTCAGTGTTGTTTTCAAGCACAGGTTCAGGAAAGTCAGATCTTTTACTTTCTGCTTTCAGCCCAAAGAACTGAGACCCAGGAGATCCAGCATTGGGCAGCAGCCTCCACTGGATTCTCCCACTGCGTGTGCAATGCACATGCCTGGGTTGGAAGCAGAGATGGGATTTCCTATGCAAGCCCCTTAGCTCTGCAGGGTGCATCAGGTTTTCCCCAGGGCTGCAGGAGAGAGTATTTCCCTCTCACACGGACACTCCGCAGTGTAATGGGCTGTAATGGAAGCTGGATTTCAGTGAAAGCTGTTGAGGCACAGCACAGAAGCTCTTACACCCCTGATAAGCTGGACTGAGCTGTTTCCAGTCAGCTGGCTGCAGTTCATTTTGTGGTGGTTGACTTCTGGAGACAACTTATCCCTGCGAAAGAAATGGTTTTGCTTTTCCGTAGCTGTACTACAGACCACTGTATCACAAGTAATAGTCTGCCCTATCCTCTTGTTGCTATTGTGGGCTTTATTTGACTTTAAGGCAATTTGTGTGTTTGCTATTGGATGTGGACAGAAGTTGGCGTTTTCTGTGAGGCTGGTGTGCCATCTAAAAAGTTTTACACCTCTGGTCAAAACTGTAACAAAGTTTTGGATGTAAGAAAGCAAGTTCTGTCTCCAAGTGAGGCCCTGAACTCAACTATAGAAAAGGCAAGCAATGGTTTGTCCCTTTTGAAGCCATTCTGAGTGTACTGGGTCCTTGCAAAGATGAGTATCTTCTGTAACTGAATGGACAGGAGCCATTGTTGGAAGTAAGCTTACAGATTGCTGCCCGAGGGACTCATCCGATGACTGAATCAGCAGGGTTCTCTGTATTTTAGTCTCCAAATACAGGACTTAAGCAGACAACAGACAGCAGGAAGAGGAAAGCAATCAGGTGATAGCATGTCCCATGTTAACCAAAGGTACTGAGCAACTAAAATCCTGTTTGTTAATAATACAAATTATGTTATGCCAACCTCAAAGATCAGCTGGAGTCGGAGCCCTTCCCAAAAGCTAAGCTTTTGGGGAGAACATCCCCAGTGTTGTGTGGCCCTCCAAGCTGTAGAAGAGACCTTGGTCCCTACTGCAAGACTTATTTTTCCTTCTGCCTGGATACATTTACCTCTTTCTTGCTGTAACCTTGATCTGTAGCTGTACTCCAGCTAGGGCATGTCAGATAGGAAGATGAATAGACATGCAAGAATGCTGAGGCTTTTTGCAATATCATCACCTTGGCCAAGGAGGAAGACAGTCTTTTGAAACCTGCTGGATACTCATTCATAAATTGATGCTGTTGTATTAATGAAGGAATTCCAGTTTAGTCTTCAATGGCTCCATAAAATAGTTAGTCGTCGTACAGTACAGAGAAAAAAAGCAAAAGCCCTGTGTACATGATGACTAAGAAATAAGGGAAGCAGAGAAGTTAAAAACGAACTAAATCAAATAAATTACATCTACTTGAAAACCAGTCACAAATTCCATAGCTGGAAAATGCTGAAGTGGCTACAGTTCATATTTTTCTGAAGTATTTGGTTAGTGTATAGGAATAGCTCACCTGCTTCTTCAATGGGCTTTTAGAACATTAAGCAACTACTCTGTAAATATTATCCTCTAAAGATCCATTGGGACTCTTTTCTTGCAGGCTGCAAACCTTTACACATTCAGTATGCAGCGGTCTTGGACCACACAAAATCTCCTCCCCTTATCATACTACTTTTTTCTTTTCCTCCAAACCCATTAAGCTGTGCTGCAGATTTCATTTTTTGCTCTGATAACCTTGAGAGGTGCTGTTAGGCAACTAATGAATTAAAACAGGGAAGATAAAGATGTGTGTATTCCTGAGAATATTCTCAAGAGATTCCCTTTGAGATAGTAGCCAAGAGGAATGAATGCCTTAGTCATGCAGACCTCGGAAGCATCCCAAATGTAAGTGGTATACAGTGAAACCCCGAGAAGCAAAGATTTATTAAAGGTGCAAGGTCTTAGCAAGAAAGGAATGCTAATGAGGGAGGAAAGCCCATAAACTGCTCTTGTAACGTTGCTTTTAAACAAAAACAGAGAGCAGGATCTGATCAAGTATATTAAGGCAACCGTTGCCTTTTAATCTTCTTATGATATTTTTTTGTGTGAAGGTTTGAAAGACCTACAGGAAAGCTGTTCATAAGAGCTACTGACCATGTGGGCAGATGGGGCACAGTTAAGCTGGATGCTCCTGACACGTGATTTAATGCATTTATATGACCTTCAGTCCTAGGCACGGTGATTTCTTGCACTTGCCACTGGACATCGTACAACCTAGCCAGTCAAAACAGGATTATTTCCTCACAAGCAATGAGCCAGTGAAATATTATACAGAATAACAGAGGATTTATTTATTCTCTCTGCTTGAATGATTTGCTGTTAATAGCTGCAGCTGTCACAGATAGGCATATAAATGGGCTTGGAAGTTCAAGAGCCTGCATGCTGGAATGCCTCGCTTAAACGAGCATGCGAGAATGTGAGCTGTGATCCGCTCCTGCTGACACAAACTGCAGGAAGAAAAACATGTAAAAAGTTATTTTGCTATTAGATCTTCTTTGGTTGTTTGCTAGAGTTATCAAGGGGCTTCTTCTACTTTACTTGGAGTTCAATCTCCTGACAGGGCTGGTGTCAAGGAACAAAGCATAGATTTGGGGCTATTCTACTGACTGCTGGGAGCTAGTAGCCAGCTTGAGATGCCCTAGAAACAAGGTGATA
Source organism: Ciconia boyciana (assembly GCF_034638445.1). Classification (NCBI taxonomy): domain Eukaryota; kingdom Metazoa; phylum Chordata; class Aves; order Ciconiiformes; family Ciconiidae; genus Ciconia; species Ciconia boyciana. Next base: position 83,033,143 of record NC_132935.1, read on the forward strand.
CGAGCAACAGCAAAACAAGTGCACAGTGCAAGGGTATCTAACCATCAGTAAGAACAGGTGAATTTCCAAGCTATTCAGTGCTTGGTGACCTAAGTCCAGGCGATCTTGCCATTGAGACATGATAAATGTTTGAGGTGGGCTGACTGCAGTTTCTGGCACTAATTTCCTGTGCACATGACCCTGAGTAACTTAGGTATGCACGTACAGCTTTGGCTGTAATCCCGCCCAAAGTACCTCAGCTATTCCTAATGGCTGTACTGGGATCACTTGTTGGAGCTATGCCACATACAGAAAAAAGTGGATGATTCATGGGGCCAAAAGACCTCGTCATTTAAAATAAAACTTCAAAGGCATCTGGCTGATTTCTGTATTTAACTGCCTAGTAACAAAGAATTTGAACAGCCAGCCTATTAATTAAGAGGTAGGCACCCCCCTGCAAGCACTTAAACAGTCCAATCAGTTACCTGCAAAGCACCTGCTCTCAGGAGAGGACTCTCTGCTTCAGATTACAACTGAAGGTAGGTGCCCAGACCCTGGGGCAAAGTGAGATGTTGCATTAGATCCTGTTGATTAGTTCTTGGTAGCTCCTTGCTAGAAAATTGTGTGGCCAACAGCTGAGCCACCTAGTCCTCTCTTTGTGCTCTGTAAATGGCTAGGGGACTAAGCCATGGTTGTACTGCTCCTCCCCTCTCCTATGAAATGCTGGTTTTCTGTCAGGAACTGTGTTGCAGGAAGAACCATGATGACTTAGGTGTTGGAAGAGTCAAGGACAAACTTAACCATAACGTGCTCTCTCTCATGCAGCTATGGCAGGCATGGCTGAGCTAAGCAGACAAGTAAGCAAACAAAAATAGACTGGACAATGAACTACGGGGCTTCTACCAACACCAGTCAGCCAATCTCTAAAGCCTTCAAGGATAACAGACAGAGCTCTGCACCTTACAGGTCACTTTTTCCTTCTCTGTGGGACAATGAACTTTCTACTGGCAGGAAAGCAGATGCAGCTGACAAGTGTCCTATATTAAAGATGAAGAAAGACGATGCCATTTACCAGGCACGTGGATGTGGGATCAAGTTACCATACACCATTTGAATAAAAATAACAGTCCAGGTTTATCCTTGGTCTATGGCCAGTTTAAGGTAATTTCAGTTGGTAACGCTTAACACTTAGTGGAAAAAAACCTTGAAACAATTCTTCATCTGCTGTATTTTGAAAGCATGCACTTCATCAGTACAGTTTAGTTAAAATATGGTGACTTGAATGGCAGGATTTATTGAAATACCATGATTGCAAGGAATTAAGTAAGCTAGGTATGACTTCACCTATGAAAGATGTCAGAAAATATCTGGATTTTGGAACACTTCAGTGAATATTTTATCAAGATTTTCAGTGCATATTACGTAAGCAAACACATAGTTGCCCTACCTGTTAAGGCGTTAGTGGTGGTTAGCGTAGCAGAATTGTACAAGACCAAAGGCAGATCTTGCCCAGGAAAGCCAGATTGCTTTCACATCTGTAAAAAGCAGAAGTTTAAGGGTGGAAAGCTACCCAAGCCAGAAAAAAAGAAGCCAACATAGCTATAGATGACTGTATAAACCTTGCCAAATCATTAACAGGCATTGGCAGGGATAGGAAATGTGAAATTGTTTTTGCGTGGTAGGATTTGGTCGAGGTGGAGCAATGTCAGGCAAATTGGCCTTGAGGTTTACAAGCATACCCTCTTTTCTAGCTTAAAAGAACCACAAATCACAGAGGAAACCGAAGCAAAGACACCACACTCGGGCCTCAGCTGGTACTTGGTGCTGCACCTGTGTGTGCTGCAGAGGCTGAAATCCTCTCTGGAGCACTGCAGCCTGTGTGCCACAGGATGTACACTCAGGAAGACTCCTTTTTCCTTCCCAGCTTGCTAGAAAATGTCCCCAGAGCTACGTGCACGCCTATCCTGCAGCACTCTTACACGTCTGAGGTGCTTGGTTTACCCATTTGTTGTAGAAACGCAGCTTCTATTGGTGTTGTGGCTGCTAAGTCACCACTCAGCAAGTGGTCTGGTGACTACTTACTGAGCCACTTAGTTTTGTAAACTTCTAGCTGGATCTTCCAGGCATGCTTTAATTATTAAATAAAAAGTTCTCATTGAGCTGGCAGAATAAAGAAGGAATTGTTCCAAGGAGAAATGTATCTTGCTACAAATTTCATTTTGTAAAACATTAGGTTATTCTTTGTGGCCTCTAGAGCTTGTAAGAAATGTGAATATTTTGTTGTTTTCCCTCTTTAACCGATAGCACTTGCTGCTGCTAATTCTGTTATTCAGGTTATTGATTGTCAGTAATTCCTACCCAGACCTGTTTCCTGAAGATCCTTCAAGAAAGGAATGTCAAGGTATGAGGTCATCTGAAGATGTGAATATGCACTTCTTCTGAGTCCTGGTACACATTCACTTTTGTCTATTAACATAGGATGCAGGATTCCAAGGTTATGGAATTGACCACTGTACATTCTCGGCAAAGATAAAAAAGTTGAAAAAATAAATCCAATAAAGTGGGAAGCAAATACAACTCCAACACAACAAGTGTAATGAATGATAGAAAATGTCTCAATGTTAGACAACCCTTTTTCCTGCGTCAGAGAACTGTACAAAGACATAAATGTTTGTTTGGTAATGTCATTATATAAAAACCTGTTTAATGATGCCTTTTTGCTTTCAGGAAGAGTCACATAACTTTACACTGGGAAGTGCTGACTACTCTTAGAGGAGAGTGATTCTGACTCCCTTCCTGGCTCAGCTAGCATTTATTACTCTGCTTTTAGTCTGGTACCCTAGACACGTGCAGAAATCCTTGACACAGAACTGGCTACAGATCTCCTGTTTCTGCTTCTATTGCTCCCGAACTGCCTGGCTGCTGCATCTTACGCAGGGTAGTTTGGGACATAGTGGGAGAGACAACAGAAATTTCCTCTGGGTCAGATTCCTGAAAAGAGATGGTTTGGCTTGCTCTGACACACGAAGTGCCATCAGTTGGTCATCTTAACTATCCAGGCTCCTCCGATGGCTGAGGATTCAGGATTTGATGACAGTCTGGTGACTGCTATTCTCCAGCTGCGGTATGGTAGTCAGTTGGACTACAGCAATTAACCACTAAGATTCAAAGCTTTTAAGATTTATTTTTAATTTTCAGTCGGATGTGCCTAAAGCTTATCTCTAACCTCTCATCTATTACAGGTCATAACAGTATAAACCCACTTGGGTCTCTGAAGTGCAGTTTTCCACCAGCAGCTTTATGCAGATAGTGTGGAGGAAGATGACCAAACCCATGAGCAGATGAAACCCATTAGCACAGGATGCCTCCATTTTAATAGATCAAAAATAACTCTTAAAAGTTGTTGCAAAGAATCTCACTGAGAAGCATCAGATGTTAGCTGGGCAATGGTCCAACTCCTTTACGTTTCAGGCCCTCTGCCTTGTGGAAACCAATTAGGGATCAATAATGCACTCTTAAAGGGAATGCTCACTTTAAATAGATCTTTGCTTGTTGACTTGCAGCTTCAACATAATAAGCTGTTAGGATGTCTTACATATCTGACTCTCCTGCGTCTCTGCCACTCTACGTCCCGTATGCTTCTCTCCCTTTCCTAGCCCCTCCCTTCCAGATAATGGGTACATGTTTTTCCCTCTAGTACCACTTGGGTTGCTTTTAGATAACTTAAGTGTACAAAACAGAACTACTTCCAAAAGGAGACAGCAGATGTACCCTATCAGCTTTGCCAATTCTTTCATTCTGCTGATTCATTCTGCAATGCCTGACGCAGCACTGGGACCACTTTAACATTCAGCTATTACTGGAGGGACAGGCAGGCAGAACCCCAACCTTGTCCAAAATGGGATATCTTTTCTACGCTTCTTCCCAGCCTTTCCTACTATGGATGCACCAGCTTCAGAAGGGATCATCTGGTAACAGCACATGCACTGAATTACCATCATATCAGGAAATTCTTGCCCCAGAGTAGCCACTATATCCAGAGACTGTCTCAAATCTACTTGGTTGCCTCTAGACTTTATTTTCCTCTCATTCTGATCATGAGAGCCAGAAAATGAGAGGTCAGAGCAGGGGAGCACAAGTGCAAGGTCATAGCTGGAAACATAGCTCCTGGATGGGAACCGTCATCGTTTGGAATTCCTTTAGGAAACAAAAAACTGCCCTCAGCTATACTTCATACAATCTTTAGGATTTAGGCTAGGGGAGGTAAAAAACTAAGCTGTAACACTGTGAAGCGTGTTTAATAAAAATACTCTCAGATGCTTTGACATAGCTGGAGTTACCTACAAGCTGTGCAGACTGTAGCACTGTTGAATACCGTAGACAATCTGCATACTTGTTCTAGCTACCCTTTGCTAGCAATGCCCTCCCTGGACCTACATAAAGATATTAATAGCAATTCATCTCACAGAAGTCTAGTACTAATCTTAACCCATGTTAGTGGTGAGCTTTGCCTTCTCACCCTACCGGTATTCCACATGAATGTACTTTTACTAGACGATTTATTTTCATAGCAAACACAATTCCGGGAAAAGCTTTCCTATGCCCTCTGCTGGTTTTCCAAGGCACCCATTTTCAGCCTAGAGTTAAAACTCTTCCTTTAAAATACCAGTAGGTTTCCATACCTCTCCTCCATTTTCTTCTGACTGAAACTGCAGTAAGACATATGGGACAGAATCACAGGTGTGTGGTATACAAATTGCCTCCTTCAGCTTCCCTGTGACTTGCCAAATGACTACCAATTTTAATTTTTGCTTACTTGCATTTCTTTCTGAACTAGACAGTTCAGGAAATTCAGGCAATCCCCATCTTTTCATAAGCAGCAGGCTTCATAAGAGCAAGTCTGCACAGAGAAGAGGAGTTTCCTTTGTTTGCCCTTTCATGTTGAGGAGAGCAGCAAACTCCATGCACCTTCAGCCTGAACCTTATGGCCCAAAGTCACCTGTCATTGGATCAGTTATCTCCTTGTATTTCTGCCTTCACTGCCAAGACTGCTTTAACACCTACCTGTAAGACTTTAGCAACTGTATTAGGTTATGCCCAAGACTCTTCCAGGATAATTGTCCTGTCCTTAATGTAAGTTTTGGATATTCCACAAGTGTTTTCCAAAAGCTCCAGACTGAATACCGCTCTGATGCTCACTGCCGACTCAAAGCCAGTTCATCAGGCTTCAACTTAAGATTCTGGTTAAGAAGTCTAACCCTTCTATTTCTACATTGTTGTGGCATTTCATTTTCCTCTATGTGTAAAGACAATCTAACTCGTTCTTAAGCTTAAGACCCTGTCCTGGTTTCAGCTGAGATAGCATTTATTTTCTTTATAGTGGCTGGTATGGGGCTGTTTTGGATTTGTGCTGAGAACAGTGTTGATAACACAGAGATGGTTTAGTTGTTGCTGCACTAGTCAAGGACTTTTCAGCTTCCCATGCTCTGGCAGGTGCACAAGAAGCTGGGAGGGGACACAGCCAGGATAGTTGATCCAGACTGACCAAAGGGCTATTCCATACCACATGACGTCATGCTCAGTATATAAAGCTGGGAAAGCAGAAGGAAGGGGTGATGGCGTTTGGAGTGATGGCGTTTGTCTTCCCAAGTAACCACTACGCATGATGGAGCCCTGCTTTCCTGGAGATGGCTGAACACCTGCCTGCCCATGGGAAGTAGTGAAGGAATTCATTGCTTTGCTTGCGTGCGCGGCTTTTGCTTTCCCTATTAAACGGTCTTTATCTCAACCCATGAGTTTTCTTACTTTTGCTCTTCCGATTCTCTCCCCCATCCCACCAGGGGGGAGTGAGCGAGCGGCTGCGTGGTGCTTAGTTGCCAGCTGGGACTAAACCACAACAGACCCTTTGATAGTAATCTCTAACTTCAAAGAAAAAGATACGAGCAGTTCCCAAGGGCCAGATGCTGAGGCTTGACAAATACAAGTAGGATATACCCTCCATGCTAGAAATCCATACCATAATTGCAAGCTGGGCAAGGCTATGAGTGTAATAAAGGATATGACGTCTTAAGATTCACATGGCTTGAGCCACATAGCTGAGACTAGATCTCTTACTTCTAACTTTGAAAGTAAAGCCCAATGACCCAGAGCAAACCCTCTAGAATAAATGCAAATGTGAGCTAGATGCAGCTATGGATACACAATGGCAGTAACTCTGCCTTGCCAGGAAAAAAGGAGGTACTAATTTATCAATGCAACTTTAGTTTAAGATTTTGGATGTGAACACAGCCTTTCTTTAAAATTCTCTCTGCTTCAGTTTTCCCTTCACTCAAATCTGTACCTTTTTACATGTGTTAGTCACTTCACTTAGTAAATGCTGTGGCAAATCTATAGCCTGCATTACTGATCAAGTTCTGTCTTCTCAGTAAAAGCAGGAACAGCAAAAAACTTCCAAGGTAGCAAAACTTACTAAAAAAAGAAAAAAACAAAAAGCAAAACATCACGGACAAATCCACAAAACAAAAATACATAGCATGCACCTCCACTGTGAAATGATCACTTTCCTAAGAGTCCCATAAATATACCACTCTTTCAGAAGCGCTGACATGCCAACAGTACTACTTTTTCTGAACTTACTTCTTAGGGAGACTTTAGTGGATTATTTTAAGAGGTCAAAATACAGTGTTAATTGACAAAGTCTCCCCCTACCATTCCCAGAGATATTATGCACACACCATCCCCAGGAGAGGAAGAAAACATATTAAAACTACGCCAATGAAAGCCACTACTAGGGAATCCAGAGTAATCCTAAAATGCAGTAGTGCAACTTGACTGTAACCAGCTGCAGCTGCCTTCACAATGAATGGACAGGCAAACCAATAGCGATTTTCCTGTGGCATACACTCAGTGTCCAGCACACTACAGCCTGGGGCTTCATGAGCTAGCCTACACTTTTGTGTGTAAGTGCCCACCTCCTTATGTGAAGGTCAGAAGAACTGGCAATGTCTCAGAAGCTTTTAACATCCACAACACCAGGACCAACACTAGTGCTGCTGCCTCAGGTCTTTAACAAGCAGGTTTTCTCTACACCTGCCTTAACAGTTGACTTGCCTAAGTGGGAGAGCGTGCCTCCCATTCTAGCCAATACACGTCTTGGGTGACTTTCCTTCAGCAAGATCATACAAAACACCAGTACTCAACAGGAACAACAAAAGCTGTCATAAATAGTAACTTCAGAATTTTAATCAGAAAATCTTTAACAGATCATCAGAAATTTTGATTGACATTCATCTAAATGTTATGGTAATTTTGAGCAGTTTTTAGGTAATGAAAATTCATTAAATTAAACATAAGACAACTGCACTGTAAATTATTAATCCAGCTCTACGCTGGTGCATTAAGCAAGTACAGTCAACTTCTGAGGACAATATTAATACTGGACTTATGTTTTCCATCAGTGCATTTCTTGAAACAATTATCACTGAACCTTCCCAGAATCTCTGCTCTCAAATTGTCACCTCAATAGTGCCAGCTAGAAGTCCAAACCACCCAGCTAACTTACATCTGGCACCAGAAGTGAAAACCTTCAATTCAGTCCATCCCTTAGATCTAGGATCTTATCTTGGCCTCAAACATTTTGCAGAACTGGAAACTGAAGATATTCAGACAAATGAGGATGTCCGCTGCCCCACAGAAATGGATTGCAGAGAGATGGGTAGCAAGACTATGCATGCATCTTTAGTCATAGCCATGACTACTTTGCCACATATTCCATTAAAGATATTTTATTTTTTAAGTTAGGCCAACCATAATTTCACTGGAAGAGACAAGCTCCCTGCTCTTCTTCTCATAGACAGGAAGGCATACCAGCATACACATCCCATTTGATAGGTACCAAGTCCATTTTAATAACAGAATCCTCGACCCAGAAACCATTAAATCGCCCTTCCCAAAACCAGTTGCATGCAGCTGTCTTGGGAACTCAGAATCTGACTTGCACCCGGAAATGCATTTGCTTCGTAGCATTGTTACTCATTCCTGTCTTGAGCATCCACTTTGACTTCATCCTCTGCAGGTACTGCATATCACGCTGCTGAGCAAAGACTGCCCCTTCAGGGAGAGAGGAGGAAGAGAAAGAGGGATAAGTGTCTGTAAGCTTACTTACTAGTTATAGGCAAACCAGCTAATCTGTCCATTTACATCAGCAGTTAGCTATATGTTTTCCTTCCCATACTGGCACACTTTTCACTTTTCTCTTGGGAAAGGCCAGTTCCCTCTGTGAATACCCATGACTGTGATTAAGGGAAAAGGTTGTTTTGCATTCTAATGTGCGATTCAAAAGTGGATATAGATCACATCACTGCTCCCCAACTGGAAAAGCATTCTGTCAAAGAATGGTTTATGTTACATTATTAAATAGCAAGAGTAGTGGTTTTGACAGGCAGAAACCAACAAATCTTAGGAAGTCACCAAATATCACAAACACATGCTAATGAACTGAAGGTCTTGCACAGAACCTGCAATGGAGTTTAGACACAAACAACTTCCTATAACTTATTCTGCCTGGATGTCAGGAATGAAAGGGCACTGAGTGGAACACAAACTACTGCATAAAATCCCACAAATGTGAAACAAACTCGACTTATTTAACTGTAGAGTGATGACATCCTAGAACATCCTCCTCTGCAAAAACCTCGCATTGTCACATACCTGTCTGACTTGTCCAGCCCAAAGCTCTGTACTGCTGCAACACCCGACCCACTGCTTTCTTATTTCTCGCAACAGCCACCGTTCTTGACAGACCGAACCGTTGCTTGTAGTATCTCATTAAAGAACGATGACCCACTCTTGCACCTGTTCAGAGGAGGGGACATCTTATTATGCATAACGAAACAGCTTCTGAAATGCAGTATTGAGGCATATTGTGAAAACTGTGGAAAATCCCTATGCTGAGAAATGCTTTTATAAGGCCCAGAACCTTAAAAACTTTAGGACTATTAGGAACTTAATGAAATTACTGTAAGAGCTGCTGTACTACACTCTGTCTTGTAGAAAAGAAAACAGAGTGCTGTTGTTCAAGAGGACCTTAGCTCAGACAACGAACAGGCAGTTATCAGAAAATAAAATTTTAATTAGGGGAACAAGCAGAGAGGCGATGTTTTTCCAAGTAACCAGGCAAGTAACTTGCTGACATTCAGGAAGTCTTCTGTAACTGCATAGTTGGCAGCACTTTTCAGAATGAAAGGGCTGAGGTCCCCTCACACAACCACCACCAAAACAAAAAAAAAAGCAAGCAAGAGTGCCAAATGCTATACAAGGCAAGAGTAAGGGTGTTTAAATAAATTAATTTTACTGAACTAGTTTACTAAATTAGTTACCAGCTGCCTCTCTGCAAAAAACCTACACTAGATAAACTAAGTTACAGCCTCTCCAAGTTGCACTAAAACAAGATATGGAAACTCTTGGAGTATACCATGAGAGTCACATGTCAATGAAGAGGTAAAATGGCCAAAGGAACCCCCTGCCCCAGTCCACATATACATTAATGCTGAAGAAGTTGAACTACTTGGTAGTTCAACTACCAAGTTGAAAATAATGGAAGGTGAGGACAAAACCCCAAAGACACTTAGATGCAAAATTACTTCCTCCCTTGCCAAAGGAAAACACAATGATGACATATGCCGCAGGTAGTGGCTGCAGCTATGAGAAATGCAGAGAAAGTACGTTGTAACACAAATCCTGTGCCTACCTGAAGGAAGGATCAGTTCCATGGTGTCATCATCATAATCCAACTCTCTCTCTGCTGGGCGCTCCCCAGGCACCTCCACATCTTCTCCATCCTTGTGATCAGGGTAACTGCTCCTGTGGAAGAGTAGCAGTACATGGTTTATACAGGGTGAGCAGCCACAGCTATCCAGACCCATTACACAGAAGAACCACCGTGCACAGCTACAGCAAGCCACAAACATTGTCACATTTCACCTACCTCAGTTTGAGCGTTCTTCCCAGTAGCACCCTGCCCTGAACAGAGGCTGAAGACAAGGACCACCCTTCCTCCACCCGGTTCTATAACTCAGCATGGTTCTGCTGCTGCACACTTAACAGCAACTTATGGCGAAAAGCCACCACTGTGCAGCCCACCAGCTCTGCACAGCTTCTGAAAGAGTGCTCCAAGAAGCTCCACTAAATCCACCTGTCACTATAGGAGGTATTTCTGACCAAAATGAACACAGTTTAGGGTAAGTTCCAGGAAGTTCAACAAGAGGCCTCTAAATCATAGCAGTCCTGTTTAACTCCGGCTACTTTAAAAAAAACAAAATCCACAGTAGGTATTAAGTGCACAATCAGCCTAAAAGGTAATGGAAGAGACAGTTATGCCCTTTTATGGTCTTTGCTGGTGCACTGAAATCTAAGCTCAGTAACAGCAAACATACAAAATAGAATTCAAAATATTGTCACGTAGGACTGGTATTAGTGGTCACAGGAAGGAGACAGGAACCAATCATGTTGTTATGCTTACCTAGAAAAGTGGGGAACCAGCTATGCAAAATAAGCATCAGAACCAGAAACAGGACTAAATTTTAAGAATGAATAATAGTTTCTGATGTAATATTCAACTGTCCTTTTGTCTGTCCCCATCTGTGCTCCACTCAAAGAAAAGCATCCTCACCTAAAATCATAGAAGTCTGCAAATTCCAGGGCAGCATCTCCATCTGTGAAGAGTTTGCAGTGGCTTTTATCATTCATGTGAGCCTGTACCGCTTCTGTAGAGTAGAAGGATTTCCCTTTTTCATTGCACCAGATGCAGATTTTCCCAATGCCAACTTTCTCTCCTGCAGAAAACACTGACACTTCAGTTGGTATGAATAGAGCCTCCCTAGTCAATAATTAACATTTCTGTGATGCAGGCTTCCCAGCTTGCAGGCAGAGAGACCAAGGGAGAGCCTCGAGCCCTTCATTTCCAAAAAAGCCCTGCTGTTCCTATGCCTTGACCGTATGGCTCCACCAGGGACAAGTCTGTGCATTTAAAGATTTCACATGACAAGGTATGGATCATTATGTATTCTCAACAACAAATTTCATACTTCCAATACAGTTTTCTATCTGATACTCCAAAATTATTTTATTCTCATCATTATTTGTAGACTTCAAGGAAGATACATTTTTTCTAGCTTTTAGCTCTCACAAGTATTGGAAACTGACGAGGCAAATACTTGGGACTCATTAGTAGGATAAGACAGTTCATATGAACACTTTAGCAATAGAGTTTTGTCCTAAATTTCATGTTAGCTGAACAACTTTCTCAACATTAGAAAACTACGTGAGACCTACAGGGTACATGACCACATGTTTGCTCAGTGGGGTTTTGTCTCACTCTCCCCAGAAAGCCTGTGGTCCTGTTCATGATCAAAATACTGAACTAGACAGCACTCAGATTTTACAGAAAAAAAACCCAAAAACATTTGAAGTCATATCCAAGTGAAAATAAAGCAATAACAGTATACAGTTATCCTGATGAAAAATCAGAGAACATTTACAGGCATACCCAGGTACTTGATTAGTCCTCTGAGATCCACAAGGTACTCTATGTCTGGAATGAAGAAGCTGTGAGCTTTTGTCATATGTGCCACATTTTTTGTGAGAGATCTTGAATGGTGGGGACAGAACAAGCAGTCCGTGACTGGTATGGCCCCAACAGCAGGAGTGCTTTCAGCTTCTGCCTGCTCCTCCTCGTCTTCTCCCACACTTTCCATCTCTTCTTCAGAGCCTATGTCTTCATCAGAATCCATATCTTCCCAGTCTTTTAAAGGAAGTTTAAAGAAATATTTATTTATAAGATTACTTCTCCCAAGCAAAACAAGTCCCAATTAAGTTAGAAAAAGTTATCATAGAAAATATTGCATTTTCTATTCTTACAGCTAAGTGCCACACAGTTACTACCAGGTGCAAGAACATACCATTGCCAGTAAAACATATTTCTTTAAGATGCACAGCAAAGCTCAAGTCTGCTCATAAAAAAGTTGGCAGATCCGATATTTTTTCCCCTCCATTTTCTCAACTATTAACACTTTATTGCTGTTTCAAAGCCTTAAATTGAATTCACCACAGCACAAGAACACATGCATGGCTCATTAAAAATAATACAACTCTGTCAGAATCATGAAAATACTCATTTCCAGCAGTGACTCAGCAGTGAGGGAAAACACACTCCTGTTCACACATACATCATTAACAACAGAGAAGAACAAAGCCAGCTGTCACAAATATACTATGTTACATTATATGTTAGTATACACCAACATATACTAACAATTTTACACATTTGCAAGATTACTGCAGAGCTCATTAATGGATAGATGAACCAGCATTCTGTTTATACTGCTAGAGGGGTCTAGAAACCTTTTTTAAGTTCAGATCTGTGGCAGTGAGCATTTCCCAGTACTATTCCTACTGGTCCCCTTCCAACTGCCAGGCGCACAGGGAACACGGTGCTCCCCAGTGTTGTAGGCTGCTAATTAGGTATCTTTGCTATAGGATATAGTTCAATAATTTTAAAAGCCTGACACTGAATTAACAGGACTTGTAGGAAACATTCCTGGACAAACACTTAAAAGGAAAATTAACATTCAGAAACCTACTGAGATTTTAGCATTACAATTTATGACTAACACATCAATACAGAAGAGGTGCAAGTTGGCTCCTTCTTTAGATGTTAAGATGCATGTTCAGAGGTATACGTTTCTTCTCCTGTAGAACACAGATTCCCTGAATTGCAACTGAAATTTCACCAGCATAAAACTGCTGTAACAGATGTAATAATGTCATGACACAATGGTTTCAGTAATGAAGCTGGCATAGTATGGCCCCACTTCATTCATACCTGTCCCCTTGCTGCAGTTTAATCACCCCACTCAACAGCTCCGATAGCGCAGCTCCAAATGCATCTATAAATTACGGCACTGAAAGCATCCAGGTAAAAAATAACCTTCTTCTGGGAATTCTGAAACTCTGACCTTTTCAGTTGTCCACTTTCCAGGCTGACCTCCAACAAAGAGCTGTATCCACACAAGTGGTGAGGGTGAAGCAGCAGGAACAGGCAGTTAGGGTGGCAACTCTTAAACCAATTTTAATATAGATGCCAACATGCTGAGAAGCTATGCCACACAGTGTCAGGCTAAGGAGCAAACTTTCTCCTCTGGTCTTGATGGGCAGAGAAAAACAAAACCAACGCCACTCCCAACTCCCTTCAACAGATCAGTAAAGTGATTGATGGGACAACAGCACATGATCATGATTGGCTTTTTATTCATCTATTTTTCAGAAGTAGTTTTAGGGTAACTTTTTATTTTAGCCTTCCTTAAAGGAAACTTCCCCTGGAATTTTACGTGGGAAATAGTGCTCATATTAGTAACTGTTTATATTCAACCTTCACACGCGTTAGTATCTTGTGCAGCTGGCCGTTCAGACACTTAACACAGAGTCCTTGACTGCAAGCATGGGCCAACCTTAACTCCTTTGTTAAGCTGAAAATTTAATCAACAGGAAGACCCTTTGTGATGGAAAATGCTGTACTACTACAGAAATAGAAGGAGGCTTTTACACAAAACCAACTACTACGTAGCTTACCCCAAGCTATCTCTTGTCACTACATTTATTGCCTTACCTTCTTCCATATCCTCTTCTTCATCTGCTTGCTGTTTGGACAGCTTCTTTGCTTGCTGTTCAAACCACTGTAGCCGTGGAGGTTTTTCCGATCGCTCTCTCCTCTGCGATAAGCTGGTGCTTCCCGTAGAAACTGGAGAGCCGCTTGCATTACTAGGAGGTAAAGGTGTCTTCTTCGGAGATGAAGACGGCTGAGGTCTGATGGCTTGCTGAATAGCTGTGTTCATTTCATCTTTGTTTACACTCTCCGGGGCCAGTCCCTTTTCCAGGTTCTTTTCATTCAATATTTTCACCTTCTTGCTGACAGCTTGAACAGCTTTCTTCTCCAACTCCAGGTGCTTCTTGGACTTCAAGTGATTCTCATAGGCATTGAAGGTGGAGAATCTCTTGCTGCAAACTGTGCAGTAAGTGGCAGTAATTTTGTTCTGCTCCTCTGCTACTGCTCTCTGGGCTAGGACTCTCTCTTGGAAATTCTCAGCAGTGACAGGAGGCATGTCAGCAACCTTACGCTTCAGGTTGTATCTATGCCAGTCAGTTTTGTAATGGGCACGCTGAATGTCAGCATCCTTGAAAGCCACACGGCAAGTGATACAAGTGTAGGTTGCCATTACTAGAAAGTGGGGGGAAAAAGAAAAATCATACTAATAAAGATAAATAACAACCACAAAAAACCCCAAACACAACATCCTGACAGCACCCATGTAAGACGGTGTAAGAGATACAGTTCTCGTACAGAATTAAATTAATTAAACACCAACATCAGCAAACAGTGTGTTACGTACTAGAAGGTGCAAAAAAAATACAAGACGCTGATACAGTTATCAGAGATTACTTGTACCACAGCAGCACCAGAGCACCCCAGCTCTCAACCCAGCACCCACTGTGCTTGTCAGAGCTTGGACACAGAACAAGAGGGTTCCCAGTCCTATAAGGAGTGCTTCAAAAGCTCTGCACTTTCTAATGAAGATCAGAAACTAGAGGTTCTTATCAAGCTCATGTTCTGACAACTATAGGTTTTTGAGGAGACTAACAATTGCTCCAAAATAAGGATAAAAAGGTAAAAATCTGCTTTCACACCTATTTGCAACTTTCCACAGCCTTATCAAACAGAAAAAAAGTGACCGCATTTTAAAATAAAAACCTCTTGGCTATTTTGGAGCAGTGCATGTACTGTCGACACCACTTCACCCTGCAGTACTGTTAATCTGGAGATGCAGTCAGTCGTGCCTCGATCTAGCACTTGAAACTGCTGCTACCTCTGGTCTTCCTCCACTTCCCACCACCTGTCTGAGCTGCATTACTGGGGCTGCCACAGGACAAAAGTGCAACCTGTAACTGATGCTGTCCTTTCTTCCTTTTCAGTGCTCAATGAAACTTAACTTTTTTAAACAAAGTTGACGGAATCTCTTGACCACCCCAAAAGCAAAGAAAAAAAGCACGTTCTAACTGGAGGTCACTAAAGCCACCCCCATCTTTTAACCCACTTATAAAAGCTATGGTTTAATCTGGGAAAAAAGAAACCATATGTCAAGAGGAAGGGGTCTGAAAGCAGGTAGAGGAATAGCAGCCCCTCCTAGAAGCTACCAATAGAGAGGACCAGCAGTAAAAACCACAAATACTCAGGGGGCTGGAAGGTACTTTCTGAAACGCTAGTCCCCTGGAAGAACTGGACTCCTAATTTACTGCTTGCTCTGTCTGTACTCCTACAGTGACAGAAAATACACTGACAGAAAATAAAGGCCATGCTATTTTATTTGAAATACTGTAAACATCCACTCAGTGTAACAGATGCTTTTTGTTTCAGAGGAAAATGTATTCTATGCCCACTGAGAGATCTGACTGCTCTCTGAAGCATTTCCCCCCTGCCTGCAGAGCTCCCCATCCCTATCCTAGCCCAAGCAGGCATTTTACTGCCATAAACCAACCAGCACAGAATCACATTTGCTGTTAATCACAAACTCCTTGCAGAAACCTCAGGGCCAGAACAGTTTGATCTGGTCTATTACAGGTAGACAGTAGCTACATGCTAGATGACCCTGCAGATTAAAAAAAACCCCAACATAAAACAGATCAGAAGAAGAGGTATGTAACTGAGAGGATCTAGAACCATAAATCTTTATATCTGACTATTAAGTGAAGAAATAACGCCTACAATTCAAGCTGCATAAAGCAGAAAAAGCACCGTGTACGCCAGCACTTAACTGTAAGTTATCACTATCACCCACATGCGCTTTCCCCCACCATTTTAATCCACAAAGCCAAAGCACTTAATTTTCCCCTGCGTGGGGCTCCGGAAAACAAAACTTGAGGCACTCACAAGCCTTCAGCCCAAGGCACAGCCACATCCTTCGAGACAAATCTCGTTCTCCCTGCAGGAGCTTTATTATGCCTCATTTTAGCTACTTTTATTTGAATTTAAGTTAAGCCAGTGTCCATAAGACTGACACACACAGAAAGACCTGACTGACAGGCAGGTGTTTATTATACGGACACCAGCAGTGACAGCACAACTTAAATCCAGGAAATAAAAGAAAATAAAGCAGAACACAAGAAGGGGCGCAGGCGGAAGCCGCCAGCCTCCAGGCCGTCGCCAGACGTGACTCTGACGAGACTCACAAGGCGGCTCCGCCCTAAGGGAGAGAAACCGACACCCCCAGGCCGCGCCACCCGCCGCGGCTCGGGGCCGGCGGAGCAAGGCCGCGCCGCGGAGCAAGGCCTCACCGGCGGAGCAAGGCCGCGCCGCGCCGCGCCGCCCCAGCCCAGCCCAGCCCAGCCCAGCCCAGCCCGACCACCGCCCTCCGCGCCGCGCGAGAGCCTCTCCTCCCCGCTGCCCGGCCCCGCGGGACACGCACCTGCCACCCGTGGGTGAGGGTGAGGGTCCCTCCGCGCCGGTGCCCTCAGAGCGGGAAGCGCCAGGCAGGAAGGGCGGGGCCGCCCCTTCCGGCAATGAGGGCCCGCCCCGCCCCGCCCCGCCCCACCGCTGCTGCCGCCCCCTGCCGCCGCGGAGGCCCCTCAGCGCGCCCCGCCCCGCCCGCGAGGCGGCCTGAGGGAGGCGGGGCCTCCCCCCCGCGCCTGCGCGCTGGGAGAGCGCCCGTCGCGGGCTGGGCCGCAGCCGCCAGGTGGGAGCGGGGCCGCGGTGCTGCCGGCGGGCTCTGTCCAGCGGGAAACCGGCCTCCTTCGGCCCGGGCAGTGCCGGCTCTGCTCCTGGGGAGTAACTTAGCGCTGTCAGGTCTGTGGCCGAGAGCCAGGATCAACCTGACTGGGGGCGAGGCCGCGTGGGGCTAAGAACGGGAATAAACAAGGGAGCGGCAGAAACTCCACTGGAGGGGGTTGGTTTTGGTGTTGTGGGTTTTCTTCCCTATTTTGGGAACAAACACACAGAGATGATGAAAGATAAAAACTAACACATTTATTAAATGGTTTTACAAACAATCAATATAATAATTCCATGTTTACAAAATAGTAATCAGGCTAGGTAAAGTGCTGCAAAATATTTTAAATAAAGACATTTTGTAATTTTCCAGTTTCTGGTTACCCGGATAGGTGGTGTTCACAGACTGTTACGCTGCTCGTGTGCTGAGAACAGACGTGGAGACTACAGGGAATTTGTTCAGAAGGCTTAAACAGTCTGGAAAAAGTGCAAAACGAACGAAAAACAAGTAAAATGAGTATTTCTTCAGATCCTGTTACTTCGGGTTACAATTATTTCCCCTCCTCTGCAAAGAATAAGGTTTTTTGCACAAACCAACTGAAGAATGGTAAGTAGCAGTGTAGTACGTACTCGGGGAAAAGCCCTGTGTGCTGAAAACAGGTGCTCTTATGCTGGCTTTGACACACCTAAGGCCACTGATCAAATGGCAGTCGCTCCATCTGTCACTCAAAGGACTAATGCAAGGGGAAATTTCCCAAGTACGAAGAGCTGAACTGCATCCCACAGATCCTGTCCTAACACACGTCGTTTTCTTCCAGCAGGGATGCGTGAAGAAGCCACTGCAAGGTGAGGGAGGGTGAGCGCTTTAACCACGCTACTGCAAAAATAGACTGCATCCTCAATTTACTACCAGGTAAGAGCACACCAGATAATGCAGGCAGAACTGATCCCACAGCAAGATCATACCCTGTGTTACCCCATGGGCACTTGCTCACACGTCCACACGCTATCTATGCCCTCTATGCTGACTGTCCTGCCTTTTGACTGGCAATTGCATGCAAGCAGGCTTTCCATGGAACAAATGCAAGTTTCAAAGCTACATGCTACCTCGTACTCGCCTTTCTTCCTGCCCCTGTATTCAGTTTTGGAAGATGGGAAGATGACAACCAGTGCTCGGTAGGAAAGCCGCTGTGGACCATTGTGATGGGAATTTTTAAGTAAGTGCTATTTTGTGGCTGCTGCTAGAATACAGAAAAATGAAGGTTTCTCGAGGGATTTCCAACTGAAGGCAGTGTGGAAGGGATCTCACAAAGGAGAGAAACGTTTTCTTTGTGTTCCGCTGTCAAACTGCTGGCAGTGGAATGTACTGTGTCCAAGCAAAGTGTTTCTTAACATGCGGTTGTCTGGGAGGCAAGAGGTAATTTCCTGCAGAAAACTAAGCATCTTTCCACTACCTGAGCAGCAATATTAAATGCTACAGAATTACCTCCTTCCTGTTGCACAGCATTTAGGGGCTTGAATGTAATCGACTACCACGAGAACAGAAAAATAAAATTCTAAAGACACTCAAATAAGCAATTATGCCCCTAAACTTTAATGATTTGCTTGTTCAAGTTTTGCTTTGTTTTTCTTTCTGGAAAAAAATAAAATAAATTGAGACTTGTACTGGAGAAAAATCAGTCTATTTTTCTATCTTGAAACCAGAAAATGGATCATTTACAAAAAGTCCGAGAAACTCCTCCAACTGCTTTTCCTTCTTGATCTAATCTATGATTCTAGAAGAGTGCCCCTGCGTTACATACTTTTACGACCACAAGCATTCTTCATAAAACAACAATAAAGTGCATGCTGTTATAATGCCACCATTGACAGCCAGCTAGTCCGTCCCATCAGTCCGCTCCAGAAAAGCCTGTGAAGGATGGCTCCCTCCCGCCTCTCCCCATCCCGTAGCCCGTTTCCCCTCCTGGCACTAGTACTTCTGTACAAGGAAACACACAGTTGTCGGGATGTCCTCAAAGTTTCAACAGCAACTTGGAAGTTGTACTCTTCTAACTGTATAGATTGTCCTAAACATGCAGTAAGGAAACGAGGCTTTTAACTCATCTGAGAAATTTAAATGGCCTTTAAACTGACTGATTTCCCAGCAAAAGCTTCTTTTATTTTTTCAAATGGGAAGGACAGGCTGGGGGAAGCTAAAAAGGAAACTTAACAACCAATGCTGTGGAAGTGATGTGGCTATGGGTTTTTAATCATTTCCAGAAACTCGCTTTTAATGTTAAGATGTTATAATTTCAAAAGCTGCATCATGTGGGACCTATATCCAGCATTACTTCATAATGGATTTGATAATGAAGGCACAGGCTCACTTTTTTACTGGTAAAGGACAGCAAACACAGTCAATATGCATTACTGACACAAAAGCACAAGCAACGATAAAGCTAGTGGCAAAAATTCTCAGCATTTTTCCTTTCGCTACACTCTTTTTGGCCATCTGCCTTTTTTTCCACCTCAGAAAGAAAAACAAATTAAAATGGAGTTAACTTTAAACACAGGTTTACCTACACATATATGTTAGTGGAAGATTATTTTT
Organism: Ciconia boyciana; assembly: GCF_034638445.1. Classification (NCBI taxonomy): domain Eukaryota; kingdom Metazoa; phylum Chordata; class Aves; order Ciconiiformes; family Ciconiidae; genus Ciconia; species Ciconia boyciana. Next base: position 83,052,525 of record NC_132935.1, read on the forward strand.
ATAATCTGTTGCTGTACTTTTTGAGGGTCCTAGATACAGTATTCACCTCTTCAAATGCCAGCAAATGGAAAATCACTTGAGTAGTAGTAGCAGCTGACATGGTCCCTCAACTTTGCTAACGGTTTACATCACATTAAAAAAACTAGCTTTACTTCTTCCTATTTCTTTGATTACTATTGCTTGGTATTACAATTCAATTTTGTCACAGGTGAACAGAAAAGCCCTAGAAAAAGTTAAATAAGTTACCTGCTTAAGATCCCATGCCACTCACTGAGCATGTGTGGAGTTTAAACTGGCAAATAATTTAAACAAGTTATTTTTTGTTTGTTTTAAATTACATGCCAAGAAGATTCTGAGTGTCTTCTACAGCAAATGACCTCACCGAATACTTTTAAGTATCTTAAAAGATTCAGCTTGCAACACAACTTTTGTTGCAAGTGATGGCAGCTGTCCTGGGAAAAAAAAAAAACAAACCCCACAGAATCTTGATTTAAGGAAGTGGCACCTAAAAAAAGCCTTTTATTTTTTTCTTTTTTAACTCTAACCTCTATTCCAAACAATAACTACCCTCACCTGCTCCCAAAAAGGTTGTTCGGTTTACATGATATTAACTCTTAAATATAAAAATGTGTTGGCTGACTTTACATGGGCAATACTGCCAAGGACCAGACTCTATCAAGGAACACAGCAGGTGGTCAGTCAAATAGCATGCCACTTTACAACTCTACAAGCCTAAAACAGCAAAAAACTTGGAAATGCATCACCATATCCAAAATAATTCAAAGGTCTGAAGTATGAAATCAAGTTCTTTGATAGTGTTGCACACATATTTAAACTAGAGTTGTGCTGGTTAATGTGTTTCATATATAGTAGGTGCACTAGACATAATGCTGACTGCAGGGATTCATACTTTTCGGTATGATTGAAGGAGGTGAGATTTAGTTAATCTCATTGCAGTCCTCTGATAACTTACCCTCGCTGTGTGAATCATTAAGTGTGTGTATTACAAGGTCGGCAACCAAGAGTAAACAAACTGCCGATGTTAAAAATTTGGCTCAGGACCCTAAAATACATGGTTGGCAAAAAGATAAAACAACCCTCTCCCCCAACTCTTTTGAACAACTGACCTCCAACACTCATCTGCAACCAAACAGTGGATAGATAATTCATTTCCATGCTATTACATTGAGGTATAACTACCAGAAACATTAAACTATCAGTATCAGCTGATATTTATCCAGTTAATTCACTCTGCATAAGGGAAATTATTACAACACATCTAAAGGGATAGTTAAAGCTTACAGCTCAGAATTTTCCTTTTTTTTTTGCATGTAAATTTTTTTGTGTGTTTTATGTTTAATTTCTTCTATGTTACCAGCTGCAATTTCCAGGTTAATGACTTCCAAGCAGATTTGAAAGGAAGCCTGAAGATTTTTTCTTTTCCTGGGATTCTGCTTCTTGGCCTTGCGAAAGTCCCAATTCTTTCTCAATCTGCTCAAGCTCAGACTGGTCAAGCAGTTCAAAATCATCAGCTTCCTCTGTGTCTGTCTCCTCGCTCAAACTGGGCACTGCATGTGAGGGAGCTTGCTGTGCGGACTGCAACTGGTCTTTGATGGCAGCAGACACCGCAGCTGCGATGACATCCCCAGCAATTCCACTCATTAAATTAAAGGTTTGGTCACTGGTCAAAGGCAAGGAGAGCCCTGCAGTGGATGGTCTCTCTTTACTCTGTCTGGAAGCATGATCCACCTTGAAATATGTTTGTTCTTTTTTTTGTTTTTGCTGGATGGGCATACCGATGCTTGAGTCATCATCATCATTTGTTCCAGCACCATTTTCTAAAGAAGGAAATTCTGAAAGATCTCTAGCGAAAGCTTCTTCATGATCACTAGGTCGGTCAAAATCTATTACAGGATAAACAGAAGGAAACAGTGTTAGCAAACACGAAAGGCTTGCCAAAAAAAGCAGCCAAATGTAAAAATGCAATTAGTAAGTTTTCCTTTAAATACATTCACTAATCCATAGTCTAGTAGTCTTCTGTAGTCTTAATGCAGAGGAGCTTTGTGTTACATCTAAAATAAAATGGTTTCAAGGTTGTAAACCTACTACCACAAGTCACCTGCTATCAACCTAACTCAGTTATTTGAGGATAATATCTTTTCAAAATGGTATCTAGCTGTGTATGAAACAAGCCATGCAAATCTTCAGCACCACCAGTTCTAAATACACCAGCCACATAAAGTCCTAAAATTTATAATGTCACAGCAGGTCTTTAAACATTTTTCTTCACAATATATATAAATTACAAATATGTAAGTGTGTATGAGTGTATTACAAGCTTTTAAAACACTTGTAGAATAAAAAAAGAATGTTTACATGTTTAAATAAAGATATAAAACCAATGTAAAGACTTAATTTATAACTTTTTCCTTTCTTGGCCAATGCTTGTATTAAATAGGAAACAGAAAAAGCAAACTACAGATGACTAGGATAGTTTCACATTTTCAAGAGGATAAAAAGCAGAATGTAAACAAAGAAAAGATTAGATTTTAATGACTATGTCAATGGCATGATATTTGTTACTATAAATGTGTAAAATGTACTGACCACAGTACCTGGCCTGTGGAAGAGACCCCCCTAAATGAGCATAAGGGAATATTTTAATCCAATACTTGAATGAGAAGGTAAGAAATTATCAGTTCGAACTTACTGTCTATGAAAACAAGCAATAGGAGCATTCATAAGGGCTAAGGAAATGAATCCTAAAAATGTCTGGTACGTCATTTTCTCCATTTTCTTTAGGAAAAACAGGCTGGGAAGGTGAGGTGGAAGGGTTGTGCTGTATGCAGAGTGGTGGCTCAAATGCACAGAGCTTTGAGAGGAGATGAGCCAGTCCTCAGAGGCATCCCATCTGGTCTTGCACTTGTGTGTATGTCCCATTTGCTGAAATGCTCCGTGGCGGGAGAAGAGTGGATGTTGTTTATTTTTCACTTAGCAAGGCCTTTAATGTTGTTTCCGACATTATCCTTACAGCCAAATTGGTGAGCAGACTGGGTAAGTGAACTGTAAGGTGCGTGGAAAATTGGCCAGACTGCCAGGCTGAAAGGGCTGTGGTCAGTGATACAAGGTCCAACTGGAGGCCAGTTATCAGTGGTGTCTCTCAAAGGTACTGAAGCCAACACTGTTCAATATTTTATTAATGATTTGGATGACAGGATGGAGTTTACTCTCAACAAGCTCACGGGCAGAAAGGAACTGCTGTTGGGCAGGTGTATTTGATATTCTGGAGGGCAGGTTGCCCTCAGAGGGACCTCAACAGGCTGGAGAAATGAACAGGCTGAAAAGGAACATCATGAAATTCAACAAAAGCAAATGTGAAGTCCTGCATCTGGAATGGAATAACCTATGCAGCAGCACAGGTTGGGGGCAACAAGGCAGAAAGCAGCTTTCAAGAAAAAGACCTGTGGACAGCAAGTCAGTGGTATGCCCTTGCAGCAAGGAAGGCCAACCACACACTGAGCTGTACTAGCAAAAACGAAATCAGAAAGTCAATGGAAGGTATTTTCCCCCTCTGTTTCTTCCCCCTCTATTCATCACCTGAGAGCGCACATTTGGAGTACTTTGTCCAGTTTTGACCTCTCCAGTACAAGACAGACAATGAAAGACTGGAATGAGTCCCCTGGAGGGTCAGCATGATTATTAGGGGGCTGGAGAACACAACATATGAGGAGATGCTGGGAGAATGGGCTTTGTTCAGCCTTAAGAGAGGCTGGCAAAGGAGGGATCACATAGTTGTCTTTAACTACCTAATGGGAAGGTATGGAGAAGATGGGGCCTGACTCTTCTTAAAGGTGCACAGTAGAACAGTGACTGTAAATCCACACAAGCTGGAACATGGGAAATTTTGACTCCTATGAGAAAAAACTTTTTCATCATGAGGGTGATCAACTATTGAAAACGGCTGTCCAGGGAGGCTGCTGAATCCCTACCATTGGAGATGCGCAAAACTCAACTGGTCACAGCCCTGAGCAACTTGATCAAGTTGAACCTGCTTTGAATAGGAGGTTAGATGAGATGAATGACAATGGCTCATTCTAGCTTACAATTCTGTGATCGTATAATGCTATTTACAACTTGAAATATTAACAAAATAATTTAAATTATTAATTTGGCCTGTATAATGTCATTAAGTAATATCACCCTACTTGTCATTTACAGCGAACTTTTCCTAGAAGAGGAGAAATTCAAGATGAGCAGAGCAACAAATCCACAGGTAAGATTACACCAAACTACTGTTGTCCTTAATCTTCATTCAGGCAAAGTGCTAACTGAAAGCTTGGTCTGTAAAAAGTAATAACTTAAAGATTTGGTCAAGATCAAGACAAATGCTTGAGAATCTTTTCCTAGTCTTAGTCTTCACATCTCATTTAGGCTTATTGCTGGCTGTCTTCATCAGCATTCTAGTAACCAAAACCTAATAATACTTCTTTTAATTGTCTGTTTAGCAATTCAAAGTATTCACTTTTTCTTCCTCAGCTTTTATTTGTATAGCTCCACAAAAGCATTGGTACTAACTTGAAAGGTTTACTTGCTTAAAAGGTTTGGCAGAAGAGAGAGCTAAATCTGGCACTTATTGCATGTGTTGGTTTTACCCACCACTACTTATTTATTTAGACACTTACTGATGTACTTTACTATTTTTAAGATGAGGGCATCTCTTACACAAGCAGCATCCAAAATTATGTAAAACACTGGAATTAATTTTGAATTCATTGTAGGGGGAAAAAAAAACAACCCAAAAAACTTTTGTCCTCAAATTCTCTAATCATTTTCAGGTAACTTACATGACTGCAATTCATCAATGAAATAGATGAAGCCATTACATACCATCAGATGTGTCTGTCTGTGGAGAATACCCCTCAGATAAGTTAAAGGTCCCATTATCAGTCCAAGATACTTCTGATACATCTGTGTCAGACACTGACAGCTCTTTGGCAACAACTGCAGGACTAACCTAAACATAAAAATGTCCCATACATGGTATTCTTATACTCAAAAAATTTACACTGCAGTAAGCCAATGCTTAGATACTGAAAAAGCAGCATCTTGCACGTCATAGCAATATAAATCATCTCCTATTTAAGCTTTCATTGTAGAAACATGAAAATAATAGGACTATACAATACTTAGAATTGAAGCATCCCTCTGTAATAACTGAAAGCTGTATTATACTGAAGATGCATAGAAAATTCCCATTATTCATTCTGAAAGTAATATCGTACTGTAATGAAAGCAGAATGAGCCTGCAAATACAAAATATGCGTAAATGTAAAGAAATGCATAAATTTGGATCGAAAAAACCCGCCATTATCTATAAGACAGTCAAAAATTAGCTAAATAAAAAAATCATTATGCTTTATGAATTTATCCAACAATATTCAATTATGTCAACTACAAATTTTTATCCCATGAGATATAAGTTTATTTTTTTCCAGAGTACAAAAACACCTTCAAAGTGATCACTGTCAAAGTCAGGCTCTATACACACTGATCAAATACTGTATAAGAATTCCTAGAAAATGAAATTTTTTTTGTATCAACCAGTGTTCTGATTACAATGGAAAATCTTTTGCCATACAGTTATTTAGAATATTAAGAGAGAAAGGAGATATTAGTGTTCTCATACATATCTAGAAAGATATTTATAGATAATATACTGATTTACACTCTCATTGAAAATGATCAGACAAGCGATTACACAAGTATCTGACAAATTACATAAGTTTTCTACAAATGTTTCCCCTTTATATTTTAATTTGATAAAAATCAGCTGCAATTTCACTGTTGCAAATAAAAATAGCTGCCTTTCCTATTAAATTCTAGTTGAATCATTCCATAGCCAATACTAAATAAACACATTCTTAGTTTAGTAGGCCAAAGAAACCATTACCTTGAAGGCCAGAAGTCACAAATGCAGTAAGTTAATTAGTATAAGCCTAAAGATGGAGACTGAATCACTTCTAAAGCATACTGCTTAGTTCAGGAACACAGCCTCCTGGGCAGGTTAAAGCCTTCCACAGAAAACAGAGACAGTAGTCTAGATACGCTCCATTATCTATCTAGATTTTAAAAGCAAGGTAGGGCTGACTGAAAAAAAGTCACCTTAGGACACAGGGCTGATATGTCTAATTCACTGTCATCTTCTGTGGGTTTTGTTTTTGCTCTTTCTGAAAGAAAAAAAAAAGTATTTTTTATCCTACTTATGACAACAGACTTTGAGGTTCAGTGTGCGTTCCCTGTCACACAGCTTGCATAGCAGAGTAAACCTTCGCCTGTTGACACAGTGCATCATTTACGTAATACGCTACTAAGGTGAGGGAAGAAAGGCTGCCTGAGAGGCTAGATATGTATCAAAATATATCACGCAGCAGCCAAAGCGGGAGAGAGATTGTTGCTCTGAAATACATTCCAACACATTGATTTACTTAGTTTCAGAAGTCTCTGTTGCTCACCATAATATAATTTTCCCTGGCAATATATATCTATCTTTTAAACTACACTGCTGGTACAATGCACAGTTGTAACATACTGTTAAAACAGGCAATGTAGTTATCCCAGCACATTACTTTTACGTCAGAACATGCCATTTTCTGCATAATTGTGTGTACTCTTCATTCACAAAACCTTTCTTCTTCTTTGCACCCAGTTCCCCTGCATTCACAACATTTATATGCAAATATGCATACAAAGCATCCTCTGAAGTCTGGTAGAATGCTGCTCCTAACAGATGAGCGGAGACACAGATTTCCCCTCCTCTCCTCTCCTCTCCTCTCCTCTCCTCTCCTCTCCTCTCCTCTCCTCTCCTCTCCTCTCCTCTCCTCTCCTCTCCTCTCCTCTCCTCTCCTCTCCTCTCTCTGTCTGAGAATAGTCTCAAGAATATTCTAAACCAATACAAGCTGAAAACCAGTGTCATATTATTCTTGGTGGCCTATGTTTGCAACTTGCTATTTCCTCTCTCATGCCAGTACAAGCATTTGTGAACCCATGTGGAGAACCCAAGTGGTGAAGCAAGGTAGGGAACTTGTCTGGGTTAAATTAAACTGGAGGGTGAGAGGCAGGAAAGAACGAGTCTAACCTCAACCATTTTCCCAGTGCTGGCTTACGAAATTTATGAAACAATAGTCTGATCTCTCTGCCAGTTTCACTTAAAAGTAGAACAAGGTGGAATAATACATGAAAGAAAATGTTCAATGCATTATTCCTTATTTCCAACAACTACTGCATTATATGTAAGAGAAGGGGAAAAGGCAGATGGTTCATCTCATTGTGTCTAGGAACAGCACATTGTATGACAAACGGTTACAAGAAATGCATGTTTTAAAGCAGATACGAAATCTACTAATGTAACACTAACTAAAAAGGGTAGGCTACCTGCAAGTAATGTGACTATGCTACAAAGGTTTAATTACCAAAACTGTAGCACACACAAAAAGGAAACTAAAGATAACATCGTTCATATAAATATTTTTCTTGAAATAGCTTTATTACTTAAAATCTAAACGTTTACAATGTTATAAAGATTTCAGGTGAGATAGGTGAGATTTTGTTTTAAACTGATTTCTCCCCTTTCTAACTAAAAACTTCGATTCATTTGTAGCTACTATCTTACTGTGATTCTTAAATGCTTATTGAGTATTTGGGGAAGAAAAAAAATTCTTGTTGCTGTTGGGAGTGAAAATAAGGCGGATTGAGATACTGGAACAGAGTTCAGTCTCTTACTGGAAATTCTGTTATGTACTCATTTTGTGTTCTTGAGTGAGTCTCTCTCCTGGATAGGTTTGCCTTATCTAAACAGAGATAAGCATTGCATACTTTACAGTGAGTAGTTTTTTTCTGAAAACCTACAAGCAGTACATCTAATCAAGTATGAAGAGAACCATCAGTCTCGCCTTGTTCCCTTCCATGAAATATTTTTTTTTTTACCATACCCAGACGTCTGACATACATTATCACTCCTTAGAAAGCTAAGAACAGTAGCCAGGTTCAAAGCAAGAAATATCTTTACAATTGGCTTCACAGGACAAACCAAACTGTCTGCAAGGTGAATAAAATTTTCTCTGCACGCAGAAATACATTACTTGGGACTATACTTAATTACTCACCAGATCTCTCTTTTTTCTTCTGGTTGATATATTCCACTATTCCAAAATCTAATTTCATGAGAACAGTCTTAATTTTGTTGCACACTTTCTGTCCAAATTCATTGCACTTAAGGAAGGGACATAAAAAGGCACACAATACTGTGATAAAAATGAAGACAGAGAGAAAAATTGTATTGAAATACTGCTTTATAATAAGTTACTCAATAAAAATTAAACAATGGATTTGCATAATATAACTACTACTTTTATATAATGCAATTAGTTTTACATAAAAAGGCACTGTGAAATGCCCATGTCAGACAAACTGTTAATGTTAAATCTAGTTTCTAGGAGCCATTCCTACTTGTTGCAGAAAACACCGTTGTATTCATATCAACTGACACCTTTTTCACTTCCAGTAAGGCACAATTTAAGATCACTATAACATTTATCATTATCTTGATTGAGTCTGATTTTGATATCTCTACCTGAGAAATGCGACTACGCAACATTGTGCCAGAATCAACAAGCTGAAAAAACTTGTAAGCTAAATTCCGTGTGACAAAAAGCACTTGTCAGAACCTACATATATGTATGTGTATATATATGCATGTGTGTGTCTATATATATATAAATAAATTTAAAAATACTCCCTATACAGAGACCAAATAATGAACAAACCACATACATAAATCAGGACTGAAAAATAAACTATACTTACGCAGGACATAGGAGAGGACAACTCCAGGAATGTAACTTCCCAAGACAGTGAAAAATGTACATATGCTGCAGACTAGTAGGCAAAACTGGCAAAAACATTAAAATTGGCCATTAACGCTTGCACTTTTTAAGCATTTAGATCATTTTGCAAAAGAAAAATGTTGCATGCTGAATTAAATCTAGAATGCAGTGGAAAATGGAAGTTTTTTTAAAAAAATTAGGGAATACTTGAACACTTCTTGTGCAAATAAGCATCAAACAGTTCATTTTGGCTAATTAGGATGTACCCCCTCTTCTTTTATAAAAATATGCTATTTTTATTCACTTACTGTCAAGGTTTAACAAGCTCATGGTTATTGCTAAAATTACTTCACCTTCATTACACAAAAAAAGGCTAAACAGTTGATATGCAGAAAAAAACCCCAAATCACTAACTGCAGGATTACAATGCATACTTGGTGCATGCTTACAATCGCAAAAAAACCTTCCGATGAGTACAGTTCTCTCCCGTTGTGTTGCTTCGTGAAACTGTGTTCTCTCGTATGCTGGCAAGCATCCTCTTGATGCTCGTTGGCTACTCTAGAATCCCCATAACAACAAGACTGAGCTGAATTTTCAATATAAAACTTGAGATTCAGCCTCTGCTGTGACTGAGACATATAGTGCATCTTTCACAACTGCACAATGCTGAGTACAGAATTGATCTGTTGAAAGTTTACAGAAAGAATCCATTTGCTTTTGGAGTTGAATTGCAATAAAAGGGTTAATTCGAAGACATTTTGCACACAGCATCAGTGCCTAAAATTATAATAGTAAAATAATGACATGGCTCCGAGAATGAGGTCAGGAAAAAGAAAGGAAAACATACTGTCAGAATTAGCTTTTCAAAATCAGGATTAGATATATCTTAACATACAGTTACTGTGTCAGATTACCACATGACAAAATTACAGGACCATGTATATTGATGCTGCATTTCCTTACCTCAATATACACCTACTTCTTTTAAATATAACCTTATTATCCTAAACACATAATTTATTTTAATGTAATTTATAAATCTTAAATGTATTTCATCCTGTTGCTCATATGTGTTTTCAGTCTAAACTCCAAATACTTGAGTGTGGTACTCCATACTTCCAATTTGCTAATTCTGAAGGGCCTGTTTCCATGAAAGATTTTGTGGCAAAGTTAACTGAGATCAAAAGAGGGGAAAAAACCTCCTAATCTCCTTTTAATTTTTTATAATTAGCAATACAAGTATAAAAATGAAATCTACTATTACCATGATGTACTTCTACATTATTTATATTTTTCTTTGGAAAAGAAAGCTGCTTCACTTTTGGCTGGATCTACATAATAATCTTCTTCCTAGTAGGAAAGAAGAAACCTTACTCTTGCTTGCCTCTTCATGAACTGGTTCTCCAGCTCAGTCTTTCCAGTAAAAAAATCCCCAAAAAACTATATCTGTACAGAAGAAAAATTATCACAATAAAATAGGAAGGATTCTCTTCTAGCATATAATACTTGTGCAGCTATTTCTGAAAATTAAAATTATTTGGACAAAAACGTGTATGTTTAGGAACTGTGTACTTTTCCTGCTTTTTCAAATTTTTATTAAATTGTGATGTTTTAAATTTCCTTTCCATTGAATGACTGGTGAGGTTCCAGCAGCTCTTAAGGGGAGGGACGGTACTGCTGTAAACTTTACTGTGAGCAGCTTTGCTCACTGATGACCTAGCTGTGTTCTGCACAGGAAGAACTTAGCAGAAACTCAAGACTGAATATATCATAATGTGTATTTTATTTTTCAGATGTTTGGTTTTTAAAATCTATGTCACCAAGCTGTTAATCTTACTTGGGAGTGCTTACCTTGCCAGGGTTTTGTTCCTTGAAGTGGGACATTTCTTGAAGAAATACAAATAAATTCATCAGTGTTTCTGAAATGCACTGATTTATTCTGGGTCTGTAGTCTTGCCTGGAATTGATGACTTTCCAGCTGGGTAAAACAAACAAAAATACCCAACAACTGTGGTTACAGCTCATATGAAAGTTGAAACTGCTTGAAAACATTTGAAGCCTTATCAACTTCCAAGCCAATCATGTTGTAAAGCTATAGCCTCCAGTGATAGAATGGCTACTGCTATGCTACAGATACCTGTGCTCGTTTCCACATATTTTATATTGGGCTAATTCCATTTTTTTAAAATCAAATAAATTCTGTTCAGTAGTAGCAATTCTTAGACCATACAAGCAATTATGGAAGAAATTACTGCTTATTCATTCTGGCCATATGAAAAACCTGAGTTCAACACACAGCTGTAATCTAAAATAAGCAACTGAACCCCAAACTTGTTCCTTAATATTATTTTTTTCTGAAAAAATACACCACACTACTTTTCATTGCCACAGGATGGCCATACGTATTAATACATTTAATTTCATGCATATAATCCTTGTGCTTTTTATTCTCTATTTTTCTTTTTGTTCTGCAAACTATGATGATTTTTAAGAGATTGTTATCCAACTTAGAAAAAAAGAAATTGCTCTTGAAGTCTTGATGTTTACATTAATTTCCTTACTGAATTTTTATTTTTCTATCATATTGAAAGGACTGTTTCTAAAGCTTTGCTTATTACTGTTCAGTCCTTTTAATAAAATAAAAATGAGCTGTACTGAAGAATTTGCGGAAAAACACGAGAAAGGATATCTATCTAATTTGGGGCTGATTGGTTTAGACAGTATCAAGTTTAAATTATCACATCATACACCTTTTTGGAGTAGACAAAGCATCTACAATAAAGATGTTTTATGAAATAACAAAATAAAGGAAAAACTCAGACAGGCTACTCAATGCCAAATCAAGCTGGTACAAAGAACGTACCAGGTACCACCATGCAAATATTCAGAATATGAAATAAATCCTGCACTAGTTTTACAAAGTTATCTTTCACATAATTCATTGGTCAGTACACACTTTTGATCAGAGTGAATGCAAGTAAGCCATAAACAATCCCACAGTCTTTTTACTTTGATACATAATCCATTAAATGTCCAATGCATCACTGCATTAATAGTAAAGATTTGTCATAGGTGGATCAAATTACAGGATAAATCAAAAACTACCTTATGAAAAAATGAATGTACAAGCGTTGGTGTGCAGCAATAAGGACATACACATAGACTGCCAGATCAAACTGCCAACTCATATCTCCACATAATTACTCTGCTATTTAGCTACTAAAACACCACAAGGCCCTGTTAACAGTTCTTCTTGTTATTCAGAATAAAAATGCCCTCTGATAGTTCCCGGGGACAGCTTAAATTTTAGCAAGCATCAGTAAGTGACTGATGAGATTTTTTGCTATTTAAACTTCACCCTGTATGAATTCGGTGCTCAAAAGTAACATTTAAACATTTGCTTTCATATTAGGAATACCAAGATATGAAATTTTAATTTTTTTGTAGTGAACATAAGACGAACAAAAAAAATTATCTATCATCACTTGTAAAAATACCTCCAGTGATTAAAAACTTCCATGTTAATACTATCCTTCTTCAACAACAGATTGCTTAGTCATTTTTATTGGCACATACTGTAAAAGTTAAAAGCCATCACGAGCATTCGGACTTTTCTCAGTTGAAAGCTGGTTAGTAGGTTGCTTTTATCTACCTTTTCCATCGAGGACACATGCATAACCTACCTTTGCTGCACTGTATTTTATTAGCTATAATTTAATGTTCATTCTTACAAATAAGGCACCATTGTGTTTTAGCATATGAACTTGTTCATGTCTCTCATTTCCTGATATAAGGAAAGCCATGAAGATTTTACAGTTTTTGAACATATGTTTGTACTTTTGTGAGCCACTGGCAATATCGATGCACAGGTTCAGCAGCCCTGATGTCCATAGGCTATCGGGACTCCTGGCTCAGGTGTTACTTTGCAGTTTTGTTCCCACAAGTGACAGACGTAATGGTGCATACTTAAAATTAGAGTACTGCTTTTTAATTTGCTTAACACCTAACGTTTTTCAAAACAGATGTGGATCCCTATATAGCAAATTAACCCTACCAAAATAGGCTTTTGCAGTCTATAAAGCAAAACTGTACAGTAATATTTTTATATGGGCATGAGTTCACACCCCACTTGCACTGAGAACTGCACTGCAGATCCTTCTAGCAAGAGCAACTGGTTTACTTAAGACAGCCCAAGGAGATAATGGTTGAAGAAAAATGGATTTGAATTCTGGAAATTATTTACTTGAAAGTTACATGTGTAATTGCACTGGACTACAAGAGATACATCGATTTTTCCTAAAAAGATAAGCTTCTGACTTGCTTCTCTTTGTAAGGCTGGGGCTATATGCTGATACTGCACTGAAAGGGAAGTGATCTCTCACATGGCAGCATGCAAGATATACTAACATAGCACTGAAGGGATGGTTATTAAAAGGGTCAAGTGGCCTAAATTAGGCAGAAGCTTTGATCAATGAATCATGATAGCAAGTAAAATAATGTAGTCCACACTGTTTATTACATTATAACATCAAACACATGGAAAAGTTTGGGATTACATTATTACCTCAGATTTCTGGTCACAGATTAATAACAAAACTAGGCAAATGATAAGTAACTATATATATAGATGTCTATTTCACTTTATTTTCCAACTAAAAAAAAAATCTCTATTTATAAATTTTCAGTTGTATAACCCAAAAGATATGTCACTTCTATTTTACAAACTATGGTAAAAGGAGAAAGCAAACTCTGAATTTCAAATCCAATGTCTCAGTAAAAAGAACACCAAACAGGTTCTCCTTAAAATCTTTTAACTAACATTTCAGCCAAACCCCAGACAACTTGTCTGACATCCAATTCAGCAAGGTCTAAAGCCACTTTTTCTTACAATTATAAATTTCTCTCATTTCTCCTGAACACACAGGATAAGAGGATTTTGGCCTTATGTTGAGTTGTACCCTTTGGTCCAACTGCTGCCCACATTTAAATTGGTGAATCTTTACATACTTATATCTAAGCCAGGAATAAGTCGCCTTCTCCCACATATATGATACCCGCTTTTATTCTCCATGGGAATGTTACATACCTTCTTTTCTGTTGCACTGCAGGCATATTGATTACTTGGAAGCAGCTTTCCTAACATAAGGGAGATTAACCACCTTCTCTTATTTTTAGATACTTGGTCTAAGCAGCTTCATTTTTGTAAAAAAGTCAGGAATAATTTTGGACATACCGTCTATTTACACACATGGAGAAACTTCATCTTTCTCTATACCTATATTTAACTACCGTACAGCAACTTCACCACGAGGTGGTGACACAGCAACACCAGTATTAGAGCAAGGTTTGGGAGCCATTTCATACAGAACATAAATAGCATGCATGGGGGATTCATATTCAAACTATTGTATGCACAGTGGAGAGCAGAACATGACTTAAAGAAAACCTAGTATTTCAACCACCATATAAGACTGATTGAAGTTCAAAACACAAACTGTTGCCCTATTCCTGACTTTATTATATTATAGTATTTATAGTATTGTAGTGGTGTGATTTCCTCTTACATTACAAAATATTCAGGGTGAGGGGGTTTTTTCCCCCCTTTGAGAAAAAAATAGAAACAATTTAAAATACTGTACCTGAAATTAATAGGATGAGAGTCTCATGTCTTGGACTAGGTGACTTTTGTAAGACAGAGAAAATGCAACATGCATGGCACTGCATGCAGGTATTTGCCTCTGACAGAGGATGTAAATAAAACCATTAAATAACTCACAAAGAACATTGCAGGAACCCAGCAGGAGGGATTAGCAATGTTACACAGAACTTTTTGTCCACCTCCCCTCCACAACAGCGATTTCAATTTCCATCCTCTCTGATAATTAGCGGCCTGAGAAAAGTAGTATACAAGGTTTTTGTCTTACAAAAACTGCAATTTTTACGGATAGGCTTCTCTCCTTAAAGAAACATTGCTTCCAGCTTTTGTAAATCATCCTGCAGTATTAATAATATGGATTTTAAGAGTTGCCTGTTTATTCTAGTGTTGAATACTATTATGACAGTATTCTGAATTACAAAATCCTTTTACAGACTTTACTCCTATCCTTTATTTAAAATTGTTGACAATCAAAGTGGAACTTCGTGGAAGCACAAGGAAAATGGATAGGCCTGATGCCTACTATCAAAACAGAGCTTTGAAATACATACGACAATTGTAGATAGTTGGCTTACTAACTTTAAGTTAATTGCAAAACACAGGGGGGTGGGGAGAGACGAAAACATAAGCTACAATAATAATGCAAACTACTTTCATATACGCTAACCACCAATATAAAGACCGTATAGATTAAAGAGGAGGAGATACAACAAGGCACACTGGGATAACTAATAACAATTCAAAACAAACATGCAACTTATGCAGAAAACTGGCACATTTGCAGGGAAAGTTCTCTGGAGGTGCTTCTCTTGGTTGTTAATAATGCTTTCTTTTGCCAAGTTTAAAAGATGTTGAAAGCATGAGCTGCAGTGCAGATAAAATGCTAGATGCTTTGGTCCCGTGGTCTGCATGTGGTGCATTGACAAAGAAGCAGCCAAGCAAGAAGAGTGGATGGTACAGGTGAAGTTTGCTTCAAAACATTACAAACCTGCTATTAAGCTTGCTCTGCAAAAAGAATACTTGGGAGTTCTTGTAGGCCACAAGAAATCATGAGACACCTTTGTCAGTTCTACCACCAGCGACACTTCTCTATTTTACAAGGAACACCAGGGACTATTCTGAACTCTTATTCTGCTGTTAGGCAACTAGAGGTGTAAGAAAGTCAGCTTGCTGATCTTCAGTGCGACAATCAGATGCACACGCTGCCTCTTCTTGTTCACGCCTCACAACAACTGCCAGCCCCGGTAACATCTGTCCCTCCTGTCCCTTCTCCCCAGAGGCCACTTGAGCGGCAGTGTTACCCAGAGGCCAGGCGGATGGAACCAGGGGGCAGCAACAGAGACCCTGGCGAAGGGGGAGCGAGAAAGAAAGGAGTACAACGTGTATTTGTATGTATGCAAAGATAGGGAGGTTATGTCATGCCCCTGTAGAAACAGAGATAAACATTAAACTTGCATGAGATCAAAAGCTGACAGACACATAACGATGCGTACTCCAGACAAATTCATTTTTCAGTGATCACATTTAAAGACAAAAAAGAAAAAAAGAACGTATGTGAAGTGATGCGAAGTGATGTGAAGTGATGAAGTATGTGAAGTTCATTATCTATGAACGTGGAGTGCATGACATCAGCCAACCAAGAACATAAAAAACTACTGCAGCATAATGTTAGCGGAGTTACTTACAGCACCTTAATAAATGACTTAGATGAACCCTGTACTTCCTGCCAAAACAGCTTCTGGACTCCTGTCAGCGTGCTCCTTTGGTGATATAGCAGCCAACTCTCTCTGAACACCTTCAAAGGTTTTTGTGCATGATTTAGAAAGAATAAAATTTTACGCTCCCATCACTTATACTGAGTTTGATATAAAGTACTACACTTCTAATTCTAACACTACTGTCAATAAGATTGAAGGTGTTCAGAGAGAAACTTAATTATTCATATCCTTCTGACTACCTCCTGCATCACTTCTAAAACTGAGCAAATGTATACACTGTTACTTAGTAGCTGAAAAAAAAACAAAAAACAACCAAACCCCAAAAACAACACCCTCCCGCCCCAGATGCTTCAACCCATCACAGTCACAAACTCTGGCCAGAAGAGTCAGTGGCATTACATTCTCTAAAAATGACTGATGGTGTCACGCTCTCATTTTGTATCTAGACATCTGTTCAAGCAAAGCCCCGTCACATTTCTCTCAGAAAGGTCAGTAGCTCTCATGTTACTGGTTTAAAGATCTCTTCGTGATGTGCTGGATTTTTTTTTAATTATGTGTACACAGTTTTATATGTATCTTCACGTAGATACACTACACAGAACTGCAGCAGTGACAAAGTACACCGTGATGCCGTGGATCTGAAGGATCGCACCTACATAAACAAAGAGTTAGCAATTACAGAGCTTCTAAACCTTCTCGATTTCCCAACTGTAACCACACACGCTTGAAACCTGTGCAGACTCTGTAATTTTAAGGGTTACTTAGAATGTATTAGTCAAGGTGGAAGAGCTGAAAGTTACATTCCCAAAGATATGTAAATCAAAACATAGGTAATACAGCTGTTTTGTAGTCTTTTAAAAGTAATACCTAGAGCTTATAGAGTGATGCAGCTGTAAGGGATGTGCAGGTCTAAGGACAAACCTCATAGGCAACCAGGAGCTAAGTATGAAACTTGACCAAAGGAAATCAAGTGTGTAAACTGTTAGCAAAACCCAATCAAGCAGGTTTAGCTTTTCAGAGCTTTCACAGGTCTCTCCTGTGAGGAAAGGAATCACTCCAGTGCAGAAGGCAGTGATTATAATGATGCAGTTACCCTTCTTGGAAACAAACATTTTATACCTGAAGACCTACACCAAAAATATATTTTAAAATTTGTCTTCTAAATTTTTTAGGTACAGCAATAATGGATATAAAATAGTATTTAGAGGAAAAAAGTTTGTGAAAAACATTTTAAATGGTTTTTTACATCTAAATTTCAGGTGACCACATATGCAAAATGAAAATAACCATCTCTCTCTCTCTCCAAAATATAAAATAGTGTAAAAAGCACATTTTACAGTTAAGTGTATTAAAGTACCAATGGCAAAACCTCTAAAATCTACTATTGAACTGCGTGGTAGAAAGCAATGCAATATTGATTAGCCTTATTGTAATACAATGTAACAAATTTATGAATGTTATGTGCACTACGTGAAAAGACATAATAGCAAGCACCACTGAACTCACTGCATAGCATCTTAATGACCTATGTGGCTAATTTAAAAGGTGATTATGTAGAATTGTGCTTTATCCTGTGCCGCTTTGGGATCCTATGCAATCGTTAAGTATACTGTAATAATTATATTTGTGTCATGTGGCTATGACCAAGTCAACAAGACTCGCAATTTAAATGAATCACTGGGGCACCATGTAAAATCCTGCTTGCTTCAGAGTTCCATGAAAGGATGCTCTATCACTGAAAGAACGAGGAACACAGGAAGCTTCCACAATACACTCTGTTCTCAAACTTTAGGGAGAATCTTCATCTACAACCTTTTTGCTACTACCTCTGCAAAGCTTTTCTAATAGAAATCTCTCCAGCTTGTAGATACCGATATGCACTTTATTTCCCTTTGCTAATCTATAGGCACTGCACAGGTTTAGGCTTTCACCAACATGTAATACTGTGGCAAACATCCTTTAACTGATCACATTTCACATCCCTTCAATGTTAAGGCTTGGGCACACTTGGAATCTCCAAGATTTACAAAGTTGGACAGATTTTGGTTTTAAATTGAAGCTGGAGAATGTAGTTATCAACCTTAAAGAGTAACTAACAACATTTCCCAAACCAAAAATCTCCTTTAATTACCATCTCTCCTGTAGTTCAAATACATCATTTCTAAGAACTAAATGAATTCTGTTAATACCGTGCAACATTGCTTCTCAAGCTTTTAAAGTGTTTTCTTTCTGACCTCATCTATCTTCACCTGACACTTCAATTTTGTGCTTTTTATTAACAGTGAGTCAGTCCAATTTGCTATTACTATTTTTTTTCAGGGGAAGGTGTGCAATAAAAAGCTGAAAAAAAGATCTTATTTCACAGCTTTCAGTAACATGCATGCCCCTTTTATTTCTTGACCAATAATATTTTTTGGTAATATTACTGTGCAAGAAAGGTGTTTAAATCATCAGCATTTGATGGGGCTGGATGTGTTTTTCTCAATGGACTGCACAGCAGCCTGGTTAGGACATGTGCCTTTCAACAACACATAATATAAGCAACCTTTCATACCTGACTCTATACACTTCTTGCACAGTGTGCTAAACTAAAGTCATAATGGCATTTTCTTCTCTTCAGCTGACATGGGAACGTTTTACCACTGGTGTGCTGCTAAACAATATCAGACCCATAAATGAAGGTGGGTTTTTTTTCTTATGTTATAGCCAAGAACAAACTTTTCTGAAAATGAAATCAATCCTATTATAAAAATACACTCAAGTGTTCTGCAAAGGGATAGGGGAACTCATCTTGTCCTACAGGTTGCTTAAAAAAATAAAAATGACCCATTACTACCAGGATTTTATTTTGGAGGAGAAGCGTTCATCTCTCCTATTCAAGTATAACATCAGTCATCTTATAAAGTCTTAATAAGGAGCGGTATTGTCTTTCTTTGGCTGATCAGATACGAACTGGTTAACTCCAACTTTTTTGAAGGTGATTCCAGTACTCAAGTTCCTCAACACAGCAGATTGTACTAAATGTTGTCACTTTTTGCTGAATGTCCTGCTAAAATAAACAAAATATATTCCAGCTACATTTGGGGCACTTCATTGTCCAGCTCCTCTAGACAGACTCCTCTAAGCAAACTGATAGGTCAGCTCTTATGGGAAACGCTTCCTTTGACCCATGCTACTCTTGTCCAGCTCTCCTGAGAAGAACACCAGCTACTCCTGTTCGAGGTCATTCAAAACGTGCAATGTGATCTGATAGTCAAGTGCTGTTAGTCCAAACTCATGACTTAGTCAATAAGCGTAGATTTTTTTAAAAGTCTCTTTGCATGAAAATCGAGTGTTTCAGTACCACATAGACATAGACTATTATAGACTTGCTTTCTGTTTAGCAAAGACTATAATGCTATTACTACGTGCTGTTGTCTTTTTACCACGATAGTACAAGGGCTGGGATCTTCCAGGTCAGCTTCCCATTTGTAATAGAAACTGGTGATGCAAGAGAGACATTTTTATTGTGCTATTTTTGTTCAGAAAAGTAAGGAAGTCTTGCTTCTATCCACAGAAGCATAAAGTTCTGTTTGCAGAACCTTAAACAGCTCTGCCCAACTTTAAACTGTCTGCCCAACATTTATTTTTCTCCTGCAAAGACATCTCTTTTAACCCTTTTCCACAAACTCAATTCATTTTCCTCCTTCAGCCTCCACATTCTTCAGCTGGGATACTCCTAGTTCAAGGCCTCTCAAAGTCAAACAGCTAGGAAAGATGAGCTGAGCATTCCTTGAGTTGCAGAGCAGCTGCACAAAAAAGGAAAATTGGGTTTTCAAGTGCCAGACAAAGAATACTTTTAACCTGCAAAAACATGAAAACGACTTTTTGTGTAATATTACAAGGCGGCTTTAACTCTTTCTGTGCGGAAATTCATTCTGACTCTTTTCAATGCTTTTTAATGTATTTTGTATGAGCAGGTGATCATTTGCTTTGATGCATTACTGAGAGTTCCTGGCCTGAGCTAACCACTTGTTGCCTACATTTGTGCACTGAATTCAATCATAAAAAGAAAGCAAATACTTTCCTCTTTATTAACTAATATTAGCAGAACAAATATTCTTATATTATTACAAACCAACATGCTTTGAATAATTAAGTAACATGCAGATTTGACTTTAAACTGGATCTCCATTTTTCTAAGTCCAAGCACATATTGAGAAAGGTCGTGCACTATAAGACTGTAGTTCAAAAACAACTGGTTCAAAATAACATAGCTTTCTCTCCCATTTTTATTCAAGTCATAAAATGTTCCTGGCTAACAGTTTAGTGCACCACCCTTGTCAATAATAAGCAGATGACAGCGATCAGAACAAGACAGACATTTTTGTGATAGAGGAAGTTACACGCCGGTAGCTCTTTGAAGCACCTACAGCCAGGTGCTTCCACCACTTCAGGACCGATTATTCACAGTACCTTTTACACATTCTTGACCGTCATTAGATTCCTCATGAGTTGTCAATGTATTTTTTTAAAAAAATAAATTATACCATCTTACATTGAAACTATAGGGGACCTGATGATAAAGAATTACTGGAGGAAAATATAATCCTTATGCTAAACTGTTTTCAGTCCTTGACCTCTGACCACATCTTTCTTCACTGTTCTTGATCTGCCCAGGATCATAAGACAAAACAAAACAGAAGATATGAGCGGGTACCTAATCTTCACAACTCTAGCTTTTTTATTAGCCTTACTAAGAAGTATTTGTGCTTGTGTTCCTTTGCTTATTATACATTTAAATTCACAGTATGACTAACAGACTATTGAACAATGCCACATCTTTAACTATGATGTTACAATTGCTTGTGACGCAATATTACATATTTTCTGAAGTAGGACATGAACTCAAGAGGGGAGAAGATGTGAGAAGTATTTGGTTGCATGTGAGGAGCTAAAAGGAGCGCAGCGTGCTGAAACCGATCAGCGAACAAAGCTCATTCTACAGCTTCTACAAAAATACCACTGCCCTCCTTTTTTAAATATATAAAGCAGTAGCTTTGATTCAGTGTGCCCTCAAAAATACCCCATTATCTGTGCATTTACATTACTATCTCTTCTTCTGTGATTCTAAAATGAATTGCTCCAGTACAGTTCCCATATTGCTTCAGTATAGATCCCATAGCTCCTCCTTCTATTCCCTCCTGCTTAACTTGGACCAAAATATTCTGACCTCCACCAAATCTCATTAGCACTTCTGTAGGAGTGTTCTCCAGTTATATCCTATTTGTTACCACCAAGACAAAAAGGCAAATTAATTTCAAAAAAAATTGGAACCTTTTGATTAAACTATTTTCTCAAACCTTTTTGCTCAATAGCAAAGACACCAAAGGATGAGGGACTAGGATCAGGGCCAATTAATTTAATGGTAGTTTCAGAAATGATAAATGGGGAGAGCAGGCCCTATTATCATGCTTTTTCAGGTTACTGCTTTACAAACGTTCAACCTTTTTTGTTTAAAAAAACCCAAACCAAACAACTTTGATTCATTAAAAAAAGAAGTCTTGGAGGTCTAGGCCTAGTATTACTTCTATTTAACTGCCAAAGCTTGTTACACGCCTTTATAGAGAAAGAATTGTGAACAAAGGAAGTTACGTATTACAAAGCTTGTATGTTTTGCATACCAGTTGCATCCTTTTACATATTGGTAAACACTGCTCTTTTTTTTTTTCCCAAATCCAAATTTTGACTTTTTTTTTTCAAAATTATTTTTCTTCTCAGCTGGTAAGATTTTCTCCCATCTTGATTTAAAAAAAAAACACAACACATTTTCAAGGAAGGACATGATGCATATTCTTTATAAAATTGATTCAAAAGAAAAAAAAAAGGGGGATTATGATCTGAAACATAGTTTTTTAATGTCATGCATTCTGCTATTTTCCTGTATTGAAAAATACACAATTTAACAAATTGGAGATCCAGCTAAACATTTTTTCATAAATAGCAATTACCATTTTGGTCGCTATCAGTAATGAGTCAACATTTCCTGAAAAGAAAAGAAAAAAATGCTACCTACTGCTACAATTACTTTTAATCTATGTCATATATAGGGCACAACTTAGATCCCTGCAAACGGAAATGCGTAGGTGACTCAACCCTTGCAGAGACCCTGTTATGCCACTGGGGATCCATTTACCCACACGCATCCAATTAGGTGACCATGCCTGAATATACTGATCTACAACAGGCAACCAGAAATGTCTTCTGTATTTCATCTATCTTACACAACACATTGACACACATATTGGAAAAACATCCCCATAAATGTTCAGATTTAAATCTAACTAGAAGAAATCAAATCCGAAGCCATAAAGAAATGCTCACTTCTGTTTCTTGTAATTTCTTAAATTTGCCTCTGTATTCTGGCATTTTGTTAACTAACTTCTAAAAAAAAAAAAAGCTTATTTCCACATACATGACAATTTTTTTTTTTCAATATCAAATATTTCATTAACACCATTTTAGAGCCAACATTTTGATTAGCATCAAGACAGTAAAAATCACAACTAGGGAAAGACCATGTGGACTTTAAGAAACCTAGATTATAAACTGTCATAGCCAAACATCAATAACGTCTACTTTTAAAATACCTATTTTAAAATCTATTTAGCTAAGTTTAATTGGTGCATTTATTTCATAGGAATGTGCTGGATCATATTTGAGAAAATAGTATTTGTTGAATTGTTATTAAGTTTTAGATCCAACTACTTTCTTCTTGTCCTGACCATTGGTTTTATAAGCTAATCAAGCTAAAAGTTCGACTTCAGAAAGACAGGCATACCTCAAAGGGACACAGTGCCCTATCTCATAGTAATGAGTTATGGTTCTGTCAGTAATGTGGCTGCGACTAAACTATTTGTGCCTCTGACATTTTGAGGCTTGTAACTTGTCCCATGGTTGGGAAAAGTGACTAGGTTAGAAAACACCCAGTATTTTCTTCCCTTCAGCTTTAGTTCAAGAAATACGTAAGAGCTGTACAATTTAACCTCTATGCAGACATTCAGATCTAATACTTCTCTCCTAAGAAGCCTTAGGTTAGCATTAGAGGCAAACCCCTCAAGAATTAGATGATCTGTTACAACGCAGAGAAAACTGATCTTAGTCTGAGAACTCAGGAGCGCACACAGATTAATCACACAAAGCCTCGGTCCGTATTGCGCTGCACGAGAAGGCCATCAGAATCAACGTACAGTACCTTTCATCTTGTCCCAGATCCTCACTGTCTGGCATTTCAGATGTGAAAAGGAATTATCTCTCTCTCTCTACCAATCTAGATAATCCAGGCACCGATCTTCTAGTCTGTTGTGTGTTTTAGAAGTGACAACCCGGGCACCTGTCCTGTTTGCTGCTGAGAAGAGTGCTCCTTGCTCAGAGAGCAAATGTTTACAAGACATCCTAAGTGCCTGCTGGTCTTGAATGAAGTTCAGAGTGTTCGGCTTTGATTGGCCAAGGCTATAAATAAACAAGTCGTGACTCACCTCACACACTATGACAGGGTGTTTAGTGGCAAGCACAGCCAAAAGCAAAACATTTTTTTTTTCTTCTGGTCATGTGAGGGAGAATCACCACCCAGTTAGTACATTTTATTTTTCTGCTTCCACTGGAAATCTTCCTCAGTGTCTCCCATTTTTCTCAGGTGTACGTGAGCAGCAACCAAAATGACAGGAAGCTAAATGACACAAACTTTAAAGTAACACGCTTAAAAATGTAAGAGCAAAGAGCTTACTGCAACTGTAAAAATATCTTTTTTTTCTTCCCCACAGAGCGTCAGTCACAAGCTTTCAGAAAAAGCAAAATTCTTCTCCATTGACTAAATTCACAGATGAAATAAAAACTTAGCAATTCTTTTAAAATAAGGAATAGGAAAACGAGTTTTCAATAAAGATTAATTGCATTGTTTTTAAGTTCTGCTTGTGGCAGACAAGCTTGGAATCAGTCTCAGCTGTCATAGGGATACCAGCAAATTGTACTGGAAGAGTCCTCAAAATGAAAGCATGCCAACAGGAGGAGGTTTTCTGCCAAAATACTGCTAATGCCTCTGTGAACAGCCTAAAGTGAATTGACAAATTCACTTTCCTCGTATTGCTTTTTGCTCCGTGCATGACAGGGATTCTGTCACTCCAGCAACACCAGCTACGTCTCTATTAATTTTCAACACCCCAGCAACCTTATCTGTGCTGATGAAGCTTTGTCGCGCAGCCCAAGACTCCAAGGATCACATATGTAGGTTGTTCGGCACATTGCTCAGCACTGCTCCTCCATGTGGCTTCCTTCTTCCATTAAACAGCTTGACCTATTGTTTTTATTATTTTCAAACAAATATTACACCCAGAGATGTTCACAGAGAAATCTTTTTTCCTAGGAGGGAACCCAACAAGATTTAGACCTGCCTCTCCTGCAAGAGATAGTAGGAATTGTCCTGGGGATGTCACATCTTAAAAATAAATTTAAAAAAATAAACAAAGCTGGAACAAAAGCTATGTCAGATTAAAAAACAACCACCCCATATCTTTGATTTGTTAAGCTGTATTTGGTGCATTGTGGGTAATGCGTCATTTGCTGGAAAGCTGCTTAACATTCAAAGCTACAAACGATTCTATCCTTTCTTCTTATTTTAATATAAAATGCTTCAAAATGACTAGTAAGATCTAGATAAAAATTGCAAAAATTCCCCAAACCATATAATCATATATCTATTACTTTAAATTGCATGATTTATATTTACTATGTGAGTATCTGAATTAATAAAATGACCTCAAGAAATGCTGAGAAAATAAAACAAAACAGGAACACTGCCTATCTGTGAATGACAACTTCCTTAAGGTTTCTCCCAACATTCCAGTTAGTTCCATTTTCCTTTTCTTAATCTAATCCAATCTTCTGTATTCATACCCTTCCTCAGTCTTCACAAGACTTGTTCTTCCTGAAGCAGTTTAATCATACTGAACTTTTAAAAGAAAGGAAGGAGAAGAAAAACAGGAATAAAGTCCTACGTCTAAATTATGCAAGGCAATATATAAATATATATTAATAAATGTCCTGCCCTACTCAACAGAGATGTTCCATGGTCACCTATACCTGCATATTCCGATATCATCCTCTCTTCTTTTTTCTTTTCTTTTTCTACTCTGATAGTTATAGCTGAAATAATTACAGCTGAATTACCCTCAAGCTTACCCTGAAACAACAGAGCTACTAAATTGAAAAATCTTAATTAATAAAATGGTTTTGTGTGTCAGCTTCATTTTCAGATTAAAATTCTGAAGTCCTCTAATTAGGAAAAGAACCAAAAGAAATACCTGAAATCTCCAAACACACAAAAGCATCATTCAAAATTTAAATGTGGCATCAAAAATGAAAGCAAGCAAAACTAAATCCCTTGTGCAACTTGAGTTGCTTTTGTTTGTTTACACGCATTGCAATATAGTCTTACATAGCCACATGCATTTACTGTGTAAAACTGTCTTTTTACAAAATACTAATTTTTTAATGATTTGATGATCGCACTCAGGAGCTGAAAAAGCTTTCAGTACCGTGCTTATCCCTGTATTTCAGTCTTAGAACTGGATGTACTCCAAACTCTTCAAGTACGACTTTGGACTGTTCATTTCTTTGTCATGCTCAGTACACAGTGCCCACCACTACAGCAGAAAAATGGTTCACTATCTACTTTTACAATTCCTTAGAAGTCTTCCCCAGCCCTCAGTGAGGTAAGGAGGATAATATCACCTTATTTACTTATTGATAAGCAAGTCCTGGAAAGATTAGGTTCAAAAGTGTCTACTAAATGAGTACCTAACTGAAATGTCAAGGACCTGTTAACTTGGGAGTAGAGCATTTATAAAACACTTCAATACTCAAAGACTAGTTTCTACTGATATCAGTGCTCATAATTTTTGCAAATCAGACATCAGAACAGCATGAGCGCGTAATTAGCAGAACTGCAATCACACTAAAGTATTTTGCTTAGTATCACAAAGACGTCTATCTAGAAAATTCATCTCAGTTTTTTGATCAGCCTGAATTCTCCGCACCCGAGGGAATTAGAGCTTGTATTGGCCCATCTGGAGGTTTCCAGCAGATCTGGCTCCAGACTATTTCACAGTCACATGAGATGGAATGACCTCTCCAAGTACACTTGGGTGGAACAGCGGCAGGTGAGCAAAAGTACTGTACTGAATCAGGCCAAAGGGCTTCTGGCATCTCCTACTGTGTCCAAAAGCACAGCCTAGGGAAAAATGCATTGCCGCCTTCTCCAAATAGTCTTCCAGACTCCAACTTGTGGCTCATGGGTTTCCTGAACCAGCAGTGATGTCTATATTTTTAGCTCTGAGTGGATTTCCATCCTGTGATAGCATCTGTAATATCTTATGGCAAGGACTTCTGCAGCTTAACTACACACAGTTTGAAAACAAAAAAACCCAACCAAACCCCACCCAATTTTGTTTGCTCTTATCTAGCCACGTCAACTGATTTCTAAGAAGCCTTATACTGGAACAGGTAGATGACAGTTATCTCTCTTCAGCTTTTCACAGCTATTTATAATTTTTACAGACCATAATCATATTCTTTTTGACCGGCCTGCAGAATTGAAAGATGGAGCTGCCTAGAAAAAAGCTTGCCTGGTATTAGAATTGCTAAAAATCAGTTTTAAACTTTTTCAACATGGAAAACTCAAAACAACTAGAAATGACAGAACCGAGGAAGGAAAAGCTCTTTCCCTACCCATGTTATTTTTCAGGGAGGTTCTTACTTCCTTGCTTAGTTCCAGCTAACGCTACAACCTTCTGCATTGCAGGGGACTTTGGTCAGTCCTCTCTGTCCCTTGTAAGTTCCTTCTTGCCATCCCTGAGGCCTCACCTCCCATGACTAATCCAGCTCTTGTCAGCAACCTCTTTGCTTGAGCTGCCATCTCCCAGCCTTGCTATGTCTCTTTCACTTCTCACATCCATTATTGTCTGAAATTTTCCCTTCCTTTAGCTCTGTTTGTTCCTCAACAGAAAGAACAATCCCCTTCCCCCTAGCCCTGTTATTTCTGAAAGGAACATGAAAGCACCTGACTTTGTAATCAAAAGGAAAAAGATAATATTGATCATGTTCTGCTCTTGTTCAGCTCATTCAGCTTTGAAAGTCCTATTTTCCTCACTTGTTTCATGCATGTAAACTGTTGTACGCCCTGAAACATCCTCGCTGTTCTTTTCCAAACCCTTCCTACGTTTACTATAACTGATTTAAGGTGGGAGAGACCAGAAATGTACACCGTTATTCCCGGTGACAGCATACTATTGATGTACATATTTGGACCCTTTTTGTGAGTTGCTCCTCATGTTGGCCGTCGTTACCACAGTTTTACACAGAGTTCTCCAGAGTACATGGTCTTCTTTATTTTA
This sequence comes from Ciconia boyciana, assembly GCF_034638445.1. NCBI lineage: Eukaryota > Metazoa > Chordata > Aves > Ciconiiformes > Ciconiidae > Ciconia > Ciconia boyciana. The sequence continues at coordinate 83,080,210 of NC_132935.1, forward strand.
TTTGTATAACTTTAGGAATCAATCCTTCTTACCTCTGTTCATCTCCATTACCCTGGTCTTCAATTAAAGAGACCTCCTCTAGACCTTTTTCAAAACTTCCTTGATAGCTGGTAAGTAACAGCTCTCTTTACCATCAGGTATTAAGATACCCCAAAAGATGTGCTGGCACACAAATCAGATGCCTGACATATTGCTTGATCAGGGAATCTTACCAGTTTTGCTCTTGCTGAGTACAGATTCGGACTGAACGTATATCATAATTATCAATCAAATGGCCTTCCCCCCAAACAGTATAGACATGTCTGTGATATTTTCCTTTTACAGGCAGGCACCAAAGACTTCAGAGGAGGTCATCAGCAAGAGAAGAAGAAAAATAAAAGCTATGTTCTTGCCAGAGACAAGGAAGTAGCCTTACTGAGTAGCCGACAGGATCAGAAATTGTGTCGGATGCACTGTTTTACGTACTCCAATACTGAAGATGCTCAAGGGCTTTAGCAGGTGGGTGAAAAGCAGCACGCTGTCCGTGTGGAGCACAAGGGGGATGATCTGCCATTGCGTGATAGATGGTGTACCCCACCCAGTCTGCAAGCTTTCAAAGATTTTCATTAGTCAGCCTGTAGCACGCTTTAGCTGGTCGACCAGCTCCAGAACTAGCCACAACCACTGCCACCTTCTACGTCTCTCCTCATCTAAAAGGAGAGTAAGACAGTGCTTTCAACATATGATCCTGTTCTAATTATTCAGCTATGAACGAGTCTCACTTCTAATAACATGGATGAAAAAATAATGAACACCATACTGTACACTTAAAGACATCCTAGAAAACCTCAACTGACTCATAGCAAAAAATCATACTCTAAAAAGAACATCTAGTTTAGTTCATATTTCCAGAAGGAATGGAAAATCTAGCATTTTATTTTTTGTAGATAGTTTATGCTGATATTATTTTCAGCAAGAGCGTGTGTTTAAAAATTACCATCATTGTCAAAGGCATGTTTAGGATTAAAACTAATTTGAAATGCATGTTTCTGCTACTGCAAAGAATCATATTAATAACATACATGAAGTCCCCTAAAATGGAATATTTCCTCCCCGCCTTTTTCAATATAGAAAAGTGAATATACTGGTCACATTAGTGTGTGTGTACAGGCATGTGTATATTTATGTATTTATAAGTACACACACATGGAAGTATACCGTTTAATGTATTTCATCAATTTGAAATGCACACCCCATTTCCCCTTATTTTCAACATCCAAATTTGTTCAATGATACCTGTCCCAATTCTTTCTGACTGTGTAAAGCTGACTTCAAATTGCAAATGCTTATTATGTTTACTTAACTTTGAGATCTCTTCATACACTTACAAGATAGAGACAGGAGGCTTGTTTTAGAAGAGAGGAAGCCTTTTGTACAAGCGTAAATGAAAAGATCACCAAGACAGACCTGCTGAACATGCTCAGTTCTTTGCTGGAGTATTATAGCAGGTATAACCTCAACCTGGTAAGCAGCGTGCTAAAAGAAACTTAAGACACCTATTACACACAAAACATAGTTTTGTATTTACCTGTACCCAGGGCTAGGAATAGCAAAAAAATAAATTAGAAGAAAAGAATCTTTCAACAGTCCAACAAAAAGACCAATAAAAGCAAACAAAATAAGTGCCCAGGAAATTTTTTCTCTCTTCATGGAATCCTGCATATTATGCAGGACTCTTCTTTGTACCTGTATGAAATAACTAATTGTTAAAACATTTTTTTAAGTCACAAGCTGCATATTCAGGAAAAAAAAAAAAAACAACAGCATTCAGGTTTGACATAAAAAAAGTTATGCAACATTCAAAAAGCTAAACGAGATACTGCATGCAAGAAATATTTACTCGGCAGAACAAAGCATATGAATATGTATTTTTAAAGAATCATAAAAAATTGAGTATGAAAGCAACATGACTATCAACAGACACCAAAACCTGATTTGTATCAGCAACAATGAATTGTCACTGTGAGGTATTAGTGTTTCATCATAAAGCACACATAATAATGCACCACAGTGCATGAGAGTATTTCCAAGTTTTCAAACACAAGCAGAAAGAAGAGTTAAAGGAAGTAAGAGACACTTCAACTGCAGTTTAGAAAGCAAATGACTACATTTTAGTCACATGAAGATAGCAAATCGTCCTCTGGTACAAATATGATAGATCATGCTGGATTTATATGACAAACAGAGAAGAGCTGGAGACAGGGCAGTAAAAGGATCTTACCACTAAGGGTGAAAACCTCAACTGCTCTGGGACTTTTTGTCCATGGGATCTTGTTAAACAGCTATAAAAGAAACAGATTTTGGAGGGGAAAAAACACGTAATACATCACCTAGCAATAATCTGAGCAATTTCTAAAGATAACTGAATTTTTTCAAGAGACTCTTTACATACTGTTTCATTAAATTATTTTGTTTACTATACCACATTTCCTATTTACCCTAACTTATGTACTAGTTCATCTATAATCATAATCTGTAATTCAGTAAAGTCACATTAAAATGCAATTTTTTTTCCTAGGCACACATACTACTTGAGATTTTGAAACCTGCCCCTCCACCTGTCTCTTTTGGTTTGTAGCAATCTGAATCTGTTTCTTTGCAGCAACTGGTTTCTTCCCCCACTGAAAAGAGATGAACTATATGAAAGGCAGACCAAACAGCAAGATGGCTATACAATGAAATCTGCTTGCATTGAACAAATTGCTCAAAAGATTTAAAATAGTTAAGAATGCATGAAGAACTGAAAATATTTTTCAAAAGTGTTGATACAAAGAGTTAAAGCACAAAATTGAGAAGTTTGTTGTGTTTTCTAATATAAGTATTAAACACAGCACAAAACAATGCAAGAAAAACAGACTGCCAGCAAGCTACCGAGAAAAGGAGAATACTTAGAAGACAATTCTATATGTAATTCAATTAAGAACATAAGAAGTCACTCAGCTACGTAGAATCTCTAAGATTATTAGGACACTCAGAGCCACAAACTGACAATGCCTGTGTCTAAAAGATTTTGCTGGTATGCTCACAGATTGCTAAGACAACCCACCATCGCTGTGATGCTGCTATCATCCTATGAAGAAGAGGATATGAGCCAGTTTTCCACCTAATCATATAATTTATTCTTCTGTGCAATGTAAGAAAATCTCACCAGAGAGTGGTTAGTGCAACTGCAAGCCACAACTAGATCCAAGTCCGGGTCACCAGTCCTGAATTAGACCTTACAAGCTGAGGGATGAGTAACTGCAGGACTTCAAGTACATTATAATGGAAGCACAGCACATAGTTATATATTATTAATAATTTTCATTGACATCAACCCTATTCTTATGTCCCAGCTCAAAGAGCCAAAGTCCTTGATTAATATTCAGAAATGCTAGCCAAATGTTTTCATACTAAATATAACTTCGTCTTGATTCCTTCAGGGCCACAGCCTTTTTCAATGCCTATATAATGGAAGTGAGACAGATTACCAAATTATGCTGTTAACTTTTCTCATCAGCTTACTATCTATTTGTTGGTTTACTGTGTGACAAGAGATAAAGTCTCTAGTGTTTAATATGCCTGATGGTAAAACTTCAGTAGTATTCTCTCCCTTTAAAAAGAGCTTTTTTCATTAGAATTATCTTTATTCAGTCTCGCTGTGGTAGGTTGTGCAACTGTGACATAAAAACATTTTAGATTGTCACTAATGTGACTCAGTTTCAAGGCCGTATCTTTATCTGATGGAGCAACTGGTAATTTGTATGCTAGCTGTCACTACTTTCCAACTTCAACACGTGTAACAGCACATTAGCAAATCTGATATATTATAATGAAAGCAATGAAATGTAAATTTATATAAGCAAAGATTAAAGTATTTTCAAACTAAAACAGATCAGAGATAATAATGTCAGAGTCCGTGCCATTTTAGAAGGCACATACCTGTGTATGCAGATCAACCAGCTTGTTTGAAACAAAAAAAAGGGGGGGGGGGGGGCAAAAATACAGGAACGCCTCACCACAGTTCATGTTACTGTTTAATCTCACATTATAGCTCTACCAGTTGGAAAGATAAACCAAACATATAACCTTGTCAAATGCTAACATCAAAACTTAAAGAAAATACTCCTGCATAATATCACAGGCAACAACATACGAGGGTAAGATAGGCAATAATGAGAAACAGCAGCAAGAAATACATTATACAAAGCAATGGTATGCTTCACACAATGACAATTCATACACATACACAATTGCAGACTGGATAGGATGGTTAATTCTGAGCTGCATTGATGAAAACAAAATTAACATTATCCTGGAGTGACTGGAGCGTCCAATTTCTTACCAGAGTTTCTCCAAAGTAAATACTTGTCAAACCACAATCATTCTGCTCTTTTAACATCTGTCCCTCTGTGAAATAGCAAATCTAAAGCTAGGGGAGGCCAATGAAACCACGCAGCTCCACAGAAAAGGCAAGGGGGCAGCCAAGACTGCAAAAGAGAACTCAACCCCATCCTGCAATCACACCTACCCCCAAAAAAACCTACAGAGCTAAATGGCTCTTGGGCTAACAGAAGCCAAGAAAGAGACCAGGAGTGATGATCAATGAAGACCTGCAGCCTAACCCGTTTGTCATCAAGGGCACAGGCAGATCTGTGATTTAGAGGAATCCCCTGAACTGGTTGGGCGAGCACTGCCAGAACACTCAGCCAGAAGTGCTGAGCTCCCGATAACCTTCACCCTGCCTTGAGAAGATGATAATACGCATGACATTTTGCTGAGAGGCTGACAGCACTACTGGGAAGCCAAATTAACTTCAAGTTATCTAGACTTTTGTCTCAAAGTATAAAAGAGAAATTTTCCTTTCCCTGTTTCTTTACTATTTTTATTTAAATTCAATCCATTTCATAAGGTGGTTTAGAACACATGTACAGAACACTTGGTTTTGCACAGCACAATAGCCGCTCCTATCACTGTCAAAACTTCCTCTTCCCTCATTTTTCATGGATGTCTAAAGATTTCTAAAGAAATCTTTTTGTTAAGCTCTACAAAATACATTTCAAAAGTAGGTTTTTCTGCCAGAACACTGAAAAATTAAGCTTTCAATTTAGAAGTTACTTATTCATACATATATCTTATCTATATAAATGTGTAAAATGCATGATTTTTTGTCACAGCTTTTGCCGTTTCCTTCAGAATCTTGATCGCTGAGATACCTATGAGAAAGCATCCTTTGCTTTGAAAAACCTTCTCTGCTGATATATAGATGACAGAATATCTCAAGTTGGAAGGGACCCATAAGGATCATTGAGTCCAACTCCCTGGATGTTCCTATAGATGTTCCTATAGAGGAGGGAAGTAGAAGGGTGAAAAAATAACACTCAGACTTTTACTTTAGTCCGGTGAGGTGAGTTTTTCTTATTTAAAAAACAAACAAACAAAAAAAAAGAAAAAAAGAAAAAAAGACTTTATTTGGGAAATATTCAGAGCACTTTAAATACATTATCTTTCAACTACTTTTCAGGTATCTGCATTTCTCTCCACCTCATTTCAGTGACTGACAAAGAAAGCCCCAGAAGACTAATTTCCATATGCTGAAGTTATTCTTCACAAAAAAAGCCTCTTTAATATGGTTTTTGTTTTATTACTGATTGATGAAATAAATATTTTCCACGGTACATCTGGAAGGGTTTTCAGCAAAGTATTTGAAACTTTCACAAAAAATTCTGTTTGTGTCCTTTTCAGAAACTTCTTTATATTTCTATTTATCATCAGATTAAGGACTTTTCAGCTGAATTCCCATATTTTGAGACTTTGATTATAATACAAAATATCTAATTCAGCTAAAAAGTTAGGACAGAAGTTACCAAGCTACACATCCTAGGAAAATTGTCTGCTTTTGGTGAACTCACAATGGAAACAGTTTTGTTCCTGTACAGCCCTGACAAGAACTTCATATAATAATTGTTCAGACACATTTGGAGTCTTTGCTATCAATACGCAAGACAACAATCTTACGTGCTTTTGTCTCAGTTTGTGTTCTAAGAAAACATACACATGCATTCAGCTAAAAGTTCTTAAAAATGTTTACAACAATATTTTTTTAAAGATCAGATGTGCAAACCTCAGATATTACTGCTCTGATTGATTTTACTACTCTGATCTCAGGCCTAAATGCATAAAAACAAGTTCTTAAGGTACACATTGACCTTGCAACTTCCATGGAATGTGGTGGTAGCAACAGACACTCAGTCTAAAATTGGGCAACAGCTATCTCACATGCCCTTCTGGGATTTCTCAGACTTTAACATTTATATACAATTTATTAACAACATAAAAAAATGCAGAAATAAAGAGATGTATTTATTTCAGTCTTACTATGTCAATTAACTGAATAAAAAGTCAATGCTTGTAACGCTTTTAACAAGAACAGCTATACTGGATGAGCCAAAGGTCCATCGAGCCTTGTGCCCTGTCTTCAACAGTTGCCAAAATTGAATACCTGGGGATACTTAAGCAAAAGAATAAGAACATGGGAAAATATGTAATGATACCTCCATAAAATACAATACAGCCTCCAACAATCTGCAACTCAGGGACTTTCAAAGCCAGAGGTGATGATTTTTTATTTAATCATTTCAATTAATTTTCTTCAAAGAACTGTCCTGTAATTTATATTTTTAATCCACATATAGTTCTAATGTTCACAGCACTCCTGTGTCAAGGATTTCTAAAGCTTAATTACATCTTTTTCTTTTTCCTCAGCCTGCTGCCTGCTATTTTGATGCCTCCCCATTCCAACAGCGTGACAGAGAAGGCATGTTCCTTATGGTATCTTAGAGACCTCCATTATAATTCCCCTTAATTATTCCTTTTCTCTTTTGAAAAGTCCTATCTCATTTGCTTGTTGTTTATACGGAAATAGCTGTGTATATTTGCTCTACCTTGTTGCTCTACTCTGGACTTTTCTTCTCCTGTATCTTTTTCTGGGAGGTAGCAGATCAGAACTACACACAGTATTCAGGATGTGGACATACAACAAAGTTGTAAGAGTGGCACGTGGCTGTGCTTACTTTTGCCCTGCATGTCTTTTTTACTGATACTTAACAGTAGATTTAGTCTGTTGATCAATGCTGGTTTTGTGAGACCACATCTTATTCATGAGTGGTTACAGGCACCTTTGGACACTATTATTTTATATGTGAATTTAGGACTGGTATTCCTGCATAACTTTACAGTTACCTACACTGAATTTCATATGCTGTTTTACTGTGAAAGAATGCTGTAGGCATCTTCTTAAATTCTTCACAGTTGGTCCCTGTCTTCATTTTCTTGAATAATGTGGTACCTCCAGCAGGCCTGGCCATCCCACTATTCACTGCCTTTTCAGGATCACTTATGAGTACACTTAGCAGAATGGTTCCAGCACACACTGCTGCAGGACTCCTTCTCCAACCTTCCATTAACACGAAGGCTAGCCGTTTACTCTTGCCACTGTTCCCTATATTCCATCTTGGCTTTTTTATTCATGGGAGAATCTTCTCTCATATTCCAGAGTTACTTATTTGCTTTTAGCTAATGTCTTTTGGAAATTCAACAAGACTACATCAATCTCTACTTAGCATTCTGTCACAGTCTTCTTGTCTGAATTTTTTAATATAGATTTTTAAAGACTGTTTTAAATTATTTAAAAAAAAATACTTCTACTACTTTCATATTGGATATTCACCATGAAAATCTCTTAAGCATTACCTCACACCATGAACTGACCTACAGTAACGTCAACGGCCACAGCTACGTCAGTGATCTATTAATTGTACTACCAATCCAAGCACTCGGTAAAAAAAGGCTGAACTTTCGAAAGAGTGTCATTCTCCTTATATAAAATCTAAGCTAGGAGAAGGAAGTGTGTGTCATATGGTGCTGTGACCATAACATTCAGGTGGACTTGAGAAAACTTTCATGGTTTTGTGCTACAGTAAACATTTATCTCTGAAAATTTTTATTAAACTGGTCTCCTGAATATGTCTGATCATCTGTACTCAAGGAGTGGGGAAACTTGCAGAGCATGAAAAACGTAATGAGCATAAGCTACTCTCTATTTTCCTCAGTGTGAAAATAAAAGACATGTAGCTTTCCAGAGTTATTTAGACTCCAAAACGTCCTGGAATATTAACCAAAAAAAAGAATTAAGGCGTGAAACATATTTCAGTAGGTAAACATGCAACATTTCTTCTGCCAGTAAGAAAAAAGAAAAAAAAAACAAACAAGGAGACTCAGGGAAAGAATATCATAATGTTTGTTTCAAAACAGCTGAGCTGTTTTACTCAACTGTATGTTGAAACACCTAAAAGAATATAATATGTTATTCTGCTGATAGGCTCACATGCTTCAACAAAACTGTGTGCCAGGACATTCCTTACTAAATTGGTGACTAATCAGATGTTGTGCTGGGAAACACACCCTCACGTGTTACAACAACCCAGGCATCTGCAACATTAAAAAAAAAGGGGGGGACGGACTACAACTATAGGTTCTCATGCCCCCTGTAAATAATTTCCATCATGCGTTTTGTAATCTAATGCTTGTATTTGGCAAACCAGATGCAATTAAAGGTCAAAATCCAACCACTATATAAACTCAACTCTACTCACTCTGATCTTTCTCCGACTATCACCGTTCTAAAGATTCCAAGCAATGATGTCCTCTTCCTTCCCTGGCAATAACTAGTATATATTTATAAATACCTTGTTTCATTAATCATAAATGATTCTTGCTTCTTTTATCAAGTTCTCAAATTAACCGAAATTGGCTCTTTCTTTTTCCTTCTTATTACCCTCAAATTTCCAATATACTTTATAAATTGTTTAGAATTTGAAAACTTCCATAGGAATTAACTCAATAGGCTGTTAGGATACCTGCACATATTTTCTCCTTGTGAAAAACAGCATTTTTACAAAATTGAAAATGTAATTTGTATATTCTTGCTGCATACAGGGGGCATACTGCATATGGAAAACTGTGTAGCACTATAGAATTTTCAATCTTTGTTCTTGTTGTTGAGATATAAGACAGTACAAAAGATTATTTAAATAATTCAGTTTCTCAAACCACATATAATAGTACAGAAAAGCAAGCTTCCTAAGCAGAGAAAACAGATAGCGATTCAATGACTTGGGTTTCAGGTTCTAGAAACCCTTGCATTGTCTGCAGAATAACCTGAAAACTGGTCTCACGATGCTGAAATCAATGCTTAGGGACAACTGGCCCCAGAACCATTTCTGTACATCATGTATATATATTCTCATATTCAGATTGATGTTGATTTGTGTGGCAAGAAGAGAAATCTGTGACCGGCAACAACTGTGACAAGCAATCACTGGAACTGGGAGACAAACGCCTCTCATAAACGTATCTATGGCAGGTCTGGGTATTTGATTTAGTAACTTTTTTTGTGCGGAACAAACCCTATTCTTCTCCTCAAAATAATAACAAAAGCAGCATTTCTGCCTACAGGAAACAGATAATACAGACCAATATTAAAAGGTGAAAAAAGCTATTTGTACTTGCAGGATAAAAACATTTTTTTCACATTTTTGTGTTTGGCATAAGCCATACCATTTGCTTTTCATGCAGTCTTTTGTGATAATATGAAAATACAGAATACGGTTAAGCTTGCTACCTGTTTTTATGGAGTTTTTTATCAAATATGATTTGACTTGTGTTTAAGAAAAGCAATTCCAAAATGAAACAGTCCATTTTGTTCCTTAATCCTAAAAGCAGTCTCTCTATTTAAAGTAACACTGGGGGCTCCCTGAATGCTATAGTTTATAAATACCCTTTAAGATGACAAGTCAAATGACTTCAGGATTGTAAGTTATCTCTCACAGTTGTTCAACTGTTAAAATGGAAAGTGGTAAGAATAGAATAAAAATACCCACGGTGAAAATGTTACATGTGCAATGGGATAAACATAGGGAATAGGACACATAACCATTTTAACATTAATCTTTCCACTTAAATTTACTCTCTACCCTTTAAAAAGGTCCGTTTTGTGAACTTCTCTCCTGATGAGCAGTTTGAGGTCTGTCATTCTCTTCAAAGCTCCACGCTGATTGGAAATGCAGTCTTTACTCATAATCTGTCTGGTACTTGTCGCAATGATATTCTGCTGGTTTAGGCATTAATAATAATTTGATGTAACCCACCTAATTATACAATAAAGAACATTTTAAAATATATACAAAAGGTGAAAAATATGAATATTACATTTGCAAGCAGAACAAATCTCTGAGGCAGGCAAACATGCCCAACAGCTTTGTGGCAATCAGACAGGCTGTTCCTAGACTAGGCCGTAGTTAAAATTTATTTTATGGTATAACCCTAACAAAGAGTTACAAAAAGGATGTTTTGACTGTATGTCAGTTTTCTGTTCTCTTTAACAGGGCTTGGTACCTTGCTACTCTAAAAAAGTACTATTGCTTGTTAACCAATTAAAAGATACAACAATATGCAGCTAAGGTCTACCTGTCTAGATGTTTTACCAAGTCTGCCTAAGCTCTTTGAAATCTTTTAACTAGAAGATAGCCTTGCTAACTCTGAGAGTTGCCCTAAAAAAGGATATTCTTTAGAAGGAACTGACTTCCAGTTTGTGCTGTCTGCAAAGTCTTGGAATACAGTACCTCCACCTGAAAATAAGGAATTAAAGACTGCACTCCAACCAGTAACCTAATGTTAGTTCTAGTGTACAGCTACATATGCAGCTACTTCTACATAGTCACAACTACAAATAGTGAGACATTTGACATGGATTCCCACCATAAATTAGAAAATCCCAGAATACTGAATACTTGTTCAAAACTCTTTATGGATTAGGGATAAATATTCAGGGTGAGAGGTGACAGAGGCAGGGAGTGACCAGCTCTTCTGTTCAGAATGATGTGACTGTATCCAAGTCTTCTCCTTTCCGTGTCTGAACCGGGTAGGAAGGCTTTTGCTACCCTTCAGGAGGCAGTTCATAACTTGAGCCTAAGTTCAATATGTGAGCTGAAGTACACCTGTCTAAGAACAAACATTACCTCTTGGCTGACATTTCATAAGAGTATGTCCAAACCTTTTGGATCCTTCAACTGGAAGGATCATTACCTAGGATATGAGGGGTCTTTGTCACTTTCCCCCACATACACTTTATTCCAAGTTTCACTTTCTTATTGAGGAAATACCTGTCAATCACATCCTTGGACAGGTTTTCTTATAATGCTATTTAGGCCAGCAGCCAAAATAAGAGTACACCCTTCTACACCCTGCCTCTGAAGCATGCTATTTATAATGAACACTCTGTAAATATAAATAAGTCAAAAAAAGAAACAAAGCAAGGGCTTTATACTGAAAGTGCAGTAATACTCAGAATTGACAGCAATATATAAAGCGTGCCTGCCAGTAGCTGACAGTTTCCAAGCAGCTTTGAAAAATAAATTGGGAAAGAATAGCAGATGGTATGGTTAGCATGAGAAAGCTGACCTGCTCAAAAATGGTCAGAAGAACAACATTTTCTTAGATTCAGGAGGTACCCAAATGTTGTCCCTTTTCTTTTAAATTCATTTGATACCCTCTGTGGGGGTCTTGCACCCCACAACAAGCAAAGATTACATGCTTGCTTCAAGAGGGATCCCTGAAGACAGACAGAAAAAGTGATCTGAGACAGACGGTACCAGCACAATTCCTCTGCAGTTTTTCTAGATATAGTTTTTCTAAAGAGATGTTCACAGGCTTAACAAATCAACCCACGAAGAGGGGATAGATGAATACTTTAAGAGAAGCGTGTAGCTTTGATTGTATGCACAAAGTGTGGCCCACAACTCAACACAGAAGAGAGTATGTTTTGTTTTCCCTGTAATTAGACTTTTAAAGCTTTATTTCTGCCGCTGAAAAAGACTGGTGCCAACATTGCTATATCAGTAAGAAACATGAAAATATTAAAAAGTGACGGACACCTCCAAACTCCCTTGCTGAAAGCTGGGAAAACTTGGCAAACGGCAGGCAACTGCACTGTACAAATCAGCAAATTCAAATGCAGCACCTGCCGTACTTGCTCTTGTCCAAGACGGAAGAGTAGATCTAAGCACTTGTGAGTGAGATAGTACAAAGCTGAGAAAGGAACAAGTGGCATGGGAGAGCTCCAGAGTAACACTAACCATTTTGGCGATTTTCTCTTTCTGAATCTCTGGTTTGTTTCTCCACTCACCTCCTCGATGGAATTTTCTGTATTTGCTTTATCACGTTCCTTTCAACTCCCATCAGCTTCCAGGAGTTGTTTTGTTTTCTTAGCGCTGGAAACAAGCTGAACTAAAAAAACCAAAACACCTGCAGTTCTACATATCTTGTACTTAATGTTTAGTAAATACTGTGACCAAAAGAAACATTTTATCTTTACAATAAACATAGCAATAAAAAAAGATGTGAGACAGCTTAGATGACGGTAGGCAGCAGCAGGGAGCTTGCATTTTTTCCCCAGTGATGATAATACGGGTATTACATGACATGCCAGTGAGCATGACACAGAGCTATCACAACTGGGTCAGCTCAGAATTAGCAGTTCTTAGGTGGTTCACAATGTACAAATCCACCTGGCTGGGCTCACAGACACTTTCAACAGAACTGCATTTTTGACACAGCGGATCCAGAAGCAAAACTCTCATGAATAATTGAACAGTGACTGCAGCTCCATACTTCAAAAAATTAAACACGGAATAGAGCTGGCTTTACTGTATGTTGAAAATTGCTGAAGAAGAACTGCCTTATGTTTAAATAAAAAATGATGAACAAAGGCTGTATTTCCAGCCTCCCATCATTATGGAGCTAGCATTTTTCAACTGAGTGTAACAGTTCATTTTTACCAATGAGTAACAAAGGAAATTAATTACTGAGTCGCTTTTGCACAGGATGCAGCATACCCTGCAGTTTGCAAAGACTGCACTTATGTCAGCTATTTGTTTCACACATTTAATCATGGATGCAGTGACTTCACTTGAATAAAAGTATTTCAAACCTAGTTTATTTAAGCATAGTAAAAATACACGTCTCACTGTGCTGGTGCCCAGATGACCTTTTTTCCAACATGGAGGCAAACTGGCAAAAATCATAGAATCATTTAGGTTGGAAAAGACCTTTAAGATCATCCGTAATGCTAGGTCCAACTGTAGTGCTAGGTATAAGGATTTTTAGAAGCCTCCACATGAAATCTCCTGAAGTTGTTCCATGAAATTACTCCTTCCGACTTATTCAAGGAATAGTATTTGTTTATCCTTGAGAAGATACAAACAGAACACACACACACACACACACACAAAAAGCTTTCAAACCATATGCTTAGAAATTATTACTGAAATCTGTCTGTGAGAGATTAGCGAGACCAAAAAACAACTGTCAAATCAGACTATGAGAGGTGTTCTTCCGTACCTTGAAATTTTAATTAAATACTTGTATAAAACCACTTTTGTTATCAGAAGTACAGAAGAAAAAAAATTTCCCAGAGGTAAACAACAGCAGTCTTCTGAATGACTCCCTAGTACTTCAGTGCTGCAAAACCAAAATATACGATATGGAAATCTTTCAAAGCTCTCTAAATAGAGTAAAAAGTTTAAAATAATTCATGATAATTTTGACTACAACTAGCCAATGGGTTAGAGGAAGAGGCAGGATTGTGGGACAGATGAAAAGAGTAATAAATTTCTCAAGGATTTATGGTTTATGAAGTTAAAACTAGAAAAAATAGGGCTATCCAAGCAATTTCAGATCAACCGCTCTCACTTGGATACTTGGAGAGATATTGACCAAGTTAGTAACACAGCTGAGGAGCTGTTAAAGCAGTCAACGAGGATTATTCAGTATCCAAACAAGTAAAAAAGAAGGCATATTGTTTTTTAAAAAGTACATAGCCTGTCCTAAAGAAAAGATGGAAGCATACATCTCAACTGTTGCAATGCTTTTGAAAATTTCCTACACGACACTTAAAAGCAAACTGCAAAAATACAGCTTATATGCAATCCCCATAAGATAACTTTATGTCTAATTGAAAAGCCATACAAAAGGCCAGGTATTAGTCTTGTTATATGAGACTGGTATGTCCTCAGCATTTTCATTCAGTATCCGCACTAATCCTTCAGATGAGTAAGTGGCAATACCCTGGGAGGAGTGGCAGACACCGTAGAGAACAGAATCAGGGTTCAAAGAGGAGCTCAGACTGGAAAATGGCATGAAGCAATCAACCAGCCAAACTCGTCAGGGACATACTGTATTTGAAAAGCCAAATGCATGAAAGCAAAATGGGAAACAACTTACTAAACAAGCAGTGTAGCGAAAAAGGAGAATGTTCCCAACAGAATATAAGTTCCTTAAGTTATTTGCAAGAGTCTTTGAAAAAATGAGTCTATGCCTGGGAAACATTTACAAGATGTTTATGGCAGACAGCACAACTCATCTCTTTTACTTGATACTGATAAGGCCTCGGTTTGGGCATCATGCTAGGAGCAATACAGATACTTCTATCATTCATGTTTGGGTTTCTGAAAACATAACTCACAACTCAGCAAATATTAAATTGGGTTGATGGAATATATCCTTGTTAAAAAAAGTTAAAGCAGCCCCAGTAAAATTCTGCTGGTCCTTTGTTTCTGCCCTTACTTCCTCAGAAGTTACTCTTTTCTTGCAGCAACGATAATGTTTAACCTTTATTTTTAACTAATAGGGATAGAAGGCCAATAAGGCTTACAGAAAGAGGTATGCAATATTTGTTTGGTAGTAGTAAAGATGCTGGACAACTCCAACATTTTCTCCTCATCTCTTCCATGCACCCTCCATAATGAAAGGTGAGGTGCACTCCTGGAGACGAGGAAGAGGAAAATGTCTTGTGATGGCTAAGGCAGAATCATGTTATAAACAAATTACTAGAGAACCACAGATAGCAGGCCTGACTTCAAAAGTTTGCAAACCACTCTATATGAGAAGAAATCAGTTACATGCAGCACACATTATTTCTGGCAAATATAAGAAAAAAAACAAGCCAAACAAACCAACTGTTTCTACTAGTGAGATACATAACACCTACAAAGGCTGTGCCATCTCCTTCATTTTCCCTCCCCTTAAACAAGAAAGAACCAACCAACCAACAACCAAGGCTAAGTGTGTAGGAAAATGTATTAAACGGTCTTCAGACTTTCAGTGTGACACTTTTGCCAAAGTTACAGCCTTTCTATTGAAGTATTATAATTTTTTGTTTCTGTAAGAAAGCAAACACACAAAACTTTACCAGAATGCTGATTTTATCATTTATCAAATATAAAATTAAACCCTGAAGAACACATTACCTGAGAAGTGAGCTAACAAGTTGGAAATAACTAGCCAGAAAGTAGAAATAAAGTCCCGCAACATTAAAAAAAAAAGTACAAGTGTCAAGAAGTTTTTGCAATGTAGACAATTCTTTCTGCAATCTGTAGGAGGTCTGAGCATTTATATATAATGCGCCTTTGTGATTTGGAAAAAACCCACCATGCATGTTGCTAGCTATCTGAGTGGTGACAATGCATTATATAAAACAAAGGATAATTACAATTTTATATTTGAACAGTACAGTGGCTACTGAATAAATAAAATATAGGTTTAAACTGCAAATAAAACTCAATTTCCATCTGCTAAGACTACAGCTCCACAAGTATGCATCCACTCGCTGCAGGACTGCAACCCACTTTTTTATATTAAGGACATTTGGGAGAATCATATTTTTAAGCAGAATTATTTGAGGTATGTTATTCATCCATATATATATTCCAGCACAAACTGATATGAATATATGAGCTGAAATGAACAGAACAGCAAACATTACAAAATACCAGGAGTGGAAGTCACTGAGTACACTAGATGCCTTCAGATTATATTGAAACAACTGAAGAAGGAAATATTTGCACTCCAAAGCCTATTTTTATCTTTTTATCTATGAGACTATATTCTGCCCTCTGCCTTCCTGTAGGTCCACAGGAATTTTTTTCTGCAGTCTGTTACCAGATTTCATGCAGTTGTGTACAGCCATGTGAAGAATGGATCTTGTCTGGATGACCAAACCAAGACTAAGGGACTGTGCAACAGACACCGATACCGATAGTCCCGTGTTTCGGTACTGACTGGCTCACATGACTGGCCTTGGCTTATATTAGCTTTGTTCCTACCTACAACATCAAGGAAACGGATTAAAAAGCATAAAGCAGAAGCAATTCCGTTACAACCTTGATTCTGTTTAGACATCCGAATGGAAGAAGACCTCTTATTTCCTAATCCGCTCATCTGCAAAGAGATTACTTCGCAACACCCTGAAGGACAGAACATTTTTTTTGAGATACAATTAAGCAGCATATCCTCAAGGTCTCAAGAGTGAACTGAATACACTGTCATACTGTGCTGAATGTTCATTTCAGAGAAAGTACTTGCATACACAAAGAGACAGAGGTAAATCTAGTCCCCATGCTTGTTTGTCGAGCCCTGTAGTTGTTACTGCTGTGGAATGGTATTCCAGCACGTTGCTGCAAGAGTCAGCTTCTTATTGTAACCACGAGCACCAGTCAATGGCATCTTTAAGACAGACAGGCCTTCAGACCAGCAAAGAATAATGACACAAGGGTTGTAAATGCTCTTACTCATCTCACCACCCTAGGCTTACTGTACATGTTCAAGGGAAACAAAAAGTCACCATTACGGTACAATGTACCTGACCAGCCTACGGACATTTCATTTAGGACAAGATGAATCGTGCTATATATCTCACAAAGTATTTCAACTATTTCTCCACTGATCATGAAATAAGACTAGGCAGACTACATCAGAAATCTTTAGGCAAATGACTTGCAGATTGTCTTAAGCTGACCCAGCAGGCAAAACATAGGCAAATCAGAGGTATGTAAAGCCTCAGACATAATAAATGAAGCATGGTAATTAGATGAAAGGGGAATTGTCTCATTTATCTTTAGTGGTAACATGAAGAGTTTTTTTCCATAGCTGTCAGTGACATATTAGGAAGAATTTTGCACAAGTGCATTATGGAGCTATGACTAGATTCAAAAGATATTTTTTTTCTTCTTCTTGGAAAAAAACAATAACCACACATTGTGTGAAGGCTGTCAAGCTCTGAATGGTGCTAGTACAGAATACTGTTCTTCAGAGTCCACTGACCATTGCAATGCATACAAACATCTATGAGCTAGGCTGATGCAAGTGTGGAATTTGTGTAGGTCAAAAGATGAAGCTGATCTGTCACAACACGGATTTAGCACATGCTGGCCCAATAATGGACATAGTTCCCTACGAAGCAGTAACACTCTTTCCCCGGGAAGCAAGCAGCAACTTTGATGGCTCTGGGGGTTCACAAGTATCACCACAGTAAACTCTCAAGAAAGGAATCTCTGAAGGAGGGACTGGAGGAGGGGGGTGGCAGGAAACAGGAATGTCCTGGCCTTGGACAATAACCTCTGTGTGTCTGTTTGCAAGCTTCTGTCAGTGAAGGCTATTATCTTAGAAACATTCCAGTTGGCTAACTACTGAGCTTCAAGAGAGCTTCAATATTAGCTCATGGTTTTCACCATCAAGTCCTGAACTGCTTCAATAAAGACAGCTGCCAGTTAAAAGCTGCAACCAAGGAATGTCTTTTTTTCTTGTAATATTCCTGTTTCTTCTTACAGAGGTCTAACTCTTGGTCCTCTTGGGACCAGAAGACAGCATGCAAGTCTACCTGGGAGGAAAGCACCCCTCTGGGAAGCAAGAGTCTTCCTTTCAAAATACAGGGCCAGGAGAACCCTTTCAGGACTTATTTTCATGGCCTAAAGAATTATAACCAAGATGTTCAATGTATAAAAATGTATTAAGTACTGCACACCTACTGCAGTCTGTGCGGCTGATGTGGCTATTAGTGCAGCAGGGAGCTTAACGGCATCTTTGGTCAGGCAAGTCTCTTCCTACAAGTCAGTAGCTTTAATTTGGTTAAGAACACGATAAAGCAGAGGGGCCTGAGAACTAGCTATGCAATTTTCCAGTTTTCACAGCATTAACTCCTTTCTTTCTGGCTTATTCTCTTCAGTCACTCTCTGGTGGCCATTTTAAAGGACTGTTGCTTAGTCTCTTCTCAAGCTGCAACTGATTTTTTTTAGGCTTGCTATAAAAGGATAATTTTGAATGAATATTACTTTGAGTTTGACCTTAAGTTTGACTACTCAAGAAACGAAGGTGTGCCACAATTCCTGTGTATATTCTAATACATCTGCTAGCACTGACTAGAGAAGCACCAGGTTTCAAAGAAATCTTGCTAGCATGGGAATAAATAAAACAGCTTTGTAAAAAAAAAGAAAGTAATTCTCCAGTGCTCCTTTAACAGTTGTTGTCCATTTTCAAAAAAAAGGCAAGATACCAGTAGAGAAGTTCCTCAGAAACAGAAGCAGATTCAGAAACAGAATGTACTACAAAAGACTGCTTTACTGAGAAAGGTTTATAGGATGAGTTCTCATCTTGCTTCAGTTTTAAAATTTTAAATTTAATATAGTATTAAATGACTCCATTAGAAATAAAAGCACAGGTCTTCTTACATAGACTTATTTTAAACAGGAGCCAACTAGCATTTGCCATTTGAGAGGGCAACAAAAAAGAAGAGAGGCTACTCTTGCTTTTATGAGTCAGCAGTGCTCAACAAGGACCGAGGAGGACCAAAAGCAAGTGCAACAAGTTAACAGGATCTTTACTGAAGGACTCTGATCTCTGATGCCTGGAGTGTACGTGCAGCAGAAGGGATGCACAATGCACGCTAATGTTGAAAAAATGCAAGTTTCAGAACAGTGAAAATCAGTCATTCACCTTCCAACTACCACAAGGTTTAGCTGCAAAAACAATAGTACCATTTCACTATTAAAATCATCATAAAGCTATGCCACCATTTATGAAACAACACAGTGTGACAGTGACTGAGAGATATTAATTTTCAAAAACAGAATTACGTAACACAAAGGTAAGGCAGGAAACGAGTCTGTTCAGATCATTTGTTACTTTCTGACTATATCTATTTTGATAAACTAAACAGTGCGTGGCAATGCTGTTGGGCACTAGAACTGGACATTTATGCAGTTAAACTGCTAAAATAGCTCTTGGCACAGTTTCAGCACATGCCAACTAGCACTTTCC
Source organism: Ciconia boyciana (assembly GCF_034638445.1). Taxonomy (NCBI): domain Eukaryota; kingdom Metazoa; phylum Chordata; class Aves; order Ciconiiformes; family Ciconiidae; genus Ciconia; species Ciconia boyciana. The sequence goes on from NC_132935.1 coordinate 83,099,437, forward strand.
CAAACAACCCAAGGTAGTTTCAATTTCTAACAGAAATTGAAACTTCTAACAGACAAGGAATCCTTTCCAGTCTGCACAGGGCCATTCTGTGTGGACCGTAAGGCAGTTAAGTGCTATGGACACAGTTGTTTTGTGCCTCTGGGCCATGATGCCAGAGAATGGTCATGAACACATTTAATTTATTAGAACAAGCATTGCTTCTCATTCAAAGTACCAGTGATCTATTTTTTTTTTTTTTTCTCAGTATGTTACTTAAGAGTGTGTGATTCTCTGCTGGGTAGTGTTTTCTGTAAACAGACAGTATGGGGATATATTTAACACAGATTGCTTCTATAAAATAACACGAAAACAGTTTTTCATATCCAATCTTGAGTACAATGAAAAGCAACCATGCACCCAGCCTCAACATCTTGTAGCAGTTCTTCCAATTTCAACCCAATCAACAGGCACATTTACATGTTAGCATTCAGAAAAAGAGAAAAAATACAAAACCACAAATACCCACCCACAGTGCTAACAAATGTAGTCTTTATGTGATCTTACAAAAATTCTAAATGAAAGCTAGGGTGCAACAGTTGAAATTTCATTTATGCTAAATAACCTCTCTTAAAGCTGCCTTAACACCAGAGGACTGTGAAGTGTCTAAAGCAACATCTATTTTTAGAGAAGGTATGCGAGAGCCAGAGAACTGCAAACCAGTGAAGACTCATCTCTGTTCTGTGCAAACTGTGAGGAAATCTAACAAAGGACATGCATGCTGTCCTACGGCACAATTTTGTAAAGGACATCACATCACAAGCCTTCTGTGTTCTCAAAGAGTCAACCAGCTTGTAAATGAACATGGATATCCATAAAAATTCACCTGGATTTCTGAGAAGACTTTCAAGAAGGTCTCTCATCAAATGCTCTTACAAAGACTAAGTAGTCATGGGATATGAGAGGAATTATTCTGGTAAAGATGGAAACCAACTGCAAGGAATTGTAGAACTTTAACCAAGTATCAAGTGATTTGCTTGTCAAAAGGCAGATAAAATGTGAAAAGATTCACATGGGAAAAGAAAAGAAAAAATCTTAAAGTCATGCGGGCTTTAAGCTGACCTACTCAGGAACATAATCTTGAGATGATTATATATCCATGAAAACATCAATTCAGAGTTCAGTAGAGTTTGAAAAAGGCCAATTAAACATTGGGATTCATTTTTAAAAGAAGAGAGGGCATTTTTTAAGACAATGTATATAGTCTTATGCCAAGGTATAGTCCAAGGTCCCTGAATGATGAACACTATTTCTAATTCTGCCCCCACCTCATGACAAAAAGGATAACAGAAATGGAAGAAAAGTGCAGAAAAGCACAATAACGGTATCAAAGCTACAGAGAACTTCTATTTTAGGAACAATTAAGTAGTCATGGACTGAACAGGACAGGACAGAGGTTTATAAAGTCACAGCTTGCTGGAAAGTATTAATAGAGAGTGATTGCTCACTATTTCTTCCAACACAAAAAAGGTAGAAAGGGATTAAAACTATTATATAGCGATAAACAAACACAAGGCTGCGTTCAGAAAACACATAGTTCAAGCTGTGGATATCTGTGCTACAGGATGTTGCAAATATCAGAAGTTTGTAAGAACAAAAGCAATGAGACAAATTCATGGAAGGTCCACTTAGAACAGTTTAGGGATAAAGAAAAAGGGGGGGGGAGAGAGAGAGAGAGAGAGACCGACCACTTCTGGTACCTAGAATTCCTTTAACTGGAAGCTGCTGGAGGCTGGGAAAGTACACCAGGAGAAGTACATTGCAAGTTTGTCCTGCTTTGATACACTACCCAAGGCCATGTTTCTCCCGGCTGGTTGCCTTCAGAGAGCAGATACTGGGCTACATGGACATATGAACTGACCTTATGTTCTTACCATTTCAAATTATTTTACAGAGAGACATAGAATGCTTGTATTATATTACCCAATAGAATAGGCTACAATGAGTTCATCAAATTCTCTTTTCTGCTCTCTGTATTGGGCTTTCCACAAAACAGCGAGTCAGGTTCAAGATTCTGAACACCTGAAAACCTGAACCCAAGATATTTGAGGTACTATTTATATTTTTTTCATGAAGATCAAGTGTTCTGTTTTTGGGATGAGATGAACTGGGGAGCAACAGAAAAAAATTGTCTCGGACTGCAGAATTATTTTTCATGGAAACAAAGGGCATTTAAAAACCTACATTTCCTTCCATTCCATGAGCAATTTGATTTCCTTTGCCGCCCTCCTCTCTGATGTAAACAGACAGGTAAATTCAGATGTCAAAAACCAAAAAGATAATAAGTTTTATGTAAATTTCTTTCACAAGGAACAGGATGAAAGAACAAAACACAAGTCACACTATCTATTGTGCCACACCAATGGCTTCTCAATTAAAATCTTTGAAGCATTGCTGGTCTACACAGATACACTGAGTAGCACTAGCTATGGTAAAAGAACCATTTTATGCTGCTCAGTTCATGAACTAACCTGTCATCAGTTCCACACAGCTCCACTTCAGGTTTATAAGAAAGCCTGAAGATAGTTCATACCTCTAGAAGTTTAGGAATGACTGCACATCTGAACTGCTTTCTGTAACTGCCATGCTATTGGTATCTATTTCTAGGCAGAAAACAAAAGTGTGCATCTTCCCTTTTCAACTTTACATTACTGTTTCTTCAGTGTCATGGTGTAATACAATAGTGTACTAATGCCTATTTGTAATACAGCAGTTGCTTTCAAATGATGTCAGATAGACAATAATTCCTGGTGGTCTGTTTAGAAGAATAACGCCTTAAATATACAAACTTTTATTCTGAAAATGGATCGTCTGTAAACCATTTAGAGACATTGCTTATACTGCAAACAAATTAAATCAATTATATACTCTGCACTGACAACATGATACAAACCTTTGCCTGTGGACTAAGTCAGCCCAATGGCAAGGCAACAGACTTCACAATTATTAATTAATTACTATTCACGTGGGTATCAACTAATATTTATTTGAAACTATAATGATCAACTACTTGTGTTGGCTACTAGAGAGATGAAGGGAAACCCCAGCAAGCTTACCTACTTCTAGATAGCACTGGTATAATAACGTTCTAAAAGAAAGTTACCTCCTTAACCAACACAGTATTTTTCCCTAATAACCAACTTCAAAGAAAACACCAATTCCCAGAAAACACAAAGCATGATAATCCCACTGTAAGAAAAAGCATTTCTAAAAGTATTTTGATATGTTACTGTATACTTTAATATAACTCAAATCAGAAAAAAAACGCACTTTTTACAAAGTTATTAAAAATTAAAACTGATGAACAAGCAGTAATAAACTTAGAAAAGATGCTAAGATCAAAATAATTCAGTTCTATTTTAATTAGAGGGGAAATAGACTTCTTTTTTAATTCCAGACTAACTATAAAAAAGAAGATATTAAATAACCAATATATTAAAAATAATATACCTACTTGCCAGTGATGGTCCTCCAAAGCTGCGCACCTGCAATTGTGGGAATGTAAGATGAAACACAATGCACTAAACCAGAAACAATGTTATTATTTGTTTCTTTATTCATAAAGAATGTTCAATTTTGGGACAAAATTACTAAGGAAGTCTCTGCAACACTCAAAACAGTAAGGGTATATTAACTTAAAGTAACAGTTCTTGAATTGTTTTCTGTAAACTTAACATACCAGTTAAAAATGTAAATGGAAAAAAAAATCAGTATCGTATATTGCTACATTTTCATATGGAAGGAGAAGATAACAAACATAACTTATGCTTTACATCTACAAACTGACAACCACTTTCATTACATTTCTTATGAATCTGTAATAGTCTTGCCATCTAGTGGCTGGCTGGAAGCGTGAAGTAGCTACACAGAAGTGTTATACTGGGAGGAATTTTTTTTCTGCTTTTTGGAGTGGCACTTTATTGATTTCAAGTCACTACCACAAGATTTCTACAGTATTACTTCAAGAACCTGATTGTTCTTGAACTCTGTGTACAATGCCATCAAAGGCAATAGTAAAATAAAGAAATTAACTATAGTATTCTGTAAGCTGGGAAACACAGGCCTTCCTAGCCTCACCTCTACGATGAATGGTTAAAAATTCACATAGAAACAGGACTGAAAGACAAATGAAGATGGGATCGTATTCTTACTCTCTTAGCTTGGTCACTATTGGTACATCTTGGATTTGGTCAATACAAAAATATTAGTAATTACAGCTAAGAGAGAATTTACATAAATCACCACCTTCCAACTAGTGAGGTGATTCCAACATTAGTGGTGATTTATACAACACAGAGCCTAAAAATCAAATTCTGCTAAGCTTTTTAAGTTGGCCTCTGAGCTTGCAATGCTCAGGCAGGAAACAGAATGGTAATGAAGACTCCGGAGAAGGCAATGACAATGAACCATGCTTCTAAAAAGGTTGCGAATAACTCCCATAACTTAGCAGGGAACAATACGCTTTGGCAGTCAGAAATGACATGGTAGTACATCAAAGAGGAATACCATGCTTCTCTGACACCTATTTCCTGCTTTTGTACTATGTTCAGGTCATTTTTCAAACACTTTGCATGGGGATTCAACATCAAACAAAAGGCAAAATAAGACACTTTAAAAAAATCTCCCTGACAATGAAAATTACAGACTGATGATCATCATTTTGCCAAAGAATTTTCAAGATGGTAATGCAGCACAGAACAGGAATTCAAACAAACAAACAAACACCAGCCCAGCCAACTCAAAATCCCTTTCAAACTTGGTTGTATTCACGTAAGACTTTATACACACTGGAAACTAAACACTACACAAAGCAGAAAAAAATACTGCTCACTTTTTATTTCAACTGCTCTAAGATAGGTCATTTCTCAATCTATTTACAAAGTTGACCAATTGATATTTGGTCTCCCAAACCTTCCAACACTGATGTGATTAGAGTACTGTCAGGAGAAGTAGGAACGTTTAGGAAAACACTGTATTTTAGAAAATAATGCATTTTCAGACCTAGCAGTTAAGAAACACAAGTGATTGTTCACTGATACCAATTATACTCATGCTAAAACAAAGCTCCTAATGCCCTTTCTATAAACTATAGCAAAACTTAATTGAAAATGGTAAGAGATCATCATAGATACATTATTTCGCTCTGAAATTAGCTAATACTTTTACAATAATCATAATATTGAAGTGAATTTAGTAATGAACTAACATGCTCTGAATTGCAGGTGTTTAAGCAAGGAACTCTATCAGTGTACTGCCTTACCTTTTATCCTCGAGAATACCAAATCCTTTATTATCTGAAGAACTAGCACTCCAAGTATTATGAGAGAAGTCAGATGATACACCCTCCAAGGGGTCAGTGCAACAAACCTAGAATGTCAAGAAGAAATAAATGTTGAATACTTTTCAACTTACTGGAAGTATACATAAACTGACAGCTGCTATTAGTACTGAAAACAAAGAGGAAAAAAAAATAGATTGATATTACATTAATTGAATTTAGTTTGTCCCCACAACCTTTTCACAGGAAGCAAACACTGAGAGCTCCAAGCAGGACAGTCTCATTTAAAGATGCAATTGTTAAACATACATTGAGTTCGTAGTAGATTTCTGTCCACACTTTTATCCAAGCACAGAGGAAGTACAGAAAACAAAATATTTTAATTATTGCATAGCACACATTACTTTAAAAATTAATTACAGTTTTATTAATATAAATTGTCTTGGCATAACAACTTTCTTTTTTATTCACATACAGAAAAGGTTAGACATTTTATTGTGTTTCCTATAGGATCTACATTCACACAAGATTTTTATACAAATGATTATTTCAATCAAGTGCAAAGATGAGGTGAAACTGTATTATTCATGGTATAGTACTCAAACTTGTACTCATAATGAGCTTTTGTGAATTTTGTTTTTCATAACATAAAAATTTTAGAACATGTCTAGACAAGTCAAACAGACCTAGACTCAGAACGTATGATTTATAATCTCAGGCACTGCTGACTTTGCTATCCAGGTGTGTTCGGATATTAGCTCTTCTATCTGTTTTACTGACAAATATCTTAACTCACAAAACAAGTATCTGAAGGTAAAAGAATTAAAATTCAATTAAAAAAAACAAAGGTGAAGTATTTTAATAGCTTGTTTCAAGCACATTAAGTCAGAGATCTGAATACAGATAATGAGCACATTATTATCTTTTTCAACGTAAAACCAAAAACAATTAACTTAAAAAAAAGTTGAGGCTAGCCAAAACCAGTAAGAAGCCACTGTCCAAGGCAGTGGGTTAAGTGAGAATACCAACAGAAACAAAATCATACAAAGCTGGAAGGTTTCAAGAAACCTCTCGGATTTGTAAACAGGGCAATCAGCCACCCACCTAGTTGCTGCTGAAGAATTTTTCTGGAAGAAAGAAGGGGAAGGGAAGTGAAAAGGAGTAGCAAGCATGGCCACTGGAGGAAGCCAAGAGACACCCTTTGAGGACATTTGGATTTTTAAAAATTGACTTATACGTGTTTCTAACAACCTCAGGACAAACTGCAGTTTTGGAAAACTGCTCCAGTATTCCTTGCAATTCTCAAAAAACAGGATTGCATCACATAAAATGTCCGTGCCACTAGTTTTCACATTTAACACCAACTCATAATGCCCAATCACCCTGAGCAGACCAGGCTATGATTTCCAATACGACCGGATAAGCTCACTCTGAAAGTCTTTTCTGAATATGAAGGGTTTCTACATCTGTGCAGTTTGAATTATAAGACTACTCTATCAAAAAAAAAAAAAAAAAAAAAAGTATGAAATCAGTACCTCTATAATCTCAGTCAGCTCAAGAAAAGCAATACAGATGTTTAGGGAAAAATGACTACAAGGTACGCTCTTTCAAAGCTGCCCAAGCATAGCTCATTAAATCAAAACTCCTAACAGCTCTGCATCATGTTGTCCCGCTATTTTTCTTGGTGATAATCTTCACCATTCAACATCCTTCATTCTGTTTCAGGATCAAGTTTAACTGCACCAAAGACTTTGCTTAACCTACTTATTTAACTTATTGATAATGGAGGAGAGGAGGAGATGTGACAGTGTAGAGAAAAACCTAAGGAAGAATTTTTCATACAACTTCTAGGCATCAGAAGTTTGTAACAAATGCAGACCTTTAAGTTATGTGAGCTTAATAACATGCCTATTCTATATGTTCTTCGTGGTGCTTGTGCGTTAATGTTTTATAGAATCAAACAGTACACCCTGACTTACCCATTGCCCTTGGCCTGTCCTCAATGGTTTAAAGAAATACATCGATACTGAAATTTATGTATGTGTGTGTGAATGCATGTGCATATTATGTGAATTATTATGTGAATACATGCATATTTTACTAGTTGTTAAAGCTAAGATCAGATGTTTACTAAGAAGGTTTAGCCTGTCTTTCAAAGAATATACAGAACATATTTGACCTACTTTATGCTCACAACTAAACCATACTCCTAGTTTCACTGCAATCACAGCTGTCACCTGCTGTTAAAAACAATTGCACTAATGCAGAAGAGGATTAGCAAACAAGGATTAACAAGGTAGCATCCTCTCTGAAAGATGCTTCCAAGTCATGTCATTCTACTTTAGCGATACTGCAGTCTTTCTGCTCCATAGCTTTTAGGGAAAAAACCCCCTGTAATCTAGTTGGAGCAGCTAATGTTGTAGCCAAACAAGGGCTCTTCACTTATTTGGAGAGCTTTGAATTGTTCCAACTGGACTTCCCATGCCTACACATTATTAGCTGTCACACTCCTTCCTTCCCTGCTTCAGTACTGTTTATTTACCCTGTGCTGTTTGCAACAAAGACCATCTCTTAGGAATTCATTCACAGCCAGTGTGCGCCAGCCCTCAGGTGCTTCAGTAATACAGATTAGCAAAACTGTTGGCGAGCCATGTCAGACAGACCTATGTCCTTGAAGCCCTTACTGGTTACAAGCTGATAAGGTCCCCTTGTAGGTTTTTTCTGCATATGTCTACCATAAACTTACCAAAAATGCTGGGATCCAAAAACCACATACTATGCTAACAGTGTCAGGATTCAAAATTCTTACGGCAATTATCAACATGACGCATAGCAACCAGACTAACAAAAAGTTTCAGTGGTACTTTTGCTTATTATGAGGAGTTAGGGATTTTTCCCCCTTTCTTATTTTTTAAGGAAAAGAACAGAGTTTACTTAAGTATTTCTAAGACACACATGCATCTGACAAAACTGAAAGGCTCCAGAATGACATCATCATAGACTACCCAAAAATATTTGTTTAGTAGAAGAATCAATAGCTATACTTATTCAACAAACTTTTATGCTCTCTTTTTAAGCAATAAACAAAACAGACTGAATTTCAAATTGTTTTTCTTCTACAAGTGGTGTGGAAGTAACAACCATTACTAGAGACATAAACAAGATTTGTCCCCCCATGAAATTCTGCAGTATTTTGAGAAATATGGAGTTTTTTCAGAAAGCAAAGGTTAAAACAATGTATAGAATTATGCATTTTACATAATGACTTCAACAGTTAACAGGGCAGCTTGCATGACAAGAGGGCAAGAGTCTCCACTGCAGACAGTGTGGGACTGCACAAAAATGGTCGTGAGGTGCCACAGGGCTCAGTCCCTAGCACTGGCTGAAACAGATATCCCTGGCACATGGGAGGCCTTCAGTCCGACACAGCTCCAGAGGTAGGATACAGCCATCTGGTTCCCAGGCACACAAGAAATGCCTCAAGCCTCTCCCCTGGGCTGATGGTAACAGTGACCTCACCTGTGAAAGATGTGTTCTGGTTGAGGTATAGAGACAAGAGCTACTGGAGGCAGTAAGCAGGTGGCACACCACTACGGAGTATGATCTCCAAAACTGGACTGGGTAAGCAGCTGAGCAACTTGATCTGACTGCACCTACTCTGAGGAGGAGTTCAGACTAGCTGACCTCCTGTTGTCCTTCCAACCTACATTCTTCTATGTAGGAAGCATGTAGGCTTGATGGAGCCAAGCGGGCTACTGAACTCCACTACGGGAGACTGAGAAACCATGATTATAAAAAGAAGTAGGAGAGATACCAACTATTGACTCTTAGGATAATGAAGCAGTAGTTGTCCACAGACGTTGTGGAATTTCCATCTTTGAAGGCTGTCAAGACAAAACCCTAAGCAACCTGTTCTGAATTAAGTACTGATCTCTTTTGAGCTGGAGGTTGCACTAGAGGCCTCCCAAGGCCCCTACTGACCTGAACTATATTTCATTCTATGACTATTTTAGCCTATTAAAAGTGGCTGGCAAATCCTTTTCTATAAGATGCTGAACTTAGAACTTTAAGGCATAACAGTTTCTATTTCTTGGCCTGGTTGTACTGCAGCTGGACTGAAATGATTCTGAACAGCAAAATTAAGAGTCAAAACTTGACTACTTCCACAATTAAAAGTCAGAATTCTTCAACTCTATAATGGTAAACCCTTTCTATTGCAATTTTAAAGTAATACATATATACAATACTAAATACAAGTGTGAGATTTACGGGAAAAAAAGAGAGCACACCATTCTGAAACTCCACTGAGAGCTACCCTACCTGCTCTTCGCATTTGTCACCTTCATTTCTTCCTAGCTCCATACAGAGTACAAAATAATTTTCTTAAATCCCATAATGCAACTTCTCTTAGCAAGTTATGCTTCTTTATTTTTAGTGTCACACAAGTAAGTACGTGTTGCCATTAATCTCTATTGCCTATTCAGAAGTTGCTAAATTCAAATGTGACCTTTTCAGTATTTTGGCAACTTCCATACTTTGCTAAAATGTTATGTTTAAGTTCAAGAATCATGCTCTGACTAAAAATAAAAAAATAATATCCTTCTGACAAGCTTCCCACAGCCATGAAGGTCAGATGGAAAGAAAAGATGGGACAACAAATGCAGCTGAAATCCCAATGGCAAAAGCAAGACTGTACATAGTACAAGAACAACACATTAAAACTAATGATTAGGCCTAATTTGGTTAGAGAGCTCCTTTACTTACTCCTGGAGGTGATATTATCTAGTATCACATCACCTAAAAATAGAAAAGTACCCTAAGGCACTTTGTGCTTCTTGTCTTTTCTCCAACCCTTTACAGTATGGGATGGTCATATGTCAATACTGGCAAGATATGTTAACTAACACAACAAATCATCCTTTGGATCTGTTGCATCAAGAAGTAGCCACCTCCCAGTGCAGAGCTCCTGGGACAATTAACTGCACAAACCTGATCATACAGAGTCATTCAAGTGGCGCAAGCCAGCTAAGAAATTTCAGAGGCAAACACTGTCACACAATACTGCAGTCTGTAAACATAATGAACTCTTACAGGGCATGGCAAAAGCTATTTTTAATTGTACCTGTGAGATACAGGGAAGGCACGGACCTACTAAATTGCTTTATAAGTTAAATATATCAATTTGACGATACAAGCCTCATTTCAGCTGTGAAGGTATATTTTTTACAATACATTCTAAAATTATGAATGACTTGCACTTTGTAAACATAAACCATAAGAAAATATTTCATCAAGAATTAAACAATTTAGATTATCAGCAGCCAGAGCTACTTATTTCTGGAAAGCCTTAGTAGGTACACTTCTAATAACCATCTATCCTTAGATGAATTCCAGAAATAACCACACAAATACATAAAAACTGTGAATAACACAGACACGAACATGGAGCTTTGCTTCACCACCAGCTCTTACGACACATTTATTGGCTGCATGAGTGATCTGTGGACTTTAGTTCAGTGCTCAACAAGCATGTATTTACATCTTAAAACCAGAGCCCAAACTCTTCAGAGTATTTTTGTGGTGTTTTAAGTAGCATAGGTTGGTATATACTTGTTTTCTCATTAAACGCTAAGGTAAAAATCCACTGAACACCTTCCAGCCATAGTTTTCCATAGAACCAGTCTTGTTCTGTAAGACATGGCTATGATGCACCACCGAACAAAAGTGAGAACTGTCCACAGCTCCAGATGAGGTACCTGTATGCAAGTGTGGGCTGTGACATAAACCAGCTAGAGAATGGCTCTCACCTGTAGAGATCAAATATTTCTAGAGCATTTTGAGAATGCTCAACTGCCGACAAGGGATATTCTGATTTTTTTATCTTATTTTAAAGGTATGTCTTCTCCTGCTGATGTCATACAGACAGATGTCTACAGTGAGGGCATGCAGATAAGGAAAAAACGTGGTCATAACCGTTTCCTGGTGGTAACTGTTTCCTGCTTGGAGCTGAATGTAGACCATTCTTCCATGCTTACTGCTGGAGTGATCAGCACCAGTCTGGTTGCAACAAATCCTGATGCCTATCTCAAACAAGAGGTCTGGGGAAGGGGAGGAGGGTTAGTTTTCTTCTAAATACAGCATGAAATGCACTTCCTGAAGAACATTGCTGAAATACACTGCAAAGGCAGTATCAGTAAGCTTGTGCTCTTACTGATCACTGGCTCATTTTGTTTGCCCTCTTCTGAATCAAGAAGCAATAATATATATTAAATTCAACTATATTTTATTTAAAGGCAATTTAACACTTTGACTCTCCTAATTGAAAAAACATCCCAAAGCAGGTTTGCAAAACCTGCTTTTTACATCTATTAAACATGTGACTTTACAACTTATGTGACTTGCTCTTAGATGTAAATGATTTTCATATTAAACTTCTGTAAATATCAAAATGCAGTATCTATAAATATTAAAATCCAAACGCTCAAGTATTCAACACATTTGAAATCCAAAACTCAATAATCCAGTATTTTTCCTGTTGTTCCTTTACTACATCTTGGTGTGAGCCAAAGTATTTAGATACTTGTTCAAGAATTATAGTGCAAAAATCCTTTGCCCATCCCTGCAGAGAAAGTGTAAATACTCACTTAAGGCAGAACAAGTTATGCATGCTTTTTTGGTAGAATCTATTTATAGAATATAATTTGGTAGAATCTTATTATATGGTATTTAACTGTCAATCTGCATGTCTGAAAGATACACAAAACTGTGGTCCAGCAGATTCCCTACTACAGAAAGGGAGCTATATTATATGTAACAAAATCTATTTGCGTAAGTGCTGTCAAAAATTTTGGAATGAACAAAGACTTTATAAAGTCTGTCTAACAAACCTCCTCACACATACAAAAAGCATAATTTGTTGAATAAAATAATTTCAAAAAACATTTACTTTACGTCTTATATTAATCCAGGTTTAAAATAGGCACACCACCACTTCGGGTGCCTAGCAGCTTGAACTCAAATAGCTGTATATCTGTTTAGCTGAAAACATGTCAAATAATGTAATAGAATGCTTCTTAAAATATGTAAATTAAAAAATGTTTAAAATTACTTCTAATTTAGTGGAGAAAAGTGTAAGCTTCTGTACATATAAATTAGGAAGAAACACCTTTTTCACTTAAAGTTTTTTCTAAGTAAGAATGCCATCCAAGAACTTAGATATCTAAGATTTTTAATAAAATATTTCAACCAGAATACAATTAAGAACTGGAAAGCAGTTGATTCGTGACTTATGTGCCAACCAGCAATGAGCTTTTCATTGGATAGCGCCTGGAAGACTAAAAATTCTACCATTAAGTACATACAAATAAAAAAACAGAAGAGGCATGATTATTACTCTAAAACTTGCAGCATTGTCTTTTATTCTTTCTTTGTTAAGACAAAGACAATTCACTCATCAACCTTTTATTCAAGAGGCTTATTTGTCAGGTTTTATTCAAAAGATTAGGATCGTATTTGTTCAGCCAGAAAGCACAGATCAAATCAAACCTGGACAGCTGTTTTTTAGAAAATGTTCCAGAACTTATTAGGAATACAGATTTTAGAACAATAAATAAATCTCTTGTCATAAGAAACAGACTCCCACAAACTTAAACTACTATTACTTTGACAGCCACCTGTAGAAGACATTTTAAACTTATAATAAGTCTAAATAAAAATGAAAATAGTACAATTCTCTGAACAAAAATATTAGAAAAATCTTTAAAATGCTTTGCATTTAAACACCAAAGAGAAATTTGCTCATAAGATGGTAAATTTGGAAGTATATTGGTGGTCTGGGAAATAGGATCAAGTCAATAATAAAATGTTGCATTTCAAAATTATCTCACACTGTTTGCAAGGAAACCTCTTGGGGAATGCAGTAGTTAGAATCATGTTTCAACAACTGTGGCTTGTGGATCAGATTTACTGTAACCTATTGCCTTCAGATAGGCATATAAAATAAAAAATTGAGAAGGAGGAAGTTTAAATGACCTAAATGACATACCTTCTGAGTCTACCGTGACATCAAATGCTACTGTTACATCAGTGACAACAGGGGATGATACTTCCATGGAAGTTAAAATTATTTTGAATTAAACACATAACAAATAACCTGGCTTCCTTTATTTTTGCAGAAACACACCCAGATGACCTTAATTAACCTGTACTCTGGCAAAGTACAGAAGAAATCTTAATCCCATTTTCTCATACAGTAGCAGCAGTTTGATGTTAAACAATCCACCTCTACCATGCTGCCCTAAATCTCCTTTTCTTTAATGCTCTCATTAGTCCTGTAACATCTACCACGGAGCACAGCATATCCCCCTAAAACTTCCATTGTTCTCAAAAGTCTGCTTACTATTTGAAAGGTCTCATTATTTTGAGTTAATACATGAAGAAACTATCGTTTCTCTCTTAAGACAACTGCTTTAGAAACAGAATTTGTAAGTTTTAGCAAGACAGAATAAACTCAAGCCATGCTGCAATTCGTCTATTCTCCTTTGTTCAGGATTTCCATCTTCCGCAAAGTCCGCATCCTGGATTTCGTCCTAAATTGTTCAGTAATGCTCACTTTCCCTCAGTTTCTCAATTATCCCATTTGATTTCTTTCCTGATTGATCCTGTTTTCATCTTACTGGTTGAAAAATGCTGTAAACTGTCCAGGTTTTTATGTAACACTGCCTGGCTCTTAAACAATGTCAATTTTCATTCCTGTAAGCCAGCCTCTCAGCCAAAACTATGCAAACTGTCACTAAAAAGCTGTTGAGATAATGGCTTTAAAATTTTTGCTAACTAAATTAAATGAATTCAACTTTCTGTTCCACTTTTCTACCTCCAAAGCCTTCAAAAGTTTTAATAATTCGTATGGGAAAAGTGAATATACGCTTAAAACTGCCTGAATGAAAACAAGTAGACCCTAAAATTATATCACAACTTATGTTGCCATCAGAATTTTAGCTTTACTTGAGAAAGCATATTTTGGAATATCACCTTCTAGGGGGGGGAAAAAAACAAACCAGAAACATTTTTTTAAGCTTGCAGAACAAACAGCAAATTACTGTACTGTAGCTGCGTGTAATAAAATAATCACAATACCAATAAGTTACAAAAGCTTGGTAAAGGGCAGCAAATTAAGTAAGTTAAGACTATCAGACTAGAAGAAACAAACTAGCACTCATGTAAGAAACCCATTCATGTGGATGCACAGTGAATTTCAAAACTGCCTATGCCAGAATTTTTTTCTTCTCTTCTCTGATAATGAATGTGTCATAATTACGAGAGAAATACATCAATACATAACCTATTCTACTACCTTTATTTAAGAGATAAGAGATAGAAACTCTTATTAGGGTTTGAGGCAGGATTACAATCTATATTAAACTATTCACTTGTGTGTTATCCTGATACTTTGGATTTTGGGAAAGTAATCCCAAAATGACTGAAAAGGTAGCTCTAAGATTACCTATATAACAAAGATAGCTGAAGACTGAAATTTCCCAGATTCAAAACTACATTTAGCATCTGGTTGCTATAAGAAGAAAAACATTTTGTCACAGAAACATATAGCATGTTCTCCTGACTTGGGAGATATTACAAATTTAAGATAGTGATCTGAAGGCCAACATACTACAAACTGGCCTCAAAACGTCAATACCCCTTCTTACTCCAACTCACTTAATTTTCATGCATTTTTCTTTATGTTTTGATTTCACCTATTTCTTTTATTCCAATTCTCACTTAATTTAGTTTGGTAATCTCCCTCCTGTCCACTGCCACTGATGAACTTCCCACGTATATTCTAAATGAAAGCAAGTATTTTGAACCAAATATTTTCTTCCTAATGATTTAACTTTGGGCAGAATTAATTCTTTCTGTATTAGTTTTGCTTGGTATGCTCTCAGATTTGAGTGTGGTTTTGAGAAAGCTAATGTCTGAGAGGGGAAAAAAAGGATTCTGAAACAGCTGAATTACTGTGTAAGCTGAATTAAAGCAATAGGGAACAAAATATTTATATATTGCAATTTGCAATTTAAATAAATGGACTCATCAAAAATCCAGAGTTGTTTTAAGTGAAATTAAAAGCTAAATTTACATAGCCAATACAATCTATACAGAGTCTCTGTGAATTTCTTATTAATGACATCTGGTGGCATGCTGGTAATGAGGAGTGGTTTGGATGGATAAAAGCCACATGATCCTTGTACAAGGACAGGGTGAGTCATCCTTAAAGGAGGGACCACACAAACTGCTGGGGGAAAACAACCACCAACCTCACAACCCCCAGGCAGTACTGCTACACTGACTGAAAAACACTAGTGATCACCACACCAGCCTTCTAGGAATAACATCACTAGCATAAGAAGACCACCTAATACAGACAAGACCAAGAAGAGAGTAACATTTTGTAAGCAGTGAAATTCCTAAGGTTCAGGATGCCAAGTTCACTAAGATGTCCTGCTCAACTGAGCAGTTCCCCGAGGACTCCATTTCCAGTGGTACCCACAGTCAATGTTGATAGTAGGGTGAAAGTTACAGTCCCCTTTCTCAAACACTCAGAACATAATGACATAGCCATACCAAACATATATAGAGTTATAAGCAGCTATATACATGTGCCTGCTGCATGTCTGATAGGTCAGCTTCTTTCTCAAAACAAAGAATTGTATTGGGTTTGCGTGGCAAGGTTTTGGTAGCGGGAGGGCTACAGGGGTGGCTTCTGTGAGAAGCTTCCCCTGTGTCCGATAAAAGCTGATGCCAGCCAGCTCCAAGACGGACCCACAGAGCCCATCAGCAATGGTGGTAGCACCTCTGTGATAACAAATTTAAGAAGGGGGGGGGACGGACAACTGCGCAACACCAGCAGCAGTCGGAAGAGAAGAGTGAGAATATGTGAGAGAAACAACTCTGCAGACACCAAGGTCAGTGAAGAAGGAGGGGGAGGAGGTGCTCCAGGTGCCAGAGCAGAGATTCCCCTGCAGCCCGTGGTGAAGACCATGGTGAGGCAGGCTGTCCCCTGCAGCCCAGGGAGGTCCATGGTGGAGCAGATATCCACCTGCAGCCCGTGGAGGACCCCACACTGGAGCAGGGGGATGCCCAAAGGAGGCTGTGACCCTGTGG
Organism: Ciconia boyciana; assembly: GCF_034638445.1. Classification (NCBI taxonomy): domain Eukaryota; kingdom Metazoa; phylum Chordata; class Aves; order Ciconiiformes; family Ciconiidae; genus Ciconia; species Ciconia boyciana. Next base: position 83,115,908 of record NC_132935.1, read on the forward strand.
AGAACCTGTGCTGGAGCAGGCTCCTGGCAGGACCTGTGAACCTGTGGAAAGAGGAGCCCACGCTGGAGCAGGTTTGCTGGCAGAACTTGTGATCCTGTGGGGGACCCACGCTGGAGCAGTCTGTTCCTGAAGGACTGCACCTCTGGAGGAGGACCCATGCTGGAGCAGTTCATGAAGAACTGCAGCCTGTGGGAAGGACTCACGTTGGAGCAGTTCGTGGAGGACTGTCTCCTGTGGGAGGGACCCCACGCTGGAGCAGGGGAAGACTGCGAGGAGTCCTCCCCGAGGAGGAAGGAGCAGCAGAGACAACGTGTGATGAACTGACCGCAATCCCCGTTCCCCATCCCCCTGTGCAGCTCTGGGGGAGAACGTAGAGAAATCGGGAGTGAAGTTGAGCCCAGGGAGAAGGGGGGGCTGGGGGGAAGGTGTTTTAAGATTTAGGTTTTATTTCTCATTATTCTACTCTGATTTGGTTGGTAATAAATTAAATTAATTTTCCCCAATTCGAGTCTGTTTTGCCTGTGACGGTAATTGGTGAGGGATCTCTCCCTGTCCTTATCTCGACCCACGAGCTGTTCGTTGTATTCTCTCTCCCCTGTCTAGCTGAGGAGGGGAGTGATAGAGTGGCTTTGGTGGGCAGCTGGCATCCAGACAGGGTCAACCCACCACAAGAATAAAAATCCAGATGCAGGCATACACTGCATATGCACACTGCTCCAAATGTGCAGAAACTTTGCTTTATAGGCAAGCTATCCATCAGGATGTAGTAGTGACAACATTTACAGTTTGTGTGCAAATACCTGAAAGAAATGCTTAGCCCAGTACTATTTTCTTACATCAAAAGAATAAATTAATGAATGAAAAGTACTTTGAGATCTCTCCATAGTAAGAATTATCATTGCCAAGAAGAGATTTCAAGTAAGAAACACTTTAATAACAAATCTTAAAGTGAATTGGATACTTAAAACCAAAACCAAACATTTCAATAACAAAACTTAAAGCAAATTGGATACTTTAAACAAAACACAGCAAACCTCTAAACTCTGAATGTGTTTTTGTTAGTAACATTTAAAAAGCAATTAGATTTTATATCGGGAATAACTTTCATACCACAGCCTCTACCTGATGCAATGCACATGGCCAGTTCAGATACAATAAATATTGTTTCCTCTCTTGATTAATTAATTCTCCTATATAAAAAAAATATTCATTAGGTCTGAGACAAACAAAACAAAATTAAAAAAATCTGAGTATGGATGGTGACAAAAGACACTATTTTTAATGGTAAATTTGGCCAGCATACCTGTCTAAATCAAGGAATGATACTTGTCTTTTACACAGTTGGTCAGTTAATTTGTTCATCCAGTACAATAACAACATATAATGATGTTAACAACAGACCTGCAGTAACATACAAATTAGTGTATCAGAAAGCATATAAAAATCCTCAAAGAAAAATCTGGATTTGGGCTAGCAATGAGAACAGCAAACAGGGTAACACAATGAGTTCATTCCACAAGGAGACAGAAACAGAGAAAAGATCTATTACATCTTAGTCTTTCCACTGCCTCTCTTCCCAAGGAACCCCATGGAAATCAGTCATTTGAGCAACTGGTGAATAGATGCAACTGGTGCATCTAAGGATGACCTTGCAGACATTAATGTATTATGTTTGAAACATATATCTGCAAACATAAAACATATATGTGAAACAAGTATCTGCAAACTACAAAAGACATATAACAGCACAGAATTACTAAAAATAAACTTGTCCCCCTGACCTCATAGAAATATTTAAGATGACAGATTGGGAGAACAAAAATGAAAAGCTGCCACTATCCCCGCTACCCCATACACACACAAAATAATAATTAGGCTAGAATGCTAGCTTAAAATCTAGGATTAACTGTTAATATTTGTCTAAGATTAAACCTAAGATTAAAAGCTATCAGTCAGCAGCCTAATACTTAGAATACCTGGACTAAACTTCTGGCACCAGAACAGAGTTTCTCTGCTCTTGGGTAAACCACTCACTTTTTCAGTACTATGCGTATAAAATAGGAAAAAAAAATCTTATTTTCCTCATGTGGTATTTTGACTTCAGTTTGTAAACTATCTACAGTGGAAAAGTAGAATCCATATCACATTTCAGATGATTAGGCGCTAAATAATATATATTTAACCTTTGTTCATTTTAAAGATTTTCAATTGGGGTCATTGGGATGGGGGGCTTAAAGCTATTCATGGTGAATAAATAACGGAAGTGGTAAGTTACAAATGCTTTTTCAATAACCAGATTTCTTTTTACTTTAACTGCCAGCCTTGTTTCATTCATTTTTGAGGAAAATTTTATGAAATGGTAGTTCACTAAATATGCTAGTATGTATCAGGTCAGCTTTTGCAGGGTCTGAACTTTAGTGCAGCCTTTATGTTAGAAATCCAAGGAAACTGAGAGATGGTACAGTACTGCCTAGTCTCAGAAGGTCCTGAAGTCATGATCAAGAACTAGTTGCTTTAAGCCTTGTTAAAGAGTCCACGATGATTTGTTAGGAATATTCAAAAAATGAAGGAAAACAGAATGAAATTAATTTAGTAAATTTCTTGTACCTACAATTATTTCAGTACTAAACATCAAAAATGCATTTATACACAGTACCATGGTTAAAAGATTTTGAGTGGGAAAGAGATTGCAATCAACTATATCTAAAAAAAAAAAAAAGATTTTACGACAGGACATCAGAGAAATAGTTGATCCTCAGCAGCTCCTACTGCAACAGTTTACATGTGAAGTGTTTTGAATGGCATACATACAAGAACTAAACTAACCGCAAGGGAAAACACAGTCCCACCAAAATTAAAGGTAGGGGAGGAAGGAACTATCACTACTCTTCCAACATTTGGAAAACTAAAATTCAACTTCACCTCCCTTTCCTCCTTCTTCCACCAACACTATTGCTGATACAGTGAGAGCAGTCCCCCACACAGCAATACAGACTGCTCAACTTTGAGAAGTACTGAGATTAGAGGCCCACACACTGGGAGTGCAACTACCTCTGCATGGGGATAGGGATACTTGCAGGCACATGACGAAGAAAGATGAGGCACATGAAGCAGCAACTGGGAAATGTGTCTTCAACCTAGGCTCCAGCCAGCACAGAGCCCTGTTAGGAGAGAATTCACAGGCAGCAGGGGCGAACTCCCAGTCCTGAATCAGCAGCGACTGGCTGAGTCATCGCAAACCAGGCTGACCAGTTGGATCTCAAACGAGAAAAAGGAGAAGCAGCAAAGACACTGCGCTGCAAATGCTCACCATGCCAACACCAAAGCAGGGAAATATGAAACTAGATTTAAACAATTGTTTCATTTTCAAAGTGTCAGATTTCATAGGTTTAATAACAAGATCTTTCCTGATGTTCTTCAGTCTCAAACCACAGAAGTTTACTGGCTGTCATACCTGCTCCTACATATTTCCTAGTTTGTCTCCACCTCTCAAATCTCCCTGGCACCAGGATAGCAAGCTTCCTGCTGAGGTACAGCGAGGTACAGCAATACCACCAAAATAAAAGTGATCCTTGCCCTGACTTTTGCCATTCTGACTCATCCTGACAGTAAGAAAGTAGAATGAACTATAAATTTTGATAAAATAACTTCAAATACTGGTCACATAACAAGTTGCCAGTAAGACTACCAAAGGAGATTTTCTATAGGCATTATGTAACACATGCACTATATACCTTGCTTATGATCAAAGTTGGACAGAAAAATAGCAAACAGGTTGCCCAGCAGCTACTAGTCCTTGAGACACAGAAATGTATTCTGTCACATGCTGTCCTTGAAAATTTTATCAGAGCCATGGCGCAAAGAAACATAAAGCATTATGACCCTTCCAAATCGCTGAAAGAACAGATGATCTCTGAAGTATGCAGCAAATGAGTGCAAAACCATGTAACTTTCTCAGTGAAAGGATTTACCAAGGATAGCTAAGAGCAAGATGGATAATAAAAGTCAACCTAAACTAGACATCACACACTGCCCCTGGGATTAAAGAGGATAAAATTATTTTGAAAATATTTGCACAGGGAGATTTTCTTGTGCAACACAAAGCTTCAGAAAGTTCTCTTTCCATGACTTGGGTCTCATGTTTAAACATCACACTGTTAGGGTTACAGAGAACTAAGTGGAGTTTGCAATTAATGCACCTCTTTGCTTGTTTGCCTCTCATTTGCTTAAGAAGAAAGGAGGCAGTTCTAGCCACACGAGGGGAAACACCATTCAGTCTTAGTCTCGACAGTATTATTGGACAGAGCCCTAACACACAGATTGCTCTACATGAGCAAGCAGGCATACAGGAGCATTTTAGGAGATCAGAAAATGAAAAACGTAGGCATGGCCAAAATCTAAGATCAGGGGAAAGTCCTGAAGACGTTTCACATAGAAAGACACGTTTTTCCTACAGAAATAAACAGAAGACTTGTTACAAACACAACAATGAACACATCCCTATGTTAACTTCTGGGGTTTATTCAACTAAACTGTATCTGACTAGAAAAAGCTTAGTCAAAAAAGAGAACTGGTGCACTGCAGTAACATTCCCGCTGTCCCCACTCCACAAAGCCTCCACTAACTAGGCCACCCATTTGGAAAAGCACGCACACCCAAAATGAACCCTGAAGTAATGGGCCATGGCAGCAGGGCAGCGCTAACTACGGGCTCGAGGCCTGATTTCACGAGGTTTCAAAACTCTGCACAGAAACGCAGGCCCATAGCTCATCTCAGCTGCAAGAACTGCAACTTCTCAGCGGGGCGTACCGCAGCCGCTCCGGTCAGCTTTGACCCGAGGCTCCTCGCTACCGAATGAAATAGGGGGGAAGGGGAGGCAGAAGGCAGACACAGAGGGTGAAAGAACCCCCGGAGGCAGATGCAGACGGGCCATACCCTGCCCCAGGGCGGCTGCCGGATGGCGCAGGTGAAGAGGAAAGCAAGACGTTCCCCGTGGAAGACGGGGGCAAGGGGACTGGGTCGGCTCCCCGGGGACGCGTCGGGGAAGGGGGGCGCGAGGCAAACGCTCCTCCCGGGGGACGAAGGAAGCGCGGGGCGGGGGCGCGGAGGCGGGCCGGGCAGGGGCTTTCCTCTCCCGGGGGGGGGCGGTCCCGACCCCGGCCCCGGCCCCGGCCCCCACCCCGGCCAGGCTCGCTCACCAGAAGAGCAGGTTGGCGCAGACGAAGCCGCCCAGGCTGTGGAGGGGCCGCTCCCAGCTCAGCGCCGCCGCGATGCAGCAGCCCACCGCCAGCCCCGTCTCCCCCAGCAGCGCCGGCGCCGCGGCCGCCCCGGCCCCGCCTGACGCCTCCGCCGGCTCCGCATCCCCGGCTGCCGCCGCGCCTCGCTCCTCGAGGGCCTCCGGCCGCTCCCGCCCGCCGCCGCGCTCCCCGCCCGCCTCCGGCCCGCGGGGCTGCGCGGGCGCCGCGCTCGCCATGGCTCGGTGGCGGCCGCCGGGCTGCCGCTCGGGCGGGCGCAGCTGGGCCGGGCCGGGCCGGGCCGGGCCGGGCTGGCGGGAGGCGGGGCAGGGGCGCGGCCCCGGCCGGGCAGCGCCAGGGGCGGGGCCCGGAGCGCAGCCGTTACCCCCGCGCCCCACCCACCCACCGGCGCCGGTGACGTCACCGCAAACGGGGGGGAACCGCCCTCCAGGCAGGTGTCACGAGGGGTTGCGCGTGCGCGTGACAGGTGCTGGGGGCGGTGCCTCCTGGGGGAGGGGCGAGAGGCGGGGCCTGGTGAGCGGCGGTGGCGTTGACAGCTGGTGGTGTGCGCGCGGGAGGGCGGCGTGCTGGGCCGCGTGCCCGTTGCCGGGCCGTTAGGGCCCGGCCGTGCGTCCCCAGCGGGCGCGCCGGCTGCCGCCGCCTCTCCGCGGCTACTGCCCTCCCCGCGGCTACTGCCCCCCTGCTGTCCCGTCCGTACCGGGAGCAGGTGCTCCGAGCTGCCCGCGTCTCCTGGCGAGCGGAGGGCTCGCCGGTGTTCGCCCGGGGTGCAGAAGTGCCTAGGTACAAGCGCTGAGGGTTTTGGCTCCCTGCTGGGGAAAGCTGGAGAACCAGTTGCCTTCTCGATTCAGGAGATGGTGTGGTGGTTGATTCTATGGAACCTGTCGGAAGGCGTTACTGCTGAGACTCCTTCTTCATTTCCTCCTCCCGTATATCCCACAGCCAAGCAACAGTCTCCAAAATCCCCCCCAAAATGGAAGCAAATTGTTGTCACAGTGCCGGGAACTTCATCTGAGACCGTGAAGGAGGCTGCAGGAGTTTGGTGGCTGCCATCTGCATCTCAAGTATCCAAGAAACTTACTTGAAAAGCTGTACCCTGTTGTCCTGTCATCTGCACTACTAAATATCTGGCCGGCCTCAGGCTCCAGACGGAAGCTTGACACAATCTTTAAGGAGATGATGTGCATCATGGCTAATGTGATTACTGGGGAGCTGAACTCCGGAGAGCGTGCCTGGTGAGAAACGTCACTCGAGCATCTGTTGCTGAACAGGAACAGCCAAGAATTGGAATCAAAGAACATGTCTCTCGCTGTAAACTGCATAAAATGAAATAACTTTTATTGCAAGAGCAAAGTAACAAAAATAGAAGAGGAATTTTGGATTGGGAGTTAAGATCTGTTTCTAGCTTAATTGTGTACCACCTGTTAGCTCAATTCCCACCCTCCCCCCTGGAACAGGAGTCGTACTCACTTCAAGGTCAACATGCCTTTTTTTGTCTGAGGTAAAAGACGACAAAAATAAGATCACAAAATTAATTAAGTTGCGAATCTGCTGTGTATTTTGACCAGATGACCTTGGGAAGGAGTTATGTTACTTCTCTGATTCCACATACTCTGTGTAGTATATGAATTGTACCTGAGAGGAAATGTACAGAACATCACTCTACATAAGCAATTAAAATTTTTCTAGAAGACATTTTAGTTTTATGATAATTTATTATACTACTATGCTTGCACCTCTAAGAACCTGGGGCCCGGTAGACCTGCCTGAATAATTAGCACAGCTAAAAAGTGATTGATTAGGTGTTGTCTATGAGGGTCTCAGAGAGCAAAAGGAAAGAGACGGCTCCCCAAGTAACCCAAAACATGTGGATGGGAAATAAAGGCTCTGGGAAGCAGTTGCAGCAAGGCTGGAGAAACACCTTGTTTTGCTTCAGTTTTACGCTGATTGATAAACCTTTGCCCTAAAAAGACTTGGTCAAAACGGGGTTTCCTTCCCATGCTGGAAAACAGGCAGCTGTCTCACATGTGTGCAAGCAGCTGCTTGCAGTTACTGAGCACTCCTGGTGTCGCTTGAGCACCTGATGCCTCTCTCAGGTGTGTGCAGTGGTTGCCTGCAGATGCTGATTCCCTGGTTTGGGGAGTCGGAGCAGAGGGAATCTTCTCAGTCCGTGGGAGTAAAATTGGGTCTTCTTACAAGGAAAAAGAGGTAGGGAGAGGAGCACAAATAGGGGAGTTTGTCCTGTCCTTACCCTTTTTTCAGGCCATTGTAGGCCGCTGTGTTATCTATGCCAAGCTGCCGTTCTAGTGAATGCTGTCTGTAACTTGCCAAAACCATCCCCAGCTTAGCCAGCGGCAGTCTGCTTTCCCTTGCTAGCATTCAGTTATTTCAGTAATGTGGGCTGTCCTATCCAGCATCTAAGTCTAGCTAACTCCAAGCAGTTACTAGATAAGCCTGGAAAGAAGTCAGGTGTTCCTTATGCACTTTTAAAGTGACCATGGGATAGTTAGCCCCAGAAAGCACACTGGGGTTAAAATGTTTAAATTTGGGTTTAACCAATATTAGATCTTGATTTGTACTGAGCTTGTGAAATGGGGATAATGGCAATATAATCCTACGGCCTAAGGATTAAAACCATGGCAGGTTTTAGGTGATCCGCCCTTACCAATATTCCACTTTTTTTTTAAGCATTGGAGTATGATTGTGTGCCCCCCCCCTCCAACTTATACTCTATGCTGTACTCCATTCAGGCCCAGGAGTTCAAGAATCCTCCCTGCCCTCAGAAAAGGGGGATGGAATCTGGGAGGGGAGGATGAAGTGGGGTTTCAGTAGGCAGGGTAGACTGTAGATGTGGGAACTTTTTCTGATTTTGACTAAACTTGCATCCATTCTAGATTACTGGCCTTCGCCATTATTCTATTCTATATTCATCGTGGTATTCATCTATTCTATACCATGAATAGAAATTAGTGAAAAGTTCTTTCAGAACAGGTTTTGTAATTTAGCTAATGGAAAAAATGCTTCACATATTGATGGACGCCAGCTCTTCTTTTTCACTGTTGATAGTTATTGGGCTGGGTTCATATGAATGAGCTTACCGAAAGCAGTCTGGTATAGACATCAGTGTGAGAGAAGAGGTGGATCATGCATTCCCAGCCATTGACAGTTTAGATGTCTCTTTCAGAAAAAAATAGTAGTAAATATGTTCTCTGGCTTTGATCTTTCTGTATTTTGATGTTTTGCCTGCCAGGGTTTAAAGGTTTGTGTGCAGTTTGTGAATTTGAGCTGGGAAAAGCTAGGACTGGCACCCAGTGCACAGTTGCATGTGTGAGCTGTAATGCACAAAATTAGGTTAGGGACTGCAGTTCTGGTGTCAGGGACTACAATGTAAATGACGGATGAAAACTGAGGAGAAAGCTTTCTAAATGGTTGCATCAAAGGATATTACAAATATCATAACATTCTAATGCTTCTGAAATATGTTTGAAAATTCTGATGTCAGCATAGAGTAACATCACTGAATTCAGTTGAGGATTCCAGCTCGAAATGGTATGATTTTTCTTCTTTTTTTTTTTAAACTTGTTTTCCATTTGCTTCATTTAATCACAGAATCATGGAATAAGTTAATTTGGAAGGAATGTCTGGAAGACATTTGGTCTGGCCTTTCTCCCCACATACACACTCAAAGCACCTTGGTAGTTGGCTATGACAGGTTGCTCCGTGTCCTGCCCAGCTTAGTTGTGAGCGTCTCTGAGGACTGGAGATTCTACAGCACGCTCTGGGCAACCTATTCCAACGTTTGACCATGTTCATTGTGGAGAATATTTTCTTATTATCCATTAAAAATTTGTTGTTCTGCAAGTTTTGCCCATTTCCTCTAATTTGTTTGGTCTGCACCTCATTGCAGAGGACTCTGGCCCTGTCTGCTCTACAACCACACATTAGGTACTTAGCAAGTAGATCCCCATTAAGCTTTCGTCCTCCAGAGTGAGCGAAGCCAGCTCTCTCAGCCTCTCCTACATCACGTGCTGTATGCCACTGACCTTCCAGGGACCCTCTGGACTCCTTTCAGGATGTCAGCGTGTGTCTTGTATTGGGTTGCCCAAAACTGGACAAAGTATTCCGTATATGGTCTCACAAACGGTAGGAGGGGAAGAATCACTTCCCTTGTCCCACTAATGACTCATAGTTAGGGCATGATTATTGACTCTGTATCCAGTCATTCCCATGGCACTTCCCAACTTGTCTGCTTTGAGGCTCAAGAGTCGCATCTTAGTCATTCTTCATATGGTGGCAGTTCTGTGACTTTGATCATCCTTGTACCCCTTCCCTGAACCTTTTCCGGTTCTAAGATAACCTTCTTGTGCAGTTCTAGTCACATCATCGCTGCGTTCGAAGTGGGAGTAGGTCATGGATTTAAATAGTTTCATAACAATGCTCTGTGATTTGCTTTATGCCTTTTGTAATAATTTCTAATGTCTGCTTTCTTTTTTTTTTCTTTTTTTTTTTTCCCCCTAACTGGTGAAAAACATTGAATTTATATTTTCCTGAAACTATTAAAACTTCATTATTTTGTCCCTTAGAGATAATGATCAGTTCAGCACTTGTTGTACAGCTAAATCTAGGATTGAGTTCCCCCCCCCACCTCACCTGCCGCGCTTTATCTACTTGCAATTTATTCTACCATTTTATTGGTCAGCTATTCCATTTCCTAAAGTCATGCAGTTCTTTAGTCTGCCCTTGTTCTCACTTTCCTGAATAACTTGATGTCATCACTAAACTTTGAGTTTGCTGTTCATTGTTTTTCCAGTTCACTATTGAATAGTTGAAGAGCACAGAGCTCCTGCAGAACTTCAGTGGTGGTTTCCTTCCTTTGTTGAAGATGGACCATTTGCTCTTATTGTCTGTTCCCTATTTTCTAGCCAATTATTTCTCCACATCAGGACCTCCCTTCTTATGTGGCTACATAGCTTCCTTAAAAACCTTAGGTGGTGAATTTGCCCAAAAGCCTTTTGGAAATCCAGGTAAACCAAATTTCCCTCTTTCAGGGGTCATAGAGCCTGTCAGAGAACTTGAGCAAATTTCTAGAGCAGAGCTTTATTTTACAGAACCTGTGCTACTTCTCCCCAGTAGATCATATTTCTCCAGGTGTCCACTAATTGTATTCTTCATTATAATATTTACTAATTAACATTTAAAGCCTTTAGTTGCCTAGATCCCTCAAACTCTTTAAAGATTGGTGTCATATGTGACATAGATACTATGCACCTTTCTTTAATCCTGTTTCTGCTTGAAGCTTCATGCATGCTTTTGTGGACTTTCTCACAGGTCTCTTAACCAAACTCTGATATCTTTAATAGTTACTGTTTAACTGTAGAATAACTTTCCATTTAATAATTGGCAAACAGTTTTCCCCTTTGATGCACACCCTCTTAGCTGTTAGCCCAAAAGTTCTCTATTGTGGAGCATTGTTGAAACTACATCCCAAACTGTTCATTCTTTTATTTAACTGTAATATATCATCATCTTAAACTATGGAGCAGGAATGTGTTAAGTGTTGTCCTATGTTATGCAAAATGCAATTAGGACTGTGACATACCTTTTAAGGTATTTTACAGACAAGTTTGTGTATCAGTTACAATGGCAGGCACTAACAGGCCTATTCTACTCTCATCCCCTGCCACATGCTTCAAAAACACAGCATTCAGTTTAATATTCCAGGTTTGGGGCTTCAGTACAGCCATGTGGGTTGTTGCAACTAAGTAACTAACTAATTGTAGTCAAAGGAAATGCAGGGAAATTCAGAGGCGTAATTGCCAGTTAGTCTGAGGGAACATCAATCCAGAAACACTTTATTTTAGAGGCTGCCCTCTGCTGTTTCTCTCAGCCATCAGCCTTGCTTCTTGCTTTTTTTTTTTACCTTCTTGAAATAAACATAGGATAGCAAAATGAACATATTTTTTAATTTTGGGCGTCAAATCCAGCATAGTACATCTCGTCCCAAATTATATTTTACAAAAACAACTTTAGTCACTAAGGTCTTGTTTGGTACTGTATAACAATTGTGTGTTGTTTTTTCTTATTGTTTCTCTATTTTTACTTCTCACATGTTCATAAATTTGTGTTTCCCTTTTCTTTATCTAAAAAGGAAGGAAAATTTATGGGAGAACTTAATTTAAAAAAACCCCTAACACCTTGTCATCAGCCAGATGATGCTGTTTGGAATGCTTGCACTGCCTCTGCTGGCTTTTTACAGTTACCCTAATATGGAAAACAGAGCACTGGCCGCAAGTGACGAGACCTGCGTTCTCCTTCAGTGCTTCCACTGTCCTGCTGCGTGAGGGGGGAGAGTGCTTGTATCCTCCTGATACACTTAATACTCCTTGTACCTTCCTGACCTGCTCTTTGTCTTCTCTATTTGATTGAAGTCTTTGCAGATGGGGGTGACCTCATATGTGTTTGTGCAGTGCCAGGCCTAAGCAGGGTGCAATCTCAAACAGAATTCCCAGGTACTTTCCCAATATAAATAACTGAAAAAAAAAAAGAACTTGTTATTTACAAATCAAAACTGTGGTTGATTTATAAAACAAATCTTAAGGAAGGTCTGTGCTTGCAAAAACTTGTAAGTGACCTTCAAATGAAATACTTAGTTGCCTGAGGTTATGAGACTGCTTAGTTATGCTATAACATAATTATGCTGGATGGAGGTAGACAATATTAGTTGGTAGGACAAAATTAAAACTTTGTGCTTTTAACACTGGGTCTGCAAAGATGTGTATTTAGAGGAAAAATACATTAATGAGCACAGCATGCTAAGCAAAATTAAAGTTTCCCAGTTTGGACTTTTCAAAATGCTCATATGTTACACTGAAATGTTTATCTGTTGGGCAGCTGGAATTCATGGGACCCATTGGCCTTGTAAGCTAAAACAAGGTGGTACAAGATGAAAAAATGTAACGAAAGAGTGATAAAATTATATGAATGTTGATGCTGCTTCTTACGCAGAAATGTTAATATTTGGGGTATTTTTCCCTCTCTGCTAGGTTATGGTTCTTAATGCCTGTGAACTCAAAGCTTTAAGAGTAGAATCCAACAATGAAGTAATGTATGGAAGAATCATGCTTATTGTTCTGTTTAGTTTTTCTGTAATAAAGATCAAGATGGTCTGATACCCCTGCATCAGATAGTCCTTTTTGTATGCTTAATGTGTGTGAGAACAGTAGTAAATGTTCCGTTCTCAAATGCAGTGTTGTTCTTTTCTGAATCCAGGTTTTACAGAATGGAGCTAGTATAACAATATAAATTTCTACATTTTGAGTTGTTGGTGTGGCATTAGATGGATAATAAAGACAGATCAGCTTTAAATAGAAAGGACGATATCTCTGATGGAACTGTTTAGGACCTGAGACAAAGGAATTTGCAGAAGAAAATGTATGTTGACAGGCTCAACAGCTATGGTCAAAGCCAGGTAAGAAACCACTTAAAACAAGTGGGTTTAGCCCAGAAATTGTATTGTACAGTAATCTCATAAAATATTTATAAAACAATTTATAGATGTTCAACAGCAAACTATGTTGCTGTTCTTGTCTGTTTAATCATGCCATGTGGAAGATCAATAATTGATTTTCATGGATCTAATTTTGGACCGAATTATTGTAATCTCTTAGATAGCATTATCTGTTTGAATATATGTGATAGTCAATAATGACTTCATAGGTTTAGCTCCACTCTTTGGTCAACTCTGCCTGAGAGCAGGCTGAGCAGGCCAAGCAGGCCAGCAACCTTTTTGAATCTAGCAATTGTTTAGAATTTAGGAAACAGGTAAGCTCATACGGGAGTTGTCATTGACAAGGAAGAATCAAAATCACTGGGAATCAGGAAAGTCTTTTGGCTTTATTTGTAGGGAGAGTCATCTAAGCAAAAACATTAGTATTGTGGTAAAACTATACAATGCCTTAAATATTGTGGAGAGGAAAGTAATTCAATGCATTTGATTATTACACTGAGTTCTGTGTCTTTATGAACTGACTTTTTAGATGCAGGCTATGTGGGTGACGTATCAAGAGCTGATGTCTGATGCTGTGCTTTGTTTTAAAACTGTATTCAAGAGATCAGGATTCTCAAAGTGGGAAGAAGTGTGGGACACACAAAATTGGGGGGCAGTTAAAACTGGAGAGGACAGTTGGGTGTAATGTTTGGTTTAGTAAACTGATAAGCTCCCAGTGAGGAGAAGGTTAAGGTAATGCCTAGCTAGAGAAAACTGGACTGTGGGACTGTACCCAGAAGACTGACTGTGGTAGCATGGGTGGGGAAATTTTCTCTCAGAAAGGGCATATATGAAAAAAGTTAAGGAAATGTCCTTCAGAATGCAAAACAGATACAGTCCCCTTTATATGGAATTTCCTGAAGTGCATACAAGATCATTCCTTATAATTGAGAAAAGAGATCTTGAAGATGGGATTTCAAAATAAAATTACTTTTGGCATCTACCATTTTTTAATTCTGACACAGTCAAATGAGAGGATGTTTGTGATCTTATCGTTGGCCGGTTGGTAAATATCAGGACTGTGATTCAGGTCTGCCAAGCAGATATGTGTGTGTGTGTGTGACTAGCAGCAAAGGAAAAATAAACTCTTATGGGACAAAAAGGCAGATATCGAAAAAGTTTGATAATTGCTGTTTTAAGATACAGAAGACAGGAATTCTTACAAAAATAGGATGGGTGGGAAGGTGGTAAAAGGTTTTGGTTTCCTTTTTTTTTTTTAAAGGGACCTTGCTAATTTAAATCACTGAAGTTAATAATTGTGTTACCAGGGATGGGTTGGAGATCCTTTTAAGTGTTTTCATTAGCAGCATGATTGTCAGAACAGTGTTTTGATGTGGATGAAGCAAAACTAGGTAGGATAATCATAAAGGAAGGACTGGATGCTCTTATGGATAGGAGCAAGAGAAATGAGATGTAACAACATAGAATGAAAAATCTCATACTTGGGAACTAATTTCAAAAACTAGTTGAAGTCTTGTCAAGTTGATTAAATTTGGCCCTTTGTCCCCTCCTTTCATCTTAATCTGTCCAGAATTCCCATGCAGAATTAAAGGGATGTCACTATGAGATACAGGTACAGTACTTTCAGTAGCCGAGAGTATTAGTACTGTTGTTATAAAGCAACAGTAAGGTGTTTAGAACACTGTACCATTCCCACCTCCTTTGTTTTTAAAGAACTTAAACTGAAATAAATGCTGAAAGATGCTATGAGGCTGATTAGGGAGAATGGAAAACTTGCTTTTGAGAAAAGTTTATTTTCATAAAAAGTTTTAGCTTGAGTAGTCTTGCAAAATGAAGGCTGGGAGATGATGCAACTACTTATAAAATGTATTGGGAGGGAGGAGTGGATAAAAATCTGTACATGGAGGAAAAATTATTAAAATCAAAAGGTTGTGCTGAACAGGAACAAATAATTTGGTCATGAACCAACTTTAGACAAGAAATTTGGGAAAAATGTCTGCAGAGAAGTTCAGGAACAGCCTTCTGAACAGGGTAATGGGGGCAAGTAAGCAGAATTAAAGAACTCCCCACCCCCCACCCCCCCATGTATCAATAGAAAGGGGTGACTGGCTAGAAACTTGCAACTTTGGCCTTTGAAGTTTCACTCTTTGCTCTGTTGGTGTCCCCTTTCTCCAGCACCTCTGATGCTTAATGTATTTTTCACTTTATGATTGCCCAAAGCTAGAGATGGACGGGGTGTTGGCATGTCTGAGAAGCAGCCTGAGTAGCTGTTGCTTGCCCTAATCACACATCTGGTGGACAGCAAGAATGATGAGAGGACTCTATCTTCCTTCTCCTACCCCAGCCTGTTGTCTTTTGATAAAGACCAGGTAAAATCACTACAGATGGAACTGCTCTCGGTATAGTTCACTTCTATGGATTGCTGCTGCCCTCTTCTGCTTGCTTCCCATGACTGTTGTAGCATGCGTAGTTTTTGATGTGTTGCACCAAAGCCCTTGTGTCTGTTGTGATGTGTTGTAGGAGATAGTCTCAGTGGATTCCTTCAAGATTAAACTTTATTAGATGTTTGCTTGTGGTGTGAGTTTAACTTAACATTAATAACTCAGTAGTTTGAAAGAAACAGGGGTAGATGGAAAGTCCCACAAACCAATTGCAAATTCCCGTCCCCAGAATCTCACCCACCTTGCAGCTGTGTGTGTGAAAGTACGGTTGTGCCACAGCACAGCTGGTAGCTGTATTCCCCTATGTGACAGAGTGAAATGCTGTGGGTTTCTAGGGCTGGGCACCATGCAGAATTAGGTAAATTCCAGACAGTGCTGTCATATTTGGTTGGTACTCTTCCGTATTTACTTCAAAGAGCTGTAAATGATCTGGAGTGCATGCGCTGTGAGAAATAGTCTGTCAGCATTGAAGAAGCTGCCACTGTTCTGCCCGAGTTGCTGTAGAATGGACTTAACGCCAGCACGACTTGCAATGCTGTAGCATGTCTGCCTTAGGTGTTTGTACTGGTGCAAACCTGTGTGTACCTGTTATAGCCGTATGCCTCAGAAATGCGGGGCTTGAAACCTAGGTTTCTGATGCAACACTTTCTGGGTGAAGCAATTTCCTGTGCATAACTTGTGTAATTAAGTTTATTAAGAATTCTGGCACCCTGACAAACGGATGTATGTGTATTATGAGGCACAGGGAAAGTTCTAGACTGAAGCCTGAGGACATAGGTGGAACTGAGGCACGGCAAGCTTTAAGACATGTTAAGAAGATGATATACAATTGTATTTCCGTTGCAGCTGCCACTCTGTTCCTAGGCTGGACTTCGTAGTTTCTGCCCAGCCTGCGCTCTTGCAGCATGTCTGGCCGGGGGGGTCCCGGGGCTTTTCTTGCTGTGGCTGTATTCAACCAGGCGCAGTCAGAGGGTGCGGGAAGCCGCTGTGCCCCGCAGAGGGTTTTCATCAGGGTCAGTGCAACTGCCCAGGCATGGCGGATCTTCCCGGCAGGGCCACGATGGGGAACCGGTCCTGAGGGCTGGGACGGACAGTGGGGCTATGCAAGCCGAGCGGCCCGGCAGCAGGAGCCAGGCAAGGGGGCAGGAATGACTGCTCTTCATTCTCTCAGAAAATATCTGATAGTTTCAAGTCCTGAAGACCACAACATGTAGAGTAAAATTCCCCTTCTCTGTAGAGGGACTGGACAAGGCATGGTGTTTCTCCTAGAACCCATTAACTTCTAATGCTCAGTTCTTTGTGATTTCTGATGCACTCAACCCACAGTGTGTAGCAGTTGCAGTACAATAGCTTGTCCAGAAGTACAGATCTACTCTTTCTTTTGTTAGTGGTAAGCTTCTACAATGTTTGTTCTTTTGAAAACATAAACCTTTATTTCAAAACAAGAATAAAAGTAAAAATGTGTTCTGGTTTGTGACAGAAGTTCCTCTCCTCTCTTCAGATACACTCAACTGCTACTGTAACAGAACAGATCATAGGCAGGAGAGAATTTCTGTCTCTAGCAAGAAATTTCACGTATTCTTGGAATAAACTTTTACTGAAGCAAAACAGTTTGCAAGAATAGATCATCTCCTCAATCAATTTTTAAATATTTTATACTTTAAGGAACACTGTTCTCACTTCCAAACCCAGGTATATCTATTACACAGTATTTATTTTGATAAACTGCATTCTTTCTTGTGAGTATTAACAATTCTGAATGCCTTTATTTGCCTCAATAATAGTAATTGAAGTAAGATTTGCATGGCAGGTTGGTAGAATTGGCATGAATGAAGAGAAGCTCTTAGATGTAGTGACAGGGACTTCTTGACTAACTTCCCTACTAATGGTTGATAGCATCCAGAAGTCAGTCAGGAGGTAAATGAATGGGGACTAGAGAACTGGTGTCAGCATCTCAAGACTGTGACCCTGAACAAGACTGTCACCTTGTATATTCCTGTTTTTTTGACCAATTGATGATGATGTGGCAGGAACTTCTCTGAGCATGTTTACAAACAGCACCTAGATTAAACTGAACCTTCTTGCTGTGCTGGCTGAAATGTATAAATTGTGTCATTCCAAGGATGCCTTGCTAAGAGCAGCTAAGTTCTTTATAAACAACTTGCATATGGAAAAAATCAGAAATGTTGCAGTCTCAGATACTCTGTGTGTGTGTAGCTATCCATACTGCAGTTGCTGTGGCTAGCTAGCAAAAACAAGCCATCTTACATCAGGGCTACGCAAATAGCAAAAGCTTTACTTGCACATCCCTTGTGGAGTGGAATTGCTCAGCAGTCTGTCCCCTCTATCCTGATGGTGTAACTGACACATATCCCACGATCAAGGAGGTACCTGTAATCGGACAGAAACTTGCCCCAAGACAACACAAAGCATGTGCACCTTTCCAAGCAAAAGCACATGTATAGCCTACACGGTGTTCCTGGCTTGGCTCCTGAGAAGACAGAAGGCTTTGCTGCAAGTCCAACTCAGTATGAACTGAAAACAGAGCACATCACATGTATTTTCTTTATTGCTGGACTTTTTTTTTTTCCAGTAAGTAGGCATAATTCCTTTAAAGGCTGAGGTTTTTAATAACAGTAAGGTTTTTCAGGTTTCTTTTTTTTGCTGTGGACAAAAAGATACCTTTGATCAAAGTTTTGCCTTATATTACAGTATTTCTGTACAAAAATAGAAGTCCAAAATCAGCTTATTATTAGCTGATATTCCCCAATTTATTTACAGGGTACTGTCAAGAACCTTCATCAGGCAGCCAGGTAAAATAGAGAACTCTATATTAAAGCAGTTGCATTGTTTAACTTTGTGTTCTCTAGTCAACTCTGAAGGGTTCTGACCTTTGGCAATCACTCTGGGTTGTAGAGTCCAGCCAGAATTATAAAAGAGTGATGTCTTTAAATGAAAAATTTAATATTAAAACTTAAGCTGACATTATGGAGTATTGAACTGATAATTGTATTTCCATACTAAGGTAGTCTATAAATATTCTCAGCTACATCTCTCTTTATAATACAGCAGATACAGAATGCAGACTTCTGCTACTTATATGGTAATACATATTTGCAATAGTAAAATCAATGTATGAAAATTTTGGAATTTACTTGTTAATAAAACTGCTTATAAAGTAACCATACAATTGTAACAACTATAACTCTGAACTATTAAAATGTACAGAAAGACTGTTTACACCATTGCACATACTTATTCCCTTTGCTTCAAAAGCCTTGTGAAATACAGAATAAAATTAGTCAAATTTTACTGACAGCTCAAATATGCAGGCAAAATGTGCACATCCATGGAAGCAAGGGGAAACAAAATGTTGGCGTCCATCAGGAAGGCTGCCAGCAGCTCTCCAAAAAAAATATACCTTGCTCTTCTTCCCCCCCCTTCCCACATGTATACAGGCCAATAGATTAGTGCAGAATTGATGAATATAACTTTGTTTTCAGTGTTCTGGAAGGACAAAAAAAATCCTCTTGACTTTTATCAGCAATTATTTTAGGTCAATACAAGTTGGGTTTAATATTGTAAGGCACTTATTACTGCTTGTATTGCAGTGGATCAAGTCTTAAGGCATTTGTTACATCAACTGAAGATAATAATGCTTTGGAAAGTTTTGAACGAGCCAGCAGTTCTAGTATGTGACTATTTCAGCTGATTTTCCCCTACCCACCCTGTGGTCTTTCTAAAACAATGTTTGAAGATATTTTCCGTGGAAACTCTGGTTCTTTGTTAGCTTGTCAAAAGATGTGATCAGTATCATCAGGTCATTTTGAGGCCAAGCAGCGGTATGTTCTATTTAGAGCACAGTAGAACTGGTTTTGTTTTCACCTGGAGCTGCCCTGACTTCCATGACTACTCACTGATCGAGAGGTGCTGTAGCGTTTTTTCACGATCATACTGATGTAAGCTTTCATCAGCTTTGCAATGTCAACCACCTGCCAAAAAAGTATGTATAAAGAGCAAAGTTCTTAGTAAGGTAACAGTATGTGAATGAATTTCTTCAGATGCTAACAATATAAAACTGTTGAGCTTTCAACAAAACCCTTTTGTGGTTCAACGAACAAAAATACTCAGCAATTCTATCCATGTCTTCCCTTTAGCTTTACAGGGATCTTGAATAAATCTGTAACATTTGCAGCAATTACTTAAATTACTAAGTAGCCTGGCTAGCAGAACCACAATAACAAAATTCCTTCTTGCTCTTACCTCACTAGTTTCAAAAAGCAGTTCTCTCTCATCCACCACGATCTTGTAGGTGTTGGCAAGTGGTGCACCAAATGACAAGATATGTTCATACTGAAACACCTCCAGAGGTCTGCCTTCCCCACGCTTGTAGACAGAAACTGCATCAGCGCTGACTCCAAGCCACAACTCTTGTGGGAATCCCCCTTCTTTACACTAGAGGAAAAAATGTAGATTAACAGCAAAGGGAACAGCGGGAGGCACACAACACTTACTGTTGAGGTTCTTGTCTGTAACCATTTTTTTAAAAGTGCATATTGCTTGTCCCTCTATTGAACGTAGCCTTTTATGCTTCTCCTAAACTTGTTTGCAACCCATCAGACTAGCATTCTGTCCCTCTGTATTTTATGGTTAACTAGTGGATTTAAATGGCTATGGTGCTTGCTAACAGGAGTATGCTTTTAATATCTAACACTTTATTACATCAGCTGTCTGAGCATTGTGATACTGTATTTATGGTTTCCCTACTCCGTAATGAAACTACCATCTATACAGTATAAACTGTAGTTCAGGAGGTCTACTCACCTCTACGTCAAAGAGTGTTGAGCCATAGCCAGGCCATTCCTTAATCAAAGCCATATACTTTGCCATAGCCTGCTCCTGGTTCATCCTCTGGAGTTTTTTCCATTTGTCAATAATACTAGTCCTGGAAGCTGAGATTTCCTCTTTGACCCACATGTCTAACATCTGATCCTCCTCAACCTTCTGTCTGCTGACAGAGCCACTGCGAAAACTCCTCCGCAATGTTCCTTCAAGAAAGCTGGCTCGTTTCTTCTCAGCCTTCTCTGCTGCAGTAAATGTTTTGGTAGACTGTGTAATCCGAGACTTCAGCTTTTGCAAGGGATAGACTTCCTCCATTTCAGGTACGGTGGTATGCAGAGTGTAATCTCCCTGAAGGTACTGAAGACGCAAAGCTGCAAGGACCTGGAGGGTTTCTTCAGGAGCAGGATAATGTCCTCTAATCACTGCTTCATGAGCCTATCAAGGGGAAAAAGGTAGCTTTTTATGTACAAACTCATCTTTGAAAGGACTAAGAGAGAAATGGGAAGTAGATTTCCTGCCAGGCAAACCCAGGATCTGAAATAAATGATCCATTAAATAAATCAAATGTAGTAAATCTCTTGGAAAATTTGTTAAACTGGGTAAGACAGGGTTTACCAGAAGAACTGCAAGGCAATTGAGGAACTTGCTAAACGGGAATTACTGTTACTAGTACAGCTCTTAGTGAACTCACATATATAAGAGCAACTGAATTACTACAAAGGAAAATAAAATGTAAAGGGGAGAAAATCAGGATCCAAACACCTGATTGGGAGGAAGCCATCTATGTTCAAGGGCATTAGGAAGAAATGGATATCTAGGTTTGCTTACTGCTATGAATAAGCTGGCTGTGAAAACTGACCTTTCCAGACAAACGAGCAAAGCCCTAGGACAGCTTTGTAATAAACCTCACTGAGGGAAAACAGTAAATCTTCAATGGATCCCAGATAAAGTTAGTAAAACGTTTATATGTTATAGTGGTCTGTAGCATCAGGGATGAGATTCTGAACCGAGAAGACTCTCTCAAATCCCAGCTCTTTGCACACCCATTCAAACCTTTGGAAACGTGCAGCAGCTAAGATTTTTTTTTTCATACGACACTAGTACAGGAAACAAACACACCTCATATCTGGAGATGGAGGAATTGCAAGCAGTTGAGTAAACACACAGAGATAATGCACATCTAAGTAAGAGAGAGTTCATTTAGGTGTACACTTGGGATGGAGTTAAAGTGTGCCTTTAAACATGCAACATGGTTTACCTGAGATTGTACACATGCAGAAGAAAGAGCTGTCTTGTGGAAATGGAAGGACGGTATTTTAATGAGAAAGAAGAACTAAAAGATTTTCTTCAGCACCTTATGAATTAAAGGATTCAGACTTTAAAATAATGGATGTTACAGAACTAAAACTTATGACAAAAGGGAACTTTCTTAACTGGCTGAAAAAAGGCAATGACTGACATCAAAAGCAGACAATTCGAAAAAAAGAACAGAACTGATGTTAGAATGTAATAAGTCACCTCTTTAAGGTAATGCTGTAATACTAATTGTAGGGATTGAGTGTGCCATGCTTTATAACTGAAGTACTATTGGTCTTGGCAAGACATAAGATATTTGGCTAAACACCAGTCAGCACAGAATGCTGCATGAAAATAATCTGCTTCAGCGAATGCGCTCGTTTCAGTTGTTCATATGGAAAACTATCTAAATCTGCCTCTTAAACTAATAATGTCATGTAAAGTATCTGATGCAGAGCTCTCATGGACTTTCTTCTTACTGTTTAGACTTCATCCCAAAGCAGAGGCATTAACTGGCTGACTCCTCTGTATGTAAAACCAGACAGACAGTCAGAATGGCAACGTTTCTAAGCCCAACCAAGGCAATCTATTGCCCAGATCCTTCAGCCAGCAATAAGCAGTTCTGGACTGAGCTACAGGAGTAGGCTCTGGAAGGAGACTTTTGGTAGACTCATGATGTAATATGGTGCCTTAAAACCTAAACTGTGAACAAGGAATAAATAACTCTGTTACAGTGAAGATGTTTCTGATCCTGTGGAAAGGGAAAAAGCTTCATACATATGAAAATTGAAATATGTCAGTTCTTGATCACATCAGGCTTGCTTACCAACAGAAAAGTCAGTGTCTCGGCATTGCAAATAGCCTTACACAGAAATCTTTATCTGTCTCTAGTGCCCACTTGAAAGAAGCTGTCCACTGGAAGAATTTTTAGCCATTCGCAATGTAGTAGAAAAGGAGAAGGTCAATCAACAATGATAAATGCCATCAGTGAGAGCTTCTGAGCAACTACAGGACTTCATATAATAGAAATCCAACTGCTGACACATTTAATTTTCATTATAAATCAATTTCATCTATCTTATGTTTTGCAATATGGCCTTATTCTGAGGTCAGCACATTCATTAAGTCGATTTCTGCTCATCATAGTTGCCTTACGGTTACTGCTGAGACTGGACCGATTTGTTTTACTATGGTGCCTATGAAATACCAATCAGTTTTTGTAAAGAGAAAAAGCTATTGTTCAATTAGTTCTGTACAGTTGCCAACATGGGTCTCTAATAATTAATTTGCTTGCCAATTACATGTTTTTCACTATATTTCTTGCACTTTCTTAAGAAAATGGTTTCATAAAAGCAAAATTAAAAGCAAATATTATCCTTTTCTTTTTTATCCAGCTTAGACCCTGTTATCCAATTTTTTACCACGATACATAAAGCAATTCACTAGTAATGCAGAAGTAAGAGAAGTCGTAACACTAGGTAAATCATATATGCTTCACTTATGTCAGTATAAGCCTGTTTTGACCACTGAACTGCTTTCTTTGCTCTTGATGCTTGAGTAGTAGTGCATTTAGTTAAACAGAAGCATAATCAAAACTCTCTGTGCTGCCTAGATCTCTTGCTTTTTTCTTCCTCTTAACAGTGCCTCAAAACAGAACCTTTGTCCTTTACCTGCTCAAACATAAAGGCAAATTCCACACTATCTTTTGGGACGTTTTCTGTGTCCAGGAAGCAGTAGAGCTTGAAGTAGAACTTCCAGTGCATCTCTCCAGCTTCAGCAGTAGCAGCAAGCCTGCACGGGTGTGTGAAGAGGGAGCGAGAGATCAGATCTGTGAAATCAAACTTCTTTCTAAACTTGACACCTGAAGAATCTAAGCAAGGCATCAGCTGAATTTTGCTTTGTTACACCTGCTATCAATCTGGTATTGTTGACAGGAGCTAATTGTTTTCAGCAGTATACCTGACGTCATTTGGAGATAAATATATATATATAGAGAGAGAGATAGATATATGTGTGTGTATTTAGACCCTACAGCAAAATCAAGGACTTACAAATGTTGACTCAGTTCTCAGTCAACTGTTTCTAAGCCAAATTCTCTTAATAAACTTTTATTTGTGGCTCAGTCAGGTGTTGATAAAAGCAACATTATTAAGTCCTGTTATAAAATGTAATTGCACAACACTTCAGATATTCCTTTTTTCCCCCCGTTATTATGTGGATAAAGGAGGCTGATTGCCATGTATATAACATAAGGATGACAAACAGGTATTTAGGCTTTTTGTAGTAAGAAAATGTATGACATTTTCTTACTACAGTGCTATGGGTGGTTTCAATTTTACTGGTAAGAAAAACGTTGTGAGCTGCACTGTGGTGACTTCCATGTGAAGTCAGGCAATGGGTAGTCAGAATGGCAATGACTGCTTGGAGTTCAGTTCTGCCAGTACTGGGGCAGCCACAATGCTAGTAATGGTGGAAAAATCTGTAGTAGTGGAAAAGAAAATGTGGAAATAGTGATGAGAAATATTACTCTACTGGTATCAAGATAGAGGAAAACCAAACACAAGTGAATAGGTGGCTCATTAATTCCTTTAACAAAAAAAATAAAGATGGTTTTTTTCCAGAAATGGCCATGTGAATTACAATTCATCTGCGTCATCACAAACAAGCAAGAGAAAGAGAATATTCAGCATTATTGACATTGGAAATTTATTTAATTGCTACTTATTAGAGTGGTGAGAGAGAAGGAGAGGCGCACTCACTTTTCAAACTTTGCCAAGACATCAGCCACAATGGTTCTGCTTTCAATTGCTTTATCAGTAGTTCCATTGTATTCAAACAAAGCAAACATATTTCTGCTATCCTCCATGGCCAAGCCACGAATTAACTTTTCAACCACCTAATGAAAAACAGCACCACAGAGTAAGACAAATAATTAGAAGAAAATTCAGAGCTAGGTTTTACATTAGACTAAAATGTTGCTAACGTGTTCTCATCAGCAGTATTAATTGTTGTCAAATTCCACTTTAATTTTTATACTAAATAATGCTGATTCTTTTAGAATATGTGTGTGCTATCACCTGGCCAGATATAACCCCTGTATTTCACCAACTCAGCAAGAGTCTTCCAGCTTTAGGAAGCAACTTAGTTCTCAAAACCACCAATATCTACTGAAGTTATTCCAACAATGCCTCTACTGAATTGCTTAGTCTTTCCTGTAATTTTTCCTCTAAGAGGGAACAATAGTTGGGTAATCCTCTAAAGAATAAGACAGTTTTTATAGCAGGGATTTCTTCAGAACATGCTGGGGGGTTGGAGGGACAGCTCTGTAAGCTTTCCCTCCCCTGAAAGGAGAGACCGATAGAGAAACCCCCAGCGCTTCCAAAATTTAAGGCTACTACTGACTGGAACTGGCACGTAAAGTGACACACTGATTTTGTGCCAAAGCCGTTCTGTCACCACTTCTCACCTCTCCAGCTGTAGTGTGCGAGTTGATTGTAATCTTACAGGAGCCCCCACCATGGCAATAAACTGTGGATGTCATTTCCTGCCTGCTGATCAGAGCTTCTATTTCGTCCCGCGACGGCACAAACTCTCTGCATTTGGTTTTCTTCAGAGATTCATAAGTAAAAAGTGCGTATTTCTCCATTTCAGTTCCTGGAAACTGGTCACGAACCCTGTGAGAGAAATATTATTACTTTAAGCTGCCAGTCTGTGAAACAGAAAGTTTACTTATTTGAGAACAGATTTTTTTTCTGAAAGTACCGATGTATCCAGTAAGCTATTTAACTGACACGCTCAAAGGTTTATCTTCACTGTCAAGGAAAGTGTACTAACTTGTGATTTACTGTGGGACAACTTACATGCATTCATCATTTTGTTCTACAAACCTAATGGAAAGCAAAAACTGAACTACCTTTATAGCATTAACTACCAGAACCTTGTAACAACTCAGATTTGACAGCAAGATAACTATAAAAATCTTGTAATCAACTCCCCTTTCTGTCAATAACAGTTGTTGAATGAAGACAAAACTGCACTAAGGTACTGCAGAAAAAAGCAATAAAACGTATTTTTTACTGCTTAGTTTTGTGATAGTGTCACTTAGGATACTCAATTTATATTCCTGATTTTCTTAAAGATTCTCTCTAGACCTTACTGTTCAGCAGTTAGTCTTATGAGTATTCACTAACAACTTTAATGAACTCAACTCTTAATTATTGGAAACTGTTGAATTCAGGTAGGCTTTCAGCACAGAGTGTTTCTATAATATTTCCAGTGATAAAATACCAGCTTCTTAGAGCTACTAAGGTTTGCGTGAAGTATGGTGATTCGTGATCTACAGGGCATGAAAAGATTACTGCAGGATTACAGCAATGCTGTAAAATGACTATGCATGTGTAATATTGAAACCAACCTACAAATGTTCTATCAGCTGCAATTTTTTTAACAGGGAGACCAGTTTATGAACTGAGTTAAATTGAGAAAGTGAATTAATGTTGGATTTTTTTATTTTAACAGTTACATAAAGTTATGTTTCACTAATCTTACTTTGGTTGAAAGGTATATCTTCAATAGAAGCATTTTACAAATATTTATAAAATAATTACATTCAGCAAAGTGATTTACAAAGTCCATGCTCTAGCACAAACACAGACATGACTTAAATTACTGAGAACAGTTTGTTGTTAGTAGACTAACTTTCCTAATGACACACTCTTTGCATTCTTCTGCTGCATCACAGCAAGAGGAACTCTACATTCTGGTTAGTGCTGAACTGTCAAAAAGGACTTACTTATTTTTTTAATGGTCACTAATGTCTTAAAATTAGATTTGCAAACAGACATTTCTACCTCAAATACATCTTTAAACATCCTAATGTTCTTTTATGTGCATGATGCATACCTCACAAAACTAAGGTAAGAAGGATGAAGAATTTTTAACAGGTTAGACAGTTGAGAATGGGACCTGGGGGTACAGGCTGCAAGTCATTTACACAACTTTATACAATTACAGAAAGCCCCCAACACTGGTCAATGTTAGCAAATTATGCATTCAGTTTAGTGGGATTTTGCTTGATTCTTCAAATGAGAATAATTCCACCTAGATCAACCCATACATGCTTTTCTTACAACATTTTTTTTAGATCCATTATTTGGCATAACCAGTTCACTAAGTGAATGCATCTTCAAGTCTCACTTTAAGATGTTTAAACACTGTGACAAGTTGTGGGGAAGAAAACAATGACTGAAGAAAATTCTTATCTTGCCCTAGTAGTTCAAAGTTTCTCACCTTTTGAGATGGAATTTAAGATATTTGAGGATGCTGCGACTTGGCAGAAATGTGCAACTCATGCAGGTGAGTATTTGCCAACTATACAGGTTCCCCACGCTCCCAGGGTTAGGCACTTTATTGGTCTGCTTGATGAGCTGACAGTAGAGCTCATCTCGAAGAGGTCGTAAATCATGTCCTGTTTGGAGGATACCTTGAATTATAGGGATGGGATCAGACATAGACTCCAGCTGCTGTAAAGAATTAAATATCTTGATGGCTTCATCCTGCAGAGTTGTGTAGCCTTTGTCTTGCAGCACTACAAAAGAAAAATAGGGAGAAAGGTGTGACACTGAGATATGAAAGAGCAAGCACTCAGGCTTAACATAAGAATTGCTTAATGCTATTCTGTGACCCTTATTATGCAGGATATTAGAATGGATTTTTTCCATTTCAAATGTATGATGCAAATGCATTTTATGAGCTATCTTGCTATTGAGATTTGATCTGAATTTAATGAAATCCCATTTTGACATTTTCTGACAACATAACTTAAAATGTGTATCTTGCTCGATCAGAGTTTTTTTGATGGAGAATTTTCCTTCCAGAGCAATCCACACTGCTGAAGTGTCTATCACTTTTCGCTGTCACAAGAAACTGAAAATCTAATCAGATCATAAGTGAGGTAAAGCATGACTGCATTATGGAAAGTGACAAAGATACACAGCATCACAGCAATAGCATTTCAATTAAACCCAAACAATACTACTAAACTACATAACTGCCATGAAACTGCAACTTGCTTTTTGAGTGCTGGAAAAGGTGGCGATTGTTTTTGTACTGCAGGTTATTCAGCGTGGGTGAACAACTTTCACAATCTACTTAAAAGCACCATGCAGGTCTTGGGTTCAAGAGATGGAAGAGATTGCTCTGATGTCTGAATCAGCTAGGCCTACTAACCATCAAAGCACAAAACAGTACAGACGTGTTATGAATATTAAGTTTCTAACCTGACATTATACTACTACAGAAAATAACTAAAACTCAACTGCAAGTGAAGGCAATAACTGAGCATCAGTCCATCTGTGGAGCTACATTTAGTATGGGAAGACTTTGGCAAGACTTCTACCTCAGAGGGAGCTAGCTGTTCCTGTCCATGGGGAATTGAGAGCAACCATGCTGCGCTGCTGCATGGGACAACCAGCCCAAGTGCCGAGAAGATCAGAACTGTGCCTTGCCACTGTACAGGAGGAGGAGGGGGAAGAGAAGGGAAAGGTTTCTCCTAGGATTTTCCTTTTCCTTGTCATTTGAGCAGAAGGATATCACTTGAGTTTTCAGGAAGTCTTACCTGAAATACTTTAGCTTTTAATGAACTGTGACCTCCCACCCTGCTCCCAAGGATGAAACTTCTGATCTGAGTCATATCTTGTTTAATATGCAGTTGCAAAATAAGATAAGCAAATCCATTTAAGGACACCAAATTCACAACCATCAATACCTCTGAACCATTCATTCAAAACAAGACTTTTAAGTTAGTGACTGAGCCAAGGATATTAAAAGACATGATTACACCTGTTTCAGGAGTAAATGACCCATTACTTTTTAGAATAATGTCCACTCAAATCTTGTTTCACATAAATAATGCTTCCCGTCACAACTGATGAAACTACACTTGTTGTTAATTGGAAGTTGTGGCTGCTGCAGCTCCCCTCATGAGGTAGGAAGCAACAATAATTTGAGAAGGAGAATATGATTCAAGGAGACTAAATGAATTGGGTTTAGTTGCTTATTTCAGTGCAAGGGTTTTCAAACTTGGTGGTCTTAACTGCGTTGGTGAGGGTAATGAACTTGTATCACAGCAGCAATAGCAACCTTCCCTTCAGTAACACCCATGCAGGAGCACCACAAGCCCATGGCTCTATGCTAGACAAACTGCTATTCTCTACCTCCCGAAAGAGAACAGGGAAATGTGTCTATTTGTATTATAAAAATGTATTTTGCCTACCATTACTTCAGTATAGCCCACTGACTAAAACCTCCCATCCTCTGGTTTAGTCTTTCATAAGGAAAACTGTTTCTATGACTGAAAAACTTACAGTTTAGATTGATGTCCCCATACGGCAATGGCAGTAATGGCGAGTGCAACGGATGATGAGTGTAACGGAGAATAGGGTTTCTCTTATAAATCTGTTCAACCACATCAGCATTCAGGCAGTTTTCCTGTTGGGGTAAGAAAAAAGCAGGATTTGGGGTCCAGCATTAACAATAATGCAATGCTTTGTGCCTTTAGGTTGGCTGTGAAAAAATCAGTCATCAGTGTTATCAACACTATTTGGTGCCAAATCCAGTCGTGAGTACTGTGGCTCCCATGGCACTCTGTGCGCTATGAATGCTCAATACCTGCCAACCTCAGGCCTTGCATAAGCTTACTTTATCTGTGCAGTAAAAAACAAACCACAGCAGAGCTGCAGGAGGCAAAAATGAAGTTTCAGGAAATTTTTTGAAGTGTGTTTTCATTTTAAAATTGTTTTTACTCCAGTATTTCATAACTGGAATTAAGACATCTGTATTCAAGTTTTATTTAAAAATATTTCTCCAGCATAACCAATTGGCCTTTTTAGTTAGAATCTACAGGAGCTACCATAACAAAATAGTCCAGAAAAACTGCTGCTGTAAACCTGATGCACCTACTCTGACATCTAAATACTGTTCTTTCTTAGGCCAAGTTTGACAGATGTGTGACCACTGTCTTCTATCAATCCTGAACTTCCACATATTTCTACTGCTCTGAAAAACAGCCTTCATAGTCTTGGGATTTAGGACTTGATACTTTTTTTTTTGGTCTCTTCTGAGAATCACCATCCTCTCTCCTGAAAGCAGATCAGCAAAATCTCCAGAAATACCTTCTCTGGCTATGCATGCAATGTCTCCAACAGGACCATAAAGCAGTAAGCATTAATTGAATATGTTTCTCATCACGCAGAGACATGAGATGTTTAGCCTGTGCTATCACAGAACAAGAAATGAAGCATAATGAAAAAAATCACAGGAGATATCTAGTCCACATCCTGGTGTGCTGCTCACTGTGGACACAACCAAACACGTCTGCTAACTCATGAACCTGCACACTGCGCACTACTGCCTGGTATAGCAATGTCTCTCAAGTTACACAAACCAGTAAAACTTGTTACTGTTTTCATGGAAAAAAGTTATTCCTCTTGCCCGCCAAGTTGCACTTCATACTTTGTTCTTTTACTGTTTAGACACACATTCCTTTATCAGGTCAGTGAATACATTCAGGTTCCACAATTTCAGTCCATGTCACTGTGTGATTAACCCTCATATTTTCTGGTTTGGCAGAAAGTATGGCAAAGCCAACATAAAAAGAGAGACTGATTTCAGATATTTAAGCGACCATTCTTTCCAACCCCACGCCCTCCTATTTGTGCCTACCTTAATATCCTGAATAAGTTGCTGAGTTGGAGTATCAATTGGTGCTTTTGTGTCAATCACATTCTGGATGGCACTTGACCAGCGGGTCGCCTCATTAAGCAATTTTGTATAGAGGCGGTAACAATGTTTGCGTCCATATACAGTTACATTCCAATAACCTAGCACAACAGTAAAAATTATTAATCATAGAAGTTGTATCTATATAAATACCCCAACTTTTATCTGAAAACAGCTGTAGTCCTGTCAGACCCCGAGTGCTGCATTCTGGATCATGCTGGCAGTTTTTCAGGAACTAAGAAGCTGTACAAGTAATTAAGTATCATAATACAGATACTATGGTGTTAAAGGAGATTCTCTCCTTTAAAAAAGCCTAGGAATAATCTCAGAGTACAACTGCCATCACGCAGCCTCCCATTTTATCCAGTAATCTTAGTAAAGGTGACTGTAAGACAACACTATAGAATACTCTTAGCTACTCGTGGCTTGTGGGCCCTACTTCTCCAGTGCTGTCTGTCACAGGAAAATCTGAGACAGTCTTGCTTTGTATGTGAGAGTCTCTCATCATCTGTGGCAGACATACAAACAGGTACAAAGCATGAACTACCTCTTCTGTAAAATGTCATTAATTTCACACCAATGAAGTGGCAACTGTGACAGGAAGAGCATTTCAGTTCAAATTCTCTCTCTGCATCATTGTGTAGGCTTTTTATGAAGCAGATTCAATTAAAGAAAATCTATTTCATCTTTCACTAGCGAAAGGCTCTTTGAAGCATCAGTGACCCCAATAAGATTATATAGGGCTGTCAACAGCCACTTCTCATTTGCAAACAGCCACTTCCGAGTTGAAAACCAGTTTTGAAAAGGCACAGGGGAGCTGACTCAGATGCAGTATGTAGGTTAGCACAAACTGGACTCTTACTCTAGATCTCCCTATACTTGCTCCACGAATGTTAGTCCTCATAGTTCCTCAGCACATAAAATAAAGTATGAGGAGGGTGCTACCCGTATGTCCTTCCCCAGGTCTTTGATGTGTAAGCATTAAGTATTCACACTAACTTAGCAGCAGTAGGAGTCTACAATAACTCGAATGTTGGTGAGAACAAGATTTACTCCTGTAGACATTATTACCTCTGGTTTTTTGCCCAGTAATTCCCGTAAAATGCCTCAGTGACTTAGGAACTCGATTTGTTCGTCAAACTGCAATCATAATAATCCATTTAAAATACTCCTATGCACTGTTTGTTGCATTACTAGGTAGTAGGATAGAAGGCAACTGAAAGCATATTTGAACAAGAGCAAACAATTACCTGTCTCTTTGAAGATTTTTTCATCAGGTGGGACCACCGAGCAGAGGCTGTTCAGGACCAGTGTACCCAATTTCAAAGCATTTTTCTCCGAACTCTTGTAGTAGTCCAAAGAATTGTGCGTCAAAACAAACCAACGCTTCTTTAGTTTCAATGAAGACATCTTTGGGTTGTTCTTTACTTCCTTGTGTAGCCATCCTGTTAAAGACACAGTTTGAATCACACTTTTTTGTTAAACAGAGTTGGACAAAATTACGTTGTTAAAAGTTAGTTGTATACTTTCGACAACAACAAAAATATGATGCGAATTGTTTAGCCACATATTAAACAACTTTGAGTAAAATTCTCCAACAATGAAATGATGAAGATATAATAAAGTTAATATGAAAACTTCTCAACTTTGGTGTTTACCTAGAATAATTCTTTTGTCAACTTACAGAAATGCTTTTGTCATCATTACAGTGTTTTCTTACATGGCATAGCAGGAATATAATTACAGCTGTATTAGTTTGTGAGTAAACTCCACCGTACAAAGATGAGGCTCCAACACTGCCATGCAATGTTAACATATTACTCAGATTGTATTGTGGGAACAATCTCTTCAAAGCTTAATGGATGTTAATTACTTTGTTTCTGCCCCACTCAGTTCTTACCCCTCACAATGAATTCTTGCCCCTCCACTCTAGTGTCCCCCTTCGACCTTTGGAGCAGTGTTATCCAGTGATGCATCTCTTCAGGAGTGTCAGCATTACAGTGAAGAACACGATTAGCAGTGATGATCACGAATGAATTGGGTCTATGAAAATAAATGAAGATGGAAAAAGCCTTTACAATCAACATATGTACTGTTTACCTCACTCACCATAACCATAAACACTGTCTGTTGTTTGCATTTTCTATTCAGACAAATACTGTCCACCTCTAAAGCATTTATTTCAACACCACTAAACCTAAAAAAAAATTTAACCATCTGAAAAGACTCAATTATGCTGGATTCACACCAAAATGCTAGGGCTCTGAATGGTGGGAAAGTTTACATTAAATTGCAACTTGTCTTATCTCAGAATAAATCTATGGTGAGAAAAACCTCCAATCTTTAATCAGCTTTGGATGTGAATCAGAACTCTATTTCAGGGTCAGATCTATTTAGAGTGTCTGCTTCAGTAGTTACATTAGCTAAAACCAATTACAATTTACAAAGGTCTATAGTGAAGCAGCATGTGAACACAGATTCCTTTATTTTTAATGCAGTGCAACCCAATTCGCAGAGAGTGCAATCTATTTTTAATGAGAGTCTGGCTTTTACCCAATCCTACACCAGGGTTCACTGAAGCATGAAGAACTAGCCCAAGTGAACTGTGCTGATGGCTCTCTGGATTAGAGAGGCAGGTTTTTCAGTCTACAAACACTTGCTTTAACTCTTTACCATTAATTTTTTCATCCTGGAACACACACAGTTTTTAAGAACTGTATCAGATGCAGAAAATGGGAACAATGCAGTCTGGGCCACCCCATGCATGAGAAGGTTATGGGCCTTCCTTTTACAGTTCTTGCAAGAAGTTAACTGGGTAGAAATTAGAACCAATCAAAAAATTGTTTATGGGGATGGAGAGGTTCACCGAAATACGATACCATTCTCCAAAAACGGTGTGTGCCATGTAAAAGCTAGATGGATGCCAGGATAAAGAAAAAAGTAAATAAAATTATTAGGAGGAAAAATTAGAAAACTGTGTGAAGGGAGGTTACAGTAAATCAAGTAACATGAGAAGTGTGTAAGTTATCTTAAAAGTTAACGAAGAGTTACCTACAGCTAGTGCTCACCAGTGCCATAGAAGGGGGTAAAGGAGCGATCAGATTCCAACGTTTTGGTCACACTCACTGGGGTGCTGAAGTGCTACACTATTCAGGAAGAGTGGTGGATGAGGAAACAAGTGGGCATGTGAACCGAACAGAAGAATTTCGTTGACCATGTTTTAAAATGTGTGAGGAGGAGGCAGCTTTAGACCGAGCTACATGAAGCACACTCTAGAAAGCTGGATAATGTGATACACAGGACACAAGCTATAGATGAGCTGTAGCAAGAGAACTGAAAAAGGAGAACACTAAGGGATAAACTAAGGTAGATCATGCTATCAAGCAGGAGGCTATGATCAACAGTAGCCAACCTTCCAGGCTCCCCTCTCCTCCTCCTAGTTTAGGAAAATAATGGAAGCCCCATTCTTGGGAATCTTTCTGAATACAGATTCAAAGGGCTCTCTGCTGAGCTTCTCTCTTTTGAGCTTGCAGTAGTGGGTTCATATGTGTCAAGACAAAAATAATCTATTGCTTGTATTAGTCAAATTTGTTTCTTAATTGAAAAGCCTTCCATCATTGACTTAGACTCAGAGAATTAAAAAAAAAAAAAATAAAAGAGAAGAAAAAAAAAATCTGTGTGAAAAATGCTTACAGGAGAAATGTAAATTCTCCTGTAATGTAAATTCTCTCTTACAGGAGAAATGTAAATTTCTAACGTAAAAGTTTGAAAGCTCTGGACATTTGTGTTGTGTTGTTTAGGAAACCTGGGCTTATAATCACAGTTACTTGTGGTATCAGTGTCTTGGCAGGCCAAGGACAAAGCAGTAACTTAAACCCAGCTGTTTCACACATGTGCAATAAGGAGACTGGAATGAATTCCTACAGTACAAATAATACCTCGCAGCCAGTAACCTTATAACCAGAGTCATAGCCTGAACCCAGATTACTTTTTATCTCCCAAAACACTGTTACTTGTTCAAGCAATAAAAATATCCTGATGGTTGTTTTTTAGTTTTTCCCGCATTGTCTTATTTGTTATAAGACATTTTTATTCTGGGAAATAATTCTCATCCTTGTAGAATACAACATTCTTGCCTGAGAAGCTGAACAGAAAAATGGTCAAATGATTTTTTCTGCCTACTATATTGCTAAAGGACTCAAAAATAAGCTGCTGTTTTTCAGGAGCTTTACTTGTATAAATGAATGAAATAATACTTAATCTACTTTTGGATCACTTTAGTAGCTGAACAGTTCATATATGAAGCAGCATCAGGGAAGTCAGTGAAGGCCCCACAAAAAACACCGCGATTCCTATTCCATGTTTTAACATGTGGTGTTTAGTACTATGAAAAGGGAGACAATAATGAATCACTTTAATGCATGGTTGGTCAGTAGAATATAGAGACTAAAGTATAAAGCATTTGATTTTGGCTAGAGAAAGGAGAAAAAGAAAGTCACCAGGCATGGTTCTGACTTACCTATCTGGATTGTCAGCAGCACAGACAGAGTCAATTAGTCCTACATCGAGTGTACCCTATAAACAAATATCCAGTCAGAAGAGGAGGAAGACATTTACTATTACATTACTCACAGTAGTCTCCTCAGAGACAGGCAACAGGAGCAGCAGCTTTGATCACGCAAAATGAACTGCAGATTTGGGCATCAGTTTCTCTTAACCATTAAAACTGCTGAGGGGAAAACTAAGAGACTCAGATAAACAGATCCAATAAAAGATTATCTCTAGTTAAGCTGGAGGCAGCTCAAAAACTGCTCTTATTTTTCTATGCTTCCAAACCTGCTTGAATTTTTCACCTAAAAGTGCCATCCCAATATAAATGGCATCCTCTCAGAATGAACTTCTGAAGCCATTAAGCAGAAGTTTTTATTTCCCTTTGCTTGATAGTAGGTTCCAAATTTATCCCACTTATTCCCAGTGTATGTTGTATAGAATGATAAATGCAGGACCAGAGAAATCTCCAATTTTCTACTCCTGGGTTTTTAATTTACTCATTAACTGTATCTTTGCAAAACTTCAAACGCAAGCATACACTGTGGTATGATAGGGAACTGGACCAGAAAAAAACACCCTCAAAACCAACACTCATTTTTCATCAAGGTGAATGACGGGAGAGGAATCAGAAGTCAGACTCTCCTCTCATATAGCTACAGGGTCAAGGACATGGAGCTTCTAGCCAGTGTCACAGCTACCACTGCATTTAAGGAAACCCAGGTTGTGACTCTCAGAAGCTGCGGCCACCACAGTGCTCCTTGTTTTCTAAGAAATACTTGCTTTGACAAGTTCTTCAGATTTAGACTTACCACAGCATTCTGTGGGTTTGCCTGCTCATCATGCATCTCTCGGATCTCTTGCTCTGTGGACGCATGGACTTGACTCAGTACACTAAACCACTGGCTGTGAAGAGAAAGGCAGCAGTGTAAGTAAAATGTTGCTTCTGCACAAGCCTTTTGTCACCTTTGTTCTGCAGAGATCTAGCAGGTTCTGCAGGTTTTTGAAATTGCTTAAGATTCCTTTTGTTAACATGCATAAAAGCAGCAAGGCTTTATGTCAGTTCAAGTAGCACAGGGTACAAACAAGCCCCTCCAGATCTCCCATCCAAGCTCATGTCATACCCTTCTTCCTAAAGACAAATACCTTGTACAAAAAGTGGCATCTCTGAAAAACTGGCAGTAAGCACACTGAAACATCTGAGTACTTAGAGAGCATTTATAACACATTCCACACATTTCATCTGGAAAAAAATACATTACTAGCTACACACAAAGCCTGTAATGGGAAACCCAACGTTCAGATTATAAATTCTCCTGCACTGATAGCGTGACTGGGAATAGTTTCTTACAATGATACTTCTGCAAAGACCACCCAAGTCCATCAAGTCCTCTGCAGAAGCACAATTGAGAGGGGAAAAAGAATAAAAACCCCAAGCAAATACCTCTA
This sequence comes from Ciconia boyciana, assembly GCF_034638445.1. NCBI lineage: Eukaryota > Metazoa > Chordata > Aves > Ciconiiformes > Ciconiidae > Ciconia > Ciconia boyciana. The sequence continues at coordinate 83,152,021 of NC_132935.1, forward strand.
CATTTTTTGTTCCCTATGGAGCATTGGAAAGTCCAGCTGCTGGAAGGACCAGTGAAGTTGAACCAGAGACAATCTGTGCCACTCCAGTAGCCTTGTATATATCCACAACAGGAAAACCAGCAGAGAGGTTTCCAGTACTTCAGCCCCTACCGCTGAGCAACAATTGCAGAAGGATTTTATTCCAACCACACCTTCTGCTTCTGGGAAATCTCTACCCTCCTGGCACTTGTATATGATAAAGCTCAACTGCTCTAAGCAATCCCACTGAAATCTGAGGGCAGAGCATGGCCTGTTCAGCAGGTTCCTGAATGCCATTCTTTGAGATATGAATTTGCCATTCTAATGAAAACCACCTGGGGCCAAGTTTTCAGAGGGCTCAAAAGCCCAGCTTTTAAAACAGACTCCTCACTTTTCTGCAGAGGCTTCTCCACCACCACCAGGTTGAGGAAACAAATGCAAAACTATAAATATAAAAAAATATAAAGCTATCTTTTCTGCAAGTGCTTATAGTCACAGAATTGATGCCTATGACACTGAAGTGCTGCCTCCTTAACTCCAGCACTCAGAAGCCAACTGTTCCCCATAATTTGGATATCTGGAAACCGAACAGCCAAAATAGCTTGAGAAAACCTGTGTAATCTGTCAAACAGTACCATTGCTGCCATATCCTAAATCCTTTCTAACAGCTTATGCTTTCATTAGAAACAATGCAAGGCATGAAGAAAAACAAAGATTTAGAGTGCCTGACAATAAAGAAGATGAGAACATATTTAGTTCTGATTCCTCTGTTAAGACTCAGAGATACCCAGAGAGAGGTTGTGCTTAACACTTACTTTGCTGGATGTAAGACAAGGTCACTGAAAACCCCTCAAAACGAGGGAAGGGTCATCTAAAGAGAAGGAACCATCAGCTGAAGAAAACTAAACCCCATCTACCAAAAGATTCCCACAAATTAAATTCAGCTTCCCTTTTTGGGTTCAGGAATTGCAAATGTATTTAAATGTCAATCTTCTATTTAAAAACAAAAAAAGCCTTCATAGCACTGTATACACTGTTAGTAATAATTTATTATTGGATTTTAAAGAACAATTCAGAGTTTTCAGAATTTCATGTAATCTTTCTGTAAACAATGAAAATGAAATTAATTGTGGCACTTTGCAAAAGACAAAGGCAGATTTTACTCTCCTTTTGATTTCTTCCCTCTCAGGACCTCCTTTGGTTTTCAGCTGAGTCCTAGAACCCAGGGACAGGGAAAAAGACAGAGTAGGGGTTTGAAAGGAATAAACCCTCAGCAATGGCTGCCCACTGAAGCATTACTTCTTTCCTCAAATACACTTCCATGATCAAAATAGTAATACCTCTTTTAGGGGGCATGTCAGGTTTCTCTTGCTTTTTCCCATCATTTGAACAAAAAGCAACCTCACATCATGATCTAGCCCATGTACAAAATATTTTTTTTCAATAGCAAATCCAGAACCAACACAGTCCAATAATTTCATACTTCACTTTTAACAATGCCAAACATTAACGAGGCTTTTTCTTAAGCCCATCTGCAAATCCTTACACACCTCCCTCATTAAAGTTTTCTGGGATGACTGAGAAAAAAGAAACATGAAATACACTGGTAAGAAGTATTTAATCTGGATGGTGTGTTATGAGTACTATACACAACAATAGCGTATAGTTTCTCCTCCTCCACATTTAAGAAAAAAATGAGAGATGCATGACAACAGACAAGTCTTTATGCTGATCATTTCTTATTGGCCCCTAGGGCATGCACACAAGTCTAACAGAAGAGACTTTAGCTAAGCCTTCATTTTAAAATATACTCACATCACACAAGAATCTTAACAATAAGTACTGAAAAGCTCATACTTATTTCAAGGGTAATTTTAAGGATGCCTAAAAAATGAAAAATGATTCTGCATTGTAGGCATTGCTACATTTATACTCAGGGTTCTGTGATACAGGAAGGTATTATACCTTTAAAAAGAATGGAATACAAAGCAACTTTCAAGGCTTCAGAGCAAAACTAGCTCAAGTGATGTTGACATAGGCATCCTGTATTCTGGCCTTGGGGCAGCAAGGCAGTGGGTAATAAGCTTTGATTACTAAGTTCACTTTATTTAAATGCTTGATTTTTATGGGCAAGCATATTATTATCTCATATGAACTGTAGTGTGGGGATTTTTTTTTTTAAAAAAAAGATGTACTACAACTGATCTGACAAGTCAAGCTCGCTCCTCACCTACCACTCTCCCCTTACAGTCTGATATGGATCCTTTAGCAACAAAAGCAAGACCCTTTTTAAATCAGCAGAAAGCGAAACACTCTGTTGCACACTCTTCTTATTAATGAACACACTTTCACTCAAAAACCAGTGACCACATTACAACCTTTATCTGAAAAAATTTTAGGCTCTGCTTAGGCAAACAGACCCCAACCCTAAAGAACAGTACTTTATTTCAGGCAGGTTACAGCGTCTTAAATATTGATATAATCTATGCAGCTAAACACAGCAGGCTAATGCACAAGACAAGCATCAATGGCTGATGACTGCCTCTCTACAGACATACTGTATTTCAGAAAGTTAATAAATGGGTAACAGCCAAGTTCTAGGCAAATTTTCATTGGCAGTCTGACTCTTCCCAGGAATGTTCTGCCACAAGATTTTCTTCTCAGCAGGCCTTCTGAAAAAGTGTTAAATGCAATGTGTATCGCACAGCCTGAATATTTTGTAACAGTGGGCAAACAAATTAATGACAAGCACAAGGCGGAATGGCATAGAGGTTAAAAAAGGGCAAGGGCAAGGGCAAGAAAGGGCAAGAAAAAGGCTTGATGATTTTCATACCTTGCATCCTCAGGAGACTCAGCAATTAAGTGGTAGGTCCTATCACCCATTATTAGATCAATACCATTTTCTTTGCCTGTATTATCAACAATCTCTCTGAAAAGAAGCCAACACCAAGACTGAGCATTAGCGATTGTCAAGACTTTGAAAATTCTGTTCTGCTGAGAGGCTCACAAACTACTGATACTTAAAATAACAGCAGTCAGCCTTAATCAGGTTCATTTGCAAGACTCACAATGTGATTTATCAGACAGTATTAATTCACCAAACCATAGCTGTTGTGTTTTCTGCCTATATGGTACAAATATTCAAACTACTATGAATGTCACTATACCAAGTTGACTATTCTGTTATTGTTTTAATAAGAACTAAAGAAAAAGCATTATCAAACCTCAAGAGAGGCAAGGATAACTGATTTGAGAAATGGATATATTTCTGAACTGATTGCATACCCAAGTAATTTTTGGAGTGGTAAAAAGAAAGCTCTTGAAGATTAAAAACAAAAAGCAAACAGAACCTGGATTAGTGATTCTGTGTGGTTGTGAGTTAGCATAAAGACAATTCCAAATACGACTTCCAGAAAAAGCTGACTCATCTGCTGAAAAATTACATCTTTCTAATTTGTAGTTTGGACATCTAAGTATCGATATATTAAATAATCATGAACACAAAGCACATGATTTTTAAGAAGTAATTTAAGTATTACATCAGGTTTTCCTGAAGCTTAAGAAAGCAACTTGATTTCCTTTTTGCTGTTTTACTGTATTTGTCTGAAGCTTATTATTTCCTTAACTAGCTAGACTTCCTTATCAGCTATACTATTCTCATAAATCTCTATCCTATAAACAATATATACGAGCTCTACTTATCAGACTCATGAGGACAATTTATCTGCTATTAAAACAAAAAGCTGTAATTCTGTACTGTTTTCTTTAATTTGGCTTCCTTCCCTCCCAATAACAGTGTTCAACAGAATACCTCCCTGTTCTGTGTTTTAAGTGAATCTGCCTAAGATTTATTTAATTTGAATGGGGTGTCTAATATGGAGTGGTGAAATATGTAAGTTGCATGATATGTTAGGAATGCACTCAGTGAATATTAAAGTTACCTAGAAAAGCTATTGCTTATTTCTCATGACATACAGGTCTTTAAATACAAGTACCCTTTCTTTTAGCTATTTTATACATGAATAGTCATTGATTGAACCTACAGTTCAAGTTAGGTTCAACAACCTTTACCTGACAACTTTAAAGGTATGTTCAGCAAAGAACTTCTATAGGGCACAGTCAATGAAACAATGTGTTGATAACAAAAAATAAAGGCTTTAAACACATTAGAAAAATATGCTAAATAAATGCTATGGTACATGAGAGAGTCAAATTCAGTTTCAACAAAAAAAGTTGTGGTGGGAACGTCAGTCTCTATTCAGAGATTTACTTGACAGCCAGCAGCCCACTGGTTTTACAAGAGCAAGTCAGGAAGCTCACTGAAACTATTTACTTTGTCCTACCTGAAATCAGGCTCAAGCCAGGACTTCCAAAGAAAAGATTAATCTAAGCTTTCAATTTAGTTTAGGTACTCTGTTAAATTAACAAAATAAAATGGATAGTTGCAGATTATAAGGAGCAGAGTGGAAACAAGTGCTACAGCCATTTCTATTTTTCTCTACTTTGGAAGAAAGCTTAGGTACACTTTTATACAGAAATGAGACTACCAATGTTAGCACACTCTCATTTTTAAATTAGTTAGATAATCCCTAAGTTCATAAAGCATACTGACTGTCTAGAAGGGAAAATACCATCCCGTAGAAAACTTTTTTGATGCATGCTTCAGGAAGCATAGAATTTTAAGGAATTTAGTTAGCAAGACATAAGTTATTAAGTTAGGTTTAGTAATTCTATTCTTTTTAAATGAATATATGCATTTTAAAGAGTTTTCTACCACTACCACAATTATTTCAAACATTAAAAAAATTGTAAGTGCATACAGAAGATACAGCTTTGACCCATGCTAACTTAAATATATTCAGGGCCTGTTTATTCCACCCTCTCCATTCTAGGTTTGCCTGCAGCTATGGACTTGGCAACATGCCCCAAATTTCCTTGGGAATCATTACAGACTAAGTAGGGCCTCTAGTCTGGGAGAAAGCATAGATGGGTTCATTATAGCAGCAGTTTTCTGAAGTATTAGGCACTGGCTTAGCTCTGGAGGACTCTGTAGACTTAAGAGAGAGCCAAGCAAGGACAACACTTGCTTTCAATACCTTCAACACACACACTCTCATGCTTGCATTCACACAATTTGAAGGCAGGGCACTCAACATCTTCCCAGATTAAACCCCAAGAAGTATTTAGGAGGATCTATGGCTAACATATAAACACATATAAACCTACTTGGCTGTTCGGACATCAATGGCACCCTTTAGCTTTTCTTCACTGTCATTTTCAAAGTACATCAACCTGGACTGTCTGAGAACAAACCATCGTTTCTTCCAGTTCCTTCTGGAAAGCGTAGATGATCCACCCCCCTTTTTGTGAAGCCAACCCTGCTTAAGTGCTTCCTGCTTGGAACGAAACCACAGGAAGGTCTCATCTTTCAGGACACACCAGCGTCGCTTCCATGTGTTTATTAAGCCACCTGGCAGGAGAGACAGATGTGGGCTTATACATAGTTAAGACAAACAATTATACTATACAACAGAAGCTGTGACCAAACTAACGCTGGAAGATGCTGACCAACAATGCTGTACTTAAACTGAGTCTCTGCTGTAAGCCAAAGATCTCATTTTTGCATATCCTTAAGGCCATCAATATTGTTGACAATCTAAAGACCCTTAAATTATAAATTATAATAAATCTCTATATAACAAAAACATATATGTAACATACATATAATTATATATACTTATACATATCATAGATATAATAAATAATAAATTATTAAAAAGTCTTATTGCATATGAGAATCAGATCTTTAACACTGTTTCCAATGTATCTCAATGATCATCTAAGAGAAGTTTAGTGTTAAAATCTTTCCTCTCTCCAGGTTATTAGGAGGTAAAAATGTTCAACCCAAAACCACAAAACCCGGAAAAGCTATACTCAGAGTAGGAAATATACCAGTGTGAGCTCAGTCATACCGACGTGTGGCTATACTGTCTCAACTTCTTGTGAGTTTTGTTACAGTAGACAATACACCTTGCACTGTAGCTACATCACAGTCATAAAAACCTTAATCAAACCAATATACTCCTGTCATTCCACAAAAACTTATTGCTAACTATGTCAGAAAGTAAAAGCCATGCTAGTGATGACTGCATTATTTTTCACACAGACACTCTATGCACACATTCATCACTGCTCCTATTCCAGGAAAATAAGCTATGCTACAGTGATGGGTATCATACAAGGATTCATCTAGATTATAATTTACTATCAATCATCAGAAGATAAAACCAAGAATCTTAACCAGAGAACTCCTGTGTATATTCTTTCAGAGTCTCTCACGCCCCTTGGCTACACATATCCTTCTTTGTGTCTTTCGGATCCAAAATGAAAGTCGACTGAGGTCACTAAAACTGGTCTGCAATGCAGAATGCTGTCTATGTTACAAGGTTTTGGGAGCAGGAATCAGCTTTCCTCAAAATTTGGTACAATCTGACTTTGTGAGTTATTTGGCTATATTTATACTGGATATTCCATTGTTTACGAGCCAGCAAAGATGTAAAATGAAACAGAGGCAGCCCAAAATGTTGATGTTCCTTTGCAGAGGGGAAAACACTGCTAGATGTAAGCCACTGCAAGTAACTTAATTTGAGAGCAGCTCAAATTAAGTTAAGTTACTTTTCCATCACCCTTTGAAAAATAAGAAAATGGCTTAACTCTACAGGAATTGGAGTGCAAGGTATAATAAACATTTCCAGTTATTTTGTGTATTTAGCAAATTCTGATTCACCCAGTACCTTTCATGTACAGAAAGCTGTGAAAGTAGGGCAGGCTGACACAGCTATAGACTGAATCCCTCCGGTAGGAAAGTTCATCATCTGTATCAAACCTGGAGTCAAAATCTTCTTCGCTGTCCTCGAACTACAGAAGAAAGGAAATAAAGGTAAAATGATCTCTCAGGAAAGAGTTTAGATAGAATTGTTAGAAGCCTTCAGCTAAAACATTTTATGATGTATTGAAAGAACATGATTCCTCACTGGTTTTCATCCAGCTAACAAAGGAAGGAGTACATCGTAGTAAGTTGCAGCTTGAACTGTTTGATTACACACTAGCCCTAATGTCATGTAACAAATCTATGAAACAGCTTTGTAGCTGCTCAGGAAAGTGATCCCTTTGCAAGAGCACGGCCAGGGTATGCTACCTTGTGCTACCTCCCTCCATCATTGAAGTGCTGTGGGTAACAGTTTAGAGAAGTCTTGGAAAAGAAACATATCCCACAAGCTGTGGTAATAGCTTTCCTCCACCCTCGCCTCAAATAATCAGAATTTCTGTTCTGTATCTGACACACACCCAGTGTCAAGCAACAGGAAGGGGTCCTCAACAGAGACAGCTAAAAGCATTCTCCTTTTAGGCAAGAACTGTCAACTTATCCCAACAACCGTGATGGCTCTTTGACTGGTTTCCATTACCTCAACCATAATAGATATTTTCGTGTTAACATTTTCCTTCCAAATAAGTCAGTGTTGCTGAAATACTTTTTCGCTTTCCCAGCCACACAGTCTCACAGAAGTATTCTGCGAGTGGTTGAGGAAATCATATTCTTCCAAAAATACTTGTAAGAGTGAAGCCCTCAGTATACTCGGTAAACAGCACTGAAAAAGAGCTCTTCAGTATGAGTGTCTGCCTCACTAATTCTAATATTTGCCATCATGTGAAATTTACTCTCCAAGTCATCTCAAAATACACCTGGCATTTCAGTGACTTCTGCAAGCAGCTTATTCCATACTGTTGCAACTTGCACGCATAACTGAATCTGTTTTTTTCTGAAATCAATTCCCCACCATGCTATCGAAAACACACACACAGAGAAGAATTTTGCTTATGAATTGCACCCAAGGCCATGCACTGAGTTTGTCACCAAATAACGTGCAGTTCTGCATTAAAACAGACGGAACCATATCCTTGCATAAGCCTAGGACTGCAAGCAGCATCTGAGCTGCCTCTAACTCTAATGCACTCACCCCAGTGGCATCTAGATGGCAACAGACAACTATGTCCATATGCAGTCTAAGCAAGTCAAACTACACAACGCAGACATTTGTAAGAACAGCTACAGTGACTCTAGGGCTGCAGAGTGGAAAAAAATAACCAGAAAGCACATATCAATTATTAGATAATAAAAACAATGATACTTACAGAAGACTGAGCTCCTTCAGAGCTAAATCGGTATGCTCCAGAACTGTTGTATGTCCCCACTGAGCATCGGTAGTCCGGTGACCACTGGCTACTGTGCGAATTAGAGAAGGTCACACTGCTACCAGAAGTAATAGCACCATCTTCATAATCATCTTGGTCGTAATCATAGTCTCCATCGGGAGAAATAAGTTCCACAGAATTCGGGGGTCTACACGATACATTTTCTGGCATGCAGTATGTGGATTCACCACTTGAAGAGTTGTGGAGACTGACTGTATCATGGGTAGGAGGTATAAGCATGGTGTTGCTAGCAGCAGGAATTGTTGGCACCACAGTATCATTCATATAGGGATCCTCTTCTGAGGAATCATCGCTTGTTCTGATGCCACTGGTCCTTTGATCAGAATGGCCATGCTCGCTTGGGTTGGGCGAATCCTTAAATGCATCGTCATCAGCTTCAAAGCCCTCATCTACCTCCTCCTCAGGATATGGCTGGCTGAAGTTAAAATTGGGCTTTTCACTGCAGGCATTTCCAGTCTGTTCAGTCAGCTCAGCAGGATACCCATTGCCTACAGAGAGAGACCTCTCAATGTTTCGGACACATTCATCAATCTCATCAAAGTTCAGAGATTCCAGGAACTCCTGGGCTGCTCGACATGCTTCGTCCTCCAGCCGCCGGAGTTCCTCATCTCGAAGCTGCTGCAGCCTCTGTAATGAAGCCTCTGTCAAGGACAGCTCCTGCTGCTTCTTCACGCGCTGCAGGTCTTCAATTTCTTTTTCCAGACGCAGGATTTCTTCTACCTGCCTGCTTTCTTTCTGCTTCTCCACCTCTTGCTTCAGCTCTGCCTCCTTCTGGGCTTTCTGAATGGCTGCCAGTTCCTGCTTCTTTCTTTCTTCTTCAGCCTGCATTCAAAATAAAATTTAAAAAAATAAAATAAAATAAAACCTCCCAGTGCAAGATTCCTTTTTAAAATTATTTCCAAAGCACTATGCTCCCACCATGCTGTTCATTTAAAAGGACCCTTATTCTTTCATCAGAAAGAAAAGGAAAGAAAAAGAAAAACGAAAGTATGATTACATTTGCTCGCAGATACTGGAAAGCTCAAGTATGTGCACAAAGTTCAATCTTTGCCAGAAATTAAATGAAGCATGAGGTGAAAGAAATTTCCATGCAAACAACTGTATCAAGTTTCCTTTGGCTTTATCTGCCAACTGCTGTAATAAGTTTAGTTTAAATGCCACAGATGCCTTTTATTTTTTTAATGGCTGGGTTGAGATAGTCAAATAAACAGGATGGCTGAAAGCATTAAGAATATCATTTACCTGCTGGGCAAGACGCTCTGCTTCTTGCCTTTGTCTTTCCCTAAAAGTGAGGGGAGAAAAGAAGTTAGTAAATGAAGCCCAACATAAGCTCATCACATACCTTCGCTAGGGCAATAGCTCAACTTGAGAGATATCATCTGCCTCATGGAAAAGATAGCCAAAAATAAGGTCACCAAGGATATGTTTGTGAATATGAAACTACCATAACGGCCACATGCATCTTTTAGCAAAAGAAGCAAAGGTTTCCAAAATCACTTGGTCAAGAATAGCCTGAAACAAATGCTATTCAGAGCAAAACCTAATATGGCACAGACAGGAGAGTGATGGAAACAGCATACTGCACCTTTCTTCCTCCTCTTTTCTTCTTTCCTCCTCTTGTCTCCGCTTCTCCTCTAGTCGCTCCCTGTAAACACGTCGAGCAAGCTGGCCTCGCCGCTGCTTCTGAAGGATTATGGCTGCTTTCTTCAGGCACAGGAACTTTTTCCTACCGCAGAATGCTCTGTAGTTCTTCTGTATCACAACCACATAGTAGAGAATCTTTCTATACCGCTTTCTGGGAGAAAAAGAAAAAACAAATTTCTAAGGAAACAAGGAACTAACGAGCAGTCGCGAGAGGTCTTGCCGTGGTGACCTGCAATAATGAGCCCATGGTAGTAAAACAATTTATTATTTCTAGCTCTGTGATTGTTTCCCCATTCTTGTTCACATTCTCCTCCCTAGGAGAGGAAAGAGATTATCTCATTTCTATGACAGTGCTGTCTGTGTCTTCATTAAGGAAATGCACATTACTTGTCTTACATGTTCTTATGCCCCTGATGAGGAGATGCTAAAAGGACAGCTCTGTGCATGTGCGTGCATACATGCAAAGAAAGAATATACATACATAGTCATCCCACATCTCTGAAAAGAAAGATCATGAACAGCAGGATAGCTCTGTCATTAAAAAAGGAATATAGTTTTTAAATAACATACTGGTCAGAATGTAAGGACAAGACTAATATACACATGAAGAGAAATTACCTCATTATGCAAACAAGTTTCCTTAAACTGTCCTCAACTGATTCGTAGAAAAAGCAGAGCAATAAACAGATGGGATGAGCAACTCCACCTGATACATAATGCATGAAGCCAGGTAAACAAGTGAAACATTAATCTGTTACCTAATGTCATGGTTCTTTAAGAACCAAATTGATTAGTATTATTTGCTTTCTCTTTTCTTACCATGACAAAGGAAAAATAAAGCTGAATCTCAGCTGGTAACTTGGGGCAGCTCCACCGGGTGCCATCCAGCTAGAGTTCCTACCATGGATCTAATGCCATGATACAATTATATGGATACTGGCTGACCTCCAAACTTCCATACTGTCTTATTCATTATAATTAAAAAAATTCAAACTCCATTTTGTTTCATTCATGGGTCCGGCAAAGATACCAGCTGGTATTTTCAAAAGCCACTTACAGGATTTGGATGCCCAGTCCCTAGGAAAAGTTAAGAACTGTGCCAGAAGTATTTAACTCCATGACACCCCACCCATTTATTCCGAAGCTTAATTATTAATATTCTCATCTAGTCACTTACCGGGCTGCATAACCTAAGATGTGCGCTCGGATAATCATTGCTGCCTTGGTGACTTCCACCTCTCGCTGTTTCTCCAACTTGTGTTCCAAGGACTCCCGGAGAAACACCTACACAAGAAAACCTCTGGCTTAACAACTTGCAGAGAGCATCATATATAAAGGACAGCCAGGGTGCTGCCGATGTCAGTCCGAGCAGCAAGCCCCAGCTTTGAATTCAGAGACAAACATACCATTTCCTCAACAGAAAAGAAAAAAAATAAAACATATTCCTCTTAAAAGAAAATACCTGCAGATGATCCTCTAACTTTGGATTTAAGTGGGAAGAGCCTGATTACAGTAATGGAAATTTTAATTAGGAGCAGAGTTTTCTCAAAAGCAACATAATTACTGGATTCATTAAACAGCCTTTCCCGCCAAAGAGTAACACAGGCCAAAGAAGTTGTAGGACTTAGCATGAACTTCCTGATTTGAGGGGCAGAAATACCACCCCGATAATTTAGCTGTTTCACAGTAACATCAAGCTCCACAACCCCTTACAAGCCTCACTGCTTCAAATGACATTGCTATAAGCCTGCAGGAGCAAGGAGAAATGAGAGTGGTTTCATATGTGGGTTGACTCGACTGTGTTTTCCTGTCGTTACACAGGGAGACAGCTGCCGGGGCCAAACACCCCACCACAGCCGGCCACCCTCCTGCAGACAGACCATTCCCCTGGCTCTCATCCGAGCACTAACCTGGGTCACTCGCCCAGACTGTCTAGTGCCTCTTGAGGCAGCTTTAGCACACGGTATTGACATATATTGAGCTAACCCAGCTTATTTTGCCTTAAATGAATGAAACTGCTTCTCCAGCCAAGCACAGGCATGGGGGATGCAGCTTCCCTCTTCCACCTTCCTTGACGTCTGCTCTTCACTGCACACTCGCAAAGAGGTGAGCTACCTGCTGCCAGCGCTGTTTCCAGGTCTTCTCAACTTTTCCTTCTTGAAGGCTAAGTCTGCTGGTATCAGCTATAGGTGGCAACAGCCTGGCGTGCTGCTGGCTAAGACATGAGCAGCTGGAAATAGCTGGAAAAACTATTTGATTATCTGGGATGAGAGCCAGGCTGCACACCACAACATGGCGATGAGGAAAGTGCACAGATACTGTAGGCTCTGCTAAGGGAGGAGGGCTGCAAAGACGTCTAAAAGCAGGAATGCTTCCTTGAAGTGTTTTGGGTTTTTTCTTGCTGTGAGGGGGAAAAAAAAAAAAAGAAAAAAAAGAAAAAAGAAAAAAAAAGAAAAAGGAAAAAAAAGAAAAAAAGAAAAAAGAAAAAAGAAAAAGGAAAAAGGAAAAAGAAAAAGGAAAAAGGAAAAAGGAAAAAGGAAAAAGGAAAAAGGAAAAAGGAAAAAGGAAAAAGGAAAAAGGAAAAAGGAAAAAGGAAAAAGGAAAAAGGAAAAAGGAAAAAGGAAAAAGGAAAAAGGAAAAAGGAAAAAAGATAAATACAGACTTTTGGGGGTGTTCAAGTAGAAAAAAGGTAGGTTTTCCCTCTGTTTAGGGGAAAAAAAGCCCATCATCAAAGCTAAAGCAGCAGCACCCCTGAGGAGAGGCACAGTTGTGAGTTTTGCATGTAGCTAGGAAGGAACTACATTTTACCACAAATTACCCAACACTAAGGAACATAAAAAGTCCCACAGTTCCAGTATCCGAGTTGCACTGGCAAGCTCTTTCTATATAAAGCTTTTACTCATGGAAAAAGCCTTTTCTTTCACCCAGTGGGCAATCTTTCTTTGCTCTACGCACACTGGCTTTGAAAACCCACCAAAATTCTGCTTCAGAAAGGCATTCAGCTACTTCCTGAACAAAAATGGATGTTAAGCACACGTTAAGCCCAGGCTAATGCCTTTTCCTGAGCAGGTGCATTGCAGCTTGGGATGTAAAAGACAAGAAGAATTCACACTGAAGCTAAATCATCACAATGTTGTTATTACCCCTTTTAAATGACATGGGCAGGATAGTGCCCCATTCCACGTTCAGCCTGAAACCAATGCCCTCTTGTTCTCTTCTACAATAAGCTGTTTATGAAGACTCATACAAATGTGCAGGCAGCTCCTGAGGGGGATGAGCCCAGGCCCCAGTAAGGGAAGCTACAACAGAGCTCTGGCTCCCAGTGAGGTCCTGATGAGCAGTTGGTTAAAACAATTTCAGGTTCTCACAAATATATGTCCCTAAGGTGCCAAAGCACTGTCCAGGGCCTGTGTATAAATATTGCTAATATACTACGTCTGAAAATATAATGGGAAGCGCAGCCTAGCTCTGTGGGTGAACGTTATCACTGTATTATTTGTAAGTCATCATCTACAAAAATGGGATGAAAGATGACATCAATTGCCATCAGAATATTTCAGATTCTATCTCTTACAATAACTGTAAAACAATAAAATCAACTTTCCCAGTAGCATCTCCAAGACTCCTTAAGCGTGCAGAGGAATGGAGGAAACCCTTCAAAATTATGCAGTTGTGGGGAGAAGAGAATGAGGAGGAAGGGCGTTTCACACAAATATCAATCAGATTTTACAAAATATTTTTGCTACCTTATGGTAATGACAAAGCTTTTTCACAATTCTAACAATTGACAGGAAAACTGCAAGTATAACACTTAATTCAGCAAACTTTACTTCTGGATCTGTTTTTTGTTCTCTCTCCACTACGGAAGCCCTGGGAGTGCCAAGAGGAGCTACCCAGAGAAAAAAAGAAGAGAAAGACCTCTGCAGAGGCCTGGGGGATGATCCTTGGCAGTGATGGCCTGATGTTTGTAAGCCACTCTCTAGTCCTTTGCACCTGGCGTTTTTAATATTTAGGATATCTCAGATCCTGCAATGGGGAATCTTCTCCTGAGTATGCAATACCTTCACATCATTTGTTAAGTCCAAGAGCACAAATTCCCAAGAAGGAGGGAAGCTCTGCACACAGCTGTTGTCCAAAATCAAACTTGCAAAATGAGCATGCAAAAACACTTGGATTGTTTTGTTTCTCAAATTAAAATTCCATTATTTTAATTAAAATAATTCAGAATTTTTTTGGAAGAAAAAAGTTGTGGGCAAAGTTCAGGTTATCCGGTAGGACATATATTGAGGTCTAATGTAGCTCTGAAAAAGACTCTCAGACTAGGATGGCAAACACACTTAGAGCTCAACTCTGCTACATGAACACAGGCTAAAATTCCTCCCCATGATTTCAGCCACTGAGCAGGTATCATGCAGGTGGGTTTACTAGTATAAGTGAAGCTCCCTGCAGAACAAAAGTGTTACGTCACATGCTCAATACTTATAAAAATGATAAAAACCAGCTACCACATTTTAAGTGCTGATCCTCACCAGCGACATCACTTGTGAGCAGTGGCAGAAAATTCAAGTGGCCTCTTTCTCCATGAGTGAAATCACCAGTCAGTGTCTAAGTGCCTTAGACAGCAAATTCCTCAGCACAACCATTAATTGCTGCTCTAAGGGTTTCAAGAGCACCAATAGGCATGCGCAGCTTCTTTTAAGGCCAAAAGTAATTACCATTACAACTACCTCTCTGCAGCTGTGCAGTCTAAATCCTGTCCCCTCAGCTTTGTATAAGCAGCAGTCCCACAATATGCACAGTCAGATTATTTTACCTTATTTTTTCCAAGCTGCCATTCAGTGCTTGTGTTGTCATACAGACGAAGTAGGACGGCACATTTCTCATTTAAATCTTCGGGCAGAGTTAAGTTTCTCATGAGGACTTTATACCTGGCAACCAAAAGTATTTATTACTTCCTTTAAGAGACAAGTTCTATTTTTGCCATATGCTTTTTTGTTATTAGATTTTCACTTTATTCCTTAACACAGGAATGTTGATTTGGTACCCGTGACTCACATCCGAAGTGCACAAGACAGTGTGTTTACCTTTTATAAAAATCTTGAAAGGGCCTCCGGACTGGGAAACCAGCCCTCCGAATCCTGACTGTTTCCAACATCCCAGAATAGCGCAGCTGGTTAAGCACCACCGTCTGATCAAACTGGTCTGGCATCTAAAACGAGCAGGTTCAAAACAAGGATTTTAACAGAAATGGTTAAAGATGTCAGGGGAAATAAAGAAAGGGCAAATTATATGAATCTGAAATGCACAAAGGCTAAAAACTAGCTACGCAATGTTTTAAAGGACATTAGCAGTACAGAACATAAAAATATATCTACATGATAAATGTAGAAAAAAAATAAAAGGGTAATTACACAATATAATTTCCATAGACACAACATCTACAGCCATTTAATCCAATCAGCTACCTTCTTCCATTTCTTGTATATTCGCAGGCCATTGCTGTGCAGAAGAAATGACGGAAAGAAGCACAGGCAGCTAACAGGTCAACAGCTACAAGCTTGGTTATTGTGTTTCTTTAGCAACTGAATTTACAGTCCCTGTAGATGATTCCAAATGTTGAAAATACACAAACACAGTAGTGTGAACAATTTTAGAAAAAACAATCCCAGAAGGTCAGAAAAGATTTAATTTTTAGTGTAGTGACACTTCATCTACTATGGACAGGGATGGAAGTTTGCCAACGGTACCTCAAATCTTAAATAAGTTGTATTTCAATGAATTTCTATTTGCTATTCTGAAGAGCAGAAATATTTTCATCTGTAAACAGAAAAAAAATATCTGCTTATCTGAAATAAGGTGCCCTTAGTTTGCATGCAGTTCTTTCAGCATAATTTTTCATTTAGAAAACAGATAACCCCAGCTACTCAGTCATGAAAACCTGCGAATACTGATCAGTATGTCCCTGCCCCTGGGACCTCGGGAATCCTCTCGTCCCATCTCAGAGTCCCCCGAGTCACCTGTGCTCTCACCATGCTTTGAGGAAAACCAGCCACAGCCATGCAAAACTACTCAAGATAGCTGACAGAGAAGTTGTAGATACTCCATCCCTGGAAACATTCAAGATAGTGCTAATCACTACCTTGCAAAACACCAGCAACCCTGATACCGAAACAACACCACATGTAAATACACCATTTAATTCCTCAGCCCCAAAGTCCACTTAAACACATCAGCTGACCATCCTGCACAGTCATTTGCAGGGCTGGAGTACAGTGTTTAGTATTTTGCAAGAAGCTGTTTGGAAGGCGAGATGTCACAGATAGAGTCAATGTTTTATAGAAGATCTGTAGTTCTTCAGCTCATAGAAATGACAGCAAGATCAAGCCCTGAGCAAGTAAATCAGAGGACTCTCTTGGTGTTTATTAACTGGCTTTAATCATACCTCTTGTTCAACTTAGCAAATAAATTACTTCCCAAAATTTTAACTTCTCAAAAGTAATTTCAGGAAAGCACAGACGCAAAAGTTAATTAAAAATATCTAGTCTAAACTTTTCCATCAGCGCCTTTATGCATAAAACAAAACAATGTGTGCCAGTGATAACTCAGATTTGTTAATTAGGTAGCTTCAAGAGTATTGATAGATTAGCTTCTACGTCCCTCCTTTAAAAGGCAAAATGTCTAAACCAAAATGTTGCTATTCTTCCTTTCATTAATTTATTTTCTGGAGCAGAGGTGGGAGACTTCTCTGTAGGCACAGCAGCCCTTCTGCACCGAGCTGTCACAGAGCTGCACGGGCAAACGCTTCCCCGGCACTCACCATTCCTCCGACAGGGAAGGACCTTCCAACCCTTTCCTTTGGTACTGCGGCTAAAATTCATATGGAAAAACACCACAGCCCAGCCCTTCCTCCACAGTCAATAGCACTGAACAAAACTGAAAACAATTCGTGTTTTAAAAAGTGGCTGGTCACCATGGTGAGCCCTGCCTTGCCTGGGGTAATTAGTGCTGCGTGCCGGCAGGACCTGATCTAGCCCGAGCAGGCGGACGGGGGCTACGAAGAAATTCAGCCACCGCCAGCAGCTGCTTCTGCCTTCCCTCTGAGACGGGTGCTTTGCATCCCAGGGAGACTCAGGAGCTACATCCACTCTGTGCCACTCCAGACATCGTTACATTAATGGCTCTGTTACAGAAGTGACTTAACATTTTATTTCCATACCTAAACATATAAAAAACTAACATTCTGGAGGGGGGAAAAACGCCTCTACGAATGATGCAAACTCCCTCTTTCTTCTCAATGATGTGTTCCATTTGGATTTTGCCACCACGAGTAAAATACACCACAAGCAATATCTTTGTGTTTTACTGAACACACAGTATGAATGCTTACAATAAAGGTATCGATACTGTCCTGACTGGTATTGCCAACAGTGTTGTCCATACGTGCCCACCCTACGGCAGTCAGGTGTGTTAGGGAAGTAGCCTTGCAAAGCTGCCCTTCGAATGTCCGTGCACACATCTCCCTGCCTGTTTCTATGCAGGTGGCTGATGATGCTGACAGGAAAGGGAGGGAACGAACACAGATGCGCACACAAATCCCAAGGAAAAACATTCGCTTTTTGCCTTGTGTAACCCAAGGCTGATGCGTGCCACAAGCAGACATAGGTCAATACATCTTTTTTCTTTAACACTACACCTGCTTTTAGTCCTTGGCTCGTTGGCTCAAAAGGTGACATTCTTCACAAGACTTGCAAACAAAACAAAACTATTTTCAGTGGGCTGCGGTGGGGAGGCAGATGCATGGATGGGAGTGGGGATACACCAAAGCCAGGCAAAGTTTGGACATCTGTCTTACAAGGCAGCCTCTCAATTTGCAAGGCAGCACCTCCTGCTTTGAGAGCCAGATGGCTGCTGCACCATCTAATCCTTTTATTGCCAGCCCCAGGCACTTAAAAAGTCAAAAGTCAGCCACAGGGCTGGCTTGAAAGCTCATGTTACTTTTCAAAAAAACTTTCTCTTTCCATCCTTGTTTTGAGTCGCAGAGGAAGAAGCAACATTTTCATGACCTTTTTCCAGCAGCTAGAGAAGTTAGAAACAGCCCTGCTCTGTCACCACACGCTGGGATTGTCACACAGTCACCTAACTTCAGAAGCCTGCATTTTAAAGAAAAGCATGACACACTGCAAGAGATGTTAACACGGTATCACAGTGGGGCAGCATAAAGACCATTGCAATTCTAATTACATAAGCATAGTCCTCCACTTTACATTACTAGTTATTTTTAATTACTCACAGACACATGAGGCTATTAAATTGGAGGGTCAAATCCTGCCCTGGCATATCACTGGATTTACATCTGCAACGAGTCTGGCTGCTTTGAGTAAACCAGGGGTGGTGGTAAGAGATGTGCTGGACTCCGATTTTACACTTGGAATACAGAGTAGCAGAAGATACTCCCCATCACCTGGGGGTTTTTGACTGAGCCATCACAGCAACTCTCCAGCCCTCACCAAAGAGGAGAGCTGCAGCCAGTCAGAGAGGCACCCGAAATCCGAAACGCTAAAATGCAGCCATGGTTTCCCACGTCTAATGAAAACAACCAGAAGAAGTAACAAATGCAGTCCTGTGCACACCACCACAGCATCCAGCATATCCACCTTATGACTTGGCGATACATTGCACCTCAGGTAGTTTTACTCCATGGATGAAGAGGATTTCAGCCTCAATCATATAAATGCTTGCAGACAGGGATAACCTTTAGCATAACTTCCAGTCAACAGGACTCCTCATACTTAAAAAAGTCGACTGCATGTGCATTTATTGAACCAGAGTGCAAGTACTGTATATACCCCACTGTTAAACTGCAGACACTTCTAAGACAGAGAATGATGACCATCTCCACTTCAACGATGCTCAGTGCAGCGCTAAGGAGTTAAACTTGCTATAGTATAAAATCTCCATGCAAAGGGTTACCTATGCAGCTGATGCTCAGTCTTGGATCTTTACTGGTGCTCCTTCAGACTTCCTATGGTAAGCAAGCTAACCTTCAGATTTACACCAAAGTAACACAGGACAGGACTCATTCTGGGGTCTGCTAAACTTTTACCAGCATTGCTGTAAAAACTGGATTTGTTTCACAAATGAACACTTGGGAAGAAATTGTATTCTGTAGGAAAATTTCAGGTAGACAACAGAACCATAACGGATTTTAAAACAATATGTCTTCCAAAGTAAAAATCTGAATTAATTGCTGAAAGTAAGACTCCTGCAAAGTAAGATCAAATTTGTAAAAGAGAAGGCAACAGAAAAGGAAGTCAACTGATAGCTTCCAAAATTGTCCGAGAGACGCAATCAATTTCAAATCAACTCAATTTTCAATAGATATTTCACTTTTATCAAGGAATGGCAGCACTAAACCACTCCGACACGCAAAATCACCAGACAACAGCTAGACTCACGGGGGTCACAGCCACGTTAGGGCACTGAGCAACATCAATGTGAAATTAATAGCTACAAGTCAGGTTTGTTCTACCTGATAAAGGTGTCTTTTGTGGTGCACTCTTTCATAGCACAACTTGTAATTTATCATTTCCTGAATCCAAAAGTCTCCACTGAATTTGCGCCAGACAGCACTGAAGCCAAGGCTTTAATGCGACCTGGAGTCTCTGCTGGCGAGACTCTGGCTCTGTAAGCTGCTAAATGCTTGCTCTGATCTGTTGTGAGCCTCCTAAAGGGCAAAGCTTCTGCCTGAAATCACAATTAGAAGCAGCCATTAGGACAGACATCTAACACCTACGCATAATTTTCATGATAAAATAGTTCCTTAGATTGCAGTCTGACTAAGGCTTGAAAAAATGCCATCCCTTTTCCCTGGACAGCACCCTTAGTGGAGACCCCAAGCATCCGAGTAACACACACAGAGAGAACACATTTTTTTGTTCCGTGCATCATTTGCTCCGTTCAAACACGGAGGATACCTGACTTCTCCCCACGGAAATCCTTCTTCCTCCCTGAACTCCTGGCTGCCTCAGAAGAGTACAGGCACAATAATGACAGATGACAGCAGCCTCACGGATCTTCTGTAGGCAGGAGGAACTTCACAGAGAGATTGGGGGGGGAGAAAGAAAAAACCCCCAGTCCCTCGTTTCTAGATTCCTCTGTGAGAACATGAGTAGGACTATGTCAGCTTTGCTACTGTGTCTAAAAAGTGCTGATTTTCCCGGTTTAGGAATGTGTTTTGTGAAGACAGGTACACAGAAAGAAAAGATGAAAAACAGGTGAGAGGATGTGAACCAATAACTTTTCTCAAGGTCTTAGTTTTTTACATCTGCTATTTTAGTCCTAAAATGAAGTCTTGGCAATTTTACTCTGGAGAAAAGCAGCAGAAATCAAAGAGAGGTCAGTCTTCTCCTGCATTAGAGTGGGTTTTGAACTTGTTTTCACATCCTAATATGTCCTGATATTTCTTCAAAAATATGGGGACTTATTAAGCCAGATGTTTTGAAACAGTCCTCATGGTCTTCTGATCTCAGTTACCAGCTCCACAAGTCAAAACCAATGCTGGGCTTTCCTCCCAGACAAATTTGAAAAGTGTGAATAAATTAACTTCTAATATATAATGTAGCTGAACTGATATGAAAATTTCTGTGAGCCCATTGTTTGCCTTTGTTAAAATCACATTACTCTCAGCGATTCTTATCCATATGTACTGCTCGGCAGCCTTTACTTGTGCGGAGGAGTCAAGCCAGTAACCTGAAAGAAGTGAAAGGGAAACACCTGCACTTGCAATAGCAAAATGCACTGTAAAGCCAGGACAGGCAGGGCGAGGGCAACCTCCCTGTCAAATCCAGAGACTTCAACTGCAGTGCCATGTTGGTCACCCTCCAACAAACCATTTCACCCCCGGCCATCATTTCTTCAGTCTATTTCTAGCCATCGTTTCTTCAGTTGCTTGCACCGTAAACTTCGACAGCATCGGCTTATTCAACAGTTTCAACCTCAGAATTGCTCTGCTTCCAGCACAAGGAGCATGAAAACCTGTGCACGTCCTGTCCAAGGATCTGGAGCTTCAGGTCCCACTGACCTAAGAGCACACATATTTCAAGGAAAGAAACCCTCTACGGTCTTCTCCAGCATGCAGCTAGCTGTAACTGGAACAGGTTCAGGTTAAAACATAGACAAGTTTGATGCCTGCTTTGTTTTTGAAGACATTCCCTTACTGTCCCAGAGTATTTGTGTCCACACAGACAAACACCGTAAGAGTATAGGAGAATAAAAACAAAAAACACGCCACAGCTAAAAAGTTTATTTGGTATTTCTACTGTATGGCACTGGCAAGTCAAGGAATATCTGGATAAACCTGAAATAACAGTAAGTGTTTTGCATGTCCAAAGTTCTCCTGGTCTTTATCCACACACACAGCCCAAAACCCCGTAAAAAGCCTTTAAAAATTACTAACACTGCTGGTGGTAACTTGCTAGAAAAAGAGCGTAGGTATATTGCAACGACACTTGTACCTCAAAAAATTCTGCTGCAAACTCCAGGCCAGATTTCACTGCAAACTCAGTAATGATATGCTGGCTCTTTTATACAGTCTCTACAGGTCTGAACGTGAAAGTACTGCATTTACTGACAGCAAGCGTTTACACTATTAGCTGATCTTCTTTTCAACTCCAACTACTGCATCTGACCTGTGTGATTCATCTTCAAGCCCGGAGTATTTCAGCTAAGAGACAGACTTCAGAATTAGCCACTCTCATGCCACAGGTTAGAGTTGCCTGTGCTAAAAATAACACTGTATAGAAGGAACACTGTAATGTTAGAGTTTTTCCACTGTACCAAAACAGTCAAAGGAGGAGACTCAAAAAACAAATATGAAAATGTTTTTGTATTTATATTCAGCCTGTCACACAGCTTACTTTACAAGCAAGGACATCCCAAGGGTATTTTTAAGACAACCATCTTGAAGCAGTACATTACCACACTGACCATTTGCACTAGTGTTTAAAGATTTCAACTAGGTCAAGACACTGCTGAGTTAGGTCCATCTACAAAGCTGCTGTAGTCATATTTCAGGTCCTGCTTGGCTATATATAACAAAGATAAGAGCTGGAACTAGCTTCACTGTTGGAGAAAAGATGCTCAAATGATTCTGACCGGCTTGCTGTGATTTCATGCTTTCGTCAACAAGGATCAATAAACTCACAGTCCTGGAGCTATTTAATCTGCTTTTTATTAGTCATTGTTACTGTACTCTTGCATTGCAGAGTAGTCTTCTTTCTGTTTGGTTTGTATGGACTAAATGGTACCCCTAAGAGTAAACACACAATAGCCTCTTTGCAAACCTTCCTTTCTAAAGGTATACAGAATTTCTTCTAAAGGAAGACAGAATTTGTCTACCTCTCTCATATAAGCCCAGAGGAATGCTACCTCCTCAAAATGACGGAGTAATTTCTTACACACTGGTTAAAACTTCACGGAATAGGAATGGATTGTTAAAGGCACAGGCTTGAACACCAGAGATATTTAAGTTTTCTAAGTGCATGTTTAGAGCTATCTACGTGATTGCCTAAATTTTCAGCTGAAGTGAGCCCTTGTTGCTTGAACACATTATGCAGGGAGTCCATTGAAATGCACAGCAAGTCTCACGGGCTGTTTGTCCCAGAACAGCAACTGCAGGACCAGCCATGGGAGACCGATAATTAAGAGCATTTAGGAAAAGAGGGATTTAAGGTTTGAAGCCGCTCTGGCAGGATCTCAGCGCACTGACAGACGGTGCAACTCGCAGCATGGACCCCAGCTGGAACTTTTCATGGACCCTCCTTCTCCACCTGTGAGTAATCTGTTGCCATTTCATCTGAGGTCATCCTCACTAAAGCCTCCAGTCCCTGCAGACTAAACCCCAATCTGGCCTCATTCTCCCCACATTGTGACCTGTCAGCAGGCTTCTCCTGAAGAAAATCAATCAGGCTGCCTGATAGCCACAGACGTACCATGAAGAAACATGCTGTGAGGTACTAATTGCAAGGACAGCTGTCCTTCCTTACCGACCCCATGTCAAGACCGCCAACACCAATGTCACCACTGTTCACTACAATGGTCAAGAAAACAACTGCACACACTGCTCTAGGTCTGCTGAGGTTGCATAGAGACCAATTGCAGATGGTGAAACCCTGACCCTCCACATCAGCAATGACATTAAATAACTTACATGGACTGAGACCGCACCCTTATTTTTCTTTTCTTTTCTTTTCTTTTTTAATTTTTCCACCATACTTTCACTCCTCCACACCAGACTTTTCATCCACACCTTACAAGTTTTTTTGTTATTTGACAGTTTATTGGCAGGCTGGGCATATAAGTCCATTTCTATATTCAAAAGCAGTAAATCATATTTTAGGATGGTTCCTCTAACATGGTTTCTTCAGATAATGGTGTTTAGTATCAAGCATTTATTCCTGAAAGATATGAAGTTCCATCAGGGGATAGAAAATGAGGATTAAAATACTTGAGAGAACCTGTTTAAGATGAATTTCATCTTGCATGGCCAAAGTCTGACATAGCTGTAAAACCTTTTCTTGCAACAATCTGTGTCAGAACCTAATCCTGTGTACTTCTAATACCTAGCGTAGTGTTACTACAAGTAATCTCACACTTGAGTATGTGAAACCTTCCATCTAGCTAGCTGGAAATGCTAACACAGTATCACTTCAGCAGTACATCCTGAAATAGTATCACAGATAACTTTGATCCACATTATCACAACTCTGCTTTCCCTGGCAACACGAAACTGAGCAACCTTTTTTCAGACTGCAGCTCCATACGGGGGGAGAGAGGATACAGGGATATTGCCTCCTCTTCTCTACTGCAGGTCAGTAGAAAGGAGGAGGTCGAAGAACCTCCCTTCCAGCCACAAGAGCTCGTGATACACGGGTGGAGGGAGCCAACATCGCACTCCACAGAGGGACAAGAGACATCAACTCGTGGAGCACAAGGAGAGCAGAAGAGGATTCTAAATCCAAATCTCACTTTATTCTCTGCTTCAGTCCTGGGCACCCACCCGCTGCTTCTCTAGATCTGGTCCCACCCTATTCCTTTAGGACCACATGCCTGAATGCCATTTACATCTTGAGAGTCTTCTATTTTGGTGCATTGCTTTAAAGAGAATACTAAAAATTCTCTGATATTTCAGAAGCCAGTTTAGTGATTTGTGGGCTAACCTGTGCTCCTCAGCTATGTGACTGCTACTGAAATGTTGTGTCCAATTTTGGAGCACGATAAAGGAGACCGCTACACTGGAAACCACTTAGATAAGAGCCATGAGAATAAAGATCTGAGTTAAAAAAAGCAGTAAGGGACTTCAATAAAAACCTTGAGGAGCTCATCAGTGAGAAAGCTGAGAGGCCTTGATAGTAATCTGTGAGTAGCTATACCAAGAGCATACATTCAACAACAATTGCTAACATACAGCAGATAAAGACATAAAACCCAGGAAAATCAAAGCAAGACATATCCAAACTAGAAGGCACACCTTCTTCTCACTGAGTGCATTCATTGGAAGAGCTTACCCATGGTGGTGGGACCGTCTAAAGCCACCAGACACTTCAAAGAAAACACGGGATGTCCTCCTCCTTCCAGCAAGCGTTAATAGTTTCCTTACAGTTTGCCACGCAGCGGGTTAGACTAGAAGATCTAACTAGTCCCCTTTCAGCACTCCAGTTGTGGAAATAATACTACTTTTATTTATTTGAAGAAGCTTAGTGCTGACTTCTGTAACCTTTGATACTGGGATTCCCAAAGACCGACTCTGCACCAGGGAAAGGACCAAGACACAGAGCTACTGGCCTGCAGCGCACAGTGCAATCCAGAACTGCGCTTCCCACATGCAAGCTTCGCCTTGGCAGGAAGCAAGTTCATTATTTATGCAAGTATTTGGCGGGCCAGCAAGGGAAGTTTGGATGAGATTTTACTGTGGCTGACGGTCTGCGAAGACACAGGCTGCAGCACTATCGACTAGCTTAGATTAAGTCATTACAAAGCCTTCACACATTCACCCTGAAATAATAAAAGACTTCTCCACATTATCAGATCCAATGGTTAAAAATGGGAAAACCCCTGCAACAATCATGAATCACACCTCTGCAAACTATAAGGTTTAAAATAAGAAAAAAGTTTGGGTTGTCTTTGATTTCAGTGTGGAGTGTACAAGGCCATGAGAGCCAGCAACTTCCTAGCTGAAAGTCAAAATCAGATTCAAGGAACGTTAAAAAGTTAGCACTTGATCGCACCCGTTTTCAATACTGGGGCCACAAACAGTTTCTTCTTCTCCAACGCATTTCACCCCTGCACACGGTTCATTCCCTCAGTGGCCCATAAAAGACGCCTACAAAGCACAAGGCTGACATAACGCGCAGACTTGCTGCTCAGTGCTTTCTCAAGCAAGGAAACGTTCCAGTGCAATTCCTACACTGAAAAAAATATATGGTTTTACAGAATTATCTCCTAAGGAGCCCCTTCTCCTCTCCTTCCTGTATCGAGCCTTTTGTTTGAAAGCTGTAATGGGAAATCAGCCAGGCTTAAATCACAGCCAATATCTGATACGTGTAAATGAGGAACGCCACAAAATATTCAGCCGAACAGCTTTGGGTTGCTAGGACACCGGAGGTCGGGCAGCACTGAAAGGGCAGATTATTCCCACCCCGGCGCAGGCACAGGGCTCCATTCACGGCGGGGCTGCTGCCTCCGGGCTGCTGCCTGCAAGGGTGCCGCAACCTGGCCCTCCCGGAGCACCCCTCCGGTCTGGCTCCCCAGGACCCCGCACCGGCCCCTGCCAGAGCGGCCGGCATGCAAGCCCCTCTGCACCAAAAATGCCCATCAGGCCGCGCATGGTCCGTGCTGTTTTTCATCATTACCGAGGTCTCGCTTCAACCTGGGGGAGCCCAGGACACCGGGGGTGCCCGAGACCTATGCTGCAGCAGACTTGCCGTGGGTGGTCTGGGGATCTGCTTTAAGTTTTAAAAGCATGAGGAAACCCGTAACACTGCAGTTAAGATACTTTTTAAGTCTAGGAAGGGGAAATTCAAGGTTACAGAAGGTGATGGGGATCCCTGTGATCAGCACAGACATCTACCTGGCTGACAGCAAGAGTTGCATGATGGCCCAGATAAATGACCCAGCTCAGTCCCATGTAACCAGTATGTTAATTACTCCTACATCTTATATGTCAGCATGTCTCAGGTAGCGTCAGTCTAACTTTGGCATTTTTCTTAGAATTTGGTCCTTTGAGCTGCTGCTTTTGTATCCCTACACATTTTGACATTATGAATTCAGGACTTGCCTTGCAGATCTGCAACCAACTAGACAAGGGGGTATCAAGACCAGTGAAACGTGTATGTGTGTGTGTTTGCGGGGAAGGGACAGAAAGTGAAGTAGTTGTTTGTTCTTGTGTACATTCATTTCACAGAAAAAGGCAGCATACGTGCTCTCCTTGGAGTGCTTTGTTATAACACAACAGTCCCGTCCCATCCCCTAATTAAGAGCTGGAAAGTCTCCTACTTGAGTTCTTTGATGTTTCTGAGAACCACATCAAAATCAAATTAGATATTTCTGATAATTCTGAAAATTCCATCCTAAACCAAACAAAAAGCCCCTTTACTGATTTCTTCATATATCACACAAACACGAGTAGGAGGAGCTCTGCAGATCACAGCTATCTGCGCTGCCACAGAGGCCACACTGAAGGCACAAGGTGAGTCAAGATCATCTGGGCTACAACAGCAGGTAGCTCCTGCGCTTCCTGCAAGCATTGCTAATA
This sequence comes from Ciconia boyciana, assembly GCF_034638445.1. Classification (NCBI taxonomy): domain Eukaryota; kingdom Metazoa; phylum Chordata; class Aves; order Ciconiiformes; family Ciconiidae; genus Ciconia; species Ciconia boyciana. The sequence goes on from NC_132935.1 coordinate 83,178,767, forward strand.
ATCGCATTTCGTAGAGCAAAAAACCATAGCGATCTCATTGCTATAGATTATATATTGGCAATCATTAACACTTGCAATGAAAGTCACCATATATTTTTCCCTCACAAAAAAATTGCACAAACTACTTGTTTGTTCCAATTCCTATACATCTGTGAAATAAGAGTTAACTACAGAGTAAATTAACTTTGCTTTATTAGCATGGTTCAGAGTTATCCCCAATGGATGGGAAGAAACCTCCCTTAACACCAATATGGTTATCAAACTAACTATTAACTGATCTAACTACACGTATACATATACAGAGAGAAAAAATGAATTATAATAGATGGTAAAATTACATCAGGACCTAATTAATTTAACATTCAACCACCTTCTGAGTGATTCAATTGCAATGCCACTGTTCCACAAAGCCTGCAGAATTACAGGCAGGGATGCTGGTTAATGGCCCTTTGTTTCTCTAAGGCAAGCTCTATCTTTTCTTAGTTACATGAAGCACCCACTTAGTTGACTCCATCTATTTTTAAGACGATGCTGTGGAGACAAGTTCTGCCCTTATTTACGGTTTTACAATCTGCCACGTCACATTTAAATAAGAATACGTCTCTTCCTGCCCTAGAAGTGGATTTTTTTCTGTCCCTCTTCCAGATTTTCTGATCACGGTGAAAACACACCGTTGAGACTCCATGATCGGTTAGATGCATTTTCCCTGCTGACATACCAGCACTACGTTCTCCTGGGACTGGCCAGCAGCGTGGACTCCATGCCACTGGAGCAATGGATGTAACAAGTCCTCCCTCCTCCTCTGCACAGAGGAGTTGCAACTTTAGGCTGGATGCACAACTGTAAGGGAGCTGCACATATGCACATATGCCTCCCTCCTCTTCAAAGCTGTGTGACAAGAGGGATCACAGCTCCAGGTACTCTGGTATGTGCTGCCCAGCATGCCCACAGCAGCCTAAAACCAGTAATAACTTAAGCAAAGCATTTAGATGTGTGCTTAGAGCTCAGTGAGGCCAATGAGGTGTAGAGATTTAAGAATCTGGCTGACTTGAGATGCGCTAAGTTGTGCACACTAGCGGTCACAGGGAAATGGCAATTTTGGATGGCTGAACAGCCATTTCTCCCCTGAGAAATTCCTAGGCTGGCTTAAATATGCAACGAAACATAACTCTTAATGTTTGAGTCAGAAAGAGACACTGAAGATAGAATCAGCTTTCCTAAACATGACTTTGTTTGCTACGTGAATTGTTTGCTTAGATTAAAAACTTCTGTGAAGCTAATTTAGGTGCTAAACCACTTTTAACAAAAATCATCATTTCTTGCTTTGAAAGACTACTTAATTAATGAGGCTGGACACCGTTTCTTTTTGGCTAAACATGCACAAATGGTGTGGCTGGCAAGCTGCAGATGGACATACTTGTCCTTTTCATGCTGAATCTGGGGCAGCCATTCATTCGAGAAAGCCCGTATTGCAAAGGATTTGGCATTTAATCTGGCTTTCTGAAAGTGGATGTCTTCTCTCAACCCATCTATTTTATCTCTGCTTGACTATTAAAAGTTTTGAGACCCCCAAAAGCCCCTACTTACCACATACTTAATGTTTAAGATCTCTAGATCTACAGAGAGTAAGTTTCAAAAATGCCACGATAGATATCATTATGTAAACAGTGGAAATATAACACAGCACTACGAGTTTGGTGAAGAAAACTTGCCTTTCTTACACTGAACATTGCACAATGCTCACAGATGTGTATGACTATCCAAGGTGGCAGCCAAAATGAAAAACTTCCCGGTGTCCTGGATGATTTACATGATGCAATGGGCTTCTTGGCTCACCAGCAACTTCACAGACCTGAACAGAGCATACGCTTACCCTGTACTTTGGACTGAACAACAAAACTAATACTGTCCACAGAGCCCGAGGAGTTGTGGTGCTACCACCTGCCCAGCAAAGCTCCCGTGAGAGGCACCAGCTGCCCAGCTCCCTATTGCCTGAACGGGAAATGCACATCAGGAATGTGGAGGAGACAAACCAACAACAGCAACCTCAAACCCCATCATGCACCAGCCAAAAACTTCCTGTAGTTTAGGCTGACCACCGTCACACAGCTACGACTCAGCTGATGTCCTGAAACATGGACTTTACAGTTACTACCTTCCCCTTCATACAACTGAAACCACAACCTCATTTCTGTAATTCTAATGACAGTGTTAGGAATGGACCTGCCTTGCTTCTTAGGCTTATAAGCTGCCTAAAACCACCAGAAACTGTAAATTCTGAGTGTAAGTTAGACAACAAAGGTAAGATGCTTTGATGAGCTTTCAGCAAGTGTTTCACATTTAAAGTGTCACCTTGTGAGGTGACTGCAATATTCTGAAGTGTACTTAGCCCTTACAAATTCATCACAGTGAGGTTTTCCCCCATGAAGTCTTTGCTCCTTTGCTGCATCCTGTGACTAACTTAAGAAAAGCCACATTATATATACACACACATAAACAGATAGATACAGGTAAAGAGAAAAAAGTTTAGCAACTGACCCAAGTCTATTCTGAAATAACATTACCTCCTGCTCTTGACATGGATTTTGTGTTCTGAGGGTAGCTCTGACAAAGGTCTGTGAAAAGCTGGGACAGTACTATAACTTTCAGATAATCCCCATCAGTAATCTAGCTGTATTGGAAATAAATCATTGTTGTTATGCTTCCATTTATGTTACAGGTTGTAAATAAATTTTTTTGAATAAGCCAACAAATGAGAAACAAAACAAATCTTATCTTTTTTGAAACTAAGCAGTTTTAGCAAAAGAAGTACTGAATACATATCATTGATGTTCCGCAAAACAAAAATACCTACATTTTGACCACTGTTACCACTTGAGGTTTAAAAGGACACATCTTAACATCAGTGAGAGAGGAACAACTACAAGTTATGAGAACCCCCTTTCCCAGTCCCATAGGCACTTTATCAGATCGTATCTCCTCCACCTAGATTTGCAAGGCAAATCTAGGGTTGCTCTTCTTAAGACCAGAATAAAACTCCCATAGACTTCAATGATGCAGGATCAAACCCATTCCCTTCATAACAGGTTCTCTCAAGCAATTTTATCCTAATTTTCTACCCTGTGGCTGAATTCTAATGTTTGCAGAGGCAAGCTCTTTAAGTGGGAAAGCAAGGAGCAAAATGCAGATCCCAGAAGCAAAGGCAATCAGTGGTGAAGAACAGAGCTATTTTACCTGCTGGGCTGGGGGGTTTATTTCATCGGGGGTGGAAGGGGGGAACTGACACAGCAAACAAAGTCAAAAGACACTGCTGTTACAATGTCCTTTCCATTACTACTGCAATTAATTCTTTTTTTCAGGCATATTCCATTTCCTGTATTTCTATGGCGAAAGAATTACTGTCTCAAATGTGCCCCATCAAGTTTCTCCAGTAAAACTACAAAATTAATTTAGACTTCTAGGTGCTGCAGATATCTCACTGGACTCCCCCCACCCCCCAACGCACTTGTCCCCGGTGCTGCGTTCTTATCATGTAATCAAAGCAAAACTACAGCCATGCCTTCTGCCTTAATAAATTACAGGAATACTATGGTCCTAAACTTTACATAGCTGGTTTTCCTGAATCTATGCCATGGATTGCTGAACAACAGAAAAGATCTTTCTCCAGAAAGCAGCCCATCACTATAACACAGGTCGTCCCCCCTCTGCACACAGAGCTCTATTTCTGCTTTTTCCCTGCTCTGCGAACAATCACTCCTTTAACTTTCAAACAGAGTGTGACTTATTAAAGCAGACCATTTGGCAGCAAAGCTCTCCTGGCATTCGAAAATATGATTAGACCAGTAAATTTAGTTGTTTTTTCATAAACTTGATTCTGCATGCATTTACCCTCTTTAAAAGAAAATACAAGCCCAGAAACATTTCCAGTACAGCTTGCTCAGCCAAACGCCAAGCACCTTCTTTTCTCTTTCTACAAGTCCACTGCAGCTGCAAGTATGCAAGATTAAAACTATTAAAAAACCTGCACGAATTAAACCCCTTACCTTTTAAGGCTTTTTCACCCTTCAGCGTTCGCCCATTGTGAAAAACTGAATCTTTAGCAGTTGCAGCTATGCACACACATACAGACACACAGAGAACAGGGCTTTCTTCAGCTCACTGGTATTTCAAGTCTTTCATGTGATATCTTTGGCTGTACTTGCTTAATTCATTCCTGCTGTTACTCAAAGGAAGTCAAGCCTAGCGAGGGCTGGCTCTACAGCAATCGCTGTAGATATTCCTGACTAACAGGACACAAGGGCTAATCTCACCTTATAGGCATCAAGAATGTAAATATATTTCACAGCCAACAAATTCCTAAACCTTAAGAGATAGAATGCACAAAATGCCCTAAGACACAGTTTAGCAAGGGAGTTACGAACATTAAAGTTTTTGCTAGAGAACAAGTACTCTGTTCCCCAGCTATGCTTCTGGAGCTCTAAGGATGGCTATTTATCATGGACTGTGCATATTCCCTTGCAGTAGTTACCATGAGAACACAGCAAACAGGATTTGAATGTAAATTGCCATCTTGAGATGTGGGGGGATTTTTTTTTTGTTGTCGTTAAAAAAGAAAACTTCCAAAGTTTGATGAAGTACACACTTTTCCCGTGCATACATTTGCATGACAATGCTTGCAATTCAAATACTTGGTAGAGTGCAAAAGAAAGAAGAAAAGCCAAGTTCTTTGCTCAGTATTTATAAAAAGCAAATACTTCAGACTTGGGATCAGTAGTTGCAGTTCCACAAATGCTCATCCATGTCACACAATCACATATGAAGGAATTAATAAAACACAAAAAATCCATCAGGTGGCACAAAATGCAGAATCATTGCAGTGCCTGAGGTCAGCCGGAGGCGGTAAGACCCTCTGCTGCTGACAGATCGATTGCTGCGGCAGTCAAAATTCTTCTCCCTTCTAAATATTACACTGAACTACACAGCAAGTGTTACACTTCAAAAATACCCCACCCCTAGGCTTCTTATTTTCTCCCAGAATTGTTCTGGTACTTTGCTGTTCAGGCTACCTCCTCCCTCCCCCCTGAAGCAGCGTTTGCTCCCCATGCATCCCCCCACCCTGCTCACAAGAGCACACCGCCACGGTTACTATCTGAGATCCAAAACCGACTCCCACCACTTGCGGACAGACTCCTACCAAATGGTCTTTCCAGGAAACCTGGCAGCTGCGCATGTACGTGCTTCAAAACATGCAAAAATCTGTTTGCCTGCACTGCCTGGAGTTTGATGCAATCTTTACAGCACAGCGTCTGCTCCCTCCATGGCAGCACCCCATCTCAGCTCTCTATCCCCAGCCTTCAACACCTCAATTTTAAAATCCTTACACCACGGTCACTGAAAGACAAACTCTTATACACTTAGCAAAGGGATGCCTAGTCAGCCCTGCTTAGTAAACAACAAACCTTGATGAAGAGGGAGGACATGCCTGTCTGGGTGATTGCCTGGAGAGTGGAATGATCTATTTCAGCCCGGCAAGCAGCAATGCTCTGAGATGGGGACAAAGGGACAACCCAGAGGCTCCCGGGCAGCACAACCGACACGCTGCACCACAGAAGTGATGGGAGCGATCTTTTGGAGGCGACACAGAAGACAGGCACTGCCTGTGCAGCATGAAAGTCCTTGCAGGAATCGTCTTGTTCCTTCAGCCAGGGATTCAGATCCACACGTAACATTACTGCTGGCACTTTGCGAGCAGGAGCGATTGCTTTCCCCACACCCACTCTCCTTATCACTTTTACCTGTAAAGTCTTCTAGCGCCTGACCTAATTACTCAAGTGATGTGCCAGAAAATGATGCAGCTGGGACATACTCCACAAGTCTTGATTTGAAGCTATGTAATTCTGCAAAACCCAAGGCGACAAGATCCAGGTAGCTGAATTAAGCAGCGTCGGCTGGGCACGATGCCACACCTTACGACTGCACCTTCCTGATTATGAACAATAAAGCCTTATGAGCTAGTTAAAGGGCTAAGGATAAATAGCTTGTATTTGGCCCTGTGCACTTGTTGGCCTGCGAGATCAGGCCAACATGCGATGCTTTTGGATAATGGTTGCTCTCCTCCCAAAGGATGAGCCTGACCCAGGCTGCCCCAGCAAGCCCCATCTGTGCTCAGAGCCTGTGGCTCTGCTTCCTCCAGAAGCAATGACAGCAGTAATTGGCAGTCAGAAAGCCTTCTTAAAACAAGTATTTATTGAGAACAACTGAGATTAAAGAGAGATTTTTAAAACAGGCAGTAAGGATCTCTAATACATGAGCTGCTTACACAGCTGTAAATTAATACTACTAGACCTTAACTTTCTACAGATAGTACTGCACACACCCAGTAGCTGTACCTGGGCCATGTAATCTATTCCTTTTACTTTCAAAGTATGACAGAGTAGCTATTACAGTGATGATCAGGCTTTCTATTCCCTTTTTCTTACCGATAGCCCATCAAGTTTACCCTGTGATCTGCTAGGTCCCAGCACCAGAGAACATTGCAGCTTCAGTACAAAAGGACCACCCCAGGGCTCTGGAACTAAATGAGGAAACCATAAAGATGTCTCCATTTAGGGCCTAACACCTTTTAGTTTTTAACTGCGGCACACAGCATCTTTAAAAACCCACAAAGGCATCTACTCCCCAGTATGGAGACCCAGAGTCTGCTGAGTGACTGAGGTTGGTGTATAAAGCAAAGTATAAAGTAAAAGTTGTGGGTACAACTGCAGCAGGTTGTGCGTAGTAGTTTGAAGCTGGACCGCTTTATTAAGGATAATTTTTTAAAATAAAGACTTTTAAAAGTAAAGTTTTATCCAGATGCTTAGCAATCCTGTGCTGAAGGTATAGCAGAATATCCTTGAAGCTCAGAGTCACCCTCCCTGCACCTTTCAAGGTTTTATGTCAGTGCTGTTCTCAATGCAGCGGTGTGAGACTTGCAGTGTCCTTATCCGTATTTCTGCAAAAAATCTCTCTACAAGGCAAACTCAGTAATTCATACAGTCAAGGCTCAATATGACAATATTGCAATTCCAGCTTGACAACCAGTTCACATACTGCATTCACTGAACTCGTACCTGCTCCACACCCTGCACACAATCATGCTTGCAGATGGGGCCAAGCTGTTCTCTCATTGTTCCTTTGTACCATGTTCCTGAGCTGTACTTCTAACTGGTGTTTAGGATGGTATCATGCTATACTTACCTTTGTAATGCTTCAGAGCTATTTTAAGAGCACAAGTTTAATTCAGACGCCAAGAGAAATAGGTTTGCATCTTATTTCGTATTAGGGGACATCCTGCTTGCTATTCCAGGGTGTCTCATGGCTATTAATAACCTATGCCTCAAAGTACATTGCAGATGCCAATAGCTATACCTTGATCCCTTTAAATGGCTCTGTCCCCAGAAGCGATGTCAGCAATCTTATTGCCTTGACAGTAATTTCCCAGAATGAATATGCAACATGATAGGACTCCTAAGCATCATGATTTATTACAGACCTTTTTCTACCAGCCTTCCTTTGAATTGCAAAGTTATTACTAGTTTCACTTTTTCTGTTGCTCCCTGTAACCCCTACCCTGCAGTAGGTTTACAATACAGGTTTAACTTTGTATCATTTCTTTACCTTACCTAATTAAATTTTAAGGTTAAAAAAAATAATATTAAAAAACAGGCAGAGAAACAGAATTGCCCCTTCAGAGCTCAGAAGCTTCAGAGAAAGCAGCTTTTATCTCGCCAGTGGCAAGACCATCTCTGCAACAAGAGGAGTGAGACAGCCAATAAATGAGCAGGCAGGGAGGAGAGTAGAGACCCTGCAATCCTGTTCAGGTGGCACACACCAACACAGGTTTCCTAAAAATAGAAAAGTTACATTCTTGTCTACATCAGATATTTCATGCCAACTCTAATGAAGCCAGGATTTTGCCCGTCAGGACCAAACTGGACTTAGATCTGTAACCAGAGATGTGCATGAGAGAACAGCCACGTCTGAACCTGTTGAAGTCTCAAGAACAGGGAATTACAGAAGCAAGCTGTAATACTCGAGATTTTAAGAGACCAGCACAGATGAGGCCATGCAGATTCTGCAGGTGGGGGACACTTGCAAAGATTATGCCAATATATTTTCTGAAGGGAATGGAGAAAATATAATTCCCTTCTCCCTTCTAAATGGAGAAGGGAACTTGAGAAGGCACCTGAGCCAACCTGCTGAGGCTGGCTCCTTCTGGCCAACAGGAACTCTTCTGCCTCCGAAAACAGCTTGCATGGGAAGTTCGGATCTTAAATTTACCCTGAACTGTCTCCTGAGCGGCACCAAGGCTTAGCAACTTTATTAATAGCAGCAAGCTGGAAGAAACATTCAGCTGATGGCTGTAGCAATGGTTGTAGCTTGTTTTAAAAAGACAGAATTCTGAGGGTTTTTTGTTTGGTTGGTTGGGGTTGGTTTTTTTTGTGTGTGTTGGTGGTGGGGTTTTTTTTTTTTAATTTAAGGTGCACGAAAAAGGTTAGATGGAGACCAGAAAAGGCAAGGTTGCAGGGAGGAATTATTATTGAATAGAACAGGAGGCAGGAAAAGAAACATGAAACCAAGAAACAGAGAAAGATGTGTCAAAGTTCAAAAGCATGAAATGATACGTAGTTCTGCACGCTGCATTGAAGATAAGAGGAGTTGAGGAGAAAGACCCTTCATTAGCAGAAAATACTCATTAAGCATACCAAGTGGAAAAGTTTCCACGTTATGGCTAGTTCAGAACAGACTGGAAGCTGTGAAAACAGATACACTGATTGTTCAGGGGTCTCCCAAAGATTAATGGGTCCTCTGTTCTTCTGTCTGAGGCCTGCTCACTGAAACGTCTTATGACAAAAGGTCGTGTACTCTGTGTGCTCCCTTTAGGAAATTGCTCTAATGAGTGTAGAACCTGCTTTGATATGTAAATCTTCAGCGGTGTACTGCATATGCTGAGTTGTTTTTGCTTGCCACTGTAATGTATTTAAAAATTAAACTTTTGATCAATTAAAAAATCAAATAATTACTGTAAATTCTCAATCTCTTATCCAACATGAATACACTTTAATGTCTAGAAGAGCAGAGGAAGTACTGTCTGCTGCATGTTCTGCTTTTCAAAGGCTTGAATTTGTCTTCCATCTGCTCAACCTCATTCACCTACAGAATTCAAACATACTGCCAGAGTAAAACTGCTCTCGAGCACCACCGGCTCCTCCCCTCCAGAGTTACAGAGGATGCTCGCTGAAGGTGTGCCACCTGTTCGTACCCAACCCAGAGAGCAGCGATTAGCCTTTGCTCCTGATAACACAACTTCTGCTCTCTCCTTGCTGAGTCCCTCTGGTCCAGCTCTCCTTTAATGCTGCATATTTCAAAAAAGCAATTTAAACACCCCTTTCTTTTACATCATTTGTTATTTGGCAAGTGCTGTTGAAGTATTTTTTAAAGAGTGACATTTTATCATTCCATATGACCATCACTGCAGAGTAAAAACTATGGACGGAAAACAGAGGAAAATGCCCGGTGAAGATTTTTACTTTCTTTAAATTCCAGTTTCTCTGTTTCAGCGGCTCATCTGACTGTTTCAAACAGTTATGTTTCTAATCAACCCTGCACAGTGAGTCACATATGCAGTAATCCTTGGTAGTCCATGCAGAGTTAACGTGTCTCTGAGCCGTGCTGGTTCAGAGCTATTCAAACTGACCCACCTTATTTTCTTTTGTCTAACTGAAAAGAAGCAACAAGTTGTATGACAGGATAAACTATGAAATGTTTAACGTGATGTGCATCCACAGAATCCAGCAGAGCTACAGAGGAGCCAAATGCCATTCACATGCCTGTTTTTGTACCTGCACCGTTGCAGAAGGAGCAACACCAACAACATCACAAGACTGGCACTAAAAATCACTGTGTCTGTGAGACATGCAGGAACAGAGAGCAGTGCACAGCAGACAAAACTTAAAACAGTAAACCCCAAAAATGCATTCTGAGAACACTTCCCTGAGTGAAGAATGCCATCAACAAGTACTATATATGGCTTTCCTTCTCATTTTCCATCAAGTCTTCTACTGAATCAGCTACCACAGGTAAACTGTGTGACCCTTTTCTCTACTCTTTTTCTTCAAATAGGATTTCTTATTTGGTAAAGCCATTGAATCAAGTTAAATTTGCAGTCAAATTAAAGCAAATGAAAAACAAGGACAAACATTTTTGTGTAAGATTTCAGTGACATTTTATACATACTTTGAAAGGGATTGTCTACAGGAATTTCCCAATCTGTTCCTGCATACACTCCTGCAATTAGATGTGGTTTCCTGAGACTGAGGCTCTCTCAAGCTCCTTCTGCTTGCACAGCTGCTAATTCTGTGAGAACTTTATTTTAATGATAGTAAAATATATGTGCAGATACAGTAGCATATGCCAAATTTGTCAGGGATGGAGCATTCTAGTGGGAAAAGACCGGCAGTGCAACAAGGAACATGGGAGTGGGAACTCAGTGGTTTTCTTGCTATGGAAATGCAACAAGCGCCTGGTTCTTGCATCAACCATGGAAAATCCTTGTGACTTTGGTACTGTGGAGATGAGCCTTACTCGGATGCAAAAGGACAAATAAAGAAAATGTGTGAGATATTGAAATTCTTCTTATACTCCAGTGGTAGCAGGCGGGCGTTGTAAGCGTCATGGGGCTTCCATGTGGAAACAGAAGCAGGGAAGAAAACAAGCTTCCCAAAACTGCCCTCACTCAGTGATCAGGGGCTTTGCTGCACACGTACGCTCATTGACCCCAGCTGCCAGCCAAGGCGCTGCCATCCACATGGGGTTTGGCTACCTGGTGGCTGCACACCTCAGAGCACCAAACACTTCAGGATACAGAAAGCAGGTCGTATTTACTTCCTGGCTGTTCCCTCTTGCCAAGGTTCCCGCAATCCGCGTGCTGACACACCATGAGCAACAGTGCAAAAGCAGAGTTAAAAACAGTTAGCAACTGAAAACATGTGAAGTCGAGGATATACCACCCAGGTAATACAAAAACTTGCAATGCAATCTGCCTCGTTTGATGTTTTAGTGTCCTGATTAACCAGAAATCCCAGAGAAATGTAACATGTAAAACTGGATTTATAGCAGAGTCACCTATTTCTCAGTTGCAATGTGAAAACTATAAACCAGATTTGTTAGCACCCCTGCCTCTTGCATTTTTGACCCAAGCAGACCATACTGAACAACGGTCTATAAAGCCAGAAACAGATGTGCAAAATCCCAGAACATCAGGACCAGGCTAACAATATTAACTTCAGCAATTACTATAACATTACCTCTTCATTTCTACAGAGCCCTCCATCATATCTAAATAAGTCTTGATATTGCCTTTTATTATCTGTGACTCAAAAGACAAATGGATACAGTAAGCCTTAGTTTCCAAGTCTGTTTTAAAAACGTAAGTCTGTAACACAACAAAACAGCCAGCATGAAGACACCTAGTATTGTACATAAATTGAAGGACTAAGAGTCTGATGACAGAGAGTTGGTCATTCCCACCAGTTTTGCTATATGCACCACCATTCACTTCCTATCGTGATTTAAAACAAACTTTGTAGTTTTGACATTTTCTTCCTAAAAAGGCTCTCACAGAGTTGTCAAACGTGCAGCGCAGCCTTCTACCTTCCTTTTATGACCATCCTTAGAGCCAGTCATTTATCAGAGTTGTGAGCAAGGACTATTAAAAAGGTGCCCAAAGACACGTCCCACCTGCAAAAAAATCAAATGTCTTTCCCAATGCCTTCACCTTGCAGAGCCTTTTACCAAGTCAGTGAAGAACGCTAGCCTCTGCTTCACACAGTGGTAAATAACCAAGCAGGCAGCGAAAGATTAGGCCTGAGACATATAGAAAAGATGGGCGCGATTTTAAATCTTACCTTCTGCATGTTGGGTTTGATGCACCGAACAAAGAAAGGATTTGAAGAACTCAGCGTTGCCATTAAAGAATGAAGCGATTCCTAAAACACAGGTAAAAAGAAGACAGTGCTTCACAAGCTGACTTTTTGTACAAGCAAAATACCTCAGCAAAAGCTCTTGCAGCTTAGCGCTACAGACAATATCTAACTGCAACACCTAGTGGTTCATACTAGAAATTACCATACTATGTAAACTCTTGCTATACAGTGAACATACAGAATCAATACATGCATATTTGTTTCTTCCACTGGTCCTTCTGATCGAAACTATCATAACTGTTTTATAGCAAACAAGACATAAACAAGATATACAGAATGATATGAAGAAAACTGTTCATAAGGAAACACCAAACTGGAAAGTTGCTGTTTCAGGGATCTTTTGAATGACTGCTTAGGATCTACATTCCCAAATTGCTGCAAGTTACAAGGAAGGATTAGGGGTCTAAGGTAAAACTGAAGTAACCACAAAACTAGATCTCTTTTCATTTCAACTACCCCATACCCACTCATTTTCCATTTTCCCTGCCATCAGCAGCATTTTGTGTACAGGAATTTCCTCTCTCCTGTGCAGTCTCAACCATTCTTACTAAAAGGACACTCCGATAATAAATGTACATCAACAAGAGGGTAGAAGAAATGACAAAAATGTATGAAAAAAGAGTTACTTTAGAATATAGTAACCATTGTTTTATCAATACTAGATTTTAAAACACTCCCCTCCCAAAATTAACAAAAATTCAGTAAAAGATAGGGTGGTAAAGAAAACACATCTTACTGAAAGACAATGCTAACAGCATTAAGCAGACAGTTTCACAGTTATTTCATGTGATAGCTAATTGCATTTAACAACAAAAAGAGAGGTTATAAGGTTCAGTGAAAAAAAACATAGAAGAAAACATAGGGTTTTTCCTAGTTTTAGAACTCTGAATGACCCAATACACATTAGACTATCAGTTGTCTGAACCTCAGCCTGGAGATAAAAATCAAAACAGTCCCTCAGTCCTTTTATGATTATTACTTTAATTACACATACACCCCTTTCCCTCCTGAGCCGTCATTCCATATCTTATTCCAACTTGCCTCATTCTGTATCATTACGTATGATAAACCATTTTAAACTGAAGTCTTGCATTTACTTTGCAGGGATACAAATGACTGTCCAGGAGCAGAGCCCAGGCTCTGAAGAGCCCAGAAAGCTAGCAATGATAACGTTTCACCCCTCAAAGGTGGCACTGGGTACCAGGCAGTGGAGAGAATACAGAGCAGGCTGCCAAAGAGACAGAAGATTCCCTTTTTAAAGAAGCAAGGCTGCATGTCCTACCATATGTTTTGGAGCAAAACTGCCAATGGCAGTCTGTTACAACAAATTCTTGCTTCAATCTGCAAACCAAGGGCTTTCTTGATGATTAAACATGAAGTGATAAAGGCAACAGGCAGAGTTGTGGCTGTGCACAGGAACTGGTACAGAGCAAAGGCAGCAAATGGTGAAGTGACTGGGAACATAAATTATAGTTCTTGGTTTGTTTGCCTTTGCCAGCCTATGGACCAGGAGTCAGGGGCAGCAAACATTAAACAGCCAGAAGATACAAAGACAAGTATTTTTGTGTAAAGACAAATATTTACAGCTTCACAAAGTAAAGGCTTCATCTGTATTAAACCTGTGTGAACATTACAACATCTATGGAAAACCAAGACAATTCTCAGACACAGGCTACTACTTACACAGATTGGAAAAGTTGGTCAGTCTAAACAAAAATTATTTAATCTGTTTTCACATCCATCTGTGGTACAGACAGCCAGATTCTGCACGGTGCTGAACACCTCTAAGCTACTGTCAAGTGACGAGCTAATCTGAAGTTTGCCCTGTTTTAAGCAATAGGCTGGAGCAGATGGCAAACAGCCTCAGCTATTCTGTGTGCACCCCCAGGCCCACATTAGGCAGGCTGTCAAATGAAAAGAAGAGTTAAGCAACCTATCATGAGAATAAAACTGTGAAGGCAAAGTTCTTCTCTTCAGTTGAAATGAGATGGACTAATCCCTAGAAAGCTTTAAAACATGGAAAAAACACCCAACCTAATTCTTTGGGAACAGGATGATGTGAAGGTCAACCTCTTGTAAAGCAGCTCAGCTGGTTAATGATCAGTTACTGAAGCTTTAGATAAGCAGCAACAATATTTTGATTTCATGTTTTATCATGCTTTATGCTAGCCAGGGGCCCTGACAGAGAAGAGAAGGAACTCTACATTGTGTTCTACCTTGCAAAGCGGATGCAAAAACATGGTCAATTTTTATACTGTAACATCTTAAAGGTCTACTTTGCACAGGTACAAAGACTAAGTGGAAACAGTACCTTCTGCTGTCCCAGACAGCTAGCAAATAATACCACCTCATCACAAGAAGTGCGTCTTGTCTGAGACGAGCAATGGCAGCACAAAGCAAGCTGTCCAGGGAATATAACATCAGTGTTTCTTAATAAAAGACACTGTGTGTGCTCCAGCATTTATTCCTTGCTGTTCTGTCCAACGGTTAGCAATAGTCTATTAGGATAAAATCTGCCCTCAAGGGGTTTAAGTCTGCTCCCTTTTTTAAAAAAAGTGAATTAACAGTGCAAATGTATATTAAGTCAAACAAAATGAAAGACAACTAATCCAGACTTGTACTCATGCAATTTAGAGAAGGTTTTGTGCCAATCTTTCTCTTTTAAATAATTTGCAGATAGACTTTATGCTAGATTTCAATTTGGTGCCATTTTTGATGGCAGGGCTATAAAGACTCATAAAAAGTTGTTTAATAAAAATGCTTTCCAAACTTTAAGTTAAAAAGCAAGACAACACCTTAATGAGGTATTTATTCAGTATTTATTTTTCTTAGCATACAGCACTGCTGTAAGGCTTTGTGCCATTTTGTGGTTGATTTTAGATTAGAAAGGAAAACCAAGACTAGAGACATCAACTTCATAGATGAGCTTTAAAATAAGAACAAGTAAGCAAATGGAATAGGAGTTTTGTGTGGATGGTGTGATGTGAAGGTTAGTTTCTGCTTGAAGCTAGCTAGTATGGCCAATCAATTGATTAGTTCGTGCACTTTCATAGAAGAGACAGCGCTGTTTTGATGCTGAAGTTTTGCCTGTTTTAATCTGCAACTGTTCCTCACTGAACACAGAGTTTATCTATCACTGATTAGCTACAGAGCCGAGACGATGCATTAACTAACCTTGAACTGGAGACTGACAGTGGGTTTTCGGTGCTTGCTTCCACATTTAAGAGTGTCTTGATTGTTGCGACTTGAAACATGTTCAAATAGATCATAGATGAAATCAAGACTGAAACGGGAAGGAAAAAGAAAATCTCTAAAGTATATCTTAACAGGCTACAAGGTTTACCACTATAGAATGCAAAGAAAGCACTGTCCCTTAGCAAGCAGCTCCTCTGTCAAAAAAATGGTTATTGATTTTCTCCATAATCTTTAATAAGCAATAGATTTTGCCTTTGCGGAATTTATGCAGGGGAGCAAAAAAAACCCAGACCGAAACAAAGCAAAACAAAACAACAAGGTTCTTTCTTCTCCACTCCCAACACATCATTAGGGAAATAAAGTGTGAAGCCCTAGAGTCCTTACTGCATTTTACTCCACTCACTTAACCAGAACTCCAACTGACTGTAATGGGAAATGTTCCTGAATAAAGACTAACAAACAAGACTTCCAGCTTCTTTGGGGCGATAACACAAAATAACCACCCATGTGAGCTTCACTTTCAGATACCAGCTATGTGTGCTGTTTTCTACACTATCAGTCTGGTATCCTCCTCTTACCACTTCTACAGAAATGCAGACCTTTTAACTTAAATGGAGTCGCTCCAGACAGACATTGGTGCAAGAGCAAAACCAGGCCCAGCAGCTTTAACTCATTTATTACTTCTACCTCCATACTACAATTGATAGATGTTACGTCAGATACATCATGAAACCAGAACAAACAACATAGAGTGGGAAATGCTTATTAACAGTTTCCCTGCACAGAGGGCTTAAGGGATTCTCAAACAAGCAAGTCCCACAGCAAGGCAGGATGACTGGATGGGACGGATGAGGGCAGCAGCCAAGCCAGCGACACCCGGGCTCAGCTCCCTCCTCTTCTCCCTCCTCTGTGTTTGGGGCTCAGCTCCCTCCTCTGTGTTTCCTGAAGTCTCAACCATACACCTACAAAAAGGGACGTGGTGCCACTCCAGCTCACAGGGTACCACTGTAAGGATCCTGAGACCTTAACACAGCAGAATGACAGGAGGCATGTGGGTACCAAAGACATCCAAGCTCAGACTTTCAGTAACGTAAATCTTTATAGAAATTCTCCCTTTTAAGCAATTACTATATGGCAATTTGCACTGTGGTGTAGTGTCCCTGACACTAAGCTTTCACCCAAATTAGGGAATGCCAGAAATACAAGCAAATCAGGCTCTAGATGAAGCAAAAAACCCATGCATGCATGCTGCCTATGAGGCACCTGTGAAACAGCTAAAAAACATCACCAGCTTTCAGCATCCTTACTCACCACTGAGTAGTAAGTGAGCTCTCTGGCAACCCCCTGGACTGAACAGGGACAAGGTACTGTACAATGTGGGAAAAGCCGTGAGCGAGAACCAATTACAGTCAGATCTGCTTATGGGCACCTCTGATATTTCTTCTATGCTCCTTTCAACTCTGGCAAGGTCTGATGCTATGCAACATCTAACATATTCAAACCCCAGCAGAATTAGGTGATACGACACCCCTTAACATCATGTCCTAAACAAAAACTGCAAAAACCTACCTGCTTTCACGTAACAAGTTCAGGAGATCGTCTCTGAAAGTATCTCTGTTCTTCTCCAAGATCCCCCTGACATCATACTGGACCTACCAGGAAACAGAGCCAATTCAAACAACAAGCCAAGTAGTCAGGCACCTCTCACAACATCAGTGCTGTAAAAAGCACTGAGGGAACAGAGTGCTTTAGTTAATTTTGAGCAGCCTCAGGGTAAAATTAAACTAATGAAAACTCTGGAATAATTTCAACAAATAAAGAAAAGAAAATTACCTCCCCAGCGTAGTGCTTCACTCCAAAGTTGTGAACAGCAACTCTTGGTTTTACATAAAAAGGATTGTTCTAATTGGAGGGGAAAGAAAAGAGAACATTATTGGGGGACGGGGAGGTGTCAGGGAGTGGAATGATACAATGGATCACATTATCCTCTCAACCCAGATCTAAACAAACCATTGTCTTCTAGTGAACTCCACAGAAGATTAGTGCTCCGAAAGCAAACAACCAACTTAGAATGATAATAGGATTTGTTAGTCGGGGCTGCTTCAAATGCAGTAATAACAGATTTATAGTATCTAAAAAAGCATTATACTAAACCTGAACCCATCTGGCAGAACCATCTATTAAAGGCACTTTGAAAAAGAAGGCTGTGTCTTAAACTGGCAGTTATGAAGATTGGTGGACATATGCTTGTATCCCAGAAATTCTCAAAATTAATTCTAGGATCAGAAATAAAGGTAACACTAACCTGGAGAGAGGAAACAGCAATCTTTTGGTAAATGACATCAAGGTGAATACTTCATTAAATCAAGAGAAACTGAAGATCTAAGTAATCTGAGTTACTGCAGGTTGTCAGAGCTCTAAGAGCAGAATTTGGTTTATTCACCAATACGGAAATCTTTAACTGGACAGTAATGATATGTTCTTCCAGGTAACCGGCTCAGTCTTGACAGCAAATGATATGGATTGCCATGGAAGTAGGATCACATCCAAAACAGCCTCTACAACTATGCACCCATATATTTGAACAATAAATTTCTACAGAAGCAAAGAGACACTCCATAATTTGCACAGAATACATGAGCAAAACATCACATACAGCATGCTGGGTATTCAACTTCTCCAGCAAGGTAGAGTCAGTAGCTTGAGGAAAATGGCTCTCTTCATTGATGAGTGCCAGCAGGCCCAGTTTCTAGAACAGCAAGAACAGGCAGAAGATGAATTAGTGCACAGATGGACACAGACCTTGTCCCCAGTTTGGAAAAAACAAAGTTCTTGAAGTTATTGTGTGCAGAGAGGCGCAAAACCACCTGTACATGACTAAAATCCCACTCTCACAGGTGACTGCAATCCTATTTTTCTGGCAACACTCCTTTTGAAACATACAGCATATGATACATGGGCAAAATAAAGAAAAAGAAGCTACTGGAAGAAGCGACAGTTCTCCCGATGAAGGTAGTTTTTAGGTGCGTGCAATGAGATTGCCCCAGAATATATCCCCAGCCTCCAAGATCTCCAATGTCCCTTAAGTCTGAGGAGTTTGTCTAAACAGCCTTTCAAAAATTTTTCTTCCATAAAATTGTCTACTTACTTGCTGAACCAATGCAAACTTTTAGCACCCAGAGTGCCCAGGGGCACAGCAAAAGACACACAGTTCAACAACGCACTGCGTGAAACACAACTTCCCTTTGCTTTGCATATGCCTCTCTGTAATTTCCTTTGATGTTCCCTACTTCTCATACTAGAAGAGGTCGTAAACAAAGCAAGCTACCCTGCAGTTAATGAATGTGTCCAGCAAGCTTCAGGTTGATACAGCCTCTCAGAAGAACACAGTTCTCCAGCTGCACATTTTAATAAGCCACTTCCCATCGGCTCAGAGCAGCTCCTGACAAACCACACTGTCCTGACTGCAGTCACGTCCTGGCAGCTGGATCTCCTGCCCACTGCCATGAATTTCTGTGGTCGTCTAAACTCACGCAGCCACACACCCCGCTACGGAGATAAACTCATGCAGTCCGCTTGTACTGCTGGCAGAAGCAAACATGGATGAAACCATATATAACTTCAGCTTTGTCATCCAGCCAGAGTTATCATTTCTAGGTGGAGAAATTAGACCTTATCTGCCCATCACTGCTATGCTCCTACCAAAAACTCTGCAGAAACTTCATGCTCTTTTGCATCTTTCCCTAGTACAAATCAGAGCACAAACAAAATTATAGATGAAGCAAAAACTGGCAGGCAACAAATGAAGACTACTCACATCCCAGGAAAAGCCATCACAGGAGCAAGACACTGTCATTCTTTCTGCCCTCTCTTTCTATTCTTTTTAATAATCTCCAAATATTGCCTTTGTATATAACTGTACACTGTTAAAAGTTACTATAATGAAAGATGCGTATATTGAGCTTACAATATAATGTGGAATATGTCCATGCATGAAAATGATTTGATTAAAAGATCACAATTCAAACATGCAAGAGCCACCATTCTCTTCGCTTGTTCTTTGTGTTGGCTAGTGTTTTAAAAACATATTACCTCAGAACAAAAACTAGAAATAGGTACTGGTATCAAATTCTTTATTACCTTTTCAATAAGATCCAGGCACTCTCCATTGTCTGTCCAGTCAATATCCTCCCAAACTAGTCCTTCCCTAAGGAAAATAAAGAGGGCCTTTTTATTGACAACTACGAAGAAAATATTTTAAATACAGAAATAGGATAAGCTGATGTATTAGTCTTGCAAAATACAGCAAAATCAGCTTGCTTTTAAAAAAATGCACAGCCCCAGACTAGGAGATTTTCAAAGGAATCACAGCTAGCTGGGAACCCAGATTTCAAGTGAACACTGATATTTTCAAAATTCTTCCAAATTTCATCTGTATCTCTTACCTGCTGTATTCCAGTTGCTCCAAGGAAAAGATGTGCTTGTTGAAATACTCCTGAAGCTTTTCATTTGCATAGTTAATATTGAACTGCTCAAAACGGTTTACCTGAAGAGACGAGAAATTTTCAAAAACGCATACACTCTGAGTATTTTCCTTTGCAAACAAGGAACTGGTTTAAGTCCTAACATGTTTAACAACCAAGTTCCAGTGAAGACGACAAAGATATGTAGCACGATGAAGCATAAATATCAGACAATCCATCTGAACAAACTTTTGAAACCTACCTCAAAGTTTTCAAATCCAAATATGTCCAAAATTCCAATGGACTTGAAATCTTCCTTGCTTCTGATTCTACTGTTGATTTTCTTAATGACCCAAGCAAAACACTGAGAATAAAGTGCCATAGCCATAGAATCTCTGCTGTCTATTGCCTGCATTAAAGAAGGAACACACAACGCATTAATCACTCCTGTAACTGAGAACTTACCAGACTTTGCTGGTCAGCATCCCTTGCACAGCATAAAGCAAGGTATAATGCAAGCAGGTTTGTATTCCTATGTACCTTGACAGCAATTATATTAACAGTTACAGAGAGTCCCAATGTAAGCTTTAACAATGTAAGTTATAACAGCTGTACACCTATGTGGCTTTAATATTACATTTCAAAACTAAAGCATTCAAAAACTAGGAAATTATAAACTAAAGGTACGGAGGAAGAAAAGCGAAGGGTAGGAAATAACACCCTAATTTACCCCTTTCTAGAGGTAAGCATAATGTTATGTACACCTTTTTCTAATCCCCTTCTTGTAAATAATAAAATTATTTTTGCTGAACATTTTCAAGAATGCCCACCTGACACAAATGTCCATAATGAAAAATATCAGCCTACATGATTAGAATTTCGAAAAAAATTTTAAGCAATCAGGCTTAAAAAGAATAACAAGAGCCAAGCTACAAGCCCTGGCCAGAATGATAGGATGGGATATACAGAAATTTCTAAAAGTCCAATTATACCCTTCCCAAAAAACTATGTAGTATTTTTGATAGCAACTCTGATGCATGATCTAAACTTCTGTTCCTGAGCGACCAATGGTTTCACTGGACTCCAAGTCCGAGCTATATATTTAAAAGACCCTAAAAACATGTCAAAACTCAGATGCCTTTACCTGTTGTATACTAAGAGGTGTTAGGATTTCTTCTCCCCTGAGTATCATTGACCTCTGTGTCAATGCTTCAGTTAGCTGTGTGGAGTCCAACCCCAGTAGTTCAGCAGATCTACCCAGAGCTGGCAAAAGAAAGAGACAAATACAAACATGTTCTTAAACGTATAAGGCTATGAAACTAATTATTATTATTATTATTGCCACCATTTAAGATGCTTCTAAAATGATGGAGATTGGAGATAAAAACACAACTAGAAACTCGAGGATATGTTTTTGCTGCTCGTGAAAAGGCACAGTATCATAAATATGCACAGCTGAAGGAACTTAGCAGTAGAAATCCACCACAAGTAAGTCACGAATATTTATTTTCCTCTTAATGTTACATGTCAAGGGTTCAAACAATCTACTGCTTACACTAACATATTTTTCCAGACACAAACAGTAATTCACTCTTTGTCCACGTGAATGCATTTCAGCTTCCCTTGGAATGGTGAGGCTAAAGAAAACCAATGAAATTTTTTTCTTACATACATAATTTAATTTGCAATTTTGCTGTAATGTGGTATGTAAAGCAGTACGTAATGCTACTCTTTATTGCCATATTTGAACAAACATTTAAAATGCTTGCCAGCCCAATCTTTAGACATACCAGCACATACCTTCAGATTTGTAATTGAGGTATTGAAAGCTCTAACAAAAGATACCTTCAGTGGAGACCTCAGTCAAGGAATGTACTTGAGCACTTACGTTTTATCAGCTTCAGAATATTTCAAAGAAGGAATTGGATTAAAATGGAATTTCACTACTGTTAATGGAATAAATATGTGCCCAAGGTCTTCCCTAATTAAGACCTAGCATCCAGCAGCAAACTAATTTGCCTTATCTGTCAAAAAAAACCCCAAAATAACATTTTAATCAACATTTACAGATGCTAAAAAGCAGTAAGACCCTTTCGCTGTTTGTTCTTGCTATGGTCGGATATACTAGCAATGAATGTAACATTCACAACCTCAAGAAACATTTATGTACTACAAGGAAGCACAGCCTTCTCACCTGTTTTAAAGGACACCTGTGCCCCACCAGCAGTGATGAACTCAATGTTTCCTAGATGCAAAATGCCGGACAACAGCCTCAAAACTTCTCGCACCTCCTCCTTGCTGAACTGCATCACTTCCATTGCAGTCTGGAATGACATGTGAGCTTCTTCACTAACATGCACATTGACTCGAATGGGGACAAGGACAAACTCACCAACTGTGTTGTCAGGCCTTAGAAAGGCAAGTCAGGACTGACAGAGGGCTGGCAGGAGTTAATTCCTTTGGTTTCATCAAATCGAATACACCATAATACACCATGGGGACAACTTGGAACATCCAAGTATCACTCTAGTTTTAAGAAATCCCTTTTTGAGGCTGTAAGGATCCCGTAATTTTCTTTCAAATTCTTCTGTATAAACATTGAAATGCCCTACTGTGCATCAGACACAATTTCACTAATTTGAACGAGTAACTGATAACCTCTTCTGCGTTTTTACCACATTTTGCCAATGGGGGAAAAACATGGGAGATTTTTCCATGGGGGAAGAAACACTGCAACATGTAAGATTTGCTCATTTGTTGCCTCAGCCATGGAGAATTCGGAGGAGGCCTTCTGCAGCATATTCTGAGCAAACTGTGAAGCCCAAACACACATCTTACCAGTGTGGTCTGACATCTTACAGCAAAACTAAACAAGAAAAAGAGATCTGCATAAAACGTCTTGAATTTATGCATAACCACTATGGCAATGATCAAGGCTCAATTATGTAACAAGGAGAACGGCAAATCTCTACCTAAAGAAACATTAAAACAAGAAGAGGAACATACACCTTTCTCTGACATACACACCCTGACATAGGGTAAGTAATTGTATGCCTCTGTAAATCACCAGCGTTTCCCAAATATGGGTTTAATAGGAGCCTGTCTGAGACCAGATCACAGTTTTACACCCATACAGTTAGACTCATAATGTTATGGTCACTAGGTGTCTGACAGATGACACATTTTATCTTCCACAAATAATCAGTTACAAATGGAAAAGCCTCAGACTCATCCCACAATTAGAAGTAGAGAAGAGATAAAGGTTGAAGGTGCATTTTGTATAGAAGACCTTTCCCAACAGAGCTCTAAGAAAGGTGGCAGCACTATGAGTTCATCTCCATGCTCACGGTGCAGTTCCTCCCTGTCTCCCACAAAAGTTTCGCTTAAGTAACATTTCCGGCACTTAAACCGCAATAAAAATAGGCAAAGGGGATGACTATAATAGGAAAAGACAGGCGAAGGCAAACTGCGGGGTTTCTGCCCACCTCCCGCTCTGGGAACGCAGCCTGGCAGCCTCAGCCCCTGCTCCACGCCTGCCCACGCTGCAGGCAGTACGCAAGCATCACCTGCCCAGCTGATTTCATGCTCTGCCTACCCTGGGGTGATTAGCACAAATTAAATGTCACGCTCATCAGCTTAAGCCATGTGACTATAATGTAGATAAGTCACCAACTTGTCCAACACCCCTCTGCCCTCACCATACTAGAAGAGGATGTTTTACACTAAAAATAACTGCTGTATCCACTACACATTAATTTGGCAAAGAGATTAACATAGCTAAGCAAAAATAATTTGGTGAAGGGCATAAACCCCATTATGTTTACTGATTTTTAAAATCTAACACATATCATAGTAAGCATATGTCCTGGTTTCGGCTGGGATAGAGTTGATTTTCTTCCTTGTAGCTGGTATAGTGCTGTGCTTTGGATTTTAGTATGAGAATAATATTGATAACATGCTGATGTTTTGGCTGTCGCTAAGCGGTGTTTACACTGGTCAAGGACTTTTTTCAGCTCCCCATGCTCTGCCAGGTGCCCAAGAAATGGGAGGGGGCACAGCCAGGATAGTTGATCCAAACTGACCAAAGGGCTATTCCATACCATATGATGTCATGCCCAGTATATAAACTGGGGGAGCTGGCCAGGGGGTAGCGATTGCTGCTCGGGGACTGGCTGGGTGTCGGTCGGCGGGTGGTGAGCGGTTGTATCTTTTTTTAATTTTTTTTTTTTTCTTTTTTCCCTCCCTTGGGTTTTGTTCCTCTCTCTCTCTTGTTGTTTTCCTTCTCATTACAATTCATTATTATTATTACTATTATTTTGTTCCAATTATTAAACTGTTCTTATCTCAACCCACGAGTTTTCTTACTTTTGCTCTTCCGATTCTCTCCCCCATCCCACCGGGGGGGAAGTGAGCGAGCAGCTGCGTGGTGCTTAGCTGCCGGCTGGGGCTAAACCACGACAGCATAGTAAGCAATTAGCAATTATCCTAACAGTCAGTATAGACATAGACTAACTGCTGTAGCTAATTGGTGTGGTATAAGACATAAAGCCATTCAGAGAAAGACTCCATGAAGACCTGGGGTTTTAATCTGTGTTTACATTTTCTTCAACATTATTGTGTAAGTTACTCCATACAACTGGATCTCCCAGCTGCAACTTAAAGAGTCACAGAAGCCCAGGTGCTTCGCTCCCCATGTGCTGCACTGTGGACTCAAGCCAGTAGATGCTACATGATCTGGGCAAAGCTTTAGGATGGAAAAACAGTGGAAGCAGACATACCTGTAATATAAAACAATGTAGGGAAGGGCAAAGGCATGTAAATGCCTTCCTGTCTTCCTAACTGATAGTCTTTTAATTTCAAAACTTAATAATTTCACTAAATTATAGCACACTTTGAAATGATAGAGTACAAATCAAGCATTGGTAAGGAAGGTAAAGACATGCTCAAAATGACAGTGAAGTGTTATGAGAAAATGTAAGTCCCTGTAAGCTTAGTTCTTCTGAGAGCACTGCACATAGAGCCAGAACGGCAGAGAGTGCAGGTAAGCAAAGAAGGCTTTGTCCCCTGCTCTGTCAATGGGCTCCAGGCACCTGTACCTGCAGAATTTTTAAAGTATAAAGAACTAGAGAAACAACTCACAATGACTTCCTTGAAAGAATCTTTGTCACTGATTGTCTTATCCGCTATACATCCAGACTGATTCAGGTAGTGGTAGTTCTCCGGTACAGATAAGTAAAAAGCATCTAATGAGGCGAGAAAAGAGGACAAGTGAAAAACAAAATCCCCAAACAAAAGCACTCCATAAATTACTACGTCAGAGTTAAATAGTTCACAATTAATTTGCTTTGAAATTATGATGATGCACAAAACAAAAGTTTTATACTAAAACCAGATATGGGGTTTTATTTTGCTGGGTTTTTTTTTTATTTATTTAGCTGCACAATGGAGTTAACTCTACTTTTTAGCATGCAAAGACAGCAGGCCCAAAGGGAGATGCTGAGACAGCTTTAGGCAATTTTGCACATATACAAATGCCATTTCTTTTGTTCAGTGGATTTATTCTTTATGAGAGAGGATTAGAGGAACCAGAATTATTTCTCTTTGTTGCTGTGGAGTTATTTAGTACCAGCAAAAATATTCAGCTTGAACAGAATGAAGCATGTTTGTCCCCAAGTAATTTTCCCAGGGCCACAGCAGAAGGTGGGAGAAAAATTACCGGCAGCTTGGTGACATTCTTCAACTAAGCAGGTTGCTTTATCAAGCTGAGCTCAAATTCACATTCACTGAGTCCCGGCTGAATAAATAACCTATTTCTCTGCTTGGGTTAGCGGGTTTCTGCAGTTAAATTCGCCACTGCTGTCACCATGGCTGACCACTAGCAGAGAGACACTACAGTTGTGTGACTTGTGCTTTGCCACTCACCTTTCTCTCTCTCTTCTATCCCTGCCAGCAGAGCATAGAATATATGATAATTTCTTTCCCCGGGGTTTTGTCTTACTACACGATTCTGTCAAAGTAAAAAATAGTTTCTATTTAAGCAATCATTTTTAAGGAGAATTTTTTAATCCACAATTTCAAATAAAATGTTAAATCAAACAAAACTAACTGAGCAAAAGCAAACATCAACTTACTTTTTCCAATAAATCTATAGCCAGGAAGAAAAACTTCAGTCAAGGAATAAAGTAAAAAGCAATTAATGCACAATCTATTTATAATCTTCCTTAATTTTCATTTGAGACAACCGGAAGAGCATCATGGTCTTTTCTTACAACATGCCTACTGCCCTAACAAGATGAATAAAGTGGCAACAATGATAATATTGCAGCAGTTCTAATACCAGTGTGTTCCCACACCTCCTTCTCCTCCATCCCATCAAAACCGCACTTATCATGTTCTCCATTTTAAACGGCATCTGCTTTCCTTTACTTTTCCCTAAAGCTCGGGAACAGCTTCAAGGATGAAATTTGTCCCACTGCAAAAGCAGCTTATGTTCAAAACACCAGGTAGGATCACCTGGGTATATTCCTCATCCCCACACCTCTGGTGCTCTGGTGGAACTGGCTCATAGTCCAATTTTGCCAAATGCAGGACAAATCCAAGGATTTGACCTACCCATGCTCACACTGCAGAAATTCAGCAGCTCTGCTCTTTCAAGTACTTTTCCAGAAACTAAGAAGCTTATCTTTAGGTATAATAAATTAGGGAAATAGCTGACAACTGAAGTTATCCCCAAGAACGCAGGCTGGTTTAGCTCACTGCGTAAGAACACGCACATGAGCCACGCTAGCAGTAGCAATGCAAAATCCTGGTCCTCCCAGAGTATATACAGCCCATCCCACCACAAATGCATGCAGAATTTGGTGCTGCTGCTTCCCTTTCCCACCTACATCAGCTCAACTTAATTGTGTATGTTTCAGGATGGGGTGAAAGGACAGACAAGGGCGAGCCACTTCTCTCGCAGCCCTCCATGGAGGTACATGGGGGCTGCCCACAAACAGGGGTAAAATCAACAAAGGAGGATACAATCTATAATTCTTCCTCCCTGAATGTTTCCTTTCTGACAAATGTTCAGCTGAATAAACTTCCCAAAGCGACTTGAGTTGTTGTTGTAAACAGTCTTTGCATTGCCAAAAGCTTCCATAATTGGGCTGTGAAAATACAGAAGAACAAGAGCGTTAACGTGTGACCAGCATGCCAACAGTTTCACATGTGACTGGTGAAAGGAATAGCACTCTGAAAAGCTCACTTCTGACACCCTCCTCAGCTAAAGCCTACACCCTCAGTATTATCCTCAATTTATTAATAACGCGCATCTCAATTTTCTATCAAAAGATGCAAGTATTCAAGCAACAGGAAGATTAATCGCACTAAACTACTCTGCAGCTTAATCTGTAACTGCTAAAAAGATGCATGCAATTCTCATTGCAGTACTCAAATTATAGAAATAAGAAATCTCAGCACATGCAAATTGCTAGACAGATGTAGGGAAAATAGTCCTTGTTCTAAGGCAATTAAAAAAAATAATTACATCAAGATACAGCAGGTAAAACCGAGATGAAGCATGATAAACAAAAGTAATAGCATCTCAAATTGTCTTTGTTTTTAAATAGTTTAGAATCATGTGTTATTTCATTTGAACACTGAGAGATTTTGTTTTTTGCTTGCGTAGAGTGTGTCCAATTTATCTGATGCATTTATTCATCTGTCTTATCAGGTCTCCTTATCCTCCCTTTCCTCAGCGTGCTTTTAATACTTGCACACTTTATCCTCACCGTGCTGTATCTTGTTCTACCTTATCTTCAGGCTATACAAACCAAACCAATGGTTTCTCCCTCCCATCACCCATTTCCCTCAGTCTGACTATCTGAATTCATCCCCAAACAAAAATGAAAGCCATCACTAAAGCATCGCCCATTTCAAAACTCTGCATCTTTTTGCTTCTTGAAGATATCCCACTGTGCTCACGAGTCTCTAAAAGCAGCCAGGTAACTTTGTTTAATGGAAAATTTCCCCCTTTCCAATATTCATTTTATTGTTCATCAAACACACCCACATCTTTAATTACATTGCAAGCTCTTGTTTCAATGACTAGGCTTACGTCTTCTGGAAAAAAAACCTGTGTATTGAACGGATCTAGTACCTGCTCTCAAGGATAGCTTGCTCCACACAGGAGGTCTTCTCTCTGCAGGACAGCTCCAGCGAATGTTGGCTCATTGCCGACAAGAACTTGAGAATCAGCTTAGTGCTTTCTGTCTTACCAGCGCCACTTTCGCCACTGAAAGAAGAAGAGGAGGAAAGTGTTGGCACAGTTCCAGCTGCCAGGCAAAAAGCCCTCTGTCTGGCCAGCCCTCCAAACTCTAAATTACTGGCGGTCAGGAAGACTGGGGTGATTAGAAATGATACTCAAATGGCAGCAGAATACCCCTTTAAGCTTGCTCAATATGACATTCAACACAAAATGCAAGCTATCTTTAGACTTCATACCATGGTTCAGGCAGCATTTCAAGGCATTGATTGCATAAGGATGTACACAACACCCATGAGGCAACGAAGAGCTCTCTGAATACAAACAACTACCCAACAATTCTCACCATAATGGAAAAACAAAGTTAGAGTAAAGGCTTTGCAATGGTTGGGGAGAAAGTCCAGGATATGAATCAAGCTGGGAAAGTTTGGGATTATGTTGCAGCAATTTAGGTAAGGAGGGAGCCCTGCTGCGAGAGGAAGAGGTTAGAGACACCAATGCATATTATAACACATAAAGGCTACTTGTATAATTAATACTGATATTCTTAGTGAGCTACATATTCTTTAAACAAACTTTTTATATGCCCATCCAAATAAACCAGGTTCACGAGTTCAAAATATACAATTTTCACCTCTCATCACCATCAGAGATGTAAAACCTCTCATCTTCACCCACAGCAGAACAAAGCTATTTGATAATGCTAAATTGACATTTTAAAAACTAACTGTTAGTAAGAAATCTTGCTTATACAAATAGAAGGCAATATACTCTATTTCTCTTCAAAACCAAAGCTCTAAAAAGGGAAGGTATGCATTTGGCTCAGTTCCTCAATATAATTTCCCTTCAACTATGTAGCATTATAATTAAAAACACACCGTGAGCCATTAAGAAACATAACTGGTGGTCAAAGTTTGTCTAGTTTGCTTACTTTTCATCTGAAGTCATAGCATTATATCCTAAGCTGCAGCCTAATTCCCAGTTTTTCTAATTAAGCTGTGCCTAATTCCAGTTTACTCCCAGTGAAAGGAGGTACATTTTGGTCCTATCCTACCCTTTTCATGTAGCAAGTGGGAGTTTTCTCACTGACTTTGATGGAGCACAACTAGGCGTGTGGAGCAAGCTTAGTTTATTTGACAATCTTTTGTCGTGCCATTGCTGAGCAGTGACTCTGGTGATTCTAGGTTACGGCAAAGTATAATGATGCTTTCTAGTAAAAAGCTAAGAAGAAAGGTACAGCCCAAGAAAGCAGCATGGCATTTTCCTGCAAATGAATGCCAACAATTAAAAAAATAATCAGGGAAGAGGTATTCAGAAAACATAACAAGACACAGAGTTTTGTGGCTGAGATTTAAGTGTTTCCCAAGAAGAATCAGAGACTCTTTAAAATGTTTTGTAAAACTTCATACAAGATATGCTACCTGTTGATACGGTCCAGCAAGTATGATTCATCCATCATACTTATACCATCTCAAACAAATCCTGTAGTATTTTTAATTTAGTTTTACCCTTGACGTCTGGCCTTTTTGATGTTGTTCCCTTTCTCTTTGCAGGCCCTCACCCACTCATGCTCCTTTGCCAACAAAGCAAATATTTAATATTCCCCATATTTAATACTGGCTCCTTGTACACTAAAGGATTAGCAAAACATTTCTACTACTAGTTTTGAAAGGGCTTCACAAACCCTTGCATTATCCTTGTCCAGTGCAAAATATCATCAAGCGATACATACCTCTTCCTGCCTAAATTCTCACCCTCTGAGCAGCGTATAGCTCAACAGCAGGGATATGGGTGCCAAGGGGGACATCAGCTCTTTCACTGACCCCATCCTTCATCTGCCCCCACCCTCTGTCCCATGCTCTTGAGCATCTGTAGTTCTATGGAAGCTGAAAGTTACCCCACTGTAATCAAGAGCAATTCTACAAGTGAGATATTCAAAGCTGATGGAAAAATATTTCTTGTGCCTATCTCTGGTACAGTTGGTATTAGGCACAATTAAATGCTCTTGATTTTTTCTTAGAACAGGAGAGGCTCAGAACTGGGTCAGGCCAAAGATCTACCTGCCCAGTGTCCTATCTCCGACAGTCACCAAATGGAGATACCCAGGGAAGACATGTGATACTTCCCTTCTGTCTTCTTCCAGCTTCCAGTTATTTGCTGTTCAGAGGGTTCCTGATCTAAACCTTGTTTCTATGTGTCTTGTAACCCTCAATGGCTTTATCTTCCATGAGTTTCTAGCCAACACGTGTCTTCTTGTTTCAGATCTGCCTCCTATTAGCTTCATTTGATGTCCCCTAGTTCTCGTATTGCAAGGAGAAACCAACAACCCATCCCAGCACTCCCTCTCTCTGCTGTGCTGTGCATGACTTCATGGATAGCCTCCCCAGTTCGAGTTGTCCATCTCCATTAGCCATTCCCACATATGGAGCCATGCTACACTTCTAATCACTCCTTTTTGTTCTCTGAACCACCTCCAGTTCCACAAAGTCCTCCTGGATATCAAGCAAGGGGGAAAAAGGCTCGTGCAAAATACTCCAGGTATGAGCAAAGGATAGATTTACCCAGTGTTCTCTATTCATTTACTCGTAACCGCTCTATTCTGTTTAGTTTTACAATTACTATGGAGCACCGAATGGATGGATTCCTGGAGCCCTCTACCATGATAGTAAGATCTCACCCCTGCATGGGGTTGCTCAGCTCAGGACCCATAATTTTATGTGCATTAAGTTGGCTCTGCATTTTTCCTTTATAAAATACTTTTAAAAAGACAGTTATTATTAATGAGATGAAAAATCAAGAACAAGCATGCTAAACTTTAAAGTTGTTTATTCAACCCTACAGTACACACACTAATGGTAGGTTAAGTGGGATCAATCTTTCAGACTCCTTAGAAAGCATATGCCTACAAAAAGTTGCCAAGGTCAGTAAAAGGGTGAATTTTTTAGTGCACAGCCAACCTTTCCAGCAACCTTTCCACCCCATGAGTTTAAATGCCCAGCTCATTCCACATCACTACATTCAGTATTTTGAATATATTAAGTGTGACAGCAATCCACAAGGCCCCACTTAGGAGAACTTCAGACTTTCTCCATGTCTTGTTCTATGCAGGGCATCTCACTAAGGGCACAGCAGCCTGGACTCCAGACTGCTGCAGTGGAAAAGAGGGTCACCGAGATAGACTCCTCATTCTGAAGGGTGTAATGTGAGTGAGGTGTTATCAACACTACTCTAAATCACTTCTCAGTTCTGTCTGCTGGCTTTAAAACCCCGAAGACTGATACACACAGACAAAATAGGCTTCTTCAGCAAATACAGTTCTTCGACACACGTGAATTTTGGTGCGTCAGTCTCATAGGAACGTCTTCTATTCACAAGTCTGGGTCTCATTCAAAGACTACTTTGGTTCACATTGATCTTCAAGCTGAACAACAACAACAAAAATGTCAGGCCATCAGATGATAACGGAGAGAACAAACTGGTGTCAGACTGTAATCTCTCCCACTCGCAGCACTGACTTGAATGTAAGTCAGGGTGACTGTTGCTGCTCCTTCAACTGCTCTACACTTCTTTTCGAGTGCTTTAAAGTGGATCAGCTGCTATTGTATCTGAGAGAAGAGTATGTGTTTGCTTGTGCATGGACTAGACCACCTTAAACAGAGCAGCAACAAAAAAGCCACCTAAAGGTATCTTCCTATTCTTACAATAAAGGGGTGGAGGTTTGAACTTGGTCCCAACTTGCAACCATCAGGTAATCATGTGCAAACTCAGTCCCTTCCCTACATCAGGACAGGCTGTTCGGCTTTTCCTTGAGTAAGATGGACTCCCTTCATGCTCCTGCCACAAAACCCAGCTGAAAAATCAGATGTTAATTTTTTTTTTTTTTTTAACATGTCTGTTGTAGCATCAAATTTAACTGTGGTGGGCTTTTTTTTTTTCCTGTTTTAAATGAAACTGGACTCTGTGGTAAGGTTCAGATCAACACAAAACTGAGAATTCGTTGATGCAGACATTTTTGTCTACATGAAAACTCTAGTTCAATAGCCAGTTAAGCAATTTTTAGCCTGGGAGAGTGAAAATACCATTTCACAACTGTGTAAATATTCTAATGCACTGGTTGTGCACAGCTTATTCAATGTGCCATTTTGTTGAATTTTAGGCTGCTAAGTCATTTTTATGCAGCACTATCATGAATTAAAATAAGCCTCTGTAACACAGACCAATAAATAAGCATCTTTGGATGACTCCATTTAATATCATCTCTTCTTTATTTCCCTCCTTTTTACCTCTGGTCTGGGTGGTTATACAGGAAAAATGGTCTCGCATTTATATTACATTTTGAGTCACTAATGATGACAGCTTTTAATTCAGGTTCTTGCCTTAACCCTCTCGTCTTACCCCACCCAGACACAATAGCCCAAGCATTTCAAAACAGTAGAAGCTTTTTCACAGGTTTTTGAACCCAATGCCTTAAGAAAGCAGCTCCAAAACAAAGCTGAGCTAATTCTGGATGCCAGCAGGGGGCACTTCAAGTCCAGAGGATCATAAGAAAGCATTCAGTACCTTGGCTCATGGGGCTGTTACAACTTGCTACTGGTTTTAGATCCCAAAATTAGGAGCAGGTGAAGAGTGCATATGAGAACGTGAAGCCTACACGAACAATTCACTCTTTTTAACTGGATGTAACTGTTTATTGTGTTTTCGCAATGGAATAAAATTTTCCTTTTTATCTTCTCTTACATTAAATACAGGACCAGAATATTTCCCTGAATTCAGACATTAGAGAGGTCTACTTGACCTTTTTTTTCCAAATGCCAGTAGTAACCAAGAAAGCCTGACAGTGACTTGTTGTACCATCTAATTCTAAGCCAGTAAAAGATGCAAAAATGACCAGGATGCTGAAGATGACAAGCACACTGTTATACCTCCACTTCTGATGCCCCAAACTAAGTATATGATCACAGGGACTTTTCTAAACCTCATGAGGGCCACTGAAAACCTCCAGTAATTTAAAAAAATCCTGCTCTGACTCCTTCAGAGATACAACAGATAACAGTGTTTTAGGAAAGTAGATTTGACTTTTTATTTTTGTCTTGAATTGTGTTTTCCTCCAATTTCTGTAGAAACAACATACCCTTATAAGGTTGTATTACGGCACTCTTCTGAAACACTGAACTTATACAAATCATTGTTTTAATCCATGACCACAGTAAACAATTTCAAAAGGGACTGCTAATGCAAAACTTCTCCATATTACAGCTTATCTGTACCAAGGCACATGGTTTACAGAGCAGGGACTGCTGGAGACTCCTTTGGAACATCAGATACTTCTGCTTATGTCCTTTTTAGGACACAACCTGCTTCTCTCTTGGCAGCTTGTGGGGAACTGGAAAAAAGGTAAAATACTTGGGCCAGTTCAGAATGGCATTAACAAAAATAACAACGGCCACCCTCTAGGCACCAAAAATTATTTTGGTCCCCAAAATTCAGGTATGTGGTCTATTCACAAGTTATTACCTGACATTACACCATGAAATCATGACTCCAGGGTAGTTATTTTTGCATGACAAAGATCTCTATGCATTTCATTTTTTCTCAGAGTGACACTTGGACTCAGCTTTATATGTACAGCACTACGCATTAAATAAATGAAAAAAAAAAAAAAAAAGGAAAAATACAGTTGAAAAAAGCTGAAAAACACACGCAGCCCCCTCTGTGCCACTGCCAGGCAGGACCTGCCTAGAGGCAAGGGCAGGCAGGGACTATGACCTGAGAGCTTGCAGAAAGTTGGAACCAGACCTAGCTGTGTTGCATCTGATCCACATTTCTAACAACAGCTTGGGTGCTGAACTACATGAGCCAAATCCTCCTCTTATTTGGGAAGCCTTGCAAACTGGCCTATAATCTTAAATGCCAGTAGAAACTGCCTATTGCAAAAGGTGCTGCTCTCACTCTGCCTCATCCCCTCTCTGCCCCACTGGCTGCCCCATGCCATGGTCCCATGGCTGTCACAAGGGCTCCCGTGGAGGTCAGGAGACAGCCAAAATTGTGGCACTTTGTGTCTGAAGAGCTCTCCACATTTAACTTGTGCTGGTAGGCTGCAGGAAACAAGAGCAAACAGGCTTAATCACAAAACACTACAAAGGTGAGAGAGGAGAGGGAGGGGAAACACAAGCTCTCTCACCCCCCTGAACATCACCTCCCGCCTGGAGCCCAATGGCTGGTGCCACGCTGCCATCGCCACCGAGCTGCTCCTCCTGATCCGGTGGGCCAGGCTGCAGTTTTCCCTGCCTGCTGCAAGCCAACGCAGCTGAGCTGGCAGGCGGGGGAAAGGGAAGAGAGCTGGCTGCATTTTCGACTCTTCTGGAGCAAGAAGGAAGGAGGAGCTGAAAGCAGTGAAAAGCTATTGAAATGCCAACTGCTCGCAACGTACATTGGGCAGCAGCGAGATCCTGAATACCAGCGACACAGCAGATGAAACAGGAAGCTGTTAAATCACCATTAAATTAAAGCACGACAAGATTAAGTAAGGAAGATTAATCAGGCAGTTAAGTGGCTGAAATGAGGAGGGTTTTCTCTTTTGCTGTTGTTATTTACCGTGTATCTCAAGACTGGTGGGTTATTTTTTCTCTTCCTCTAGATACAGAGTTCAGGATCTAGTGGTGACAAACTGCTGAGCTGCACAGGGATGTTTAAACTGGTGGGGAAAGCACTTAGGGTAGAATCAGATGTGCGAGTAGCAAAAAACGCACAAAAATACAACAGATTTTTCACTAAATGAAATTCTAAGGTGCGTAAGAAAAATTAACATTTTGTCAGAGGCCCACAGAATGATACAGAGCAAGTTCAGAATTCTCTCCCAGAACTCTGACGGTTTAAAAGCCTGCTTTCTTTTGGAGTTCTCCTCTCCATGTGGCCCAAATCCGTGTTCCTAAATCACCTCGAAAGGCTCACTGGCAGGGATGATGAAAGCAGCAGCAGGGCAGCAGCCATTTACCTGATGAGGATACACTGGTTGTCATGGCGTTTCCAAAGGCAGCGGTAGCACTCGTTCGCCACAGCGAAGATATGAGGTGCAATCTCTCCCATGTGGTGCTTGCTGTATCGCTCCATGGCGGCGCAGTCGTACAGTCCCGGGATGCTCTTGTAAGGGTTCACAGAGGCAACTATCGAACCAATGTAGGTCTGCAAGCACACAGCCCCCCCAGAGTTGTTATTACACACAGGGTGGAACAGATTAACACTCTTCCCAAATGAAAGACAACAAATACACGTTTGCAAAAGCCTGGCAATCCTTTGGATAAAGGTGGCTAGTATTTTTCCCTGCTTTCTTCCTTTCAACAAAAGCAACAGAAGGGCAAAAGTTTCTTCCACTTCCGTCATGTTTTCATGCTTACCCCACCTACAGCACAGAGCTTCTCAGCTGTACGAATCCCAATGCTTACAGCTGCACAGTAATGCCTACAAGCGCTGCTCTGCAGCTGCTCCTCACGCATTCTTAGGGACTCACTGAACTTACTAAAAACCTGACTGTCCCCCAAGTATTGGTCCAAAACTCCGTATTTCCATGCAGAGTATCCAAGTCCTTCTCTGCTACCCATTTTTAAAACAGAAGTATCAGACATTATAGCAGACACTAGTACCATTACATGGAAGCAGGCCCTAAGAAAAGCACATGAACTGGCAGATGCTCCCAAAACATTGGGTTTCTGCAACTTAATTTATTACTAGTTTGATGCACAATGGCAGCTGACAAGGCATTCATTTCTATCTCACTGCAATTAGAGAGCGCGTTAAAACCACCCAGGTAGCAGCTTATGCCCATTCCCATTGCCTTAACTCATTAAGCTGTGGTAATGTGATCGTTTGCAACAGTCTATTGGCAATGCTGTTCATTTTCTCAGTCACCCTCTATCCACTTCAATATATTTTTCAAATAAAATAAAATTAAGTGAGGTAGGAGATAAGATTAAGCATGTTATCTCCAGAATTTCCAGTACATTTCTGGGGCATGTGAAATTAATTGATATATCGTATGGTGTGTGTGGTGTTACCACTGTGATACTAATTTCATTTTGTTAAGCACCCTTTCTGCGGTTACAGGCAGGAAGCTGACACCTGGCTTCAACAGCCCTGCTGCGGACTTGCAAAGAGCCAGGCTGCGAAGCCTCCAGCCCTGCAGCACGGTCTCCATGTACAGACAGATGCTTCACCAGCAGTCAACCCTCTCATCGCCGATAGGAACCAGCTGTGAAGTTGACAGCAGGGCTGAGGCTCTCTTCACCTCCGCAGCACCCTATCCAGAAAGGGCTGGATAAGGTGAACAGCATCTTGCACGCCACAGAAACGCTGCCCCACGTGCTCCTCCTGCAGCCACCCTCTTCTCCGGCAAGCCACCATGGGGCACTCACTGAGACCCAGGGACCATCAGCTCCCCCACGTTTTCCTTCCCTCTCTGTCAGTCTCTGCCACAGCATTTACACTCCACATCTACCTGCCTCCCTTTTCTTCTCCTTAATTAAGTTGTAATTATCTCCGTGTATCAGCTCTCCTTTCTCACTGTTACCCTGCTGTTACATTCCCTGTTATCCACCTGTTCGTCCTCCATCAGGCTCAACACAAGTAGCAGCTTTGAGCTTTTTGCTAAGGCAGACAACAGCAGTGTCCTTGAAATTATGACAATTTTATTAGCTGC
The DNA here is from genome assembly GCF_034638445.1 of Ciconia boyciana. Classification (NCBI taxonomy): domain Eukaryota; kingdom Metazoa; phylum Chordata; class Aves; order Ciconiiformes; family Ciconiidae; genus Ciconia; species Ciconia boyciana. The sequence goes on from NC_132935.1 coordinate 83,215,385, forward strand.
AAGGGGAATATTCCTCCTCACTGTAACTCAAGTACCTTTTACAGAGCCGTAAACTTTCAATCCGTGGGTTTTATAGAAACCCCCATGCTGTGCAATAGCTCAGAAGGTTTCATCTAGAGGAAAGATACCATTTCAACACAAGATTGTATCACAGGGCAATTACAGCACTGGGACAACAGCTTAATTTCCTGGGATCATTGCTTGTTGGGTTCTTAAATAACTAGTGAGGAAGTCTCTGAGAACAAACTTCCTCTGTTTTATATATATTTCAGCACACACTGCATGGGCAAACTTTAAGAGGGTTTTTTTTTTTTTTTAATTACAAGTGCAAGCATGACCAATAAAACAGACTGCTACAGATCTTCCTCTTTACCTTATTAAAGTCTGACTACAGTCTTACTAAAATGTAAGAACAGTAACTTGAGGCACGCCATCACAAGAGATGCCATGGCAAAGAAGCAAATAAAAAAATCCCCACAAAACACGACACCATCTAACTTTGTAACAGTAAGCATGCACTTTATAGCTTCTGCGTGATCAGGTACCTGGCAGAACAACATCACCATGATCCCTGATCTTCCTGTGATAAAGCACTGGCAAAACCGCACCACTACCAGCCACAGTACGACTTTTCTTGCTTCTCCTATTCCAAACTAAATATCGTAAGAGGCAACAGCAGCCCACTCCTGCACAGACTCGCTTAACATGAGGCAGTCTTTCACGTGGCTTAAGCATAACTTTTTAAAAATGATAGGAACGCTTCCAGAATATTAGTCATTACTGTGAATAAGAAAAGCTTTTTATTAAATAAAGTCAGCTGGCTTCATTGCCTCACAATTCATGTAAGGTATCACAGAGAAAAAAGTAGTGTATTATGGCATTAACAGAAACCTGGTAAATAGCAGAAATGATACTAGCGAAAACAATTCCTAAATCACCTCACTGCGTAATGCTGAGGACATGTCATTATTTTAAAAATTCCTTCTCTCTCTTTTTCTTTCAGCAAACCGTGAAGAACCACAACCTCTACTGAAATAGCTCCAATTTTGTGGTTCTAGTCTTCTGGTGCCTCGAGTACATACTACCTCTTTGCAAAACAAGTTAAGTGCATGCACAAATTGCCACCAAATTATAATGATACAAGACAGAACAAACTCAGTCCTTCAAAAAACAAACCTCCTCATCCCAAGGCAAGATCACACAAAAGCTATATTCTTCACAGAATGGATCAGATTTATCACCTACCAAGTGTCACAATTCAACTCAGGAGCAGCCACAACTAGGTATCTGTATGGACTAGGAGTTAGCTGGTCCAAGTGAAAGTTCCACCTTAACCCAAGGTAGTTCAGCAAGGTATTGATGAGCTGAAGCCTCACTGTTATTAAAAACTATTCCCATTATTTAAAAAGTTCCCATTAAAAGACAAATCTTCCCAAAGTCTTTGTAAATTTCCCCTGGGATACTCAACAGCAGCAAGATTGGCTGCAAGAATAATTTCCTACATCACTTCCAGGCTTACTACTTTTCCCATCCAGTAACTATCACACGCTCTTAGTAGTAGCAATATTTTATAAACAGTGGATCCTACTCCTGCTAGCCTCTACCCTGGCACCTTTAAAAGCCATGAAGTCAGGGACTGGAGGCGCAGCATGACCTGCACCCACATGCAGAAGAGCACCACTTCCCCACCACCCTGTTGGCAGGGCTCTGCTTTCCCTCCCCTTGGGGACTCTGAGCAGCTGCCCAATGCAACCCCTCTCTTGGAGGGCAGACTTTCCGGTTTTGCAAGTGCGAACACCTTAGCAGCAAGTTAAACCGGTGTAAAAGATACACAAAAAAATGCAGGGCTGTTCAGTGGATGGGTACTGTTTCCTGAATGCTGTTTCTGCACCAGGCATCATCATATGGCAAATTAAAGCAGTTAACAGTCAGAAGCAGGATCTCTAAATTACTTTATTATGCTAACATCACAAGGCAGCCGTTTGGATGAAATTTCAGAAAAGGTATTTTCACATAAGAATGTCACTTCCACTTTGCTCAAAAGAAAGTGAATTAAATTTTCTCTTTGTTCTTTGCAATTTCTAATCTGATTCTCACAGTCAATAATTACTTACTTTAATGAAAGCACTCCAAAGCAGTTATGAATAGGAGAAATGCTCATACATCTGCCAGAGCACTAGCAAGCAGACAGGATTTCTGAAGACTTCCAGTTGAAATAGTTTGAGGGCTATTTCAGAGAAATACTGTGTAGAGCTCCTGTCACAAGCCTGACGACTTAAATCTGTGGCAATGAACAGTTTACTTTTCTCTGTTATATGACCAACTCAACACTTCAGACAGAACCACACACAAACTCTTGAATTACTTTGTTACAGCCTAAACCAGCAACAACTTGCTATCGGATCACCACTAATGTATTTATTTAAACCCAAGAATAAATTAAAGTTGAGTTATTCAGCCTGAATCGCAATGCAGTGCTTTGATTACCATATGAAAAGGTTGGGCTCCTTTTCCACTTTCTAGTTTTTACTGAAATTTTACATTGATAATGCATCTCCCAAAACACTTTCAGGCACAAACCACAGACACTCCTGCTCCCCCTTTTAGCACAAAAAGAGGAAATAAGATTGTTTGCTGATCCTCTGAGAGCACTTTCGAAATTAGAAGTTCAAGCCCTGCCTTCTCAGCTAGACATTCAGTAAGGCAATGGGATCGCAAGAGTCAAAATGAAAGAAGTACTTGAGAAAGGAAGAGATTTTTCATCAGTTCTCCGAATGCTTTTTTTGTTTTGCTTGTTGCCTTCTGATAGCTATCAGCTTTGAACCTGTGTCTTGAAATCAATCACCCCAGACTTCTTCAAACACTCAAAAACAATTAGTTCTTTAACAAGGTTCAAGAGCTCACAAAGATTTCTGGCACCCACTGAAATACTCTAGAAAAACTTGCAATGGTCAGAGTAGTCCTGTCTAACATGAGAGGTTTTTTTGGGTTTTTTTTGAGGAAGACACAATGAGTTTATTTTAGTTTGATGCCAAACAAATGTAAACGATGTAAAAAGTTTTATTGGTTAAAATACACTTTTTAAAGTTAGCTTAAAATTACAAGAAGCAAGTTTGCAATAGATAAACTAAATGCAGTTTGAAATGTCTTTCTTTCCCATGTAGAAAAGGCTTTCGGACTAAAAGAGGAAGAAGTAGAGCAAGAAATTTCCCCTTCAAAATTTTTTTCAGGCTCTCTACACAGAAAAAACAATGAAAAAGGAAACTGCCCTAATGCAAGATCACTTAATTAATCCTATAAACCAAACATACTAAATATATCAGGACCACCTTGCTCTCCATCTTTTCCCCTTCTCAGATGCTTTTTTGGGTATGTCCTTTCAGGTTTGCACCATATCCAGCAACCATCCACCTTCCACTTCTTCCCTTTTATGCCAAGACTTCTGCATCTCCACAATAACTCTTTTATTTCTGAGGATCCTTTATGATTTCTGTGTTTTACCCAAGCTTGCTCTTTCCATGTAAGGTCATCAATTTATCCCACACCGTTTTTCTCATTACCTCCTTTCACCCTCTACATCAAGGTACCCCTCTGCACTTCCCAGTCTTCTAGCATCTGAGACATCCCATTTCTCCTCCTTTCGTAAAGAAATAAATAAATAGGGGACAAAAGGGGGGGGGGGGGGGTCGCGCGCGGAAAGGACTTCTTTCAGGCTTTGCATATCTCATGCTACAGGGAGGGTGGGAGAGAAGGCGGGAGCAGGCTGGAGGACTCTGTTAAAGGGCATTATGTGCTGCTCCTGAACTAAGTATTTGATCAACAATCACAACAGAAACTAAAACTGCTTGCACTATTAAAACAGGCAGAAGGAGACTGTCAGGATGCAAAATCTGGGAACAGAAGAGTTTGCCCCACACTGCAGATACAGCCTCCATCGTTCCCAGTTCTCTCAGGTAAAGGGATTGACGGTAATCATGACTGAGTTTATTTTGAGGCAAAGATAACTAGGTCAACCACCACATACACGTCAGCATAAAAAGGAGGAAGATGGCTGGGCCATATTTTGGCATGTTTTTTAAGGGAGGCAGCAGAAGGGGCAAGGGTATGCCATAACAGGATGATAATTAATGCCCTTGTTCTTGGTAGGACCTTGATTTACCCTCTCTGTGGTAAGTATACCCCATCTTTCAGCTAGTCCCATGTTAATTTCAGTGGGACAGAATCCAGTTGTCTCTCTAAATTATAAACTAAAATGTCTGAAGCCAAGCTCCTTTCTTAAAAACCATAATCAAAGTGAAGCACTAAACTAAGAGTTTAGATGTTTTCAACCAATAAAGCCATTTCTAAGATGGAAATGTCATACTCTATAATCATCCTTACATGCTTGGGCTCCTGCAGCCCTCATCATGTTTGGTGACTCATGGTGGGTTTCCAACCACCCAAATTTACATCAGCTTTGCTTTTCTTTATCTCTGTGTTCCTTGTCAATGCGCACAACATTATGACCCCTGAATTGTCCTTTTTTCTTCTCAAGGTCAGTTGTAGAATTGATTGCAAAATGAGCTGTTTGTAAACACACAGGCCACACTACAAATGCAAGAGTTAGCATCCACAGGAGAGGACCTTTAGAAGGGAACCAGAACACGACAGAGAATGGCACTAAGAAGATGAAGTGCCAACAGGCAGCTACCTATATCCAAGACCCACCTGCTAAATGTTCTCCTTGACACTGTTTTTGAAAAGTGTCTTCTCAGGCATGTTCACATTGCTTCACTGCACTTTCCCATGTGTTTCAGTCCATGATGTAAGCTGCAGCAGTCTCTTCTACCAACTGCCTCCCTGGTGGCTTTTCCCTTCCTGTGCTGAGCACAGATCAGATCCAAGGCATGACAGACTAAGGCATTTTCAAAGCCAGGCTTTATGCTTGTTTTCACTGGCACAGTTCACAAGAAGATTTTCGGAATAATTTTGGGTTTTTTTAAATACGTGATTTCAGATGATCAGAGGCAACTGTTGGGAAACAGCATACCCTATTAGATGCATCCTCATCTGTTATGTTGATCCTTCAACCCAACTAATGTGACCTTAAGCTTCCCTTGGTACAAGAATATTAAGCAACACTGTCCTGTTCCCAAGCCCCTCCAAGGGCAAAGGCTATGCTGCCTCTTCATGAAAAAATGGTACTTTGCAACCCAGCTACCTTAACTTCTAAACTAAGCGAATCCTTCCACTCCCTGAAGCTTCAACCTTGCACATTCACAGTGTCCCTCTTCTAGGCAGCTAACTTGAAGCTGCCTAGAACTGTCTATTTCTTAAGGGTTAAAAACTGTGTTTTGGTCACCTTAGCTGCCAACATAAATACCCAAAACAGTGCACAGAGGTAGTCACATCTCTCAGCTTAACTCCACAGAAGGCTCAGAGGTGGTGGAGAACCTGCACAAAACTAAGAACTCTCCACAGGGTAAGAAATACACTCATAGCTTAATCTCATCTTATCTTTCCATTAATTTTCTCCTACTGAACAGACTGTTCCATGTGGATAGAGATACTCAAGGAAACTCTGCAAGTGTTACCCAGAATCTGCATTAAAAAAGCCAGTTAGGAAATATGAAACCAATATAAAGAAAAGCTGATAAAAGAGCATTGTTACAGCCAACAGTAAAACCCAAAACAACAGACAATAATACTGATGTCAGACATCTTTCCTTATTTAAGACCTTTGCAGGTTTCTGACAGTTTTTCTCCTGTATAAAAAGGACCGAGTCTCCTTGTTTTTATTGCATTTTTTGCTGACTAATACAATAGAATCTCTACCATGTAGCAGTCCTATCTTCTGGATGTCAAGATAATGATCTTTTGTGCATAGACTGTTTATATAAACAGTTATGGAAGAGTATCTCTCTTCACCATTGCCATGTGGAGAGGGAAGGTGACCTCCTGAACAAAAAACCATGATCGATCAGAACGAGACATTGATTTTTGTCATTTTCATGGGCTGCGATACAACATGTGAATGTACGTTTGCACAGCAGACTGTAGCAATCTGTGCGCACAAGTGCACAGCTTAATGCTAACCAGACGATCCCTAGCTCAAATCAGAAAATGCCCCACAAAGAGCGGAGACCCCATGGCTTGTCACTTCATTTCAAATGGCCTATGGCCACGCACTAGTTCTTCTTCCTGCTTTGTTATTGCACAATGCTCAAATGAGTCTTTCAAAGCTGTCTGAAGGCCTAATTCACCCTCCAAGCAAGGAAAAGACAAAAATGGTCTTCTTCCTTCCTGTAGATTCATCTTGGGAAGATGAAGGGGCTTTTCAGAGAAAACACATGCAAATGAAAACAAAAATGCTGATAGACGATATACCAAAAAGCAGTATCTCTAGAACACTGGAGAAATACTTTTAATATAAAAATTATATTAATATAAAAAAGCGTTGGAGATTTGTTTCATTCTGCCTGCGAGTATGTTACGTACTGATATCCAGATTTTCATAACTTCCATGGTCCTTTAATGTTTTAAGACCTCTTCTACAGAAACGGGTTTTTTAGGAGGAGAGCAGGAAGAGCAGGAATTACGCTTTAACATGCATGAAAACAGAAATCAAAAGCCAGAATAACTGAAATCTAAGTCTATGCCAGGTAGTTTGTTGGATGGCACCGAACTGCTGCCAAATAGCCATGGGTCTAGAAATCAGCACTAAGATGGCAAAGGGTATTAGCAGTCAAAAATCTTCTAAATGTAACTCTTGGACTCCATTTGCTTTTAAAAGGAAAGACTGACAGACATCAAAAGGAAATAGCTGAAACTGCTTGCGAGAAATGGACTACATCTTTTCAAATAAAAGTAACAGCCCGGCTATGAATCAATAGTCCATTTACATAGGTAGACAATAGCTATAAAAGTAATTTAATTCATTCTCAACTTAAATGGGCTGTCTGTGGCCTTTCTAGTATTAAACTGGTGGAATATGTGAAAAAGGCAGTTGGACAGTGTAGCACAAGCAGTAAATTTTGTGCAGCTTGCTTTACAGTCAAAGCCTAACGCATGTAAAGAAAACATGTGCTGGTGACAGACAAGCGGCTTAAGTTTCAGAGTCCAAATTCCTGCCCTCCTTTCAATGCCTTTGCAGGACTGGGAGCAACAGACCTTACAGAAAGGAGCCAAAGCTTACCTGCAAACAAGGCAAAGGTGCACGCCGAAGCATTGAGCACCATTTGCAAAAGCTCTGACTGAATGGCACCAAGCTGCTGTCACCGCTTATGCAAACAACTAAAAAATTTTCCTTTTGATTCTGCACATTCGTCTACTTTCTGTTCTCAGTTCACAGAGTTAGCAGTGACATTCAATAAAGGTGTGGAGAAAACAACACAAAACAACAAACCTTCAAATCTGAGAAGACATTAGCAATGTATACCATCACCAATGACAAAACTTGCACAAGATGATAGATTTCTACTTCGCAGTTTTCGATATGAAGTTATCATTAAGTAGGGCTTAGGTAGCATTCAAAACTCATGGAAGTCAACAGGAATTGACCCTGTTGATCCTGCATTTATTATTTTTTCTCCTACCAAACAACCAAATGAGAAGAAAAATACTGATACAGAGCAGACAGAAAGAGCAAATTTTCTTATGTTTTAATAAAACTTTGACCTCCTCCGCCTCCCCATCTGTCTCACTGAAACAGACCACTGATGATAGAGGGTAAGACCCCTCCTGCAGCATATACACACAGCAGGTTACCAACAAGTACTGGGCTGCAAACTGTAATATAAATTTATGTGTTTGTGTAGCCATTGCATACATGTAGCCATTGCATACATTGCAAGGTGTTTGTGTAGCCACTGCATGCATGATGGTGTATTCAATTACACAGACCTTTCTGAGCAGCTCCCTTTTTAATGATATCATGTTGATCACACCACCTCAGGCCAAAATATTTGCTAAGATATGAAAATATGCACTTTTAAAATCCCCAGTATTTTCAGTTGTGAGGACAAAGTTCAGGCAAACATTCTTTATTGTTGTTGTTATTGTTATTAGCAGTCCCACAAGTTCTGCAGTATGGAGGAATTCAGAACCAAAGTTGGTTAACCAACCGATGGCGTTTGTTTACTTCTCACATGATTACAGCTATGTTCTTCCTCTAACATGTACTAAAAAAAGACAAACAAATAAAAAATAATTATAATTGGCCTTTGGCAGATAATTGTTGATCTATATAACTGACCATCCTTTAGAAATAGCAATCACCAGAAATAAATTCCACTAGATTTCCAATTAAAAGCCTGCTGTGTTTATATAGATCTTTGTCTGCTGCTCTCTAGTAACAGATGTGAAATGGAAGCTGTAATTAATGCTTGGAGACAGGAGCTCACTTTGAACTACATTTTGAAAACATTATCTGATGTGTGTAAGCACAACATGCTAATTAGGGAGGTAAGTAGCTATGTATAGACATTGTCATGCATTCTTAGCAACGGCGTTCTCTGCACTCTGCACATCCACTGAAGGAGCTGGTGGAGACAATTTTCCCCATCTCCCCAGTAGCAGAGGAAGGCATGAAAAACACTGTAATTCATCAGCACACTTTTGAAATTTCTTCACTGCAAAAGCAGAGCAATTAAATAAACAGCAGTTTCCTCAGTGACCATAGAGCAGATCCTGCAAACCGGTTACTTGGGAATGCTCTAGAGCACTGGATGCCTGTGGAGAGGAACTGTGCAACCACAGCTGGGTTGCAGACAAGACCAGGATAAATGTAGTTCTAGGAGCTAGTCTAACAACTAAGGACTTGCTCTAAATGTACATGTACAATATTTATATATATTTTATGGTACTAATTAACGACACAATTTGTGTGTACCATTGTTTGGTTTTTTTAAAGTCAATGGCCCACACTTATTTATACCATGGACCGTGACAGGCCAAAGACCGAGGCTGTTGAGCTGTCCAGGATGGTGTATGGGTCCTTGATACACATTCTTTTTAGGTTCAGTTTCTGCAGGGAGTGCATCCAAGTTTTTCCATTTAAGAAATCAGTCATGACAATTTTTGTCTTTATAAGTAAACACTTTGAGACTATTGTCTTCTATTGATCTTCCTTTGTCGCTCTGCCTCCACCTACAGCTTCTGTCCGTGGTAGAGGACATCTGAACAGGAGTGCTTTCGAAGTGTATGAATTATGTCTGTCTGTCTGTATTTAATTAACCATGACTTTAGCGTGTCCTGCTATTTTCTTACTATAACATGCAGTGACATCCATTTCCTGCCGACCATTTTAGCATGGCACAGAGCAACTGCACCAGATCTGAAATGAGTTTTACTATACTGAGAAAAAAACAAATATGCAAAAACCTAGACAAACAAGTCACAGAGAACAACTGACCTAGATACTAAAGTGTCTGTGTCTGCAAACAGAATTTGAAAAAACCCCAAAGGTGATTATTGATTAATACCACACAAACATCAACTAGTTGCCTCAGGGAATGCTCATGACTTCGAGGGAGACAAATTATCTAATTACTGCAAGTTTAACAACTACAACTGAACATGCTGCTAAAGTAAATAAACACAAATAGATTTAAAAATCCATGCATAAATAACTGAATATACCTTTTAAGAACAGATAACTGAGCATTCGGTGTAATGAAGCGGCTAGGAGCTCTGCAAGCAACCTTGTCAAGGAAGAGGCAACTTTTCCAGTTTAACACCTTTTTTAAAAATCTGAGAAACGTTGCTTTCTCATCCAAGTTATTCCATGTTTGTTGCTTCAGCTGAAAAGAGAAAGGGAGCCAGCCACAAAAACTGAGCTCCTAATTACCATCATCCTCCTTCTGATGTGGATGTGGCTGGTACAGCACTACATGTCTACGTGGCTGGTACAGAAGTTTTTATACATACACACACAAACCTAACAGATGGTTATAATTATTGGCGGGCAAGCTGCAGTCCTAATTTGAAAGTGAGCAAAAATAGGTTATGTTCTCTCTCACCCTTCCTGGCCACCACACCCAACTGCTTGACAACCTGGAGGCCGCTCTCCCCATCAGGGGAGGACGGCTGAGGGACCACCACACCCCACCCCATGTGGCACGCCTCTCTGGGCACAGGTACTCGTTCTCCACCTAAACAAGATGGGCACGCGTCAAAGCATCACCACTTCAAAGGGGAACGTGCCTACCTGGCACTTCACAGCTTAATTCAAAAGGAAAAAACTAATCAGATGTGCTTTGAAACTTGTTTATTGCTTGAACTCAGGCAAACGAGGGTGGATCTGATGCTGAAGACCTCCATACTGACCTGCACAACCTATACTGCAGTTATTTCCAACCCGCATCTCACCTCAGCAAAAGCTGCTCTCTGGTCTGCTCTTCTGAAATTCGCTCGCCTGCATCAGTGACCAACTGCTGGCCACAGAGACAAGACAACCGCAGCTCATCCTGGAGCCAGCTCGAACACCATAATTTGTGCGTCTTGCAGCACAATCCACGCGGTGTGGTTTACGGCGTCCCCTCCAAGGCTAAGCCAGTCTCCTCCGCAATGTGTGCTTAACTAAAAGTAAACCAGAATCAACAGCTTTGGGAACAGCTCGCCTTTGAACAGCGACAAGAACGGCCGCCACAGCACTTCCCCTCTCCACATTGTGTGGCCCATGCTGGCCTTGCTTCAAAGGCAACAAAATCCCTCATTCGCCTTCACAAAAGGCTCCATTTTCAAATGTGGGTACTTTCTGCTTTTAGCACTGGTGTTTATCTTTCCGTATTTTGCCACATACCAGCCTAGCACGCAAGCTAATCTGAGCATTCACAGACAGACATTAAACCTCGTATGCCGATGTTCAGAAGCTGGACCTCCCATATCAAGTTGTTCCTCATGGAGTAAAATGGGGGAGGAAGTAGCAACGAAAACCCCCGCAACATATGACCACTGCCATCCTAACTCTGCTCCTTTCCTGGACAACGAAAGCAGCGATAGCCCAGATGCAAACTTTTAGACAAAAGCAGTATTAATCAAGAAACCTGAAAAAATACCAGACAGGAGCCTGCTTTAAGTAATCAAGAAAGGGCATATATATCCCATGCTTCTCACAGGCCAAAAAGGGAAAACATGCACTCTTTTCTTTTACAGAAATTCAGACAAAAAGTATCACAAGCAGATGTCAACAGACTTAACACTGATACAAAAAGACGGTTGCACATAGACACGGACAAATTTGTCATTCACCTTCTCGCTAACAGCACAGATTCAGCTAAGAGCCTCAACTCATTAAGTACAGAGCCAGGCATCATTCACGCTATGAACACAAGCTGTATGCTAAATCAATATTCCTCCCTCCCTCAAAAACAGCAAGAAATACAGAAAATCCTCTGCTGACCCTTTATAGCTGCAGTTGTTGGCAGCAGCAAAGAAAGTCACTGACGTGTTTGACAAAACTTGGCATCCATAGTAAATACCTTTATAGTATTAATTAGGAAGTAGCGAAGAGTTTAGGAGCACAGGTATGATTATGGGAGACAAAAATGTTATTAAGTAAAGGAAGATTAAACTCAACTCAAACATCTGAAGATATTTACTTAAATGCCCATTGCTAGAGAAACAGCTCCTCAAATACAGACAAACACACAAGTTAACAGTGGAAGATTTGCATAAATAATTGTCTTCCTGAGAAAGCAACTGTTTCAATTTCTTTTTAATTGTTTCTTCTGTATTTTTGAAATTATATATACTTTACACTACAATTTAGTATACTGCACTTCATATAATTTTTGTGTGTGTGTGAAGAAGCAAGCCCCAAAACTTATGTCCTCATTAAGTGTATTCCCCATTAGGGGTACAAAGGTGCTTCCCAGTCTCATTGCCACTAAGAAAACTAACAAAAAGCTGCCAGACTCAAGAACCACACTAATATGCTTGTAATACTACAAGCACACAACTCAAAAAATGCCAGCATACAAGTTTGCATATCTTTTCCCCCCACTCAGGATGTGGACAGGGAGGTACACAGAGCTGAAGTAAAGAGGGACAAAACACCTGTAAGCTAAAAGCCAGGACACAGCAATTATATACAGTGGCTTACATTCAGGGACGGCAAGAAATCTTTCAATGGGATGACCAGCCCCTAAGCTTAGAGTGGAGGGGCGCACATAGCTTCCCAATTTATTGCTAATGCACAAGGGACAGATACAGCCAAGGTGCCGAGGCAGATACAAGAGACAGTATGTACCCTACACTGATGAAGCAATTCCTGGCCATGGGAGAGGCCTTTTTGGAGGGAAGGAAGAAAGCAAATGTACAATCTGGAAAGTTTTGATTGCTCCTGGCATGAACTCCAATGACTTCTACTGTCCTGTACAAGAACTAGTCTGGTCCCAAAGGGGAATAACCAGGAGTCTAATTTCTTCAGCTGCAAGTATGCCTTCAACAAAGGTAAACTTAATGCACCTTTCAGTCTTTTTTTTTTTTTTTTTTTTTTTAACATCAAACATTAAAATATCTTTGAACTGTTCAATACACTTAAGAGATTTTGGCTTGACAAGACACAGTTCATTTTGCAATGATGATACCTCCTCCTATAACACATGCTCATATATCTATGAAGTTTCATAAATGTATTCAAGCTATTTAATCGGCTTTTCTTGGGGTTTCTGCTCCTGGAGCCCTGTCCTGCTAAAACACTACCATTGGCACAGCAGGAGTGGGGTACCAATGAGGAGGGAGAAAAGATGATGCTTCTTACATCAGGTCCTGGTTACGTGTATAGGACAACAGAGACGCTTTCATATGCATTTCAAAACACCTTTTTTCCAACCACCTTTTCAATCATGTTTCAGGTGAGGTGGACTCAAAAGAGTAAGCAGTAAAATTAGCAAAACTGAAGGGACAATGAGTATTCAGCAGCAACTGAAGTATGTCATCATTAACAGCACACAAACCTGTTTGTCTAGAAATGTACACAGCACTGAACACCAAGTATCAGAATACCCTAAACTTGCCTCGACAAGCTAAGAAATAAGCTAGGACATGTCTCTTCAGAACAAGGCTATTCTTTGCCTGTTCAAAAAATCACCCCCTTTTACACACATGCTTTTTAAAAGGGGGAATTGTCCTCCATCTGAGTACACATAATGGCTCAGAAAACAATTTTTTTAAATTTTGACTCACACTGAGTATTATATTCTAACCTAATAACACTGGTGGAAAACTAAACTCCTACGAAGTAGGTATTTTTCCCCGCATGTGCAGGATTGTTCATATATGCTATTCATTTTTTGTTCACTGATTTTCCTGAATGGCAAAATGGTTCATTTGTTTTGAGAAAAAAACATATATAAAGACTTTAATAAAGAGAACTACTTCAACATTTAGGATTCCCTGTACTAGCCACTTTAAAGGTAATGTGCAAAGGAACATAATTTCCTTGTGCCCTTTTTTGCTTTTTATTATAAAGAAATTTCTAAATACAGGAAAAGCTCATTTTTACATTAAGATATGTTCACTTTTAAAAATAAAGAAGGCAAAGTTAATAGATGAAGCTTGGAATAAAGCATGTATATGGCCAAATCAAGGGCCTAGACAGATGATGCAAACAAAAATTATTTATGTTCTGCAATTATTAATTAAAAAAAAACCAAACCAAAACCAAAATCACCAACCACTGAACCACTGCAAAGTGAGGTTTCACAATCTGTAACAGCCACATTCCTTGTATCTTTCTCACATTTAGTGTAGTTCCAGATTCAGGAAAGATTCATATCTAGTCAGTTCAAGATTAATGAAAATATTTAAAGAGCACGTAAATGTAATCACAAAAACCTTAATTACAGAGCTGAGAAAAAGAATTCTGTGTGGACTAATTCCTAGTTTTTGCAACTGATAAACAGCTGCCTGTTCTCATACACCCCGAACTCCGACTATCTGTATTTAACGGCACACGTCCTCAGCTTGACGATCGTAATACCATCCCCTTTCTACTACAATAGAAAAGGGGAAGCTGATCAGAATTGGATCTTGGCCTGATGGGATCTCAAACGGCAGTCACAGACTAAATCCCACTGCATCCTCACTGGTGATGTACACAGCACATATTGGTGGGGCAGAGGGTCTAAAGGAGAAGAGAAAAACGAGAGCCCTTTATACAACTCTGCCACTGGAAATGTAAAAGCGTATGTAGCATGCCAGTTTTTCAAGGTTTCCAAGGGATTGCCTGGCCAGCCCTGAGCTACCTTCTCCTTCCATTGCTGCTGGCAAGAAGTTACTAGATGAGGCACGCTTCAGCTCCATGTGGATACACAAAGAACTGGAGAACATCAGGAGGGGAGATACCACAGAACAGCAAAACACACACAGCACTTACACATTCAAAAACATTCCCTCTGGATGTTTTTCTTAATTTTAGAAGAAACTTACATAGATTTTATCTTGCTGATATCGCTGGAATAAGTTGTGCATAATGGAGCCTTCATGGAGATCTACGAGTGCTGCCATGTCTTCCACGCTCTCTGCACTTGTTTGATGCATAGGCGTTACTTTTTGGTGTGTGATTGTGCTCTGTTTATAAGTGAATACCTGAAAGAGGGGAAACAAAGAAAATATAATAATCAGGGCACACATTCAAAAAATCCTACCTGAGAACGGAGCTTTCATACCCATTCATATTCCCTATCCCGTTTATCAGTGTGCAGACTTGTAAAATACAAGAGTCTGCCAGTCATACCTTCTTCAAAAGCTTCTCTGATAATAACTGAAGCCCCAAATATGAACACGGGGGTCATATGAAACTAGCACATACTGACAATGCACTGAGGACTATAAAGTCTTTCCCTTTTTAAGGGCAAGTGTAATCTCATTTCACATTGGACTACTGTTAGACTTTATCAGGAGAAAAATAAACCAAGCAATAATCGTTCCCAAAAAATCCAAAACCAACCAAACAAAACTCCACCCCTTACAGTAAACCCCTCTTATACCCAAATTACTCTGGGATGAAATGCTTTACAGTGCAAAACAGCAAATGAAAATTATTGCTCTAACAGGCTGCAAGTGTTTATACGTTTGATCTGAAATCCACTTAAATGTTTCTATTCTATTCTCCGGTCACGACTGCTATGGGGTCAGGTCATTATTCCTAATCTAAGTAGCACGCTCCGTTCAGTGTGCTGCAGATATTTGAAAACGAATAGGCAAACTCATTTCTAACTAATGGACTTTTGAGAGGGATTTCTGAAACCTGTTCCAAACAGACAGTAAAAGCTCTAAAAAACCCCCACAATTTAAATACTCAGTCAGAAAACATTTCTACGTATCTTCTGTAAAACTACCACAAATATGCTCAGAAGATGTACACATCCCCAATCTAGTTAAACTTTTATGAATTCTAATGACATCACTAAAGACTACAAAACAATAGCTTTGGAATTCAGCTTCCCATTTCCTTTTAATTTACATCTTGGCAGCTCATCCTTATAGACATATGCCTGCATCTCATAGCCAATGCTACTCAGGCAATACTAGTCCCCGCTAATGGCACCGGTTCAGTGTAAGAAAGTCAAGTGCAGGGTTAATGCAAATACTTCTGTGACGTGGAATATTTAAAAAAAATCCCTTCCAAAATCCTTTGAAATAATATTTATAAAACCGATGGAAGCAGCGCAATAACCGGCAGCCCGAGCACTGGCGAGCACCGCAGGATTGCTGCTGTGGGCTGGGGATCACGCAGCACTGCCCGACGGACGGGGCAGCGCAAGGGGCCACGTCTGCACGCGAAGAGAAAACCCCTCAAAGGATTTCAACATAAAAACATATGTATGCTGCTGGTAAAGAAAGACTGAACAAGGACGGTTATCTCATTGTAGGAGGCCATTCAGGAAAATAGTGATTTTGTCTGTCTTGCTGAGACAAGTGAGAAAAAGAAGCTGAAGAAGCAGGAGGCTGAACACAGACTGCACTTAACATCGAAGCTCTGTACTCAGATATCCCACCAGCTGACAGAGGAGAATTGCCTGATGAAATTTGTTCATTAAAATCATACCCCAGATGTACCAAATGCTGGCACAGGCCATCACACCGTTACACCTGTCACTCGCACCAGCACAAAGTGTACTGGGGGAAGGCTGGGGGAGAAAGGAGATCCACAAAACAAATTTCTAACAAGTGCTGGAAGGCAGCACACATGTCAACAGGACATACAAGCAAACCATCAGAAAGTTCCCACAGATTCAGAGCACCCAAAGCACAATCCCTAACTGTGAGGAAAAAGACAGACACTGAGAGATCTGAGCCATATTTTGTGGTAAACAGCCATCCAGATGACAGGACAAGCATTTGTACAGGGCAGAGAGATGCCAGCCAGGATGGGGAAAGCAGTCACTGGGCACCTGATCTAGGGGCAAGTGGTCCAGATATCTGACAGAACGAATTTGAACAGCATCAATTGATAGCAAAACTTTGGGGCTGAAAACAGTGTTAGCAGTCCCAAGACTAACCACACAAATTGCAAGTCGGAATTAGAGGTAATTACATCTCGAGTAATAAACTGCAGTTCCTAGGCAGAACCACCACGACAAAAAAAACCAAAAGATCATACTGCAGAACAAAGAATATTGTAAGCTGGCAGCCTTGGAAATAAAAGGGATTTAAGGAGAACAAATGCTAGAACAGTAAGTACCTTAACAGAGGCCATGTATCAGCATGGAATTAAAACAGAAAAAAAAACTCAGTAAGAGAATTAGGAAACCAAAAGGGGATGGCACATATCCTGTGAGTGCGGCTCATGTGAACACAGAAAGGAAACAAAACAACATTTCTGGGAGGAGAATCTTTGTATTTGTGATTTCTGGTCTTTGATATGTGGTTCACAGGTTAGTAGGATAGGCAGAGCACTCCATACATCACTAAGCACGTTTATGAACATAAGGAATTAATAAAAATGCACTGAGAAAAACAACGTGATGATTGACTTGTGAGTGGCAGGACTATCAAAGATGGTCTTTGCAGATTCATCCTTCCCATTCAAACCCACTATTTTCTCTTCTTCAGGGTGATTGTTCTCACACTTCCAGCTCTTCCATGCATTGCCTCCTTGTTTGGGTGAGGAAACGGCTCTCTCAGCTGACTCAGAGATATGCTCACGTGTTGACCAGCTAGAAAACACACCAACCAGTCATAACGGCTGCCACCCAGACCAGAAAGAAGAAGGGTCTCTTCCCCAGTGCTGGGGAGTTACTTTTCCTTTACTTTTATTTTTCACCAGAGCCACGCATCCTTCAGATTTCATAAACCCGCTGCAAAACTTGGTCAAAATCACCTAACAAGTTCAAAGTCATCAGACAGGGCAGCAGGATCACATGTGCAGACCTCATTTCCTTAAAACAGGCTTTCAGCAGTCCTGCTGCTCAAGCCCTGAAAGGCCTGCTTTGTTTTATTTCATCTTGACTCACACCTTTAGTAGGAAAAGGACGTGAAAAAGCTACCTTGAACTTTATCATTACTAATTAGAAGGTCACGTTGTGAAATATTACAGCAGATGAAATCCGCAGGAAAAAGGAATCAAGAGCCATTCTGTGGGGTCAGCATGCAGAAGAGGAAGATGAACAAGTTGGCTCCTGAACTTCAAGAGGAGCCCATCGGCAGAGTGCGGGAGCATCCATCCTCGAGGATCTTGCCAGCATTTCTGGAAGGTCAAGTAAAACATGCAGGAAGCTTGGAATAAGATTTAAGACAAGCCTAAACGAGAATTCAGCAAAAATGTCTTTCCTCTCAAGATATAAATGGTCCAAGATAACAAACATGCTGAACACATGGAAAACTATAAATTAAACTCTAAAGAGAGAGCACGCAAATTAAGAACTCTCAAAGTTATTATGAAAGTGAAAATTAGAGGTTGAGATAGGAAGGAGCAATGCAAAGAACAATATAAAGAACAAGCTCAAGAAATACAAGACAAAACAGCAAACCTAGCTAAACAACAATAAAGAGCATTTCACTGGGAAAGGAGAACAACACTTCAAAACCACTCGACTGTCCCTACCACGGCTGCACTGAACACGCCAAAAATGGACCCAGATGAGGAAGCAACCTGAAAAGCCAGGGGACTGATGCTACCAACTTCCCCGGGTAACAGAAAAAAAAAACCTGTAACAGGCACTCTGAAATTTGAGAATAACGTAGGAGGGAACTATCGCATGCCCAAATATTAACAGCTTGCTGAAAGGAGAGCCCACACCCAAGGGCTGGAGGAGCGCTGTTTAGTGTGTCTTGAAGAAGAAAGCAAATATGACTGAAAAAAAGTAATCACATGCTGCTGAGTCAGATTTCTTTCTCCAGTAAAAAAGGAAGGATTGAAGAGACAGGTAAGTGAGGACAGGAATATTTGAATGAACATTAAAAATAGGGTGACATGCAGAAAGTGTGAAAACAAACCATATTGGTCTGGTTGTGACAGCCCGTTTCAAAGCTTTGATGACATGACCCCATGTCCTGATTCATGTCTGTTCAGAAATCAAGAGGATTATCAGCCAAATTTTACTCTCTCCAGAATTGGGTAAAATTCATCAGCGTTGCTGTGACAGGAACATATCCAGAGCAGTGTCAAGGTCTGCCTGCTCAACCATTGTGATACCTGCAACACTTGCCAGATCTGCTTTAGGACGCAACGTCAAGCCCTAGACACTGAGAGTGAAAACTACACTCATACTTCCCAAAAGTACTACCCAGATGAGACAGAAGGAAAGGCAGAGGAAATGAATTCATCGTCTCACAATAAAAACATTAGCCTTGGACATGGGACCAAGGAAAAAGAAGTTAGAGGGAAGTTCTCAGCAGCACACCAACATCTCTAGGACATGGGCACGACCGCATTGCACAGATGGGACAGACTCCCACATCACCCTCTGAAACACCATCCAGATCCCCAAATGCTGCTGCAGGAAGCGCCTTCTCTGTGCAGAAGATGCCAGTTGGACGCTCTCTAACGCACTGTAGGAAGCTGGAGAACTTACAACAACACGCACCAAGATTAAAGGTGAGAATGCAGGTGAGCGCTTGGTAAATGGGTTTTCAGCGGTTGATGTTTCATGAAGGGGTTTGCTAAGAAAAGGTGGAGCAACATAAATAAATAAATAAATAATTTCATACAGGACTTTATCTGGAAAGCCACCAACTCCTAAACCACATCCTAAGGCGAAGACATATAATGAAAATGATGGCTTTAGCAAATAAATGTATCATTTTCCCTATTCATAAATACCATACCTATTCATAAATACTGCTGCATGAGCAGTGCAATACTGTACTCCACAATGTGCAAGTATTTGTTAGATGAGTCTGTACCTTTGTATTTGGTTCAGAAAAGCATTTCTTGTACTCCATGCAACTTGGAATAACTAGTATTTTACATTAATATACTCTTCTAAATATACTAGTGAGCAAGTAAAAAAACCAACCCATCAACAAATCAGGAGTTTGAGGCATATGACTGCAATTAAATTAATTTAATTGATGTTTTTAAAATATCATTAAAACCACCAGCATGAAGACCTTAATATTCCCCACTTCTTTATGGTGAAAATGACATTTTTATCCTGCACAATTAATCCGGCATGAGAAAAAATAAGAGGTCTTTCAAGTACTCCATTTAAGGGGAATATCACAAAACAATGTCCGATTAATTTTCTGCACTGACAAATTACCCCTAAGCTCAAGATCTAATGGAAATTATATTTTAACAAAATATTTAATTTGTAATATAATTTATTAACACCAGGAAAGAACATCAGAGTGGGTCCTCAACAATAGGAGCACACACGCTTTCTCTCTCACTGTATCATTTTGTGACATGATGCCAAGTGACAAAAATCCCTGCTTGACTAAGGTCATTAAATGGTATCAAGGGATTTCACAACAGCTGAGTCCAGTGACTTTAGGAGAATGCTGAATTAAGTGCTTAGGCAAAGCCCATCAAAAAGCCCCACACGATCCCCATTTCTTGCAAAAGCTACAAGTCACAGTTAGGCTTTCCAGTCTGTGCCGAGCCAACACACAACCAAATCTCTCGGGGTGTTTTGCACAACCAGCTGGGTTTTTGGTCTGATGCTGATGATCAATATTGGATGGGAGGAAGGCAGAAGGTCCTCTAAAAGTTTCCTGATCAACAATTCAGTATTTGACTGATGACTGAATCTTCATCATTTTAGCAAGATTTCTGTGCACTTTTTATTTAAGGGCAAAATAGGTTTGTCTGCATCTTGGAAGCCCTGACCAAGCTAGATTGTTACTGAATCTGCTCTCCGAAAATGTGCAAGATCATCTACTGAAAAGTTTACATATTGCTAGCATTTTAAAACAGCTCCTTCTATACAGTGACCTGAACCCTTGCCCCTCCCAAGCACAACTCCCAATCAGTGCAGGCTCCTTTAAATGAAAGGCTGAGATTTGGATTAGAGCAAAGGGTGGCGACGGGCAGTGGCTCCCCACCACTGCTGCTGCCTCTAGACGGGGACGAGACGCCTGCCCGCGTCCTCCAGCTGGACCATCCCTCCCAGCCATCACCCACCACGTGGGCAGCAACCATTTCAGCTGGTCATGTGCCATCAGCTTCACCGTTGATAACAAAACGCCAGACTTCATGGCGTCTGACCAATGCCAAGTACTGCATGCTGTGGTGCTCAGGAATGGCTACGCAGCTTAGCCCATCCCTGTCGCTGGTGTTGCTGCAATAAATCAAGAGGGGTTTTTTTGATAGCGGTAACAGAAAAGGAACAACCAACCTCCCTCCGCTGCCCTTTTCTACGTAAGAAAACTTTAAATGAGCCCTAGGTGTACTCTACAACCTGCAGGGTATTACAGAAGATAATACTGATATTCATACATGGAAAAGAGAAATAACAAAGTCTTGTCACGCGCTTGGCTTAATTTAAGTTGCTCAAATCCATATAACCAAAGGGATAAGGTAAAATATGTTAGTTTAAACATAAAATTCAGTAAGATAGGGAAGGAGAAAGCAAAGAGGTATTGTACAGATGTCATCTGGGAGACGGGTTTACAAATAGTAGAAGATACAACCAAAGAACCAAATTTTTTTCCATAATGCCTATGATATTAGCAAACCAACTGCTACAGCATATGGCCAGCCCACAGACACCAGAAAGCAAAGCTAATCATGACCCAAAAACTGAAGCAATCGTCCTTCCTGTTGTTGCCCCAGAGGCTGCTCTATGTGAGTTTTCCCACAGGGTTAATCCCAACTGCTACGGTGATGCCCACGAAAATCCACACGACTCGACAGCAACTCCAGAGGACTTGGCTCACACGTTCAAGACATCAGCACCCTCAGTCTTCTAAGGCATCTTTTTGCTTACGGTCACTGACCCTGCAGCAGAGAGATGAGCATAGCCCAGCAAAATACACAGGACTGTACAGAGAAACATCCACTTAAAAATATCAATTTTTTTTTCATTCTCTGCTGTTGGTCTGAACTGAGGATCATCATTTGTGTTTCATTCATGTTTAGAAGTTAAAAGAATGCAATAAATCTTACAAAATGTCTTTATACATGAGTCCAAGCAGAAAAAAAGAGGCCTTGGGCTCACATTACAAGCTGTGGAATGCAGCGTTCCAGGGAGAAAAATAAATCATGACAAGCCCAAGGACCCAGAGATGAGAAACAAAAATAAAAATCTAGTAGTTTACTCTTTTCTCCTGGAGAGATCTACTGTCTAAGTAGATACTTAAAATACAGGACAGGGAAGCTCTCTTATAAATCAAAAGCAATTTAAGACCAAATGTAAAGCAGATTAACTACTGACATTTTAAATTCTACAGTTAATCATGACAAGAGTGTGATTCAAGTAACGTTTTTGTCCAATAATTTACTATTTCTCTGTAACAGCTGACCTCAGACATCCATTCCATTGTCCCAAAACAATCTTTCAGGCAACAAGATGTACCAGGGCCCAAGGCTTGCTTTGATGCAATATAATTTAATCTTCTTCAAAGAAACAAAAAAACCCCACAATGAAGTTTCTTATCTATTAAGCTATGGAGGAAAATGAAATAATTTTATGTAAGGCATTTATTGATGTCAAGAAAAAAATATTACCAACTAAACTGATATCATTACTACTATGACTAACACTGTCCTTTTCTTCAAGCAAATATCCCATACACAGATCAACTGAGCATGAGCTTATTTCCCACCCGTTTTGTAAAATTCCTCCCCATTTACCCTGGGAATCACCCCACTCCCCAGCCACCCTTCCCAGTTAGATGTTAATCTTGCAGCACCTCCCCTGAACAGCCTTCCTACTACAACGTTCAGGTTGTCACACCCATGCACAATATCCCTCTTTGCTCCCAAGCTCCACAGTGTGGGAAAGCACACTGCCAGGATGGCAATTCTGATCATCGCTGCAGTGGAGCTCAGCAAACCCACTAAGTCGCACCTCTTTGTTGTTTCTCTATGTGTTGACCATTGTCAATAAGCTTGTCTGATCAAGACTTCCCACCTAACGCCTATTCCACAAGAGGTATTTCAAGGCAGTTTGTTCCACACACCGACCTGTTTCCGTTCGCAGACAAGTTCTATCATCAAGTACGAACAAGCTTCCAATTACAGGTTCAGTGCTTATGACCCTTCAATTGGGCTTGCCTACACAGACAATAAAGAAATTTAATTCAAATTAAACACATCAATTTTACCTAGATTATACTATAGTAAGCCTCTAGGCAGTCCATGTTTACTCTTACAAGGAAAAAAAAAAAGTGCATCATTAATTTAACTTTCTTTGCAAGCGACCTCGTATAACCTGTGGTTATACAGCACCTAAAGACAACGCAAAACTCCATTTTTAAGAAGTCCACACACCTACAAATACCGTGACCATGGCACTGCAAAAAAGGTGAACATTCCTGGCATGTCACCAGCGCTTGCTTCAGCATGGAAAAGTGTCCCTTTCCACACGTGAACCAAGTGGAGAGATTGCAGCTGCCCAGGCTTTCCCAGAACGGCGGACCAAGTGAAGCAGTCCAAGGGCAGGACACAGGAGACGTACCACAAGATGGGCCTTTGGCTCCCTGCCAGGCAGCTGATCAACAGCAGGGTCGCAATTGGAAGCCAGCTTTGACCGCGCAGCAAGCCATGGAAGAGGCCTCTGACCTGCAGGGCACTGCAAGATGAGGCAGAGAGCAAATCCCAGCACGTAGCAGAGGAACGGAGGGAGGTCTGGGCCCAAAATCCCCATGGGTTCAATCCTCCCTACGACTTGGGACACCCCACCAAAGGCACCTCCAAGTGAGAGTTACTGTAAGCAGCACCGAGTAAACAGATGTAATGGCAATACTCCTTTTGCATTCAATGCGTACTGCCTTAACTAGCTCCAAGGACAAGGGGGTGAAAATTGACGGCTTCCTCTTCTCAGAAGGAAGACCAAAACACTAAAAAACCCACAAAAAACCCCTCACCCTTTATTCATCATTTTCCACACTTGTCTGTAGAAAGTGCATCTACGGACAATGCCAGGCACTGAAAGCATTAGCTTGACTGTCAACATCAGTTAGAGCTCAAGTGAAACTCTCAATTTCAAACTCATATTTATTCAATGATTCATATGAGATAAACAATGACTATTTGCAACTGAATGAACAAGATTAAATTTGAATAAAATGCCCTGCTATCAAGAACTGGAACAACTCTGTTCAATAAGCAGCCTACAAATTATACCAGCATTTTCGAGGCACAAAGCCATTAATCTCAATAGGTCTTTTTCTAAAAAAAAAAAAAAAAAAAAAGGGGGAAAAGCCCCGCAGGCAGCTGACTGGACTGCCTCCGAGTCTCGAATAGGAGCAGCCTGTGTGCAGTGCCGCAGTAATGAAACCAGAGGCAATGCTTACATGGGAGCTGGAGCTCCGAGGGGCCATCCCTGCAAAGGAAGCCTTGTCCTGAATGAAGGCTCACTGGAGAAGGCGATACTCCGACGAGGCCCTCCAGGATGCCGAAAAAAGCCCTGAGCAATGCCAACGTGAGCCTTCTGGCCTCATCCCTCTACCTTCCTCTCAGCCCAACGCTCCGTATGAGCTGACCCTGCCCAGGCTGCCGGCGCAGCCACCGCGGCCTGCGGTTGCAGATGGAGCCCAAAGCCTGCAGGGACTGTCCTGCCGGCCGCCAGCCCACAGGCACGTGCAGGGGGACCAGGGGCTGCCCGGGGAAATGCCGCCAGGCACAGCTGCTTGGCGGGAAGCTGCTGTCAGGAAAGTCTGCGGCATTTATCACCAGCATATTATTACCAAAACCAAGAAGACTCTGCCACAGCACCAGCTATGAAGACTGAAAGGTCCTTGCAGTGCCCTGGCTCCAGCTGGTGCCCCCGCGAAGGGGGAACATGGCTGCTGGGCTAGGGTGCTCCCTCAGCAAGGCTGCTGCAGAGGGCTGGGAGGAAGGAAAAAGAAAACAGAGCGAGCAGAAAGGTTTTTACATGGAAACGGATGGTCTTGATGGCAAATTTCCATGCGCTGAGACAATGCAGGGCTTGGGTTTCCCTCACTCCTCCCGCCAGGTAGCAGCCAGCCCCTCAGTTCCGTCAGTCGCAGCTGGATGCCGCAGTTTGAGCTCCAGCTTCACGGCTCCCTCGTCCGGTGCTGGCCAGGGGTTGCCAGCTGACAGACCTGCAGGAGCACCCCAGCAGGCTCCAGTGCTGGGGCTGCCCCACCACAAGCCGTGAGGCAACTGACAGGGCCAGGAGCCAGGCTGGAGAAGGGCCAGTGCACGGCTGTTGACCACAGGATCCGGCACGCACTGGCCAGGGAGGCCTGCAAGGCCTGGTGACCCAGGACTACCTCCGTCCTGAAAGCCATCACCCACAGATGCTCAAGCAGTGACCCACACTGCTTGAGTCCCAGTTCCCTCCCACCTTCTCCTCCTGTGGGTCTTACACCACTGGCAACGGAGCAAATCATGCTTCTCCTCCAGGGCTTTCCACCAACAACCATCTCTGCGTTCCGCCTGCAAACCTCTCCTATTTGCACTCATTTCTCCCGCCCATTACCTTCTCAGTTTCCCTCCCTCGCCTCCTGGTGCCCTCTCCTGCCACTGCCTCCCCGCAGGGAGGGCTGTCCCTTCGGAGCCACCCTGTCCCAGCCAACCCTCCTGCGCCGGCCAGCCTGGCGAGGCGAGAACTTGCTTTCCAATCCACTTTGGATTGGAAGTGGATTTAAGTTTGAATTTAAACTGCCCGGTCCCTGAAAGGCAGGCAGAGGTGCACATAAGTTAACTGGTTCCCTGTCTGTCCTGCCCACATCCAAGAGAGGACCTAACATTACAGGCAATGCACCAGTGCTGGCAGACGACGAAGCAGAGCTCTTGCTGAAAACAGGGAAGCAAACGTTATGTGAGGTGCCCAAAAACATCAGGGCAATAAAAGATTAAAAAGCAAGAAAAGGATGCTGGCAGGCGTTATTCACAGATCCAGTGCTGAAGGCAAAAACGCCCACTGCATTGAGCATTTCTAAAGTGGCCTGTGAACTAAAGACACGACAACTTGCACCTGCACAGAGGAAGTTCACATACATGCAATCTCAGCTTTCAGATCTCCTGACATTTAACTACAAAACTCTCATAAATTAAGTATGTTTCCACTTTATTTTAATTTCTCCAAGCCTTGGCTTGGCTTCTCTTACTGTAAATACTGCACACCTCACAGCAACAATATTCGACTGTACTCAAATAACTTTTTAATCAAACGACTCTTTGTTCACAGTGGCAATGTGTCTGCTTCAGGAGGACTTTCCCGCCTTAATTTAAAAACCTCCTTTTAGATCTTTCCATATTGACAGGTTTCTGGAGAAGCAGAATAGGCAAAAGGTTAACATGATGGTGAATTGGCAGAACTCTGAAATGATCTTTGAGGGACTAATTTCCAAGATCATTTGATGCAACTCTGGTGAAATTTAGACAGGAGCCTAGTATCTTTTGCATGTTTAAAAAAAAATTAGTTTTAGTTTTCTTTGCTTTTTTGTTACAAGAATTAAAAAAATCTGAATATGTGAGATCAGTACAAAGCTCTCTATGAGTTTGCACAGATCCTGAGAGTGTAAATCTGAACTGAAGCACAAGCTACTCATTTTAATGGACAACAAAAGTCCCTTTCTCCTTTTTTTTTTCCAAGTAACTTTTAATGTTTTTTCTATAATATCATGAAATAACGTTTCTACAGTATCACCAATTGCCTTGTAAAGACAAGCGAAAAACCCCACTTGACTGGCAACCTGCACTCCATACCCTTGCCACTACTTACTGTTGCTTTAACCCAGAAAATGGGAACTGGGTAACAAGTGATCCCAACACCGGGCAAACACCCTAACTTGAATATCAGTTCCTCGCTCACGCTTTTTTTGTGTTTTAAATGATCAGAGGGGCTTTTCATTAAGCCAGTGTTTACTACCTGTTTTTTTCTTGCAGGTTGCCTGCGGTCTGAGGTTTTGACACAGCCATACTGCTACCAAGACAGCCAAGGACATATTTTATTCACAGCTCAAAGCTTCTTCACTGAAGCAGTCCCTTAACAAGGTAGCTGTCGATTCAACTCCCCTTCCCCAAAAATTGTAGGTGTACAATGGTAATTTACACGGGGGGTGGGAGAGGTAGAAAGGGGAGGAACTCAAGCCCTGAATACAGTAAGCTCTTAAGGATGTCTGTCTATGAAAACAAATATGTACATGATGACACATAACACACGACAGAGAACGTTCCAAGCAGAATTACGGGTAGGGGAGCTTAAAACACGGCATTGTCCCAAAACCTAAGCATACAGTACAGTTTCTATGGTAGCCTTGTTTTCAAGGCTATGCTATTTCAAAGTTAACTTTTATCATGCATGCTGATCTCAAAACAATTCATCAGCCTTTCAGGAAAGGGCTAACTGAGGAGAACACTGCAAGGCCTCTCCCTCTCTCACTATAGCCATTAATTCAGTTAAACAGCAACTGGGATTTTTTCCAGCTCTGACTGATGATAACTGGAAGATGCCCTTAGACAACAGTGGGAAGGGGTGACCGGTTCTGACACACAGAAGTAATTATAGTGTAGGCAGCGACAGACAAGCCCTCAGTGGGTCTCTAAAGCTGCCTTTCAACCTGTCCAAGTTCGTGCTGGGTGCCACAACAGCATAGCTTCCCCTGCCCAAGAATACACCCAATATCAACTAAATTTTTTTGCTAACATGGAACTACCGTCAAATCAAAAAATAGGTGCAGGTAGTTATCCACACTCGGAATTAGCCAGTGCCATTCGTATGGCACATGAAACCTGTATAAGCATTGGCAAGAGCAGTAGAGTCTAGGGACAGGAGATGCTTTAGCCATATTTCAGAGTCTAGGCTGGAGCTAAATTTCAGCTGGCTCCATACAGCACGAGTAGAGTTTTATCCAAACAAAGTGTGTGAACCAGGACCCTGGTACATACGGTCCAGAGACACAGGAGAGTCCGTGTGCGGAACCAGCCTGGGTCTAGGAGAGGATCGATCATTCACTCGGCTTCGCTACCCATCTCCTCGGACCCAGCAGTAAAGCTGGACAGTAAAGGGGACAAGGAAGCTGCCGACGGAAGAAGGCTTCATGCAGCACACTTGAAAGATTTACTGGCTTTGCCACAGTGCAGCAGAGATGGAGAGAAGCAGCACAGCTTCAGCTCTGCCCCACAGTGAGACAGTCTTCCTGGAGACTGGGATGCTGTGAACCACAACACCCCGGTCCGCACTGCTGTCTCTGTGGTTAGGCAGGGCTACGCTGCTCTTCCCAGCGTGTCCTGTGCGAACCTGGGGTGTCTCGCACTCCTGTTTCTCCCAGAAGATGAGGAGCTGGCTATAAACCAGATTTTCAGCTTCAGTCTAGAAATAAAAAATGAGACATCCCAGCTTCCATATGCTTGAGAGGAACCTGCCAGTGTATGATTTATTGCAGGGATGGCTGCCCAAGTCTGCAAATCCTCTGAAATAATAATTCTGCAATAATCCCTCCCGAGGGGCACCACTCTCGCATGCCCTGCTAGCAGGACCGTGACAAAGGACTCTGTGTCTGCAGAGGGAAGGAGCAAGGGACCCTGCCTCCCTGCCAGCAGACAACCACGGGCTGCTGCACCGACTGTGTGGGCAGCATCCACTGGTCCCAGGAGGGATGGGGGTCCCTCTGCTGTTACCGTCTCTCAGACAACTTGGCAGAAAGAGTAGATGACAGGTGAAAGGTGGGGGAAGGGAGCAGGAAGCTGTAATACTTATGAATCCCTACACAGTAAGCAAAAAGTAGCGGGGGGGGGGGTTTATAATATATTCTGAGGAGGTTTCATCATCAAAAATCAGCATAAACCTCATTACTTTCAAAAAACACAAAGCCGCCTTATTTTAAGATCTTACAGAGTGAATTTTGCCCTTAGATTCTTGCTTTTCTCCAGGACTAGTGTGGTTAAGACAGCAGCAGGCTCCAGCAGACGACCATCGCTCCTGGAGAAGCGCTGCTGGTCAGTTAGTATTGCTACACACATCAGCCTGTTGCAGCAGGGCCTTGTTTCACTCCCTTTGGCCCCGACGTCCTCCTAAAAAGCCACCAAGGCACTTTTCTAGCTGTGGCACAAAGCAAAGGTTAAAGCTTCAAGACACTCAGGGCTCTCACAGTTGCATGATATTCTCACGACAAGGCACCCACTAACACGTCTTGTTACGCTGAACTATCACAGAGAGCTGCAACTGTTGTCAGCGAGGAAATCTGAACCTTATTAAATGGGCATAATTGGGACTGGCTCTCCACCATCACCACCCCCCAGCGCTGTTAGCTGCGGCAGGAGGAGAGCTTGCTGCAAGAAAGAACAAAACAAGTTTGGACAAGCACGAAACGAAGCTGCACATATCTTAAGATAGCAGTCAGTTAAGTCAGTTCAGCATTTTTCATTACAACCGTGAAACCCAGATCCACGCCCTGAGAGCCCAACCTGCTCCCGTCACCCAAGATCCCCCAGCCCTGCGCATGGCTGAAGTCAGAGGGTTCCTGTGGCCCCATGCAGCATCCGCCGAGTCAGAGTAGCCAAAGTGCCACTGACAGTTCATTTATGGTATCTTCAGATTTTCCTGTTGTAGCTACTTTTTTTCAGCTGTTTGTGTACTTTTATGCGGGGCAGACCACACAACTGAAGTTTTCCAGACCTCCTCTGCCCAAGAATTGCTCGGGTTTAAGATCAACAAAACCATCTGAATATTCCACAATGGTTCAATCATCATGAAACTATGGTGAAGAGAAAGGCAAGTAGTGGAGTAAGAAGAAAAGAAAAAAAGAAACAAGACAGACACATCTAATAAATAAATAAAACCCCCTCTATTTTATCTTGTTTTGAAAAGGTGCAGAAATGAGAGGGAGGATAGACTTCAAATGTGTAAACTCACAGAAATTTAAGATTTATGTGTATTTTTCTGGACTGCAAGCCCACATGCAACTTTCATTTGTAAGAAAATACTTCAGTGGGCATGAATGCATACTTATCCCAAAGTCCAAAATCTGTAAGTTTAGACTGGGAAAAAGAGAAACTGCTTAGTTACAAGCAGCATGTCACAGTCATCATCTAATTTGCACTGAACAGGAGCATCAGTCAGACTGATTATATAGTCAAACACTAATTACTTAGGTTCTTTCAAAAGCATGCTAGTAAATTTGATTATTACTCAAATAAAGTATACATTGTTAGGTATGCCAAAGTGAGCTCTGTCTTTGACTCAAAGCTTTTTAGGAAAAAAACTACCTCTTTGCTATAAAGTGTTACAGTGTCCGGCACAAAGACGGAAAGACTTCTTGGAGATACTGAAGTACAAATATGAAAACACTATTGCATTTTAATATGTCTGGTTTGGGGGAAAACAATGTTATATTCTTTTGCTTGGTTTTGTTACAAGGAGCAAGAATACAGCAGGCCCAGGAGCCATAAGAGATTCACAGAATGGCTTAAAAAAAAACCCTTTTCTTCTGTCTGTCTTCGACTGACTGCAAAATCCCTTTTTCACATCCTTAGAGATAATACTGCATGTATTACTGTTAATTTTCTGTTACTGTGCAGGTAGGAATCTCTTTTCATTACGCTTGTGAACAGCCTGTGGATGTTAAATACAAAACACCAAAGCTTTTTTTTGGGTGGGGGTGGGGGTGGGGAAGGAACAGGTAGAAGGTTTGAATATGCCCAGTCTGGGCCATACTCCTGTAGACGACTTCTTTTAAGAAAAAGAGAAGTAAGTCGTGCTGCTAAAACTTGCCCAGGAGACTGGAGCACCCATCAGTCATCGCAGGGCATGAATCAACAGGTATGGGCAGATGGAGTGGTCAAGAGATGCAATACCTTTCAAAGCCACGTCATAAGCCTTATTGTATGGCATCGATATTGCTTTGACACGTATGAGAACATGCATTATATACTGATAACGTAAAGAAGTTGCTCTTGGCTGCAAAAGTTTGACAGACTGTTCTTCAAGTCACTCCCATAAAATCAGCATATAAACTGCCTGGTTTGCATTTGAACTATGAACCTCCTGCCTTGCAAGAAACAAAAGAGCAAATTTAACACATAAGAAGGTGGCCTGCTTATTAAAACGTGTGTGTGCAATTTAATTTTCCACAGCCGGCCTGTGCTTATATTTGAAAACCACATTTGTATTACATACCAGATAGCATGTACGTGTATGTTGGAGAAGCCCAATGACAATTGGTTCCCATGACACAAGCAAAGAGCAATTCATAATGTCTTTTTCCCCCCCCGCATAAGGACAGTACTTCTTCAGTAGCTGTGTCAGAATTATGAAAAAGGCAGACAAGAAAGTTGTCTTATATTCAGAGAATTACTTGGTAGCTTTACACATAACTGTAATGTTTATAGTCCTGGAAAGAAAAACCCAACCTTTTGCTGCAGAGAAAAATACACCAGCATTTTTCCGTCTTTGTAAGGATGATGCTGTTTATTTTTGAATTTACCTTGGCAAACCTCAAGCACATGAAACTGTAAAAGCCCCAGTCTATATGCTTTAAAATGAGGGTTAGATATAAATTCAACAGGAAATACAGTGAGATTACCCCGACATGTTACTAAAAACAGATTAGAAGAACCAGATTAAAATTGGACCACCTTTTCTGATCGCTTGCATGGGAGGAAAGCTCGTGAGAGAGATACATGGACACAGCAGTCTTGTGTATTAGCAAATAGCATTGCCCTCCACCTACCTTCCCAGGTTACTCTCAACTATCCAAACAGATTTATTTTACTGTGTTTTCTGATAAATATAACATCTTAAAACTCAGCTTTAGAGATCAATGGGGAAAACCCTTCTGCAAGTGACAAAAGGCTGCCTTTTCCCATATCAAAATCAATGTTCTCTTTCCCTAAAGATGTGACCCCTCTCACCGCCCAAAACATGCTCATCTTATTACATGCACAATCTTTTCAAGGGTCCAGTCCTCCTGTTAGCATACCAACTAGCTATTCCTATTATTACAGGCACTTATAGCACATAGGCCTTAATGTGAAACAGGCTCAGAGAGCAGGGAATAAAGCAGCATGTCCACCTGGGACAGAACTGAACGGATGGCAAATAAGCCCAGGCAAACGTGAGTTCTGACGCCCTGCACTGCAGGACACTGGAGAGTGCGCAGATTGCCTGTCTTTTTACATCCCAGCCCCTACCCCTCTAAACGCTAGAGTTCACTGAAAATGTCAAATAGTCTGCAAAGTTCATTATATTGTTCATTATGATTTCTGGTGGAATGCAATCTATTTCATTTTTCCTCATTTTAAGGTGAGAGGAAGTAAAGCAACTTCTGCAAGGGACGTAGAAGAAAAAAAAAATTACTGAGCGATTTTATCCACATAACTTACAAGCTGACGGGTATATTTTCCCTACCCTATTCCAGTGCAGCAAACAAGCTATAACTTTGAAAAATCCTCCTGCAGAAAAAACAGCGTCAGATTAGAAGAAAAAGGACACATTAAATAACCATTTCATTTAGCTACCCAGGGCCCTAACTAATGTCACCTTACCCTAAGAGTATTTACCTAATACAATCCAAGCAATTTCTCCCCCCTCTTCTGTCTCACTTGTGTATGCTTCAGAACTGAGACCTAGGCTTAGACTCACTGGCCAAATCCAGCGACTCAGTTCTACATATAAACTCTCTCCTGCTCTGACAATGCGATGATTTTTGCTACATGTATCTTCAGCCTGGCAGATTAAATCAGAATTTTCTAGAAACAAGGGCATGTTTCAATCCTACAGCCAAAGATTACAAAATTAGAGAGACCGCTTTGATCTTTTAATCTGAGCACCTGTATAACATAGACATACCTAGATTCAATTTCTATCTAGCAAAGTCTCAGCCCTGAAATACTGTAAATCTCCTTCCCCCTAAAATATCTTGCATTTACTACCATCTGTTTGGATATTGCCTTTTGTTATGCACAATATTAATTTAAACTAGCAGTAGAAACTTTTCTGCAGGCACAGACATTTCTTGTACAAGATTTATGGCTACAAACTCTCGTCCCACTGATTTTTAAAAGCCTGGGTTTAGGGATGTTCCGTGTGGTACCCAGCCTCACTTGCCCTCATCCAAGAGCCACTAAGCCCATGGCACCAATAACGTACCACACTATACAATGTGCAGAGAAAGCCATTATCAGTGGCGTGGAAAGTAAAGAGCACAGGATGGGCATAACTGGACAGTCACTTACAGCTGGTGGTACAGAAGTACCACCTAATACCCAAGTTCAAGTGTGGCCACAGGACCGCAGTTCTGCTTAATATCAAGGCAATCATGGAAACCCATCCTCATCAGTGAAGAAATATGCCTGATGAAGTTGCAAATGAGCAAAGTGCACCTGCAGACACAGCAGTGCAAGACTGGCTCTCACTACACCAACACGTGCAGCACAGGTGGACTCTAAAAAAGACATAATCACTTCTCAAAACTCAAATGCTCTGGATTAAAGGCCAGACTTGTGCTTTCAAGTTAGTTGTTATGCTCACCATAGGACAAAAAGGTGAAACTAAGTCCAAGCAAGAAGGACAAAAACGTGCATCACGTTAGCAGGACTTCTGTACATAAGCATCTCCAATAAGTATTGTATTTGGAGTCATCTTATTGCCCTACACACTGCCTGAAGGTATGGAACTGAGACATAACAAGCCAATTCCACAGAGGGTCATACTTCCCATTAACAAGAAAGCAATAGCGCTCAGTGACTTCAGAGCTGCAGTCCCAACTATCATCTCAGACTCTAAAAAAATAGTAAGATGACATGACAAATTAGTCATGCAGTACTGAGCTGACTCACCACCAGGTGACTCATAACTAATGACTGACACTAAGTCAACTGCAAAATATGAAAAATGCTGTGATCCTACAAAAAAAGCCTTAACATTTGTATCACAAGCTCTTTCATCATCAAAACACGCATCAGCACCAGCACTAAAAGCAGGTTTCTTACACTGTAACACAAATGTGTAGAAAGTATTTAACCTGCAAAAGAAGAGATTATTTCTTAAAAGAATCTATTGAGAGATACATATTCCCTCCTTTCAGCACAGTAGAATGCATAACAACTATTCAAATAAAGGATTCATTATTTATCTGTCATTCTGCATTACACTAGCTTCAAATACAAATCTTTATACTGATATCTTTACACATTTTTCTTTAACATCCACACTGACAAACAACATACAGGGTGACCAGGCAAAGCACACAAAGACTTCTAACAGTCACTTATATCCATGGAAGTTCACTACCAGTGAAGTATCATAGAATCATAGAATAGTTTGGGTTGGAAGGGACCTTTGAAGGTCATCTCCTCCAAACCCCCTGCAATGACCAGGGACATCTTCAACTACATCAGGTTGCTCAGAGCCCCGTCCAGCCTGACCTTGAATGTTTCCAGGATGGGGCACCTACCACCTCTCTGGGCAACCTGTTCCAGTGCCTCACCACCCTCACTGTAAAAAATTCATTCCTTATATCTAGTCCGAATCTACCCTCTTTCAGTTTAAAACCATTACCTCTTGTCCTGTCACCTACTAAACAGGCCCTACTAAAAAGTCTTTCCCCATCTTTCTTGTAAGCCCTCTTTAAGCACTGAAAGGCTCCTATAAGGTCTCCCTGGAGCCTTCTCTTCTCCAGCCTGAACAACCCCAACTCTCTCAGCCTGTCCTCATGGGAGAGGTGTTCCACTTCTCTGATCATTTTTGTGGCTCTGCTCTGGACCCGCTCCAACAGCTCCATGTCTTTCCTGTGCTGAGGGCTCCAGAGCTGGACGCAGTACTCCAGGTGGGGTCTCACCAGAGCAGAGCAGAGGGGCAGAATCACCTCCCTCGACCTGCTGGCCACGCTTCTTTTGATGCAGCCCACAATACGGTTGGCTTTCTGGGCTGCGAGCGCACATTGCTGGGTCATGTCCTGCTTTTCATCCACTGGTACCCACAAGTCCTTCTCCACAGGGCTGCTCTCAATCCCTTCATCCCCCAGCCTGTATTGATACTGGCGGCTGCCCTCACCCAGGTGCAGGACCTTACACTTGGCCTTGTTGAACATCATGAGGTTCACATGGGCCCACTTCTCCAGCTTGTCCAGGTCCCTCTGGATGGCATCCCATCCCTCAGGTGTGTCAACTGCACCACTCAGCTTGGTGTCATCTGCAAACTTGCTGAGGGTGCACTCGATCCCACTGTCTATGTCATCGATTAAGATATTAAACAGTACTGGTCCCAATACGGACCCCTGAGGGACACTACTCATCACTGACCTCCATCTGGACACTGAGCCGTTGACCACTACCCTCTGGATGCGACCATCCAACCAATTCCTCATCCACCAAACAGTCCACCCATCAAATCCATATCTCTCCAATTCAGAGAGAAGGATGTTGTGGGGGACCGTGTCAAAGACCTTACAGAAGTCCAGACAGACGACATCCGTAGCTCTTCCCTACTGATGTAGTCACTGCATCATAGAAGGCCACTAGGTTGGTCAGGCAGGACTTGCCCTTGGTGAAGCCATGCTGACTGTCTCTAATCACTTCCCTGTCCTCCATGTGCCTTAGCATAGCTTCTAGGAGGATCTGCTCCATGATCTTCCCAGGCACAGAGGTGAGGCTGACAGGTCAGTAGTTCCCAGGGTCATCCTCTCTACCTTTTTTAAAAATGGGTGCAATGTTTCCCTTTTTCCAGTCACCAGGGACTTCACCTGACTGCCATGACTTTTCAAATATCATGGAGAGTGGCTTGGCAACTACATCAGCCAATTCCCTCAGGACTCTGGGATGCAATCTCATCAGGACCCACAGACTTTTGTATGTTCAGGTTCCTCAAGTGGTCACGAACCTGATCTTCCCTTACAGTGGGAGGGACTTTGCTCCCCAGTCCCTGTCTTGCTGTCCATCCACTCGAGAGGTGTGGGAAGAGAGTTTGCCAGTGAAGACTGAGGCAAAAAAGTTGTTGAGTATCTCAGCCTTCTCTTTGTCCATTGTTACTAGTTTGCCAGT
The DNA here is from genome assembly GCF_034638445.1 of Ciconia boyciana. Classification (NCBI taxonomy): domain Eukaryota; kingdom Metazoa; phylum Chordata; class Aves; order Ciconiiformes; family Ciconiidae; genus Ciconia; species Ciconia boyciana. Next base: position 83,250,930 of record NC_132935.1, read on the forward strand.
CTTGCTCATCGGGGGGGTACTCTTTCTTTGACCCTCCTTTTCTGGCTGACATACCTGTAGAATCCCTTCTTATTATTCTTTGTGTCCCTTGCCAAGTTCAGCTCCAGCTTTACTTTGGCCTTCCTGACCCCATCCCTACATAACCGAGCAGTGTCCCTATACTCTTCCCAGGATACCTGTCCCTGCTTCCACTGCCTGTGCATTTCCTTCTTGCCCTTTAGTCTGATCAGCAGGTCTCGACTCAGCCATGCTGGTCTCTTGCCTTCTCTTGCCTGAAAGGAGGTTGTAGAGAGGTGGGGGTCGGTCTCTTCTCCCAGGTAACAAGTGATAGGACGAGAGGAAATGGCCTCAAGTTGCGCCAGGGGAGGTTTAGACTGGATATTAGGAAATTTTACTTCACTGAAAGGGTTATCAAGCATTGATAACCCTTTCAGGCTGCCCAGGGAACAGGCTGCCCAGGGAAGTGGTTGAGTCGCCATCCCCAGACGTATTTAAAAGACATTTGGATGAGGTGCTTAGGGACATGGTATAGTGCTGGCCTTGGTAGTGTTAGGTTTACGGTTGGACTCTATGATCTTAAAGGTCTTTTCCAACCTATACGATCCTGTGATTCCTTTCCTGATTTCTCACACCTGGAAATCGAGAGCTCTTGCACTCTATGGAAAGTGTCCTTAAAGATCTGCCAGCTCTGTTGTGCTCCCTTGTCCCTGAGGGCAGTTTCCCAGGGGGTCCTATTGATTAACTCCTTGAACAGCTGGAATTTTGCTTTCCTAAAATTCAGGGCCCTGACTTTACTCTTTGTCTGACTCATATCCCTCAGGACTGCAAAGTCCACCAGTACATGATCACCCAACGCCTCATTTAGGTCAAGACAGGTAGGCACAAGAAAATCATACTTGTTTCTGGTACGGTTTGAAAATTAATCTATATTAAGTTATTCTCAGGAGACCCTTGTAATTGTAAAGACTATAAAAGCTACTGTTATATTGGAACTGTTTAATTCTGGAATTCACCCATTTGAAAAGCTCAGTTAACCCAACAAATTTGCTGATACCACCACTACAAAACCTTGCATGACTAGCAGATGCAACAGAAATACATGGTCTTGTGCTTTTATGCACAAATACTACTACACTACAGGGAGGAAAAAACATCCCAGAGTATCATACCTTTAGAATACCCAGTTACAATAACCACACAGGCATAAACGTGAGTTTCCAATATGCCGAATTAAAAGACAGTCCCCATGATTTTGCATTAGCTAGATTCCTTTGTAGCTGAAATTTTCAGAGAAGGAAATGGATGAAAAAAGAGAAGGAAGGCTCAAACTCAGGTGCTGGAAGTCAAGCACAAAATCTTACTGTGAAATACTGAGCAACTGGAAACAGCTAGGAAGAAACTTAGCATCCCTAAAGGCAAGCTACACAAGTTCCATCATTATCTAAATTAGAGCACCTGATTTCACTTACCATTATTTACAGGTTTTGATTTAACTGATCTGCTCAAGACCAAAATAGGTACCCTTATCAGAGGTTGCATAAAAATTGAGAATTCCCACTCTACCGTAAGACCATGTCCATCAAACACTGCTTCACATTCCCAGGCAGGGAAACCACAGGCAGCCCAGGTACCAGCAGAGGAAGCCTGTAGCCTGTTGGTGAGGGGAAGGTTTACTGCTAGATTATCAACATACACTTCTTGAGAGGACAAGTCAACGAAAGCACATGCCTGGCATGCAACCTTTCAATTAGATTAAGTCAGATAACAAAGTTGAAAAAGCACTCGTTTTGATCCCCTTCGTCTGCTGCAGCTCAGAGCGAGGTAACTCAAGCACTTGGATATATTGGGTTGCTGACAGAGCATAAGCAAGCGCTGGTCTCCAAAGAAATCCAATTCTCGACATCAGAGGCTTTTCCCGTTAAGACAGGCCTGCACTAGATCCTGCTGATTCAGCCCTGTGAATCACAAATACAAGAGGCTTCCCTAGCAGAGGCCCTTGACCTCAGCACGATTACACCAATGGTGCTTTTTTGGTGAACTTTCTTTTGCTCACAGGGCTACTGGGGTTACTTGTTTCAGGGTTAGCGGGCTGTCCCCTCAGCCGGGAAGTGCTAGCACATCTGCCAAAACCTTTTTCCAGGTCCCCTGGGGCACAGTTCAATCCAATTAAAACATGCACAAAAGTAATAAAACTCAAGAACTATTCCCTTGGTGCTGCGGGCTCCAGCACTCCAAAGGTCTTTACGTTCTACTACAGCGCCAGCAACTGAAGTAAAACCCTTTCCAACAAAGTTGTTTCAGCTATTACTGACATCATTTGACCCTTTCCCATGTGCATCTGACACTCAAACCATGTTGGCAGGCTGGGGTCCTTGGAACTGATGGGATTTTTCTACCCAGTTGCAAAGGAACTGAGAACAGCTTTGCCTCGGCAAAATTCAGTGCTTAACTGCAAGCATGTCCTTCTACTGATAGAACCACGCCATGCTGCAGTTAAACCACTCTGCTCCATCAGCTGAAGTTACAGCGGTATCAGTGCCCACACAGATATTTTTATTTTGACTTTGCACAAACTACTTCCCAGAAAGTGAAAGAGAGCAGTGCTGGGAAGAAAAGGAGCGCGGGGGGGGGGGGTTAAATAAAAATAAAATACTAATGTCAGAATTTGTATCACTGTAGCTAAAACATTCATAGTCACAATTTGGCTTACAGCTTCCATCAGACATGCCTCCAGTGTTCAGCAGTTATTCTGTAAAACATCCCTCCAAAGGAGGTGCTTGCATTTGGCAGCAACTGCCATTTCAGCAGAGAATTAAAGAAAGAGGTGTACTTCCCTCAGACGTGAAGATCCCCCACAAAGGACCAAGAACGCAGACATGTGTTCACTTATCTGATTTGGTGAGAAAGACAAGCTCATTTCCAAACAACGGTGCCAAAATGTGAGTTAGGATGCAAAGCCTCGTCAATTTGGCGATCTGAAAGATGTTTTGAACTGTCGGAGAGACATCCCCCTGGAGCACAGCATGACTTGGAGATGCTTCGAACAGGATACTGAGCACAGGGAACAGAGATTTCATACTTCAAGCTATCGAGGCATGCACACAGCAACCTGCCATGGAGGAAAGGCGCAGGACAGGCTCCCAAAACACAAGGGAGTTTGAAATGTCAGCAAGCCGTTGCCATCTCTGGTTCAGGAGCGCAAAAGATAACACTGCTGAGACAAGTTCAAGCAAGCACTCCCCACAAGTTCAAGCAAGCACTCCCCACAACTGCTGCTGGATCGTAGGGCGAAGAAGCGCATTCAGATCAGCAACCAGCAAGCGTGTATCTCCAGCGGGAAGAGGCCGTCAGGAGTACAGGCTCCAGCTACTCCAGCAGCCACACTCAACAAGCTGTGCTCGCATCAGGTACGCAACTCTCACCCCGGCTGGATGCTCAACCTCACCAACCCCAGGCTAGATACAACCCGCAGGGAAGGCAACAGGAGTCTCTGGCTAAACCCAACACACACACCTGGAAACACAGCACAGGTACTGCCCAGCGTATTGCTGCACACACGGCTGCTAAACTTACCAGGAGCTGAAAAGTTCCTCTCAACTCGTCACGGGGTATATTCGTCAGTATTTTCTATTAAGAAAAATGCTTACGCTACCATGATTATTTGTTGAGTCTTGTTTCTGACTATTTGCAGTAAGAAAAGCTGCAATAATTCTCAAGCGGAACGTAAAAGCAAAGAGCACAGTTTGGGGATGGTTTGGGTACTTTTTTCTTTTTGACCCACAGACCTGTTTTCAAACACAAAGCAAGAAGTGAATGACAGGCCTTTTAATACTAAATTTCTAGTCCCAGAAACTAAGTTTTCCATGAGCTCAGAGACCAAAACTCAGACACTTACCACTACCGTGTAGTTCAAAACACTTGAAATGGAGTCAAGATCTTCTAAAAGAAAGTTCAAACTCCATTTGTACTCCAACAGTAAGAGCTGGCTTTTCTTCCAAGCCTCTTCACAAACCTGTTGTTCAATAATGAGCTTTCAAAACTATGGCTAATAGTAAAATTCATTGCTCCCTTTATACTCATCTCATTATCCTGGCCTCTTGCTGTGCTTGCTCCTTTTAACGGATGGAGCAAGTATTAGCTTGATTTCCTACCACACATCAAGTTTTCAGCTGAGCTTAGCAATATACATCTCTAACAACTGATAAGATCTCCATTAATTTACTATTAAATGCATAAAGCTAGACATTTTATTTTGCCTTGCATCTGACAGATAGTGAAAGTACATCTGACTTTCCTGACATGCCGTAACTTCTGCACGCAGACGCGACTGATAAGAGGAATTCAAACTAAGGCCAAAATTCAGTTATCATAAAAGAAGTGAAATGAATATATCCATTTGCATCCATATGTAGAGGACAAAAAAAAAAATTCAGAAAGAAGCGCCCCAGGAATACTACACTTGATGTACAACAAAAGACATTTTTAATACCTGAAGTTAGCAATAGCACATTTTGATGAGAAAATTAAAGGACATGGCTATCCAAAATACAGCTTGCTGAGAAAGTAAAAAAAAAAAAAAAAAAAAAAGCTTTATTACTAAGCCTCCCAGATTATACTCCTGAGACCCTGCACATTTAGACTGGGGTAGCCAGGTGTGAATTCAGGTGAAGCAGCATAAAAGAAAATGTGGAAGGAAGCTGGCAGCGGTGCTGACAGAGCATGGACATCACACCACTCCAGGTGACTCCGAACTCAGCAGACGTGCCAAGACAACATTACTAGATGCTTTGCTCTTGGCAAGCCTGTGCTAACATAGACTCTAAACGATTTTCAATTGGTAGACCGCTAATTTTTTTCTCTAACAGAAATACAGAAATCTTAACAGATTTAAAATATACGGATTTAAATAAACAGGTTTAAATAACAGAAATCTCAAGTTTCACAACTGGAAATTCGCGGATAGTATTCGTGAACTCCTTTCTGCCTCAGTCACCACGTATCCTGCGGTGCCCTTGGCCGAAGGCAACGGCCAGAACCTGCCATCCACCTAAATGCTGGAAAAAGTTAAAGTCTTGAGCGTGAAAAGCCTGGTATTCTCTCTAAAGCTAAGGAACCCCTCTCCTGCAAGTCCACGGGAGCAAGAGCCAGCCCCTCTGACAATACGTATGGCATACAGCGTACAGCATGTTCCCTTAAAGGAAAATGCCAAGGAGGAACTTGCTCCGCACAAGCACAGCTGATGCCAGGGCTGGCTGCAGGAGCCCCAGCCGTCCCCACTGCCACAGGTCACCCTACCCGACTGCAACACAGGGAGATGCCGGCCCAAACCTGCCATGAGTTTTCCAACTGATCTGGCACTACGAGTTCCTCACTTCCACCATTTGCCTTTATGCACTACTCGGTACAATGGTGCAACGAATGCATGAGGATCTGCACGTTACTGCCCTGCAACAAACATAAAGCGGCAGTAGCTGATGCACACGTTTACTTGTATTAAATACATATTTCTAAGCACCCAAATCTTTTCGAAGAGTGAAAAAGAACCACCACAATCATTTTCAGAATTCCTCCCTACTGCAAAGACAAGTCTGAGCCTATCAGTACCAATCAGCCTCATTTTAAATACGCGTAACAGCCCCCACAAAACTTGTTTATTGAAATGAACTGTGGGGCTGGGGAAAAGTTTGGTTTATTTGCTGCAGTAATTTGCAAAGACAAAGCCATACGCTCAAACTATTAAACAAAGCGCTGGAGTCAGCAGGACCCGAGGTTCTACTCAACCACCGATTCACCGCCCGACCTTGCAGAAGTCCATCACCTCGTCATAAATCTGTCGGTCCAGCTGAGAAACTGGATGAAAGCAGGACTCCCCTGAAAAATGCATGCTGCATCTAGTTTGGCCTTTTGTTAAATAAATATAACGCCCCCTCAAAACAAAACCAGAGACCTAAACAATGTGGTTTTTTTCTATATACAAAGCATTTTGCACTGTACAAAAATGGAGTACTTTACCAAGTGGGAGGGAAATAAATGTAAATATTTACACATGTACTGCAATGAGCTGTTACTCACTCTAGGGATGTGTATGCTGGTAGCTGTATAATTCAAGAACTAGATCAGCATACTGGGGGTGCTTTTGGCAGACAGAAATAATGCGGTTGTCTCCAGAGAGCGTGCACTCAGCTGAGAAGGGTAAAGAAAACCTGACATTAAGGGGACAGTGCCTGCCAGCCTGGAAACTGAATTGGCTTCAAAAAAACCAGAGATTCAACAAAGCTACAAGTGCTCGGGGTTTAATTATAGTGGTAGGTGAAAATACTAGGTTAGCATCCAGACTTTTTTCCGCTTTCCCATCATCTCACAAACTCTTCCAAAGGCAAGTGTATTTTGGACTGGTAAGTAAGCCTGGAAGCACAGAGGGTAGCTACTTCTCCTTATGCAACTTATGCTTGATTGCTCCTTACGCCTCCCAGGAAGAAAAGTTCATGTAAAGATTGGGATGAGAAGGGCCACCTCAGCCAGCAACTCGGCTGCTTCAGTTGTGTCCTGGTGCAAATGCAGGACCTGCTACTTTACATCCCTCTGTATCTGAGCTCCTACAGAGGTTACAGGACACTGTTTTCAGACTGACGCTTCTACTATGGTATTTAGATTGGTGACACCTAAGTCCAAATGCAAGTTAAAAATGGATTTAAAATCTGTGCTATGTAAGGGAATGAGTTGGACTGGATTCCCTTTCACTTGGCAAAGTCTGGCTCCATTAACTCACGGGTACTAACAGCTCAAGACTGCAACTTAAAAGTGATGAAAAAATCTGGAACCAGATTCCAAAAGCTTCCTTATAAGTTAATTTCATTGTTCATTATAAAAATAAATCTGTCCATTCAGAAACTTCTCAAGAAAAGAGAAGTGGCTACCGTTTTCCGTTGCTATCACTTCAAATGTGAGCTTGTTTTACAAGCATCAGTGTGGTAATGTTTGCCCCTAGTTTGCTAATTAGTTGCCCGTTAGTAATCAGTCATTTCTTTCCATTTTCAGGAAGCATTGCTTGTAACTGCAACCCCGAACCACATCTGATAAGCTGCTCAGTATTTGCGTAACGTCCACACTGAACCTTATAGGTACATCACGTTGCACACAGGTTAAAAGTCATGCAAAAAAATGCATGACTCGAGAGCAGCTTCAGCAGCTCTGAATCTTTGTGGTGTCTGAATCTTTGTCTACTTCAAGCTGCCTAATCTGCTCTAAGGACATCAGGTACAGTACACAGTTTGTTCAGCTTGTGGAAAGTCAGATTTAAAGATTTCATTTTCAAACAGCACTGACTCAGGTAGCGATGTTCAAGGACTTTTCAAAGTGCAACTGCAGAGCTTATCAACACCACAAGGTGAATACTGCTCTACCTAACCGTGTTTTCTTTAGCCGAGGCCTGGGGTTTTGTTTTAATCTAGCATCAGCGTGACATTATAACTGAAAAAGCAAGCCTTCACTTAGAAAATTTCTGTAGGCTAGTGCTGTCCAGGATTTCTTCTACAGAAATGGACATGCATGTGATGCAGAGTAGACACGTTTTAAGTCCAGTATTTTTGGGAAGCAGTACATGTATACATCTGTGTGAGCACCTACCCACACGTTTCCCCACCTCATCATCTACACAGCACATGTACATGACTTAATACTTTCCAGAAGAGCTGTATCAACCTATTAGAGGCATTAAGATACCACATTGCATTGCAATAGCTCTGCTCGTTTCTGAAAGCATTTGAACAAATGCATTCGATAGGTACACTGTCGGCATGCTTGGGATTAACAGATATCAGCAACTGATTCGGAGTAATTGAATATGCACAGCAGTGTCCGGTCTGATCTGTTAACACCATCATACATCTGGAAATCAAGGCAAGCATTTTAAAAAATGCCCAGAGAAACAACCCAGAAGAAAACTGAGGGTGATGCTTAAGAAAATGTGGACCCCTAGCAGCCTTCTGCTTCTTGGCCTCCTCTTTGCCTTCTGAGCAGGCTTTGCTGGATGCAGCCCCTGCCCACATCAAGGGTTTTGTTCACAGACAAACTCGGTGCAGGAGGCACATTCTCCTTAGAAGTACGCGCTCGTACGTTGGACTTACCAAACCTTTGTCACGCTTCTGTTGCTTTCCTGATCATGCAGAAATACTGCTCCCTCTTCCCCCCCACCGAGGACATGTGAAAAACATTAACATATCTCAAATGCCTAGCAGACCTTGAAGTATCCTTGACAGAACTTTAAATTTCCTGGGCAAATCTTGTGGTGACAGAAACCCTGTGTAATTGCATTTAAGCCAACGATGATGCACAGATAATGCCAACGAAGTCTGGCCATCAGATTTCAATGTATATTAAATGCCTGCCTGAAAGCAGCATAAATAATGGAACAGATTTTATTATTTACTTCTAATTAGAACTCCTTGCTGATGCTAGTGAAAAAAATGCACTTTCAAAAGAGAAATAATCAGCAGTAAAAGACATATCATTATTTTCATTACAGGCTTGTGGCACTTCTAGCTATTAAGATTGCTCCCTTCCCAAATCTGTTTTCAATAGCTTACAGTTCTGCTACACATGGAAAGCTTCAGACAAAGCATTCAGTGGCAGGTAAACATCTTACTAACAATGCATATATTTTCAAATTAGCTTATTTTATCACCATAGGCAAAACAGTATTTTTGTCTCACTCAGGCCTACAATAATTCTGGTGATTCGATACATAAACACTCTACCAGACCATTCTTTAGAGAAGGTAAATATAATTTAAAAAGGGAATGAATTGCTTCCAAGGGGCAAGACTTTATCTTTCCTGTAAAAGTCATCAGTTCGGCAAAGTTACAAGTCACTGCAGGAAAATCCCACAGTGAGTGTTCAGTAAAGCCTCAGACATGTAGCAGCTAAACACTTTGGGAAAGCCCGTCTGCCCTTGGCATGCTCTAGCTGCTGCTGAGCGAGACCTCCCGGTGCTTCCCCCCGCAGCTCCGAGATGCCGCTATCTGTGCTAACCCAGACCGAAGCACGCGAAAGGAGGACGAGAAGACCATCTGACCCTCGTGCTCCTCAGGAGCTGAAGGAGGTTTGATGAGGTTTTGTGCCCTGCTGAGGTTTGCAGGGATGTGCCTGATGACGGGGCTGCCCCGGTGCCCCCCGGCTGCCCCCTGCTCCTGGCTGGGGGGTGCAATGGTCCCTGGCTGCCCGGCCCTGCCATCACCCACCCAGGGAGCCCCCGTGCTCCCACCCAGGGAGGCACAAGCTCCCCTCGTGCCCTGCCAGGGTGCGTGCCTGCATGTGTGCACGAGCACTCGGGTGTCAGAGAGAAAAGCAGATGCAAACGGGAGCCAGGCTGCAAGGCCAAATGAGCAGGGACACGTTATGGAAAGCGAAATTGAAGCAGAAGCTTGGAGAAACCAAACAAGTAAAAGCGTAGGAGCCCGTGCATGGAAGACGGGACAAAGGGCAGGTAGGAGGCCTCAAAAAAAAAACCAAAACAAAACAAAAGGAAGGACTATTAGGGTGCTTTGAACAAGCACCCTTTACTTCCACCCTCATACACACTCGTCCCTGTAACCCTACAACATCCAGAAGTTGCTCAGAGCCAACTGATGCTGCTTCCCCTGGTACAGGTCCCCCTCCCCTCCCGTGTGTGCCACAACCACCTAACTGCAGGTGGGCAGAACGCTGCTTTTCCTACTGTGCAAAAAGAGGCCCTGCAGCATTTCCTAACTCTCCAGGGTCTCACTTTGCAACACAGTGGTTTTTTTCCCACGTACATTTCATGATTGTCCTTAGTTAAGTCAGCTTAGATAGATAAATCTCCTTAAATCGTCTCTCAGCTCCATCATGTGTATGCTAAACAGGACCTGGCTTGTTTTACAAAATAAGGTGTGCTGGATGAGGGAGAGGCACATGACCTACGCTCGCATTTTCCTCCCCTGGTTTAGCGACCATGAAAGCACCACTGTGAAAGGGCACTTAAAAGTTCCTTTTGCAACTGATATTGAAAGAGTTTATTACCATGTTGCAGAAATGCTTTAGGGGAATCTCGCTCCGATAACCTTCTCATGAGAAAGCCTGACGCTTTCAAACAACAAGTCCCTTTGAAATGTTCAAGAACGCAAATGCCATGCGGCTCCTGAAGGTGCAACAACACATTTTATCCCTCTGGGAAGCTCCTGTGTTCCCTGCTAGAAGAACCTGAAGTTCTGCAAGACATATTGCATCTTCCAAACAGAGAGTATTTCGGACATCAAGCCTTGAAAGTCATCAAAACTCCAATCTGACTGCAGAGATTTAGTTCGCAAACGAAGTTAACTGGTGTGGTGAAGTGTATCTGGAGACGCAGAGAATCCCCCTTGGTTTCTGTGTTTCTCGGGTACGCAGAGGTAATGCACACCTCACGAGCTACTCAAGTGACCACAGGGGAAAGATCAAACAAGCTTTACATCTACAGAACCAGCACCACGCAGCCCAAGGCGCTGCGGGCTTCCCCAGAGGACCTGCCAGCAGACACTGCCTGCTGCCCGACACATTAATCACCCCCACCTCTCGATGCCTGATAACGGGATGTGGGCTGGGACCACCAGCACACCTAACACAGCACCCTACACGCCTGTCAGATGGCTACTTTTTTTAAACTACTCACTTGACTTGAAATAAATAGTAACCTAAAAGATTTTTCACAGCTCGCGCCCCCGCGCCCAGCCCTCTCTCCCCGACGGAGCAGTGGGGCGGCAGCGGGACGTGGCTCTGCCGAAGAGCGGCTGCCAGGCGGCCGGACATCACCGAGAGGGAGGGCAGCCTCTTCTCACGACTCCCAGTACTTTTTTAAATGGTTGCTCGCACACACACTAGCATTTTCTCACAAGCCCTCATTGTGTAAAATCCCATCCAGAATTACGCAGTCATTTCTTTGACTTTTTAATTTAAAAAATAAATAATAAAGGATAATAAAATAAATAATCTGTAATAATAAAAAGAATTAGGGCACTGTATACTACTTGGGTTTTGCTCAACTCTTAATGGGAATAAGTTCATGCACAAGTTGATGGGACTCCAATCTCAGCGTCCACCCACCATTTATCTGCACTGTAAGGTACAAAACCTCACTGAGCAGTGCCCTGTTGCAGAGCAAACTATCCCAGCGCCTAATTGCGCTTAACCTAAACCACGTGTTCCTAAAAACACCGACAACACTGAACAATGAGACCAGCCCCACATCCAAGGGAATTTAGGAACAAGGGAACAACTTAAGTGACAAGCTTGCTCGTCACAATGCTACAGGTTCATCATCATCGTCACCGTTTTTTGGCATGATGCAGTCTGAATTCCTTCCCGTGTCTTGTGAACAGCTGAACTGTGTTCCCTTACAAAATAAATTAATATGGCTGCCTGTGTACATCTGCTTTAATCTTAAAACAAAAGCAATTTTGCTATCTTTAGCACAAGCATAATAAAAACACCAAAAAAGCACAGATGGTTTGGATTTTCTTTGCAGAAAGCAAGAGAGAAGACTGACATCTCAACTGTTTACATAGCCACGACCCATTAGGTGGCCACAGCAAACCAAGGGGGGACACAGTAAGTACCTCTCTGTCACCATCTCAGATACAGACTGCTTTCAGTCAGGTCTTACAAGAAGCATAAAGCAACTCTCTGCCCACAGATAAATGCTTTTGTTCATACAGATTTAATTTATATTGTTAGTAAAACACTTAACAACGGCCACACTAATGCCAAACAAATTAATTTCAGTAAAGCTAAAGCAAACACTACCATTATGTTTAGCAAACACAGACCAAAACCCTTGAAAACTCAAGATTAAAGGAGTTATTTATGGTCATTGCTCAGCCCTCCTGCCCCCGTCATTTGTGCATTAGAAATCTCCAGGCCGCTCACTTGCAAACTCCCTGACTCCTGGCAAAAAGTGGCTACGCACTGGTAGCCAGAAAGTTCATTTTGCAGGAATAATGCAGTCAACTTGGTCTGGCAGTCAGGGGTGGGTGCTTTGTTTTTTACAATTGAACCTTATTTTAAAATATCTCGCTCCAGGATTAAAACTTTCCCCTTCCTGGAATTAATCAAACTGATAGTGGTTTTGGCAGAAAGGCAAGGAACAGGAAAACAGTAAGGACAGCACATGTGCAAGGTATCAAGAAGTACTTCATAACCTGCTCTGTATTTTTTATGTAATAAATACACAGTAGTTCAGGCAAAAACACGCACGAAGAGAGGCTTTTCCCTATTACCCTTTAACAAATATTCAGAGAATAGCAGTCATGTAAAAATATTGCTCTTGATATAAAGCAGATAAAAGGCAAGCTGAATTAGCTCCTGAATCAGGGAAAAAAGTTTTCTGCTACAGATGTTGCTTCTTTTAGCATTATGAAATGTCTTTTTAAGATTTCTATGCTACAGCAATCAATATTTTTGAGAATTTAAGAGACCCAAACTAATGATTTTTCCAATTAGCAAGTGCTTAAAAAGTAAAAAAAGATGGCACATCAGGAAAAAAAAAAAAGCTTTGATTTATGAGCGCTTCCACTTGAACCAGTGATCAAGTGTCATAGTTCTAAGTAACATTTAGGGTTTTGAAGCAGCATTTCCATTACGGAAAATGCTTGCTGTGACGCCCTACGGTTGCATTAAATCCTTACTAGGCGCGGGGACGCTTTTGCGCATCGCAGTTACGCTCCATTAAATGCTTCACAGGAGGGACGGGATGACGCAGCTCGGTGGGCTCGCGGGACACGTGTGGGCTCGCGGGACACGGACGGCCTCTGCAGCCTCGCTTGCTTCACAAAAATCTCTTTCTAAAGAGCGCGGGACGGAGAAAGCACGGGCTAGCGGGGCACAGCCCTCCCTCCGCGCAGTGCCTTCCAGGCGATGCCTCTCAGGCTGGGGTACCAAACGCCGCCTCCCCAGCCTGGGCAGCGCCGGGGACAGGGTGAGCCTGGCCCGTGCCAGGCGGGGCGGCCCGTCTCCCCACGGATGCTCCCGGCGCCCGGCTCGCATCCGTCAGGAGCTGTTTACAGGCGCGTCAACAGCTGCTTGCCGCCAGAGTCGCTGAACTTCGACATCCCGCATAAAGATGTAAACGCTTCTCCACAGAAGATAAATCCCGAGTACTAAAAGGCGCTCAGGATGACTTCTGGCACTCCCCAGTGCCAACCCATCCCCCAAACCCCAAATTCCCACACACTTCCCTTAAAAACAACAGCAATAAAAAAAGACCCAAAACACAAAAAAAACCCAAGAAGCCAACACACAAACAGCCACAGCACCAAACTTTAAGTATACTAGAAATAATCAGAATTACTACAAGTAAGCCAAATATAACTAACTGCAGAATAAAGTGAACTTTACAGTGTTTAGACAGATGGAATCCAATTTCCTGGTGTAAAGACGCTGAATTTGGCATTGACCCGGAGCCCCAAAGGCAGGGAAGCTGCTGCCCAAAACACGCACGAGCCACCCAACGGCCAGAGTCGGTAGCCACTACTCTTCATAAGCACCATTAAATTAAAAAGGATGAAAGTCTTCATAAATAAAGTTTGCAGAAAGAGATGGATTCATTTAACGCTAAGAGCAGTCAAGACCAAAGCCCACTGCATATATTTGTGTATTTTCTTAAGAGGCTGTATATACAAAGGAGCACACAAAAGGCTTCTTTAAAATGCTCCCTTGTAAGGGTGTATTTCAAGGGTAATAGATGTTGAATTCAGGGAAATGTCCAAAAAAACACTGTTTGGAAATATTGTCGAGTCTTCACATGGAAGAGCTAGAAGTGAGCGTGATGCTTTTCAATGATAACTAAAAAAATCTCTGTCCAGAAGGATTTACTTCTCCAATGCCTGATCCTATGAACCAATGCCGCCAAACACAGCATTTACTGATAAACAGTCCTACTGACTTCAATAACTTAAGCCAAGTAACTTCAGTGGTGTTATTCATGCCCTGTGAATATGAACGGAAGACTCTTGTTTAAAAGGGCTCCTCACAGTAGCGAAGGCTAGCACAAGGGAGTCCCAAGCCAGGGTGAGAAAGGACACAAGGCGAAGAAAAGAGTACTTATGAGAAGTGCTTAACCATTGCCTGCAGGTTTGGGATTTTTTTTTTTCTTTTAAACCAAAAATGAGGAAAACATGAACTCTCCTGATATAACCACATAGTCACTTCAACGTAATCCTATTGCTAACTCAAAAATCAAACAAAAAGGAACCCCCCCAAACCAAGCAAAAAAGAAAAAACAAACCCCAAACCTCAAAGCCCAGGTCTAACTTTTCTGAATGAGGTCACGATGAGAAACTCTTCCAGCATTCAAACCAGAGGGGAAAAAAAAAAGGTGAAAACCTTCATGGAAAACATACTTGAGCTGTGTTTAACAAGGAACATCTGTAGCTTTCCCATTCTTGAGATACAGAAATGCCTCAGAAGAGCCACATTAAGCTAAACACACAGGAAAAAATACTTTTGTTGCTGACCAAACCATTTACAGGTGCCTCTGATTTGAAGCTAAGGATACTGAGCAGCACTCTGTTTGCTGACATAACACCGTGCCATGAAGGACGTCTTTGTAAAGAAAGTTCACAGAAAGCTGGTTTAACTGACAAAGTCTTTACTGGTGAAATGTGACATCTGTTTTTAAAGAGCCTACATTTTTGGGATATTATTGCTCAGCTGCTTCTATTTATAACATATTTGATTTAAAAGTTCCTCTCAGTCAACTAGGCAAGTATGCAATTAAATATCCTGAAATTTCAGTATCAGATTCGGTACTATTTGAAGCAATTGATGCAACTTTTACTTCTACCTGGATGAGTTTCTTCAGAGCACATTTCCCCTACACACACACACATTATGTCTTACTTTTATAGAAATTTTCCGTTGCAAGGGAATGGGCATTATTAAAACTGTGTGCTCCTAGGTGCTGTTCTGGAAGTCCCCAGTGCTCAAAGGCTTAAACACAGTGCTACTTACACAAACCACCATGACTGCATTAAAAAAAAAAGGGGGGGGGGGGGAGAACACGCTGACTATACATTTATTGGCATTATTTTTACATATATTTGGATGTACACATGCAAGAAAAAGTAGAGTCCTAATTAGGAGACAAGAAAGATGTTATTGAAATTAATGCCACGCAACTCAAGACAGCTCTTCTGAAAGATTTCACTCCCACCCCAAGCTTTTTCTATTTGTTATCTATGCCTTCACTGGGGACAGTTTCAAGTGTGTCTGTAAAAGTCAAGAGCACAATACAGTCCTCTTTCACGCAAGGGGTAAAGTTAGTATTTTAAGTGAAATAAAGTAAAGTTCACACTCTTCAGAAAAGAAAAGGAGAGAAATTGGAAGAGGTTTCTTCTCAACAGAACCACTGATACCAAAGATACTCAAGTAAGCAATTTCAAACAAAGCATACAGTGACAGCAGGGCTTTTAGCATTTTATTTAAACATTCACTTGAGTACTTTATAAGCTCACACAACTTCATTAAAAATTTATAGAATATGACGATGAGGAAACGTCTGCTTTACTGTAAATAAAACCCTTAAGGAAGAAATAATTTTAACCCTAAAAATAGAGGTAGCAAAAATACCCTCAAACATGAAAAAGATGCAGTAACTGTAATGTCATCTTTTATATATATATATATGTCTAGACACACAAGGAAAGATTAGGACTTATTTAAGTCCAAGTATTCATAGACTGCACTGACATACTTTATATGTATATTCACAGACGTGGTGTTTCCAAAACATCAGGCAGAGTCCTTCACCAGCTCTGTGTACACTAATGGAACAAAAAACAAACCAACCAACCCACCCACCCACCAACCAGCAAACGAGTACAGCATCTTCTCTCCTGGAAAGCATCTGGGAGGTGCTTATAAAGAGAAAAACATTTACAATATGAATTGTCTGCTCATCACAGCTTCTCGAGTCATTGCAGACTCTTCATTTTGAAGGCCAGCCTGCAGAAGGCTTTTGAGAGGCACTCCAGAGCCAGCTGCAGCCCAACGCCATGAACATGTGCCGAGAGCGATGTTAACACCTTTCATCTCCCACTCCTTTATCGTGGGCCAGGGTGGTGAAACACAGCCCTGATGTATTCTTCCCCTCCCTGTATTTAATGAGGCTTTCATCTACCCCGTACAGTGCCATGCTTTTCGTCTTTTCATAAAGAGTTTTAAGACTGTTTAATAGCTATTAGTTCAGGGAAACCCAAACCTACAACCTGAAATTCTCTTTTTTAGTATACCATATGTATCAGATATTCCACACAGCCTACCAAATCAGCTAGTTTTACAACCGTCTCACACAGAGGGTGACAACAGCAGAAGGCAGTACCACTATCTTCTTTAATGATAATTAACTAATGGACTGCTTAACTGAAACATTCAGGCAACATGAGAATACTCAAGGAGCAATTATATCACCATGTGATTATCAAGAAGAGATTCAATACCTGATAGGCAACTTGTTAAAATATTGAAAGGTTATGGAGTATTCTTGCAAGAGTATTGGCATTGGGTAGGATTCCCTACAACCAACGCCCCTTCAGCATACAACCATATGCTGCCGCCGTTTTTTGTGGCAAATTTATTTCCACCACTCAGAACAGAAGAGAAAGAAGAAATTAAGAAGTAATGGAATGTGCTATGATATTTCCATTATTCTGCAAACTGACGTTGGCAAAGACTTGAAGTCCAAACTCATAAAAGTAGCACCTGAGCACAACTCCAGCAAACATACCTTCCTAGTCCCACTGCCCTCTCAATTACGTCTTGAGAAGCCATGCCAAATGCTCAGTGGAAAGGCAAGAAATGCTAAGTCTAGTAGAAGCTACTGAATCAGAGAAGATGGATAACAATGCTGTGCTTTGATAAGGTCCTAACACTTTCTTCAGTTTGTCATTAGACTTGAACATGAGCTGCAGCTGTCAAAGGGGTCTGGGAATCAATACGCCAGCCACGCTTCAAAAATCATCATCACCCCCTATTTCTGCAACCTCACCCCTTGCTTCCCCTGCCTCATTCTTCAAAGTGATATACAGCATTGCAGGGATCACCAAGCTGTCAGAAGTAATCGTCGGGCATTAACGCAGTTCCATTTCACTCACTTGCAACCTTCTGCAGCCCGTAGGTAACCAAAGAACAAGGGCAGGATGGTCTAAAAGCACCTCAGGAAAAGCAACAGGAGGAAAAATATTAATTGGCCAATGTCAGATAGCACAGTCCCTTTCCAAGCGAAGTGCACTCCTGAACACATAAGCCTTGAAAAGGATTAGTTATCAGATGCAGTGAATCGCTACTACACCTTTGGCTGGGCAGCAGCCAGCCCAGACCTGCCAAGGAGACGAATGCCACGTCAAGGGTCTGAAGGCTGCTCCCTACGTCCTTCCTGTTTCGCACCACCTGCTTTTAACACAAGCAGGCCAAACCAAAGAAGGTTTGTTTTTTTTTTTTCTCCAAGTGATGTTTATAGCACCAAGGTTTTCTAAGGAAATGTAATCAGTCAGATGATATCATGGTAATGACTTGAGGCTTTTTCCATACTACCTGAAGTTTCAGCTTGCATTATGCACACCACGGAAAGGCAGCAACACCACACATAACACATGCACACAAGACCATTAGCAAGCAGCTTTTCCACTTGCAGATGCCAACATTAGCTCTGCCATCCTTTCTAAGGGCACCAAAGCAAGCTGTCCATTTTACAACAGCATCTGTGGTTCCCTTAAGTATACGGGTTTTGCAGTTCAAAACACTTCTAAAAGTCACGTTCTTCACAGCTACGTGTCCAATTACAAAATCCTGTGAAAATTACAGGTAGGCCCTCCTATGAGCATGTGGGTCACAGCTACTAGGAGCTGGAGAGGGCTTATGCTTAAATGAAAGGCTCAATGCTGGACATTGCTGGAGCACATCTTAGTGTAACAACACACACGGCAGCCTTTCCTACTCTGCAACCCAAATGTAATGGTGATGCTTTAATGTGATGGATCCTTCTTTTTTCAGCTTCAAAGAGCCAACAGGGGAGACAGTCTCAGCCTCTCCACTTCACTGGACCTCAAATTTCAGTAGGACAGGTCAAAATATGCAACCTCCCAAATCTGAGCAACACTAAATGCACAATGTAACATGCAACCCACAGAAAACACACCAGCACATAGACGGCCACCTTGTTTCTCTGTGAAGAGGTGGCCTTCTTGTTTCTCTTGCTCTCAGTCTAGTTTTGTGGATGTCTTTCCCCCATACCACGTGTGTCTGGGTTGCCAACCTAATATAACTGGTAACAGTGCAGGTGCAAAGGATCATAGAATGGGTTGGAAGGGACCTTTAAAGGTCGTCTCCTCCAAACCCCCTGCAATGACCAGGGACATCTTCAACTACATCAGGTTGCTCAGAGCCCCGTCCAGCCTGACCTTGAATGTTTCCAGGATGGGGCACCTACCACCTCTCTGGGCAACCTGTTCCAGTGCCTCACCACCCTCACTGTAAAAAATTCATTCCTTATATCTAGTCCGAATCTACCCTCTTTCAGTTTAAAACCATTACCTCTTGTCCTGTCACCTACTAAACAGGCCCTACTAAAAAGTCTTTCCCCATCTTTCTTGTAAGCCCTCTTTAAGCACTGAAAGGTTCCTATAAGGTCTCCCTGGAGCCTTCTCTTCTCCAGCCTGAACAACCCCAACTCTCTCAGCCTGTCCTCATAGGAGAGGTGTTCCACTTCTCTGATCATTTTTGTGGCTCTGCTCTGGACCCGCTCCAATAGCTCCATGTCTTTCCTGTGCTGAGGGCTCCAGAGCTGGACGCAGTACTCCAGGTGGGGTCTCACCAGAGCAGAGCAAAGGGGCAGAATCACCTCCCTTGACCTGCTGGCCACGCTTCTTTTGATGCAGCCCACAATACGGTTGGCTTTCTGGGCTGCGAGCGCACATTGCTGGGTCATGTCCTGCTTTTCATCCACTGGTACCCACAAGTCCTTCTCCACAGGGATGCTCTCAATCCCTTCATCCCCCAGCCTGTATTGATACTGGCGGCTGCCCTCACCCAGGTGCAGGACCTTGCACTTGGCCTTGTTGAACATCATGAGGTTCACATGGGCCCACTTCTCCAGCTTGTCCAGGTCCCTCTGGATGGCATCCCATCCCTCAGGTGTGTCAACCGCACCACTCAGCTTGGTGTCATCTGCAAACTTGCTGAGGGTGCACTCGATCCCACTGTCTATGTCATCGATTAAGATATTAAACAGTACTGGTCCCAATACGGACCCCTGAGGGACACTACTCATCACTGACCTCCATCTGGACACTGAGCCGTTGACCACTACCCTCTGGATGCGACCATCCAACCAATTCCTCATCCACCAAACAGTCCACCCATCAAATCCATATCTCTCCAATTCAGAGAGAAGGATGTTGTGGGGGACCGTGTCAAAGACCTTACAGAAGTCCAGACAGACGACATCCGTAGCTCTTCCCTTGTCCACTGATGTAGTCACTGCATCATATAAGGCCACTAGGTTGGTCAGGCAGGACTTGCCCTTGGTGAAGCCATGCTGACTGTCTCGAATCACTTCCCTGTCCTCCACGTGCCTTAGCATAGCTTCTAGGAGGATGCAGGCATTGGCCCGAGAACCAACCGTTGACATTAGGAGGGCAGTGGATGGGCGTGGGAACACATCAGCTATTCAGGGAGTTTTGCTCCCTGACTACCCCATCAGATGCTGAGGACACAAGTGACATTCACCCACCTCTCTGTCTCTCCAGGGATGTAGAGTACATCTCTGCCACCAGAGATGACCAGACACAGGTGCCTGGACATCACCTCCTCTCTGTCACCCACGTTTCCTTTGCCACACGCCCAAGGGCTCTGAAGAGGAGGAAGACACCGTTTTCTCTACCTCAGACCCCGGTTGTTTCACCCCCATTTTCATCCCTCACTGTCAGGACAGCAGCAATTTAACCTCGAGTACGTTATATCTTGCCCATCAAAAAACACTCTGCAACTCTGTCTGGTTCCTTTCCTGCCTGGAGAAAGGCACGCAAGGAAAGTAAGTGTTCCCAGGCTCTGAAAGACATGCCTTTCCACCAGGCTTACCCAGAAAGGCATGAAGTGAAGGCAGCAAGAACAGGAAGCCTGTTTTCCAGTCTACCATGCTTTTCTCAGCCTCATTCACTGTCCGAAGCTACCTTCATCTGGTGCAAATAACTAAGAAAAGGAAGCAAAACTGAGGGAACAAACATCCTCCAAAAGTCAAAGGGAGTGTCCTCTGGAGGTTGATGACTGTCTCAGTGTAACTGTTTATATCCGACTCAACCTAAAACTGAAGTTTCTTCAGGGAAGCTGCAGGAAGCTAGGTCTGGATAAACCATGGCCTAATGGAGAGCAGAATAAATAGACAGATAAAATGTAAGTGCGTGAGAAAGCACAGCACTTCCAAGCTGTCAGCAACTGGCAGGGCTAGTTCTGCCTTCTTCTGGGGATAAAAAGGAAAATTATTAAAAAAGAGGGGGGAACAAGCTCCACACCAGCTTCCTTCACCAGCTGGCAGCCAGACATGCAGGCATGCGCTGCCTGAGACGGCCACGGTAACCCGAGGAGATGCTGCGACCCATCTCCATCCCTGCAGGCAGGCAGGAGCCAGGAGCATTTGACAGCCAGGAAGCAGTTAAAATTCTAAAATAATCCCAAAAACCAAAACCAAACAAACAAAAAGGCAACGAGAGGGGAGTAACAGTCCGCTTCCTTCACAATCCTCTTGCGACGGGAGCTGGTGGAGCTGCCCCGGTTCTGCTCTGGGAGGCATGCCTTGCTGCCTGCCACTGAATCAGTGACACTCCACCGCCGCGGTGCCGTGGTGCCACGTGCCAGCCCCACTGTCTGTTACTGTAAGGGAATACAGCCACGGAGAGGCCACCTACCTCCAGTAAACTATATAACCACTGACCTCTATGGAACAAGGCTCTCACACCTGAAGCATTGCTTCAGCTTTGTCAGGCACGATCATAGCAACTGACCAGACAGGCAATGGAAAGAGCTATTAAAACCAAAGTTGTGCATTCAGGTCATACAAAATGAATATTTTATTCATAAACCTTAGGCTTTTAGTTTCCCCTATGCCCTTCCCCCGAGAACAGCTTCTTTTCCACAGAGTGACAAAAAGGAGAAAACACAGAGGAGCGATGCCCATACCTGACCATAGTCTGTCCTGAATACGACGACTCCTTCCGCACAGGAATGAACAGTACTGGGATAATGCTGATTATTTTCTCGCAGCCAGACCCGAGACCCCTACAATAAACAAAACAGAGTTATAGATGGCATAACTGAAAACTGAAAAAAGAAATTCACTCAATGTTTTTCTCTGGAAATTCTTATCAAGTAAAAGGAGAGAAAGCAAAAAAAGGAGAGAGCAAAATCCAAATAAGCAAGTGAAAGAAATAAAATAAACTCTCAGCAAGGATTTGTTGGTTTGTCGGAACAGTAAATACAGAACTACACCAAAGTGCCTTTTTTTTTTTTTTTTTTTTTTTTTTGAAGTTCCTAAACACCGGCAAGAGCAGCTGGAGCCAATTCTCTGAGTCATGTGCCTCATGTTAGCACACGCAAAATTACAAAGCAGTGTTTGAATTTACACACAGTTTAAAAGATCCTCCTCAAAGCCGGCTGGCTCCCTACCTGTTTATTTTCAACCTCTGTTAGGCACTCACAGCACTTCCCGCCTATCATCTTTCACCTTTTTTCTAAACCACTTTGCCCTTTATACGGTCCTCCTCTTTCGGCTGCACAACAATGCAGATGATTTAAAAAAAAAAAAAAAACAACCACAAACCTTCTAGCAAGCAAGGTTAGAAAGAAATGACATTTGCAAGGCAACAGAGACACTACCAGTGAGACATCTAAGTCAGTCTAGTAAGACAGTAAGACAGGGTAGGCGCAGACTATTTTAATTTTCACCTGGCTGGTAGATCCAGCATCAAGAAAACAGAAATATCCAGCACTGAGAACACGGGAGGAGGATGTAGGAGGAGGAAGCACAGCTGATGCTGCAGCTGCAGCAAACGCCATCCCAGTAACGATACCCACTCCAGTTGCTCCAGCGTAGGAGGCGGCTGCAGCTGGCATGAAAACATTGAGCAGCAGCACCCCATGGTCTGACCTCCAACCCAAATTATACTCCTGTTCTCTACCAACAGACAGCAGGCTCCATATCAGAAAGACAATATTTTAGTGGTATTTAGAGAATAGACATTTTTTTCAGCAGAAGAGTCAAATTCTCTCCTAAAGAAAAAGTAAAGGGATGGTAGAAAAGGGCTGGGATATACCCTGATAATCATAAGGTTGTGACTTCGGGTGTATGACCACTGAAAAAAAACAATTCAGAGAATTAATTTTGCGTGCTAGCATCCAAAGATTGTCCTTGCCTGAATTTCTACACACAGAAACTAGACTTATGGCCTTGCTAAAGGTGGCAGGGTGCAGGGTCCTGATTAGCAATCGCAACAAATACAGATTTTTATTTCTGTTATGTATTTAAGGTGAGTGGTCCGTGAATCTACCACGGACTTCAGCCACGTTACGAGTTGCATACACTTTAGATAACGTTGAATAAACATTATTCTTGTTTCTATGATGGGAGAACAGCAGCACTGAGACACAAAATAGTGCTCACAGAGAATGTAAAAACTCTTGCTGCTTGGTTTCTCTGAATGGTAAGAGGTCAGCTGCACACAGAGGACCACGTAAGAGCATCCCTTATTTTTTTCCCCTCCATCTTTTGACAAACTGCTTTCCATTTTAAATGCTGCAAATGCCTGCAGAGCTCTTTGCCCTTTTACCTCCGAAACCTCGAGCCAGATGGTTTCCAGGTTCACAGCAAGTCCGAGGCAGTTCAAACACAGGGTATGCCGACTCAAACGCGCAGGGTGAGGGCAGAGGGGAGCGGGAAGGAGGGCACCAGCACCCACGGTGGGTAGGGGGAAGCAGGGGCCTGGGAAACAGCGGGGAGAGGACTCCCCAGAAGTGGTAAAAGCAATAGAGAGGACTTGAACATTTACTTCAAAATCCAGTGATAGCAGTGGGAAGACTTCCACCTGTTCCCTTGGGTCTGCATCGGATTTTGGCCATCAGAAAACCCAGGGCACCACTCTGTTTTTCATCTTCTCGAGCAGCACGAACACCCTCACGCTGACAGGTCCGAGGGCATGAACACCCTGTGCTTTCCAGAGGGAGGAAGGCTGACGTGAGGGCATTGCTCTTGGACTTCCTCTGGTACCTCCCCACCAGAGCCAGCAAACAGAAATACCCCGTGTCCCTTAAGTACAGGCACAGGAGCGATGACAACTTTGCAGGCGACATCCTTGGTATTAAGGAGTATCTACCACAACCGCCGGGGTGGGAGACAAAGGGCTCTTTCACGTTAACGCAGTTGCTACCACCAGGCCACTGTCCCGAAGAGCTCTGAGAGTGAAAACTTGAGGCTTGCAGCTGCCCGTCGGCCCCAGCGGTGCAGTGCAATGCAGGGCTCAGCTGCAGCTGCCGCCACCCCACTTAGTCCACCATGGTGTGGGTCTAAAGCCCATAAGGCACAAGTGCATGGCACTACATAAGAGAGCTCACGTACCCATGCTGTATCATGAAATGCACTCAGAGCAAGGTGAGCTGAGTCTTTTGCCTCAGATTCCTCTATGTCCTCAGCCACCTCACTTGACCTGTGCATCACAGAAGGCTGAGGTTGGAAGGGACCTCTGGAGGGCATCTAGTCCAACCCTCCTGCTCAAGCAGGGTCACCTAGAGCTGGCTGCCCAGGATCATGTCCATATGGCTGTTGAGTATCCCCAAGGATGAGCAACTCCACAACCTCTCTGGGCAACCTGGCCCAGTACTCAGTCACCCTCGCAGTAAAAACGTGTTTCCTGATGTTCAGGGGGAACCTCCTGTGTTTCAGTTTGTGCCCATTGCCTCTTGTCCTTTCACTGGGCACCACTGAGAAGAGCCTGGCTCCCTCCTCTTTGCACTTTCCCTCCAAGTATTTATATACATTGATGGGATCCACCCTGAGCCTTCTCCAGGCTGAACAGTCCCAGCTCTCTCAGCCTTTCCTCATAGGAGAGATGCTCCAGTCCCTTCATCATCTTCATGGTCCTTGTTGGACCCTATCAAGTATGTCTATGTCCCTCCTGTACTGGGGAGCCCACAACTGGACACAGGACTCCAGGTGTGCCCTCGCCAGTGCTGAGAAGAGAAGGATCACCTCCCTCGACCTGCTGGCAACACTCCTAATGCATCCAACAGAAATACCAACAGAAACCTCATGAGATGCAATACTCTTGAGCTAAGGTAGGACACTAGAAGAATCGTCAGCCCACGGAACAACCTCATTCAGTCTGACAACTGCTGCTTCATGTTTGATTTTTTTTTTTAATTAGTGGAATCATTCTGGCATAAAACAGAATAACTACAAGGTTGTCCAGCTTGTAGCAAATTTTTACTTCACTGGGCTTTTCTGCCTCGACCTAATAACACCACAGGAGCAAGGCATAGCAAAGCTTCCCCCCACCCACTAAACAGCCACAGTTTTGTTCACAAATTGTAACTGGTTTAATGAAGGTGGCTACTGACACCACCAAGAGCTGGAGACGTGATGGCTCGAGAGGTGAAGGTATGCACTACAGTGACCAAGCAGCAAAGGGAATTTGGCCCCAGACTTCCCACCACCCAGAGAAATGCTTTCGCCAGCCTGCTGCTGGGCATTAAGTGTCTGTACCGGTCAGTCTCCACCTCCTCCTCCTCCTAGACGAATTCGATCCATCTAAATGCACACATAAACAGCAAAAAAACCTATTTGTCAAAATGCAGTCAAGTTCTTCAAGCGCTTCAGGACAACCAAACCCCTGTTGTTCTGCTGGTTTATTATTTGCCAAAATCTCCGAGCTCGACTAACATGAAGTTTATGCTTTCAAGGGCAATGAAAAGCTTATAAACATTAAGCCGCAACAAAATTTGCCAAAACCTCAGCATTCAAAATAGCCTCTCACAAGGAGGAGAATGTTTTCCATCTTGAAATTAAATAATTAATCCTGATTTTTTTTTTCTCTGGCTATGAAGGGGAAAAAAGGGGCCTGCACAGAAGTGTTCACTCGGTTGGACTAGTCCTAAAATAAGCTTTTTAAAGCTAGTAGGAAAGGGTTTGATTTAAACAAATGTACATTGTTAGGGGTCAATAGCTGCTATTCAGGGGAGGCTGGAACAATGCAGTCCACAAAGCCCGAGGCATCTGAAATGCAAATACAACATGTTCCCTGGCAAGGTAGCTCAACAATACAGTATCTGTCCATGGGCTGGGTGCGCTGCAAGGCCTTCCCGTCTGGGGGAGGGAAAAAACAAAACAGTCTTGGCAAAAGATACCTCACAAGCTATGCAAGTTACAGCCACCTCCTGTGCCCAGCTAGCTCTGCAGCTGGGCTGCAGTCCCTCTGCGATGCGTTAGCTGTGCGCAAGTGACGGTTTCGAGAACAAAATCTTCACTAGCGGTTAATGCACGGGCAAGACTTGTCATAGAGGACCTGCCTGAGAAGGACTCCACTCAACGCACGTTATATTGATCTGAACCTGTTTTGGGGGGAGAAGCCTGGTAACTTGGGTTACTCCAGAGCTCCCTGACACGCTGCCCTTCTGCGGTAAGGGGGCAAACAAAGCCACGGAGCTCTTACTAAAACCCAGTGGTTTTTATTTCCGTGAAGCGAGGTTGTAAAAATACTTGGAATAGCATTTGCAGAAGAAGGGTCATATGCCATCATTTCCACAGCAAATAAATTTCACCCGACTGCAAAAGGGAAAAGAAATAGGTTTGCAAATCTCACAGCTGTAAGACCACCGGGAGAAGTCCCTAGTCCTTCTACCTCACAGATTTTGCTGCTGAAAATGCAAACCCTACCTCTTACCTTCCTCTGTATTCTGTTCTTGGACGTGATAAAAATCCATTCTTTTTTATTTTCCATTGGACATATGCCCTGGAAATCACAAAATTAGCTAAGAACTTTATCTCAACTAAGCAAAATGGTGGAGCATTTGTTGCAAAACTGTACCTAACAAGCTAGATTTTGTATGCATCCCGGTTGTATGCTGAATAAAATAACTGTCTGCACATTGATTACATTTTTATATATATAGTATATATCTCTATATATGAAAAAGCAGACATTGTATAATAACTGTGTTCTCACCCAAGTGAAAATGCTACTTATTCACGTTACAATGTAAAATCCAGCCGACTCCTCAATGCAGTTGATTCAAAGCAGTTAAAACTGCTTTAAATTAAGGGCAATGAACGTAGGTTATGCTGCATCTGCATTCAAAAAGCATTTTGCTATTAGGGCTTGGCAAAACAAATGGAACAACAGTCAATATGTATTTAGAGAACCTTCTGTTCGTGCACCTGAGTAGCTTGGCTCCAAATACAAAGTTTGAGAGACAGGAAGAGATGTTATTAACTAGGTCAAGCGGGACATAGCTTTTCAATGCAAAAGATAACCAAAACCACATTTCTCTTCATTCCTCCTCTTTACTAATTCACACACGGATGACAAACAAGGAGGGCCACAGCAAGAAAGAAGCTATCCAGAAAAAATACAACTTTGCTAATTCCATACTAATGAACAGTTTTGCTTCTGAAAACTTACCCTTCATTGTTAGCTTAGGACTACCCAAAACACTTCAGTTTAGGTACCCAAAAACCTTAACATGCCAAGTGCATGCCTGGCCAGGCTACTCAGTGGCAAACTCATGAAGTTCACTGGAAGCCATATATCCCTCACCGACTTCAACCCAAAAATGAAGTGTTCAGCCGCTTAAGCAGAAGACCAGACCTGTTCTTCCATACCTAAGTCCAGAGAAACAAACAAGTGGCAATGGCCATTTGTCTGACGTGTTACTCTGTAATTCAGAGTACTGATCTAGATCCCCTCCTTTGCAGTGCCCGGCTTCGCCGGTGCAGCTTCCCTGCGCTCCATGACAAAAGGCTTCCACAACAGCCGGACCTCAGCGGTGGCTGAATCCGAAAACTACTACAAAAGTCTGTGTGCACTACCGCCATACAACATACAAAAGGGAAATAAACTAATACTCCAGAAATCACTCCAAGATGGGCTAAAAATCACTCCAGTCATGGGCTGTGTTTCTCTCCAGCCAGCCTGCCTCCCCTCTGCCAATAGCTGGGATCCGGCAGTTTTCATCCGGGGATGGTGGGGTGGGAAGGGATGGACAAAGTTATGGAGAAGGACTAATTGAACCCTCAGCCTCTGTAGATAGTGACAGAAAGTACAGCTTTGAAAGGTATTTGAGCATGTAATCTACATTTCAGTACCTTAAACTCAACTTCATGAACTGACTACGCACTTAAATCTAGGCACACACTTAATCCAGCTGAATGGGGTAAAATTCGTTTTCAAAACACTTACAGCGCTAATCACAATTTCCTCCGAGAGCACAGGAGTCAACTACTAACACCTTTCTCTCAGCAAATTTAGTTCTGCCTCCTGAACAATACTGCTTTGCTTTACTGTTTTAATGCAGAACAAAGCCGTGAAGATGTTTCCATGGGATATAAGGTCAGTTTAGGGGGGTTAGTTTCCTGCAGAACAAAATCTCCTTGAAAATGAGATGTTTCTGTTGCCTGTCCATCCCCCACACCAGATCAAAGCACCACCTCTCCTGCTCCTGAGGTCTGCGCAACAGCTGCCGATTAACCTTGAACAGGCTCCATCTCCTCCTGTTTCAGTAACTGGAGATAGCGCAGCGCCGACAATGCCAATACCACTTTAAAAAACAAGAAACTGGATTAAAACAGATATTATTACTATTATTGACTTGAGAGGGAACCGGAATAAATTTGTACTTTCCCCAGCCCTTTGAAAGCACCAGTACTTCCTACAAGACCATCACTTCATATAATACGGCCTTTTTATTTTTTTTAATTAAAAAAACCAAACAAACCCAAAACATTTTGTCTTCCAGTTATTCCCAACACAAACCGCACACAGAGATTACCCTCTATATATGCAGGTGGATGAGCACGCTCCTCCCCACCTTCTGTTGCTGAGTGTGAAGACACAAATTGCTAACAGACCTCGCTCAAAAGCCAAAAAGTAATTGCACTTCTCTGCTAGAGCTCTGAAGACGTGGTTGCCGGCTCCTGTGGACGATGAGGTTTCCACACCGCTCAGAATATCCACACTGCTTATCACACCCTCAAAAGCAGATCTAGCAACGAGATGCCATCAAGTCTTTTCGGGAGAGTTACCAGTATTGCTACAGTCTGAATTACGACTTTCATGAGAAAGATTCAAGCGTTACCTTTACGTTTTGACAAGTTTTGTCAAATAGCTTTTTCGCTTTCGAGACTGCCCAACCTACATGATGGCATCATGGCTGGAAACATACGACAACACGGGAATTTGGAAAGCCTGCTGCAGTCAAGTTGCAGTCAAATCAGTTGCAGTCAAGTTCGACAGGCTGTTACGGGACAGCAGCTCTTTCTCGTGCCTGCAAGTTTAGGTAAAGAAATAACAGTTTCTGGGCAGTCAAGCCAATGGCATCTCTTATTTATTCCAAAATTAAAAATCAGTGCTCAAAAGTACTACTTGGCAATTGACCGTGATTAAAACTGCAAAAATTAGAAAATCAGGGAAGCAGGGAAAGTGTACAGCAACTTTCCTCTATTTACTGGATCTGCAGTCTCAGGTCCCGCTGTTCATCGCCATCAGCGGGTATCACAGGCTCGCCGCCACCACTCTCCCCCCCACACCTCAGCTTTGGGCAGGGGGGAATTGTAATCTGTTAAAACTCAGTAAGGAAGATCAGTAATTCAAAAAGACAACACGTGGGTGAGGAGAAGGGAGAGAGGGCAGTTACTGATGACAGCAGGGAGATGTAAGGAACACAGGGGAAAAGACCTTGGGGCCCACTGTACACCTTTCCATCACCATCTGTGTTGGGGCGGGGGGTAGCAGCGGCCAGGCAAATGACAGACCTCCTGGTACATTCATGGTCATCTTGAAAGTACCATGTAATTCTTTCCCTTTATTTGAATTTCTAAAGAGGAATAGACAATATCCTTACAAAAGCCTTAAAACTTACCCTAAGAACCAAACAAGCCCTAACCCTGCCTTCATAGATTTCAATAGGAGTTGCAGTTCTATCTTTGATGACAGCACAGTTTTGCCAAGCACTCATATTTTTCCAAAAACACATTTTTTTACTAATTAGTCATGACTACAAATGTAAAAAAACCCCAACAAACAAAAATACCCACATAAACCCACAAAAACCCCAAAACTTCGTCTCCTTAAAACCAACTGAATTGAACCAATCTGTACACATGCACACACCCCAATTCTTCATCCATGGGAACTGAGATGTTTTAACCTCAACAGGTATTTTAAGAAAGACAGAACCAAGAAGTTATGTGCACTTTCATAACTGAAAGAAGGACAGTGCACATAAAAGCAGCAGGGGAAGAGAGACTCTCCTCTAAAAACCGTTCACCAAAGCCTACAGCAATATAGCAAGAGTAGTTACCCCAGTACGACTGCCCAAACAAGCCAATTTAAATCACCACTAGCTTCTGCTAACGTAAACTTTTCCATATTGTCTAGTAAGTTGTTACACTGCTGTGCAGCTTTATCACTGACTCAGGGACAAGAGGACAGCCTGCCAAAATGCCTGTAGCTCATCCACCATGCTCAGTTCTACTTGGCAGTCCCCAACCCAAAAGCTACCAGCTTGGCAACTTTTTGCTTATGCTACATGACAAGCTTATAAACTCACATCAAGGTGGAGAAGGATTTCTAAATCCACATGTGTGAAGCCATGCTGGCACCCTCTTCTCACTCCCTCCTTCAGCTACCCTCTTGGGACTGGTTTCTCAAAGACTAATGAGGCAAAGTGATGGTAGAAACATCTTCTTCTTCTTCACTGGGGCTCAGCCACATGACATTGCTCATCTTAAGAAACTTTGCCCTTAAAACCTCCCAGGTATCAAATGAATCATCTGCCACAGGTTGCTAAGCGTCTCAAAACCATTCTTCACAAGTGTTGTAAAACACCCTAGCATTTTATTCCACCTTCCTCTTGCCTCTCCTGCCTGAGCAGGATGCAAAGCAAAGGCCGTGGGAGCTGACTCATGAGCACCAGCCACGTGGTACGGGAGACCAACCTCTCTGAAACAAGGTTTAGTTTGAGACTGAACTTGAAAGATGTTTCTCATTCACCGCCTGCAAAGCCCACGGAGTCTTGTTTGCAAAATGGGAACTCCTGCTTGCAAAGACATATGTTCAGTCTCATTCCAAATCATTTTGTTTAGTAGGAACATCTTTAATTTCAAAACTTCAAAGCTGATTAAGTGGAAAAAAAAAAAAAAAACAAAAACCAAAACCAAAACCATTCCTTTGACAGATGTGTCCTGAAGAGAGGCATTTACCACTTATTTTCATGACATGGATCTATTAGGCTCATCAGTCAAGGAACTGTCCAGTTCTTAACATTGTTCTACGTGTACCTGGACATTGACTTTTTAAAAGAAAATCTAGTATGAAACAACCGTATAGTACTAGTTTTTCCACAGATACTAGTTGTGCTACACAAGCATGGGTATATACCTTGTCTAGAGGGACATTATACTGGTTCAGCCTGATTTGAATCTGCAAAGCAGATAAAATTTCTGATCAAGATACATTTTCCACCATTGACGGCTCTTTGCCAGCCATCTGATTTTATTCTGGTAGTATTTATCAAAGCCTTCTTGCGTCAAGAAGCATCATTGATAAAATGCCAGTGTTGCACCTGAAAGCACACAGGAGGAATTGAATTTAGCAAGGCAAGGTCTATTCCTGGTTTCTAGGAAGCTCAGTGTTGTCTTTTTCTTTTTTTTTTTCTTTCCCCCCTCATGCCAAACAAGCAGGCACTTCCAAGAAAACTTACCTTTAGTCAAGTGGGGATTCTTGTGTGAAAAAGATAATCCATATTAAACAGGAGACTGTGCAAGGTAACAAGCATAGTTAAAAATTACTCCCAAGAATAATACTACAGCTTTCACTTTGCAAGTTACTGGCATCAAAGTACAAAAGGTTCCGCTTTAGCTCTTACTTCCATATTGTTAAATTTCATGATCCTTTACAGGTCTGACAATATTAGAGGAATTTTTTTGTTTTGTTTATGTCTCCCTGCAACTCGAAAATATCAGTTTACACATTAATCATTTTCCTGGGTTAGAGTAGGTATGGGCAAGAAGGGAAAATATTTCCAGCCTCAACTGTTGCAGAAAACAGCTGTAAGATCAGAGCCTGAAGACAAAAACAAACTGACCCACCCAGCCCACATTCTTTGAAAGTGTTTTATTTTTCTTTTTTTCCCCTCCTCTTCCAAGCTCCGTATTAGCTTGAAATTAAAACTCAGGATTTTGGAGAGACACAATTCACACTTTGGTGCCATAAGAATTAGCAGGACCGTATTCCAAGACTAAGAAAGTAAGCGTGAAAAGGAGAGAGAAAAGAGTATAATGGACCAGTCAGCCCACAGTTCTTTCATTCATTTATTTCACTAATAGAAACATTGATTATTGAAAATAGGAGAATTTTAAATATAAGGTCGTAACTTCTTTTCCTAAGTTGTATTGATCCCCTCACATTGCATTTACAATAGATGATTCAGCAGGCTTCATTTCTCTTTGCAGCTTCGCCTTCGCAATATGATCACTCCATATCTCTACTTCACCACAGGAACACAAGTATTTAAAGTATGTAATTGCACTGAATTATTTCTTTACATTGCTAGTTCACGCTTCAAGGGTTTTTGTTTGGGTTGTTTGGTTTTTTTGTTGTTTTTTTACATGAATCTCATTTGGCAAGCTACAGGAGGTTTGCCCTACAAACACCAGACCCCTTTCCTAACTTTGCCCAGCTACCATGTCCTACAGATGTCAACGGTACCCTGCATATGGGTAAACATCTGTAGAATAAGGACTTACTATGGTTAATACCTAATGGAATACAGAAACCAGGAGGACCAGATGAGAAACACTGGACAGCTGGTAGATTAGGATGTGCTGTTGGACCTGTTCAGTAGCATTTCCAACACCCGTTTCAGCCTTGCTTTTCTAAAGGCCCATCCAGCTGGTCTGACCCCACGCTGAGGAACAAATCCCAGTTATGCTTTGACCACAAGCAGTTGACAGGTTTGGGCTGCTCCAAGCTTAGCAGACAGAGCTCAGCTCCTCCGTTCCCACAAGCCACAGCGATTCACCCAGCAGCTTTCACCAACAGCACCCACTCGACCCTGTTCATGTGCCCTGTTATAAATCAGGGGCAAGGTCCTGAGTCCAGGAGAAGCCCCTCTTCGCCACACCAGCTCCAACAGCAGAGACAGCTCCACAGCCCAGCTCAAAGGCAGGAACAGGAGCCCAGAGAAGCTCAATGAAGAATAAACACATGCCATGTCTACACCTAGCCAGGAAAACGTGGTTTTGTGGCCTGCAACAAGTGACTGCAGCAACTGGGTAGCAGCAGCGCTGAGGCCGATTTGGGAAGCTCGGGCAGACGTTATCAGACTTGCAGCATCGCAAAGAACAAGTCCAACATGGCTTATGAAACAACTCGAGGTGGTGGGGAACCAGTACTACATACCCAGGACCTAACCATCCTTAAAAATTAATTAAATAAAAATTAATTAATCCTAAAAATCCAGGACATAAGCAATTTGCCTTGGGGAAGCACACCCCTCTACATCCGAAGCCCACCTGTGATGCCTGGCTTTTACAAGCAGGTTTGGAAGATGGGATGATCCTTTGCCAGAGCAACGCACGGACATCCTGACAAACGGCGGGCAGCACGGCACCCGCCTGTGCTCTCCCTCCTTGCCTTCCGCGGTTCGGGCGAGCGCAGAACGGGCTAATCCTGCCACTGAAGTCCTAAGTTGCAAGGCCAGCATTACCAACTTCCCACACTAATTTGTACACTGCAAGCCACAATAATCACCGAGCAACTCCCAATTGCCCGTCTGGAGATCATCTGATGAAAACACAACCAATTAAGCAAAATGTAATGGCACGCTTTATCATTAAAGGGCAGAGCACTGGCTTGTTCCCATGCACCTGCGGCAGAAGGGCTGGCAGGCGCAGCTCATGCACAGGGGTGCAGGGGAGGCAGAGGTACGCTGCTGCGCCCGGCGAGCGTCGGCTGAGCTCAGCCTAGCTCCTCACACGACACGTGCGGGGCCAGCCTGACGGCGGGCACCCCGACAGCGCTCAGAGCACGGAGGACATGCAGTCCAGACAACACCCCCAAGGAAGGGAAAGATTCTGTAACTCTGAAGGACATTTGCACTTTTTATGGCACGAGATATCCGAAGCCTTTTGCCCTCCGACTTCCTGCAGCTCACTGCCTTGCATACAGCAACAAAATGCATGTCCTAAAAACAAAAGCGAGCAGGCAACAGTATTTTAATTAAATCCTAGCAGCATATTAAAGCACTCACAACCCACTAAGTAACAGGCATGATCGTTCTACACAGAAAGGGGCAAGCATGTTTGCTGGAGAGCTATGGGAGCTTCAACCAACGGGACAGCAGTAAGCACCCAAAGAAAAGAGCAGTCAGGGTACACACTGTTTAAATAGCTCTTATCTACTTTCAGAAGGGGGGGGAGTGGGAAAAGAGTCAAAGCGTGACCCTCAGTTAGACTCCCTAGCAGACCTGTAAAGAGGCCCACAGATCTACACAGAAAAAAAAGAGTTTATTCCACTTTCCATTTATTTTAGAATTAATTTGCATTCACAGCAGTTGAGAAAATAACACTAACAGGACCCTGTGCAATTACTGCACCTGTCTACGACCCCGAAGAGGTGTACTTTCTTGCAGTTTCCCAAGTCCTCTTTTCATCTGCCCTACCTACCCCCATCAATAGTCCAGGATGCCTGGGAGGAACCAACCCCTGAGACTTTGGTGGACACTTCTCTTGGGTCTGGAGCAGGCAGGAGGACTGGCTGCCAGCTCTTCCCACCTCCTCCTTCTCCAGTGACTACCTCCTTCTCCTTCCCAGGTCAGAAACTCAAGAAAGACTCCCAGCAAATTTTAACACTCAGCCATGAACTGAGAAGTAAAACACAGAAGATTTGATCGCTGTTGTATTTTAATGTAAAAGGACCTCCCCGCCCCCTTGAAAAATGAAGACAAGATACCAAACTGTGAAGGGTAAAAACCTATAACCTTAAATAATTTGTTATTCAATTCAAAATTTGGTTTGTAAATAGCTCATAAACAGGATCTAATCTACCAACCCTGAAACAAACACCAAACTGTCAGTAAATATGAAATAGCTGCTCGTGAGTTACTTCTCTAACCTGTGATCAAATGTTTTTAATAAAAAATCAACTGCAACAGGCATTTGAAAACACCTAATTCACTTCCCCAGCGCAGGGGACAAGGAAAATTAGGTGGCAGTATTGGAAGAGAAATTCAGTCCCAGCCCAGCCTCTCCCTCAGCTGTTGGATGGTGCGAGCAGAAGACGGTCCATCAGGGCTAATCTCCGCTTTCCCACAGGCTACGTGACACCAAAGCAGGCTGCACCGGTGGTGTTTTACATCACTGTAATACATACAGAAAGTGCAACGTAGTAGGAAAGAGAGTTTGGGATCTATACCAAAGGCAAATTTAGCAACGAAGCTTATGTTTTAGGAAAAGTCAGAAGCCATGAGGTTCAGATAAAAGGCAGCGTTTCCTGCATGCACTTTGAACAGTTTTGCACTTGATGGGCTTTAAACTTCTCTCAGAGATGAGGTGATGCTTCGCAAGGCTTCCGGCTGCAGAGCCCCATCGCTGCTGATGAATACCAATGGTATGCAGCAGTGCAAGGTAAAAAGGTGGCCTGAAACACTGCATTCATTATATTCAGCCCCTCAAGGTCACAACCTTCTGAAAAGCAATCTCCTCCTTTTGCTTAGTCCCCTTCTTCTCCCTGACCAGATACATTTCCTTCCAGTAATGCTACTCTTATTAGCATATCTGGTTTGATTTTTCTGCACCTCTGCAACTATAAAATGAAGCGCCTACAGGGCGAGTCACATGAGTCATTATGGCAAGTCACTTTTCTTTTATTGGGATTTTTTTCATATATATTACATATAATAAAAATTGACTCCTTTTAAGTTCATTCACCACTAGGGAGGTGGGGTGAATGAACCACATGCCAGAAGGGAACACCTTTAGCAGGAAACTCAGAAACGGAGCAGGTATTTATATCGGCAAACCTCTTCTCCTGTCATAGATACTTTCATGCCATACACTGGACTGAACCCTGTAATTTCATACTGCTTCCCACGTCGCATCTATAGACAAATCCCCAAGGCAGGTCATACAAAGCAGCTCACACGTTCCTTGGATGTACAAAAACGCACCTTTCCTCATGGCGTGTAGCATCTTTCCGAAGAAGCTTAAAATCTGCACTCCACCTTTCAACACAAAGGTGTGGCACGTTTCCTCACTTGCAGGCACACCTAGAGATTTGACGCACTCCCATTCTGCATCCTTGTTTTCATGACAGGGATGAACATTTCCTGCATCACTCTGGCGCTGATTTTTTTTTTTTTTTTTCCCTTCATTGCATGTTGACATGAGCTGGTAATTGTTAAAAAGAAAAATGACTACCTCAATCTAGTACTTGTGGCAGGAACAGAAAAAGCAGAAACTCAGAGCGGTTGATTCCATAATTTTTTTTTTTGCATGCATGCATGTTTTACTGTATTGCAGGTTGATAGCAGATTTAATTCGAAACTAAACCACAAAGCAATTAGAAGAGTTTAACCAAAGAGAAGTTATTTAAAGCATTAACACCTGATGAAATGGGCATTTATCCCAGAGATAAACGAGGAGTACAAGGAAATGCATCTGGGCTGAGACTCTTCTAGTTTACTATGTCTGGTGTGCAAAAGCATAATAAAAGCAGGGTTGAACAGCTGCAAGCCTCTCAGCAGGCAGAGGACCTTCTCAGCCAAGCGATTTCAACTATACCTGGTAATCTCCCGGAGGTGCATCACTCATGTATCAAGGTGGGAACCCATTGCACCCAAGCTCTTCCCGTGAGCCAAGGGGATTAGCTCAAGCAAGAAGTGGAGCATCACTGCAGCAGGGAGGGAGATTTTTTTTCCCCCGCACTTCTCCAGCATCAGGTCTCAAATCAGACCGCACTCTTTACTGCCAACGTGACCTACTCGGGCTGAGACGCTAAACTCAACTTTTTTGGTCTAAATCCAGGGAGGAGATCCCTTTTCCTTCGCACAAAGGCCTGCCAGCTGTGACTAGCTGCCACATCTCCCCCAGCCTAGAAGCGCCCACAGGTGCCGGCTGTGGAGAGCTGTGCTTCCCCAGGTTAGAAAAACTGATGCGAGACCAGAGAAAGACCCGGCAAGAACACAGCTGTTTTGAGACAGAGATATTCAAAAGTGAAACCCAGCAGACTTTAAGGCTGGTGAAAGTAATGAAATGACGGTGGAGACCTAGGGGGTGCGAAATGTGCATGCGAAGGACACGTATCTTTGTGGAGAGCTCGGGAAGAAGCACCAGGCAGGGGATCATGCTGCTAGCAAGAGCACACCCAGGAGCAGGCACCTCTTTCCACTCTGGCCATCTTGTCTTCAAGAAGTTGTCATATTTCAAAACACACTATCCAATACCTTAGGCTACCTACCCATAGACTAACATATACCTCTATCAGGCAAAAGATCGACAACATACGTAGACCATGCAGCAACTTTAATGCTTTCCTCCTGTAAGGAAACTGCTCCAGCAGGTTTACACATCCCTGCTTTGCATTTCCCAGCTCCCCCCTCACGCTGCCACCCAAAAGGTATGCTGGAAGCTACCAGTCAACACACCGGACAGCAAGCTTTCATGAGCAACCCTTGTTGACCCTAAAGCCCAGAGAACCATGATTTTTCTCTTAGCTACCTCTGAAAGTATCTCTACTCGGGAGCACGAACCTTTACACGGCAATTTATTTTACCTGGCAATGAATTAAGTCAACCAACTCTTTTGTAAACATCAGCTCAGACAATTCCATAAACATCTATTTCCCACAGCGTCGTGCAGTTCCCCAGTCTGTGAAACCTGGGAGAACTTTATAGGCTTGCCATCACAAGGATGTTGCTTTAAATTGTTTATAAAGAAGGTGACTGCACAGTAAGTTCAAGTCAATTAGCAGGGTGCCTAAATTAAAATGCAAGTGTAGCACTCAAAATGCAGTATTACTGATTCTTACTTGCCCAGAGACGTGTTTTTTCTTAAATAATAAAAAAACCCCTAAAAACAGAAAAGGGAAAAAAAAAAAGAAAAATACTTAAGGTATATGGGCTTCATAGTATTCAAATGCCTGCACAAGCTCAGACTGGGAATTTTCCATGACTGCTTGACATAGTGCTATTAAAACATATTGAATCTTACTTACCCATAATTAGATTTTTATGGCACTAAAGAACGCAAGTCTAAAACAAATATAAATGTCGTCTTCTGCCTAAACACAGCCAGTATCTTTTACTACTTTTCATACTAGTAAAAAAGTCACTTCTCATATTACTACACTGTGAGTCAACAAAACAGCTATTTGTTGGGTTTGGGTGGTGTTTTTTTAATAACTCTTAGGTAAAATGAAATTACCTAAACACTGCTGAAAAGCAACTTTTCCACAAACGCTGAAGCATGGAATTGTGCAAAGAGAAGCATTATATGGGCAAATTACTGTAGAACAGAAGAGGATTCAAGAAAGCCTCCTTAGTCAGAAAGAGCACGTGCTTGATTTCAGCTGATGTGAATGAGACGCACACCCAAAAATGAATGAGTGCTTCTTCGGCCCAGACCTCCTCTGGGAAAACTGCTCACACTTGGTCACCGGGAGGGGTACCTATCCCTATTACACTCTCAGAAGTGTAATTTCAAAAAAAGTGAATGTTTTTAAGCACGTTACTAATTATTCAGACTGCTTTACCCAAAATGGTATTTCTGCTCTTCAAAAATCAAAACAACAGCCTGCTATCATTAATCTCAGAGCAGCAGAACATCTGAGAAGCATCTTGCTCCTTATTACCAGGAAACCCAACCCCACATGACAGCTCTGCTGAAGCTGGTGCCCCTGCAGCGCTCCTTAACTCTAGGACAGTAGGAATCGTGAAAAGCCACTTACGCTTTACTGCTACTAAGTGTGGCAGTAGCAATGCGTTCCTCCACTGCCAGCTCCGTATTAGCTTCCTCCAAGCTTTGACTTGGCTAGCCAAAAAGACTTGGCCTTAAATAGAACCAATTTTCTTTTCAAAGAAGTAATAAATAATCTCAAAATGGAACAGTAACTTTCTGCTTACTGCACATACTACTTTTAACTGCCTATGCAGCATATAAAATACTTCATTCTGCAGGGAGGAACAGAGATTTTCTCACCTGTAAGGAAATGAATTTTGAGTCTTTGGAGCTCCACACCACATTCATGTGTGCAGTGGAAAATATTGCAAACCACAAGGAGTACGTGTCTGCTCCTTCACCAAGGAAGTCACCCAGAACTTGGCCCCTTGCTTAGCACAGGCGGTGGATCCGGTTTTATTTGCACGGGCGCAAGGACCCAGGGAGGGCAAGAGCCTTAGGCGCTACACCTCTCTACCCGGGAAAAGGGAAAAAGATGTTGGGAATGGAAAGTCCTGTAGTATTTTGCAACTAGACAACCAAGGCAAAAGCAGATTGAATTACTTGTTGAGGGCTGCAAGTCTCTGGCAGATGTAGCGATGCAGTTTAAATCATCCAAATCCCACGACAGCGTTCACATGACATCACCTTCTCTCTTGCTCACAGGCCAGTCTTCCTACAATTTCCCCGTTGTTTCAAGTATCAACCTGTCTTTGTTTTGAAGAAGTGACTATAATTTCATCACAATTCTAGCTGCTCACGCATACGATGAGCACAGCTAAACTCTGGCAGTGTGTTTATCACCAAACTGAGATCTTTTGAAGAGAGCGCCTATACAACATTGTTTTGGTCACGTTTTCAGTTCCCTTTCATCTTCAGAGAGCCATGAGCATGTTTGTTTATACACAAATGTGACTGTCAGAACTTCCGTGTACATTTTCAGATATACACATGCTTCCACGATGTTTTCTTCTCCTAGGACTTAAATCCCCACCTCATATTCACATAAGCAAGATCCCATTTGTGCAGGACAACTACAAAGTCTAGGCCCATAGCCGGAAGTATGCAGAGACACATTTTTCATTTTAATTCCTCCAGATCACGTTAAGACCCACCTCAAACATACCCAACTTCCAGAGGTAATACACAACTTCAGCCAACTTGCCAGAAGTTTATTTGTTTTGGGTTTTGGTTTGGTTGTTGTTTTGTTTGGTTTTTTTTAACCCCAATATGCTGTACAAGTCTCTCCCTCAGATAAAATTGTATCCATTTATTTTTTTGTCCAAAAATAATTTATGGACACATTTACAGAAATAACAGATGTGATTACATTCAATGGTGCTTCTGTTGCAAAAAAAAAAAGCTTCCAGCAGAAATTTCTCCCAACACGTCGATTCTTGAATATTCAAGAGCGAGCACGGGCTGGCCATGAATCACCCCACACGCACACACACACAGATCCACGCCTGCTGCTCCCGATGTAGACGTGTAACGCGGACAGTGCTGTGCCACAGGCGGTGAACGTTACTTGCCCTGTAAAACCCAGTTACGACCTTACGCAATAATGTACGATGTCATAGGCGGCTTCTTCCTGCCCGTTTCAAGGAGAGAGCAATGTCCAATTCTTCTTTAAGTCTATTTTCTACACAATGCCTCCAACTTGAGACTTTTTTTCCTCCTAACAGCAGCTCTCATGATACCATCTGGTGCCTGAAGGACACAGGCTGGCATGCAATTAGCCCTATCCAGTCCCAATGCAATTCAATTTCTTCAGCAGAGTTAGGAACTACAAGATGCCTTCTCCTTTACTCCTGACTTCATACACTGCTCTGCTTCCTTTCTGCTAAATTAAAGAAAGCATCATTGGAACTCAGCCTTCCGTGGGCTAATACGTTGGCAACATTTGCACCTGTCCAAAGCCAATCGTCTCTTAATGACAGCTTCCTAAAAAGCCAAAAAGATCTCCTATGCAACTTCAGAGTCAATTCTGAACACCTCCGCTACAAAAGTCACCAGTGGTAGATGTTCTTCTCTCAACACATGCCATGCACTCCATCAGTAAGGAGATGGCTTGATGGCTTCATTTAAAAAAAAAAAAAAAAAAAGAATTAGGAATAAAAAAAGTCACTTCTAGCTTTCCAGGAACACCTCTGCAATAAAAGCAGCTCTGCAGTCCACGTACAAAACAATGTAACAATGATCCTGAGATGGATTAAAAAATGGTAGTAAATTAGACAAGTCATTTGTTAACAAAGCCGCATCTGTGCGGAGAGCACAGAGACCCGACTGCGGCAGAGACTCCTGTCCTTGTCCCCGACGGCACGGATGTGGCTGCAGAGGCCACAGCAGCACTGGGGGGTGCACGGGGACGAGGCCGGGCGCGTTACACGGGGCGGTCTCGCTCACCGTTACCCACCCGGGAGTTACAGCAGCCATGCAGGAGGGCACTTCAGTGTGCACTTTGGTAAGTGTGAGAGTAGCTTTGCGGAAGCTATGCTTGAACCATGGTCGCTACTACTTAATTTGTACCAAGATCAGCAGTAGTTACCTATGGGATCTTAGTCATTTTGACTGGTTAACTGTTAAGTGGAGTTTTGGGGGCTTCCTGAGTCCCAACAGGGATGGTGTTCACAGAGTCAGACTGGTTTGGGTCGGAAGGGACCTTTAAAGATCATCTAGTTCAACCCTCCCCGCCATGGTCAGGGACATCTTTCCCTAGATGTTCATTAACCACCCTGTGGCAATCTTGGACTGCGATGTGTAGGAAGCCAAGTGACTCGCACCCAGCTAGAAGCCAAAACCACGAGGTATTTCAGAACATGCTTAATTTTAAATACATTACGACTTTTCTCTAATGCAGGTGGAACTGTGTGTCCCACATTCATCCTGGGATTACCAACCTTACCGAATCAAGATCTCTTTACTTATTTTAAGGAGAGCTACATCAGGAGCTAAATCTCCATGGAAAAAATTACACGCCCCGACATTATGCAAGTCAAGGCACCAAATTTTAGAAACCCAAGCCTCAACACTTTCTCTCACTGCTTGTTTTGGGTTCATTATCTTTAGCCATGATCGCATTGCTTAGCTATAGGTCACCGAAACCCTAAAACTCTCCTGCGCCTTTAAACCTACCCACCCGCACACCTTTCCCTCACCAACAACTTCCCCCTCCTGCCCAGCCAGAAGCCACTATCGCAGCCACTTGTTTGGAAACTGTCAACGTCTGCTGATAAGAGAAGCAAAGCTCACGATCGGGAACGGTCTGCTCACCTCTACCACCCACGGCTTGAAGAGACCTTTGTAACAGCCCTCTCCGCTGCCGGAGAGCTGCTGTGCAAAACCCACCGTATGGAGCCGCAACGAGCAGGACACTCAAAACCAAACTTCTTCTGACTCAGGATAAGCCCAAGAGTATTGTATCTTTATTATTACTTTCCAAAGGAGTCTGAGAAGTGTAACGTGTCCACAAATGCACTTGGCATTAAAGGGGAAAGAGGACACAACGGGTGTCAATGCTTGGTCAGTCAATGCCAAGGCAGAAGAAATCTAGGTCTGAAGATGAATGTCCCAGTTGTGCACCAGTGAAGTCAAAGAGAGGTTAATTATTATTTAGTTATTCATGCAAGCGCCCAGGTTCCTCACTTAATTAGGCTGAAATAGGCTGAAACACACAGCTAAGTGTAAAAGGTAGCTGCTGTTTTAAACTAAAAATGTAATTTGTGGGATCAGCCCTGCACGCAGCACAAGAAACCCAATGACACGGACTGCACAAGGTGCCCCTCGGAAGAGGTTAACCCCAACACCCGGAGACTAGGAAAACCTGCCTCCCCTCCGAAGCCGCTCCCAGACTCCACAGAGGGCCCAGGGTCTTCGGGGCTCTTCCAGGGTCCCCGGGGCAGTCCCAGCACATCGCAGCTTCAGGCTGGTCGGCGGCATCTTCCTCACCGCCACGGCAGGTTTCCCCAAGGAAGAAAATCAGCCTGCTCCTTCACCAGGTTGCAAACCAGGTTTAATTTTCCAAAAGGCAAGACCTAACTGAGGCGCAAGGTACACATTAACTACTCCCCTTCGCTGTTTCCATATTGCTCACGCGGTTACGGATATTGGTTTAGAACAAAATTCAGCATTTTATGAAAACTGTAAATGTACTGACAGAACAGAGTCACTGCCCTGCAGGGAAAACAACTTATTAAAAGTGAAAGGATTCATAAATCATGTATTATTTCAGACTGGGGCCAAACAGCTTTTGCCATTTATGCAAGTATACTTGAAGACCTTTCTTTGAGCAGAAAACAGCACAAGTGCAGCTATTTTTACAGCTACCTAAAAAAGTGGCAGGGCATGACATACCTTACTTTTACCCCACGGTAAAGATGAAAAACTGGAACAACCTCTCTCTTTTATCCATCTGAGAGCCTAAATGAGTAACTCACTATTTATAGCCACTAATGGTTACCACTTCTGAACTTATTTCTTCTCCTCAACAAACCACCTTTCCCGCAGGGAATTTAAGCTTTCAGCTATTTGGACGTTTTTGTTAGTTTTGCTCAGTATGGCTTTTCAGCTGTCAACAAACTTCCCAGGTCATTGAAAAATAAACAAGCAAACAGCAATTTTTTTTTCCAACTACAAAAGCCAGAAAGAGGGAGCAGATATACAAACCAACTGCAATTTTTTTGCTTTTAAATAATCCTGAAGCAACTCATTGTCATAGGTTTCCTCCTATGCAGCTATTCCCACAGCTGCACCTTTTACTTAAATTTAAGTAAATTTAAAGTCTTTTACTTAAATTTAAGAAATGGAAAAAAGCACATGCAATACACAAAAATGTTGGGTAACATCAGCATTAGCAAGGAACAACAGGTTAATATAAAAAGAAAGCACAACTATCATATTTAGATCTGCACCGGCAAAGAGTACAAGGTATCCTTTTCCCCCACCTCTCTCCTCTTCGTTGGTAATAGGGAAAGGAAGCAACAGCACACAGAATGGCAGCTGGAGTACAATAAAATATGAGCAAGATAAATAAATATACACACCCACAAAAGAAGCAGCAGCTTATACGGCCATCACTTTGAGCTTATGGCCATAGCCTTTTCTTTTTTAAAGCACATACAAGGAGCATCCTAGCTTCCAGGTGGTCTTAGACCCTTCCACGGGTGAAGATGCAAAGAGCAGACACCCCAATGGTCCCAAGCACAGGCTCCCCCCGGCAGTCTTGGGTAAAGTTCTCGTCATGTGACAGAGATCTCTTGAAATTTCTCCCTCTTCTAACAATCACAAAGATCTGATAAAAATCCAGCTGTTCCCTGAAGAGCAAGTGGCAGCACCACAACTGCTCTTCTGGAGAGAAAGAGCCACTC
This sequence comes from Ciconia boyciana, assembly GCF_034638445.1. Lineage (NCBI taxonomy): Eukaryota > Metazoa > Chordata > Aves > Ciconiiformes > Ciconiidae > Ciconia > Ciconia boyciana. The sequence goes on from NC_132935.1 coordinate 83,294,535, forward strand.
GCTGATTACTAGTTACTCTGGTACAGCATCTAGAACAAAATTAGGGGAAAAGATTATCACATGACAACAAGAAGTAGGAATTTCAGTGTCAATAAAACTAAAAAGGGCAATTTTTACTACAATAATATTGCCACCAACAGAGCAGTACTAACAAATGCCAAAGTCCTATTTTTTAAGACGTGCATTACTGCAGCTTTCTTGAGAATAACCCCAGATTTCTCCAATAAACCTATGTGAAACTATCCAGAAGCATGTAATTGCTCAATACCATAAAAAAAAAAAAAAAGATTTAAAAAGAGACAACCCTAAAAAGCAAGACTTTCCAAAATGTTGGCATTTATAACACCAGGGACCCAACCAGAAAAAGTACACTCAAAACCTACAGCCAGGAAAACTCCAGCAGGCCACAAGACAACAACAGAAAATTATTCTCTGACTTTGATAGGAACTGCAAAGCCAAAAAAAGCTTAATTTATGCATTTTAAAGCAGTAGCTATCAGACATCATTGTCCTATCCAACAAGGAGACCCCTTTGAGAAGCCATCCTGCTAAAGCATCTGCTCCTGCGCAGAGCCCGATGCCAGCTCAGAATCACAGAATCATATAGGTTGGAAAAGACCTTTAAGATCATCGAGTCCGACCGTAAACCTAACACTACCAAGACCACCACTACACCATGTCCCTAAGCTCCTCTCCTCCGTTTCCCCAGGAGTACCTCAGGCGATCCCACAGCGGCACGACCCATCATCTGCTGCTGCAGGTGTCCGGACCTTTGCTGCCTTGAGCCCTTCTTGCCCCTTCAATTTAGCCACTGATTAACATACACCCACTCTTTTTTCCTAACGAGAGACAACTCCCATCTACATGCAGAGCATTAGGCACATCCCTGTGCTCCGGGACAGCCGTAGCTCATGCTGCCTACCAAAAACTCCGATGCCTTCCAGCAGAAAAAACAAAAAACCCAGGAAAACAGCAAAGCTTTTGTGGCCTCTCTGACTGCATAAAGCGACTGTGCACTTTTCAAATCAAATATTTGCAAGCAGTATAAAGGAGTGTTTCTGTAAGCAGCACACAAGTTCAAGAAATCAAAATTCAGGATTACAGCCTGTATTTGCCTGACTCCAGAAGCACCTGGAACACAGTAAATGCTGAATCACTATCCGAAGGAAAAGGATCCCACAACTCAATGTTTTCCCTTTGCACTCAGTAAGGACTGCTATGAACAAGCCACCGACAAAGGACCTCTGGACGCTCATAAGAAGATGCACAGATTTGGGTACCACCTTCGGTCCCCCACCAGCTACTGATGGCACCTCCACTTTAACTGCACGGTACGAAGGCATCCTACTGACAAAGGTGTAACTATACAGTAAAAGTTTAACACAAGTATTTTGTTACATTGCAATTATTTTTATTCATGGGCTTCTGTACAAAAAACCCAGGGAGTTTACTACTGCACCAGAACTGTAGTCATTTAAGGCACTGAAATCACCAAAGCAAAATGATGGCAGAAATCGTGCAATAGAAACACAGAAATTGGGAGTAGGGACTCTCAAAACTAACACAAAACAGAGAATCACCCTTTTGCTGCAAGCGCTATGCAACTTTATGCCAAAATCCCATCTGCCATCTCTTAAAAATTCTCTGATTTGGCGCGCAAAATATTAGAAATATAATTGCAAGGGGGGGAAAAGGGGGCTGCTGCGCAAATTATATTTTCCAGCTCAGATTTGCTGCGTTTGTTTATTCCTTGAAATAGCTTATCAAGTATCACATGGCAGAATCCAACTCTTGGAGTTTCAACAAAGAGCTCGCTTCATCGGAGACTCCTCCTGGTGCATGGCCTGACAAGCAGCAGGAAACACCACCCTTCAAAGCCCTGCTGTAAACGTTGCTCTCATTTTCTTCTAGGGAATATACTAACTGATTGCACACACCAAACCAACCTATCCATCATCCCCATCACCAGAAAGCTGTAATGAGGAGATAAACCCTAATCACAAAACCACAGTCTATATTTAATAAGGGGAAGAGATCCAAGAAGACAACCAATGAAGCAAGAAGTCTGACCTACAGAATCGGCATGTACTCCTTGTCCTGATGTGAACTCCGGTGTCCTGTTAACTTGGCTCCTTTCTGAAGCAAATAAAAATATACCCTAACCAAGATACACAGTTGGTTTTTGACCCACTAAAATGGTCAAATAGAAATGATCTCCACTGCTTCTGTAAACCAGATGGGTACATTAAACAAAGGGATTTGACTTTTCCTCAGGATAAACAACTTCGTAAGAAAAACAATCCCATTCTCTTAACAAATACATTTAACTTCATCTGACTAAACATTTTAATGGCACGCTAAACAACAGCAACTAAAATAGGACCAAATAATCTGTTTCCGTTAATGCTGTAAACATCAATACTTTTTCAAAACAAGGAATAAACTTCTCTTATCTCCTGTCCCCAAAACCAGGGCTAGTTTGGCTGAACGCAAAGGTGAGGCGTGAGAATCTTTCCAGAGAAATCCTGCGTTTCTGTTAGCAAGGTCGGGAAGAAGGACGACATACGCACGCAGCACACAACATCAAAGCCATGCAAGACTTTGCCAGTCGCACCACCTTCACAATCCCGCATCATTTCAAGAACTACAGAAATGTTTTCTCCAGATGCTGGAAAGTTCATCAAAATGAGTTTTCTAAAGCCTTTTGAAGGTTTATAGGAGAAAGAGGGCCAAGGCGGTTGGGGCGTTAACTTTGATGACAACTTTCAGAAATATACAGGTTTGTAATTCTGGCTGGAGTTCATGGCAGCTAGTGCTCATCAACCATTTTAGCCTCAGGTCTCTACCTGAGGATATGCTACAGGCACCAAAATCAATCCTGACTTTTGAGACCGTGACAGCGGGCTTGGGCAGCGGGGTGCCATTCTGCCAGCATAACCACGTCAAGTAGCTAAGAACATAAAAAACAACGCAAAAAACCCTCAGTACTTTTCACAACTACTCCAGTACGGAGGCAGACGTGCCATGAGAAAAAGCCCTTGGGTAAGCCTGCTCAGGGTGGGAACATAGCTATGCCCCCAGGGGAAAAAGCAACAACCAAACATTTTCCTCTGTGAAGGTGTCTTTATGGCATCTCCAAAACAAAACAAAGACAGCCTCATATGAACACACTCTCACTGGCCTATAATAAAGGATTATGAATAGTTTCCCAAGAATATATAGGAAGAGACAACACGAACGCATCAAAGTGCACTTGGCCTTTTATTTCCCGAGCCCTTGCACACAGCCGTTCACCCTGTGCGTGCCATCAGCCAGGATCACGTGTGAAGGCACAGCTTGGCTCCTGAAGTCTGCTGCTGAGCTCCCCTCTCTTCCTTCCTCCTTCCCTCATTTGGAGCAAAACAAAACCAAACCCCAAATAATTCCGCAGAAAGAGTTAACCCATCTAAGAGATGGGTTAAAGAGCACATTGATTTCTTCAATATTCACCTTTGCTTAATATTCACTCAAAAATCTCTAGCGAGGCTCACCACAAGATGAAGATTACACACTTTCAAAGAAAAGAAAGTCCGATACCATAAACCAGGCGAAATGCCCCACTGAAGCAATTTAAGTATTTGCTAAAATGTATTAACAAACACATATGGGAACCCTATTCAACTCTGAAGTCTGGCAGGCCACAGGATGGTACAGGAGATTGATAAAGTCTGTCCTCCAGGATGTTTTCCTTCAGCATGCTATTAATCCTAGAAGGAGCAAAAGGTATTATACTGACTCCCACATTTAGGCTCTGCTCCAATGTGCTTATAGCTAGTTACCCACTGGGGGCAGGGCCACGGAGACACGCAAGAAATACAGCATAGGATGTAATGGATCTGAATTTTCACTGCAAGTTCAGAAACCCATACAAGTGACCAGCACCTTTCACTTTTGAAGACTTCCTTCCATACAAAAGCGTAAGCTGTAAAGTTTTCCTCAAAGCTTTAAGAGGGCTGGAGTGCTCTTTGGTTTTTTTTTCCAGTTACCGACTGTGGCTGCTCCTTCTTTGTGAAAAATAACTAAGCACATTTGCTCACTAGGAAAAATTACAAGATCTCATATAGAAACTGTGTGTTAAACCCTTCTACAGAAGAGTTTACGCAAACTGGAAATGTTAACTTTGGTCAGTAAAGCCAAACACGTACCAATTCCTGCCATGTTTCAAATCTGAACCAAAATCACGTCCGTTCCTAGTAAGGTATTCAACAAGAAAAAAAGATGTATTATCAAGTTCCTCCAACACCACTCATGTTTGAGATTTCAATGAAAAAGAAAACCCCAACCCTCTAAAATTTTCTGCCAAATAAAAAGTCTTTTACAGGCTAGACTGAAAAACAGTCACTTGGCCACAAAGGAAAATAGCACCTAAACAGAGAGCAAGTATTTACATCTATCAGTAAAACAAGCACCGGAGTGACGCGTTAACAGCTGAAACAACTCGGCAGCCTTCCCCAGTCAGTCACTGGTTTGCACTGGGGAAGTGTGGGGCCAGTCACAGCGTCCACGGAACAACGCCCTGCAGAGCGGCTGCCAGGCACCCCCCGCCGCGGCCCCCCGCCGGCTCTCCAGCTGAGGACATCAAGAACAAGCATCAACGACGTCTGGACCTACCTTAGGAGACAGTCTTGATCACTGACCTTGCAGAAATGAGTCTAGGGGTGGACAGTACATTCTCCCCCAACATCCTCCTACTTCTTACAGGTACGTTTAGAAATACTAGTAATCTTTACTCATTCCTTCTGTCCTAACCAACCCTTCCCAGTATACTTTTCCAATGTAACGCTCAGATTTTCCATGTAACAGAGCGGTAATTTCTTCTTCAGCATGGATATAGTTTACTGTACAAGGCAGATCTGGAGGATAGTTAATATCAGATCCTATTCTGCATCCAAACTTTGAAAAGTCTTGTCTTAAAAAAAAAAAAATGGAGTGTTTGAGCTACTTAATGGACTTCTAACCAAAAGGAAAATCCACTTAACCTTTCTTAATCAGGGGGGTGTCCAAAACAAAGTTGCATTACAGTAAATATGACCAATGGATAATGCTCAAATTTCAGACATACATAGGACATCTTAGAAAATCCCAAATAAGTTTAAAAAAAACCCAAAACCAAAAAACCACACCATGCAAAACTTGTACCAATAATACCTGAACAACAGTAATTTGCCTACAACTGTTGCCCCAACAGCTAGCCATCCTCCTTCATGTCTCACTAGTGGTTTAAAATGTCACATAATGATAAACAACAGGAAGATCAAGAGAAATGAGAACGCCTAAGCCATGACCCTCTCATACAAGCCTGAAGTCATAATCAATCTAGCAAGTTTTGAGGTCACATCCCAAAACTTGTAAAGTAGCCACAATTAGTGACTTAAGGCTGGTAATTCCTTTCTTCCCCCTCAGCAAAACTCTTAATTCGCAGTGACTTTTTACCTCCTGCCCTTCTACCAGAGCTCCACCCAAAACTACGTTCCTGGCTGCAGACCACAGCCGGGGACTGTGATTCACTAAGGAAAAATACTAGCCCTGCAGCCAAAAAGGTTGGGGAGATCAAACTACCCAGAGGACGTGCTTCCCTCCAGAACCGCAGGGAACGACGTGCACGGTGCTGCTGGCCTGCGACAGGCACACGCTCTCCACACCGGGCACGCAAGGGATGGATGGAGCTGCTGCTCCCCACCCTCACAGGAGACTGCAGCACCTTCCACTGGGGCCGCATCCACCCGAGAAACACAAAAAGACATTTCTCTAGCTAGAATTTTTTAAGTTACATCAATATTCACTCCCCATATTAAAAGGGGGGAAAAAAAAAAAGCAGGCATGCTATTCACTTGCTAGGGGTTAGGTCTAGATTTGTTCTGTGCACTATATAAATACACACACCCACACACACATGCACCCGCGCATGGAGCCAAGGACCTACCACTTTTCCTTGAGCTATCTTCTAAAGCCAAAGACCAAATTCATGAGACTACATTGGTCTTACCAAGCTGAAGCCCAAGATTGAGCTAAAATCACTACAGAGGAAGCGCAACGTGGTACAACCGAGCCAACCGGCAACATAATCATTGATGAGGGGCCCCAAACTTTTCCTTCCATCTTTTGCAGCACACTGGGGCAACACGGGCGCTGAAGGGTTGCAGGGTTTCTCAGGTTGCTCACGGGACCCATGCACTAAACTCTCCAGACGACACAGAAAGCTCAAGCTCCCCTTCCTTTCTGCTTCCCTCTCTCCTGCAAAGTGGTCCTCTCCTGCCTCCACAGAATCATGGAAAAAATTGTGGAGCATTTCTGATAAAAGCCCATGACACTCGGCTTCAAAAATAAGTTGGGACTGGCCGTGCTTTCAAACACAATTCCCTTTTACTGGGCAGCAGGCTGTGCAACAGCTCCAAAACCAAAAAAGAGCCAGAGAGGTTCAAAACCTTCAGCATCACCCATACACAGGGCTCACCAAATGAAAATACATATAAAGAAGAAAGTCTGGTTAGAGCGAAATAGCTTACACACAAAGTGCTGACACACATATACAGTTAAGGAAAAGACAAAAAAAAAAGTAACCATTTCAGTGAGGCAGCACCAGAAGGGAAAAAAAAAAAGAAAAGCCAAGACTCAGAAGCAGCCAAGACTTTTGTAATGGTGGGGGTTTCACAGCTCTCCTGTAGCTGGAGTCTGACTGAACATACCTAAAAAACCACGAGCAGACCCTGCACAATGTAGAGCCTCTATTGCTAATTTCAATAGTTATGTGTTTTGCAGTTTTAAGAGAATTCTTGTGTCATTTTACAATATTCGTGGTGCCAGCAGGGCTGCTAGGCTCCAGCCCAGCGACAACGACTATGCTTCAGTTGCACAAATCTATGTTATGAAAGGCACATGTGAAGTACGTGTAGTAGGCTGTTATGATGACATGCTACCAATGAGCTGAACGTGATCTCCTCACTTACAGAAACAAACCTGCAAAAACTTTATTTTATTTTCGACTCGGTAAGGTAGTCCTGAGCCTCCCTTGAAATGTTTTCCACTCAAAACATAATGCTCTCTAACTTAAAAATAACTGTTGACGAAACAACCATTAGCTTTTAAAAAACCTAAATACAAGTAGTCACAGCTCAGAAACTTTGGAAAACGCAGCCAACGTCAACAGCCAAGAGAGGCACCGTTCCTTCTTGGCATGACTTGGGCACTCAGAAGTCCTCCAGAAACGTAACCTTTATGCCATCGCTTATGGGATGATGGTTTTGCCCCACCAGTCTGAAATGCAGTTTTGCTGGTGTAAGCTACATCAATATCACAAGCTGAAACATAAAACCCCATACTTGTGCTAGCAGCAAAACACTTTTAACATAAAAAGTGAGACCTCCAAGATTGTCCTAAACGTGTAAGCTATGCTGCGAAGCACAGCTGGAACCCATGCGTATCGATGCCGAAATTTATTAGCATCACTAGATTTTCACTTTAAGAGCAAAAACTTGGCAGTGCCAAGGTCATCTGGCTGCAGGGGATGCCAAACCCCTCGAAGGTCTCCATGAATGACTCTGTACTGGGAGGCAGTGATCTTCCAAATGCCACAGCATGGGAACATCAAGGAAAAGTTTGCTCAAGCTGCATCCAAAATAAGAGCTTCCAGGCTTGGCAGATACCACCTCTGACAGCCCCCTGAAGCTAAGTTCAAAGCTTCAGAATTAATTTTTGCCCCATAGCCTTCCCACAGAGGGAGGTTCAACACTTGCTCCTTCAGGACACTTGCTGGGAGCCCTGCCTTAAAATAGGGTACACAAGCAAATATGTTCAACTGTGGAAAGCAGAAATGAAGGAAACCGTTCTGAACTCGAGGCACCAGCAGTACTGCTATAAATAAAAGCACGCTGGACACAGAGTACCTGCTGTGCCTCACAGGAGGCTACCCCGCAGTTCCCAACAAATCTCTATGCAACGCAAGAGAAACACCAGTAGGACCTCTATGATGATGATCATGCTTTCAGTACCCTCTCCTTCGACACTATCTACCCAGACACGCTAGACAGAAGGCAGGAGACAGAGTTGTTCTTTCTCTTTCACTTCCAGTTGTGGAAATTAGAGGTGGAAAAAAACCAATCCTTTATCTTTTAAACTTAGCAGCAACTAAATGCAGTCAATCCCTCAGCCACCCCTATGCAGCCTGTGCTGCAAGCTCCCCAGGAGTGGAGCACCGGCTTGGAGGGCAGGTTCGGACAAGATGACCTCCAGAGGTCCCCCCCAACCTCAACCACTCTCTGACCTCAGCTGGGCCAGCAACTGCCACACTTCTGTGACAAGGACAGTGACCATGGTTCAGTGCAACACGCCGTATATAATGGGCAAAGTGACTTCCCACATAAGACAAGGAAAATGAACTTGACTTCTGCATCCACTTCCCCTGCTGCCCTTGTAAGCGCTGCTTGGGAACTTCAGATGCTGAAGAGGCAGTTTGAGCTTCCCTCTCCTGCCTTTTATGCACCAAATTTCCTTGTGTTCCTTCTCATCTTGAGATGACTCTTCTCCTTCTCATGGCATACATCCCCTTTTAGCAGGGATGGATTCTCACTGGAAAAAAGAAGTCTGACCCCAGCTACCACAAGAAGACTGCTCCCTTGTGACCACCCTAGCTGTTGGTAAGACATGCAGGAACAATTTTTTCAGGCTGTTTTGAGCAACACAACCAAATGGCTCTATTGCACACATCCATACTTTTAATTCTGAGTATGGAGCTCTAGGATTCCTACAGGTTTTAACACTTTATATATGAAAATATGACTATGTAAATATACTGAAGAAGTCACGATTCCACCACCAACCTTCCTTCAAACACCAAAACGTAGCACAGATCAATCAACAGCCTGAAATAGTTTTTAAAAGTCTTGGAAAACACTTCTCCTCTGTATTTCGAATGCAACTTTGTAATTACTTTAATATCTTCCAGCAATAAAAGTATTTTGGGGAGTAAGTTCCAGGGCCGACTCCTCTAGCCTAACTCTTTACTCAGAGCAATTTTTTTTTAATTGGCTGAATTAGAAAACTGGGACAGGGGTGGAAATCAAGGCTCCTCTGGAGACAGGTACAACCACTTGTCCTAGAAGAATAAAAGCTAAGAACACTGAGAAACAGTAAAGGAAGGAAACTGGGCAGCAAGAGGGAGAAGTCAAAAAGCTGTTAAGTCTCGGACGACAGCAGCATCAGCTGATCGGCAGGAGCTGGGTGTTACCCCGCATCACGTTTAACACGGCAAGTCCCAACAGGAGTGCCTCCTCTGCAACACGCACCTTCCTGCACTCTGCCAGTATCTTACCCAGTCGCCTCATTTTGTTCCAGTGAGCATCGTTCTATACTGAAAGCAGGGTACAATCAGCATCTAGCTGTGGAAAAACGGGAGAAATAGTAATGCGGGGAGGGGGGGTTTCAACTAAAACACCTTTTAGTTGTACAACATTTTTCTGCAACAGCCAGATTGAAGACGCTCCTGCCTCCAGCGCAGTGAAGAGGGGCTTCCTGGTAACGCTGAGGAACAACCCCTATGCAGTGCCAGCATATACCCTTCTCACCTACCAGCTTTTCTCCCAAAACATAATTCTATCAGCGGACTTACATCGCTGACAATGAGAGCAGAGCAGACCAGGCTTTTTACCTGTGCCTTTCATCCAGCTTCCTCTTTCTTCCACACATTACAACTTATTTTAACGAGAACAATAATTCTCTCAGATAAGTCAGCAAATATTTTCACAAAGAGCAGCTGCAGGATGTCTGCCTCACACAAATTAAATTACCCTGCTAGTGGCTCAATCCAGTGCCTTCAACAGACGTTCTTCTGTGGCAGCTGGGTCAGGCCCCGTGCATTTCTGCTATTGTCCCTTACGCTCCCTGTATGCAATTTACATAGGCTCCGGTGTGAGGAAACTGTTTATACTTACGGGTGGGACTTTGGATGCAGATTAAAGTCAAGGTGCTGTATTTACTGATCTTTTAAACTAATATCGACATGTTGAAAGGGAGTAAGAGTTCTTAAGAAAGATCAAAGTCTGCATGCAGCAACCACAAATTAACATAAATACATGCTGAAATACTAACACAGACTGGCAAAATTTACTTGCTTTTTCCCCGGGGCAAGTAATTTTGGCTAATAGGGGAGTCAAAACCATTAACTCTCTTCTTCACCTTTATGTAGGGCACGCTACTGTACTTTGTGTCAGAGCAAATGACTCTTCAGATTAATTTTGCAAGGCTATGCTAATACTACCATATTGCTCATGGCTTGCAAGCTTCTGAAAGGAAAGGGCTACATCCTCTACAGGGGGGGGCGGGGAAGCAGTGTTACTACTTAACTCAGACTTTTTGCAAGTTAATCCTGTGTTTCTTCCTTCTTATTGCACTTGACAGAACTTTTGTTGTCTGACAAACGAAAAGCTAACAAGCAATAAGGTGTATGACCTTTTTTTATGTGACTAATTATTATTCCAGTAAACAGATCACCGATTTTTCTAGCCTGAGCATCAACAGCAGCACCGAGAACACGAGGGAAGTTATTTCATGAGGGCAAAGGATGGTTTTGCAGCTTAATCACAGTCCTGTAAAACAGATGCCTGGCCTGCATTTACAACCCTGACAGTGCAACTGCTTCAGCAAGGGGTGCGATTAAAGCAATCGTGCACTCAGTCACCAGAAGTCACAACCCCGATGCCAGCTTTGCCAGCAATCTACAAGCACAACACGCGCACAGAAGTCGCTGCATAAATACCGGACACCTTACATTCATAAGGCTGTATCGACACTGGGCGGGCTGAACCGATTTGGTGAAATACTGTTGTATAAAATTCAGCTAACTTAGAGCAGAAGCGGACCCAAGTTTTGATTTTTAGCACATACCCTGAGTAAGTGGCAGAGCACCTTTGATTTGGTTTCCTCACCCGACGTGATGAAGTTGTCAAGATCCACAAGATAATGGTAAAGCTCAAACCACTGTGAAGGCTTAAGCCTCAGTACTCTGCATTTTGTATCGGAAGGTTTTGTCTATATTTACTAGCAGGCACTTAATAAACAGACCTTAAAAAAAGGCTGCCTAACGACAGCCCGGCTTCCGAAACCTCCATCATTTGAAGCCTCATATGCCCACGCAAGGCGGAAAAAGTACCCTACCCGGGTTCCACGCAGGGAACCCCTGAGGAGGGAGCTCCCCACTCCCCCCCGAGACACGGTTTCAGAGGCTGCCACGCCGCCGGCAGCAGGGCCGGGGCAGGAGGGCGGGCAGCGACCCGCACCAGCCCCGCCGCAGCCCAGGCAGCCTGCTTCCCGCGGGGCCCAGCCGCCGGGACCGCTCCGGGAGGTGCCGCCGGTGGGCGCGGGCGGCGGCAGCGGGGGCTCGGGCGGCGGCAGCGGGCAAAGCCGCGGCACCGGCGCCTCCAGCCCCGGCCCGCTCCAACGAGCCCCAGCGAGCGCCGAGCGGCAGCCCTCCGCTTCAGCTCGGCGGCCCCGCGTTCCGCCCCCGCTCACAGACAAAACCGCTGATAATTTGGGGGGGGGGCCGCCGGTCTCCCCCGCCCGGCGCGAAGCCCCGGCCCCCGAGGGGCTGCTCCTGCAAACCCCCGGCGAGCCGAGGTGCTCGGGGACGCCCACACGACACTTTTCGGGAGCCCCGTGTCGCTCTGCTGCCGGCTCCTGCTCCACAAAGCGAGCCCACGCTGCAGGAGGAGGAAGGGGGGGAGGAAGGTCCCGCCGGCCCGCGCTCACCTCCGCCAAGAAGTTGTCCATGGTGGCCCCTGGGCCCGCCCGCGGGTGCGCAGCGCCGGGCCCCAGCCGCGCACCATGTGCCGCTGCCGCCCGGCCCGGCCCAGCCCGGCCCGGCTCGGCTCGGCTCGGCTCGGCCCCACCGAGTCGCCTCAGCCGCCGCGCCGCTCCATCGCGCCCCAGCGCCGGCACCAGCCCGCAGCCTTTGTCCGCCTGCCCGCCCCCTCAGAGCCGCTCGCCCGGGCGGTCCCGGCAGCGCATAGCCGCCGCTGGGAGCCGGGGGAGGGGGCAAGGAGGAGGAGGAAGACGGCTCCCGCCGCCGCACGCTCCTGCCCGGGGCCGCCCCGTCCCGTCCCGGCGGGGCAGGGGCAGAGGCGGAGCCGGGGCCGCGCCGCTCCCTGCGCCGCGCTCAGCCGCGCCCCCGCCCCGCCCCGCCCCGGCCGGAGCGCGGGCAGCGACCCCCGGGCGGCCCCGCTCCCCTCCCGCCGCTGCCCCCCCCCGGAGCGGCGCCCGCGGGGGCCCCGGGGGCCGCGTTTCGGGCCGGCCGCTGCGCTGCGCTGGGCCGGGGCGGCTGCTCGGGGCGCGGGAGCCCGCGTCCAAGCGCGGAGTCGAGCGAGCGCGGGCACTGGAGGGGAGCGGGAGGCTGGGGGGTGCGCGCCGCTCCCTCGGTTTGCCACACAAAGCCGTGCAAAGCACCGCCATCCAGCCCAAGTTACTGACGAAGTTAAATGGCTTCTGAAGAATATATACCTGCAGGCTTCCGTTGCACACAACGAGCTCTTACTTGAGTTTGTGGCCAATTTGTGAACGGGCTCTTGTCAGCCGTCCCCGTGTCCCTTTACTAAGTACACACTGCAACAGCCCTTACTTTGCACTGAGAGAACAGTGGGGATGAAGACGTCCTTCGGGCCACCTCCTAGGGATGCACGGGGCTTCGTTCAGCAGCTCACTCGATAGCTTTTTCAGTCCTTTACGCATAAAGTGTTCATTTTTTTTTGAAACAGTTCTCGTTCATCATCTTACACTCTCGCCCTATGGTAAGTAACAGCACAAGAAACACGGTAACGAGAATCAAGCCTTGCAGATATATTTTATTAAAGCGGGCCTATTTCATTCACATTACAGGAAGAGCTGTACTAAAAAATAAGTTACAGCCTTAAAGAAAGTGAATGCAGTATTCAGTCTCTTGTTTGCAGGCAGAATCCTAACATTGCTTTGGGAGCTTTGGCGTGTGAGTAGTGATAGGGGAGACCAGCCCTTGATACCAGAAATAATCACCAAGTGTGCAACTCATTTTTTTAAGGTGTCGCAGGAGCTAACGTGTAGAGCATAACAAGCACCGCTAAAGAAGACAGTTTAAGAATACGTACACTACACAAAGAAAAACATTCTTCCTTCATTTTTGTGTGCAAAAAAAAAATCTGAATAAAGAAGAGAGCAGGTAAAATAGGTTTGGCTTTGAGGTATGTCCAAAATGGGGTTCTGCTGGTCTTGGAGGTTCACATGGTGGTATCCAGGCAAACTGCTGTGCCATCAAGGTTAGAGCTGGGACGAACCAGCACAAGAGGGACTTTCTGTCGAATGGGTACCTGCTAGAGCCTGCGTGGGGGCTGTGGCTGCCCACGCCGCCAGACAGAAAGAAGGTGGGGGGAAATCTTTAGGAAGGTGGCAACTGCCTCGGACATGGTCATCTTCTATAGATCAGCAGCTCCCCCAGCTCTCCTTGCCATGGCCAGCCACAACGGCTCCTGGCAGCAAAAGCAGAAACGCTTCCCACCTTGTCTGTAGCTCAGGATAGCGTCCCCTGGGCAGCACCCCTGTTGCAGCTTGCCAAGCCCAGCCGTGAGACATCCCGCAGGACACCTTGCACACCCTGGGGTCACTTCTCTTGCCCGCACACCCCCAGTCTCTACACCCAGGTATATGGTTCATACCCTCCTACAGTTGCTTTGAAACTCAAGGTTTGCCCAGGATTTCACCTGAATCCGCCTGTCTACACAGTACCAACTGGCAGCGAAGTTAGCCTAAAGAGTTATTCCACTGTAGATTATATGGTATAAATCCCAATGTGGAAGCTCTGTAACTCTATTCCAAACTACCACGCTTCCAAAGTTACTCCAGGGGAATCGTTTTTTTCCACAATCACTGTGCCAGAAAGCTTCCCCACTCAGACAAGCCCTAATTTGGGGAAGGCTGAGTCAGATCAGGGGTATTTATTAAGTTATTTTCACTTCTGATTGAGTACTTTGTTTGACACCATGCTATTGGAATGTAACACACGTGTCTGGCTACTGCATTGCACGTACTCAGGTCTATGAATCACAACAACGTAGGAATTCATGAAAACTTTGAATCTGTCATCCAATAAAAGCTGCCTGTATTTTTTTAAATGAGTGTTTCAGTAAATTACAAGAAACCGCTACCAATAGAATAGAACCAGATTTATGCAGCCTAAAAATATATCACAGAAAGAATAAGTATTCTCTTGTGGCATGGATGTATTGCAAAAGACTGTAAAACTCTTGAGACTTTTCTTAGGATTTAGAACAACTGCAAAGAAGCAAGAGCAGGAGGGGTCTAGGAAGAGGGATTTGGGGAGCAAAGGGGAAGGGAAGAGCAGCTTGTACGGTCACTCCAACAAACTTCTTCCTTTTCTCCTTCTTCGTCTTCTTGTGTCAGTCCCGCTCACAGTTTGTAAGGGCTAGCATCTGTGTTTCATAGGAAAGGGGGTTTGAAACACAGCGTTTCCTTTTCCCACTCTGAAAATGACCCCAAACTGGTTTCTTACTCATTTTAAGCAATTGTTTTGGAATTTGGAAAACCCCACGGATACGCTGTACAAAGCTCCATACATCTATGAACATCTGGGGACTTGGCCAGTTCTGCACAGCTCCAATTTTCTTTTAATCGGTAGAAATTCCTTCACTGATTGTGTGCCTAAGGTAAATTACTTCCTTTTGAAGCTGCTCACATGCGTGCCGGCTCAGTTTTCAGCCCGGGCAAGGACCAGCAACGGACCGAAGGCTCAGCTCCACCTCCCTGATGAGACACCTCCTCTCTGTCCATAAAGGTCTTCCCACTGTGTGCGGGTGGTCGGTGGTGAGGTGGCTGGCCAGCGGGCCCCTTTCCCCTGGCCCCTCTCTCGCTCCATGCAGTACAGCTTCGGTGTTTGCTAGGTTGGCTTTACTCTCAGCTGGTCTGTTAGACAGTTTTAATATTCCTCACTTAAATTCACTGCATTGCATGGGTCAGGTCACATCTTCACCCAGCTTTTCTGACCTTTCTTTCCTCTACCAGTAGTTGCTAAAGTCCGTATTTGACCAAAATGTCCAGCAAAAGACAGACATCTCTTCCTTCCTCAGCTCCGAAGTAGTATCTTAGCAGCTGCAACTTTCATAAGACCCTGGACTTAGGGTGTTCATAAGACCCTGGTCTCAGGGGAGACCTTCTTGCTCTCTACAACTACCTGAAAGGAGGTTGTAGAGAGGTGGGGGTCAGTCTCTTCTCCCAGGTAACAAGTGATAGGACGAGAGGAAATGGCCTCAAGTTGCACCAGGGGAGGTTTAGACTGGATATTAGGAAATTTTACTTCACTGAAAGGGTTGTCCAGCAGTGGAACAGGCTGCCCAGGGAAGTGGTTGAGTCGCCGTCCCTGGAGGTATTTAAAATAAGTTTGGATGAGGTGCTTAAGGACATGGTATAGTGGTGGTCTTGGTAGTGTTAGATTTACGGTTGGACTCGATGATCTTAAAGGTCTTTTCCAACCTATATGATTCTGTGATTCTGTGACTTTTAAAACAGATTTCAACCACTCCTGTCTCTATCAACAACTGGAAATCTCCCACAGCATGCAGCTCTCTCCATTTCTACTCTGGAGGCAAAAGCAACTTACTGACTGAAGCCCAGTAATCTCTAAATCATATATTTCACCCGAGCCGTGTTTCTTCACAGGGAATTTCCACAGACCAAATTTGTAGGACCTTTTTTTAAAGATTTATTGCACCTGCATTTATCACAAAGTTCATAGGCATGATTGCATCTCAACGAACCATTAACTCATTCAGTACCTCAAGCACGCTTGGTGAAATTCTAGGTGTCCATTTTTCAAAGTAACTTTTCCCCCCATTCTCACCTACCAAAACTGTCAGGGCATGGCGGGGGCTGGTGGCTCCCAGAGCTGGGGGCGTCAGGGGGTCCCCAGGGTGGGTGATGGCAGAGCTGGGCAGCCAGGGCCCATCCCATCACCCCAGCCAGGAGCCGGGCAGCCGGGGGGCACCAGGCCACGGGCAGGGCGGGGGGAGCCCTGGGGGGGTGGGCAGGGACAGTCAGGGCTTGCGGTGCCCTCGGGGCCACGACAGTAACTGTGTTTGAGACCAAACGGGTTGTTCTGCTGCAAGTCCCATATCTTTACTGTGTCTTACTGTCCATGATGATGGTTTCTGTGCATTTCACAAATCCTGCTCCCTGTTCAATAAGCAAACACTTGTTTGATTGCCCCAAACTCAATATGAAACCTGTGGGGGGCATCTTTATGCTAAAAAGCTTTATATTCTGTGATTTTTAAAAAAGGCTGATGAGTTTTCATTACACGCATGTGATGCTTTCTTCTTGCCTGGCTTGCCTTATTTTTATAGTTGCCATTTTTCTACCATGGTATCATTGAACTGAGATGATTTTAGCTTTTGCATGCCTGACAGGTTTATTGCACAAAAAGCCTTCCCTCTGCATCACCCTCTGGAGGAGTTTTCCTTTCCTTACCGACTGCACTGAAGTAGGTTATCTGCCTTACCCCATGGCACTGCTACCCCTTCTGTCAGACCTGTGGATTGTTTTCAGTCGAGAATTAAATGATATATTCAGTTAATGCAATCTTATTAATTAAAAGGAGCCTAAATTAAAGTTTTCTTCTCACCAAAATGAGGCAGTGTGTTTCTTTACTCCCAGCTCAAGGCCTCATTTCATCCAGTGCTATCACCAAAATGTGCTTTCAGATTTTTCCCCTTGGGGTCTTGGTCCATGGCATACTTCATATTCAGAATGGCTTTGCATACGGTCTGCATTTCTGGTAAGAATTCCTGTTTCTTTAAACTTACACAAGAGTTTAACCACTACTTGTGTTTATTCTCTGGGGCTGCTGTTGCACTCATGAGCTCCAGTGAGGTTTCAGCTAACTAAGTTCTGGTCCACAAGACGTTTGGCATTGACGCTGTCCAACAAAATCTCAGAGTTCAAGCACAAGGCATTATTGGAGCAGCAAGTATTTCTGTAGTGGGTGACAGTGTACAGGCAGACTGCTAGCACAGACCACAGTTTGCTGCCACGCAACTTATGAAGGTACAATGAAAGAAAAGATTGCTCCAGCTGAAATTGTCACGATCTGTGCAGAGCAAAAACCCCAGATTCCTCATGTTCTTGTCCATTGTAACTCCTGTGCAAGCATGGGCTCGGTTTTCAAAGCCAGTTCCAGGTCCTGGTCCTAGCTTTCAAAATAACTAACAGATTCTCTTCAAGTGAATACCCAACAACCGGCTGGGCAGCCGCCTTCTTTTTCTGAATCCTGCCTGCAGTAAGCCAGCTCTCCCCGTGCCCTGTACCAGGAGCTAAGTGTCTGACTAACAGTTGTGAACCCTGTGAGATGCGAGGTACTTTAGCATTAGTTCCTGTTGTGCTGAACTACGTCTTGCCAGGATGAGCCTGGCCCTTAAGCATGACAAACAATGGATCAAATGAATTATTCATGCTCACATATGAACTTCAGTTATTAACCTCTAGGAGTAATAAATAAACAAAAAGTGAAGAGCTGGCAGATTTTTGTAACAGCTTCATTTATAGCTACTGTAACATAAAGTCATTTCAACATTTTATTTTTATGTAAACAAACTCCCAACAGGAATGAAGAAAAAAAGCTGGGAGACATTTTCTTGGCTTCTTCAGCCTCCCTCTCTTTTCTGGATCCCAACAGCTTCTTCCATCACTTTGACCTCTTTACACCCTAATTCCCCTGATAGTAGTTTCGGTCCAAGTACTTTTATGGAGTTCTGGATGAGAAAAAAATAACAACCGTAGAAGTCCCACACAACAAGTACAGACACCATGGATGTGATACCTTCTGTGCTGCTGGGCTGACCACATATCCAAAACAGCAGGGCCGTTCCTTGTTTGGGATGTACAAATCCAAAACTGTTGTCATGGAGCTGTATTTCCATATTACGGTGCATTTAGCCCTATCAGCTTGGTGTTTGGCAAAGGGCATTAAATATGCGTTGCTATACTTGGTGTCTGACCAGAACCTCTACCTGGGAGATTCTGAGTTTTATTTTCCACATAACAAAGTGGCCTCTATTACAAGATTTCAAAATACGATTTCACAGACTCCAACTTTTTTCCCAATGACATAGAGCCACCTCTTGATTTAACAGCCGGCAGCACACGTATGAAGACGGACAGCTTTCCAACTCCCCATATTTTTACTTATTTCCTGAATTCTACTCAGCCCCCAGGCATTGCCTTTGCAGAACCTTGCTCTCCCTTGCTTATCATCCTTAGGCTGCCTCTTCACATAGAAGGAAGCGACCTGCTTCCTTCCTGGCCCTTCAGGCAGCATCATGCTTGTGGTGGCAGGTTATTCCCTACGTGCGGCTTCTGTCACCCTTGGCTGTCTGAGCCTCACTGACCCTTCATCTCATTTGAGATCGCTGTTGCATTTCTGCTTCACCAGCACCTCTTAATCCAGCTCTTCTTCTCTTACAATCTTACTCGCAACCTTTTCATTTTAATTCTGTTTATCAGCTTGGAATATAGTTTTTAGAAAAGATACCAACAGAGAAAGCTGTGTTGTACAAGTGTGTTGGTTTATCACATAAAGACATCTGCTGGAAGAAAAACAGAGGAGTGACAGACAAAAGCTATCAAAAAGCTTAGAATCAGTTAAGGGATAAAGGCAGGGGGGAAGCATAAGAAAAAGCATAAAAAGAAATTACAGCTTTTCTCATCTTCTTCTGAATCAGGTCGTGAATATATTTTCCTTGTCTTCACCCAGGAAGCCTGTTTAAAGACACGTGTTTAAAGGCAACTTACAGTTGCAAGCCCTGCAGCCACAGTCTATGCACACGTTCATTTATCAGGTACTCAGACCTGTGCAAAACACTGCTACCCCTCTCTGAAGGTTACCACCCCCAGCGCAGAGCCCAGCGGGGGAACCTGCGAGGGCACCTTTTGCTGCCGCAGTGCCGCGTAAGCCAGGCTAGTTCAGAACACTTCCCCTAGCAATTTAAACTAGGTCATCCTCATTTCTACTAAGGCAGACAAGGAACACCCACACTTTCCTTGCCACTGGCAGTGCTATGGAAGGAAAAATCTTCAGTAAAAGGGCAGCAAACCCCAGCGAGGGCCAGTCATATCTTAAGCCACTGCAGCTGTTCAGTCAGCAAATACTAAATCAAAGGCTGCCTTCTCATTTGTGGTGTCGGGCCAGTGTAAACAATGTCCACGCTCTATCCCCACCATTTATCGCTCCATCAGCTGTAGTACGTGCAAAGGGTAAGCCTGCTTTAGCACTGTAGCTTGGCACCTTAGAAGTGAGTTTCCAGGTGTCTCCCACTTCTCATGCTTCGGTTCGTGTTGGGGAGCAGTCCCAGAGCACGCAAACTGCATACCTTCTGTAGGAAATTAAGCTACAAGATATGCTCCAGAAATGCTCTTACCAGATAAAGGGTGTTCAGGACACTGGGTCAGATTAGAGCTAGTCTGAAATACAGCCTCCTGACATGCGCTTAGGATGGGCAATTGGTCCCAAGCATGATGTTTCACTCTACGGATACTCTCCTTTTCCCTGCACTTTTTGCTTGTGTAGCATAGCTGTTATGTCTCCATGGGTCAGTGCAGCAAATGGGATGGGGGAACCGATCCAAACTTTTTCTTTTGGTTTGAGTTCTGATTTTGTTTTGGTTTCTTAAAAGAGCCTTGACTGAAAAAAGTTTTGATCCTGACTAATTCTCCGGACAAGGGTGTTCTGCATTGCTGCTAGCATTTATTCCTCTTACCAGATCACACATTCAAAGAGCCAGGAGGAACAATCTTCATGGTACCTTGCACTTCAGGGAAGGTTTATGCCTTTCAGATATTTAGACTTTATCAGCCTGTGATATAATTAATACTGTCTGTCAGTGCTCTTCTGTTAGAAGTTTCTTTTCATGCATCTGCCATGGTAAAGAAATAGACTTCCCCCTTGCCCCTAGATGCCTTCCTGCGTCTGAAATGAAGAAATCCCATCACAGCACAGGAGAGCAAAGTATTCATTTCAAAGCAGACGGTATTTCCCACAAACTCTGGGAGGGCTTAAATGACAACCACGAAGTCTTAGTGAGACGCTCATAATGCTGCGAATCTACACATTATAGAGGAGGATGTTCTTAAGAAGTGTGTTAAAAACTGCATTTAATAATGCAAAAATGAAATTTGGGCATTGCATCCTTTCATAATCACATTTACAACTTAACAAATCTTGCCTGAAATCCTCTCAAAACCTTCCCTGGTATTGCAATGATGTGATACGTTCAATTTGGTAGCTTAAATTTTTGCTCAAATACACTTGTTTTGCTTTAATATCTTATTCATGTGTAATTTTAGGATGTGTTTAGGTCTTGGTTGAACTATAACTTTATAGGTTTGCTTATTTACTGAATGCATTCAAGTGAATAAACATGCAATTTCTTTGCTACAAACAAAAGCAAAGTTCCTGGCTTACATCAGCTTGTTGTCCCAGAATAGAATCAAAAGCTCCTGAGGTAGTTTATGTCCCTATTTAGAAATAGGAAAACCTTTGTTTTGTGTGCACAGATACTAAGCACTTGAGCTTGAGATGGTAGAGGAAGCTGGGGAAGTTAGCAAGCCCAGTGCTAGCTACATTCTTGGCATGCAGTCTGTCTGTAGCAGTATTTGGTGTTTGGGTTTACTTGCAACATATGACAATTAGTAGACTGGAAAGACATGGTAGTGATGTTTAGTTCCAGGCTTGTTAAAGGATATATGAGACGATATCTTCTATTTCCCTTGATTCTTATCCCAACTGTTCTACCGTATACCATTCCCCTAACACCCATAAAACTGTAGCAATGCTCATTCTTTTCTTGTTCAATGAATTACAGGATTTGCACAGGATGCAGCAGCAAACTGTAAACAGAAAATAAAGTAGAGAACAATTCCATAAACACAGTTGTTAACATTTGAGTAACAAACACGGTAGCAAAACAGGTATTTTTGAACAACGTGACAGTAGTGAGCCCTCTAATTCCACCAGGCTTTCAAAGGGAAACTGGGAAATAACTTGCATTTGGATCTTTGCAAATTCTTTCTCAAAACAATTAACACCTGTGGGGATGCATCCAAGCAAGTGCACTACCAGAACCTCATGCTTTTCTGCCCAGCTGCTGCAAGTAGGTAGAATTCCAGATACACTGGAATATAGTGACTAGTCATCCCTATTTTCTCTTTTTTTTTTCCCTAACTACTTCAGAATTCCACAACTGGAAAGACTTTTTTTGTGTTTGTGGGCAGAAGTTTGAATACAATAGTGTGGTATACGTGGGTTTTGCCCTTAAGTTATTTTGTCAGTGAATTTTTCCGTTAGAAAACTACTGAATCTTTCCAAGAGATTTTTACTCAAAACATTCCAAAGCCTTCTACAAACCCTGCAACACAGCTAATCCCTCCTTCTGCATCTAGCACAAATTCTCCTCCAAGTTTAAAAACTTCAAAAGCAAGTGGAAACCTCTTCAGAGGGGAAGCAAAGACCAACGTATTCGTGTGAAAATCCCAGCAGAATCAAGTTAGATGGAGAGAAATCATCCAAAGTGAAATCTGGCAGAATGGCCAGCTGACATCTGGAGGGTGAGCAGAATAGCGGTATTCCTCCTAGTCACAGTTATCACAGTAAAAACTGCAGGAAATCAAGCACCTGCTCTGTGCACAGGTAAAGCACTGCAGCCGCTGTTCGTCTACTGAACAGTAAATCTGGCAGCATGGCTCTGCCTTGGCTGCGAGAGGCAATTTCTAAAGTCTTTTCATAGAAACATAGAGTCATTTGGGTTGGAAAAGACCCTTAAGATCATCAAGTCCACCTGTTTTCTAGACTAAATTTCTTGGTGACAACAAATCTGAAGGATATTTTGTCCTGACTAAAAATAAAAATGCCTGGTTGATTTCAGAGCAGCCTTTGCTGCTGACCGACCTAAATAAACTTTACTAGCTGGAAGGAACAAGTAGCTCAGCTTTATAGGTTCATATTTAGTGAATCAACTTTTGTCTAGCAGTAATGGGAGAAGGTTTCCTCTTATCTTCAGAAAAATAGGTGAATCCTTTCTCGTGAAAAAGCTAACATAAAAAAGTAAACATCAAAAGATGAAGCTAAGTGTTGTCAAGAACAAAATGTGTGCTAAATTAGGATTGTGTGTTTTGTCTTTCCTGTTATTAATGGCATCCTCAGAGGATACTGACTCACTCGATGACTGGAGTGCTTGTGGCTTGGGACCCATCCTGAGCCAGTAATCCTGGAACCAGGGAAGATCTTTCCTTTTCTTTATATAAGAAAGCTTCCAGACCCAGTCACCATTTGTTGCAACACCAAGAAACACGGGCAGCGAAGGGCTCAAGTTAGGACTCTCTAAATGGGACCAAGTTACCATCTCCTGAGGTTATCCAGCTACCGGCAAGATTTTCTAACAGGGGACAATCAAGGTTTAGGCAGCCTTCGAGTACTCTTCCCTTCATACCCAGTCAGACCAAGGACTGATTTTGCAAGTCGTCACTTCTCCCTGTCCCTGTAAGCAGGGATTTGTCAGCCATGGGCACAGACCGACCTCACCTGTGGTCCGAGGAGCAGAGCTGAGGAGCCAGGCAGGGTGCTTTGTTTGCAGCCATCTAGCCTGCCTTCTCCCTATATTCTCTCTCTGACGTAAATCCCTGTCACTTCTCTTTGCACGATGCTAACACACTTGCAGTTGTTTTCCTTTTGTTCCCAGGAAGTGATAGATGAAAGGGCTGCATATTTCAGGCTCAGCGCTGTGTTTACACTTGGGCGTTTTAGCTTGATTAGAAATTCCACTCTTCCTATTACTCAGGTGGCTGGATTACTGCTGTGGGAAGCACCTGCCTTTAGGGAAAGGAGATAAATAATTCAAACCTTGTACTGAAAGTCACCTTCTTCTACCACCATGCTTGGTGTTTACTGGGACCTTCTAGCAGTCAGAGTCATTGCAACATCTCCGCTGTGTGACGCTGGCACTGCTGAAATGGGGTGGCATTTGTAAGGCCTCTTCTGCCTTCATGCTGCACTGAGTACGTGGCATGTAGGAAACGGACCTTCCCAACGGTGAGACGATAAAGGGTTCTCCTTGTCAGAGGACTTCAGTCAGAATTGTCGTTTTATGTTTTCCCAATACTTGGCCTGACCTCAGCAAGATAGCGATCCAGCTTTAAAAGCATAACTAATCCTACAGAAAAAGTATGTATTTTTAATTTTACATATGGCTGTGTAGCAACATTTAGTCATTCTTAATAGTCTAAGCGATTTTAAAAGGACCCAAGCTGAAGAAACTAAAACCAAAAAGGTTTCCATATTTAGATGTAAAATGTTAATTGTTTGAAAAGTCTGAGCAGGGTTCTGTTGAGCAAATTAGTTATGTGTGTGGTGAAAAGATGCCCTCAAGATGCTCACAAGCTAGGAATCTGGTCAAGCACTCCTAGGGTTTTCTTCTCATTCCTCACATATTCACCTCTGCCTGTTTGTTGCTGTTGCTAATAGGTACCTTCAGTCTCCAAGTTATTCTGGTGTAAGCGGGCTTTTGGAACTGCCTGGAGCCCTTACCAAGGCAGGGAGTCCTGTGGGTATGCAACAGCAGGCAGTGCTGGTTCACAGACTCACACTTCACACTACACATCTGGCTTGGCATGATGTCTCAGCTGCATGAAGACGAGCTTATGCTTAAGTCTTCGCTGAACTGGATCGAGTGACAGTAATCTTGCCTAAGGTGGCCCTTAAAACACCTAACTACTGTTTAGCAGTAAAACCCAGGAACCTGAAGTGATGTGTGAGCAATTTAAAATGTTAATTTTCAAATCCTTCCTGTTTTAAACGTTTACAGTAGATAACAACATTTATGAAATACACCCAATGCTATTTTTATCTAATTGGAAGTTACTCCCGCAGTCTTCCCAGAAATGTGCTGGGATGTACAGCTGTGTAACTGAGAGACAAATTCTCTTCAGACAGTTGGACTGCACTCTGAACAGCAATGCAGTGGGAAAGTAGCTCCAATTTCAGCCGGGAAACTGCTGGTCAAGCCTCAATCTGCAACTGCTCATTAGTACACTCTGCTTCATGGGCATGGAAAAGCCATAAATCCTTCACTTCTGGCTAAGCCATGCCCATCCTCTGTGCTGCAGCTTGGAGAGCCCCTGGAAAGGGAGGCTTTGTGCTACCCTCCTGGTGCTGTGGGTATGCTGGTGTTCTTCTGCACCTCTCTGAGCTCTGAGAGCTGCTCCCTCACCTGTGCAATGTGACAGTGCAGTGTCACTGCAAAGCGCAATGCTATGCTGGCACAGCACGGGAGTGGGTTGGTCTGTAAGAGCATAAATTTGTCATGAGGCTTCCCAGTTCATACATATCAAGAGTGTTTTGTAGTCAAGAGGTCTCTACTGCTTTAAAATTGTCACTCAGAATGGGTTTCTTTTTTGTTTTGGGGGAATGGGAGATTTTGTTTCCTGAGTGACCTTAAATTACCCAGACTATACAATGGATGGCATGATCAGGACACTCACAGTGACCACTTCTTCCTCTGTAGTCCTCCCACAGCATCTTTTGTCCAAACTACATCAGATCCATTCATGAGGTTTTCTTCTTCCAGTCTTACACTATTCCTAAAAAATTCACAAAGGCAGAATTGATATTCCAAAAAGTAATGCCAGCAGGAAACAGAATGGAGACTGAAGCATTCTCATCTTGAGAAACAGGCCAACAAAGAGAATATTGTCTTCATTTTGTAAAAGTTTATTGTCAAATTGCTTTGACCTCAGCTTTAGACTTATCTATATATTGCTCTGTAGCAAAATTTGAAATGCTGACAGAACGGCATCAGTGCTCACAATACAGTAATCTCATGACATCTTTTGCAGTTGGTCTTTATGCTCACCATGATAAAACAGCAGCCAAAAAGGGCACATTATGTCTAATTACCCTGACTGAAACTTGGACATTGTGCAGTGGAGAAATACAAATCAGCAAACAATTTCTTGACTCAACTGCTGGCAGTATTTAGCTTTTGAGATCTTTCAAAATAAAGTATTTATGAAACTTTTTCACTTAACAAGGTGCAATCCAGCTTCTAAATATAATCCAGTTTTTGCTTGCAAGCCTGCCGCGAAGGGTCAGTACTGAATATTCTTGATAGTAGCACACAAGTATACATTTAGCTTGTGAAGCAGCTGGTATTTTTTGAGGGAGCTGTGCTTTGTCAGGAACATCACCGTCTACAGGGATGGTAATGAGAGTGAGGTCTGCAGACATGGATAGGTCATCCAAGTAGTGACAGTCAAACAACATGAGATTTTTGAAGTCTGTGAGTACAGACTTTATATAAAATCAGCAAATGGTCTCTGTTTCTACTAAAGTAGGGTGAAATGAAGAAAACACTGCTAATAAGGAAATTCTGAAACAGGCCTTAAACATTCACATCTTAAAACTGGTGCCACCATACTTATATCTAATGACTTGGAGTCCAAATAATTCTGAAGGTAAACTATGTTTTAAAAGATCTCTCAAAATCAATAGCTTTAGGTACTTTAGTTACACAGCGACGGAAAATGTGCACTTCAGAGTGCACTTCAGAGCTGCTTCCTGGGCTGAAGCTTATGCAGTGAGAATGGGGGAACTGGTCTCTGAATACAACTTTTTATGATCATCTAATTTTACTTAAACAGAAAAGTGATGATGTACAATGCGGACCTAGTTTTCTTTCACTTACACTTTTTTCCCCTGATGATAAGTCCATTCAGTTAAAGAAGTCATTAAAAAAAAGACAGAAACAAACAGGATTAAATTTATTAAAGACCAAAACTGAGACTGGGAGAAATACCACTGTATAGAAAAGCTACAAGATGAACCTCATATAAAATTCTGTGGTAGTTCATAATGTTGCGACATATCTAATGACAATGTCTTGGGGGACGGCAGAATGAACATAGGTCTTTAAATAGGACAGCATGACAGATAAGCTATCAGATTTTCATTACAGAGCAGAGTTTTTTCATTTCTGAGAATGGCCCTACCTGGAGCCTCTGGCAGAAAGCACCAGGGGAGACTTGAGGTTGACCCCCAGGGTTTTGGAATCGGGGATACAGAGGATCCAAGTCCCGCTATACTCCAACTGAGAAAGAGATATTGGCAGCATATGAAGGGGTTTGAGCTGCTTCGGAAGTGGTTGGTACTGAAGCACAGCTCCTCCTGGCACCCCGACTGCTGGTGCTGGGCTGGATGTTCAAAGGGAGGGTCCGCTCTAAACACCATGCAACTGATGCTACGTGGAGTAAGTGGGCTGCACTGATCACACAACGGGCTCGGATAGGAAACCCCAATCACCCAGGAATCTTGGAACTGATCATGGACTGGCCAGAAGGCAAAGATTTCGGGAGTATTGCCAGAGGAGGAGGTGACGCGTGCTGAGGAGGTTCCACGTTGGGCTCCAAAAAAAACTGTCGTGGTTTAACCCCAGCCGGCAGCTCAGCCCCACCCAGCCGCTTGCTCACTCCCCCTTCGGTGGGATGGGGCAGAGAATCAGAAGGGTAAAAGTGAGAAAACTCATGGGTTGAGATAAAGACAGTTTAATAGGGAAAGCAAAAGCTGCACACACAAGCAAAGCAAAGCAAGGAATTCATTCACTACTTCCCATGGGCAGACAGGTGTTCAGCCATCTCCAGGAAAGCAGGGCTCCATCACGCGTAACGGTTACTTGGGAAGACAAACGCCATCACTCCAAACGTCCCTCCTTCCTTCTTCTTCCCCAGCTGTATATGCTGAGCATGACGCCATATGGTATGGAATATCCCTTTGGTCAGTTGGGGTCAGCTGTCCAAGCCGTGTCCCCTCCCAACTTCTTGTGCACCCCCAGCCTTCTCGCTGGTGGGGTGGGGTGAGGAGCAGAAAAGGCCTTGACTCTGTGTGAGCACTGCTCAGCAGTAACGAAAACATCCCTGTGGTATCAACACTGTTTTTAGCATAAATCCAAAACATAGCCCCATACTAGCTACTATGAAGAAAATTAACTCTATCCCAGCCAAAACCAGCACACCAGGGAAGATGACAAGAGATACAGCGAACAAGCTGTTATTGATTTGGCTCAGGGACAATGAAATACCCACTGACCCATTCCCAGAACAGTTATTTGCTGCTTTTGCTTATTGCTAGATGACGGCTAGCATGACAGATGTCCTTTATGTTTGTTATATATAAATATCCTAGTTAGTTGGAATCCATACATTTGTGATGCTTCAGAATCTCCTGATGCACAAATGAGATGCACCGATCTGATGCAATGAGATGCACAGGTGTAGATCTGCAAAAAAAATTAAAGACTCTCTTGTTTAGCACAGAATGATCTTAATAAATGATACTCACCATCAAAGGAATATACTGGACATCTATGTTTACATGTGCATCTAACATCTAAATACAAGTTTTCATCTTCCCCATATATTATGAATATTAATGGATGCCAGTATCTTGTCCAATTATAAACACTGTCAAGATTTTTATTTTAAATTTTGAACAGTGCTCTTATAGTTTATGGTATCATTGAAAGCCCTTGACAGATTTATATTACGCATGAATTACAACCAGCTATGAATTACAGGGTTGCAGTTGTATCAAAAGATTCAGGTAATGTCATAAACCACAGGAGAGAAGCCTGGTTCACTAAAATCCTAATGGAATTGCAGATCTGTAACTTCCACCTTACTTACAATTTTATAGACAAGCTCCGTGTGAGGAAATATGGATACATTTATACCTCCTTGCCCAGATTCCCTTCTCTCAACTCATCCTGCTTCATCGTTGTCTCCTTTTTGCGACTCCTCACATCCTTTCATACTGGGCCATAGTGCTTTGAGTGGTAACTATAGTCACTTGCTCAGCTGCAATTTTAAGGCTCATGCATCATAATTTCTGTCTATTCTATTTGACATTGTTGGAACTGCCCCCTGCAGAAAAGTCAGCAAAAGCAAACGTGGGACAATTAATGATATACACAAGTTTCCAGGCTAGTGAACTGGCTTAACCCGTCAGTGAAAGTGATGTGCTAACCTCCTGGGTGGAGAAATGGTGCATCCTGGGTGTGGTATAACCCCTCTCCTGATATTTATTTATATTGATGCAGATTCCCAGGAGGCGCTGGCAGTCTGTCCTGCCTTGGTTACCACAGCCCTGGGAGAAAGGATTTCCACTTTCTTTAAAGGAGGAGGCAAGCCAGGTCATTTGTAAATTTAGCCCTTTTGATGATCCACTTTGCATTTTCCTACCCAGTTTGAACTGCATGGCACGGTACAGAAGGGAAATTTTTCTTCTCAGCAAGGATATATCAGAGTAAGTCTGGCAGCTTGCCTGCATTTTGACTGTGACATTCTCATCCAGCCCGTCCACGACTCTATAACCTGTGCCTGACAACTACAGACACGTGGTTCCTTCCGTTTCTAACATGGAAATAAAAGATATTTAATATACTACTTTTTCCTGTAGAGTCAGGGGACCTGGAAGCCAAGAGAAAAGACCAGTTTCATGTCAGCAGCCAGCACTCCGGTAGGTGTAGCCCAGGGCCAGCGAGTCACCAGGGCTCCAGGACTCCCACTGCTAGCCAGGGAAACGGTTTCAAAGCACAACGCCCTCCGCACGTCTTGTCAGCGTGACTCGGTTGTATCACTTAATGCCCTCCTTCACTTTAATGAAATGTCAACAAATAAAATGATACAGTTTACATAGTTTACACCTGGATGAGCTACACCTCAGCTTGTCTTCCCCAGTGCTCACAATTTAAGATTTTTGTAGCTTTCTGAAAATGTGACCGATCATATTGAAAAAGTTAAGTAAATGTAATAGCTAGCAAGGGTTAAATAAATCTAATAGCTAGCAATGAAACCCTGGAATCCAGAGCTGCAAAAAGCCAGGACTTGCAGAATTTGGCACTTGAAAACAGATTGTACAGGTGCAAAAATATGACAGCTGTGTACGATCATAGCCAAGGAGCAAATTAAAATTGCTCTTGAAATTCCCTTGCAATTAGTGCAGGGACACTGCACATCATCAAAGTCTGTGCTCACAAGTCCAGGATTTCACAAAGTGAAATGAATGCTCATGACACTAGCTATGTTTTGGTATGATTAGCAGTAATTAAACAGTGGGGGGAGTCTCTGCAGACCAGAAAATCTCGGACCCCGTTTTGAAGTCTGATATGGAGAAGCATTTTAAAGAATGTGGAGACCACCATTTTAAGGTGGAGGCCACATCTGCCTGATTTACTATTGTAACCTTTCATTGAAAGCACTTATTGAGACTGTAAATGTCCGCTAAACAGTTTGTTGGACATACCACCTTTGCCCAAGTGGATTAGCAAAACTCAGATAATTTCCTGGTACTCATACTGCACCTTTTTCACCACCAGCTTAACTGCGGGTGATTCTTTTAGGAGAAAGAACACAAACTGGCGTAAGAGAATAACCTAACTTCAGAGAATTATTTCCTCTGGAATGTAGTTGGTCAGAGGAATATTAATCAATACAAAAGGCCATATTAATTTTCAGTCTTTGATTTTTCAGAGTAAACGTACATTCGGTATTTAAGCACATGAACAGTCCCATTTGTGTCAATGGAAAATTTCACAGAAATGAATCATGGTCCAATTTATGTTGAGCCTTTACAACAATGCCGAAAAGAGTGGGGTTTTTTTAAGATTTGGGTTTTTTGAAAGGATGTCCTTGATGTATCATATACAAAACCTAGATTAACTTATTGTTAAAATAACCAGCTAAAGTCAAATCATAAAATGCAATAATAAAGCTCCTACCAAGATGGTTGTGTGCTATATTGACTTTATTTTTTCTTTAATATAACAATAATCCTATTTCTCCAAGAGAAGAAATTGGGGAGAAAAATGTGAAACTGTACCTATCAAAAAGCATTGTACACTGGCATATACAAGGCAAACCCACACCCCTCTGAGTGGCCACTGTATCAGGACAGAGTCTTAAACATAAATTATGGTAATATTTTTAAATGTGCATGTTGGAAAAAATTTGTCAGCCTCTGTCAGCCTTCTTCCCACATACCACCTTCTATTTCAAGCATTGCAAAGATGTCTAAAATATATATGAATAACAACCATGATCTTCAGGTCATAAAAATTTGGAATGAAAGATAATTAAGTTGATCATTGTGTGCAGTTCACAATACTGTTATAATCTTAAGTTTTCTGTGACACTGCAGAGATTTATGCCCATGCTTAATGTCATACATTGTTCATAATATCATCTACAACATGTCAACTTGAGCATAATGCACGGATTTTTATCAGGATCAGAGACATACTGTGCTTTTTGAACTGCCTAACCCTAACACTGCGTCCGCATCACCAGAATGAAGTATGCCTGTGGGATGTGGGATGTGGAGATCTGAATTCTGCAGGTGAGTTTGCCAATGATTTTCCTCTTGACCTTGGGCAACTCACTAAGAAGGTCTACTGGCACACTGCCAGACATACTTGACTCCCATGGGACTTAGTAAGATGTGTGGGAGGATTAGGCCTTCAATGCGGTGTCCCTGCATCCATTTACACAGTTGGTTCCTCAAAGGAATGATTATCTTGTTTGCAAAGGTGTCCCTGACAAACATTTAAGACCTGAAATTTTAGCTGATATTCTTTCCTTCAACTCAACCTAAGCAAAGAAAGACAGAGAAAAACAATGTCCTTCACTGACAGGCCCTAATCTTTTATTGAATCTTCTTGGTAGACCAAGCCGCCCAAAGCAGCTGCTTTCTACAGCACTGGCTCCTCATCCATGGTGAGAACAGCTGGGAAACTGTTGCATGAAAAAAAGAAAGGGGAGAATTATCTTTGGGACCTGAGGGAAGACCTTTCACTTTAGGACATAGTTCTGTTTGCAAAATTTTAAAGGCCTGAAGCTTATATACATACAGATGCCATATCAAAATGAACAAACAAGAAGTCTGCAGAGCAAAGCACGGAGCGGACAGGAAATTCCTTAAGGTAACCCAGGCAACCTTAATTTTCTCCATTTGTGCAGTCTTTAATTTTGTCATCACACGGTAATGACTCTCCTTCAGCAGAATTCACTGCCAGATGTTTATAGCAGCACCAGCAACCGCCAGGTTTAAGGTATCTAGGCAATCTGTGCTGGAAAAAAAACAGTGGTAAAGCCCACATGGAAATTTACTGATCTTTCAGCTCTGACAAGAACCCCATAGTTCCTGTGCCCTCAATTTTCACTTGTAAGACAGGGGAAAAACTGAGGGAAAGGGAGCACAAAGAAACCCATGAACAGCCCATCTTCTGTAAAAATGATACTTCTAGGATGTTGACACAAGTTTATCGAACTCCTCAATACATCTAAAAAGCAGCTATTTTGCTAGAAGTCCAATCCTCACTGCTACCAAGCTCCATCCTTCAAGGTTTCCTAGCCATCAAGTTTATTTTTCAAACAAGGGCTTGCTCATTTAACTGAAAAAAAAATCATTATATTAAAATGTTATTTTCAATACACAACAAAATGTTTTTCAATATATAAAATTTTCAAAAACAAATCAAATTTCTTTGTAAAGTCTCTTTTTGGAGAAATTGTTACCCTGGAACTCTCACAAATGTGGAAGTAACAGAACAACAGTAACTGTTATACTGTTTATATAGTCATTGTTTATAGCAAACATGATTTCTGATTTTTTTATTTTATAGAGAGTCTGCAGCTGGAAATGCAGTAAGATTGTTCTCCCCACCCCCCCGGATTAGGTACTCTAGGATTTTGTGTTGAGGAGACTAGCAACTGGAGTTTTCCCCAGTACTAAAACTCTAAATAATAATCCCTTCTTCTCTCTAGCCAGTGGAGCTAGTAATCAGGCTAAGAAAAGCTTCTAGAGCAATTGAGGAATATCTGCATTAGCGTTTATGAAATATTAAGACTAAAGAGCCAATCGGCTACTAATTTATCCAAGATAAATACTTCTGCATGAAATTACAGAAGTAAAGATGGTACAGAGGAAAAAAAAAGTTTACCCATGCCATCTAAATTGTAGCATTTACTGCACTCTGGCTTAGTAACCAGCCACCTTATTATTTGTGAATACAAGGGTTCTATATGTATCAAATTCACTATTTTTCAGTTATAGGTGGACCACAGTTGTAAAGCAGAAATCTGTGTTTAACACAAAATGCAGTAGGAGGCTGTGATCTATTACTGTTGAAGCAAGCAAAAGGATTGCCTTTGAAAAATGAGTTTGGGGTATCTGCTGTAGAAAGAAAATACAAAAGTACACAAGCAAGAGTAATAAGCAAAATAGAAAAGATGAAGTAATAAATCAGGCACAGAAGTCATCTAAGAACCTTGCAAACTGATGTGCACCTACTGCAACATCTGGAAAATTCCTCCGAATTTCAGTCTCTGGACTTGAAGGCTCTGGAGAACGAGGCAAGCAGATTGCAGGCATCCATTAATAATCCCTCATGTCTCTTCTGGGGTCAGTTATCCCTTGCAACAGGTCTCATGTTAAAGTTTAGCATGTCAGCCTCAAAACTAAAATCAGGTTGTTAATCAAAGAGTTTGAGAAGTATTTATGACAATCTCTTTTCCCTATTTTATCTCCCATTACAACAGGATGCAAAGGCTTTCATACCCAAGGACAAATACAGTCTTGCTACTTTGAAATAAGAATTTCAGTGTGGAGTTTAAAACCAACTGAAAACATCAGTCCAGTCCAAAGATATTCCATCCATTTAATTAAAACAATAGGATAGGGGTTACACATCACCTGATAGTGAAAATTTGGTTTGTTTGTTTACATGTTTGCAACATTTGTTTCTAAATTTTCCAGTAAGGCGGGGAGGGCAAAGGTCTCTCTCCACTCTCTGCCTCTACTTTTTCTCCTTTAAAATTATGATAGGGGCTGGTAATGAGATGCTTGTAGGTGGGAAGGGGATGGCAAAAAGCATCTTGTCTTGCCAAGTTTCCCCAGGGTGGGTCTGCCACCGCTCACAGAGGTGGTGTTTCCCTTGCCCCATGGTGCCAGGAGCGGGGCTGTTGCAGATGCCCACTGACCACTGTTGCTCCTCAGGCTTGGCCGCTCTGCCGGGCATGGGCTGAAAGGGGCCAAGGGGAATGTTGGCAAGGGGCAAGACCAAGAGGAAGCCAGAAGTGTTGGGATTTGAGGGTGAACTGGAGGAACAGCTTGGAGAGTATGGCAGGGACCCCGGGGGGGACCCCTGCTGAGGGCTACAGTGGGCCAGATGTGGAGCCCACAGAGCTTGGAGAAGAAGGTGCCCCATGGAGACTGCTGGGCAGCTCCTAGATAGTCTCCTTGCCAACGAGCCCTCCCTCCAAGCCAAAGATGTGGCCCCATCTCCAGGCGGGCCTTGGTGTGGGCAACGGCCGGCATATGGCTGTGCGTGGCTCATTGCCACACACCAGGCAGGGAGCAAGGCTGCGACACAGACCCAGGCGCAGAGAGCAAATCGGGTGCCTTCCCCTGGCCACTGGCTCCATGGGTGGCAGGCTGCTAGGGGGTGGACTCTGGTGGACCTGGCATGGGCATCCTCATGCTCTAACTAGATCTCTGAAGGGATCATAACTAACTTTGAAATATGATATACAATTCTTGGAAGAATCTCTTAACCTCTGGGTTCTCTTAACCTCTCGAACCCAGGTATCACCTCCACTGGCAAGCACTACTTCAGCAAGAAGACAGAGTACTCTAATAGTACTTCTGGTAGCTTCTGATAAGCACAAGGAAGTGCTAGGGGCTTGGCATTAAAAACAAACAAACAAGCAAATAAACAGATTCTGCCCAAAGCCACCTAAAAGCATAGCTACTCTACTTTTGAGGTCTGGTCAGGAAGATGCAGAGTGTTGGATCCAGCTGACTCAATCCATGTCTAGGAGCAGAATGAGGTGGGGGGTTGTTGTGTGTCTTCTGTCCCCCCAGCTGTTCTCCCAAGCACTGGAGAGCAGCAGGGTACCTCCTACGGCGATGTGAAAAACACCGTGCATTTGGGACAAAGGCAAAACCCAGTCACGTTGTAACCAAAAGGTTTAAAATAGAGATTCACTTCAATAGTTCTATTCACAGGATTAGAAACTTGCAACAAGCTTTAAAAAAATTTATTTGGACAAAATGTGTTTTCTGAAGTATACACTAAAGAAAAAAGTGTAACATATTTAATTATATTTTCAGTCCAGAATAAAGTGACACTGGAAATGAGGAAGACGTGCTAAAAGAACCAAGTTTGGTGGTTAAGGCAGCTCATCCACTGTGTGGGATAATAAAGTCCAGATGCTGCTTTAAATTAGGGAATGTGATTTTCTTGCTATTAATTTAATTGTTTTTTTATTCATGCCAGGAGCAAATTTAAATTTACTTTTGGGAGGTCAAAATTCACTTCATGTTCTTGCAAATGGGCTGGATTATTTATAGTGCATAATGTTAGTAAAGAGATTAGTAAAAAGAAGCTTTTTTGGGGGATAATCTGCATTTGTATTAGCTAACCAACTTTGGGTTTGACCTATTTGGAAATAGATCAATTCAGAAACAATAAGAAATTATTTACTGACAATTAATAATTCTGTCCACATTTTTCCAGGGCTATAAGTGCTTGAATGATATTCACCAGATATCAAATGGCAAAAAAGAAGATGGGAAAATGAATTACCTTCACCATCAAATTTACATCCATATGCATAACCAGCATTTGTGTTTCTGCATTCTTCTCATTTCCCCATGAGAATGCAGGAATCCTACTATTCCCATTGAGGTAAATACATTTTTTAATTTCTTTATTATGAAAATAGCAACAGGATTTGGCCCATGGGGAAATAAAACTGTAGCAATACTTTAAATATTTTATGCATTGTATCATTAATGTATTTTCATAAATAGCTTTGATAGCGGAGCTCCCATCCGCACTGCTCCTTCAGCTTCTTGATCTGAGCTTATTCTCCAGGTCAGCTCATCAACACTTTGCAGTCTTATTAACCTTGGTGTTATATTCACCTGTTGGTCTTTTCATACCTCTTAAAGACTTAAGAGGTATGAAGAGGTCTTTTTATTAAAGAGGTCTTTATATTAAAGAGGTCTTTTCATACCTCTTTAAGACTTAAGACCTCTTATTTCTTAAAGACTTCTCCAAACTTAAATTAAAGCTTAATGGTACTATGAAACACTTAACTTGGTTTACAACAAATGTAATGGAGTTTTGCTTGTAAGAATAAGGTAGATTTCAGTGGTATGACATACAAGCCAAGCTGACATTCCCAGCTAACACAGACTAAACACCACATCTCAGCATTTTACAGAACAGCTTCGATACATATCCTCCCTAAAATCAGCTAAGATTTTAAATTAAGTGTAACCCGGTAACTTGGAGGCAGGGGCTGAAAGAGCCAGTGCTCGTTCCCATTTCTGCAAGCCCTACTGGAAGCAACAGGACTTAAGCCCCAGCGGGGAGCCAGCCTGGACACCTGTGTGAGCAGCTCACTAAATACCGGCTCACCAAATGCTGCTGTGCCACTGCAAGAACGCACTCTGAGCTGTGGGAAACAGTATAACCACATCCCTGGGGCTCTCCGTTTTGGCTAATTTACATGCTTTTCCCAGGGTCTGGCATCAGTTCACTTATCTCTCCATCTCTAGTTATATCTCTGTATAAAAATCCTTTTAATTCAAAACTAAGAAAAACTCTTTTAATTCAAAACCAAGTTTGGCATAAGCTTGGCTAGAGCTGATGATGTATTCAAGGAGATTTAGGGTTGGTTTTTATTTTCAGTTTATAAAACGTACTGAAACCAATTTGTATACACCTGGAACTCCAGTATTTTTGGAAATAAACGACTCATGGATAAATCCAATGTTTATAATTTTCTACAGCATCTTTTATGCATGGATCTCAAAGCCTTTTCCTAATATTAAATACGCTTAAACACTACATATGCTATTCCCATTTTAAGGAAAAAGTGACACACAAAGAGGTTGAGTAATTTGGCAAAAAGGGACACATAACCCAGACATCCTGGACTCATGCCTTAGTCAGAGAACAATTCTATTGGGACTTGGTATTCAGCCTGCTCTGCTAAAATTAGCTAATTAATAGGATTATGAAGTGAGAGACTTAATATTCCAGTAAGACTTGTAAGATGGCTATAGTTTCTAATACTTGAAAGAGTGTCTGAATTCTGATACCATACGAAGGAGAATACATTCACCACTCACCAATATATTACCATTCACTCAAAAAAACCCCAAACAGTAATGTGCTTTTGTAAATAGTGAACACAGGGACAGTGAATAAAAAGAAAAATCATAAGTGTTAATCACCAGGGAACCAGAAGAGTTCAGGGAAGCCATCTCCCAAAATGTAAGCTTTTATAGAAACATATGGGTTTTTTAAAAGCTAAGTTAAATTTTCAAATGTGCATATGTTGGATAAATAAACAATAATACAAAATGGTATCTCATGAGAGATTTATAATAATAGAGATTTACAGTGATACTGAACATGTAAGTTTAGTAATTAAGTGAACAGAAAGTGTTCAAATTTAAAAACTAGAATGTTATTTAGAAAACCAACGGGTAGCTAACCCATTATATAAATTAGGAAAGATTTGCTTCCGTAAATTCAGAGACTAATTTTCAAAAAAGTTTTGAAGGTAATAGCAGGTCAAAATACAGCTTAACAATGTCTAGGAAGGTATCTCTTCTTTTATTGTGTTATTAGCAATGTAAAATTGTCCTAACCTACACAAAATATTATTATTCTGATAAGGTAAATAAACATATTTACTGATATATCAATTATTCTGTCTTGCATAAAGTAATTTATTAGTAGATTAGCAATCCAACTGGCTCTGACTTCTGCCGCTGGAAAGCCTCTCTCTATTTCTCAGTTCTCTTTGGCAGTGATTTCTAGACATTTTATTTTCTTTTGGCATAAGTGAAATTAAACTGAACATAGCCTAGCCTTCTTATGATTACTTTTCATATATGCTAAGTTGCTCTCCATACTATCCTATTCTGCTCTCCATATTATCATACTCTCCTATCTCTTAAGGTTATCCTATGCTATTTCCTATATTTCCTTGTGCTAGGTACAGTTAAGTGTAAAGGACTGAAGTGTAAACAACAGGTCTACATGAAGGTCTAAAGCAATGAAGTGTTTCAAATTACCCTGGATTCGACAAAATTAAAGTATGAGGATATATTTGCATCTCTTGAAATGTTCTGATTGCCAAATGTGTACTTTCAACATAGGTGGCCACACAGCCAAACTTGAGTATTGTTTGTGACAAGGCTTAAATGGCTTGTCAGGAACTTTAAGGTTGTTTTCCTTCGTCAAGTTTTGCCTGTAATGAGTCTGCTGGGCTAGCAGTGTGACTGATTCCCTTAGGTCACCACCAGGCAAAGAATAATATATTTTTTCCTCTTCTCTGGGAAAACCTCTGTTAAAATTAGGAGGTAGGTTCAATTAATCTCAGGTTTGTATTTTGAGGAAATTTAGGCTGCTGTTAATTCTAAGGGTCCTTTTACATCATTAAAACAGAATAAACAGGCTATGGGAGGTGGTGGGCAGATACAGGCCTGCTAGGGAATACCTTACAGGGAAATAATTCTGTAGAATATGCAAAGCCACCAGTACGGTCCTCTGCTAGTTCTCCCTGTCAGCAGGTCCATGACTAGCACATCTGCTTTTCTCCAGCTCTTATTAATTTCAGCTGGTCCTACGAGTCTTTGGCTAGATTTGTACCGCACCATAATTAACGTCCAGTACAGATGACTGGCAATTCTCCAACCAAACCAACAGAAGATACCAATGAATAAGAACAGGTTGTGGGACTGTGTTAATATCAATGGAAATTTCATTTGGGAGGACTTCTGATCCAAATTATATACCTTACAATAGCCAATAAACTAGGCTCAGTTTTAAATTACTCCTTGGTCTGACTCAACCCTGCAACCTAACCACCAGGCTGCAGGCGAGTGTTGAGTGGATTTCCCAGTCTCTGCTGTTCAAACGACCCACTTCTCATGATTTCCATGATGGTCTGTGGAGCAAGGACCTGAACTTTAGATCCCACCGTCCCAAGTTACAGTCCACACAGCCGGGCTTGCCAGAATATTTAATGATTAACATGGAAAAGCTTCAAAAGGAGAAATTGAAACATCCTGCCCATTTCTAGTTTTTCCAAGAATAGTCAGCCTGGAGCGGGGGTAACATGTTCCTGTATAAATGAAGATGCAAGAACAAGGGCTTAACCTGAGTGGCCTAGAGGATCACCCAGGCACATTAGCTATTCTGGGACAACTTCCTTCACCATCTTGGTGGACTGGGAATAGTTTTTAACACACAAATTGGTGTGGTATAGGAAAAAAACATTTCCACCCAGTTCTGGCCCTGTGGCTATATGGAGTTGCACCAGAAGCTCATCTGGCTCCCAGGCCTCTGAATGCAGGCAAACACAAAGTTAGCTTAAAATTGCTTCCTGCACTGAGATTACCATGAGTTGGTTCTGGCCCTTCATAAATTCTCTTCTGCATCTGCAGAAGGAACAGTTCAGGGAAGATTTAAAGTATACATTTGACTTAATCCTAGCTTGCTTTGCCCACCCCTTCATGATCCTCAAGTACAGACTTTCATATGTGGCTCTCACTCTGCCCGTGGGTACAAGAAGAAGATTTGTAAGGCAGTAATGCCCAGGAGCACTGATCTCAGGTCCTGCTGTCTTTGCCAATGATACTGTGGAAAGGAGGTCCCAGTCTGAAGAACATCCTCTCTCACCTACATCCTCCAATACTTATTATATCATGCAAGGGGTTGGTTTTTGGTTTTGTTTGGTTTATTTGTCTGTTTTTAAAGTAGACAAGCTAGGAGACAGAGGACAAACAGCAACTGGTCAAAAGCACAATCTCTCTGCAGGTCTGGAGGACTTCTGTGTGGAAATCTGGACAGGAAGTCATGTATTTGGAACTGTAACAGCTCTGCAGGTTTCCTATTCAGCTGTTACCCAGGTGGGCCCTGAAGGAATTTCCTTTTAGAAATGAAAGAAAAACATATGGTAGTATCTACATGCACTATTAAAGAACTTCAATATAAACACAGCATCCTGAATTATTTTTTATTTAAAACAGGTGGTATTTAAAAAGGGAATGCAAAGGAAGTACTTAAGATGGGATATACACGGTACAAAACAGGTGAGTCAGAAGAAAGGTTCCAGTCTTGTTTTGCAAATTAAATGTCTTGCTGGAAAAACAAGGCTACTCACATTCTCAACAGATCAGTAGCAAAAATAAAATTAGGGGCCTCATTTCTAGCCCTTTGTGCACGTGTCAAACATTGGCACTATTTTCATTCAGGAAACATGATAGACAGGCCTTGCAATGATGATGCAAATCATGACTGAAGTGTACTGGTAAATAGCTGCAGGGGGTGAAGGAAATATGCATAATGTCCATGGAGTCTGGATCTGCTCTGTACTGTTAGTCACCCAATGCTGCAAGAACTGCTGCTGTAAACCATCAAAGGATGGAGGATGTTAACCTTCTGCAACCCTGGCTGGAGACGGGAGGATGGTTAAGTCTATCTTTCTCATTCTCTGACCCATCACAACTTCATCGCTTCACAGGACTGTTGCAACAAGTCACTGATAGCTTCTTTTAGATCATCAGCTCTTCTAACGTCATGAATTTCCTACGTGCCAAAGCACTCTCTCACTTCTTTCTTTTAAGCAATCCAGAAGGGATTACTGTGTTTACGGTGCAGAACTGGGAGTGCAGTGGTCTATCTTCTACTCCTGGTAATACTGCTAAATTCTTATCTGACCTTGGCTTGGGACGTAGTGCCATGACTCAGTTTCCTTGTATTTAAAAGAAACTAAAGCTTCCCTGCATCCCACAGGACTTGTAAATTCTATTTAATTATGATGAAAGAAATGATTCTTTTTGTTGCAAAACATGCAAATATTTTATACTTCATTATGCTAAAGTCATAACCACAAACATGACATGTTGCCCAATACCAACAGGGAATCAGAAAGCATTTCAACAGAACAGTTCTTAATGGTGCTTTAGCAAAGATACCTCTGCTTTGTAATTTTCCTTTTGCAGCAGACGTCACAACAACTAATGAGAGCTTGTCCATTGATATAATCCAGCTTTGGATCAGGCAATTCAAACTATTCATCAAAAATATTCGTTTGATCCTCAAAATCCAGGTAATGGGCTTATCTTTCAAGACCTGGAAAATAATTTTGGACTCCTTTTTATTTTAGCCTCCTACTCTTCAGATTCTTTCTAATGTTTTCAAGTTTTTTCTGTAGCTACAAAGACATGCAGTACTTTATCTGAAAATGTATTATGTTCTTACATTTCTAGTGTTGTCTTTAAAAAGCACCTATCACTTCACCTATCCTTGATAATATCACAAGGTTAACCCAATATTAACACTAAAACCTGTATGACCCTAAGAATTAAAGTTCTGGTGAGGAAAGAGCCACATGATAAAAACATGTGTGCATATGCCAGCACATAAATGTACAGGTACATAGTCCTTCTAGAGGACTTCCTCATCTATGTATCAATAACATGTATTATTGAGATTTAATGGGCTAAGATTTGTTTTTATAATTCAGGATACACAAGCAATTTGTAAATTTCCATGTTTGCTGCCATGAAATCAACAGCCCTGCTCAGCAGTGAGCCCACATCTCCTTGTTTGGCCTTTTACTACTCATGTAGAGGCTGAAGCTCTTTGTTTTGCCCTTGATGTCCCTGCGAGTTCAAGCTGAGCTTTGGCTTTCCTAACCCAATCCCTGCATGCCTGGGCAATATTTCTAAAGCCCTCCTTTGTAGCCTGGCCCTGCTTCCACCTCCTGTATGTGGCCGTTTTGCAGTGGAGCTGTCCCACGAGTTCCCAGCTTAGTTGAGCCGGGCTGCTGATATGCCTGCTTGTTTTCCCAGGTATCGGGATGGACCATTCTCCAATCTGGAGGAGGCAGTCCATACAGACCTGGCAGTTCCCCTCATCTCCTTCACCCTTCAGAGCTGCTCCCCTGTGATCCCAGCTGCCCGCTCCCTGGACAAGCCGCAAGTTGCTCGCCTGGTGCCCCATGTCCGGGCTCTGCGACTCTCCTCTCTCCCTCCCTCCCCTCGGGATCTTCATCTCCACTCTTTCACGCTCACCATGGCCAACACTACCATGGGTCACCACCTCCCCTGCCTGTGCCTCCTTGGCAGGGACAGCAGATCCATCAGTGTGACCCCCTGGGCTGGCCCAATCAGACCCCAACAATAAGTTGTCCATGACACCCTCCAGAAATCTCCGGGACTGCATGTGTCCTGCTGTGCTGCCCTTCCAGCAGGTGACAGGGATGTTCATGGCCCCCAGGAGCACCAGGCTCTGCCCTCCCCAGGCTTCCTCGAGGGGTTTGAGGAAGACGTCCACTCCCTCACCCTTTGTGGTCAGTAACATGCTCCCCACCACGCTGCCACCTTCCCTGTCCTCCCCTTGGATCTGACCCACGAGCTCTCACCAGATGCTTGTCTCTCCCACAGGAGAGCTCCATACTTCCCAGCTGCTCCTTTGCTCTGAGGGCATCCCCCCTCCTCTTCTTCCCTGCCTGTCTTTGGTGATGAGCTTGTACCCTCCATTGCAGCACTCCCACCATGCAGGCTGTCTTGCATGCTCAAAGGCACATTATTTGATGCATTAAGTGTTGTTCAAGTTCAGTCTCTGTTTCTTCTACATTTTGATCCTACAATATGGTATCAAAAGAACAACAGATTCAACAACCTGTTTATCTGCTGTAGACACAATTGCTCCTCACAGGTAGGTAAGTAGTTAGTCTCACTATGGATCATTTGGATTTGGAGAAAGGCTGGGACATTCAGACCTGCTCACTCTTTAGGAGGCCACTCAGGGTGAAGGTTGCATAGAACAAAACACAGTTAGACCCCAATGACCTTCCTTCCTTCCTTCCTTCCTTCCTTCCTTCCTTCCTTCCTTCCTTCCTTCCTTCCTTCCTTCCATCCATCTCTGTCTTTCTCTACTTTTCCTTTTCTTTCTTTCTTTTACTTCCTTTCCTCCTTTCCTTTCTTCTCATATCCTAAGGAAACAGTACAAAATAAACTTAGATTTTCCTTGATGCTGTGAAGGGTTTACTATTTCTGCCAGGGAAAAATCTCTAAATTTTGCAACTGAAACCCATATTTTTTCCTTACAGAAGAGATTCTTAAGTAAATTCATATAGACTGGTGATGAACCTAAATTGAAAAATGGTCAAGTCTTTTGCAGAACAACTAGTATCAGATTTCTGAGATAGTCTTCCTTAAAGACTACTAAACCTTCAGTATCTTGTAAAGAAAAGGCTAACCATAACTAATTTTTGTGGCAACATGAGTTCAGCAGGAAATAGAAACCTTCACAGAAGTCAGCTATTTTCATTTTCTTGGAGAAATTCATCAAAGAACTGGTATTTGCTCATATGTTCAGTAGACAAAAAAAAACCCTCAAAGAGTCAAAATGATCATATATTTCAGTGCACAATTTCCTCAGTAATTTAAATTCTTTGTTCCGTGACTTGAAAGCCATGAAAAAGTATTCAAACTCACAATATTTTTTTGAACTCTGTGCCTCATCTTCCACACCAGGATTTTGTGCTGTATCAAAAATTTTCTCCCAACTTTGGCTCTTTTGGAAGCCATCTTTCGCTACTGTTCAGTCCAACGCATTTGTAACTGAGAAATGAGGTATGTGGTAGCTGCACAAGCTCTACAGCTTTTAATTTATCAGTATAATACTATGAATTCTGAGTGAAAAGTTGAGTACAATGAGAGTTAAAGTATTGCTTTTGATCAAAACTACCTAGGAGAGAAGTGAAATTGTAGTGAATGGCAAGTTTCCATCATGACAAAGGGGGGGGCTAACAGAGGAGTCTCAGATACTACACTTAGTCTCCTAATAGTTAGCATCACTCAGTATGTGGAGAGGAGAAAACTAAACTGAGATAGCAACATTTTTCAGGTGATATGAAATAGTGAAGAAGAGAGATGTGAGAAAATTTGGGATGGCATCAGTAAGTAAATGGACAACATGCTGACGAATGAACTTCAGTACTGACTGGTGGGCAAAGTTTAGACTACTTGCACCTGCCTCGTGGTTTCTGCAAGGGCAAGATACATTGGCATTATCACCCAAGCACTGCATCCGGCATACCTTGCTCCCTGCTGCTAGCACACCCCCCCTTCCTCCAGACACTGCTGCCTGAGCTAGTCTCAGGCAACATGAGCTTTTCCCTGCTGAAGTTCAAGCTGGAACCCAGCTACCTCTACCCTGCAGGGGAAGGATGCCCCAGTCCCTCTCCCACTTCCTTTCTCCCAGGGAACGACATGCGACTTCTACAGCCGCACCCCTGCCTACAGCTTTGTAAATCACTGCAGGAAAGGGAGCCGGCTGCCACTTGGGCTTCGAGGACAGCACAGTAACGGTCTGTGCCTGATGCTGAGCTATTGGCAGGGTAGTCAGATGAACAAGGGACAAGGCAAAGAGTGCTGGAGAGACACAGCTGTCCACAAACTGGAGGTGCAACTTCACCTGGTCATCGTCTCTCAAAAAGAATGCTACACAACTGGAAGGCTGGAAAACCCTTCAAGGGGTAAATGTTAAGACTGTTTAAAACTATTGGGGGAACATGACAAAAAGTGTT
This sequence comes from Ciconia boyciana, assembly GCF_034638445.1. Lineage (NCBI taxonomy): Eukaryota > Metazoa > Chordata > Aves > Ciconiiformes > Ciconiidae > Ciconia > Ciconia boyciana. Next base: position 83,338,320 of record NC_132935.1, read on the forward strand.
TTTAATGAATTTTTGCAGAAGGCAGATAAGGAGTTCATGTTGTACTGATTCCCTTTACCGTGGCAGAGCTGGGAAATGTCTGTCAAGATAGTCTTTTATCATACTTGACAAGGACTTGCAGAAAATTAATATTTGTGATTTTTCAGGCCTTTAAGCTAATGCAAGGCAACGTCTAAGGGGACTGGTATTTTGTACACAACAGCTCTCCTAGGGCATGCAAGTGTACAATGGAGTAGGGCCTGCATATCCTAGAGGCAATCCCCAGAAAAGGAAGCAGTACTTACGGGTCAGAGAATTTCTGTGCTTGAGGTCCAAGAGACTTCATGTCCAAGAGGCAGGTTTGCTTTGCTTCCAGTCAGTGCGACTCCAGAGGAGTGACACTGCTCCCAGAGCTGCTTCACTGCATTGCGTGGATACATCAGTCTGCTCTGCTAGTTCAGGGCTCCTTACACCATACATCATTTCATGATGAAGACATTAGACCTGTGTTCAATACACAGTGGACTTCTATCATCTCACACAAAGCAGTCTTAGACTTGGGATTGCTCAACTTAAAAATCAAAGAGGATGTCTTCACTGTGAATATTGTAACAACCTACTAAGCTAGCCTGGTCAAAAGGAACAGTGGTATATTGCAAAACTTGACCTGGGTTGGAAAGCTCACTTGAAAAGCTATTTAAGTAACGGGGCAATTAATGTGTTTTATGCCCAGTGCAGTTCCAAGCATCTGTGGTACTTCATAGGCCATGCTAACTAGTTTATAGCTAGTTCAGTAAGGCCTCCATTATACTGTCTTCACGGAAGTGGCTGTAACATAGACAACTTATCACAAAGGAGCCCTCAAAAGGCATTAATGATTTCTGCTTTTCCTTCTGTCATTCAACTTTTGAATGAGACCCCATGGATAGGAGTGAAAGAACAAAACACACTCATAAACTTTTACAGACCTAGATGCAGGTGCACGCTCAGCATCTGGAGCTAGTGATTTATGGTCTTCACAATAATTCTCTAATATTAATGACATTTGAGTAAACTTTCCTATCAAAAAGAGAACTCACCTGTGCTATCAGCAGTTGTAAATGATTTATAGGATCTGTATCCAATAGCTAGGTGGGGAAAAAAGCTGGAGTACATGCTGCTGTTAACACTGTCACAGGCAATGTCATATCTAAAATAGATCTTGTCAGTTTTAGTAAAACAAGTGCCCTAGTGAGTAATTTTAACCGTAACACCTTAATTAATGCAAGCACAAATTACAGTTTATAGGAACTTCACAGGATTTCCTCACCCTCAGGTGAGGATGTACTTTAACCTTTAAAAGGCTTCACTGGAAAGACTCAACAATTTGCCAGGATTAGTATTTCCAATATAAAATTTGACCAAATATGAGTTATGAGTGTTGAAAAGGACCAAGTCATACAGAGACATAACTACAGGAAAGTATTTGCTCGTCCTTTAAAGTCCTCGGTATTGTGTAAATAAATCTCTTCCTTTACTCTGCTGACTTCAGATTTGGAGGTAAAGTTCATGTACATATTTAATCCAGCATTATGAAAGTTCATAGAAGAGACCTGTACTTCAGGATTGAAAATCAGATTAAGACGACTGCTAAAAAAAAAAAAAAGCCCAAACTGTTGTGGCAAACTTGAAAAAACCACTCAACATATGTATTTATGCTAATAACAGAACACTGGCATTAAAATTAGTGTTGGGTTATGCAACATAATGTATTCTAATAGTGAAAACTTGACACTAGCTAGCCGTGCTAATACATGGCATCAGGTAAAAAGAGTTCCTTATCGGAGTTTATGAGCTAAATTAGACTGATAACATAAAAGTCATAAGCACTAGAAGAAGCTGCTAAGGGTGAAAAAAGGGGAGTTTAACAAACAAGTAGAGGCCAGTGGAAAAAAGAGGAGTTCTGTGTTTGTTTCTGGTTAGTTTATTTGTGGCAAGGTTAAGAGGAATCTTGATCCTAGTCAGAAATGCTGGGATGGAGAGAAGATTTGATAGAGAGCTCATTATCAGAGAAAGGACTTCCAAGATTCAGTGGCCAGAGCTGAAGCTCACAGGGTGAAGTTCACACCACAAATCAGGTACAAGCTTTAAAGTAAGTTTAGCTGTTCATGCTGTTTACACAGAGACATTGTGTTTTCCTTTGGGAATGCTATGCTTTTACAGTATGTTACAGTATACATAAATTACCATGCTGGATGGAAATTGCTTGGTGAAGATGTTGCATGGCCTCTGTTAAACAAAGAATAGATAAAACAGTAAATTCTGACTGGGCAAAGTCCAGTCTTGCTTACCAATATTATTTTTGTTTATTTAATTTTCAAAACTGTCTTCTGCAACTATTAGGAGCTCAGGGCTGGAAGTCCTGCTCTTGCAGTCTCCACCAGTGATGAGCAGTTGTTTAATCCATACAGGCCTGTTTGAATCCCTTCCCACTTCTTACATTCCCCTCTTTAGAACTACATATGTCAAACAAGAAATTTTCAGATACCAAGTCAAGAGGCTACACAGACTCTTTGGAGGAGAGATAGCATCCCTAATTTCATTTTCCTCTTATCAGATGGGCAGCAGTTCTGAAATGGGGCTCTGTGCAAAATGTCTGGTACAGTGGCATCCCCACTGTGCATGGAAGTGGTATAATTATACACATCCAGGACGGAAAAGTGGCGGTGCTGGGCATATCTCAAGAGACTGGGCAGTCTGGGTCAGGACTGGGAGCTTCAAAGAATTTGTCAGAATTTGTCTCTTTCTTTCTAATCACTCTCAGGAAGAAATGTCAGGGGGCTGAAATAGTACTAGAACTGGTGGGAAAACGTGCCAAGGAACATCTTTTCCGGGCCATCTTCATACAGTATAATGGAGCACATAATTACCTTTTCTTCTTAGCAGGTCGCTTTTACTTCTGCCACCTCTGAGGTTTTGCAAAGATTAAATCTATCTCAATGATAAGAAGAATGTCACAGGAATACAGCATAATGGATAGTAAATAGTAAACACTATATTACACAAAATCAGAATCTATGCCTGGGCTGGAAAGGGTGAAATCGACTCCACCCACAGATTACTTTAGGGAGGTTTCTGAAGAGTCGTAGAAGTCGTGCCTAGCTCTGATCTGAGCCATATTATGGCTGTTGCAAACTGCTGTATAACCAGAGAATGCCAGTATTTGTCAGTCATAATTATTTACACGCACAGGACAACCCTGGGCACCTTTTTTCAGGGCCCTGAGGGCACCACCAGCCCTGACCGTCCCTGCCCCCTCTCTAGGGCTCCCCCCACCCTGCCCACAGCCCAGGACCCCATGGCAGCCCCCTGGGGCCATCAGCCTCTGCCCCAGCAATGCCACAGCAGGGCCAGTCTCCTGCCCTGACCCACTCGGGAAGCCCCCGGCGCTCCCGACCCATGCAGCGTCCTGAGCATATTGCAATCATTTCAGTAAACCGTGTTATTGACAGCATCCCTGTGAAGTGGAAAATCAACCATCCTTTATAGAAAGTAAATGACAGTCTTTAATTTCATCTAGAATTATGTAACTATTTGGTTAAAAATCCCAGGATGGAAGCATGACTCACTCTCACGTGGTAAAACATAACTAAAATGCTTTTTTTTTTTAGTAAGCAATTTTATTCTTATCTAAGTGAGTTTTAAGCGGGAAACTTACTTTTAATTGACTTTAAAAAAAAAAAAATTGGTTATCAGACTTCTATTATGTTTTCTTTCCCCAAGCTTTGCAACTGATTGGAAAGGGGGTCCCCAGGGAGAGGAGCCGAGGCTGACCTCCCCTGCCAGCCAGACGGCTGAAAGCAGGAGAACAGGCTTGTAGCTCCAGGCTGGCCACAGCACATCCCGCCCAGTGCCCAGTGGGGATCTCTGACCAGAAAACCAGGGATACTGTTGTCGCTGAGATACAGGGAACACGGGACTCCTTTAGAAACCAGTCTTGGCTAACTCTGTTCTTTATGAAAAACTTATTTTAGACAGGTCTTTGAAATGCAGCTTGCCATAACTGCGTTTTGTTCATCAGGAAGTACATTCCAGTACTTAACAAATGAGACTGTCATACTATCACATATAACTTCTCTATAAAGCAAGCAATTCATCCAATGCAGTATCATAAAGCAGTGGCAGAAGCGGAAGTAGGAATCCCAATTCCCTCTTCCTTGACTAATCATGAAACTATACATCCTTTAGTTTTTCTTTATGATGTAAAGACTATCACTCTTTACAGAGATTACATTTATCTACCTGGATTGATGAAAGAAGTCTGCCTTTATTATGCTTGCTGTCAGAACTTCTCACAGCACAGCGCTAATGCACAAGTTTTATCCCTGGGCTACTTAAATGCTGACTGACACAACTGTTAAACAGGAAGCTTTAATAAAAAGCCTTCAGTTTTCCGGTTTCACAATGCCTATCATCTCAGGATTTAAGGCCAGGCTGTAGGTACAGAAGAGCAAAATTCTACAGCCCTAAAAAAAAGAGGCTAAACAGTGTGACCATATCATGAATCATCTAAATTCCTTTCTGCCCACACTCTTTGGAGTTATTGATGACAAATTCAACAAGTTCAACAACAGGAAGAATGGAATGAACAGAAGGCGTTGTGTTTCAGCTCTGGCTACTGTCAAATTGGGCTTTTAACCAAGGTGGACCTGTTCTGTTCTTCCTTACAGATCATCACTGATCTGAGAATATGCAGTACCTACAAGTCAATTGCTCTCCCTTTACTTGCAGATTATACCTTTGCAATGCAGAACCATCAAAATGGCACTGCTAGGCCCCTTGTAATTACTCTCCTTTAAAATGGCTATTATATACTGCTTACAAAATCCATCAAGGCTACTGAAGTCCTTCAAATTTTACAGGTGGAAAAGTACAGTATTTGCCCCTTGTTTATGTGCAAATTTGAGAAATGGCTTCGTCAGAAAAGTAATTTTTATTAGCACTTAATGCTATGACCTAGCCACAAAATAAGAAATATTCTCTTGCCAATTTAAAAATTACTTGCAGAAGGAAGGAAGGTACCAAAGTAAAAACACTTCTGCAGTCGTGCAGTATATGTCAAGAATATGTTGAGAACATCTTATAGACTCTCGACTATTACAGGTGCCCCTTTCTTCTTCAGCCACATGTTCCCAGTCCCCTTCTTGTACTAGCTTGTGGCGGTTTGATCTGGCTGTAAACCAGTCCATAGTGAAAAAGAAGAAATCTTCACTTTTTTGCCAGGTTGGTTTTTGATGGGTTTCATGCCCTAGAACTGATTTACCAAGAAATCACCTAAGCGTTACTGTTGTTGCACGAGGGGATTGTAGCAGTGCTGGTTTAGATAAATTTGGGCTGCCTTGAAGCCACACCCTACAGTTAATGTACCAACCATAGACAACAATATTTCAACTGTATGCAGTCTTAGCTGCTGATCTCCATTTGATTCTATATTTGGTTTTGCTTTGCGCCCGCATTGATTTTCCTCCGGTGGTATCAAAAGCCACTTATCATAAAAGTTCTTGGAGGAGAATAACGAACATGTTATATATTGTTTTCTTCTCAGAGTTCACTATGATGCACAATGGCATGTTATCATGCAATGAGAAACACAGTACCAAGCAGCACTTGGTTCTTTTCCATTGTATTGCCATCCTGAAGGGATCTGCCCAACAATGCTGTTAAAAAAAGTATTTAACTCTTGTGGGAAATGTCACAGACTTCCATTGAAGCTTTTCCTTCCTTAATACAGTAGTCACAAGCTTAATAACTTCAAGCAGTATAGCCCTCAAGTTCCCACAAAAAAAGTATTTCAGAGCATTTGCTGGTCTGCTGTAGAAAAGCCTAGCATGAAACCAATGGTTAAAGGTATTGTTTTACATTACATGTGTACTTATTGTTGCATAGTGTAATGTTCAAAGAGGAAATACCTCTGACAGTGCACTATGAAAGCATGGGATTAGCAGCAGAGTCAGGACTAAATTAAATAAAGTGGGGCTCTAAACATGTATTCTCTCCTTGGAGGCATCTTTCATTGCAGGTCACTATGAAGGACACACAAAGGATAAGACAAGACAATTGTCTTATAAGGCAAGTTGTTGAGGACAATAAAGAGAAATGTCTAACTGAAAGATGTTATGAGGTTTAGCAGGTGATAAAATAGCAGATGAAATTCAGATAAATGTAGAGCAATTCTAACTTTATATGCACATTAATATAGGATCTGAACTCAATGGTTCCACCCAGTAACAAGATCTAGGGGTTATACTTTCCTGAAAACCTTGGCTCAGTGTCCAGTAGCAAACACAAAAACAACCACATATTAGGAAATTCTAAGTAAGGAATGGAGAATAAGGCAGAAGATATCATGACACTATATAAACCCCTACATTTTAAATACACCTACTAAATGTACTCCTACATTTTAAATACTTCATATAGCTCCCTTACCATCTCAAAATGTATGCAGAACTGGAAGAGGTATCGAGAAGGGAAAACATGTGGAGCAGTTTCCGTATGGGAAGTGATTAAATGGGCTAGAATTCTTCAGGCTCAAAGACAGATGATGGAGGAGTAACGACACTGGTAGACGGCATGTTCAAAACAGAAAGATACAGTCCTCACACAACATGCAGTTAAGCTGTGCAACTATTCACAACTTTGCTGTTGGTACTAGAATTGTAAATGGATTCAAGAAGCCCTGGACAAATTTATAGACACCATTCTGGCTGAGGACAGACCTGGATACTTCAGGAAGGTATCCTTTATGCCTTATTATATTCTTTCCTAGGCATCCACTGTTGGCCTCTGTCATAGGCAAGATATTAGATGGACTTTTAGTATGAACCAGCATATTTGTCCTCATGTTCTTAATCAGATCCTCAATCAGAGAAAGCTGTCTGCCGCCATGTAGTTGATTCAATTTCACCTGTGATTGAAGAATGATGATTTTTTTTGGCAACAATAAGCATTATGCAAGGGTTAAATAATGAGTATCATTTCTATTTTGGAGTATTAGACACACCTAACTGTTTCAAACCCTAGGCAGCCTTGACCACAATAAAGCATGTTGTCTGAATGATTTTCTACTTTTAAGAATATCCTTCATAAACCACAGATTAAATTTGTTTCAGTGTAGATAATTCATTCAAGTCTCCAGACAAGTGAGGTTGATCACAATGATGTATTTTATCCTCCTAGAATAATCAGAGTGGAAAGCATACAGTGAAGCATGCTCATTGAGAATCCAATACAGACCAAGTGTCCTTCTCCTTCATAACTTCTCTTCAACAACAGCAATAAACAGGTGCCAGTGAAGAGTAAGCGTAGGGCACAATACTTATCTCAAATATTCTCCTAGCTGCCACATATTTTCAGATCGGTGTAGTCTAGGCCTAACACGATTTGTCTGTTTAGCAACCCTGAATAGATCTTTCCTCCAAATACTTATCCTTTTCAACTCACGTAAACTTTCAGTATCCACATCATCCTTTGGAAAGGAGTTCTACAAGTCTACCACCCACTGTGCCAAAACCCACCTTCTTTCATTTGTTTTGGACCCAGTTCCTACTAGAAGCCTCTCTTATACTGCAAGAGGCAGTGAGCAGTCAATCTTTATCATTATCTCTACACAATGTGTGATTCTGAAGACCTCTATCATATTGCCTTGTAAGCCCTTTCTTTTCCAAACTCACAAATCCTACCCTGGTCATTCTTCTGGCATATATTTGATCATTCTTGTTTACCTTCTTTGGGCCTTTTCCAGTTTTAGTTAACCTTTTTTTATGATAAGGGAGGCAGAACTGCACGCAGTATTAATGCTGAGGGCAAACAATACATTTATACATGCAAAACAATGCTCTTGTTTTGCTCTTCATTCCTTTCTAAATCATGCCTAACTTTTATTTTGCCTTTTTTTGATCGCTACTGAATAGACATTGAATTGCCATTTTCCATTGAATTGCTGCTCATAATCCAAAGCCTTCACTCCTAAATGTCATTGGTCAGCACAGAGCCCATTATTTTATGTAAAATGGGATTTTTCCTCCTTACCTTTACCTGCATTGAATTTTATCTGACATTGTATTGCCCAGTCACTATTCTCAAAAAGTTCTCCTATACTTCTTCACTGTGTGTCTTCATCCTTGCTATCAGAACAACTTCATATCTTCTGTAAATCATTTCACTTATTGCTCACTCTCTCCCTTGTCCTCCCCCTCCCCAGTCATTTTAGCAGCACAGGTTTGGGCATGGACCCCCACAGACTTCTCTGACTTCTCTCAATTGCTATAATTGATGTTTTCCTTCCATCCCTTGCATCCTACCTCATAGTCAATCCATGTCTTACCCCACGGCTCTTTGGATTCCCAAGAGCTTTTAAAGGAAACTAGCTTGACTATTATCAACCAGCCATTTTGTCTCTTCCTACATAGATCACATATATTCACATGTCCACTAATTCAATTATTTCTCAGAGTTTTAGTAACTTGGTGGGTATAAATCTCATACTACAGTTGTGTAGTTTCCTTCATTCTCCCTGGAACCTGTTTTAAAGATTGGCATAACATTTGCCTTGGTCCAGTCCTCATGTACCAAAATAGTTTTAAACTGAGAGGTTACACATTGCCATTGGCAATTCAGCTATTTCATCCTTGACTTCTCTTAAAGCACTTGAGTGAACACTGTCCATCGCTTGTTAGTATTTGCATTGTCAATGTTTCTACAACCTCTTTAGCCACTTCAGCATCAGACATACTCTCTGAGGAACATCCTCCCTCTCCAAAGGGATCCAACATGGATATACAATTTAGTCCAAAGTGAAAGCTAATGTAAAGAATTCATTTGGCTTCTCAGCAGTGGTCTTGCCCTCTCAGTGCTCCTTTAATGCCATGAGCACCATTTGGCTCTACAGCCTCTCTGGTATGCTTCCTGCTCTTGATATATCTGAAGGAATATTTAGTATTCATTTGATCCTTTTAGCTCATTGTTCCTTGAGCTCTATTTTGACATGCACTATTGCATTTATACAATTAATCTGCCAGAGTTTACAATCCTTTGTCTTTTCCTCGTTTGGATATAATTCCAGCTTTTTGAAAGATGTCTTCTTATTCTAATAACCTACTTATTGTGCTGATTAGACATGCTTGCTTCCTTTTTACCGTTATTCAAGCCTTTCTTAACAGGTGGTACGCACTACTGCTGGGCTTCCAGTATGCTGTCCTTCAGTAACCTCCTTGTAGCCTGCAAAGATTTAGTCCCTTTAGGTTCAATTTAACAAATTCCTAATTTTCACGTATTTCCCTTTTTCGAAGTTGTGTACCACTGAGGTAGTGATGGTGGGTGGTGAGGCTGACCTTTTTACCTCTGTAAGGAGGATGAATTTGAATTTAGGACTTGTTTGCACTCCCATTAAAATCAACACTGGTTGTGTCTAAGGAGGGATAGGTTAAGAACTACAGGTCAGGACTTACTGGGTTTTAAAGGAGTAATTTCTATTGGTGTCTCAAAGCTGCTTAAAAATTGGTAACATGATTAAGACCTACTCAAGGACTTTGGCCTAATGAAAGTCAGAGGTACTAAAAACTTCGTAGTAGGAATGAATTCAACAATAGGCTACATTAGCAACATTAGCAGCCTTCAAGCTAAAGAATAATTTATATAACTAAGAGCAGTGTCCTCTTGTCATTTATTTAATAGTGCCATTTATAAACTATAATGAACAGTCCCCTCTTTGTTAACTTTAATATGTTACATATGTTATTTGGAGTATGTCAAACATAGTTTTAATTAGTTAAAAGATAGGGAGCCACTAAAAATACACAGTAATCAGTGAGAAAGCTGAGACATTAAGCATTCTTTAGCTCATTTTTAAGCTGGTACTTTACTAAATCCCTACAAGCTCTCTAGATCTTCTGATATGCCTGCAGAACATGGTAGTTCGAAAACATCAAGTTGACTTCTGTAAGAGCCATTTTATGGGATACATTTATTTTTTTATGGCTGACTTCCCTTTTTTAAAGCTGAATCCCGTCAGGAAAACAAAGCAATTCTAATTTATTTCACACAGATAACATCTTCTTATGGTTCAGTTCAAGATATTATTCAGTAAGGAAATTTGTTACAAATTTGGCTCAGATTTGCATTATGGCATAAGAAATCATTAGTCCTCTAAAAATACTTGCAGTGCCTCCAAAAGGTTTTACTAATACTTTTCAATATCTTGAAAAAAACCTGGAAGTCACTAAAGGAGACATAATACATGTTAGGCAAACCTATGAAGCCATTGAGGGGGAAAAAAGTCATACTATGCTCTATTTAGAAACTGTGATAATGTATGTTACAGACAATCAGCTTAAAACAGTACAGGTAAAAATATTTCTGGCATGGTTGAAGAGTGCTTGATTTTACAGACTTAATATTCTTTACGTGCAGTATTTTGCATGCCATTTTCCAGATCTTATAAAAGACAATCCTAGCTGTGCCTATCAACAGAGCTGGAATTGTGATATCATGGCACAGACGTCTGTCATTTGAGCCAACAGTAATATTCACAGCAGACTGCTCTTCTCTGTTCAGGCAGATAACTGGAGGAGACACACGTGGCTTTTGCTGAGCCTTTCCAGATAGTAGAGTCCAATCACTAGTTCCTCACAGTCCCTACTGCCTACTTTCTTTTATCCTACTTTTATAGACCTTTTCTGTTTCTGTCTGCCCACACCCACATCACTCCTTGTCCCTTTCTTTACTATCCTCCCTCCCCACTCTGATCCTTCTTGCTGCCCCATCCTATCGTCTTTATTCTTGTCTCCTTAATCTTCTCCAATTTGCTTTATTTCTGTTGACAAAACGATGTCTTTTTCTCTGGTATTGGTCATAGAAACAACTGCAATATTTAAGCTGATGCTCAAAAGCCTTTTCTTCTTAGACAAATACCCAAAGGAAGTTCAATCTCAATTGCATTTGCCAAATACAAGCATCTGGTAAATAGGAGCTTATACAAAACCCTAGCTACCAAGCTGTCTGTAACAGTTAACTGACCTTTTGCCAGTGTCAGAAAAGCCTGTAATAAAGAAGGCCCTCTAAATTAGTTTGGAATCCAATCATCAAAAATGAAATCTAGTAGCTAACCTTCCCCCTCATTACCATGTCTGCAGCCCGGCTCTGCCTTCACCCAGTGATGTCTGTGCAATGCGTTAGCTTCTGTGGAGAAAGTGGCAATTTGATATTTTTTCTGAAAATTTCAAAAGGCAAGGACAAACCGTGGCACCCTGCAGGCATACATTCTCTTGTATATGCTTCTATTTTCATATCAAAACCCCCTCCCATACCCACAGCTAATGAATGGCAATTGGATACACGGGTAAGAAAACCCACAATTCATGATTATTTCTCTGAATTGAGCACTGCGTGACATTGAACATTGCGAAGTCAAAATAATCATGGACACCCTCCACTCTGAGCAGCATGAATAACCCAGACTAATGCTGTCTTGGGAAAAAATACTTTGAGAACAAACATGTGACCAATCACATTATCACCACTTATTAATTTCTTTCACAACCTCTGGCAACCTGAACATTTCAAATTCTTTCCTGGTGACATCTGTATTCATGCATCTAACTTAGATTAAAACCCACAGCAATAACACTGCCCTGTGTAAGTAAACATCACTGTCAGCCCTGTTCCTGTACTCACCGAAACCCATTGCCCTTTGGAGCCCTGCTATCAGCTCTTTCCTATTGATCCGCTTTGCACAACCAGATACAAAGGATATCCCACAGCCATCTGTAAACCCCGCACCTTCTAGTTTCCAACTGAAAACAGTCCTGCTCACTCATTATTTCTCTGCTCTTTCCTCACCAACTCCTAATACCTACCAAACACCCCATTTCTCTCATTTGGGAGTTGGCTTAAAACTGCAGGACGAGCAACAAACACAAATAGATGGGAAAGGTTTACCTGGAGTTATGCGTACTCCGTCTGCACTCTACCTAGGCTGCACAGCGCAGTCTGCTTAAAGCATCTTACACAACATGGCAGGGAAAATGAACATCAGCATCTCAGTTACGCAGAATTTGTTCCCATCATGCTGACCAACATGTGAATACATTTTCTGTCTGAGCTAATAAGTTTTTGCTGCAAAGTTAAAATCTTTTTTCATATTACACTGACCAACATGCTTAATTTAAATATTTTATTTGGGTCAGGACTTTAAACTGTCAGCTTTTTTTAGTTGAAATGTATTCTTTGGACTCTCTCCAATTAATATTTAAGTAAAGTGTTTTCACGAGCACTTGACCTGAATATGAGCTGCAAACTAAGACAACTGGTCAGGAACAAAAATGCAGACTGTGCAAACAAATTCACAAATTTCACCAATTTTTGCAAGAGCAGAACAACTATAGTGAAGACCACTGGAACTGTTCCAAGAAAAAGGAGGTATTTATACTGGTTTAAACTCACACTTAACTTCAGAGGTAGAACTTCCCTGGGTAGACTTTGCATTTTGAAAGCACTGTAGATAAGAACATCAAAGCTAGCAAACCTGAACAGGAAAAGTGGTTTCACAGACTGGTCTGAGGTACTCGGCAGCAAACCTAATTTAACATAATATTCAACTGTGCCCCAGACAGAAGCACCTGAAGTATGATACAGCTCCATTCTCCAACTCTTATGGACATGCCTACATGCCTACTTCATCAGTCATACATCAGAGACTAATAGCTCTTTTGTCTTCCATGTGGCAGTTTTCAGAAGCTGCCAAAGGTCATAAAAGTAACAAGGATAGGCAAACAAAGGGAAAACATGTTTTTCCTTTAGGGAAAGGCAGCTTCAGGACTCTAGTTCTGAGCTGAGTGACTGGTGGAAAAAAAAAAGAAATGTGGGAGCAACACTTATTACAATACAGTCAGTCTGACTTACCAGATTTAGTGACATTTCCTATTCTTTGCAGTGGCATGGCCACATGCAATGCTAAGTAAATTTTCCAAAATGTAACTGCTATGAATTATGGCTTTTTGCTATGAGTTCAAAGCTCTCTGTGACACATCTACAGCCTGACTCATTATGTTCAGAGTAATGATTATCCTGGGATGGGATTTGTGGGATGTATAACCCACAAAAACTTTCTCCTTGGAAGATACAACGGAAGGCTTTCTCAAGTGCCTAAACCTACTACTGTCACCACTTAAGGATTCACACAAGTGGTTAATGGGACTTTTTGAAAGTACTCAAATTCTTAACTATCCCTGGAATAAAAGTTCTCCTCAATGTCAACATGTAGATGCTCTACCAGGAAACGTCCTGCCTTAATTCACTCAGACCAGATCACTCACATACCTTTAAACACTTAAATACAAATCTTTTGTATTTTTCCCCATTGCTCTGTGTATTCAATGAGGGTATTCAAACAACCTGCCAAGACACACACTCATAACATAAAGTATAGTCTTCTGCCTCAGCAGCTGACCACCTTTTGCTGCTATGTCTGATCCCAGTTCCTATCAGTCTTCCTCTACTCCTTTCATGAAGCCCATTTCCATATGGATTCATCATTCTTCAGACCTAGTCACCATCTCCATTAGGCTTCCCTGTCTTTGGACTATGTTAGCATTGCAAAGGCCAGAGGCTCTTTTACTGTAATGAGGTATAGATGTGCCTCTGCTTTTTATTCTGTCCCATGTTCCTTCCCTGCTCTGAGCTAGTAAGATAGAAATTTATGCTCTTTACATGACATGGTATGAAATCCACTTTAGGACAATGGTCCTAATTCCCTGCCAAATCTGGAACTGGAAAACTTTCCTAGGGATGGGAAGCTTTGAAGAATACAGCCATCTACCAGCAAACTTCAGTTAGGCCTTTTTCCTATAAAAATGAGTAGATTTCACTTTTTGGATGTAGATTACCTGCAGAAATGTCATCGTGTAAATAAGGTAAACTGTATCTGGCAAAGCAGAACACACACTGCTGAAGCTGCTTTATCTCCGTGAAACAGGGGCAGCTTTGTATTCATGAAAGTGACCATCAGAAAGGGTGCTGGTCTCATTATTTAGTCTAACAACTGAAGGAAGCAAAAGACTAAGCTATTTTAATTTCTTTTTTTAAAGCAGCTCTTACACAGATTGTGACGGGAGTATTTTGTGAAAGGCACTCTCACATCTTAGTTGAAATCAGGTCTAGTCAGGGAAGGAAGCTTTTGCTTCCTTTTGCTGCTGATTAAGAGTCTAGGGCTTAAAGGGCAATTCCAGACAAGGAAGGAGATCTTTATCGCTGCCCTTGGAACAGTTCCCACTGTTGTGCTCATTTTTTTCCCCTCTTTTAATCACGATTTACAGCTGAAAAACATATCTCAGAGAATGGTACCAGCATACCAGCTGTTCAATGAAGATGCTAGATCATTCAGCATTGTTATGTTTTCTATACTTATAAATGTTTCTAATAATATTATATGGTTTCAGTCAGTAAACAGTACTTAAGAACTACCACAGCTGTTTTCTGAGTAGCTAAAGTAGATCAGCTTGTAAGAAAGCAGCACAGGAAAGTCCTCTAAAGCAGCACAGGAAAGTACAGTGTGGGCTGAAGCCATCTGGTGAGTATTACAGGTCACCTTCTCCTCTCAGCAATATTCACCTAGGGTCCAGGCCATACAGGAGAGATGTTTTACAATGCAAACCAGGAGGAGAACTTAGGATCAACCCTCAGCATTCAGATATAACACATCTCTTTAATCAATCAGTAAAGTCATGTGGACATGGTTTCCATGCTAAATTAGGGGGATGACATGACAAATGGCAGAACTTCAGTTCACAGCAACCTGAGAAACTCAGGGACTGGGGCAACAGAAAACTTATGGGATTCAGTAGGAAGAAGTACACCTGGGGCAGAATAACCCCAGGCATCAGTATGGGCTGGGAACTGGCTGGCAGAGCAGCAGCCTCGATGAAAAGGACCCAGGCATTATAGTGGATGCCAGGTTGAATATGTGCCAACTGTGTGCTCCCATCATGAATAAAGTAAACCACTAAGGCTTACCGTAGGGGGAACACGGCCAGCAGATCAAGGGAGGTTATTCCTTGCTTAATCTGCTGCTGGGGGAGTGGGGCATAGCTGGTCTACTGTGTTCACTTCTGCGAACCCAGATACACTTCAAGAGGGATGTTAAAACCTGGAGAGGGTCTATAAAGTGTCTGTCAAGATGGCCAGGGACACAGAGCACATGAGTTATGAGGAAAACCTGAGTGAGTTGTACTTCTTTTGTCTGGCAAAGGAGAGGCTAAAGGGGGATCAAGTAGCTGTCTATGACTACGTGAAGGGAAGTTACAGAGATAACAAGGTCAGACTTCTCTTGGCAGTGGCAGAGAACATAACAAGGGGCAAGGGACATGTGTTGTGACTTGGGATATTCAGATGGGACATTAGGAAAAATTTCTTCACCAGCAGGATAGTGCAGCACTGAAAGCAGCCAGGTAGAGAGTGGGTGGACTTTCCTGCTTTTCAATATTCAGCTAAGCAAAGCCATTGCTCTAGGATTGGTGATAGTCAATGATAGCTGGTGATAGATGTAATGATCTAGCGATGGTGATAGTTCTTGTTTTAAACAGAACAATGGACTGAATGACATCCAGATGCCCACCCCAACCAATGCTTCTATGATTGCGTGAGAATTTCTGCAATGAGAACTGACAAATGATGCAGCTGAAGCTCCCTGAGCTCCTATAGCCCAGATCTACTTTATTACTTTCTTTATTTGCTGAAGGAAAAAACAAGTGGTTGAACTGTCTTTGTTGATGAGGAAGTTCATCCAGGCAGGTTCACTCAGGGGTGATAGTGTTATGACTTACATCCCAGCCTAATTCCAACTCAATCCTTATAAAATAGACAGTTGCATGTCTTCCATACCTTCTTTCTAAGTCTTCCCACAGTCAACTTAGTATAAATTATAGTTGATACCTCTTAAGTGGCCTGTACTATACTGTAAAGCTTAAAAGAAAGGATTCCTTTCCACTAATTTTTGCTGACTTGCACAGTTTGAGAGTGACTGCCTGACTGCCATACCAGGACACAGGAATTTAAGATTCCTGTTGGAGCTCTGTATTTGGCAGAGCTCCATTTTTTTTGGTTTTTTTTTGGTTTACAGGGATTGTCAGGCTGCCCAAGGCCTGCAGTATGACACTAGCTGTCTCATTGATTTGCCCCAAATACTACTGAGGTGCATGTCTCAGTGTGGGTGATTCTGGCCATAAACATTTTTGTTGCTCTGTGACACAAAATAGCATAATTTAGGCAAAAACCCACATGTGATTGGACAGGACCTGTTCTCCATTGAGAAATTTGCAAAGTCACAGAAGCACATGAACAAAGCATTCCTGGGAAGATGAATGTATCTCAGTGTGCAAGGAAGAAATAGCACAGGAAAAACTGAAGCCCATGCTCAGCCTGCTCCCTGTGCTAATGAGGTCAAAAAGCATAACTTGTGCTTTTGGAGTACTGTGTGAAATTATCAAAGCCAAAACATGTGTTATTACCAAAGCTGAAAACTGCACAATCCTTACATTTTGTATACTTCACCTTATTCAAACCTACTTGGATGTACTTGCTATCAGTTCACGATTTTGCCTAACACCTCTTTACTAACTTCACCTACCACATCAAAACAGAAGAGCCCTCTGCATTGTGGTTTTGGCAGCATGCAACCAAGCATTGAGAATTAAGACCTTGCCACACTGGGATCATGTCTCATTGTTGACCAGTTTCCCAGAATCACAAAATAATGCAGATGGTTGCAAAACCAAAACTCGTCTAGACTCTGACACTTGGAGGCTGGCTTCTAGTCCACAATACTGAACTTATATGAACTCCTCAGAGTGCAGCATGCTTGACTGCACAGCGCAAATAAATGTTCTTCCAAGGTTAAAATATAGCCATCTTTAACAGAAATGTTCCCAATATAATAGAGCATCAGTGAAAATGAAGCCTGCCTAAGTTTGGGCTGTTGCAGTTACTTTCCTTTATTCTCCAAAGCTGCTGACAAGTCACTCTTTCAACCAAGGATTTGGACCTGTGTTAATATAGGGCTCTGCTAGTTGGAGTTTTTGGGGAAGGACAGTTCTTGTCTCTGCTGGCCATCAGTTGTCAATACCATGATCATCAGTTTTGCACAAATGCCTATTTTAGGATAGTCAAAAAAGCTTCTGTCAGATATGTCTGGATCTAGATGCCAACATCTTGGTGATTGTTCTTCCACCATCCCCTATTGCAGACTGGGGAAAAAACAGCAGAATTTTTTTGCGTTTGATATTTGTAAGCTTCATATTATAGAAGAGCTAGGAGTCACTGTCAGCCGGACTGACTAGCGGGAATGATATGGCAATTAAAAGCACCAAAGCCTATCCTTAACGTTTTAGCAGGTGAAACATTAGTTGTTAAAGTGGGGACAGGTGACAGATTCTGGAATTTAAACATACCTTATAGCAACCAGCCCATCAAGTGTTATAATGAGAGATGGGTAGCAGCTAGCTTTCTCAGCCACTAGCCCAACTATTGTTCTGGAGGCGGTTGTTTCCCCCAGTACAACTCCATGTTGTTTGGGTTTTCCAAATCCTGTTTGTCCTCTCCCCCAGCACTAAGACCAAATGTGATGATATGAAATATTTTGCTAATAAGCTATCAGACATAAGGTCTAAAGGGTGATCAACATTCCTTGATGTAGCGCCCAAGACAAGGTACATATTAAAAGACAGTCCTCTTCTTCCGGATTCCAACTCATTTCCAGTTTTGACATCACCATTTTTACCTGTGATTTCTACCCGGTTTTGTGTTAAAACATAATTTCCCTCCAAGGAGAGCAACAGCTCCAACATCTTCATCCAAATCCTCTAACATAATTATATGAAATAATCATATTTAGTGTTCACTTTTCACAGGGAAAGAATAACGGACAAGCAATATTAGGCATGCCTAGGATTATTTTTGGTCTTCAGCATAAGAAATGATATATGTGGGTGTGTTACAGCTCTTTTTCTCAATGGTATGAGTTCAGCATTTCATTTTACTATGTGCTAATTTTATGTCTTTCTAAAGCCTTTGTACAAAAAGAATGCTAAATTAAAGAAAAGTTAAATCACAAGTTCCAGCTTGAATCATACAGAAGAGAAAGGCAATTGCCTAGTTCATGACTGAAGAAGTTAATTTGATTTAAGGGCTATGAAATTTAGTTCAGATTCTCTCACCGATATTTATTTCCCCTTTCTTTTATTAACTGCCATTAGGGCTACAACACTGCAAAAATGCATCAAGAGAAAGGAAATGGATGGAAAAAAAGCAAATCTTACCATTCACAACGTAACATATACAAAGCTTATACAAAGCAGTCTAACGATCTGTGAGCTTGATCTTTAGCCAATTTTAACTTTATTCCTGAGAATGGGATTGTCATCTAAGATTTTGGTTTGGTTCAGAACCAAAATTTGTATATTAATTTCCACTCAGTTCAAGAATGCTTGGATCCACATTTAGTCTGGGACTATAATATCAATGAAGGGTATATTAATTTAAGAGAGCTAAAAGGAAAAGACTGTAGAAAAATCTAGGATACTCTGGGTAAAAATTGCATAGCGCTGGGAGAAGTAATGCTTAGAGCAGAGAGCAGTAACCTCACTTTGCAGTAGGACTAATATAACTTGCAGAGTTGAAGGTACAATTGTAAGATTCAAATAAGTAAATGATAAATTAATAGATTCTCTGCAACTCTACTACAACAAAAAGTTATCCAAAGGGGATATCAAGTGGCTGCTGGAAGTCTGGAAGGTGTTTTCTAGGGCTGTTTATATTGGACTGCACAGTGATGAAAGCTATTTTTGTGTTAGGATTGCATCAAAGCCATTAGGGAAACTATCATGCTAAACCCAGAATTAGAAATCTTGCATAGTTTGGGGGGGGGGGGTGGGGGGGGCAGGGAGTCCACTGCCCTGGGAATTCAGCTACTACGTGACTTAACACATCAAGTAACCTCTCACACAATGAAGGAAAATAGTTTTGGTGAGAAGAAAAACATCTTACACTCTCAAAGAGTGTACAGTTCACCTCTTTGTTCACTTTATTTTGAAGGAAATGGTAAATTTCTGAAAATCCAGATCTCTTTACCTATTAAGTATAGATTTAATAGGGAATGGGATGATGACCATAGTTCTCCTTGGCAAGACAAGAAACTCCCCTCAGCTGTATTGCTTATTCCTTCCTAGCTCTGATCTTACTCAAGAAGTGAACAAGAATAAATATTGCCCCCTGGCTTCATTCCTCCTTTCTTTGTTTCCTTGCCTTACAGGAATAATGAGATACATGACCGAGAAAAGGAAGAGGACAAGATCTGCAGCATCTATTGCTAGCTGTTGCAGAGCACCTTAGGAATCAGTGATGCTGTGAGCACGAGTACTAGTGAAGTCTGATTTCCTACAGGTGTGCTCCTGGTCTTCTCAGCTCTGAGTATCTCTTCTGGATGGGATTTCTGATGTCTTATAAGAAAATAAAAAAATTATAGTAGGTATCCAAGTAGAAACTTTTAAGTCACTCTTTTTTATGAAGCTTACAGTAACTATTGTAGACTCTTTCACCTCTGGTAAATTTGATTGAAGTCTGTCAAAGAATCGGAGAATAGGGACACAGCTGGCTGGGGACAGTGTAATCACCTATGGCTTACTCTCTCAGGGAACTAAACAGGACATACTTTCAGCAGGTGAGAAATTAAAGTAGAAATTATCACTGTAGAGTGGAACAGTCATGGTAGACCTGAGCTGATAGAATGACAGAAGGCACAGGATGATCCTTTGTGACTTGTCATGTCAGCAATCATTTGGTTTCATCTACCTGCCTTCATCTAATGTTAGTAACTACAGAAAGGCTCCTGAAGACTAGCCAAATAAAATAAAAGCCCTCCCTCCCCCAAGCCCTTTGAAACATAAAACATTTTCATAAAATAAGCCAAAACCTAAAATTATCCAGTATCAGTAGATAACAGAGTTGAAAACTATTTGGCCTTGTAAAAGCATATTTACCATCTACGCAGTGTTATAGAGGACTAAACAACTGATCATGGTTGATATTCTGCAACACCAGAAAAATCTTTTCCACTGATTCAGTTTTGCTGTAATTGACATTTTATGCTTTTTCTTCTATACTGAATAGTGCGGGTGGAAATATATCTCGTCTTGCTGTTAGAAGTACTGTCTTTTCTTTAGTGCATAAGCAAATCGAGAAGAGCAGAGCTTGGCATGAGTGTGTATATAATATAACAACAGAAGCAAATGCTGATCCTCAGTTTAACAGCATGGTTAAAAATGAAGTGAATTGATATAGCTCACAATTTTTTCAGCCTAGATTTTTATTCCAAGGTAAATCTCAAGCTAATCTGAATTCCAGTTATTGTCATTTGGCCAAAATAATTAATGGCATTATTCACAGATTATCATGCTGTGGCATATATGTGTGACAGAGACAAGAATTGTTTTTCTGGAAATAATTTTATTTACAAGGTAATTTGGGACCTGAATCTGAAGTAGTATGGTTTTGCATTCTCCAATGTCTCAACCAAATGGACTACTATCTAGAAGACTGAAACTCCATGCACCATTATTTCTACTGACCTAGTTTAGTCACTCCATACTGTTGATCTGCAGTAAGCTCTGAGAAGGAATACTTTTTTCCCCATCACTTACCGTAAAGCAGCAGACTTCTAATATCCAAGAATAATATTGTAAAAAGTAGTCCATCTGAGGCCTTGTTAAAAGCTCAAGGAAACTTCCCTGTGACATGACACCAATAGATCCCCACCCTACACAGAAATATTGGTTCCCTTCAAAAACTGGCATTATAAGCTAAGATATAGAGGCATGGTATTTTCTGGCAAATTGGTGCAGCTAAGCCCAGAGAAATCCTGTTCATGACTGGGAGGATATGGCTGTGCTCATGAGTAAGTGAACAGACACTCAAGACAGCTCTAGAGAAAGTAAGCATGTGGAGGAGGTGAAGGTGTATCCATGTTAAGGAAGAAAAGCAGAGGCTGAATATATCTGTCCTCAAAATCTTCACTTAAAGTATTCATAATGAACAACTATATGGAACTATACTAATGCTTAAAGATACAGTTCAAAGCACAACAAAGACAATAGGAACATTGCCATCACCTTAAGAAGGAAGGAAACTTATTTAGATAATCTAGGAACCAGTTTGAATTTTCCCTGAGGCTTAAATCCCATCGTTATTTTTCTGCCTAAAAATGTTTAAAGTTTTTCATCTTTTCCAATTCCCTTTTGGCAAACACCTCATCATGTTCTGTGCTGCTGGCTCCAACCAAAATTTACTACCTAAATACCCATGAAAAGACTGTTCTCATGGTATTTCCTCCTAAGCCAAAAATCACATATTACCGGAAATCTTGCAAGAAACCCAAATCTTGCAAGATTTTTAGCCTAATAAGACGTAGATAAAGAAAACAGACCAACTTCTGATGATCTTGACTCCCACAGTTTGTCAGTTCAGCTGTGCCTACAGCTATACCAACCCTACAGTTTGGATTTACTTTCTTCACTGTCTCTGCAGAGAATTTGTTGGGGTTTTGGTTTTTTTTTTTTGTTTTTGTTTGTTTTTTTACACCTAGCTGCAACCATGGATGCAGAAATTTTGTGTTCTCTGCCATGTCATTATCCAAAACTCATGGCTATGAGCAAAGCTTACATGCTTAGGTGCGGCATTGGGCTATCATAGTTATGCCACGTTAAAGATAATTTGCACATGTTCAATTTGCAGTAAGTTACCACTATGAAAAAAATGTTAGCTCCAGATTGCAAGAAATCATGCAATTTTTTTTTTTTTAAACTAATCTTCAGTGTCTCCATGGAAGAATCAATTTTTAGCTAGTTGGCTGTCTTTTGAAGGGTTGCTAGAGGTACATATGTTTGTAGGACACAAAGAAGCAGACCAAACAAGGATATGCTGGTTCTTCTTTTTTTCCGAGCAAAAGCTTCCATCCTATCAGAAAAGCCCATCCACCTCTCCTTAGAGCTACTCTTAAAATGTATTGGAAATTTTCTTCTTGTAGCATAGACTGATACAGTGCAGAAGTCCTTGATAAACACTGCTAAAGGTCAACCTGAGACTTCTCTTCTCCTTAAGCAGTTCCACAGTTCAGAGAAAAAGTTCCCTTGACCACATGATTAGTGGATACAGCTGTACTAATCATCTCCAGGAGAGCCAGGCAAGTAGAATCAAACTTTATAAATATGCATTGACTGTCAGGTTTTTATTGCTTACTTGCTGTAAAGTGCAGTCATAACATCCAAATACGAAATCTTTCATTGGCAGTAACTACATGCATTTGACCTTTTGGAAAATATCAGACAACACACCTGGCTTCTGAAACTCTGAAAACAGCAGAAATCTTTGAATTATTAATCTCTCTTCCTCACCCTTGCCTGGAAACTCAATAGAAATAATTTCTTCTGTTAAGAAGTCATACCTGAGAATTTTAATGCTGAGTTTCAAGAGACAGGAAAAAATGGAAGGAAGCATCCAAACTGCACACGCCAAGCACCCCAGCTACTTGGTTGGTCCAGCAACAGTAGGAAATGTCAAATATGGTTTGAACAGAGCCAGCTTGATCCAGCATGATTTGTTTGTGTCAGGGTGACATATACAACCTCCAGAACATTATTACTGCATGTGCAAAAACTTACTGGGAAAATCCCATAGTCAGAAATAAATAACTAGGAATGAAAGACTTATGAAAAATTCTTCAAAAGAGGAATTTGCTTATGAAGGAACACAATGCAGTCCTTTTAAAACATAGATAATTTCCTGTTAAGCAAAAAAGGTCTTAGTGCTGTGAGGCTCACTTGCACATTCTACCATTATTTTACATTGCTGAGGGGCTCTTCTACACCATCCCTGAGCTGTTTAACCTCAAGACCTGACCTGAGAGTGTCAGGAAGCAGCAAGAGTGGGGCTGCTCCACGAGGGAGGAGAAGCTGGGTTCCTCCTTGGTGCCTTATCAGCGGGTGCTGTCCTGCAGGGTCTGAACATGTCAGGATGGTATCAGGGTCCATTGGTGGCCCCAGGCACAGCAAGTGATGAACCAGGGTCAAGGCCCATCCAGGGGGTCCAGCCTGGAGCAAAAAGGGGTGAAGACAGAGACAGGGCTGGAGACAAGGCTGCAGTGTGGGTCTGAGGTCCATCCATGAGGCAGTGCTGGAGACCAGCACTCCTCTGGCATAGCTCCAACCAGGTCTGGGTGCCCCAGGCTGGGCTGAAATGGGGTCCTGGGCCATGGGCAGGGTGGGAGTGGCCACAGCGGAGGCTGGGCAGGGACAGTCAGGACTAGTAGTGCCCTCGAGGCCATGGCACTGAGCTGATTCTGCCTAAGGATATCTTTCATAAGTCTGAGGGTTTGAGACCCAGCAACCAAAGAGTAAAACATTTTCATCCCTTTCATTAAAGACTCTGGAACCCGTTCATGTTTCTATACATTAATGTTCATTAACGAATATATACTAGAAGCCTGGCTTTCCCAGTGTAACCTTAAAGCTGTTCATTTCTGGGCTGTATCTATCCAAACATTTCCCAACATTTACTGCTGCAAATTTCATGCTAACAATCAATTTAGGGGTGTTGGCTATTCCTTGCCCAACCCAATTACCCAAGGCAACTGAGGGAGAAAACAGAATCCACTAGGGTTTATTCAACACAAAATGATTCTGAAAAATATGTCACTTTTTTTTCCCTTGCCAGAGCTACACTAGGTACTCAAAACATTACATTTATGACCTGCTTGAACTCCCCAGTTTCCATGTGCAATGAGGTCAAATTCTGTCTCAAAACCAGCTTACTTTTATGATAAAGTAACTAGAGGAATACTGCTTGTCTAAACTTCTCCTATGATGCTCTTTCCATGCAAGCATGACCAAGAAAATCCTTCCCTCATTTGGCTCCGTTTGTACCTATGAAGCTTGTATTATTCTCTTGGAGGAACAGTATGGCTGGATCATGCATCCCCAACATGTTAATGAAGGTACCAGACATTGCAGGACAATCTCACTTCCATCCAGATAAACACATGAAAATCAGATGTCTCCCATTCCACTGAGCAAGACCAGGTAATAGGACAAGCACAATGTAGAAATGCCCAGTGAAGGTAAAACTCACTTTTCTGGTCTTCTTTATGACCATCAAATGTGGGCTGAAAAACAGAATCCTTATGCTGCCCATTAGTCCCTGAACTTCAGGTCCAATACGTGAGTCACCCTGAACGTGAGGACCAACACAATATTTGTCTGCCTTATTTTTGTAGTTGTAATAGCAGAATGTTTTGAACTCATTTTTTTAAAATTTTGAACTCAATTTCAACATAACCTTTTCACTCTTTCCCTGTAAGCAGGTCCATCAGCCTTTAGCTCCATGCAGGTGCTGTGCGCAGCACTCCGGTGTCTAACAGCGCATCTTCCAGGGATGTACGAAGGGAGGCAGCCCTGCCTCCCCTGGGGCTCAATAAGGTGTCATCCTGTTAACCAGAAGTTCCTGTACTTTCCTACCTTTGAACTCAAGTTGTTTGGCAATTTTTCTCATAATAATTATATCCTCAGAGACCTTGGAAATCCCCAGCTCGCGCATTTTCTCAGACTAAACAGTCACCCATTCTTTTATCTCCAGTATTGCATTTATTGCCAATAGCATTTTTCACAGTCTGTATTAAGACAAACTAAGTCCCACCTCAGTCCCAGCTACTTTGATGTCAGTGAAGCCTGCTCACCTCCCTTAAAGCCAGCCTTATTCGTCATGAAAAATCTGTTACGTTCCTTGTGCTGTGGAAGAGGGATAAACTAGTACAAAGGAACTAAAATTGCTGGGTTTGGCAAGGTAAGGATTGCTTGGAGAACCTATGCCGTAGGAGCTGTTGTGGGCTCCTGCTCCTTGCCCTGTGTCCCCGCACGCTCCGGAGCAGCACGCAGGAGGGTCAGGCTACAGGACAGTCCTGGGGGCTTCCCTGCAGCAGCTGAATTATCCAGGAAAGGGTGCGGCATCTCTCCTGACTTGAAAGCGGCAAACCACGTGGGGAGCTCGCTCCCGAAAAGAGATCCATTTCTCAACCTCACTTTGTTCCTTTTTGTGCATCCCAAATCTGTTTTGCTATAGCCATAATGTCACGCAGAGTCTTAACTCCTGGAAGAACAGAAGCATCTGTAATGATGCTGTTATTTATTATGTGATAAGTGATGGTGTGCTCCAGGGATTTGCTCTGCTTTATTACTTTATTTCATTCTCTGGGAAAATGTTCATCTCCTCTCTGTGTGGATGAGCACTGATGAAAACAGGTGATTAGTATTCCACTCAGCTTCCATTACAGTGGCTACTAACTCATTTCGTGTGCATGATGGTACGGTCAGACCAAAATGTAAGTATGTAGAAGCAGAGTTAGAAAAAGTAAACCAGAGCCATCTAGAACTGATTTTAGCATCTGTTCTGCTTTCCATGATGACTGTTCAGTTATATTGTCAAATTCACTGACAGTTTAATCACTTCCCTCAGTATTTTCAAGAAATTCCTCATTTGTATTATGATGTAGCACTATAAACTAAAAAACAAACAAACAAAAATTAAATTAAATGTTCTTTGCTTACACTCCAGAGAAAAAAGAGGACATGCCTTGTCACCCTGTGCTGCATAGGAGTAAGAGGAACCAGAGCTGGTTTCCAGAGGTTGCTGCTGAGCACTCAGGCACCAGCTCTCAGCCAGCCCCTTGGGAAGGTAAGCTAGACCAGCTGGGTAGCTGGTCAGACCTGAACGTGAACACAGCCTTACTGGGCAAAGAGCAACAATGAAAACCAGCAACACCCAAATACCCAGGCAGCAAGACTGCTGCCTCTGGGCACCTCAGTCAAGCCCTGTGCTGAGCTCTCCTCTGAAGCTTTTGAGTGACTAATCTTGCTAATTATTTATGCTTATGCTAATTTAAAAAGACTTAACTCTTGCTAAGGTATATGTTATACTCTGCTCTTCGCTCATGCTCAGTAGTGATCCTTCAACAATTCACCTCCTGCAGCTGCGGGATGGAGGAGTTTCTTGGTGGTGCCCCTCCTGACCTCTGCGATTTAGGAATGGGAGAAGAAAATCCTTGGTGAAGGTGCCATATGAGCTGTGACAGAATTGTCAGTGCTTAGTTATGCCAAGCAGTAGGGAATTATTGCTTTGGCTCTCCCTCCATGCTTTTATAAACTGACCTAGACTCACTCAACCTGCAGATTTTAACCCTGGTTGGGCACAGCAAACAGGTTATTTGTCCCCTGTTTCAAACATGACTAGCAGTGTGCCCAGTTGTAAAACTCAGCAGTCGTAGCACAAACATTTCTGAAAATTGGGTCTGGCCCACCCAGCCAAACCCAGCTGGGCACTAGCAGCTGCCAGCAGACACCCCCCTCCCTACACTAGCAGGGCCTTCTGCCCATCTCGAAGACTTAGTAAGTGTCTGCTCATTTCCCATAAGAGATACCAATGAGGTTTCAGTCACAGGCATTACATCAAACTCTTACTTCTCAAAGTAAACAATGAATACATCTACAGTAGTCAATTTGATGGAATTTTAATCAGTTTCTAGTAATTCTCACACACTGATTATCATGGACTTATCAACTTAAAAAAATTTCAAGACGAATACTAATTATTACATCCCCAGTAAAAAGGCACTATAAAATAGATTGTGTCACCTTGGTACAACATACTGGAGTACAATGAAATCAAGAAATAAAATATTTCTGTATTTTGATCTTTATATTCATAAAAATTGATTTTGGCCTTACACTTTGGGGATATAGTTATGGTCCTATTAAGAATATTTGTCAAGAAATATTTCCCTATACATATATTCTAAGAAAATGCTATATAACATGTCTTTTCTTTTTCACATATGTGACGATCCAAAGTCCTTTAACAAGTTAGGGGGCATAGGGATCACAGTGCAGGAGCATTTGTGATGGGAGCTCCAAGAGCCAGGAACTGAATGCTCACCATGCTGGAAAGAACAACTTACCTGTGTCACCAGATGTTAATTTCCATTTTTTGCCACTCGTAAAATGGGCATGGTGCTTGCTAGCTTAGACAAAAAGCCCGAGATTTACAAATCCAAATTTCCATAACAATATTCTTGTTACCTCACAGGGATATTGTGATGGTAAGTTGACTGCCTATATCAACTTTAAAAGTTAAAAAGACACCATATGTGGTATTAAGTTTATCGTTAAAGAAAGGTAAATATTAGGAGCTGGTTACAGCAGTTTACTGACATGTGGCAATTGCGGCTCCTTCAGAAGAATAAAGGAAGCTGCCCTCAGAAAGGGTAATGATGCAGTATCCTGTTGACTCCAAACTAATATACAAAGGGATACAGATTCAAATCAAAGAGGAAAGGATGGTGAACCTGGCACCACTATAAGCCTTCTGGACAAAGCTTTGCCTTTATGTTATAACTATATACTTTTTAAATATACCAGAAGTGTATAAAGAAGAAAACCCATGTTATGAGGGGCAAGGACAGGTCTTCTGCAAACCAAGGTTGTTTTCACTTCTATGTATCACTAGTTAATATTCCCAACTAGGGCAAAGATAGCAAGAAAAGAAAAGAATATAAACACTAATGCCCCACGTCTTTAAACTTCACTCACATGTTAAAGCTTTCATCAAAGGGGAAACAGTTTATGTCATTATTCCTTCAGTGCCTTCTAATACTGACAACTTGCTGTCAGCTCTCCCTCTCTGTTCATTCAGTTTTAATGAAATAATCCAGAGAAAAAACTGAAATACTTATCAGCTATCCAAAGTATCGAGATGCTTGCTAAAAAGGAACAAAACTTATTTGTAAAAGATTCTTTAATCTTTCTCAAGGGCTTATAAACTTTGGATTTCCCTGCTTAAGACAGTGCATGCAAGCTCTCTGCAACTAAAATTTTCTATCAGTTTCTCATGTAAAGACCAGTAATAGGTACTTATTCTCAGAGGCTCCAAATCTGGATGCAATCATTGTGCTGCCATGTGGAAGTCAGCAGTGAAATGCAACTGCACGTGGAGCTGCGGAGTGGGAAATAAACTAGGGGTTTGGGTTAGGATATCTAACCTGTTCTCAAAGCTAATGAGTACCCTGCCTTTAATTTCTGAAGTGAAAAATAACTGGCAGTCTCTCCATCTTCAGAAAGTCAGTCTCCAAAGCCTCTGTCAAGGGATTGCTATTAACATTTGGTTAGCTTAAAAAAACCCAGCTTCTGCTTTAAAATATGGGTCCGTGATTTCAGGCTGCACAGTCTTGTCCTACCCACATGTGGCAGTTCGTATCAAAGAGTTTGCAATGTTTTTGCATTTAGGGATGATTGGTAACAGTCCCTATTCCTAGTTACAATCACGTACTTCTGTAATATGTTTTCTTTTAACAGAAGCTGCTACTTACTACCACACAAGTATGTCCTTGGGAAGAGAAGCACTCCCTGCTCCTTGGCGTGGGACAACTCCTCATCTTTCACCACGTACAGTTGGCAATGCTCTCTCCTGTCAGCACAGGCAGCTCTTGCCATCCAGTGCGGAAACTCTTCAAGGCCTGAAAATAATGAATCATTTTTTTTTCCACCAAGTTTTAGTGCAAAGTGCAAACTTTACGTTTGCTATAACCACTGGCAAAGCAGGCTGCGCCATTTACAAAATCAATTAAGCGCTGTGTTTGCACAGAGTAAAGAACGAGTACTGTTTGAAAAGGGCTGCTCTCTCTTGGCAACGACAGTGCGTGTCAGACACCAGCCAGAAAAAGAGATCTTAATTCCCTGCTCTTAGCGATGAGAAATGGAGGTGAGTCCAGGAGGCAAAAGCTAGATGTGAAGCCAGGACAACGCAGCAGGCAGAGGAGAGCAGTGGGGTAGCAGAGCCCGGGGGAGGAAGGCTGGCTGTCTCAGGCCACCGGGCTTTTTTCCAATTGCTTTTTTTCTGCTGCTTAGGTCCCCACAGAGTAGACAGGTAGATCTGGGCTCCGTTCCACAGTCCTTCACTTTGAAAGAAATCTCACTAGTCTTCCTAGTCTGCAATAGTAGATGGTTGTGGGATGCAGACCAGGGTGCAGGCTGGCTGGAGCTGCACGGCGCATTTGGCACTGACTTCTCCTCCTGCCAAGTTTCTGCAAACCCACTATACCATGGGAACGGCCTTCACGTAGTCTTTGATTCTGCAGTACAAACAAAGCGCTCTTTATTCGTGTGGAGAAGGAAAGTGAGCTCATATGAGCCACTGGCTGAGAATGATCATATGGTCCAATGCCTGTAGCAGCTCCCATCTCACACATCTGCTTCTCCGCACCTGCATAAGGACCGCAGGGGTCAGGCTTCTCAGTGAGAGACACACCGCAGCTGCGGTAACATGTATAGAATTCAGATTTGAAGTCAGAGGGAATGAGAACTAGGTCTTGATTGAGGGAGAGGAGAAATATGAGAGATGATCTCCAAATTGATATGGTTTTCAGATGCAGGCATTTAGCCCAATTCATAGATTCAGGGTCAAAGATAACAGATGATGCCAAGTTTGGATTCTGAACTCCCAACACTTGCAATATTTGCAGCTACTCAGACTCAATTTTAATTTGAATTCCTCTCTATTCTATGTAATTTCCTGAAAACGACAGCTTTGGTAACGTTGGGGAGGCAATATTATTTTAGCTGTTCTTTTCAACCTATCAGGAACGTTATGTTAAATTAAAATATAGAGACCTACATTAAGATTGAGCTTTAGCCAACCACCTCAAAGCATTTCTCACCAATATGCTGAAGAAGCACTTAATTCTATCATTTGCATCTAAGGGCAGAGCTAAAATCTCATCTTTATATGGTAGAGTTCCCAGGATGCAACTTCTTATTGTCTCCGATAGTGTTGCCATGTAAATGCAGATGCATACTCACCAGAAAGGGGATGAATTCAGGAGACGATGCTGTCAGAATGAAGCAGGCTAAACAGACAAAGCTAAAACAAATGCAGTCTTATTTCTAAAAATAAATTATGGTAGTATTGCCACTTTCAAATAAGGAAGAGAAAGCTCTGTAGTATAGTAAAAGGTATTTTGATCTCTTGGCATTATAGTCATGTTCAACAGCAAAGAATTGGGATAAAATAGTACCTACCGTTTCAATTTTTTTTCTGTCAAGAAATTCAGATGTCCTCTACAAATATTAATGAAGCAACCTTCACAATACCTGAGAGACACAAGAGTACCATTACAGGGAGAATTTTAATAGAAATAATTTTAACTGGATGCCCAACCACAGAAACATTAAGATAGCTTTACAACTAACACAAATATCCCATATGTCACAATTTACGCACCAGGAATTACCACCAATACAACCAAGAATACCCTCTGCATTTCTTATTTCATTGTACCCAAGTGCTTTCAGAACAGCTTCCTTCTGTCTTCTGTGACTGGAAAAGGCAGTACATAGTACAGAACGTTATCTTGGACAAGTTTTTCAAGGTTATCAAACAAAAATTTCCCATTATTGGATTTGTGATTTGGGGTGCTAGAATATGACGTAAGTTTGATGTATGTTTTTCTACAGACCAAAGAACTGTAATATGTAATACATCATGCAAAACTAAACATGTCCCACTTTTCTCTGAAAAATCAGTGAAAAAATAATTCCTTGCCCTTTTTGAACTTTGGCATTGCTATGTAGTAGCATGCATGCATCTCTAGCTGACCTTAAGAGAGCTGGAGGTTACAGGAAAAATTGTGTTTGGTCAAAACCTGGAGCTATGGAACACCATATTGGGTCCATAATGTGCAATACGGCGCAGTGGTAGCATCTTGAGTATGGATTTCTGAAGCACTGCATAGGATTGGCTTTTTTGAAAATTGGCTTAATTTTTGAGAATTAGCACTCAGACCGTGATTTTTATGGCTTTGCCAGGGGAAGTATTAGCTAGTAAATGTAAGAACAGCCATCCCAGTTGAGATCAAAGCACTGCTTAACAGGTATCTAAGTTGAAAACTCAACTGCAGAGTGACAGGCATGGCTGTGTTGTCCAATTCATGGCATTGTAGCAGCAAAGGGGAAATCCTACTGTACGGTGTATTGAGTGCCTCAGGCTGTAGTCTTTCCTCTGACTCCAAACCCTGTTGCTGAGGTTCTGGCTGCACTTGTCGCCCTCATTTTTTTGACACATCCCCTTTTGCATGCCCACCAAGTCCCTAGACACCCTCATCCATGCTCTCCTTGCCCTGACCTAGCTGACCACCCACTGCAGTGGAAAAAAGCAGCATGACAAGGGGACACCTCAGCAACTGTGGATCCTATTTCTGTTCCCTTGTCCTGTCATGTCTCCAAGCAGAGCACCCTGGCAGCATCCACTGGTTCCTCAGACATTTTCATGGAGAAATGGGCACTGTTGGAGATCTCAGCTAAGCACCTCCTCTGGCTATTTTGCATTTTTGATTCTTTAATCCTTCACCCCATCCTTTTTCCACTTACGTCCTGTGGGATCACTTGTGCTTTTTCCTGAGCTTGCTGTCTCTACTTCTCCCTTTTGGTGTTTCTCTACCCTCATTTGATATTCTGAGGGGACTGGTTCCCATGCTTAAGGGAAAACCAATAGTCCACAGCAGACACAAGGGGAATACAAGCGTGGGGCCATTATGTAATGACACGTCTTCTAAACCCTCTCCCAGCCTCCAGCATTTTGTGGCTCAGAGACTCACTGAGCAGGAAGACGTGTCTTTTTATTTAATAGAATTTGACAGATTCGTTTTCCATTTGCTTGTCCAAAGAGATGCTTTATCAGCATTAGTTGAACTGTGGCCACACACAAAGTAAGAGAAGTTCTTGCATAAATGCAGAGTGAACCCTGAGTGTGTAGCATCTAGTTCTCTTTGGCAATAACTCCATAGCTGCTCTCAATTCCTTCAGGAAGATTTTAAACCACACTTTAGAAAATCACCACTATTAAAGAAATATTTTTCTTACTTCTGACATTTTTCACTGTAGTTTAGAAGATGAATGTGCACAGGCTTGTTTCAGAGTCAGTAGCTTAAGTCACCAGTGGATAACACTAACAGTTAGATCTCTGGCTGGTGAGGTTATATATTTAGATTGCCTGGAAATCTTTTTACATTTGGCAGTTTGTCCCTGACCATATTCATTCCCAGAACAACAACGGCAGATATTCATTGTTCCAGCATATCAGAGGAGTACAACAAAGACCTTGCTGAGATGAAAGCTTCCATTCCCCACTGTAAATCCTACTGAAAGGTGAGAGTTAGTTATGTATTAGTTACACACCACTGTTTATGTAGTCATGCCCCATTGATCAACTGCCCCTGCAGCACTGAAGTCACTTGACACTCAGGTTTTGCAGCAGTATTCCAATGAATGCAAATTTCAAAACTTATAGCTCTCTTCTCAAATTGTAATCACACTTCATGGGTTTGC
Organism: Ciconia boyciana; assembly: GCF_034638445.1. Taxonomy (NCBI): domain Eukaryota; kingdom Metazoa; phylum Chordata; class Aves; order Ciconiiformes; family Ciconiidae; genus Ciconia; species Ciconia boyciana. The sequence continues at coordinate 83,370,803 of NC_132935.1, forward strand.
ACTGATGAGTTTGAGATAACATAAAATGTCATTTTATGTTAGAGTATTTCCATTTTGTCAGTGGCAACAACTAATATTCTAATTGAAATATTTAAGTAACAAGGAGGATCTCCAAGTGACTATGCTTTAAAAAAAGTGTAGACACATAATAATCCTCTTTTCAGAACAGGGTGCCCAGAAAAGCTCTTGCAGTGTTTGGTCAGCATGTTTGCAAATGTTCACAAAACCCAGTTCACAGGGTACTGAAGCATCTGAAATACCACCTGATCAGGGGTGGTGGGATCTTGTGACCTCTGACAATCTGTCCTCAATGCTTTGTTTTCTAGTATTGTATTTGTAATACAAGATGCAACATATGTGCTTTATCAGTCAATTACTGCTTTATGGTGCCTTGCATCACAGGATCCCCATGCGCTCAAGCATTAATGAATTTTTTTTCTCACAGTGAGAAAGCGAGATAACGTAGGAGGTATCATCCCCAGCTGATATGCCTTTTTAGAAAATACTGATTATGGAGGAACATACATATCTAATGTGTCTGTAATCATTGCTATAGATAAAGACAGACGCCCTTGAACCATGTATTAGCCTCTGAGAGTCTTTTATCCCCTTTCTATCATCTTTTTCTTCATTTTCTCCTTCTGCTTATAGTACTACCATGAATTAATGAAGGACAATGCGGAAGACTTTGCATGCGAGTGTATTGTTTTCCTGAATACAATCTGTAGAAGACTTCAGCAAGAAACCTATAAATATCTTGATTTGTTTTGGCTAGCATACAGATTTTTCCTAACACATTAAAATTATCTGGATAAACTTCCCTGATGCTTTTGCTAGAAAGAATTCCAGGGGAGATTCAGTGAGTTGGCTGTTGCTGCAGAGCTACGTTTGTAGAGCCACCAGAAGAATTAGTGCACATATAGATAAATGACACACTTCAGAGGATCAACATGTTTTTTTGTAAAGGAAGTCATGTCTCATAAATCTCTTGGAACTTTTTGAAGGTGCAGTCAAGTACATAGTTGATTTAGTCTTCCTGGATTTCCAGAAAGCTCTTAAGGAAATGAGGCAGCCTTGAATAGAAGGGAAGATCATTCCATAGATAATTAAATAGTTAATATATGAGGGTAGGAGAAAAAGGTTAATTTTAACTGTGGAGGGAGGACATCAGCAGCATGTTATGGTGAAATGTGGTAAGGCTGATGTGATGAGATCTGCTATTCAGCACAGTCATAAAAAAATTGGAAGGGCACGAGCAGCAAGGTGAGAAAGTCTTCCAATTGTGTCAGTTTATGCAGGATAGGAAGAATGAATTGCATGTAGCCCTTACTGGACTGAGTGACTGGAATTTCAAGTGACAGGTGAAATTCAGTTGTAGATCAATATCGAGTGGTGTTGATGAAAATATGCACTCCCAATTTAAATATTAACTGATGGATTCTGAACAAACTATTGTAACTTACAAATGAGAATATCGTTATTAATGTGTGGATGCATCAGCTCAATAGCAATCAGAAAGCAAGGACAGTGCTGAGAGTTATTAGGAAAGATATAGAAGACAGACTATATCAGTATGTCACTGAATACTTCCATGGCACACCCCCATCATGAATATGGTGTGCAGTTCTGCTCTGTCAACTCAGAAAGGATAAAACAAAGCTAGAAGAGGTCTAGTGAAAGCCAGCAAGGTACGGAAGAGCTTCCCTACTAAGACCAGGACTCTCCAGTTTGGAAAAGAGATAACCGGAGAAAGGTATGACTGAGTCCTACAAAATCATGAGCAGCCTGGAGATGGTGAAGGGGGAATGGCTGTTTGACAGTTCTTCCAAGAGAAGAAGAGTTGATCATCATGCCAAATTAGAAGCAGGGAGGTTCCAAATAAAAGGAAAAAGAAGTAGCTCCTCATCCAATGTAAAGTTAAACTGTTGCAAGAAATCCCTTGCCAAGGGGTGGTGTGGATACTGGTAGTGTACATGCATTCAAAAAGCAACCAAACATTTGTAGAAGAGTATCCATCAAGGGTTATCATATACAAAGCCCGTGACATCTGCTTCTGGAAGCCAACAAACTGCAAATTGCTAAAGGACGGGAAAGTATTCTGGGAACATATCACAACATGAGTGCTCTGCCACACTCTTTCCTAGGTATTAGCTGTTAGGCTGGTCGTACCTTTGGTATAACCCTGCAGAACTGTTACACCATTTTCTGTCCTGGCAGCCATGAGCATGGCCCCTTACAAGTGTTTCTCTAAGGATATCACAAAGTTCTCCCTCTTATTCCTTTGTTTCAGTTTTATATCACGATGCAGAGCAGAACACAAATCAAAGAGCAAACTGCTGTTTTGTTTTTTAGTATAAAATAGATAATTTCAACATTGTTAACCTCCACTTTCCTCAGTGTATCTGAAATGCCAAAAGCTCTGTTGTTCTGCAAATGCAGGGTCACTCATTAGCCACACATTGGCTTTCTCCACTGTGCAATTCTGCACTGTTTGTGTATGCAGCACACAAACTATGCACAGCAGGTGTTGTGTTAAGCTCTTTTCTAATATGTTTGGATGAGCTGCTTCTAATTAGTTATCCCTGCAAACAGAGTAAGAAAATGTGGTAAATATGGTCATGCAGGCTGTCTATCTAATAGCCCAATTAAGTCACTGTTCTGTGGGGTCTGGCTGGAAGTTGCTGCCACGCGTGAAATAGAAATAGGCTATGTACACTTTTTTAAGGACAGTCCATCATGCCTTCTGCAAAGAAGTATAATGATAGTTCAGGCATTAACGTGCAAACTTCTGTGTATTTTGCATCTACAGTTAATCTTTATTTGTTGCATAAAATATTTGGTATCCCTTATTAATGTCAGAGCTGCAGCTGGATATATTGAATTGTAGTCTAAAGACTACCCTAAAAGGTGAAGCTCTGAGCATTTCAAGTATCAACACCTCATGTAAAAGATTCAGCCAATATACTCTGGATCAATCTGAGAGGTCAACAGTGAACACAATTAATGAATACTGATTAAGTTGCCCAACACTAAATATTTTCATCCACATGGAGTTTATTGTCCTTATTAAGTTTCTTGTTACACAGTTCTCATACACACCAGGCTGCTACTCTAGAGACCTGACTGGCAAGCCCCTGCTCATGAGTAAGCTGACTCAGCATTATGAATGCTAGAAAATAGGCCCAGTAGTCTCATTTAAATAAGATGATAGCCCATATAAAGCTCTTCAGTCCATAATTTAGATAAATGCAGATAAACAGAGAACAAATGTCTGATCTTCAGCTGATGCTAGCCTCAATGTCACACATTAGATACTGGCAACCACTGATCTGCTCTAGTGCTAGACCTTCAGCGACCTAGCTGCAGCTCGAGTTGAATTCACACCTGCTTGAAACCATGCTAAGCTCCGCTGGTGCCACAGAGAGCTGCAGTTTGTAACCTTGGGGGCTTGCGCTGATGCAGTTGTGCCAGATGGTGGCTATGTATAGCATGGAGAAAGCTGACGTGGCATCTGGCTTGAGCTACTAAACCCCTAAATATGCTTCACTTTAAAATAAACATCTGATATGAATAACATCTAAATTGAGGGTCTTATCCAAACACAGTATCAAATGATGGTCTAATCCTATGGCTATTCTCAATTACTGAAAATTCAGGGTACATCCTTGTCCGGGATGCTATATTGGAAAGTCTACAATTCCTTTTGTAACCCCTGAGACTAGATAGCTCCAAGCAAAGGAGCTTTAAAATAGCAACTCTAAAATTGCCAAAAGCATACTATTGCTGGCTAGCTTTACTTGAGTCTGTAAAAGCAGTGATGACCTAGATTGTGGCTTGGCATAATTTTAGAGAACATGGCAGACAATAGCGGAAACTCTGCCAACACTAATATCACATTTCTAAGAACTGTCCAAGCAATATTAGTTCAAATTAATTATATGGGATAAATGAAAGTTTACCTAATAAGTACCATTTTCATGAAAGCAGCAGTGAATTAAAAATGTAGAGTGGAAATTAAAAGTAGAAGCTATGTTGAATTTTAAAAAGTTCATGCTGCTAAATTCTCCCCCTCCATTCAACTGAAGTTGATGGGATCTCCCCAGAGTAAAAGAAAATAGATATGACTTGGTGGAGAGGGAACAAGTCTCATTCACGTGTGCAAAACTTTGACTTCAGACTAAATGGGTGTGGGAATTCCTATTTTCTTCAGTCAGGCTATCCTAGATGTCATCCAGAAGTGCCCACATGAAGAAATTTATTTGTTAAAAAAGACCTGCTGATATGTCCTATGTGTGGACCTTTGTGCACGCTCCTTTTCCTCACCTGGACTCGAACACCAGGCTTTGGGCTGAAATGCATGCTGAAATTTGATTTTTAATTTTAAACTGTGGAAAAGTATCTTGGTGTGGCATATTCTACTTCAGAGGCTTAGTCATTGCACTCTGTGATACAGTGGCTAAATGTTGTCCCCTAACAACTAGACAAAATTGAAGAAGCGCCTTTGTGCTCATGAGCCTAGAGCAAAATTTTGTGCTACTAAATGGGGAAATGACAAGATTAACACAATTCACAAAAAAAAAAAAAATCCCCAATGCAAATGCCATTCAAAAGTAGGGATTTAAGTTCATGTTTGTTCTGACAAGTATGAAGTCAGAGTTCATGCAGTATGAACTCTGTTCCTGTTGGTTATGAATTCTCCTGTACAAACAACTATTTAAGATACACAAGGCAGTGGAATATTCTGATGAAAATGTGAAACTTTGAGGAACTGAATTGCTTTCTGAAGACTCTTTATTTGCAGGGGTTTAGTGTAATGCACGGACTTTTCATTATAAATCTGAGAAGACAAATTTTGCTTCCTTGTCTGCAGCTAATAGCTTCCTGCCAGCGCTCATGGTATTTCTAACATATTTAAAATACCAATTATCTGAAGTAATCGTGACCCTCTGCCCTTCTAAAATTTTTAGCTTTGCCCATAGGGAGTGAAGTTAAAAAGCAGATGTTGAAACTGGGAAACTGAATGCTGCTGCTTACCTGACTATAATGTTGTCTAACTCTACTCACAGTGCCTTCTGCTGAATTTTGTGGGGGTTTGTTTGGTTTGGTTTTTTTTCTTATTTTCCCATGGAATTCATCTGGAGTCTGTATTTTTGCTTAAAGGAGAAACCTAGAGAGCTGTAAATCAACATAGTCCATGTTTTCTTAAAACATAAACAGTATACAGTGTGCTCCAGTTCCTGCTGGAAGTCACTTAAACTAACAAGCCATTTGAGTCAATCATTGTAAATAGCTTAAGGGAAGTGCAAGGCCTGCACAGTCCTTCTGTGTTCCTATGGAGTCATTTGTCTTTTATAAATGAGTTTTTGGCACCTAAGACACTTCTAGACAAGTAAACCTGTTTTCTAGGAAAATACTTATTCAGTACTAAATTCTCTTTCATTTGATGGCCTTCAAAATTATGTACCTACTTGCTGTCAAGTTTACGTTATTTTTTGTTTACCTAATGGAACTAAACAAAGTAAATTAACATGTGATTAAGGATGTAGATATGCACTCCTTCATATGTAAAATGGCTTTAGCTACATTGCCCTGAGATCGCTTCACACTTACCTGGCTGAGCATTCCTGTATTTCTATCTCTGCACCTGGAAACAAATTGGCATGAGAATAAGAGGACATGAGGAGCACAGGAGTAAGATGAGCTCAATCCTAATGACCTTGCTAATGCACTCAGTTCGCTGTGGGTCTCAAACACTGGCAGATCACTTCACTTAACTGAAGAACCTGCAGGCAACCTAGCAGTGTCACTGAAAGCTCAAATCACGGTCTGTAATTGCTCATGCAGACTGTACTGAAGACCACCCTGTACACATCTCAGTCAGAACTATGTGCTATTTTTCCTTCCTGGTGGACAAGATAGTGACTGTTTCAGCCTTCTGTATTAGGGACAAAACTAAATTTGCCATGTAGGAAAAACTGGGGAGAGCAAAGGGACATAAGCAATTTAAAGAGGCGTACTTAAGGTTTTGGGGAATGCTATCTCCAGATGAGGTGAACTGCCATCCTTTCCCTTACCACGTTTGTACAGGAGATCCGTTCATCAACCATACCTACTTATGGACTGGGTCTATCAATACCCACTGTGTAAGAAGGCACAGAAAAGCCTTATCAAAAACTAAATGGAGTGTTGTGGCTTCCAGTAATGTTCACAAGGTCTTTCCTTCTTTTTCAAAATACTTGCCATTTTTCTTTCAAAAATCTAAGCTTAGTTCTACTTTTTCTTACCAGTAAATGTCTTAAGGCTTTAAGCCCTGGAGATAATATTTTGGTTTTAATATCCCATTTCAACATGAGTGATAAGTAAATTCTTTAAAGCAAGCTAAGCAATAAAGGACAGGAGCTCTGCAGCATTCATTCCCTCCTTGTTCCCTCTTGGGGTACCTGAAGTCCTACATATTGACAAATGCAGTGACTATTTTTTGATGATTTCAGGTAAAACGGATTTTCTGTTGAGCTTTTCCTAGCTCAGTCTCATTCCAGTGCTATAAACCTGAAGAAAACATAGCAAAACCAGGGTCAGGAGCAACATGAGAAAACGATCAGTATGAATCCTGACACTAAATGAAATATACCCAATTACTCTTATTGCAATTTTGTTTGCAAATCCTGTTACACTGGAGTTCATTTATATGTGACAGAGACAGTGATTAAGTTCTGTAGACTTCAATTTACTGAGCAGACTGAATTTACTCTTCTCATTCCTAGCCATGGCTTTCAGGCTTCAAATAACGCATGTAGGTCTCACTTTCCAAGTCAGAATCCCATTTTCAAAAGTATTCAAACAGGTCTGGCAACAGCACACTCCAAAGTAATATAATCTTACTTGTTAGGGTTTTGTTCTCTCAGTTGTAGTATCTCATTACTTAGTGTTCATTGTTAATACACCGTGACTCTACTGATATTGATGAGGACCTATATGCCAAGGTAAGTTCCTTTAAGAGTAAGCCTCTTTTAATACTGTCAAATGCAAAAATCAAACATATTTTTCACTTGCTGGTGTGTTCAGATAATTTTTTTTTCACTTTTCTTGCTTTTATCATAAAAAAGTCTTGTGCTTAAGTACAGGATAACTCAAAAAGAAGAACTAAGAGAAAATAAATTGTTACCCCACCTACAGAGATTTTATCACTCTATTTACTGTCCTGTGATGTTCTTGGGTTAAGGACAAGTGATAAGATTAACATCACCTAATCGTTACATCACATACCACCATTATGACTCAATAACATTTTGGACTATATGAGAGTAGTAAAACTTACTACACACTGTAGATGGCTTTGTGCTAAGTGTGTTACATCAAAAGTTTTGTTACTTCTATTTGCAAATATACCTCTTACTGAAATAAACATTTTTTGTAAACCTCATTTTGAAGATGAAACCATTGATCCTACACTATTCCTAAGTACTTAAGTGCTTACTCTTCCTTGTTAGCCATCTAAATCCTTACTTAGTCTCCAGTTTTGTACTCAAGTTATTGAAAAAGATCTTGTCCTGCTGCCTTGAGATCGTAGCTTTTCCATCTTCCATTGCTGTTTCTAGCCATTCATCCACATTAGCTCCCAACATAAACCGTCTATCTTGTTCTGATATCACATTCACTTACTCGTCCAGCAACTTTGGTTTCTTTTTGCTCTCTCACAACCCTTTATTATCACAGTCTTTCATTATCCATTCCACTTCATATGCCTGGGAACTAATCTTCTTTACAACCATATCCACTGCTTCTCTAATACAAGCTCATCTATTGTCATGACTGAAATATGACTCAAACCTACCAGTCTTACTTCCACTACTTCACATTAAGTCTGATTCAGTGCCAGCTGGCAGTGGATGGGAAAACCCAATTACTTCACTGAGCTTCTGAATGAGTCTGGAAAATGTTGATTTGCTCACATATTAAAACTCCTTGTATTCAAGTAAGAATAACAGTGGCCCTAAGTTCTATGATAATTAGTGTTTTATACCCTAGAAGTCCCAAATTATTTCTTAGACTAATTTGGTTACTGCTGACTCTGGGAAAAAAAGGGAGATTTGTATCACTGAATTTGATTGAATCTGCTTTGGGTGAAAGCAGGCTGTCACCTTCTGATCTTGAGGGGAAGATGTCTTAGAAATAATAGCAGTTCTGGCTTAAATTCCTCTTCTTGAAACAAATACCAACACTCCCTTCCCCGAGTTCAAAGTAGCTGGATCCTACTCTTACACTTATGGAATGAACAGGGCTTGTCAGTGGATTATGAAATTATTTTCTTTAATGCTTTTGATACATAAGATAGAAAAATATTCTGAATCACGCATGTGGGAGTGTAGCATGGACTAAAGGGAAAGGTGAGCAGGCGAGTGGGGAACACATGCCACCCTGCAGACAGTGTCCTCTCATGGTTTCTTCCCTTGCCTCCTGACACCACATTGGCCACAGTACTGGTACCCTCAGGCTACAGTACTGATTTGCACCAGCAGAGCTGGGAGGACAGGCTGAGTTTACTCTTGAATGCAACACAGCATCACAGGATAAGTCAGGCTGGAGGGACCTCCTGTTACAAGCGGGGTCAGCTGTGAGATCAGACCAAGTTGTACAGGGCTTTATCCAGTCTGGTCTTGAAACTCTCCAAGGATGGAGAGAGACTGTAGAGCCTCTCTGGGCAACCTGTTCCAGTGCTTGACTGTCCTCAGAGTGAAAAAAATATTTTTTTCCTTATTCCGGTCCTTTTTTCTTTTTCTAGCCCGAACATCTCTTGTTTCAGCTTTTGCTCATTGTGTTGTGTCCTCCCGCACTCTGCTGTGAAGAGCCTGGCTCCATTTGCTTGATGACCTCCTTGCAGGCACAGGCAGGCTACTGCTAGGTCCCCCCAAAGCCATCTCTTCTCCAGGCTGAACAAGCCTTGGTCCCTCAGTTTCCCCCACAAGGTAAGTGCCCCAGGCCCTGAGCAGCTTGAGGCCCTCCACTGAACTTGCTCCAGTTTGTTAATGTCATCCTTGTACTGGGAAGCAAAAACTGGTTGCAGTATTTGAGAAGTGGTCTAAGACATGCTGAGTAGAGAAGGATACACCCTTCCCTTGATGTCCTGGTTGTGCCCCTGTGAATACCTCCCAGGGTGCTGTTGGCCATCTCTGCAGCCAGGGCACACTGCTGGCTCATGCCCAGCTTGTGCCTGCCAAGGCCCCCAGGTCCCTTCCCACAGAGCTGCTCCCAGCTGGGCAGGGACCAACCTGTGTCCTTGCACCAGAGCTTTCTGCCCACGGGCTGCACTTGGTGTTTGTCCTTGATGAATTTCAACTGGTTTATGCTGGCCCATTCCTCCAACCTGTCTAGGTCCCTATGGATGGCAGCCCTGTTGAGGGTATCAACAATTTTTCCCCAATTTGGTGTAATTTACAAACTAGATGAAAGTGCAGCCAGGCCATTGATAAAGATGTTAAGCAGGACAGGTTGCAGGAAAAGCCCCACAGTACTCCACTTGTTACTGGCGTACAGATAAAGCATGACCCATTAACCCCTACCCTTATGAGCCTAATGAATGAGTTTTTAGATGGATGGTTGTCCACCCATCCATCCAAACTGTAACATCCTAACTTGAATACAAGAATATTGTATAAGACTGTGCTGAAAGCCTTGCTGAAAGCAAGATAAATGACATGCAGTGCTCTGCCTTTGTCCAGAAACTGAGATCCTGATTACAGGAGTCAATCAGGTGGGTCAGGCGTAATTCACCCTTGGTAAATCCATGTTTAATTATCTCCCCAGGGACCATCAAAGTGAGACCAATTAGCCTGTAGTTCTTCAGGTTGACCTTTTGGCCTTTTTTTTTGAAGATGCATATGACTTTTGCCTTTCTTTAGGCATCAAGCACCCCCTCTGGATCTCCAGGGGTACAGCTCTAGATAGGCCTTGCGAGGGAGGCCTTGCCAGGTAGTGTCTTTGCTCTGTCTTCCCTTCAGACACTTTGTTTGGATGAACAAAGTTCACTTGGAACAGAAAACAGCGCGTTGCTTTGGGTTTCCCTTTTTAACACAGTGGTAAACTTCCATCAAGCAGAGAGGAAACTGAAATTCTGCTGCTGTCAGCACAGACAGCACTGATTGAATGATGCCCTTTACGTGTGTGCCCACAGGCACTTAAGAGTAAAATTTCGGAGCCCTGCTGTAGAAGCGGGGAAAAGTAAGGGATATGAGGCTGGGTTGGGGAGCTGCTACTTTACACTGGTTACCAAAATTTCCCATTCTAACCTTTTGCATCAAGCTGAAAAGACTTGAGAAACTTCTTCCATGACCTCTACAGAAAAAAAAAAAGGCTCTAAATTTTCCCTCTGATTATTTATATTTGGTCAGAGCATATGGCAGTGTTTTTTCACAGTTGAATCATTCAAAAATGGCTCAACAGATTTTACTCAGACGTCCAACGTAATCACTTTTGGGCTGAGGTTGAGTGTGGAAAATTGAAGCCAAAAGGAATTTGAATTATGAGCAATGGGAAAAGGGATAGGGAGGCAGGAGAGCAGCTGGATTTCTAACTACGTAATTCTAACTACATCACAAAAAGCCTCACAGCTTCAACTGCTTTCCTATTCTAATTCCAGATGAATGAACACCACATATTTGTATAGGTAACATGGGAAGGAGTTTTCAAAGTTGCAAGGCGAAGTAGCCTGCAAACATCAAAACATCAGACAGTGTTTTGCTTGTGTGTAACCAATCACTTAGGGGAAGGAAAGGGGAAAATGAAATCTTTTGAGGCGGTTGACTTAACGAGCAGATGCAGAAAGTTTATATGAATCATGAGCTAGAGCGAATGGTATCATCCAGCTAACTGTATTTACCAAGGTCTGCTGGGAAAGGAGAGTTGAGGATATTGCATGGTATGGGTTAGCTCAGTGACAGTCCATGGAGTGGGGACATGGCTGTAGTCGTGCTGAAGTGAAAAGTTACCCTACAAAATACCAGATTTATTTTTGAGAAGAAATAACTAAGGAGGAGGGAAAGCCGCCTTGTCTGTTAGTGTTTCAGTGTAGGCTGAAGTGTGCTACTTCACAAATATTCTGGATTCCCTGTGTGAACAAAGAAGACGGCATGAACACAGGTGACGTAGTGACATAGTGACAGCAAAGCAAGCACTAATGTGTCTCCATAAAAGCTGCTGCCCCCTGTTTCTGCGGTGGTCAGTCTCTCCATGCCTAGCAGGGAATACCTGGTGATATGTAAATTATCTCTGATAACTAAAACCAGCTGCCTTCCCCTTCTGTCTCAGTAAGTCTCAGACTCGCTGTTGCTTAAAAAAGCTTCTTGGCAGCTGTCTGTATGAATTTGAAGGACAGCTTGGAAAGCTGAACTTGAGCATTTTCTGAAACCGTACTGGCAGGCAGCCTGAGACAGTAGCTCAGCTAAGTGTGATATGCTCAGTTTTGTGTTTGGGTCCCAGAGACAGGCCAGGGTGGATTTTCCCATTGAACAAAACAGGAGTCTTACCACTTCCACGGGAGCCTTTGGGAAGTTCATCCTTTCCGCTAATACAAACAAAAACCCGCAGCACTTTATATATATGGACACAAATTAAAATGGTGTTATAAATACAAGCACAAGAGCCTACTGACTTAATCCAGTGAGACTGCTGTAAAAATGTACCATGTGCTAGCATTCAGCTAAATCCAGAGGGCTGCTTTTAGCAATGGGGAGGCAGGAACTTCAGTTTACCCAAGTACTGCCTCCGAGGAAAGTGGTGAAAGCAGCACAAATGCCCAGCTCAGGAAAAAAGGGATGAAAAAAAGATGTAATTTCTGTCCAAGCTCAGTGAGGTATGACCTAGTGCAGCAGTTCAGTCTTGAAGGGTGCTCATTCAAAAATATAGGTGGTTAATTTAGAATGTGATCCAGGGGAAATTCAAGTTTCCTGTAGACTAGACATTTAAACATATTTCTGAAACATTGCAGTGACTTTTAATTAGTGAAATTTTATATAAGCTTTTCTATACAAAGACATATTAATGAAATGCATACGCACATAAACATAACAAAATTCAAAGAATGTCTTCTCTTGCAACAAAATACTCAACTCAAGCTCAACCAAAAAGCTTTCAAGCTCAACCAAAATTGAAACATCTATTTCAATTTTGAAAAATTTTTTATAAAAAAAGAAACAGAAGAAGAAAAAAATAAATCCATTCAACTTTTTCCAGAGAAAATACATTTTTCAAATGTGAGGACAGGAATCAAAGTATATAAATGTCACAACTTGTTTCTATTTCTGTGCACTTTAGCCCTTACTAAGAAAACGACATGCTAGATACAGATAAAAAAAGCATCATTTGTCATGTTGAGACCAGGATGTTCCTGAAAAATTGTTTATTCCCTTTCCACAGTGTCATTTCCAACACCGGTTACACTTGCGCCTTCTGAGGGTGCATTAGTGATAGGGAAATTAGAGAAAATGGTTAGACCTACTGGATCTGCTCTGGTCCAAGGCAGCTCAATACTCAAGTGCCTGCCAGTTTGAAATTGCCATGGCCCAGAAGAAGCTTGAATGCAAAAAGAGCCCTGGTCCATATATGCAACGTGGTCAGAGCATCTGTGGGGTCCTCTGCTTCATCGTTCCGTAACGCTTGAGGAGATTCTCAGCTTATCAATGACAGTGTTTGTGCAAGCAATTAGTGCTGCATTTTGTACATTTTCTGTCTTGTCTAGGCTGTTTCCTACTATACTTCATTACTCTGAAACTGAATAACCTAATGCTTGTACATAATTGCAGTTAAGGCCATTGTATTTTCTTGAGAAAGTAAATCCACCCTATGCTTGATGAGAACTCCATATGCACAGTTACATTGTTTTGGTCATAGAGGCATCTAAATACACATTTCTTGTACACCACAAGTAAAACTTCATTCTATCCTAGACTGGGAAGAGAAAATACAGAAAAGGAGCCAAACTCCATTGTTAGACTACCAAAGTTTAGCAGAACACAAATGTTATAATTTATCTTCTTACATGTTGAAGACCACTAAAGAGCAGCTTGATTGAAGGCCTACCATATTTTCTGTCACTGGGCTTGTGAAGGCTTTCAAGTCATTATGTCAATGTCCCTGCAAGGAGCATGGCTTACTACTTCTCTGGCCCTTTTGGATTAAGATTTCACGAATGCCAAGCTCCTTAGAGCTTGTTTTTTCCACTGGAAGGAATTCAGGGCTCTAAAGTTTCACCACCCTTCTACAAATAGATCATACAGAACCCGCAGTAACTTGTTCAATTTTCATTTTTATTTTCATGTTTTCATAGGAAAACATAATGTTTAAACTTAAATTTACTACTTGCTTGCTATGAAGGACAGTCCTCAAACATGCTTTATATACAAACATCCAACACCACTTTTCCAAGAACAAATATTTCCAAAAAAGCATGGAATTTTCCCAGAATTACCAGTGACTCACCAGGTCTGCAGCTTTGGCTGATGTAAATTAGCATAGCAGTAATAAATGAGGTTATGCCATCTACATCAGCTGAAGATGTATCTCACTGCACAGCACTGAGAAATTTGATGAAGACATACCCATTTTATGATCTTACTAATGGATCATATGGTCTACTACTGAAGTGCTTTTGTTACTCTTTCCTTTGTGAGTTTACTTGAAAGCTGTAGCCTCTGTGGGCCACAAACAGAAGACCAAAAGACTGAAGCAGTTCTCTGTTAGCTGTTTTGCAGATGATTATAAGCCAGATCAGAACACTTTCCAAGAAATGTGCATTAAAATCATGAGGGTTTCCAATCTGAAAACAATGACATGTTCTGGACCAAGTCTCTTTCCAGAAATTAAAGTAAGTTACAAAATAGGTCAGTTCTCTAGCATTTTGGAATGACAACAGTTCAAGATTTTTGTGGTGAAAGCATAACCTTTGAAACTGTTATTTCACAAAGAAATGGTAAGCTCTGTCCTTCTTCACACAAACACAAGATTTGATTGCATCTGTAAAAACTGCCCCCAAAGCATTTCCTTTGGCTGATGTGGAATGCTGAGTATTCATTAAATCAGACACAGAAAGACATTTTTTTTGGCCCTTATGAACTTCTGAAGCTTTACGGGCTAACAGCTGCTTATCTTGTGAACAGAATTTCCTGTTAGTAACCTTCCAGCCTATTTGTTCACCAGAAGCACAGTAAATGTCAACAAAAATAACACACTGTGTTCCAATTCTTAAAGACAATTGAGAAATCTCAGATGTTTCACACTTCCCAAATAGACTCCTGTTCTCATTTAGTCTGGTGACTGTTAGTTGGAGTGAAATTATGAAGATGTTGAAGGACTGACTATAAACACTATGTTCTTTTAACATACAATGCACTTCCAATAGCATAGCAGTCCTAGGAATCATTTTAGGAAAGACTTAATATTTTTAATTGTAAAAAAAATGGCTCTTTTCTTGCTATGACAGTCAGATTCTGAGTAAATCTGTTGTTCTGACTCCCTTCAGGTTAGCTAATAAACAGTGATTTTGGCTGACAAAATGAAATGTCTCCCAGTCTCTCTACCCTGTGGAAAGCTGCACTGCCTCCAGAGCTGTCTCTCTCAGCTAATTCCAGATATAGTATCGGTGGAGGATCTGTGGACTAACCCATTCAGGACATCACACTATTAGAGTATATCCAGAGGAGGGCAACCAAGATGGTGAAAGGCCTTGAGGGCAAGACTTACGAGGAGCGGCTGAGGTCACTTGGTTTGTTCAGCTTGGAGAAGAGAAGGCTGAGGGGTGACCTCGTCGCAGTCTACAACTTCCTCGGGGGGGGCAGTGGAGGGGGAGGTGCTGATCTCCTCTCTCTGGTGGCCAGTGATAGGACATGAGGAAATGGCATGAAGCTGTGTCAGGGGAAGTTCAGATTGGGCATTAGAAAAAGGTTCTTCATGGAGAGGGTGGTTGGTCACTTGAACAGGTTCCCCAGGGAAGTGGTCATGGCACCAAGCCTGTCAGAGTTCAAGGAGCATCTGGACGACGCTCTTAGTCACATGGTTTAGTTTTAGGTAGTCCTGCAAGGAGCAGGGAGTTGGACTCCATAATCCTTATGGGTCCTTCCAACTTGAGATATTCTATGATTCTATGATTCTAGGGAGGAAAGGCAGCAAATGTTCTGTGGCCAATACTCCTGATCCTACAAACTGTGCGCTACAGCTTTCATTTGGCCAAGAAATAGAAGACGGGAACTGTTGCTTACTTCCTGTGTGTGGAAGATTGACTGGGCAGGACAATGGTTTTCCAGGAGTCCCACTCCAAGATAAGGTAAGCCTGGGCATAGCAAGAGCCCAGGACAGGTAGACAATATTCATCTGTGCACCTTCTGTAGTACTCCCAAAACTGGGAGTTAGAATTAGTTATTGGACCCTGCTCTAGGAACATAGGACCACTGCTCATCCCAGCAGGCAGCCTGGGATGTTTGAATTACTTGAGAGCTGGTTTTGGCCCCACTTGCATGAGCTTAAAAAAGAAAGCAAAAGGTATCAGATTCAAACAGAATTAATTTGGAATCAGTAACTGCTATTTTTGTAGGACCTAAGGATAAACATGCTACTCCTTCAAAAGTTCATTCAGATTGCAAATAGTTGAAATGAGTCATTCCCCTCTGGTCAAAACTGTCCCTCATGGGATTCTGCTTAATTTTTGGTTTGGTAAATGAGCAGAAGCATGAAGCTTTCTGATAATGCCATTTCTAGCAATGCCTGCTACATAGAACGGCGCTGATCTACTCTCTCCAAGGGTACTTGTCACCAAGATTAAATCATCTGGGTGGCTCTCCAGTTTCCATTGGAACGGGACACACAAGTGCAGCAAACAGTGCTGCTCTGCTTATTCTCAGGGATGTACCCTGAAAGCTATGCCTGCTTTCTCAAAGCGGGGACCAAACACATGACAAATCATTTATTTTGCTTAAGACACTACTGGAGAGTGTTCACACAATGCAGAAAGCCAACAGTCTAAGAAAACCACCCACCATCCTGGACTTAGAACTACATTGCCTTGAACTCCTTCGACAGCATTGGGTGATCCTTGTAGCACACAAGTTTGTGGTGCTTTGTGATCCCACCCAAAAGGCAGGAACCAATTGGGAAACTATGAGAACTATGCAGTACAGAGCTTCACAGTGTTTGAAGGAAGTGATCCTCCTGCTGGCATTGCTAGATTAACAATATCAAGAGAAACGGCTTTGTGCAAGAAAACAAGGAGCTCTGTGCGCAATCGAAGTTACTGTGACAAGTGGAAGTTTGTTTTCCAGATCCCTGTAGCTGATGTTCAGTGTCTACCACACACGTTATGCTGCATGTGCACACAGCAACTGCAAAGCACGTGCGTAGTAAAATCAGACCATCTAACATCTGTGCAGCACATCTGGTCTCATTTATGTGAGACGTTGACTTGCTATGTACATGTGCCACAAGAGAGACATTCTTAACGTGCCCTTAATAACTTTTTGCCTCCTGACTCCACTCTCTACCTAAAGATGTGTCCAAAGTTTTTCCTAAACCCAAGGCATTCAGGATGCTTATACGAGCACTTTCTGATGTCCCTGAGGTGCAAGCTCACATTGCAACATTTCCCAAAAGTGGAGCAAAAATGGAGTCCCTCTACAAAAGTAGGTCATTTCTTTAATGAACACTTGCAAGCTTTTCATGTGAGATCTCTGTCACTGTTGGCTAAAACTGCTTGATAGGTTCAAAGTTGGTGGAGGTGGTGGGGGAAAGAAGTTTAGACTTTGCACTTCTGCTTGTAAACACTCTATTTTCCACACAAACCTTGCTACATATAGAGCATCGACAGTGGCACTGTCAACATTGTCCTGTACCCTAGAGTCCAGAAAGCTCTTTTTCTTGTCACAGTATGAATTCTTGGGCTTGTCAGCAAATAGCAAATGCAGAAAACATGCATTCTCTGGAGTTGTCATTCACCCTAAGACTGAGACAATAAATCCAAAGTAATCTAAAATGCATTTTCATTGAAATTAGTGATTCTTAACTTTTCAGGGGATATCTGCTTATTCACACATACATTTGTACCTTTTCCATAAGGATGCTGCATTCCTATTTGCAGTGGTGAGGAAAATGGATGCTGTTCAAGATTATGGCATCGCAAATTCAAGAGGGATCCACAAGCCACATACAGTCTGACTTACAGTTTATTACATGGAATACAAGTATAATTTTCCTTGCTTGTAGCTGAAACACAGTTTAAATTAGCTGCTTTATAAATGATGAAGCATATAACAAAATCCGCGAGTACTAACCTGAAGGTGGCTCTGGATTCCCACTCACAAGCTCTGTAGTCCAAACCTAATGTGTTTCCCATGTGAAGGGGGATAGTCAGCCTTTCCTAAGGATGCTTTCCCCTTATTGATTGCATAGCAGTGTCTTGGGTTATGAAGAATTGATTCATTGTGTTCATTAGCATTTCAAAAGCATTTAGCTTGGCTAGAGCTCTATAAAAGATTGCTGTGAACTGTATTGCTGTATGTATATGGGCACTACTGAATACAATAGGAAATAGGATATATTTACATTTTTATGAGAGTTTCCTGAGTTAAAGGAATGTGCTTACTACTTTGAAGTTGAGAGCAAGTTCTCTTTCTGCTCTTCCTCAGCCTGAATGGTCATGTGTGCAGCATAACTGTAGTATCACAGTGCAGGTGAAGCCATTCTGTTCTAACCATTCCTGTATTTTCCACAGATGCAAATGCAGGTGTGGGTAGAAAATTGGATCTGAGGGCTGGGGCTTGTCTGGTGGCTTATCCTGGCTCATTTCACACCTTGTCTGTGCTTGTGAGCCATGTCACAGGGAACAGTTGTGTTGCTCCCTTTCAGATCACAACTTCTTCTGCCCCTGTGTGCAGAAGGATAAGGAGGACAGGTCCTAGATTTCTTTTCCCTCTGAAATATGAAACAATATTTAGCACAGCAGGTTTTGCATACCTTGTGTAAGTGAAGAGTAAGCTAGCTATAAATGGACATCAAGGTTGGACAACTTGAATGCGGATCCTGTATTCCCCTCTTGTATAGCACAAATCCCTGGTGAACAGAGACTGAAGCCTATGGTCAGGCATGAGTAAAGGCTGTTTAGGAAGGACAAGCAGAGAAGAAGAGGAGGGGGGCTCGTGAAGAGTCTGACTGTCCAGTGCTCCAGTATAAAGCTGGAGGACATGCTTACTGAGCATGTCTCTGGGTCAAGAACAGAGGAGGAGTGTACACTGAGGATGAGTCTGTAAGAACTACCTGACCAAGAGGACATAGCAGATGAGGCTTTCTAAAATAACTAGTAAAGGTCTCCTGGTTTTAGGCTCTCATCCTCATGTGGTTTTCAACCCTCTAGACATCGACAACATGGCATTATGTAAGCATTCCAGGAAAACCCTAGATTGTGTTGGTGATAATTTCAAAGCACAGAAATGTTAGAGGCTCAACAGTAGGTAATGCTCTACCAGACCTACTGCTCACAAACTGTGAAGACCTAGCGGAAAATGCAGTCACAGTTGGCAGCTTGGGTTGCAGTAACCACAGGATGATTGAGCTCAGGATCTGAAGGAAGGCTGCGAAGGAAAGCAGCAGGGTCAGGACTCTGGATTTCAGGAGAGCAGACTTTGGCTTATTTTTAGGGAATTGCTAGGCAGAGTGCCCTGGGAAGCAGCCATGAAGGGGAAAGGTGCCCAGGAAAGCTGGCTATTTTTTAAAGAAAACTTCTTGAGAGCTCAGGAACAAACCATCCTGTTGTACAGGAAGACCAGGAATTCTGGCAGAAGGCCTGCTTGGCTAAGCCAGGAGCTTCTCAATGAACTAAAACACACAAAAAAGGAGTGCACAAGAAGCGGAAACAAAAAGAGGCAATGAAAGAAGAGTATAACAATATTGCTAGGCAATGCTTGAGGACAAATGCTGTAGGGACAAAATCAGGATGGTCAAAACAGAAGGTAGATCTGGAGCTAAAACTGGCCAGGGACACAAAGGGCAATAAGAGATGTTACAGGAACATTAGCTGGAAAAGGAAGTTCAGAGAAAAGGCAGGTCAGTGAATGAATGAGGAGACAGTCCAGTAACAAACACAGAAACGACTGAAGTACTAAAGTCCTTTTTTGCTTCTGTCTTCATGGACAAAACCTGCTCCCAGAGCTCTATGTGTACCAGCACATATGTGGAAGGAGGTGGTGGGTAGGGGGCACAACAGTTTAGGGGCTACCTAGAGAAGCTGGAAGTATTCAGTCTGTGGGAGGAGGTGGGCACTGACAGAGATGGCTGATGTGATTGTAGATGCCTCTGTCCATGGAAAATAATGACAATCAGGAGAGGCAGCTGAGGAGCATGTCCTCTGGACATTTCCAAACCCCCAAAGGACGAGAAGGTAACGAGGACTAGGCAACACAGATTTCCAAAGAGCGAATCATCCTTTGCTAACCAGATTATCTTCTCTGACAAAATGACTGGCTATGGAGGCAAGGGGAGAGTGGTGGGTATAATACACCTGACTTTAGTAAAGCATTTGATGTTGCCTCCTACTGTATCCCAAATCTCACTCAGAAGCTGAGGAAGTTTGGGCTTGAGTAGAGTAGAAATTGGGGCTCAAAGCATAGAAACCAATGGCTTGAGGTCTGACTGGTAACTATTGGAGTCCCTCAGAGGGTAACACTGCAGTCCATATTATCCAGCGTTTCATGCACAGTCTTGATGATGAGGCAGCACACACCCTCCATAAATTTGTGGATGATGCTAAATTAGGGGGGGGGGGTGACTGACATGGCAAATGGCAGAATTTTAGTTCTCAGTGACCTGAGAAATTCATGGACTGGGGCAACAAAAAACTCATGGGACTCAGTAAGGGAAAGTACATCTGGGGCAGAATAACCCCATGCACCAGTACTAGCTGGGAACTGGCTGGCAGAGCAGCAGCCTCACTGGAAAGGACCTGGGATTACAGGTGTTATGTGGTGTCACAGTGGATGCCAAGTTGAACATGTGCCAACCATGTGCTCCCATCATGAATAAAATAAACGACTATGGGTTACTTTAGGGGGAGCATGGCCAGCAGATCCAGGGAGGTTATTCCTTGCTTTAACCTGCTGCTGAGGAGGCCATAGTTGGACTACTGTGTCTGGCTCTGGGACCCCCCGAAACACTTCAAGAGGGATGTTAAAACCTGGAGATGGTCCTACAGAGGGCTATCAAGATGGCTGGGGACCGAGAGCACATGAGCTATGAGGAAAAACGGAGGGAGCTGGGCTTGTTTAGTGTGGTGAAGAAGAGATGAAGGGGAGACTGAATAGCTTCTGACTACACGAAGTGAAGTTATGAAGATGACAAAGCCAGACTTCACAGTAGCAAGCACAAAGCAGACAAGGGTAAGGGACATATGTTGTGATTTGGGAGGTTCAAATAAGACATCAGGAAAATATTCTTCACCAAGATGGTGATGCAGCACCGGAAGAAGCTATGAGAGATGCTGTTGAATCTCCACCCTTGGAGGTTTTCAAGACTCAGCCAGATGAAGCCATGATGGGCCTAATCTAGTGTTAATTATTGTCCTGCTTTAAGCAGAATACCAAACTATATACCTCGCAAGGTTCCCTCAGAACAGCTCTTGTAATACGCTATGACGTGTCTCTAGTCCAAGCTGAAATCTTGCATTTCAAGGAGTTTATTTTGCTCATGTGCTGTATATCAGTGAAGGAAATACAATGCAGATTGTCAGGAAAGACTTCTGGCTAAAGAACTAATTTCAGTTTATGGTTTATTTTCCCCCTTTATCTCAAATCAGGTATTTTTTAGAGTTGTTTGTTTGGAGAGAGAAATATTATATTCAGGCACTATATTTTGAAAGGTCTCGGTAACTAATAAAATTGGCTTGCACATAAATCCAGAAACTGGTAATTAAGCAACGGAATGGAAAGCAACCTCAAGTCAAACTGCTGACATTTATTTTTTGTTTACAATATTAACTCTAATATACCCTGGTAAAAATGGTCTGGTTCAGCCTTTCTATCATAATGGTGCAGGAGCTTGCAGTATATTCTTCCCATGGTTCCTTACAGCAGAACTACCTTGTGGTGGAGTCAACATTCCTGTTATTTACTGAGTAACAAAGGTAAATCTTGTTCTAGCTTTTTTTGGTACGAGAAGGCTGAAAGAAGTGGAGGCAAATCTTCAGCATCTTTCATTCATTGCATGGTATCAGAAATGAGTCGGATCAGCTTAAAGTGTCTGCAGTTTGTGCTGAAAGCAGCTTTACAAATGTCGATGGTTACAGGGAACAGGAGGAGAAGACAGCCTTCCTTCGAGCTTCCCTGTTTCTTTATCCGGTTGGGGCATCTAGTGGCTCTTGTGACTAAATTGGTTCGTGGCTGTAAAATAAATTGCTGGCTACAGGTTAGTTTCTCTGTGAGAAAGGCCTACACTGTAACTGGTAATTTTGTCAAAGATTTTCAAAATTATGCTATAGAAAAGGCTAGCAAGTGCTTGCTTCTATAGAGAGAAGAAAGTGTTTGAGAAAGCAACATGGGAAAGTTTATGCTTTTGTCCTCTAATATTGCATTTCATCTGTACTCAGAGGCTTAATTATTCAGGCCAGAATATACAGTAACTTTTGCTTAAAAACAGTCTTTTAAAAAAATAACATGTAAAGAAACAAGGCAACAGGATTTGCTTTAAGTTATGTTACTAACTTCTACAAACAAAAGAAACAGACATTGAGTAGAAGTGGCAGAACAAGAAAAGCAGATGTAGCTTGTAGACTGAACAAGACTGGAGCTTCAGACCACGGACGTGGCTATGCATTGTATTTATTACATACCACTGCAAATTCACCATGAAATTCTCAAAAGTAAGTTGATTGCATCTGTTGTGGAAAAGCAATATTTACTCGGAATATGACTGCCCTGATATGCTCTGGTCGGTTTTTCTTTCTAAATGCAACAGTAAGGATTTTTATTCTTTTATATTGCTGATGGCTTCCATGCCAAAAAGTGGGTGTAGGTAAGCTTCTTCCTGAACTGATCTGATAGCCCCTCCAACATCCTTCTTCTCTTTCTGCAAGAAGGAAATCATCTGCTCTAGATGCAGTTCTGGCATCAGTATACCCTCCCTGATGCATAACTTTGGTCATGATAGCTATGTTGGGACAAGCAGCAGGAGGTGCCTAAGGCAACTGCACCGTCATTAGCTACCAACACAGCAGAAGGGAACAGCCCCCACAAAATCCAGCCTTGTTGCCTCTTAGACTCTTTTATTCCCACTATAGGGGCATCGCTCATCCTTATGCTTTTTATGATCCTTACACTGTACAGGAACCTAGCCAGCATCATGATCTTACTAATCCATTTGACTTGGCTAGGACCTACAACACATGGATGTGTATGAGCAGGAAGTTTCTGCCTTGCCACAATGACCTAACACTGGAACAGCTCAGACTGCTGAGATGAAATCACGTGGAAGACTGAAAAGCAAGGCAACTGTGGTGATTTTGAGTTTTGATTATAACTTGATTTTACTTACATTATGAATTCCTGCAGATCCCTTACATTCCGTTTGCATTGGTGAAAGATGATATAAACTCCTACCCTAGCCATGCCGAGTACTACAGCCTCTCTGGCAAGAAGCCAAAGTGCTGGTTTGTAAGGGAAGGAAAGGGAGAGGGTGGACAGGGAAAGTACAAAGAAGAGCTGAAGCATCTCTTAAACTTTAAACAATCCATCATTCGGCTAACTGGCAACTGTTTTGTACTATGCTGTTGCCCAGTTTACTTTCTCAGTTCAAAGAAATAGCTGCTTGAAAACCCTCCTGCAACTAATGCACTGGCTACCATATTTGGAACGAAAACTCTTTAATGATTTGGCTTGTAATCTTTGCTTATTAATAGCTCAGCCTCAGGCTTATGGAGCGCAGGGAATTCAGGATACATTTACTAAACTGTGACTTACCTCCAGGTGTGGTATTAGCCTTGCTTTCCTGATGCATGAATTAAAACACACAAGTTTGCTTGAGACTAGAGAGCAGATGGGGTCAATACAAGATGGCATCTATGAATTTAATTGATCAGAAGTAAAACCATATGCCTCTTCACAGAAGTCCTATTGGACAATACACTGAGGAAGTCTAGGCTGTAAGGTCACACTGTGGTCTGCTGGTCACAGCTCTTCTGGAAGGTGCTAGAGACTTTGACCATCTTGGAAATTATGATGTTCCAGAAACACTTGGAAAGTACTCCTTATAGAAAGTTACAGCTTTCCAGTCAAATAGGCTGCTTGTCCTGTGAGCTTTCTGTCAGACCTACCAGCAGTGGGGCCTCTTTCAGTGATTTCGATGAGAAAAGATGATGTCCTCCTTGTCCCATTGGAAAGTTCTTTCTCAGCTTTTTAACTCACTAAATAGAAACTGGAGGTGCTGTTTGCACGGTCAGATGTTATTACCGCAATTAACTGATCTCCACTAAAGAACAGACTGGTGGTGTGGTGACAATAGCAGCCTGTGCCTGTCACCAAGGCTGTTACTTGTCTCTAAACAAATATGAGCTGCTGGGCAAGCAAAAGCAGCATCTGCCTCCATTACATGAAGTCATTCAGTAAGACTGGTCAATGAACTGTAGCTGATAAGGCAGGGAATGTCTGATACTTCTGTGCTGGAGCACAATCAGCCATCAGCTTCTGGATCTCCACAGATCCCACTGGCCTTTATCTTTTTCTTTCTGAAGTTTTTCAGTAAAGCTTTGAACCACTTTGTGTGTGTGTTTGATTTATGCACTGTAATAACCTTGATCCTACTCTATGTCAGGACTCCCCATATGTTTTTTCATTTGTAGTACCCACAAAATTCACCCCATAAAGGCAAAAGGTACAGCCTGGCTCCAGATCCTCTGTCATTCAGCTACAAACAGCTGGCAGTGTACATTACAAGGCTTATTTAAAGCTCAAGTACTTTCACCCACCCTCTCTGATAACTAAACTTGGCACGTAAAAACATGAAAATAAAAATATCAAAGTAGTGTAGCGTTTCAAAGAAGCATTCAGGAAGCAGACAGCATGTCTTGCACCAACACAGAGAATCCTGTGGGTGAATGCATGCTTTGAGAATGTACCCATCTCTGGTATGGAAAGGACAGGTCATCTAGGTGTGGTCGCATAAGTCACCATGTGGCTGCTCACACTTGCATTCGCTACTCAGAAGCACTGGGTCAATTCTGTGACGATGTACTGCTAACATTTCAAGTTCAGAGAAATCTCCACAACTGACTCTTGATTGGAAGCAGAGGAGTGTTTTCATACATGGGAGAGATCTCAACAGCTCGTGCTATTGGCGTGTCTGGTGGTTAGTTGAGGAATAATGGTTTTGAGGCATGAGTATTATCTGGCTCTCATTTTCTGGGAGAGCCACTTCCATCTCAATGTTTACAAATATTTTCAGCTTTAGCCACCTCAAACGTAGCTATTTAATTTGACTCTCCACAACTCGTTTGCAGCTTGTGCTTGGCACAAATAGTGCAGTCAAGTACAAGAGGCAGACAGCTTTAAATCTAGTGCCTCCAAGTTGAAGGAATAAAGGGGATTAAGAAAGATGGCTACATTGGACTAGAGCTGCTGCAATTTATGCAGGCTTAAACTCTTTTCCATGACCACTTCAATCACCAGAGATCCTCAGAACACCTCATTTCAGTCAGTACCTGACCTAGAAATGCGCTTCATTGGGAGAGGGTGGAAAAGGACGGGCGAGGTATATAAATGAGTGCTGCAAGCTAGAGCAGTAGGAAGACAACCAAATGATCCTGTAAATTTCGCCCCTGCAATGAACCCCCAGGCTTTCCCACAGTCAGCTTCCAGGACAGGAGTGGCAGCAACATCAGATAGGTGTCAGGAATATTTGCCCGTTAGACAAATTTGAGGTGGGTGTCAATCTTGTCCTTTCTCTCTTTGACTCTGTGGTGACACTGGCACTGTTAGGAGAGTTTTAATTATAAGACTAAATTTGCAAAAGTAGCGATGCAGGTGCTCCTGAAGTGGCCTCACGTGACCCAGTGTGAATCTGAAAGCAGAGCAGTGATACCAATGTCATGAGTGCCTTCACCAAGGAGCAGCGTGCCAGGTAAACCCCCCGGCTGAAGCTGGAGTTACCTCAAGGAACTGCATTTTGTTCTGTGTTTACACAACTAACTGGGCTGCCAGGAGGCACCTGTGACAAACTGGGTATCGGGGAGCAGCTGGTGCAGGGCTGCTCCACAAGGGAGGAGGAGCCAGGATCTGAGGGGGGCAAGATGAGGAGGTAAACCAGATCCAGGGTCCATCCAGGAGGTTCAGTCAGAAGCAGCAGAAGATGGGGTCAGAGACAGTGATGGGATCAGGCAGAACTGTGGTATCACTGGGGCAGGGACTGATGGCCCAGGCTGAGCTGGAACAAGGTCCTGAGCCATGGGCAGGGTGGGAGAAGGCCCCAGGGGAGGCTTGGCAGGGACAGTCAGGGCTAACAGTGTCCTCAGGGCCATGGCCCTGGGGTTCACAGCCAGAAGTTCTCTCTCAGCATAGGAATCCAAGAACTTGTGTTTCAAACAGAGCAATGTTTTAGTCCAGTAAGTAAAGTATATAAGCAGCCTTGATTGCAGAGATCAGAACACCAAGTACTGGAGCAGAGAATCACGTTTTACTTCTCTCAGGGTATTTGACACTTTTCTGTGCACCTCACTTCTCCTACCTTGTAGGAGGTACATTGTAGCTGTCACATTAGTCAGATCATCCAGTCAGTCGTGCATTTGATCCTACATTACTGACATTCTTGTAGTTGAATGAGAACAGAAGAAAATACTACGTGAGAAGCCAATTCTGATCACTAGCAAGATATTGATATAGTCACTCCAGCTGTTAATTGAAAGACATTTTTGTGGCCCTGGAAGCCAAACAGTGAATATCTTATTCAGCTATTGCTTCGGTGAAACTTGCAAGTGAAAACAGAGCAAAGACTCCGAGATCTAACCTATAGATGGTCACGGAGAAGCCTGGCATATATAAATCATAAGGGAAGCTTATAGTAGTTGAGCACATTTGCTTCTTTTGTACATAAGTAACTCTAAGTCTTTAGGGTAACTGGGGTAAGGGACAGAAATAACCCAGATAATTGTACTGTCAGAACAGCAACTATATCCATCTTTGGGAAAACTTGCACACAGACTTCTGCAGAGCAGGGAAGCCTTTTAAAATCGATGGCTAGCGCAGGACCTCCTGGGAGGCACATATGCTTTGCGTTATAGACTGAGCTGAAGCCAGGAACGTTGGGGTAAAGCAGGGTTCACAACCCACATATCCGTACCTGGCTATAGGCATAAAGTGCCACTTTTTATGGTATAAACAGAAACACCCAGTCTAGTAAAACTAGACTTAGCTATGCCTACCACCATACAACTTTGAGTCGTTCAGATTAAAATTGTTATCAGAAGTTTGCATCTGTCTTTGCGTCAGGACTTAAATTTGGATTGAGGTGTTCCAGTAGCGATTTATCAAAGTTGTTATTTTAGGATTTTATCAAAGCTGTTTATCTTATGTGCTTTGCCTGCAAATCTATGAAAAAGCACCTTGTGTCTGCCTATGCTATTGCAATCAATTTTTGAAATTCACATAGCTGGTATTTACATTTATGAGGAGAATGATATCCACTGCAAATAGAAAATTTTACATATGCCTTACACTGCCCTCTTTTATTTTCCCCAGAATAAATGACTCTATAACCAGGTGAATCAAGAGGGAATTAGACTAATTACATTGTAGATAGTCATTATAAAACTTACTGTAAATGAATAATAATCTTATGAAATGTAAAAAACCTGCATTGCATGGTAACAATAAAAACGTTATGTTTATGGGGTAAACGGGCTTGGGAAGACCTCTGCATGCGGGAAACTGCGTTTCTTCTCCTCGCCCGGTCCAGGGGAAACGAGGTTTTGCCACTAAACTGAGCCAAACGCTCCCTCTCGTGGTGCACGCTCGGAAGCAGAGCAGCGGAGGGAGGCTCGGGGGCCAGGCTGCTCCGGCAGCCGCAGCCGAAGCTGGCGGCTCCGGAAAGCCCGGAGCCGTGACGGGTCCGGGTTTGCTTTTGCTCTGCTGTGATGGCAAGTGCGAGGAAGGAGGCGTTTCTCTTGCTAGGCTGCTTCTGAAGGAGGAGCACATGGGGGATTTTTAACTTGGTGATTTTTTTTTCTTTCTCTCTTCCTACGGAGTCAGATGAAAAGGGCCCTACTTCCCCAGAGCAGGTGCTCCTTACTGATACTAGCTTCTCCTGAGGAAGAAGACCAAAGAGCGATCAGACACGGAGATGGAGGTGCTGGGTGATAGGGATGGAGGGATGTCGGCAGGGTGGGAGAAGAAGAGGGGAGGTGCGTACTTTGGACTTGTGCTGTGATAAATGCTGGGCTAAAACTCGTGGCTTGTGGGTCTGTTGTCAGACCTAACGTAATCACGGAGTAAAGAGATGATTATTAATCAGAAGACCAAACTGAATACAAATTAAAGAGGAAAAAAAGTATTTAGGATTGGATCTGTTCCCTAATGGGGAAGACGGAAATACGACAGCGGGTGAGACCTGGAAGACAGTCAGGGCTGCACAAAGTTGGGCCTGAAAGGTTGAAGCTGGAGGGAAAGGCACTGAGATGGAGTAACCGGCAAGAGGTGACAAGAGGAGCTGGCTAAGAAGAGGGAGGTACCTGGGTGTTCGTCACAGCAGAGTATCAGTGGGGATTTCAGAAAAGCAGTGAACTGTTACATTAGACAGAAGGGCCTAAACGTACCTGAGTTTCCAGAATAGACCTGGCTCTCCATCTTTTTGCAGATGTCTCTGTTCAATGCTTTTTCTTCTTCCTAATACCAACTTTTTCTTTCAGTTCCTTGAACATATGAGGAAAAGGTGGGGATACTTTACACACCCTGAGTTATGACAAAGATGTTCAAAGGCTGCTTAGAACCCGCAATTGGATAAATGTATCATATTTACCAAATAAGACGTCCAGGTATGTATGGTATCTTGATGCAGCAAAGTAACTAAAGGGAACATTTGATGAATTCTGAATTTGGGGAGTTGTTCGGAGATACATAATTTAGCATGTGAGTATATTTAAAAGAATACTAGCTGGTAAACCGTGGATATCATCTCAGCCCTCTACCTGGTGAAAACAGCAAAAGGATCAAAACCCCTCTCAAACTGGTAGCACCAATGACTATTTCCGTGCCACTTCCGGTCGTACAGGCTTTGACAAGCAAATGTCTTGGTACACACTCAGGAATTTGATATCCTTGATATACTGGGAACCCTGTGTAACTTGTCTTTCCCCTATCAAGTCAGACATGCAGGTGACTCCATGCAGGTGAACATTCACTGCCTAAGCCCACCTTCAAACACAGGCTTAAATACTGGCCTTTTTCTTTCCCTCTATTATATTATTTCACACTGGTTCTGTAGTGGTTGGGCAATTTTACAGGACAGTTTCGACAGTCTAAATGCCATGGGGCTGCGGGCACTGTTAGCCTTGACTGCCCCTGCCCAGCCTAACCTGGGGCTTCCCCCGAGCCCTACCCATGGTCCAGGGCCCCATTTCAGCCCAGCCCAGGCCCTCAGTCCCCGACTGAGCTATTCTGCGGGCGTGCTGCTGCGCTCTGCGTGTCTCTGCCTTACTTTCTGCCTAGATTTTGGACCCATCTTGCCCGTCACTTCTCTCCAGCCCGGCCCCACAAGTACGCGTGGCTCAGAAATAAAACTGGGGAGAGGGATTTTCCCCCTTGACCCTGCCGCAGGCCACCGACGGCCAGGCGCCGGCGTTGCTGCTCCCTCTACAGGGATGGAGCAGCGGGGGGGAGCGGCTGGACCAGGAAAACGAGCGGCTGGACCCCGGCTCGCCCGGGCTGCGCGGGGGCCGCCAGCCGCCACGGCCCCCGGGGCGCTCGGCCCGCCTCTCCCCGCGGAGAGCCGCGGAGGCAGCGCGGGGGCGGGACGCGCCTCGGCTCCGCGGGGAGCAGCTCCCCCCCCCCGAGAGCTGAGACGTGTCAGGTCGCTTCCCCTCCCCCCCTTTCCTTTTTTCCTCGATTACCCAATTTAACCGTAAACGCTGCTTGCCTCACCCGTGCGGTGCAGCCGCCCGCCCGCAGCCCGTTACCGTGAGCAGGGAGATGTCGCGGGTGGGGGTGTGTGGGGAGGTCCCGCCTGCCCTCCCTCCCCCAGCTGCGGCAGGGCGCAGCCAGCCCCGCACCGCGCCTGAGGAGGGGTGGGATGCTGCATTTGGGCAGGTGTGGCATGGCGAGCCGCTGCTCCCGCAGCTGCAGAGCGAGGGTTAAACTACCGGAAAAAAAAACGGAGATATGGGGGAGAATGGGGGGGGGGGGGGGAGAAAAAAAAGAGGAAAAGGCTGGCGCGAAGGCTGGCATGTGAACGTTTGCACGAAAATATGGGGAATTGTCCCTGCAGTCGCCCGGGGAACCCGCCGTGCCCGTGCTCGCTCCTTCCCTCCCTCCCTCCCTCCATGCCCGGGGCTTTTGTGTGACCGTGGGGGTCAACGGGGGCTTCCGCCGCGCCGCCCGCCCGTCCCCGAGCCCCGCGTCTCCCCCGGCGGCTCGGGCCGCCTCGCCTGCCCGCCCCGGCAGCGGCTGGATGCTCGGCGCGGCCACAGGCTGCAGGGTGCGGTGCGTGAAACACATACACCCCGAATGCGTTTTACTGCCCGATAGTATTGCTACATGGGAATGTATGGGAAGCGGGACCCATCGCCTCGCACATCGCGCCGCACACCACGTCCCTGCAGCAAAACATCCCCGCGCCGCGCCTGCCCTCGCCACACGCCCTGCGCCCTTTTCGCTCCGTCTCTATCGCAAATGCAAACCGGAATGATCCTTATCACGGGCCAGCTACGCGTCTCTCACTCGGTCCTTGTCCCCAAATGAATGGGAAATAGCCTTCATTGTCCCTGCTGAAAGATGGTGCAGCTGGCTTTGAAGCCGCGGCAGGATCGCGCCCCTGCACCCCAGCGTCCCCAAGGAGGTGCCGCCACCGCGGTTCGCTCCCAGCGGGTCCGTTTCACCGGCCTTCCCCGGCGGCGGGGCCACGGCGAGCGGCCACCGCCCGGGAGCCAGCGCCCGGCCCGGCCCAGCCCGGCCCGGCCCGGCACAGCAGCCCCTGCCCGCCCGCCGCTCGGGGAGCAGAGGGCGCCCCAGCCCCGCGCATCAGCCGCCGCCGCCGGGCTCCCGCAGCGCGGAGCGGGCGCGGAGCGGCGGACAGGGCGCGCCCCGCTCCGCCGCAGCCGGGCTGTGCCTGGCGGCAGGGCTTTAAGAAGAGGGCGGTGGGAAGGTGCGGGCGGTGCCCGTGGTTGTGGCGGAGGGTGCGGGGGTGCTGTGGCTGCCCCCGGGACGCTTTTGGACAGGGGGAGAGCTGGAGGGATACCAGACCTGAAGCCCCAGCGACGTTCAGGCCAGCTCTTCAGCTGCAGGAGCGCCCGGGAGAGATCCATTCTCCTGAGAAATGGGTTGCTTTCCTCTATTTTTTTGTCTTTTGTGTTTAAGGGGCAGACCCTCTCCTTAAGCGCGCCCAAACGGTAAACGCCTGGGGTTTTTCAATCTCTTCCGCCCGTGCCGCCCCTCTCCGGAGGGTGAGCGGGCTCCCGCGCCCCCGAAGGGGCTGCCCGTGTAGGCAGGCGGCCCGGCTCGCCCGCTCCCTCCGCCGCGCAGCTTCCCAGCTCCGCCGGGGCCGGGGCCGGGGCCGGGGCCACCCCACGGGGCACAGCCGGCACAGCCCCCCCGCCGCGGCGTGGAGGGCGGCGGCGAGCCCCGCACCTCGGCGTGCGGCCCCGCGCCGCGCCCGCTCTCCTCGGCAGGTTGGCTTCTCCCTTTCCCGCTCCCCGTCCCCTCCTCGCCGGGATCCTCCCTGAGATTTTTTTTGGGGGGTGGGGGGTAAGGTTGCAAGGTGCGTTTGCGGACCTCCGAGCAAGTCCTCCCGCAGCGCGCAAGGCTCATATTTAAAACCTTGGGTCCGTGCGCCCCCTAAGCGTGGCCGCCGCGCAGCGCATCTCCCGCCTGCGAGCCTGAAAAATAAATAAATAAGTGCGTGTGGCTTCTGAACTGCCCACAGACTGTCACAGGGAAGGGGGGAGGGAGGGAAAGAGGGAGGGGGAGAGAGTGAGAAATGCAGAGGCAGCAGCCGCGGTAGCGGCGGCATTGCTCCAGCAGGCACTAGTCACTCCAGTCCCGGCGAGCGAGCGGGGGAGAGCCACAGCACTCAGACCAAGCCGAGCGGGCTCTGGGCTACCTGGGACTCTCTTGGTGACACCCCAGCACACAAATACACAGCGGGGGAGAGAGGAAAAACGTAAGAAGGTAAGAAGCGGTATATCTCAGTTACGCCATTTACATAGCAGACCCCGAGAGCTTTGCAATTTTTATCATTTCCCACCGCCCCCCCGCCCCGTGGTGTCTGGGATGTGGGGAAAGGAGATGGGTGTTTGCATCGGGAAGCGTGGGGAGAGCGGAGCGGACGGGGAGCCGCCTGCCAGGGCACATTTTAGGAATATCGCCGCGAGGAGCTCGATTCCTCGAGAGGGAGACCGCCGGGGAGCGGATTCGAGGCACAAAATGGACTGAAGGCTATTCCGTGAAATTTAAATGCCCGATAACGCTTTCTCGGGAAAAGGGGGGGGGGGGGGGGTAGCGGTGGGTGTGGTGGGAATAATAGCGGTTTATGCCCCGTTTCTTTTCGGTGCCTTGAGTCTGTTTCCAGAGGGAGGCTGCTTAAAAAAATAGGAGTAATTTAAAAAAACCAAAAAAGATCCCCAAACCTCTCCACGAAACGAATCTCCGGGAGAAGAAAAGGCGCCGCGCTGGGAAGATGGCAGGGCGGGGGGCGGTGGTGGTGCAGGGAGGTGCCGGGGGGCCGGGCGGCTTGCGCGGGGGCTCGGCGGGGCTCGGCGGGGCCGGCGCCCCGGTGCCGGGAGCGCGGCGGGCGGGGCCGGGCGCGCGGAGGAGCGCAGCCCGCGCTGGCGGCGAGGCGCGGGGCGGCGCGTGCCCATTGTGGCTGGCAACAATGCGATTGTTCTCCGCGAGGCAGCGCAGGAGCGGCGCTGCCTTCGCGGTCACGCGTGCGCGTGGGCGCGACGGCGATTTTAATCCCTGCTCTTGGCGGGGCGTTATGCCAGGGTTTTGGGGGCTCGGCTGCCCGCGTCCTGCCCGGGCAGGGGCTACGGACCGGCCGTCACAAGGGGCGGGGACCGCCGCTGCCTCCCCCGGGGCTGCTCCGCTCACGGCGCCCCGATGCGCTTCTTTCGCGAATATTCACCGAGTGCCGCCCCCCGCTTCCCACAGATCCCCCCCGTTCCGTTTTTTCCCCACCAAAGCAAGCTACACCTCCCCACCATCGTTTTTCTTTCTCCTCCCGACCCGCCTCGCTGCGTCGCCTCTCCCCACGCACACGCGTGTCTTTCAAACACGGCTCCCGCAAGGAACTTTCCCCCTGCCTCAGCTGGGCGTGGCGGCTCACACGAGGGAAGGGGGGGGAACGCGCACATGGGGCCCACCCGCCACACCGAGTGGGCTCCCCGCGGGGGGCGCGGGGGAACGACTGAAGCCCCGCCGCCCTGCCCGCGCCTTTGTCTCTGGCCGGCGCATGCGCGGAGGCGGGGGCGGGGATGGGGCCGGCGGCCGAACAAAGGCGCCGCGCTGCGACCCCCGGGCCGCCCCCCCCAACCTCCCCCCACCCCACCCGGCCTTGCCGGGGCTTCACCCGGCCCCGGGGAGGTAATTCGGGGCGTCGCAGCGGCACGCCAGCACCCTTCACCCCCGCACTGCGTCCGGCTTCGCTTTGGCGGCTGGTACCGTGCGCGACGGCGGCGCTGACCTGCCACCCCCCGTGCACCCCCTCACCTCGCCGAGGCAAAATCTGGCATTTTTGAAGGGGAAGGGGAGGGCGGGGCTGCCC
Organism: Ciconia boyciana; assembly: GCF_034638445.1. Classification (NCBI taxonomy): domain Eukaryota; kingdom Metazoa; phylum Chordata; class Aves; order Ciconiiformes; family Ciconiidae; genus Ciconia; species Ciconia boyciana. Next base: position 83,403,782 of record NC_132935.1, read on the forward strand.
CCCCCCCCCCCCCCCGCCGCAGATTTCGGTCGGCGGAAGGCACGTGCCTGCGGGGTGTCCGCAGAGCTCCCCCGCCCTGGGCTCCAGCCCCCCCGCAAAGCAGCCTTCGGTGGGCGGCGCAGAAGAGGGGGAGCGGGGGGGTCCTCTGCAGCAGCGCGGGTACGGCAGGTCCATTTGCGGGTCCTTTTGGTCAAAGAGGGCGAGGTGGGTGCAATGTAGGTGCCGCAGTTGGCTGCCTTGTGAAGCAGCCACGCCGCGGGGCCGCGCTTGCTGCCGGGCTCCGTCTAGGGGGAGACACTCGTGTTCTGCGTGTCCGGGCGGTCTCCTGAAGCATCTCCCTCTGCCGAGGGGAAGCAATCTTACAAGAGGAAGATAATTTGTGTGTGTGTGTGTGTGTGTGTGTGAGTGCGACATCTTGAAATCTCTTTTGTTCGAATTGTTGCATCTCGATGCTGGCATCGGTGCTCGCTCCTCCTCCGCCCCTTCTCCTTCCCAGCAGATGCTCTCGCCCAAAATTAGGATATATGTTTCTCTTTAGGGTGAGCATGCTGAAGCCTGTTGGAAATGGGTAATTTTGTAAGCTAATGACTGTTACTTTCTGACCATAGAGAACTGGTGTATTTGTCAAGCCGGATTTAGAGATGATGAAAGAGTATTGCAAGTGGGCTCCTAAACAGGGGCTGGCGGTGGGTTTTATTGCTTCCCCTCTAGGGCGATGAACATTCGCTGGAAAACATACACCCCAAGGCCTCTCACATGGCGATTACTTGGTATTTCCAGTGTTTTCAATTAACGTCTCTTCTGAAGAAGCACTGCCATCAGAGCCCTAAAATCTGTCTTAACGTCCCCTGTCTGCTTGCCAGATGCTTGCCAGGCACCACCTAGACCAGTGGCCAGGCTTCAAACACCGAGGGTTTTTTCCCAGCGGGGCTGTTCCCCATTAAGCACGGGAGCAGTGAGAGCGCGGGGTGGGAGTGCCGTACCCAGGGGAAGATGCGGCATCGGCTGCTGCTGCTGTCTCCAGTGGAGATACCTCGACCCGCACAATCCTTTTGTATTCAGGGTGTTTCTGAGGATTTTGGGCAGACCCTCCAGGCTTTAGGGGTGAGGGAAAAGGAATAAGCAAGGACATGACCAAAGGTTTTTGCGCTTGCTGTCTCTACTCACTGGCTCACAGAACTTCATATGAGGGAGAAGCTTTGCTTTGTGCTCTTCCTACCTACTGGATTGTATGCAGTGAATATTTTCTTTTTTTCTGGCTGCTTTAGTTTCACCGGAGAGCACCAACTCTGGTCTGTGGACAGAATAAACCCAAAGCGTTGGGAAATTCACGGTGGCTCTGTCTATTGTATGCTTCACGTATGAAATAGCTGATTGTGTAATTCAGGGAAGTTGTATGTAGCTGCCAAAAAGCAATCATGCAGCAGTTTTTTCTGTTGATATGAACCTCTGAGCATATCATATCCAGTTAAAATAAAATCAACATTAAAAGGTAAAACTGGTAAAATTGCTGTTCCAGTTATTGCATGAAGCAATGATCAGGTGCTTTTTTTCCCCTTTTCTCCCTCCTCCCCCCCCCCCCCCCCCGCCCTTCCATGATTCTTTGTGTTTGAAATGCAACACCCACTGAAGCAACCTGGTGATAAAAGACTGATTTATTTCAGAAAGTGACATACCTTTGGAGCATACCCTTTCCCTGAGATTACAGAGTGTGCACACTCCATAATTTCAGAACCATCTCTAGACCTATCTCTAGTCTTTAAGTATTTGTGTATTTTGATCTTGCAACATTAAGTCTCTGGAATAAATTGTATTTTCCAAGTGAAGCTTCTTGTGTTTGTGCTGTGTTCCACTGGTAGCTTTGCCCCATGCGGTGAACCATGAAGTCCTTCAGCAGAGCCTCCTGTGCACAGGACAGCTTCCGTCTGAACAATGCTAAGTTCTTCCCTTGTGCAGGCATCCACCCATGCCCCGATGGGATACGCTGAGGGACAGAAGCTGGCTGCAGGGCAGAAACAGGCCTTCCCATGACATGTTGGGAGAGTTCTGTGCGGCTACATTTTCGGGCATTCAGCTACCATTGAGCTACTAATTATTTGGAAGCTTGCCATTGAAAGCTGATTTTGCACTAATTTAAAAACCAAGAATTTCAGAATATTTCTTTTTTTTTCCTCCATCTGCAAGAAGAGTATGCTACATTTGTATGTACACATTTGTGCACAAATCCCAGGTCTTGGTTTAGGTCTGTAGGTGTAGATGTAGTGTCCTTGGGTGCCCTGTAAATTTAATGGTTAAAATCTGAGTTCTTCAAGTAACAAAACCGGATGCTGTTCAAATATAATGAAGAGTTATCAACCAATATTCAAGGCCTGACCTTCATTCCTACAAGGGTAGTAAAGGCAGGCCATTTTGAAGTACTGTACAGATGCATTGAGACAGCTTCATAACTGAAGAAAGAAAACTTAGGAGGGGCTTGGGTTGCTGCTTCTGTGTCAATCAGGAATGACAAGAATGAAGTAACAACTAGAGAAATCAAAGAAATTCCTGAAAGCATTAGAGACTTGAAAATAGAAACCATATGCAGCATAATAGAGGTTTCATACATTAGTAGGAAACGCTTTCAAGATTAAAAAAAATGCAGGGTGAAGAAGGAGGGACACACCTCGTGTAGAATGGAAAGGACTTTAAAGTCTTCTCCACAGCATCTTGTATCTCACAGCTGTCTTTCTTAAAAGCGGGATGCCAGCTAAGCTTCTTACTTCAAGATGGAGAAACGCGGTTAGTATAAAAATGTAGCTGTTGGTTATTTGATATGAAAATTCAGAAGTTTAAAATAGAAACTGATTGATAGCAATATGATTCCTCAAACATGAAAGATTCCTGACTTGCCAGAATCCGAAAATAAAATCCTTTGACTTTCTTCAGCACACCAATAAATGTAAAGAGATACTGATTTGTAACACATGTGGAATGGTCAGGTTTTGCCTGGGAGCAAGATGTGTAGTAATTCCCTCTTAAGTATGGTTAATGGAATTTAAGTCTGAGGAAACAGTTTTATTAATAAAAACCTTCTGTCTTAGGATATAAATCAGAGGCCGATCTCTTTTGATGTGTTTGGTATTGTGTTATGCGGAATAGAAATTAAGTAGGCTGTATAGCTGATCTGACTTGTTAGGTATAGGCTGCCAAGTACCTCACCAGTGCTGTAGTGTTGGGAAAGCCACATGCTTTTTAGTCACATGTTGCATAGTTTAGATTTTAGCCTGGTAAGTACTGCCACATATGATTATGATCTGCTGATGCAGGGATTTTTTTTTTTTACCCTGTAGGAATTTGAATGTCTTTTCAAAAGATTTAATTTTATGTACACTGCCCTTGCAGTTGTTCAGAGCAGCATGCACTTGGTGCTTAATGTAAACCGTAGGACTGATGGTAGGAGCTTCATTTTGATTAGGGACTTGCTGTCCTTACAAAGGGTACAACACTGAATGTGTAATAAGACTGGGCCTTAACCACCTGCCTTTTGCTACTTATAAAAGTATGTTGATGGGTGCTTGCTAATGGTGTCATGATGGTGGTTGTAGTACCAATGCATTGGCATGAAGAGGGTGTGAATGCAATGTTGAAGCATAACCTTTTACTCCAGGCAAGAGCCTAGTAACTATAACAGCAAAGCTTCCCATAGGATTAATTTTAATGACAGAAATCTATGCCATCATGACTTTACATGACAAATGGAAGCCACTTCTGTACAAGTAGTAAAATCAGGGGGCTGCTGGCCATCTCCTGCTTCATATGTAGTACTCCTTTAAATACTTGATGGGATGTAGAGCATAACCCCTGCAAAAGGATAGAGCCTGGTTTTAGTTTGTGAATTTATTTTCTGCTGTTACTGTTTTCCTTATGTGATTGGTTGGTGAAGGAAGGGCTCATATTCAAAATTACCATAGCAGGATGCTGTAGATGTACATCTGCTAGATAAATTTAAGATGATTGCTGAACTATGGAGAAGAAATGGAGCAAAGTTAGACACAACAAAGAACAGATCAACAATAATAGAATTGATACACGACTCTCTCATCTAACTACCTTAGAAAAGCACAAACCAAACAAGCGCAAATCAGGATGTAGAAAACAGTGAAAACGCAGTTGCAAACACGTAATCAACATGGGAGAGTAAAACCATGAGAAATGCTTTGGTACATCTGTTTGTCCAAGATAGACTGGAGCCTGAGAATTGCTGCATCAGCTTCCTGTAATCATCCTTCCTCAAAGCAGTGAAGCGTGCCATTCGGGGAGAAAGAAAACAAAAACAAAAACAAAACCAGGCTAGAGGTGGTATAAAACGAGGAGTCTGGAAAAGGATAGGGCGAAACCTGTTACTGCTAGATGCGGTGCTCAGATGATTTCGGCATTCCCCATTCATATGCAGAGTTTCCTGTTGCTTGTATTTTGGCCAGCCCTGGTAAGTGCATGATTGACTTCTGCTGCTAACTGTGCTGAGCTGGTGGGAGGAAGCAAATTCAGTGAGCTCTGAGGTGGTGAAAACAGCTCTTCTGGGTTTCTTGCCGTCACCACAAAAGCTGAGGCAAATGGGGAAGATATGCTAGCTGCTGGGAGGAAGCAAATTCAGTGAGCTCTGGGTTGGTGAAAACAGCTCTTCTGGGTTTCTTGCCGTCACCACAAAAGCTGAGGCAAATGGGGAGGATATGCTAGCTGCTCTAACCAACAGGTTTCCGAACCAGATGGGCTGAGAGAGTGGGGCTCGTTCTCCTCCAGCAGCATCACTCAGCCCTGTGTGCGAACACCGCACCAGTGAATGTACAGCCCGCGCTGGGAGTTATACAAGTCCATACATGCTCTGTATAACTCCAGCTGGTCTCACGGAAGAGTGGGTGAAAGCTGCCTGTTGACTATTGCTTTCCTTTTCAGATCTACAAGCCCTGTGAAGCAAGGGAGACAACAGCTCCCCAGAGTGTAAAAATGAAAATCTGGCCAGATTTTCCAGGCTCTTCCATTCCATGCTTTGCTTTAGATGGAAGGGAGTGTACTGTTGGTTTGTAAGTTCATTTCACTAGGAGCTTTCACTAGGAGCATGTGAGGCCTCTGTAGTGTACCTGAGTGCTCAGGATAGCCCCCGAGCCTATAATTCAAATGCCTAAATTAGCAGACTAAAGCAAATGTGGAAATCTGGAAACTCATTCCGTGTTTGCGGTCCACACATGCTCTGTATGACTCCAGCATTCATAGCTAAGAGCGTCTTGATGCCTCTAGGAAGCTGCACATAGGATGTGAGAGTTCAAGGAGAGTGGCAAGTTGTCCATGCAGACAGTTTTTTCTGATGGATCTGGTGTCATTTTCAGAGAAGGATTTTGGTAAGAAGGATTTATCCATTCTCTGTTCTTGTACACTGTTCTCTTTTCTCATTTCCTACCCTCAGGGATCTTCACCTTGAAGAAAACCATCCTACAGTGCAGAGGTATCAGCAGAACCCTTTTAAGCCACTTGTGGCCGTCTGACGTTCCACCAGTATTGTACATTTTAATGATTTCCTCAGTGCTAGTTTCCTTAGGTGATATTTAGAGGAACATTCAGCTTTCTGCATAGTGGCCCATGCTTTACATCCAGTTGCCTTGAACTGATGACATCGCCTTAATGAATAATACTTTTAGAACCAAGCTAAGGAAGAGCTACCATGTGCACTGAAATATGATAGCTCTCCCAAGTGTACTCTTTTCCCGTGCATGTAATATTGAGTAAAAGCTTCAACAGAGCTCAAGAAAACTAATATTACAGTATTTTTTATAAGCACTAAAATAATTATTAGGTCACTGAAAGTTCAGCTGTCAGCCTCTTCTGTGGATGAGTCACTGACAGATTCACGAACAAGTTATTGGTGGTGACGGCAAGAGAAACGTGGCACTCCTCATGGTGTCTCTTTCCTGACCGAACAATGCACCGAATTGACAATCCACTATGGCACAATGTCTTGAAAGTGGCCTTCAGTGCTGAAGTAGCTTCTGTTACCAAGGGTTCAAACTATACTGCAAATTGCCTACAGGTGTTTTTGTAAACATCCCTTGAAACAACGCTGTCACCAAGGCATTATGGAGAAAAGCAAACATATGCATGACAAATATAATGGATCCCCCTTGCTTGAAGCAGAATAAATATTGTGTCTTTAAATACTTGCCATCTCTGTTCTAACTTGGAGTTGATATATGGAGGATGGTGTTGAGGGAAATGAACTGGCTTTGCCTGCTCTCCCACAGCCATTGACCGTGTGAGGCAAGAAACTGAAAATCCAAGTGCCTCACCATCTAGAACACAGAGGTGATAGGGAGCGAAGGAAGTTCTGCAATGGCAGATTTGTGGTTCAGGAAGAAAGCCTGTCCAGGAGTTTGCTGTGAAACAATGACAGTAAATGTACAGTCTGAGAATAGAAATATTTATCTCAGCACCTTTTATTTCTTTTCTACTTAAAACCCGAAGTTCTTCAGCACATTTTCTCCTGGGTAAAGAAGCCATTCAATATGCTTCTTGATAGAAACTCTGTGTTCTGACATGTTGGGATATACCTTATTATCTCTGTGCGTAATTGTTAATGTGTCACAGTAAAAAAAGTTTCAGTGTCTTCAAGCTAGTACTTACTTACTCATTTTTCATCTAGCTTTGGCTCTGTATCTTTCCTTGCCATGTTCCTGTAGATCATTTATCTGTATTTCAATTAAATTATCACAGTGGTTTTGTTGCCCTTTCCCTTGGTTATGCTTCTAGAAGTCCATATTTTCAGCTGTGAACTAACTCAACCTATTTCAGAGAACACCTTGTTAATCACACGGTAACATGCAATATGTGCGTTAGCAGATACGCAGAACGCAGGAAGATCTATGTCATAAGCTTAAGTGTGTGCTGTCACTCCTGTGTAATGAATAGAGACATGAGAACAGAACCACTTACTGCAAAACTTTAGTTCTAAACTCTAAAACTAATGCTACTAGACCCCAACTGTTTGCATGGATATGGCTCCCAAATCTAGATGTTCACTAGAGTGAGATCATATCAACATGAGAACTTGATCTTAAACAAAGTTTTATGCAAATCCTGTAACAATACGGAAATCCTGGAGCTCTGCCAGCCAAAAGCATTCAACACTTTTAACTTCTTATCACTTGAAGAAATATTAATGTGATTTCTCCTTCTGCTGACTGAAAGGGAATAGAATTTTTTCCTTTTTACATGTTGTTCTAGTTTCAAGCAAAACAGGCTCTTGACTAAATGAAAAAAAAAACCCCACAACCCTGTATATGATAGCTTGCATTGTCAGTCTTATTTTCAAGAAGAACTAGATTTGTTTGATTCCTGGAGGACATCAAACAAATTGCTGCAAGATCATAATTAAACTACATTAGTGAGTTGCAAAACCTTCCAAAACACACTTTTAGGGGAAACGTGCTATTGTAATAGTCAAAGCTTGTCTGTCAAACTGTGGCTTTGCTGGGTTGCATATTGCATAAAGGCCAGTAGCTGTTACAGTCATACTGGCCTGAGTTTCTTTCATGGAGAAACCCTTCTTTGGATCCACTTCTAATTGCTTGAGATTTTAATTGTGTCCAAATAAAGCATAACATCTATAAATTATGGAGACAACAACATGATTGCTGTGCAAATTCATTATGAATGCTGTCGAGATGAGGGCCACATTCAGGCCAAATGAGTTCATGGTGGCAAATATATATGCCTTTTTTCTGAAGTACAAGTTTGTAGCTACAGAGTGAAGACACGAAATAGCCTTTGGTCACTGTGGAGGGTCAGAGAGGAGGGTCCCCAAGTAGAGGGCCAGAGAACTGAAGTGGATTGACTTAGATCATCTCCTGTACATTGAGCTCCCAAAGAAGACCAGAACACTCAGAGGACATTATTTTCATTAGAATTTCAAAGAAACAACTAGTCATCTCAGTTAATTAACTCCTTAAATAGAGAAAACTTACAGTGATGAGAGAACTAAAATAATAGGTAAAAGGTTTATTCACAGCCTGATCTCTGCCCATGAGCCCTTGCAAGTGTCAAATACTAATGTTGGTTTCAAGTACGCAGTGGTTTTCTGCATTGGAGAAAATTTCCACAGTCCTCCCTGGTCCCGAACTTCCTTTCCAACACCTTTGGGGTCTGACTGTTGGTCTGCTACATGCTCCTCACAGCATTTTTACAGTTTTGTTCCTGAGCTGCAGGTTGCCGTCTTGAATCTCTTGCCTGTCTCACCCTGCCGTCTCTGGAAAGCTTCTCTCCTCTGAGCAGCCTCAGGGACTCCTCCAGGGAAGGAGCTCCTCTGGCCGCTCCGTCTTCTTCTTAAAACAAACGAATAAAATGAGACTGGCCACGGGAGCTTTCTGTGCTGTCTTGCAAACACGGTGGCTTTGGTGGGACTGCATCCATGGGGCATATGTGGTCTGAAGTGCCAGTCATCAGCTGCTGTGCTAACGATGTTCGTTGACTCCCTGCACTGGAAAGGAGGCCAAATAGCTAACTTAATTATTACAAATGCCCTGTTTTATCTTAATTAATCTAGCCATATGATTCTGGTTCCCTGATCTAATTAGCTAGGGAGATAGTTAAATATAACTTCATGTATCTAGGCGTATTTAGCTATTTGTGGTTAAATCTGCTCACGGTTCCTAAGAGACTATATTTCAAAGTTACAGAGTCACAGCCGGGAATACCTCCCAGCTGCCCTTCATCTGAAATGAAAAATACAGAGAGTTCATCTTAATTAACATGCTGGAATATTTTTTTATGTTAGCAATACACCTCTTAACTTACAATCATGTTAAAGCCTTTCATGGAAACAAGGAGGCATCTTTCTCTGTTCTGCCACTAAGCACTAGCAAGTAACTGTGTTGTACACAAGAAACGGGATTTCCACTGTTCGAGTAGATAAACATAACTTTAGACTGTATGTGGAAGATATTTGCCCTTTGCTCTGTAACAGGTGGAAGATGGTCAGTAACCTGAATTAAAATAATTTGAAAAATTTGAAATGAATAAATCATAGTAAAAATTCCTTGTCCGTGGAATCGTTTCTAATAAAGACGGTACGTGGTAGCCATAAAGAATATGTGATCAGAATTACCATAAAGAATATTTTGTTGACCAGAAAGGGACAACAAGAATAACAGATCCACTCCCTAGTTGTGTTAAGTGTTTGCAACCAAAATAGAATAAATTGCCTTTTAACTGTCCTAAAATGGACCTCTAAGAATTTCCTTTCATATACTATGCATTGAACATTTAAAGATATTGCTTGCATGGGTCATATGCAAAAGAGATACCGTTCAAGTGGTTGCACATGTAAACAATAAGTGATCAAACAGGACCCATGAAAGGGAAAAATTAACACATTGGTTTTGTGCAGTGTAAAGAAGAGAATTATTATTTTAAGAAGAGGTAAGAAAATAACCAGCGAGAGGTCAGTTAATGTAACTCATTCTGCCTTGGGGCAAGAAGAGGGACTATCTAGACTTCTCTTGAGGTCCCTTCCAGTCCTATGGTTTGTGGGATCAGGCACATGGGGAACCTTTGGAGCAAGCTTGTTCTTGAGTGCAGAGAAGTAAGTTCAGTTGAAACAACATCATTCCCAAGTGTACTAATTTATTGGCAGTATGTCTGAGCTCTGTTAAAATAGAGATCAAAAGATAAACCTTCTGCTAAGATGCTTTATGGACATGGTATATGCTAGAAAGAAAGATACAAATAAGGCTTTTCTAGAGCTGGCAAGAGGAGATTTAATTTATTGATACTGAGCAGTTGTTAAACAGATTTCTCATAGCACTTTTGACAGAATTCCTGAAATGTGCTGTAAGTTTGAGGCTGTTCTTCAAATTGGGGCTGATGTGCAAGAACCTTTCTAAGTAAAGCTTACAAAAATGATTGAGGCTTTTCAGTTCCTAAATTTTATTTCAAGACAGTGATATGTAGTCATATGGGTATGTTTGCAAATTTTACTCTGTAAGCCCAGGATGAAATTTTGTGACTGCGCCTGAGGACAGCTGTGCTATTCTGATTGATACGACACTAGGATGTCTTTTGTTACTTAATCTATAGGCTGTAGAGACATTTGCTGGCTTGTTCCACAGATGAGTGGAGAATCTAACTGCGTAACAAAGGCTATACACACGTTTTCAACACATGGTTGCTCCAACTCAATGGCATAATAACAATAGCTTTGAAGGTTAAGCCTGATATAAATTAGGTTCATTTCTAAAGAAATCCTTGGTGTGTATTCATAAATGGTTTTGAATAGACTTAATGTTTAGCTGAACAAATATCTTTGTGCGATCTATCTTTTGTGTGCAGGTGGGCAGCTGCTGTTGAAGTTCCTGGTTCAATACCAGAGCCTGTCCATGCTGCGGCTACTTTGGACTATGTGTTTGAAATCAATCAACTTTTTTGTACCTGACGGCAACTTGAGATTTATTTAGTTTCCATACGTGCTTACTGGAAATAGTGTTGTGCTCTTAAGAAGCACTTGCAGGATTTGTACGTATGTTTCTCTTTAATGAACCAGATTCTTGGCTAGCTGCCCATATCTTGGTGTTATGAGAGATGGGGTAATGCTCACCTTCGTTTAGCTGCTAATTGTTAGATTATTCAGCGACATGGATTTCAAGCCGTGCACAACAGTGTGTTGGCATTTTCTAAAGCGAACCTTTCAATGAGGGCGGCATGTTTCGGAGCAGAACTAGAGCTGTGGACTTGATTCTGGTTTTATTTATGTTGTTGAGCAGTGGGTATTTGCTTTGAATCTAATTGAGTTGTACTAATCAAGTCAGAGCTGTGAGCCGCTAGAATTCCACAGTAATTTGGATGGTTGGGTGGGCAGCACTGATTGGGTCTGATGCTCTTATGTGATATAACAGTGCTTGTGTTTGCAATTGTAATACGTAAACATTTATCAAAACGTTAAATCCCGGTGTTCTGTCATCTGTTTGCTTTTCTTCCTGTCTTCCTCCTTGGTTCCTTTGAGAAACCAATGGTAGGTTAATTTGGATGGTATCGATGTTGAAGGTGAGTTTCCTACTGCCTGAAGAGGAAGAAGGATTATCTTTTTAATCTGTAGAAGGTAAGTGTGTGCAGCAGTGCAGCTTTCATGTTGAGTAGGTAGGTCAGAAAAAAATATGCCTTAGGTTAGGATTATTTTGGTCAGAGACAAAATCGCAGGCATTAGGTCTTATTAATATTAATAAGCTCATATAAACTGGCACAAAGGGCTGCAGAATAGTCTGTAGAGCAGAGAATTTTTTTCCAGTACATGGGCCTGTACATGAGAAACAGCAGACCTAGTTATTATGGCAGTGAGGGAAGGGAGTGTGTCCCAGATATACTAGGCTATGCAAGCACATACTACCATGCAGTAGTATATACTAGGGTAGGTCGGGAGCGTATACTAGTGTATACACAGGCAGTGCCCTCTTCTCTGCAGTAGATCTCTGTGTGGGAGCTATTGAATGAGGATGGTGGGTTAGGGTGGTTGGGGGGCTTTCGCTGCTTGTCCTGGGTTTGAGTCAACATCCTGCATCAGAGCTGGCTTCAGCCGTGTTTTGGTGGTGAATCTGGTTTTGGTAAGAACTGTTCACAAGTGATCCAGCCCAGCCTGTTTCTTCAGCTGCCTTATGGAGCTCTGCAGTACAAGCAAGATGAAGTGCTAAAAATGACCATGCTGGAGCTTCATTCAAGGGTTGATATGCCCTAGAAAATAGTTTTTATCTTCAAGTATTATGCGCATGCCGATGTTTAAACTCCAGAGCTGGGCTGATTTGTCACAGAGAAATATCTGACAGGTATAAACCAGATATGGCTGGCATAATTAGTCTGCTTCTACAAAAACCTTTTCTACTTAAGAGACAGGCCAGTGAAAATAAACATGAACTTTAAAATCAACCCTCAAGTTTGTATGTCAGGATTAGAGTATGCTTTTGAGATTACTATTTGCAACAGTAGGATTGTAAAAACATTTCCATTTTCTACCATAAGGTAACTAGCCACTTAATAAAGAGTAGAGTTCATAGAGTTTTGAGGTTTAAGACCTAAAGCATGCAATAGCATACAAAGCCTATGGACTAATGACTGTTAATTAAAGAAAGGCATATATCACATGCCTATTAGTAAATTGTAAATACCCTGAGGATGTACAGCAATAAGAAAACTTGTTGCAAAAACTATAATGTGAATTATTTGAAATTTGAAGATATTTTAATAGATTTTGTAGCTTCCTGTGTAGTACCACATCCTTTGCATTTTTTTCACCAAATGGGAAGTGTAATACTGATGGGAGGAAAGTCTAAATAAAATCCTATCAGCAGTTTCTAGTCAAGTGAACAGTACTTTATAATTTTTATTTTCTTTTACTTTTTTTTTAAAGATTGTCATAAAAGCATTTGAGATTTGGCCATGACAATGGAGCTGGCTGGGAATCTTTCAATGAAATGTTTTCTACTGGAAAATGTTTGAGTTCTTGCCGTTCAAATTCTGTAGGAATAATCATACAGGTTTTTATTTCTAACTGAAAAAAAGGACAGACTTACCCACTTTGAGCTAGCTAATCATTTAATGCATAAGAAACCCATGTGGACAGCCAAGATTCAAATTTTTGCTCTTGCTGATTCCAGCTGGAGTATTAGACTTGTCTCCTATCAAACAAGTGAGTAACATATTCCGCAGACTATTGTCCAGTTTTGGTTGGGTCAGTCTCAGCCTCTATTGATGGAGCTGGCTACTCCATGCTATATAAACTGCCAGTTGGCAGGAGAACGTCACTGGTCAGAGCACTCACCGAGGTGTTGAAAGCTGAGGTTCAGGTCTGAACTGGACAGAGAAGAGTTGAAACATGCTCTTTTATAGATAAAGTGACTCCCTTTAAGCAAAGGGTTTAAACCTGTGGCTAATTTTTTGCCTGTCTGACTGTGAAGGCTCATCTAAAAACGCCATAAATACTGATCTTTTGGGAGACTGGACAGCTTTTTACCATGTAACTCTAGTATGAAGCCTGTGTCTTTGTTTGGATTAATAAATTAAATATCTACCCCTTCTGCCGTTTTGCAGTATTTTATTTGTAGGAGTTTCCAGGAAGATGTTCAAGTCCCCACCTGCCAATTAAGCGCTTGGCACGAATCTTAACCACGGAGCTGGTCCCGCTACTTTACATTAGAGGCAAATTGCATAGCGTGAAAATTTTAAATTTACATTACAATGTGTGTGATTTTTTCCTTATTTGAGAACTAATCCCATCTATGATGTTAGATGCTTCCACCTCAAGGGTGCAGGTAGGACAGCTGAACTGAATCAGCAGCTCCTTAGGGTGGGCTGGCTGCGCGCTCTCCCCTCTCTGCTTTGTTTTTTCTGGCTGGGCTCCTTTTCTCCCAGCTCCGTGAGCTGAATCACCTCGCCCAGGGCTCAGCTAAGCACCAGACCAGCTGCAAGGGAAGGGGAGCAGGCAGTGGGCCCATCCCACTTGAAACAGCAAGCTATTTAATTTGACTTAGCTGTATCACCTAAATACACTTTCATTTCAAGATTTTGATGATTTTTAATGTTACTCCTCTAAGCATGTTTTTCATCTACACCCACATTTTTAAGACTACCCATCTTATGACTAGAAAATGGAAACATCACATTATGGAATTTAAAAAAAAAATTGCACAAACTTTTGCAACTAAAACGAATTGTGAAATCTTCCAATAAAATGCTTTTTGGTTTAAAATCTAGTAAGTGAATTACCTCAGTGCCAAAGGGCTAAATCTGCCCAAAGATCACTGTCTGTCTGAACTGACAAGGGAGATCCAGTGTGGGAAATCAGAAGTGAGGTAACTCAGACTGTGACCTCTGATGACCATCTGCATCTCTTACTTCTGTATCTATTTTGCGTAAATGAAGACTGACTCAAATCTTAAGCTTCCCTTTTTTTTTTCATCTTTTTAAGTTGTTTCGATTCCAGTAAAAGCAAGCAATAACCCTTCTGGTTTGTGATGCAGTCCTTTTGTTTACATCTGAATGGAGACTGATGTGTAAAACTCAGGTTTGAGTAAAGTGGTACAGCGAGCAAAGGGATGCCTCGGAGCATCTGACACTTCTGTGCCTTGGGCAGGAGCCAGACCTCTCAAGGGATGTTGTGATCCTGGCACTGCAAGACAGCTGCAGAAGGCTCACTAAATTCTTGCTTTAATGTTGTCTTTTGATTTGAATATTAAAAATAGTGAGTAGGTTGTTATGATAAAACTGTTACATTGGACTGGAAACTTGGGTTCATACTTTCAAGTGTTTCTTAATGTTCATTTAATGCTCACTGGGGGGAGTTGGGGGGATTTCCATCAGTTTTAATCATGGGGACTAAGTTTTAATTCCTATTGCATATTTGTGATATCTTCAAAGGAATTCTTTTTTTTTTTTGTTAATATAAGAGTTACTCATTGTTTGCTTCAAAAGATAAAGGATATTTTAGCTCGACTGTTTCATCTGTAATTCCTGATTCCCACTACAAAACAGGTTGTTGAGACTACAGGTTGTACTCCTTGATAGAGTTAGATCAGTCAAGCAGCAATCAAAACGTGTTGCACGTAACAAATTGCTATACTGGTGCTGGTTTAAGAAAGCCTTTATATTGTAAACAGGAACTTAGCACTTTATGAAATGTCTTATCCTGTAGATAGCTGCTTAGCCTAATTTATGAATATATGTAGTTTTCTCACTTAGTGAGATGGCTATAGAACTGAGCTTCATTTTGTACAGGTTTTTCGTATTTATGTCTACCGTGTCAGCCGTTTGGCTGCAGGAAAACGGTACCACTTGCTCGTGGGAGGGGAAGTTAGGACTGTTAGCCAAACATGAGACAGTTTGCCAGGACAGTGAGGTAAGTGCCCTTGTGTAAAGCTGTATTTTGTGAGGTGAGCCCAGCTATCATATTATCATTTCGTACAGTAACTCATTGGGTACTTCCTGCCTACTGAAACTCCCTGAGAAGTGTCTTCTACCACATCTTGAGGCAATACAGTAAAAAGAAAGGACTATTGATAGGATTTTTGAGAAACCAACTGCAAGTAAATTTCTTTTCTGATTTTATCTGGAAGTGGAGAACAGGTGAACCATTCCTTAGCCATCAGATCTACAGTTATGGATCCACAATTTTCTGCTCTTTTATATTGCAGCCCTAAAAGTGGGAATATGTCCGTAGTGCATTTGGTAGCTTTGGAAGTGCGGGAGTTAGCTCTGTTCCCAGCAGCACCATAGCCATGTTCATGAGGAAGCTCTGTGGGAGCTAATTTTATCCTTCTGAGAATGTTTAGCCACATCTTTTAGAATTTCATACGTATTTTACCCTACTGCTTCCACTAACATGGGCACCAGTGTGTTATACTGCTCTGTGCCCCATAGTTCTGCCTTCCAACTGAGTGTTTCAGTACTAGTTTCAGTGTTGCATTGCCTGGAGTAGTAAGTATCCTTGTTCCATTCTTTTCAATTAAATAAACTGAATAAAAATAACATTTAAAAAATCAGTGTTATACCAGTTTTATCTTTCATTATAAAGATTTTTTGTGCACACAGCTCTTCAGAAATGCTTGTAAAAATCTAACAGTCCCTCTTAACTTCAACCTTAAATAACTGAATAATTAGAAAATGGTAACATGAAAGGTGACAGTAATGATGGAGATCCCACTACCTTATATTTGCACACTTCTACAAATGAATGGCACTATGGAGACTGAATCCATCATACAAATGTTAATAGGTCCAGTGTCATTCCTTCAGCACAGATAGTCAGCATAAACGCCATTTATAGCAAATCAGTGTTCCCTCTGTTACAGGAAACAGTACACCGACCCCTGTTTTCTAGTGGTTTTGCTTCTGTAAAACAAACTCACATTGAACAAAGGAATTTAAGCTTGTAAAAAATGTGATGTAACTTATACTCAGATAACGAGTATATGGTTAAGCATATCATCCCAGCTATAAATGCTAAAAGCTGTCAGGGAGAACAGGCTGAAAAAAGCACTTTGCGATTTGGAGTGCAGTTGTGATCTCATGAAGCTTTCTGGCCTGACCACCCGTGGGCGATGCCACGTGCCTCCTTGGTGGGGAAGCTACCCAGCATGGGGGGCGTGAGGGGCTACGCCTGAGGGCTTACCTGTTGTCCCTGCCAGGCAAGCTGCACAACTGTGCTGCTGGATCGAAAGCTGCTTCCTTCTCCTTCTGCCTGTGAATTTTATGGCATGTCTACACTGCTGCTCTAGCAGGTGCCTTGAGCTAACTCAGAACTAGTGGTTCTGCTGTAATGGCTCTGGGATGCACCACTAGTTTTGAGTTAGCTCAAGGCATGTGCTAGAGTTGCATGGCAGCATGGAGCTCAGCAGCCTGCAGAAACCGTGCAAGCAGCAGTGTGAATACAGAAATAATTAGTCCACACTGTGCTTTGGGGTAGCCCACATAAATACCAGCACCTGACGTAGCTGGTGTTAAAGCTACGCTGCATGCATCTGCGCTGCAGATGGTCTTGTACGAACCTATGCCCGATGAGGTGTTGGAGCACTCCAGCTTCTCACCTAATGTAGGTCTGATTGAAAATCCATTCGTTAAAAAGACTCTAGTGTCTATAAAGGCTGCTGCCTCTGAGAGGAAGAAAGGTGAGAGAAGTTCTTCCTTGAGAAGAACTTATTGAGACAAGGAAGAAACTATATTAATTTTGAGCTGAAACTCAAGCGCTAATAATACCTAATCACTGCAGAAATCTATTCTGAATATTAACAACCCCGTGCTCTTTTGCAAGGACAAACATTTCTTTCTAAATCTCAACAAAGCGAGCTTCTAATGTGGGTCAAATGGAAATCCTGTTTATTAAAAAGCTGCTAAAGACAACTAGATTTTTAATTTCAATGGAAGAGCCTTCTCTGTGACCCTTGAAGGCATGCCAGTGGACTCTTCCAGCACATGCCTCAGTAAACAACAAATGAATCACTGAGGTGCTCTAACAAGGATTGATGTGTCCACCCAATTAGAGGGATATAAAGAGTGCTCCCTTGAAATTCTGGGTTCGTTCGGGCTGCTTTGCTATTTCCGCAATCTAGTGCTGAAGCATTGCTTGAAGGGTCTTGTTGGCCTCAACAACTGGCTTGTGTGCATTGTCCTAGCTAACAAGTACAAATTTTGTACAAATTTTTCTCATGTGAAGTAGTCAAACAGTGAAATAAAACCCCCAACTCTAAATATCAAAGTCAAATCAGTCACTAGTGTCCGTTTAAGCTAAGAGCAAGATCTTCTCCAAACTTAGCACTGCTACAAGCGTGATTGATAAGAGTCTTTAAACACCTGTTTTCAGGGGCTTACAACTCCTCAATTTTACATGGGTTTAATTTTCTCATGCCTAAAATATGTGCAGTTTTGGGAGGTGAGAAGGTATAATGCGTCTTGTGTGGTGGGATTAATGCAACTGGTCAGATGGAGCAATGCATGGAAAATTCATTAAGTATTTTGAGACTGTTTCCTCTTTCTCTTGGAACAATGTTTCTATTTTCCATTTTAACTGTACATGTAACTTGCACTGCTTCAGAAATAATTTCCTCACGTCATCTTAAAAGAAAATTAAAAATCAGACCATTTTCTCACTATACAGAATATTTCTATTCCCAGACAAATAGTCCAATTGTTTGCACAGAACAACACATAGAGTAGCCAAAAGAGGGACATCATGCAGATCAACAATAAAGCAAAGATCAGAGTGTGTTTTGTTTTTCAACCAGCTGCTGCCTCAACAATCGTGGAGCACTTCAAGACTTCGGAGGGTATCTTACAGGTACTATTTAAAGATTCACTCTGACACAGTGTGGTTGGTGGCACTTTGAAATTCCCTGACCATGCTTCCAGGAAAACTGTATCATGTTATTATGTCTTAAGATAGTTAGATACTGGCACCTGAAATTTAATTTCCTAGACCACAAATGAAACCCTGACTTTTTTAGCAAATTGCCTAGGCCAAGCAATAAATCATTACAAAACAGCTGATTAAGATATTCAGCTAACTGTTATAGAGGACGCTTTAACTCCTCCCCTCTTGTTGCTTCTTTTTATCCCTCCAGTGTGACCTGCGTCTTAGTAGGGGATTGTAACTTAGCTGTGGTTAGCAGCTGTTTGAATTCATCTACAATTATATGCCTGGGTTATATGGTGTTTTGAAGCCTTAGTTCATCATGTGTGAAGGTCCTTACAAGAAAGGGCTAGTGGTGCTCTGAAACACGTCAGTATTATGTAAAAGAAGATTTTGCTCTGTTCTGTATGTTTTATAAAAATTGAAAACGTAGTGTTGCAGTTCTCACTGAGTAGCTTAAGAAACAAACTTAAATGCCTAAATTAAAAGCCTTGACATCTCCCGTTGGTGGAGAAAGCCAAGGTCCTTAGTGCCCCTAATGATCCACTGAAGATAATTACCTGACCGTACTTGGACATTGTTATCATACCTCAGATATGACAGAGATGAAAACAATCTGAGGATTTCTTTGAAGCAAAGTGAAGATGAGAAGTGTGAGTTAGAAACAGGTTCTGTAAGGTACTTTCCTCTTTGTATGGCCAGAATCCTAATATACCATGTGCTCAGTGAAGCCGTGCATGATACTTCAAAAAGTTGTAGATATTGAAGACTGATTTAAGCCAAATTTACTGGAGCCAATAACTTCAAACTCAGGTCTGTGCTGTCTTTTAAGCCAGGGAACCTTCCTAGCTTGTCTTTTGCCAATTCCTCATTTTTCATACCCAACAAGACTTTATTTTATTAATAGATTGGCTGTGTTGGGGATGATTTGATCTCTTATTTCCACTGTTTATGTAATCGAGTCACTGACCCACTGTGGAAATTCAGTAGCAGGCAGCTGTGATACAGAGTGTATGTGCCTTATGTCACTGGCCTTCATGTCCATAAACTTAAAAGCTGCTGCCTGGCCATGACTCTGCTTGCCAAATCTGCCTGCTTGCCAAGTCCTTGAGGACATAAAAGAATCGATGTGTTTTCTTAAAATTGAGGCTTTTTTTGGTGAGGCTTTCCCATTAGAGTGGAAAAAAAGAAAAAAAGCAGCACAGTAAAAATATTCTGGAATGACTTCAAAAAATATCCCACTATAGTAGTGAGTGAGACCTCTGTATTGAAAATAACCTTAATAGAGTTAAATACTAGAGTGAATGGAAAAACAGATGAACCCTGTGCTTCTATTTAATCATTGCTGTCTGCCAATGTGTGTGTTTTTTTGCAGTACTGGAGACTGTTTCACCTCTGCTCCTCTTGGGCAACTGCTTCGGGGCTGGACCAATGTAATGGCCAATTCTTCATTAACTCAGATAATGGGAAAGGAAAAAACACAGATGAGGAGGGCTTGGTAGAGAGAAGTTTGATTGTACAAAACTCCTTGATTTTAACTCCTATTCAGTGCCAGACCCAATCTAGCTGCCTGCAAGCCCTCCTGAATCTTGACCCAACCTTTGTCAGCCCTTTGGAAGGCAGCGTGCAGGCGCGGACACTTACTCTTGCTTGCTATAGAGAATGGAACAAAGACCAAAATTTGTTTGTATGAATTAAAGATTGCCTTGCTGCCTTGAACAATCTCCTTCCCCTTTTGTCTTCCTCCCCCCTGAGCCCCTCCACCCCCCAAACCCCAAACCAAGACGAGGTAGCAAAGATCGTTTCCAGCCAGGGGCTCTCAACTCAGCACGTAATCTCTTCCAGTCCCCAACAGGGTGATTTTCCCATCTGGCACTTCTGTGTTCCTGCTCTGGGGATGTTGCCCTTGCAGTTTGGCACGATTGTCCTATCCCTTATCACAGCAACGGCCTCTTTCAAAGATGTTGATTTAATGTGCAGAGCCCTCTCTAGTTAATTATTGGCACAGACATCTCTGCCATTAGGAATCTCTCTTGTGCAGTTTCCTCATCCTTCTCCTAAACCCTTCACGTCTTCAAATCTCAGGGCTTTTCTTGCAGTCGGTTCCCATCCCAGTTCTACTTCTTGTGCTTCCACATGGTGAGAGGTAGTCCCAGACCCCTGCCTGACCATAGGCTTCCCTTCGCGCTCAGCTCTTCTTCGTCCCCTTCTCCCTGTGCTCGCTCCTGCCTGGGCGCAGCTTAGGTGAGAGCCTGCCTGGTGCTGCCAGGGCTCACGGGAAATATACTTCCAATAGACACAGCAAAGCTTGCCAAAACCTTGCGCCAGTGCGCAGGATCGTTTGTTCTGGCAGGCTATCTGCCCCACGGTCTGCCAGCTGGCAATGATTCTTTTGTGTACTTGTAGTATCTCCAAAAATACTGGTCCTTCTTTACTTTGGGTTTATTTTAAATTCCTTGCTTACATCGCCTAAATTTTATCGCATCGTTTTTTCCATTGAAGGCTACAGGGATGAATGGAGCCCAGTAGGCATGCACTAAGTCCTGTAACAAGTGCAGCACATCCTTGAGCAAGGAGGTCCTTTTGTTCATTGGCCATTAGCCACTTCTGCAGTTGCACTGAGTTGAAATTCTCTCATGGGTTAAGAAATTCACTGAGATAGTTGATCCCTCCCCTCCCCCCCGACAGCTGGGTGTTTTGCAAATGAGTACCTCAAAGCAGAAGTCTCACTCTCTGGATACCTCCTTTGCTGGAGAAAATAATTAATTTTAACTGGAAAATGCTTTCATTCAAATACTTAGAAAAATTCCTATGTGCTTGCTATGTTGGAAGTAGTGAAAACTGAGGTATGTAAAATGGAAAGAACTTACAGTGTTTCACAGGCCTGGGGGGAGAGCTGAATTTGCTCAGTCCTGCTCTGCTGCATGAAGCTCTGAAGTTTTTACCTTGCAAATACAGATGAAAACATAGAAAGTATATCATCAGACCAGTCATCTCTTGGCAGCTTCTAGATCTGTTGCGTACTTTTCCCACTGTCATTTCTTAGAACATTTTTCACTCCTAAATGAACATTTTCAGCTATTGCTTTTGCATCTTGTCTTTTGAGATACATTCTTAGAAATGAATGACTTCACCCAACTCCTAATTCTTTTCTTTCCCATTCCTGGATCACCTCACTGCTGCCACTGTCAATGTTGAGTAATAATGAGTTTTCCTGCAGTCACTTCAGACCACTCACTGTAAACAGCTGCTATTTGCATCCATTTGACTCTTTAAGGACTTTCTATTCTCATCTGTTGGTGCACACAAATGAAAGAATAAAAAAAAATGGAACTGTTTGAATAAAGTTCTGTTTCGTCATGATAGCATGGCTGATTCCTCCAAAATAATACTGATTAAGTATTGTCCACATCACTGTTGTACTTTTTTATTTTATTTTTCTTTACTGAAGACACAATAAAGCTGAATCACTTAAAATTGCAAACTTCTTTTAAAATATGTCTCAGCTACTGAGATGAGATCTCTGGGATGATGTTCCGTGCTGCCTCTCTCATTTGCAGATTCCTTACCCGAATACTGGTTAAGACTAATTCTCCTGCTCTGAGTGCTAGTTTTACTGGATGGGTGCAGACCACCTGCTGTTTATACTTGTATCTTCATTACCATCTATGTAAGCTTCATTTTTGACACAGCGATCAGAGCGTGACAGTTGCTTGCTTGAGAAGCTCAGGAAATATTTATCAAATAATGCTGTGGCACTGAAGCCCTTGCATGTAAAACACCTTCTTTCTCCTAGCGCAGGTGGGCTAGGATAAGTTACTGCATTTCTTACAATAAATGCAGGATGGAAGTCATAAGGTTGACTCTATCTGTAAGGTGTTACTTTCTCTTTCAGACTGCTATGCTGAGTCTGTGTTGCTGCAATGAGAGTCCATTGCATTACTGGGACAGAGCACTGCTTACACTGAATGCACCAGAATGTGTACTTCAGATGGGCGAGAGGCCTTCTTCAAGTTATGCCAGGGATCAGAGTGTAAAATTTAAGGACTAAATTTAATGAAGAACGGAGGAAACGTAATGCCGGATCTGGCATTTTTATTATGTACAGTGGAGTAAAAACCATAACTTAAGACTGGTGCCTCTAAGACAGAGTGGCGGTTTATTTTAAATTCTCTTGAATTTGGAGGATTTATTTTCCTAAATATATTTTAGATTCACAAAACTAGTATCTTGGAAATGTTGAGTTTTGAGGATACTCACAGTTTCCGATTTACTCCCTATTGTTAGTCTTCAGAATGTCTTTCTGGCATTGGAATCCAGTTCGCCAAGGTGATTTCCATCTTTCTTTCAGGAAGAAGTAGCAATGGCACTCCTTTCTCTTAGCATGCCTGGGGCAATCCCACAGCAAATTATTTTCCAGCTTTGTACTTCACTTTTACAGGGTTCAGCACTAATATTGAAATGGTCATATTCATTCGGAGCTCCTGTCGTTATCCCTTTGCAGTGGCCAGCATGCAGGAAGGAAACTTAGGTTTCTCCGGAACCGTGGCTTGTTTCTGTCACATGGAGACTCTTTGTTTCAAAGTCTTTCCAAGTCAATAGAGCAAGCTCAATCCAGATGAGGTAGGGCCAGTTTCTTATGCAGTTTAGTTGTCAGTTTCACAGAATGGACACAGCTTGAAGAAGAGGCAGTCCTGGTCCCCCAGGTCATTCATTCCTACAGAATCTGATGTAAAAGTTGATGTGTGAACCAGTTTGTCTTTAGGCCTGGAAGTGACAGAGTACACACGTGTCCTCTGAATCCTCTTTTCTCCTTGCTTAGGTTTCTACCAAACATGTTTCACACTACCCTGGTATGCAGGTGGAATCTCAAATGTTGAAAGATAAAATTTAGATAATCTCCTACTCTTTTTACTTTTGGCCTCAGAACTGTTACTTGCAGGGCAATGGCAAACATTTCTGTGCAGCCTTTAGGAAGCCTTTCCTGGTTCTGATTTAAATTCCAGTGTGCCTGTGCCTCTTTGTATGGAGACCTTGTATGGAGTAGCCTATCTCCTTTTCTGCTATTAATTCATTCAGAGCCTACAATCACCCCAAATTTGTAGATATCGAGGACTCTAGCAGTGCAACCTGGTAGATAGCCTTAGATGTTTAAATGAGCTCTGCTGCAGTACTTCAAAGGTATTACAACACCAAGGTTAATGATGACCTGATGACCTACCAGACTCTTATTTTGCTGAATTGCCCAGAGCTAGATACAATTTGTTAGATAAAAATGAGATTATTTGTAAATTTGCTCTAAATACCTTAATACACATGAAAAACCAACCTGTTTGGGTAACCCGTGAAGTGATTTAAATTAGAAAGG
This sequence comes from Ciconia boyciana, assembly GCF_034638445.1. Classification (NCBI taxonomy): domain Eukaryota; kingdom Metazoa; phylum Chordata; class Aves; order Ciconiiformes; family Ciconiidae; genus Ciconia; species Ciconia boyciana. The sequence goes on from NC_132935.1 coordinate 83,427,058, forward strand.
TCCAGATTACAAAAACATAAGTTATTTACTGTGCGTTTTTCTGTCTCTCACTACATTGCATGAACCCTGTCAACTCTACTTTTCTTCCACTTTTCAGCTAGCTTGTATCTATATTTGGCTCTGTATTTGAAAACTTGTGAACTTACAGGAGTTTCACTTCCTGCACCATTTCTGTCGTCCCAGGCTGGTGTGTGGTATGCATGCCTGCTCTGCTGGCTGGCCGTGTTGTGAAACTTCCCTCTTTCAGAGGCTATGCCCCAGGGAGTGGGAAAGCTATGTTGTAATGCTGGGAGAGGGGAAAAAAAACCCAACCTCATCTCTAAAATGGTCATTTCTCATAACCTGAGTGGTCATCTTCTCCTCTGAAGAAGGTGAACCCTGGGCTGTGTTTGTATTCTTTTTTCACTAATTTTTTAATGGAAAACTGTTGACTAATGATACTTGCTGAAGGTACAACTGCATACGTGCTACCTGGGCTGTACCTTTCCCAGACAGGAAAAAAATTATCCCGACATTAACCAAATGTCTCTGCAAGCCTTAGCAATTCTGCACTGACAGAAAGATGGGGTCTGGAAAAACAATTCTCTGCAGTATTTACTTGAGCCTTCCTTCTGTCCACACAAACCAAAATTAGCAATGTCAGTGTAGACATTGGGTAGTTATGCCACGCATGAATGTATGAGCATGCATAAACATCTTGTTATTAAAACTTTAAATATTTACACTGAGATTCTGCTGCCTTCTGGACTCTTGTGAGATTATTTCTGAGCACTGAGGTTGGGGTTTTTTAATTGAGAATATTCTAGGGTTGACTTTTTAACATAAAACTGCTTCAGTGCTTTTCTAATCAATGGTTACAGATTAATTTACGCTATATCAGGGTTTAAGTGTTGCTTAATCCTTTTATAGTTCTAGCAAAGACTGACCATTCGAGTAAGATTATGTAGCTTTGAAAAAAAGCAGTTTTAAAGAGGACATTGAAGCAAAATTAGGTAGAGCTCAGGGTGCTGACTTTTGCTGGTATCTCCACGTATGGATTCCGCAATGACAGGGCATATTTCTGTGTAGGGCCCTTAGAAAATCAAGGCTTGTGTTGTATGTTCCTCTTAAGGACCCAGTATAAATCTCCCTAAGTGGGACTCCTATTGTTTTTGGTGAGACCTGAATTGGGGCATTAAAGCAGAAATCATTATAGCAGGTTAAACTTTAAACTCTTTTCTGTTTAGCTGTATATACATATAACAAAACATGTCCTTGGCTTGCCAAACATTATCCAGTTGCCAATCACATGGCAAACAACATGCTGAAGATTAAAAGACGCTGTGCTTTAAACAACACTTTCCGTGCTTGATGCAATATTTCCCTTTTAATTATGTAGGGAACTATCACTGTTAAGTGGAGGCAAATAATTGCCATGAAAATTTGCAGATTTTCTGAGTAGAAGTATTTCTTCAAAATAGTAGTGGGGTAGAAATGGTGGGTGGTGGGAGATAAGAAGTAACCAAGTATACCTGATGGAAGGAACGGCTTATAAATGACTGGGTGCTGCACTTGAATACGGTGGGACCTGGGGGAGTAATGCATCATTGAGTAATGCAGTGACAGCTCTCTTTTTAGCAAAATAGCAATGGCCCCCAGTCAGTGTGGAGAGGGGAATCATGGCATGAGGCAATTTGTGCCAGGGAAGCAAATTATAGCTCCAGTTGTCTGCAGTGGGTCTTTTAATTTTAATATTTTTAGCATAATTTTAATTCATTCAAAGAACAAGCTAACCCTAATTTTTTCCTCTTTTAGAAGTTTGGAGGGAGGTAAAAGAAGGATTAAGTAATGACTTAGGAATCTTACAGGGAACATGGATGTTGGCTCTCTGTTGCTGTAGCTACATCATCCATCTCAACATACAGTAGCTATGGGAACAGAGCTATTGGACCTTGCAAAAGGAATGCAAACATTTCACTGCTGGTTTGCCATTTGTCAGAGTCCTTTTCTCAGAAGTCTTAACATAATTTCCATTCTGGTCTTAGCTCGTTCAAGCCTAAAACTCTAACCATGGCATCTGCCTCCTACAGAGTCAGTCTCAAGGCAAACAGGTCTTTTTTTCTCCATATTCTTACAAGTCTTTCTATCAAATTCTACTTTGTTGACATAGTTTTCTTGGGGTTTCTTCCTCCTTGACTGAGCAAGGATGCTGAGTAAAATACAGCTGTGGACAACAGAGGAAACCAAATGGGCATGGAATAGCCTGCCTAGCATCTCAAATAGCTTCACTGCTTAGGACACCCCTGCAGTTGGGCAGCTTAGTCACAGAATCCTATGGGTGTTGTGAGCCCAAAAGCTCTGTTTATCTTGGACCTCAGGGAATATGGTGGTGGTGAGCAATTTAAAAATGCTTGATCGAATAGCTTATTAAAATAAATAGTAACCATAAACTTACTGTGTTTCAGAAAATGTAGCAATCAGCTGCAAGGAATAAGGGGCATTAAGCAGCTGATGCAAGAAGAAGGTTTGTAAACAAGGGGTGCCCATACTCAGTAGAACCTATAAAGATATATATATATATACAAATTCTTAAAAATAATGTAATTTAAATATAGATACAAATAAAAGTTGTAACTGTTTAGTGCTCCTTTCTACACAGCATCCTGACATATGCTGCAAAATTCCTGTCCTTTCCTGGCTGAAGAATAGACAAAATTAGGTACATGTATATTAGGCTACTTTACCTGAGCACTATTAAACATTGGTGGCCTTGGGGAGGAACAGAAGTACCATAAATATTGCTCTTCTTCTGAAAGCTACAGGAAAAGAAACAGGGCAGTTGAAGTAAGATACTTATGTTGGTGAAATTAATGTTCACAGCATGACTCTGTCAAAACTTGGCTTAATATATTATAAGCAATTTTCCAAGGAGAATGGGTATATTCAAGATAAAGACAGCCGTAGTGTCCTGGTTTCTGAGAGCAGAATATAGTTGAGTTTGAATCTCAAGAATTTGATCCAGGCTTACAAGTTTTGGCTTCAAATCAAACCAGTAACATCCTACTTCCTAGGAGATGAACTAAAATAAATCACCCGTGAAGCCTGATTCTGTTTCTTGCTTCTATCTATTCTACTGCAAGTAAGATTTCTTATTAAAATCACCATGGATACATGATCCTTATAATCCTGTGAGTCTTTTTCTGATTGTCTGCTTAGCTACAGAAAGTTAACTAACTCTGTGCCTAAACTTGGATAAATTGTTATGTAGGTAAAAATGAGATGAGTATCTTCAAAGCTTCAGGTGAGGAAAGGAAAAAGCAAATTCTTCGTGCTTGCTTATGAGATCTCTGTTTCTCTGCCAGAGACTGGATAACAAGCTGGCACCAAGGTGGAAGAAGATATTTGGATAGGTGCCCATTGTTTTTTATGCTTACAGGGTTGGGAGGGGGGTCTTGCCTGTAAGCTATGAAATTGCTGCACAGTTTTGCCCTTTTCCACCTATTCCTCCTCCCCTCAGAGTAGTGTGTGGAAGAGAAATAGCTGTACTGCTTTAAATTAAATTTAATTGCACTGTTTGCTTGTGGAAACATACTGTTGTTACACCCAGGTGGTGTCCCGGGTCCTCTCCTGTTGTGGGAAGATGGAAGGCTGTCTTGCACATGTTGTACACGTGTGCTAAAGGACAGATTAGACTGCCAGAGATCCAAAGTTCAAACTGTTTGTTGGGATAGAGCTCTTTCATTCCTGGTCACCCTGAGTTAAGCAGAGCAGGAACTTGAAACTGAATCTCATGTGTCACAACATGCTGCCTTCTCAGACCCCTTAGTGGTGACTAGAGAAATGAGCTACTGCCCCTCTCCCAAAATCCCAAATCAAAGCAGCTCATTTTTGAATCAGCCATGGGCATTTTGACCCGGTTCCACCATGGCAGATGCATTTGACCGTGCTTTGCATCCACCCGAGTGGGATCTCGGGTGTGTGCTCTGTGCTGCATGGTGTTTTGCAGTAGCAGAGAAATAAAACATGGTGCAGGAAGTTGCTCAGGCATCTTTGGAAAGAGTGGAGTAGCAGTTTGGAAGCAATTGCCCTGACACCGAGCTCTTTCGCAGAGGCCTGTGCATGCTTCAGCAAAAAAAAAAAGCCTTTATTCAACAACCAGTATGATTGCTAAGGACCAGTTGGTTATACTAGTAAACTGGTAAAATCAGTACTCTGATTTGTATCGGCATGTCCCTGCCATGAAAATATGAATGTGTAGTCTCTGATTTTCTACCCTGTTGCTTATAGGCATGAATTTGAGTCTCTTAAACTTGGGTGACATACAGTACATTGGGCAACTCAGTCGTCGCTGAGAGCATCTCCTGGGCTGTCCACAGCCTGGCTGCTGGACAGGCAGTGATCAGAAAGGAAGGGCAAGGATTGAGGATCCTGGTTTAAGTAACTGGAGCAGTATTTTGTCCATCAGCATACTGTACTGCTGTCATTACCTTCTGCGGGTATGGGCTTTCAGTAAAAGGTGGCACAAATGACTTAAGCTGTATGTGTCCTTTCTGGGTTTCTCCTTAGCAGCGCAGATGTGGTGTCATTATGTGGTTCTCAAAAGGGCTGCATTAAAAATGACTTCTGTTACTGTTTAATGTACTGCAGCAAATGCTGCATAGATCTGTAAATCAAGACATTTGTTCTTCATTTTTAGCAATGCCCTTTCCCTGAACTCGTTTAATGAGACTGAGTTGTAAGATGTTTGTATGTTATCCAGCTGGACTGGGCGCGCGATTCTTGAACTCTGACTCTTACTACATTCTCATTTTAAAGTGTCCTGTGTCAATAGATAGTGGCAGCTATACTCTTAAGGCAGCCTTATTTCACATAAGACCGCTCTAATGTTGTAAGCGGTGTAATAGACAGGCAAATGCCTGAGACCGGGAGAATTTGGGAATTTCTTTGTTACTGAAGTCCCTGACAGCTGTTTCATAAAAGTGAAGGGGCACTGTAGGTGAAGGGAGAGGGTAGTTTATGAAAGGTAGTGTATGAACCAAAGTGTGACATACAGAAGAAGGTGACAGTGAAGAACAGGAGACTGTGCGATTTATTATCCCCGTTTGTCACAGAAAACATGCCCAGAAATCAGTTCCAGCATACAAATGCAGTTCATGTAGTTCTAGCAATAGAAACAGTTATAAAAGTAGTTATAGAGGAGTAACCAAATTATTTTCTATCTATCTGCTCTAGATTAAACTCAAGGTAAGAATTTTTTCAACCCGTTTAAGAATTTTTATGCCCCTTTTCTGCTGGATGTCATGGCAAATGTAAATTGCTCAGATTCCTAGGTCAGCTACGCATCTCAACCCAACTACACTGAATAGCTGTTTACCAAGAGTGAGTTAAGTATACTGCTTTTCGCTGTACCCTTCGCTGTTAAATTTCATTTGATGTCTTGCTGGGCCTAGTCTTGTGCATTCAGATGGTGCCACCGCCTCAGTGACACCAGGCACTTTGGGCAAGCCAGGCTTGTGTCCAAAGAGATGCCGAGCTCCAGTGCTGGAGTTGTTACTCCTGGTCTACGAGAGCTTTTGTTTGCTTTTTTGCTGTTCTGTTTCGGTGTTTTGCTAGCGCTGCACCTTTCTTGTCTAGGCCAGGAGAACATCTTACAGCTGTGTGCAACACCTGGTATAACAGGACATTATCTGACTTGCAGCTGTGAGTGGGGGGGACTTTTTGTTTGCAAGGACCCCATGGAAAAGGAGGTGAAAGCTGGTCTTGTGGCAGCGTATTCTTACTCTTTTTTGAACACGAGAAGGGTAGCTTTCCTATATATCCTTTCATCTAGTTTTCTGTCTTCTCTTCCGTCCTTCTCCTCCCCTCCCTCAAAGTGTAAATCTCCTCCTCTGTGTGTTTTCATCTAGAAATTCCAGCTTCTGACTAAGTGGGGTCTTTTGTTTCATGCCAGTGCAGAGGAAGCAGGAAGATGATGCTAATTGGTGCCAGGAAAAGGAGAAGGGCTACTTTCCATACTAAATGCATACAGGACAGCTTGGAGCTGAGGTGCTCTGTCATGGTAATAGCTAACCAGCAATATGGACCATACTGACCCTGTATGTAAGTTGCTTTGGTTTCTTGGTTAGAACACAGGACATCTTGCCTTCTTTGTATGATGGCCACACTGCCCTGCACGCTAGAATAATGTAATTGATATTCCTTCATTGAGGAACGTGGTAAAAACACGGAGGAAAGACAGTGGGAGGGAGGTGACCTGCCATGTTCCAGTATCCGCTGTAGAAACAGATAAGAGACATCCTTTCTTCAGAAATGTTCTAAAGGGAAAGGGTCACCCTTTCGTCCTTTTCCGTTCTCTTGCAAACTCTGTTGGACATAAAAGCAGTTTCACTCTTTAACATTTACACAGATTGACCTCAGAAATAATCAGTGGCATCCTAAAATGACTGCTAATCCTGGGGGCTGCAAAGATGTCTACCATTTTTCAGATACACAACATTTGAATAATCAGAAAAGTGTAAGGACCAATTTGGTAACCTTTTCCTGGCACTGCTTGTTACACATTTGCTGTTAGACCATGCTCAGTATGGACAGTGGCAGTGAGTAACTTCATTTCCTGAATTACAATAATTCCTCGCACTTCAGTAGCTCATGTTCTGGCTAGTGGTCTTAGTTTAAATCTGTGTTTTAACTTTCCTCGGTACCTTCAACTCTCAGATTCTAAACATGAGCTTTTCTTGGCAACTATGCTTGTAATGTCCACATTGGTTCCCTAATGCCTTAATATTTTTGAGATCTAAAACACTACTGTAGAAAAGAATTAAAGCATAGCCTAGAATGAAAGAACCACTTAACACTTTTTATGCCCCTTTTGCACTGAATTTAGTGGCAGATATAGATTGTTCAGATTCCTAGGTCAGCTAGGCACCATGACCCAATGATACCAAATAGTTAGTTATTCACAGCAGAGATGCAAAATCCTGTAGCTTCTCAGGCAAGAAAATGGGGGGATTGCTTGCAATCTTTTTCATTTTGCATTAAAAGTAGAAAACTTTACATCTTGGGAGGATTTAGATGGACAGGAATAATAACCCCCATGAACCTATTGTACCAAATTTATGCTAGTATCAGATCAGAGAGTGAGTCTTCTTAGTGCTATAGAAACCTCCAGCCATAGCAGGCTCCAAGAACAAAAGTACAGCTTGGAGATGTCCATAAAATAATTGTATGGAAGTGTCTTCATCTAGATATCGGACGTTTCAGGCTGTGACTGGTTGTTCAGCCCTATAAATCTGCACCTATAAATCTGCAGAGCACCCTTGAGTGCTGATGGTCTCTCAAATCTTCACAAGATCACCAATGGAGCATGGAGCCTTTCAGAGCTGCAGGATTGCTGATCTTTCCAGGTGGGGTGTTAAATGGAAAATAAACAGCTCTGTGATGCATTCCCCTTGTCTGTGGATAACCATCGACTGAAAGTGGGCACAGGTTGACAGGCTCAATGAAGTCCCCACATCTGAATGGGAATATAGAGTGAGTGACATTTGCTGGTTTTTCTTAGTTTTTCTTTTTTCTGTGCCTTTCCAGTACCAAATACAAAGGGGAAAGAACACCCTTTTCTCAGATCTCATTACCTCTTTACAGACTCCAGACTTTGCTTCTTGGTAAATTTAATTGCAGTCATGGCCTAATGTCTCTCTTTTTAACACAAGAATGTGTACATGCACAAAGTTGCTCTCCTGTTGCTCCCTTCTCCTGTCTAGTTGTTAACAGAACTGTCAACTGCTTGATGGCGTCACGTGAGGGAAGATGGGGCTTTGTATTTTCTTAGACCTTAGTCCGAGGTAGAGTTACAGAGTGCGAATGGAAAGTCAGGCTTTTAATTTCATCCTGCTGTAGTCAAATATTTAATTAATTGTTGCATGTTTTTGCAGCTGAGTACTAAGTCTTTTGTTCCACACGCTTAATCACACACGCCGAATCTTCATGAGCCCAGTGGTGCATTCTGCTCCACAGCATCGTGGTGAGGTGCTAGTCAAGGGGAGGCTGTAAATCTCAGTGATTTACAGTGGGGAAATGGCATTGTACCTTGCAAATGTAAAGAATATGCTTTCAGTAACCTTCTAAACAATGTTTTAAAGTCATTAAAGCAGTCTGAGGAGGGTGACGCTTAGTTGAGAAATAGAGTTAATCGCTCTCAATCTGTATAGGCAGGTGGCCATGTACAACTGTAATACTTATTTTCTCTGGCTATTAGCTTGCAGATATTGATATCCATCCAGGTTTACCATTGATACTAATGTTTTCCAGCTGCTGCTTGTTAGTATGAGCATATTTCTGGCAACTGAGGATCATATTTGAGTAACTGTAGATGTCATACAGTTGGGCTGCATATGAAACACATGATTTTTGAAAAAAATTGTTGAATGTGGGGTTCAACAAAGCCAACCGGCTTCAAGGCCTCTGGTTCAGTATTCTTTGATCCAGTTTCTAACTTCATTTGTAGGGCTAGCAAACAGTGCTGGAGCCCTTCTGTCTCTCTTTTTCTTGTTTTTTATCGAAAGAGAATTGTACTGGCAAATGCTAGAGATGTGATCAAAGATCCCAGCTAAATTTCAGTCTCCTAAATAGAAAACATAGTATTTTAATACTCATTTGAAAGTACTGAATTACAGACAGTCATTGCAGATTAACTTTTGTTTAGCATTTCTAAGCATTACTTTGTAGTTCTTAAAGAGAAACTGCAAAATTATGCTTAATGATGGTGGCATTTTGTAAAGACTGAGTTCTTGCTTTGCACTGTTAACTATAGTTATCTTTGAGGGAAAGATCATAAGGAAAAACTCTCAAGAGCACCTAACTGAATTTTTAAAATATAACTCATGAAAATAAAATTTGGAACTTAAAAAAAAGTGAGGAAACTCCCATCTCTTCAGCAATACTGAAATTACACATTGATTTGCGTCTGAATTACTTGGCATAGCAGATAATATCACCACAGTACTCCGAACAAGTTTTAGAACTGCTTTTGTTTTAATCTAGCCTGATAGCAAATAGTTATATGCCAGTTGTTAAAAATAGGAATGAGATAGGAAAAAAGATGGACAAAAATATCCAGGCAAAACAGTTGAAATGGCCTAACAGGCAGCCAATTTCAAGTTCCCATGTTTTCATTTGTAGATTAATTCTATGCTATAAATAACATAAATAAAATCAAATGATTGTTATAGTGCTCCAGCTGGAAAACCACTCAGAGCACCAAAAATATCAGTTAAGTGCAAATGAGCAAAGGAATTTATGTCAAAACACTCCAGAAGCTCAGTAGATGGAGAGCTAATAGCATAGATCATCTTGCAGTGATGCACTGTAGCTAGCTTATAGACAACAAAATTGTTCTTGACTTTCTCATTTTAAAGTTAATTTAATTTTTAAGGACAATTTTGGATTCTCCATGTAGGTTTGAAATGGAAAAATTGTTGGGAATCCCTCCTTTGTCTACCTGTGCTGATTTTGACAGACTCCCATCTCTGCACTCCTGACGTACCAGTTACCAGAGACTCAGTTCTCTTCTTTCCCATGCACAATTCTTCTGTCTTCCCTGTGGCCTTGTTGTACAGTCCTTTATCAATCAGGTTTATTTCAAATCGTGCTAGGTGTCTTGACTCCTGAATATGTAAGGTTAACTTGTCGGAACAAAGCATGCTAAGGAGAAACACTCACACAAATGTTAAAATAAATTTAAAGAACTTTTGTGCTTCTTGAATTTTTCTGAATACCAGGCTAACAAGTATGAATGACTGAAATAAATTGACATCCATTTTTTAAAATAAGTGTTTCAGATACCTTTCTGGCCTTGCAAGCATGCAGTGTTCCCAGCCTTAAGCATTTAAAATGAATGATGTTGTAAGAAACCATGAGACAAAAAATGCTTTCTGGGTTTAGGACTATTCTTGATAAAATGAGGATTAGAAATGAAAGCTTAGATTATTTTTGTAATAAATAATAGAGCTGATGCTTAAAAAAAATTCCAAATACTCTGGGGTTATGATAAAATTATGAGCTGACAACTTACAAATATAAGAGTTCATAGAAACTGAGTTCGTTTGGAATTGAGTGTCATATGGTTATGATCCCATATTATTTAGTTACTTTAACCTCACTTCTTTCTCAGGCTAGGATCTTTAAGATTTTTTGGCACACATAACATTTTTCCTGGCTGGCCTCTGACAAATATGATAATGAAAGTAGTTTTCTTTTAGTTTAAAAGAAAAAAAACCCCTCTTAATCTTTTTTTCTTCCTCTGTAACAGTTATTTGAACTTTCTACATGGAAATTATGCCTATTTTTGAAATTAATCCAAAAACTTTTTTTGCTTTTGAGATAAATCTATTTTCCAACCAGTGACTACAAAATAGGTTGTGAACCTGCTCAACAGACACTGATAGCAGATTTTTTAAAAAGCCTCATGTTTACGTAATTGCCACAATGTAACCTGCATGGAAGCAGAAGTCTCTGCAACAACATGTGTATGCCCTTCATCTGCTCGTAATAAAAAAAACCAATTACATCAAAATGTACATTAAAAAAATCTCATCAAAGTCAGTGGGTACAAAGTTAGAGGTTCACAAATTCAGTCTGTGCCTTCAAGCCCGCAGTGCAGTCCTTTGTAGCTGCTTGCCCCTCGGTGCAGGTACTAAGAACTGAGACCTATGCCACCATTCTTCATTCCCCTGATATTATTTACCTGGCCAAATTTGCGCTGCTGACCTTAATTTACTTACCAAGGCTTCTGAAACTCCAGAATACAGACTACTTTGAGTAGACAGTGTGAAAATGCTGCTACTGAGGAGAATTTACCTAAACTTGTCACCCTTCAAATCCCTAATTCCTGCCATTCCTTGCAGATGATCCTTTCGTATCCTGCTCTGTTGAGCATCATCTCCAGCAGCGCCGTGGTGCTACATCTGGTTGATATTTAAGCACACATTAAAGGAAGACACTTCTAATTTTCATGAGTTTCTATGACTGTAATAATGTAGTTGCTACAGCTCAAATCTGTAGGTAGGAAAGGCAGCTTCTGCAGTATGTGATGAATATAACTCAGAATTTTCAAACTTATGTAATCTTTAAAAAGGTCTTGGAAAGTTAGTGAACCAGTTTAGAGCTTCCTCTTGCATCTGTTCAAATTTGAATAATTACTCCTAAAAGGAATGTTCTTTTAACAAAGACATGCATCTAATAAGCATAGAATAAACGTGGCACTGACCATGATGTGTCAGTCCAACACCTGAAAACCTAATGAAAGCAGGTTAAAAGGGGTTTATTGTAGTTTTTCAAGCATTCAAAATGTTCTGTTTAAGCAAAATTGCTTTGTCTTCTTACATCTGTCTTTAATAAAGCACTAAGATGGCTGCCAAGCAGTAGCTTCATCTTTATCCAGCTGGATACACCTGAGCTTTCTTAGCTTGAGAAAAAATCCTTCTCATCAAGTGAACCGAAACAGAGTGAAATGTGCGTATTTGGAACTATAAATCAAAATGTCCCTGTACAGATGTTCTCAGCCTAGAGGCATAAATGCGAAGGATCTTGGTTCCAGAAGGAGCTTTCAGCAATACCTGAAAATTTTCAGAGATGCTTTACAGCTCCAGGTTACAATATTAGCACAGTACAGTAAAATCTAGATGAGTGACTTGCTCATTATGCTATTCTAATATGTGCGATATAGCAATAAGCTTCAGAGACAGTAATTCAGTATGGTGCCAATATGCAGAAAAACAGCCTTCTCTAACAGAGATTTGGGGTGAAGAAGTCATACAGAACGAGCTTGCTTTTTAAAACAAGGAAGAATATCTCCAACCCTTTATAGCACCTGTTGGCATCAGGCAGAGCTTTTCTGAGGATGAAAAGTGATATTACCCCCTTTTGCAAACGGGGAAGTTGGGCTGCAAATGAAGCAGCCTTCCACGCAACAGCAACTGGAAGAGACGGAGTAGGTGTTGGGCTCTTGCCTCCTCTGACCCCAGACTGCTGTGGACCCCTGAAAACAGGGAGAGAGAGATTCTCATGATTTTATACCATGTTACATTTTTATTGCAGTAATATGTGTCTGCATTTGGGCTTTGGAAGGGAAGATCTCATCTGTCATTTTTACCATGGTACGCTTTGTACTATGACAGCTCCCAGAAGCTTAAACCAAGGGATATTGCCTCACTGCTCTAGGATGGCATATTTCACCTTGAGAAGATGACTCCTGCTCCCAATGAGCATGTTGTGATTTTAGGGATACAAGGCTGGTTCTTTAGACTTGCAGAAAGCTGGGACAGGCTTCACATGTGAAGCTAAGTGTGAATGGCAGGGTATGACAAAATGTAATGGTGTGATGGTAGTTTTGCATTATTTATCTAAGTTGTCCTGAATAAAGAGAATAATTCCGTCTGTGTTTGACTTCTGTGTTTGAATGAAGTGGCTCATGTCAGATTTTGTCAGGAGAAGTGTGTGACATGAAAGAAGTTTGCAGTCACTGGCCACTAGCATAAAAGGGCCCCTCTTTTTGGCCCCATATATTCACACAGAATAGACTTTGAAAATAAGCCATTTTTAATAATTCCTTTGCAAAAGCTAATAAATACTTACATAGAAGATTTGCCCTTTTATAGTGAAGAATTGGTGAGCTGAAAGTGGGCAGCGAAATTGGCCATTTATGGAAAAAAGCTTTATATTCTGTTTTATGGATAAATCATAGAATAAGTTTAACTGTGGTATTGCTTACCAGTTACCTGTGGTTAGAAATAGAAGAAATACAAGACAGTAAGATACACTGGTAGGTAGGAGACTTAAATGAAGATTTGGGATTGCAAATACTCTTAAAATAGTTATGTGTTTTCTTGAGACATATTTCTTGATACTGGCTCACTTAGCATTTTCTGAAATAGCATGAGACCTTTGAAAGTCGTATTTCCAAATATGGATGTGAGACTTTTATGCACTTGAATCATATTTAGACCCAGCCCCCTTGTTTGGGATGTGTGAATTTAGTGCTCAACTTGTGCATGTGGGGGTATTACGCAGAAAACTGCAGTGAGCAGAACTGTGTATACGATTTCTGCAGAGCTGAATGCCTCTTGGCTTGTGACAGCCAACATCTTAAAGTTTATGAAGTGCAGCTCCCTCTCCCTGTCCTCCAAGCAAATGAATTGCCAAACCCTGGGAGCCAGAGCTGAGGCAGCAGGGCAGAGGCACTCACTCGGTTCCCATTCCTTGACGAGGTCTCATGGGGGAATGCAGGGGCTCCGTCCCACCAGCTAACCTGCTAGTGCAGGAAGGAAAAAAAACAAATCGAAGTGCTGCTCGGTCTGACCATTGCTACCTCACCAGCCAGGAGAACTGATTACAAAAAAAACCTCTGGAAAAGCCAGTTATTGTCGGGAGTCTTGGCAGCTGTATTCTGTTAACGGCATTAAAATGAATTGATATCCTCTTACTCCTTTTAAAACATGGACATCCTGGGGCATGGATGGATTCCACCTATGTGCTAATATGGGGGACAGCAAAATGGGACCCCAGTGCTGGTTTGAAACGTGGGCTGCTGCTGAAATGTATTCGTGATGAAAGAGCTAACAGAAACTTTCTAGAGGTATTTTTCTTTTTATTTATGGCTCTGTCTTGAAAAATGAAAACCAATTTCCCGAACTTCTCAAGTCTCCATTGCTTTGATAGACTTCTCTCATTTTAATGCTGAAACAGCTTAGTTCTACTTTATATTGATGTCTGTCTGCCTTCTTTGGTTAGAATAAATAATTTTTCAAATAGCAATAGGACCGAAAGCTCTTTAAACTGAAGGAGTGACTCTAAGATTTCTCTATAAATAGCTTTCTGTACAGCATGTGGGCCTTGGAAAGTAAGCTCTTTTCTGTTACATGGTCTGAGTTAACCAAAATTGCAAATTGGCATATATACAGCCTTGATGGAGGGCTAGTCTACATCAAGAGTAATATAATCTAAAGCAACTGATACGCATTCTGAACTGCAGAAATTGAATTGTGGCCATATTAGGTATTAATTACATTTGTTGACACAAAATGCAAGTCAGTGCTCAGGTGAGGGGGAGGGAAAGGGACTACATCCAACTCCACAGCTATCCCTGCAAAGTTATTTTTCTTTTGCTTTCATTTTGTGAGTTTAAATTTGATAGCTCTAAGATGGACAGATTTCCTACTGATACTTAAATGGAAAAGAAAAACAAGCTATTTTATTGAAAGGAGATAGGCACCTAATCACCTTTCCTGATTTCTAGTTTTCATTTAATTCCTTCTGCATTCTTTGTTCTTTTCCTTTTGGGTAGCTGCTAGCTTGGAATGGTTCTGTCTGAGTAATTATTAAAACGGATTTCTGCCTTGCTTGATTTGAACATAAATCTCTTAGTGCAATTCATGGATTGCACTAGCTGCTATCTTTAAATCTTGCCAAATGGACTTGTTCCCTTCCAGTTTTATGTAACCTTCCCTCTAGCAGAGCTGATCAGCCACCCCAATATAACCCGAACCAAAACCAAGGAAAAGAAAAGAGAAAGTACAGTCAGTGAGGAGGTCAGAAAGAAATGCAGGCAATCAGTCTAAAACTGGGAGTCTTGCATCCAAGGTGACATATCTAACAGCTTAACACATGACATGGTATGGCTTATTGCCTGGCAAAGCTCTTACTTTGGGATTATTAGAAACACTTTACATTTTCAAAGTGGATTTCTCAAAGCAAACCGTTATCATGTTGGGACACAACACAAAACTCTGATAAAGATTAGTCGTATTCTGCAGTCCCCTCTGTCAGCTTGCACCACTGAAACCAAAAAGCAAACTCTGCCTCTTTCCTCTCAACCATCTACGGCACTCTCTGAATTTGTATAGCTTATTACCAAAATGTGGCACTTGAAGGAGTGTAATAGGCTCCACACGACAACCTTTGTTGATGTATACCTACGGTTCTTCATCTGGGTCAAGAAAGACAGCTCTCATTTCTCAAGTTTTGGAGAATATTTCCAGTCTTAATAAAAGATTGCCTAAGACATCCTGGTATTTTGAACAGCCCTTAGAGGAGTGTAAATGAGTAGGGGTGAAAAAGATGGAGAGAGATATTTGTGAGACACAAGTAGAAATCAGATGCTTGATGCTCTTTGGCTGCCAGTGATTGTTGTGTACCGGTTCCATGTTATTTTGATAATCCTCCCCCAGTGACTAAAGTGAAACCTGTAAGCCTGGTAGTTTGAATGTAATGCTTTGTTTAAAAAATGGAGGAGGGGAGGGAAAAAAAGTCAAAATCCAGCATAAACATGCATTCTAAATAAGATCAAAAAAGAAAGTCTGGAACATGAGATTTTCTTTTGTGTTAAATGTATGCTGTTTTAAAAACCTCACATATTGTGCTAGTGTGAGAACCAGGAAGTGAGAATGACCCACGTGACAAACTTAATATAATAGACCAAGCTACAGTCTGGTAGAAAATGTAAATGGCACAAACAAGTGCCCGGGAACACGAATGCAAAAAGTTTTCCAAGATGTTGAGCATTCAGGCTTGCATTTCGCTCATTTCTTTTGAGCATGTCTTCACTACAAGACATTATTACAACAGAGCTGTGAGAAGCTGGGAGCTGATAAGGTGCTGACACTGATAATGTGGTCATGAGGAGGAGTTTTTTCTTAACAACATGAAAAATACTTGTAATTCAAGCCCAAAGTCTTGCAGGTTTTAATTATAGGTAGTTTTGATGTTATGCAAAACATGACTTGACTTGTATACACTGACTTCAGTACAGAATTTTTCGTTTAAAATGAAACTTCGTACGCAAGACTAAAAGTCAAAAGTTGTTATTCCAAGGAGAAATGCAGCAGCCTTTCAGGAAGTCGGTGTAAAATACCCTGTAAGTGCTGCTGAGGTGGTAAGTAGGTTTTGCGCTGACTGCTTGAAGGATGTTAAATTCCACCAGAGGCATGATGTGTAATACTGTCCTAAAGACCTAAGTGTACTCAGCTTTCTAATGCAATGTTAAACTTGCAGGTATTTTCAGAATAACATTCCGATTACTAATTTAACTGTCATTAGCAGTTGTGTGTTAACTGGAGGATGAAATTGGCTTAATCCCGTGATTCTTGCGTATGCCTTCATTTCTGAGGAATGCTGTTGCGGTGTTCAGGGCTGAGGTTATTGGGAAGGTGGGCACATCACCAGTAACTGAACCAGCTGCATGTTCTGTGATGGAGGTTTGGGAGAAGAGAACTGTAGGTGCTTTTTTTAAAATTGACCAACCTCTCCCAATGTCTAAACCTGAAGCTGTGGTACCTCCTGGAGCGTCAAGTGGATCTGCAATCATTTCCTTTTGAAGACAAATAGAGAAAAGCTATTGCTGCGGCTTAGGATAGAACTGAAGCAGATAAAACCAGATAATGTGTTAACTAGATCCTAAACCTTAAAATACTTTAATAGTTAGGTAATGGAATAAAGGAGTCAACAATAAATACTTCGCTTAAATTGGTGATCTTTTGTTTTGCTGAGTAAACTAGACACTGTGTATTTTGGAAGGAAGCGTTTGCGATGTTCTCATGAACACCACGACGTGCACCACAGCAGAGGGTGCTGCCTTGGGTGGATGGCTGCTGGTCTTGCTTCCCTGTTTGCTTCATTTCTGTGGTGCAATTGTGGAGTCACGTGCTGCAGTCAGAAATGGTGTGCTGCAGTCCGTGTAGCTTGTATTTGAAAAAGCAAAACAAAATTGAGATTCGGATTTGGTTCATAATTATAAATGTGGCTTCACTGCCCGTAGTGAGGGTGTCACACAAAGAGAAGAAGGAAAATATATAGTCTAAGGATTGCTGTGATCTATTATAGGTCTGAGCTGTCTGTTAAGAGTCCTGTTCCTAGCTATAGGATTTTTTTTTTACAGCCAGGGCATGCGCCCAGTGCTTTTCCAGTGAGCAGCACCATAAGCAGCCTAGAGATGGGAAAGAAAAATGCCAAAGAATTTAGAAATCACATTGGAGAACCCATTTGCAAAGTAAAACTGGTAGTTCTAAGATTTCAAAATTAATGTATCCATTTCTTGTAGCATACTGTAATTTATACGCTAAGGACTGTCCCAAGTTTGACTGAAACTAGTTTGACCAGTTAAATGGGCATTACAGTAACACAGATTTTTAAAGTGTGGAATATTAAACAGATACAATTTAAATGTAGATCCCCATAAATAATTGTCTCCAGTGACAGTTCCCTAGTTAAATACCCTAAAGCCGTTTTTAAAAAGTGAACGTGGGTCTTCATGTCCTTGTTAAGGAAATGGCAGGTAAGTTTGCTATTTATGCAAACAGTAACCGAGAACCTTTGCTATTGAAGAACGCATGTAAATGAGGATCGTATAGTAATTTCTTTTTTTTTTTTTTTGGTATGGAAAGCATGAATTTTAGATCTCTTCATGTGCCTCGTACTGTATGTTTAGTATAAGGCGGCATGTTCTTTGTTCAGGAAGAGGCTAGAGAAATACGAGCTATAGGTATTAAGCTTGAAAAAATTCCCTTTCCCAGTGTGCAGTCCCTCCAGGAATGAGGTCTTCCCACATCTGCTCTTCACTAGGGTTGTAGTGTGGAGGAGGCTAATGTTTTCATTGCTTACGAGCATCTGGTTGTTACATTTTTGGAGTGTCTCTCTTGGAGCCACCCAAAACAGTTCAGGGGTCTGCCAGCCAAGCGTATGTGTGCTATTGAGATCCATGATAGAGATAACGCTGGAGGGACCAAATTTGAGCAAAATGTGAATTAGAAGGAAATTGTCCCATTATCTAGGCTTTTATCACCTTGCGTGTTTATGTAATTAGACATGGTGGTGGTGTCTTAAGTATTTGAGGGAAGCAAAAAGTGGCTGGCCATAATTGGAATAGTATGTGTGGAATCTCGCCTCTCCCTCGGCTGTGCATGTTCCTGGGACCTGAACAGTTTGAAAGATGTGGGTAATAAGCACCTCTGAAATTTGCATCATTTCCTATTTAGGAACTTAATTCTAGGATATAGATTAGAAAGCTTTGGCTAGTGTAATATATATATTAAACTGCTTCCTGGGGAGTCATGCACAAACCCCAAAGTGATGTGGCAACTTAGAAAGAATGAGGAGGCACATGGTTATATTTTTGGCTTATTCTTTCAGGTTATTTTGAAGCCTGCAAACTGTTTCTACAAGAGGTGTTCTTGTAAAATTAATCTCAGTCTCTGCAAAACAGGTGTTTACAGCAGAGTTCCCCTTCCAACCATGTGCCTAACAATAGTGTGATTAAGATCTCAGTCTGGGGCAGGCTGACTTTTGGCTGCATG
This sequence comes from Ciconia boyciana, assembly GCF_034638445.1. NCBI lineage: Eukaryota > Metazoa > Chordata > Aves > Ciconiiformes > Ciconiidae > Ciconia > Ciconia boyciana. The sequence continues at coordinate 83,445,378 of NC_132935.1, forward strand.
TGTGTACCTGCATAAGCATGTCTGAAAGCTGCTTTTATTATTCAACAAAAAGAACATATGCAGTTAATCTGAATATAGGAGAAATGCCTTGAACATGAGCTGGGTCTCAAGTCTGTAGGAAGGCTGGTAGACTGAACAGGGCAGATGAGGCAAATAGAAATTAATGGCAGCATTTTTAATTTAAACCGTCAGAGCATTGGATGAACTGAATGCAAGGCTGAGCAACACGTACACTGCACTGTAAAAAGATCCTATTTTATGCTTCTTCTGTGTTGCTCAGTTTTTAATATGGCTTGTGTTTCTGTTATAAACAATGCAAACCAGCCTTGCAGGAGCTGCCAGGGATGAAACTGGAGGCACTGGCAATTGTATCCATGCTGCTGGGCACCGTAATGTTGTGTTGGATCACTGAAAAAAACAGGTTTGGCAAAACCAGTGCGATTCTGATTTGAAACCAGCAATAGGAAAGTATCAAATAATGCTAACACCAAAATGGATCAGCTATAGCCAATCGTCTAAGGAGAACAGGGGTGATGTTATTTCTACTGATATTAGCTGGTCTTATAAAAGATGTTACCTCTGCCTACGAAGCACAGCCTCGCCTGGGGTGAGTAGGGAGTTTGCTCACAGCAGAGCATTTCTTCCATGCAGCTTGTTGACTCGGGAAGGCAAGACTATCTCGGTCCATGTTCTGCTCATGTTTTCTGCAAGATAGCTTTGTAGCTGGTAAGGGCTAAGAGAAATATGGGAGGAATATGTGAGAAATAGTCTCAAACGGCTTAGAGAAATATGGTGCATTGCATTTGAGAGCACGCTTCTGAGAGCAGCTCATACAGCACACAGGTCAGTACTTCACCTAAGTGGCTTTAATATAGGGTGAAACACACAGAGACTGCATAATGCAGTACCTGGATATATATGTTTCTGAAGAATCTCCTCCAGCTAAAGTAGTGCTGGTGTCTGGTCCAGAGTCAGACTGGGTAGAGGATCTTCACTCACTATGGGTCTCCAGGGTCTTCAGCTGTACAGTCCTCCAGGTCAGGAGGATGTAAGTCATAAGTCTTCGACAGTTACTTTCAATGTAACCCACAAAATCTTCATCACTCTTTCATCAAATAATGGGTAAATTTTATTTTTATTCAGGAATTCTGCCTAGCTAGCTAGCATTATTCCACACAGGGTGCAAAGATGAATTACATGTGCGAAGTACTTGTAGTTTCAGGTTGATGTTAATATGAATTGATAGTTTTGGCAAAACCTTTGCCTTGTAATGAAACCGCTGATCTTCATTCCCGTGCTGTTCTTGGAAAAATAAGTTCCTAATTGATGATTTGATACATACCTCAGAGCTCAAGTATTTCACACAAATCTTAGTAATATCTCAGGTACAACTTTTTAATTTGCTCTCAAAATAATTGTCATGTGATTATTAACTTTTCTGATAACTTGCTGTATTATTAGTAGTTACGCTTCTCAAATGAAGCAGTTAGTCATGTACAAGTTCTTAAATTGCCAGGCACAATTTTATATCAGCTTGCAGTGTGCTTAAATTATAATAACTCTCATAATTGCAGTCTGTTGTCAATGATCATAATTTAGATATATTAATGACAAATGGCCCATATTAAAAAAAGCACATCATCCTTCCCATTTTTGTGTGGTATATGTGTCTCCAGGAATTTTAAAATAATACAAAAATTGAAGTTCCTCTTTTTTTCTTTTTTTTTAAAGAAATTTGCATAAATGTATTCTACTACTAGCCAGAGGAAAATAGGACTGAGATCTGGCTGAGAATTAAACCCTTAGACTTGGCAATATTACTTCTTAGAATTCCTTTATTGGCTGCATATTAAAAGAAAACAGGACAGTAACAAAATTGGAATTGGCTTCTTTTGAAGATCAAAGTTAGAAAATCAGGTGAACACATTTTCTGTATTTTACGTATTCACTGCTCTTTTCCTCTATACTCCTTTACTAGATCTTGAGATTCATGAGGCTCTGGAGGACGGGGAGGAGGCACAGTAGTTACAGGACTGTGCACATGCCGAGGGATGGAGAAAAAAATTATCTGTGGTCCATGAAGAAAACAGCACAGGTGCCAAGCCAAGATGTTCCCAGTTTATGATTTTGTGTCTCACAGCAATAAACACACCGAATTGTTCAGTGTTAAGGACTCGGCTTGAACAACCATGGCACGTGGAGACCACAGGCCATGTTTTGTTGTGTGCATCTAATGAACTAGCATCTTGTTACCTTCAGATATATGTAACTGCCATGTGAAGGTGGTGTGCTGCTCACAGGCGTGGAATTGCATGAGGTGCCCGGCCCCTTGGGGCACAGCTGTGTGCCACCCCTCGCCATCTCTTTGGTAGGGAGAGGTGGTCAGATGTGTGTTTTCTGTTGCCTCCCTTGCACCAGCAGCACAACCCGCCTGACGGAAGGAGAGCTGGTTCCCATCACTGCTCTGAAACATAAGGAACACAGAAAAACAGGGTAGAGTAGGGTAGGGTAGGATAAGGTAGAATAGGATAGGGTAGGGTAGGGTGGGGTAGGGTAGAGTAGGGTAGGAAAGGGGAAAGGAGAAAGAAAAAAAAGGAGAAGAGAAGAGAAGAGAAGAGAAGAGAAGAGAAGAGAAGAGAAGAGAAGAGAAGAGAAGAGAAAAGAAGAGAAGAGAAGAGAAGAGAAGAGAAGAGAAGAGAAGAGAAGAGAAGAGAAGAGAAGAGAAGAGAAGAGAAGAGAAGAGAAGAGGAGAGGAGAGGAGAGGAGAGGAGAGGAGAGGAGAGGAGAGGAGAGGAGAGGAGAGGAGAGGAGAAGGGAAGGGAAGGGAAGGGAAGGGAAGGGAAGGGAAGGGAAGGGAAGGGAAGGGAAGAGAGAAGAGAAGAGAAGAGAAGAGAAGAGAAGAGAAGAGAAGAGAAGAGAAGAGAAGAGAAGAGAAGAGAAGAGAAGAGAAGAGAAGAGAAGAGAAGAGAAGAGAAGAGAAGAGGAGAAGGTCACTAATACTAAGGTGTGAAGCGGCTTGAACCTCGGTGAGACCTAGCATTTCTGTTCTGTTAATTCCAAGTAACAACAGAGGAAAAGGAAGATGTGTGAGGATAATTGAGAAAGAACACAAAAAACATGGCTTTGTTGCTAAAACACATGGCTAGTGAGACTAATTCTATCTAGGGATATGCTACAGACATCTTCTAACATTAACCTGGTAAACTGATTGACCTGGCCTGGTGAGATAGGAGTGTCTCTGAGTGTGTGTGTGTGTGTGTGTGTGTGTGTGTAATGGGAAGCATGAAATTGTACTCCATATTTTGAGAAGTACTAAGTTTTTTTTTTTCTTTCATAAAAGTTTCAGAAAATCTTTTGAAAATTGTGTCTGGAAATTCCTTGTTTCCTTAAGTTCTATATATGTCCCTTTATAAAAACTTGCTTTTTTTTTGAAACAGAGGTGTAGGGTGAATCAATGAGGTACAGAGATGCAATGATTTCTTCAAGATCTTTTTATTTATTTTGAGCAGCTGGGGGTGGGGCAGTGTCTGGGATCAGTATTTCCTTTGGTTTGGAGTGTTGAAACCCTGCCTTGGGAGGGATGTGCATTTTACAGCTCTTGTCTCCAGGCGATGTGAGATAACTCATGCCTGGGAACAGGCTTGTGCAAGGGCTACTTTGGCGTGACCCACCGCACGTGCCTACATTGTGCTGAAGGCAGTGGGATTTCAGAAGATACCTGTTGTCTTCCTGAACTGTTTTTTCTGGAGGTGGACTGAGCTCCCCACACTTCGCATGAAGTTGAACAGAAGCTTTGGAAGTTTAGCTTTGGCAATCAGACTATGACAATTTACAGGTGATATCTGTGGTTTTGTCCTTTCCTGATGCACTGTTCTCTGTACTGAGAATGAGGGTGATAGCAAGTTCATTCCTGTAATAGCCAGACCCTTTCATGGGATGTGAAAGTGTATGCTAAATGAAACATTTAGAAATTTATAAGCACATGAGAAATCTAATTCGGCAGACAAATCTTTCCTGACAGAAGAGAGAGATAGTAAGAGTCTAATTCTAGGGACTTTTTCATTAGAGAAGCAGAATTTGAAATATAAAACTTGGAAATAGCATTTCCTTTCCCAAACTGTACAAATGTAGGCTGCCTGTCTTCCAGGGATTCATCTCCACCGGATCAGCTCAGTCTTCAAGTGTAAAATCTAAAATGTTCTGTGAGTTCTTCTTCCTGCTGTATTATGATCTTATGGACATTAACTTTTTTTGACACTGTTATCCAGGAAATCCTGATTATCACGAATATTCAATTTTGAAAGTGCTTAAATGTGCTCTAGGTGACCTGTAGACATGATACTTTATAATACAAATATAGTCAGATTATTTCTTCTGTACAATAAGAAAGATACCTGTACAAGCTCTCCAGTTCTCTTCCTGCTTTCTGCAGGAGAATGGAAAGTTCAGGAGGAGCACAACAAACGGCAGCTCTTAGAAACTGAAGAAATCCTTGCTCCCGTTGTAGAAGTCCTCCATAGTGGTCTCTGGATCTGTTTGTTCTTCCATGAGAAGAGCAATACAGTCAAAGAATACTGAACACGCTGAGAAGCAGATGAAGTCTATTATAACTCCAAAGTGTTGTATTTAACCTTGCTCTTCTGATGTGCTGGTCTGCCAACTCGTTCATCAAAGTTCCCTGAAAATAACTGATATATTGCAACTTCTTATATAAAATCTGCTTCTAGACTGTCTCTCTCTAGACCCTTTTCTGTCCAGTAGTGAAGAGGCACAGCCGTCAAATGCTGTGCCATTTTTCAGGAATGGTGCTCAGCACCAAAGTTTTCAAGGATCTTCCTTATGGGTGTGGTTTGCACTCAGCTGGTAGCTGCTAGAGCTGGTTCAGAACCACTGTGTGTCAATGGTAGTGCAAATAACTGAAGCCATACTGGGTATTACCCTGCATGGTAAGTAGTTGTAGGCAAATTTTTTTTGGGGGGGTCTGTCATTCACAAGGTGGATACAATGGTTACGGGTGTTAGGGAGAGGCAGGGGAAGTGGGAGAGTCTGAGGGCCGTCAGACTCGCTGGGACAGGCAGGGTATCTCTTTTTTTTAGACTTTAGTCCTTTGGTGGGGGGGAGCAAAAAGGTCTCTACTCTTGCAAGTGTTAATATGTAGGTAGTATTACAGAGTGGATTTAACACCGTATGAATACAGACCTCAAGGACTTAATGCGCTTTGCTGTCTGTTTCACTTGTGAGACATTTCACTGAGATTCACTTTCATGTGGCACCAGGGAGGATTATCCCTGCAAGAATATCCAGTCACAGAGGTGGTTAAGTGGCTTGATCTACATGCTACGTTTCTTCCAGGTATCATTGGTTGTAATTTTAAAATACTTTTTAAGGTCTGCTTTGTGTCTGCTGCACCCTGAGACTCTCTGCACTGGACGGTTGAGAGCTGTGCTTCAGGCATGGTTAAGGTGGGACAGGGGCTAGATCAGCATCTGTTTGAGGCAGTGGATCACGCTGGGGGCTGTTTCTGGAGAACGTGCCAGGGGAGCCCAGATATGTTATCGTTATCGGGAGGCTGGGGAAAGGAGGAGGAGCATTTGTAATTCGGATACAGGGGGAAAGGAACGTCATAGCATTGCTACCTGCAGGGCTGGGTGATGACCTTCATGATTGCTGTGCTTTTGCATGATAGCCTGGGATAGCTGTAACGATGATGATCTAGGTGGCTTCTAAACAGGGAATGTAAGATTCAGTCTCACAAGGAGTGAATCTATTGTGTTATAAAGTAGGTGAAACTATGCTGGAAGGTGGCAGTCCATTTGTAACTGTAAATATTTACTAATAGAGCATAATGATGGTCTCTGAACCTCTTCCCCATCTTCTGCTCCAGTATCTTGAGCCAGCTGGCTGTGATGCAAATTGAGGCACAGCGATTTCACAGTATACCTCCGAGCAAAGACAGCGCGTGTTTCTTTTCATAGTTTGGGAGCACATTTCTCATATGTATGCTTCTCTGCTTATTAAAGGTCCTTTGGCATACACATTCTGTAGCTAGCTGTATCTGAGGTTAAAAGCTTTTTGTGGAAGAAAATATAGATTGTGGTGAGTTACTACTATCCATGAAATAGCAAAATATGGAAAAGGACAGAAGACGCAGGAAATGAAATTAGGCTCACAGTATCTGGACTTTGCCGGGAAACAAATACAGGCTTAATTAGGGATTGCAAATTGGGATACACACATGACTTCAGTATAAATCTCTGATCCTGCTGACTTGCAAAAGCCTTTTCGAAGTTTTTGGTTGTGACTGTACATAAACAATAAGCTGGAGCAATATTTATGGAGTATCAAGAAGCCTGTAAATTTGTCAGATAACAAACTAATGTCCATAGGCTGCTCTAAATACCTAAAAAGCTGGTATCTCTGCCATGAAGGTAGAGGTTAGATTGCTCAACTATGGCAACTATGGCTCTGTGGAAGTTAATCCTTTTATTGCTGTTCCCCATAAAATTTCAGACAACAAAATAATGTTTTAGTAACATTAGGTTACCATTTTGCAGAGCTGCGTGCTAACCCTTCAACAGTATTTGCAAATTGTTATTCTTCTTGAGTGCTGAAATCAGAAAGGTCTCTGCTGGCCATAATATCTCATTTTTGCCCAAGACATGGAAAGTCTGCTGTTGGGCTGTGCCTCTGCCTTGTGTCTGTGGTAGCAGAAAATCTACTGAGAGACAGCTACTTCTTACTGGTATTAAAAATTATTGTTTAGCCTTCTATGAGCACTCCTATGAATTTTTACTGGTTTGTATCCACAATTTTGGCAAGTGTGTGAAAAATATAGGGCCTATGAGACTACCTACCTTCGCAAAAGAGAAAATTAGAATGATTCAGCTCCCTTGGAGAAACTCTTAAACTAAACATTTGTTTGACAGTATTCTGAAAAAATCACCTTCTCCACTATTTTGACATGGTATGAAACTAGGAATTTTTTTTTCTTAACCTTTCATTGAGTATGAATGATATATTTAATACCAGAAGTGTATTTTTTAGGCAATCGTAGAGATTTTCATGTTCATTAATGACACCATATATCTGTGTCTTCTCCTGTTTTAGTAGACAAAGTTTGCTTTGAAGTACTGTGGAAAATTTTGTATATTCTTAGTTGAGACTCCCACACGAAGAGTATATAAATACTGATACGGTTACATACATGCTCAACTTCTTTTAAACAACTGAACTGTGTACCTGATCACTTGTCATGCTTGCAAACCGTGAGCAGAGGCTACAAAGCATGCTCCCCTCTTCCCCCCCCCTATTTTTTATTGCATCATGTCACATACTACACGTAAGCCTGTATTCAGAAGTGCCCATATTTGTTTCTGTTGTCTTACCGAGTCGTCGCAGGCTTGCTGTGTTTCAGGCTCTGTGTTTCCCATCTTGCTGCAGGGGGCTGTGAGGCGCTGCCATGTGCGGGAATGTGGGGCTCGTGCTTGGCGATCGCTGCGGCAGCTGCGGGGTGGGAAGGGACCGGGTGGGGGTCTCTGCGTGGGGACGTCCCTGCCCGGGAGCTGCTCCTGCTTCTGGGGCTGCTGGAGCGTGGTCCCCACACCTCTGGGTGAGGGAGGCACGCGCTCCTGGCCTCTGGGTGCCATGAGCCCCACACGTAGGCTGTATATACAGTGGGAGCTGGCTGTGTAGGTAACAAGCGGTGGGAGTGGAGTAAGTAGATGCAGTCTTCTGTGTTAGGAAGAACATCAGCCTTCTCACTGGCTCTAGGCTCGCTTTGATCTTTCCAAACCTTAATGCAAAGCTGGTTCATAGCCTTTGCTAGAGTGATAGTGGACTTTGCATTAACCAGGGGTGGATGCCAAGATTGACTGTCAAATTCAGTTTGTGCCCAACCTGAATATAAATACGGCTTTTTTCTACTTCCACCCCTTACATCCCTTTCTCTGGACACAACAGATCATGATGTACGTTACTCCTCCATTGTCTTGTTACTCCCTCCCCTCCCTCCCCCCTGAAAAGTAACCAGAGTTAGAGGGGTTCCGAGAAGGACTGTTCATAAGGGGATGTGGCGGAAGGGGGATTGCTGACTGAAATGCTGCAGGGCTGAGCGGGACGTAAGCTCAGCGGCAGTGGTGCTCAGCGGCGTCTGTGCGTTCGTCTGATAAAGTCTGATCAAACCTGTTGTAGTCTTCTTTTCAGGAGCCGGCATCAATTTTTCTCTTGCACCTCAGTTGATCTGAGTTTGATTCTGTCGGTGATAAATGCTGGGCTTTGGGTAACCACCTCCTCTTTTCTGTTACAGAGCTCCAACATGGGAGGCAAACTGAGCAAGAAGAAGAAGGGGTACAGTGTCAATGATGAAAAAGCTAAAGACAAAGACAAGAAGGCTGAAGGAGCAGCAACTGAGGAAGAGGAGACTCCGAAGGAGGCTGAGGATGCCCAGCAAACCACAGAGACCACAGAAGTGAAGGAGAACAACAAGGAGGAAAAGGGTGAAAAGGATACTCAGGTTGCTGCCAATAAGACGGAAGAAAAAGAAGGGGAGAAGGAGAAAACGGTGACCCAGGAAGAAGCCCAGAAACCAGAACCAGAGAAGTCGGAGGCTGTTGTTGATGCAAAAGTAGAGCCCCAGAAGAACAACGAACAGGCACCCAAGCAAGAGGAGCCGACTGCAGCCCCTGCTCCAGCTGCCAGTAGCGAAGCACCCAAAACTTCTGAGCCTAGCAATGATGCAAAAGCTTCCCAGCCTTCAGAAGCCACAGCTCCCAGTAAAGCAGATGACAAGAGCAAAGAGGAAGGGGAAGCCAAAAAGACTGAGGCTCCCGCAACGCCTGCAGCCCAAGAACCTAAAAGTGAAGTGGCCCCAGCTTCAGACTCAAAACCTAGCAGCAGCGAGGCTGCGCCTTCTTCCAAGGAGACCGCGGCAGCAACAGCAGCACCTAGTTCCACTGCTAAGGCCTCGGACCCTGCAGCCCCACCAGAGGAAGCGAAACCTTCTGAAGTTCCAGCGACTAATTCGGATCAAACCATAGCAGTGCAAGATTAAATTGGACAGCCTGTTGAAACAACCACTTAAAACAACCTGTGTCTTTTTTTTATTTTTTCAGCTATACTAACTCGTTTCAGATCTGAAATAACAAATAAGTATTGCCCAGAAAGAAAAGGAGAAAAAAAAAAAAAGAAAAAATGAAAAGGATGTCCCATCAAGTTGGGAGGGAGGGAGGGGGGAGAATCCAAATAGTATTTTTGTGGGGAAATATCTAATATACTTTCTGCCAACTTGACACAAGTCCTGGATTAAAAAAAAAAAGTAAAATAAATGGATGTCTGAAAGTACAGCACATCTTTTGTATCTGAACTGCTGTAAATGCACTCCACCAATGTATCAAAATCTTCTTTTTGTTCTGTAATGGGGTTTGGGAGTGATGCGTTTGATTCTGCCCACTGGGTTTGTGCCAAGGCAATCAGATCTTTATGAAAGCAGTATTTTCTGTGTTTTTTTAATTTACAGCCTTTCTTATTTTGATATTTTTTTTATGCAGTGGATGAATGCCAACTTTCAGACAAAACCCACTTAGCTGTCCACATATTTCTCAATGCCAATCCTCCAATTCTTCCTCTCCAAATATTTTTTGGGAGTAAAAAGCATTCTCATCCTACTTAGCCTACCTAGATTTCTCATGACGAGTTAATGCATGTCTGTGGTTGGGTGCACCTGTAGTTCTGTTTATTGGTCAGTGGAAATGAAAAAGTCTGCGTTCATTGCAGTTCCAGTTTCTCTTCCATTCTGTGTCACAGACACCAACACACACTCATTGGAAAACAAATGAAAAAAAATGTACAATGGATGCATTGAAATTATATGTAATTGTATAAATGGTGCAACAGTAATAAAAGTTAAATAATTTAAAAAATATAAAAGTGTAAAGACTGATTAATTCTTTACTTTTACCCCTTGGGAATTAGGTGAAGGAGATCCTTACAGTCAGAGAAGTGTTACATCTGGGGCTGCTTACTCTCCCATTTGTAGCAACGTAGAGGTAAAGAAAGAGCCATCAACCTCATGATCCTAGAAACATGCTGCCATAAACTCCTACTTCAACAGCCACAAGCATTCACAGGTGAGGTTGGAAGAAGTGGCAAATGAACAGCACATCTCATATATGTTTTATCCCAGGCAAAGTAGAAATGGCTTTTGCCTGCCTTAACATGTGGAAAAAATGCTCTCTTGCTGTTTTAAAGAGCCAGAGGCATGCTGACTGGGTTTTAACTGGGAGTAAGACAGTGGATTTGATAAAATGATCTTTTAAAATGAGGCAATTAAATTTAATCCTAGTCCTATTAAAATATTCCTAGTGCTGATACACTTTGTTCTTTTCCCCATTGCCATTGTGCAGGAGACGAACTGCAGCTGCCACAAAAGGCCAGTTCTGCGTATTTCAAATATGAGTAACCTTGTGTAGCTGAGCAGAGTTTAGCCTGGCATAAACAACATTTTTCAATGGTTTTGCCTCTTTGCCCCATTTTTATTCAGCAGAACTGAATTAAGAATAATTGCAGTTTCTGCTGGGTGGTGTCCTTGCTGGATACAGACAACGATTTCAGTGCAGAGCCCAGGATTCACAAAACTGGTTAAAGAAGCGTATTTGGTCTGCCCATCAATAAGCTCTTAGGCTGAGCAAAGGTTCTGAGAGAAGTGGGCAACGGTAAATAGAAACACAGCTTGTACACATACCAAAGGGATGAATGGACTTGTATTTAGTAAATAAGGGAAATGGTGTTTTAAAATGATACAAATTATTTCACAGTCTTTCCCCATGCAGTGAGGATAATTGACTCTACAGACTTCCATAATTCTTATCCTTTATTTTATTCAGAAATACAAAGTTCTATACTGTGCTGGGGATACCAATGTGCAGTCATGCATCCACAGAAATCTTACTGGAACAGGCAGGAGTAGTTCTCTTGGGTTTACATCAGGTCATTCACTTCCACGAATCTTGCACTACCATCAAGCTTTTGTATCCGTAATGCAAAGGAGTCAATTTCGTGCATAACATGGCAAAATAAAATGGATTCTTTTGCACAGAGGCAGGTCAGCTAAGTACTCTGGCTTAAAAAGAAGGCAGGCTTTTTTAGATTAAATAGCTGAAGCACTGCAAGGGGCCAGGCAGATAACGCATTTGCAGTAGTTTACCAAGCTTTGTGCTTATATAGTTGTCACAATCTACAGCATCTTTATGCGGCCAAGTCTGTGGCTTTCCTCCAAATCTGCAAGAGCCCTCTGCCATCGTTTCCCAGTGTAGATGTGTCCTGGAATGGGAGAACTTCTGTCCACAACTCCTCCATGAATTTTCATGAGACAAGTCCAGGACTGAGAGGAGGAGTGCAGGGATCCTGCAGTACTTCACGGTGACGTAGTACTGAATCGACCCGAAGCTGATGGGACTAAGTCTGTGCTCTGCCTTTGAGCTGGAAGTGGCTGCCAATGGATTATAGGTATGTAACTTGTTTACTGGGATGGTATGAGAATGTGCCTACTAACGATATCACACCTTGGCTGGTATCACACCCATTCACTTTCAATATAATGTTCAAAATAGCGTTTAATCTCTATTACTAAAATAGTTTGACAATCAACACATGCCTTGTTTTCCCCTGAGCTTTCTTCAGTTGGCACACTTAAAGCTGGTGAGATGATCCTGAATGCAGTCTTACTTTAATTATTTGAGGCAATTAAAAATACCCCTGTGCTCCCCAGCTGTACCAAACCCAGCAGCCTCTGCAGCAGCTGACAGCAAACTTAACATACATGCCGTAGTTCTCACAGCCTGCTTGCTGACGGTAGTTTCTTCCCACAGTGCTGATGGTGCAAGGGAATGTTACGCCCCATGTGGCTGGAAATCACTGGTGCACGGGCAAAGAAATACGCGCTGGTGTTTGAGAAGCTGAGAGGCAGTGCAGCCAAAGACTGATGCACTTATTAAGTGCTCAGTATTCTCAAAAAATCACAAGGGAAGTTGCCATATAATGTTTTAAATTCTTTTATTAATAGAGGGGGCTGCAAAATCAGTCTTGTCATAGTAGTTAGTTAAAATGCTTAGTGTATAACTGGTTGTGCCAAGGCATTCTGGCTTAGGCCATTGCTCCACACTGCTGCTGTTCTATACCTACATACACAAGGAAAGAAATCATCTCTGTTCAAAGAGCTCATGAACTACGCATATATGGTTAATAGAAATGCGAAGCACGTTGCTTGCCTGAAGTGGCATGAGAAGAGGTTAGAGCCTAGAGCCCTGCTTTTCTTCACCTCGGTCCACTATCTCATCTCCAAGATCCTCTTTTTCTGAGTTATAATCACTCTTTAATAACAGTAAAAGTATGCTAAGGGTACAGAGCTAACAGGCATGTTAATGCTTTGAGCATAAGCACACTGCAGATAACCTCAAGGGACCCAGCCCTTTTGTGAAAGCGTGCCAAAGGAATAGAGAAATTCAACCCTGGGAAAGAACCTTTGCTATTGTTTAGAGCCCTAAAGAGATGTTTGCAAGGTCTCCCTTGTTTTGCCTTGGAGACTGTCAAGAATCTGTTGCTCTCCCATCGACAATAGGAAGGTCAGTACCATCGGCTTTGCTCACACTTTGCTCACACTTTCACAGCAAGGAGAAATGCAGCTGCCATTACATGTACAGGAACTTAACCTTTACTTTTTCTTTTTTTTTTACTTGAAGAGTACCTGCCTGCATTTTTATAAAGACATTTTGAGATGGAAAAACAACTAAAGTTATGTTAAAATATTCATTATGAAATGACTTCCTAGAAGCAATGCTTACCGCTTGCCCCTGAAGCTGGTTTCTATACACTTACCTATGTGTCCGTACAGGATAGACACTTCCGTGAAGAAAGAGTGAAATAAAACACTATAGGATGTGTTGGTGTCTTATGTGACAGCACTTCCAGGCATGTGACTGTGTGACTGCCTGTACCTAAACTCAGTGACTTCCCAATTTCTGCTGGCGCTTCCTTTGTTCCAGCCCTTAACTAGGAGGTCTATCCATTCTCTGTCTCACCTAACAATTGCCTTCTCTGAATCGGCTTGAACTCCAGCTTGATTCTAGTGTACTGAACTGAGCTTGAAGCAGTGGTTGAATCAAGCCCTCAGTCTTGCTTCAGGAGCTTCTTATCACTAGATTGCATTACCATGAATTTATCCATATTTAGCCAGACTGGGGAGTATGTCAACAACATACCTCAGATTTGTTGCCAGTGCTGCAGAAGGCATTTTCTCACAGTACATTTCTTCAGTACATCTACTGTTATACTTTCATTGCTGTCTCATTGCACTGAATTCATAGTCTTTAAGGCTCTTTTTAAAGATTTTTTAAATGCTAATCACTTGGTTTGCTCTTTTTTTTTTTTTTGGTCACATATTTTTTTCTGCACCAAACCCTTCTGTCTCCGCATTTATCCTGAGTCTGATTTGGTTGACTTTCTGCCTTTTGTTTACTTTTGTTTTTTACATCCTGTTTTATATTTAATCTCTCCACCATATTTCATGCAATGTGAATGCATGTTGGCTGTTAAGCAGGCAGATTTGGAAACCATGGTCCTCCAGTCATGGGAAAAACACAGCATAAGGAACAGCAGCATACATGTGTTTTCCTTCATTGCTGTGAAAAAGAGTCTTCTCCGGGACTGGCAGATCTTTGCTTGCTGCATTTATCATGGTGGGCTCAATCTCTGGCCACAGTCAGGTAAGGAGAAGGAGGTATTTTTAGTTTTGTTTTTTTTTTGGGGGGGGAGGGAGTGGATGTTTCAAAATGTGGCTGCAGGAATTGGGACACAGAGCTTATGAAACAATCTTTTTGTTTCCTGGAGCAACACTGTTATTGTGTGTTAACTGGCCACCATAGGGTTACCAAGTCTCTCCAACTTGTCATGATACTTGTCTCTTAGCATATTTGCTCGTGTAGGCAATAAATACTAATTCCAGCTCTTACTCTCATGGCTATTTAAATGTATTTCCTCCATCTTTAGCTTGTCTTCCCTCCACAATGTAAATCGTACATCTCTGAGAGTCTTCCGTTGCATCAGGAGTCTGACTGAGCTTCTTGATGGCTTGGCTTGATCAAGATTACTTTTTCTGAGATTGTTCAGTCAAGTGAGGTGCAGATTTGATTGAGTTACAACTTTGTTCCACATACTAAGCAAAAGTTCAAAGGTTTTACATGACGTTCCTGCTGAGGGCAAGCTGAAATCTTCCTACAAGACCTACCAGTCCGTTATTTGGAACGTCATCAGGTTGCTGCAAAATCATAACTTGCTAAACATCATTGCCAGTTCAGCTGGCCAGTAGTTTTAGGTTAACACTTGGTAAAGTTGGACATTCAGTCTCACTTGAGAATTAAACAAATCATACTGGGCTCAATACGAGGTCAGAATAGAGCTGTTCACATCAGGAGGTGGAAAAGTAATAGAATTCAATTTTTTTCCTCCATTCAGTTCCAGCCAGTTCAGAAAACGAGTGTGAAACGGGAGTCTGTCTCTAGATGGTCTTTTCACTTTGGGAATGGGGCAAAGCTCATAGCAGCCAGCCTGTAAGTCATACTAGCCAAAATACGGAGAAGGTCTTTAAAGCTTAACAGTTAGTACTTTCAACCTTAAACCTGAATAGTAGGTGTTTTAATCACAGGCTACACAGCCCCTCTGAGAAGCTGGGCTACTAGAGATACCCAGTGTGGCAGGAAGCCAGTTGCTGAGCTTCTGTTCTATCTACTCCAGTGGCTCTCATTTGTGGTACTCCTTTTCCCCTATCCCTGTTTTATTGGCATTCTACCAGTTTTAGTTTTATTATGTGTTAATGAGAATAGCGTGCAGTAATGACAGACCATACTAGTGCTCCATTAATAGCATTTTTCTGGCTTTTGGGTTTTTTTTTGTAGAGTTCTGGCATTACTTGCAGGATTCTGGACTGGGTCCGTAAAAACTTGTGTTTACCAAGTAGAATACGAATTGATCTGGAGGGAAGGAGAAGCTGAAAAAATAATTATATCATTGGAAATCGGTGCAAGACTGAAAGAGCAAAGCCTTTATTCTGCAGC
This sequence comes from Ciconia boyciana, assembly GCF_034638445.1. Taxonomy (NCBI): domain Eukaryota; kingdom Metazoa; phylum Chordata; class Aves; order Ciconiiformes; family Ciconiidae; genus Ciconia; species Ciconia boyciana. Next base: position 83,460,482 of record NC_132935.1, read on the forward strand.
AGTCCGGGATTCTGAAATGGCTCACTGTAAGCTAAAAGACCCTATGGAGATTTCAAAAGATATCACATGTCAGTGTGCTGAATGCATTGTTGGTTTAAGCTCTGCTGCTCTGTCCAATTATCTGAACTTTGTCAGCTGCACTTCATTTTTTTATTTTTAAATAAAAGACAGCGTTCCCAAGCCAGCATTTTTGTTTCAAAAGGCGAACAACAGTAGCTCATAATGAGTATGTTGCAAAGGAAAATTTCAATCCCATTAAACCTTGAATAACCTTTCCCAGTAGAAGAAGCTCTAACACTACTTAGGAGTCGTTTCCAACATTCTATTTAAAAGAAAAAGGTTCCCGATAGCCAGTTTTTCAAGGACATATTCATAAAAGCATACTTTTATAGCATAACTGTTGATGATAAGCTAAATGGACAATCTAATGGAGTCTGGCCACACATTGCAGGCTAAGGAAAGAAAACCTGGAACATGGGAGGCCAGTCCATCAGCTAGCAAAATTATTGATTCAGGTCCACTGAACTGTATGAAAATCATTTTATTTGCAGTTATTCCGTATAGATCTGAAAAAAAATTATTAGCAATAGAATGTCACATTATAGTAGGTAGCATTAAATGATTGGATATGAGAGAATTAGGCTGTTAACCTTAGTGATAACCTCATAAAAGCCAGACTTGGATTTGAATTGAGGCAGTATATGAAAAACAATTAGGAACATAATGTAAGTTCTGAAACAGTAAATTTAAAGGATTTATTCAAGACTTTAGGTGGTCAGTTTTTATGAATGTTTCACAGTGTTTCTGTGAGACAAGGGGGACAACAGAAGGATCAGCATATTTCTACATATGCACGTAAAAATGTAACGGAGAAGAAAAATTAATGATAGCAAGGAAGAGTGGTATATAGTTTCCAATAGGTGTTAAATTTAAACTGGTGCATCATGATGCACTTAAATATCTTGGCTTTGAATTTTGCCTTGCACCATATTTTGGTGTTCTAGCTTAGCTGTATCACACACATGTTGGACCAGACTTTTGGGTGAGATTTGAACAGCAGCTCTGTTTTCAGTGCACTGACACTATTTTTGTAGCCATACCTAACCTAATTTTATGCCAATTTTTCTAATGTAATCTGCCAGGACTGACATGGCTACATTAGTGGGGATCTGAATAGGTGATGACCCAAACTCTCAGATGGGCCTTTACCATCCAGACTGAGCTCTGTGCTACCGTGTTGCATCTGAGCTCCTTACCTCTGGCTTTGATGTGTCCATGCCAATGGCAGGGACTGGGAAAAGCTGTCAGTGGGTTTTAATGGGCATTGGGTTCCCCACATCTCACTGACCCCCTCTCTTCCCTGTGCTCAAAAAGTAAGGGTGGCTGCTACATTCTAGCATGCTGAGCTGGAGAGTGCTTCTGTGCGTCAGCTGCAAGGCTGAAAACTTGAAAAAAGCTATACAGTCCCCTGGTCAAGATAAGCACAGAATGGAAAAGAAGAGTCTTTGAAAGTATGATAGCATAAAAGTGATGTTTAACTTCATGGGACAATTAAGGTGATACAGACATAGGCTGCGTCCCGAGAAGAGCAGAACCTTACAAATGGGATCACCTACAGTATTGTAGAGGAGGAAGCTGAGTACAAAAATGTAGCTACCATGAGAAACAAATATTGCTTTTAGCCAAAAGCAAAACTTGTGATGATTGGAGGGACATGCAGTTTGGCAGAAAGACATGTCCACTGTTGCAGTCATTTTTAGAGAAGGGATCATATCTGAAACCTATTTAAAGAGATTTTTTGTGTGATGCTTATGTTTCTGAGACTTAACTTAGATTACAAATACAATAAAATACATTTTGGTATACTCAATGAAATTTTGCAACAGCATAAGCAAAACCTTTCTACAGCAGGATGTAGGAGTGTAAACAGAAATGAACCATGGTGTTGGTGAAGTACAAATTCCTAGCTAGTGCCCTGAATACATGCAATGTTTCTAATAAAAATGAGAGGATGGAAGCTGTGGCCACAGTTCTACACAGTGATCAGAGCTCATTTTCAGTGAATGAAAAGTCCTGTTTTAGTGATAGTATCATGAGATACTGTCAGATCCCATGATACTATCAATCAGATCCAACTGCAATCAATTCTAGTCATAACGCTTCAGCATAGATACGACCTTTTTGAAGGAGCAACTTTTATGTGAATGGCTGTTTCCATTCATTTTATAACCTTGATGCCTGGCTTGAAAATCCCACAATGAGGGTGATGGCATTAAAGTAAGAATCAATCTCTTACAAGTCAGTGACAGAGGATAGGTGTAGATAGAGAAGACTAAAAGGACATTACAAGGTCAGAGAAGCATTTGGGAAGGAGTCAGACGGAGGGGGAGTGTCAGGAGAAGATTCCAGTCGGTGTGCAAGGCCAGGATAATGATTTTCAGAGAACCACTTTGAATGAGTATGGAGACAAGGCACAAGCTGAGGGTCTGGACTAGGCAGAATGGGTGGCAGGCTAGTGACGTTATTCAAAAAGGAAGTACAGGGGTTTTGCCTCCATGTGAAGGCACAGAGAAAGTCACACACTGCTATTCTTTTCCTTTTCACTCCAGCTCTCCCACACTGATATTCACTTCCTCCTGCAGACGTAACCTTCCCCTCAGGTATCTTTCTTCTCGTCCCCAAGATAAGCTTTAGTCAACAGGCAAGATTTTCCTAAAGTGGCCAAAGCACCCACTTAAAAGGAATGTGACACATACCACGTGCCTTCTAGAGAGCTTCTGTGCTTCTGGAGAGGCTTCATGTACAGCCTTGCCCTTCAAAGCATCTTGTACGAAACAAAGACGTACCAGCTCACCTGATATCTGAAATCAGCGTGTGTCTTACCCTGTTACCACGTAGATTTTCTCCACTGTTTTATCACTATGCAGATACAGGTGGGTGCGTAGTGTTTTAGTACTTGCCTGAAACAACAATGGTCCTGTTAACCCAGAGAGATCATTTTATGAGCAAGTTCTCCAGATGCCTTATGTGCTGCCAGGCCTGGACTGACCGCGTGGGCGAGGAGAGCTGCCCACCTTTAGCTCACCAGGGCTGCCTGCAGTGGGCTGCAGGTGGGCTGCCTCTCCCTGCCTGCCAGCTGCTCCTCCCTCCGCCTGGGGCATAGCTGCACCAGTCTCCTGCTGAAGAGACTTGGCTTGGAGGACAATAAATCACCTGGGGAGGCTGTGGAACTGCCTTGGGGGAGCTTAAGGATGGGGAGGAGAAATATTTGTCAGGAGTTACATGGATATGGTTGCATCTCCCTTAGGGCAGGGGAATGGGAAGCCCTAAAAGACTTTGAAAGTCAGTCTTTCAAGTTTTCTATGGTTCTGCGATAACCAGAGATTGTCCCAGTGAGAACTGTTTTCCTTCAGCTGAATAAGTAAGAGTTAGACTATATCTGCTTTTGTGGAAGAATAATTCACTCTACATTGCCTTCAGCAGGACTAAGGGCAGTACAAGGTACCATTCAGTCTTAAATAAATCCCACAGTGTTGTACTTCAATAGCTGCAGACTGTTACTCTGGGATACTGAGTATCCCCTTTATAAATGGATTTTTGAAGTGTCGTCTGAGTGCCCAAAATGAAATGTTTCTCAATTTTACTTTACTTTTTCCCCCCTCTCTTACATGATTTCATTCCAGCCATTCTTTTGTCCACCAGGCCACCAATAGGCAAAACTGTTTACTTTTTCCCGTGTACATCAATCAAACCACAAATGAGAAACAATAGCATGTGTTTTGGTCACAGCGTTCCCTTGGATATATTTTTGTAGCAGTTCAGTTCATGTCTCAGCCTGTTATAGGCAAGGACATATTGCTATTTCAACTGGGAAAAATCACCAGTTGTTATAAACTGACTTGGGGATATGCAGATGTCCAGCAGTGGTGAGAATTTTCTAATCTTTGTGTGATTTACTTAAAAGTGCAATTCACAATGAATCTCTGATGAAAAGTGCTAGTAACCCTGTGAACTCTCAGAGTGCTGCCTGTGCAAAACTGGGTGAGGCTTTCTTTTAAGAAGTACATCTGCTGATTTGGCAGAATTGGACCAACAAATTGTAGTCATGAACTGGATAAAAATGACCTGGAAAATCCCTGCCTCATGTACAGTGCTGACTGCTGACCAATCACTGCTGTTCTGTGCTTTTTCCTTCATGCATAGATATACTAGTATTGAGTTAATTCAGAGTTGGGATAGGCATAGGAGAAACCACAAAACTTTAAAGTCCCTTTTTTTATCCTGAAGAGAAAATTATTTTCTATGCCTTTCATTTTTGTTGTGGGGAGGGAGCAACGAGATTAGAAACTGAAGCTAGGTCAGACTTTCTCCTTGTGCATCTCCACACAGCCATGTTTGGGCACTAGAAGCTGCTCAGAAGTGACTCAGCCAGATGCGTAAGAGTAATTAGATCCATTTGAAACTCAGGAACTAACAATTTTGAGGATTCTTTCAAAGACTTTACAGTTGAAAACTCCATAGGTTTGTCTCCCTCTGTACTCTGTCTTGACTCCTGGCATCTATTAGCACCTAGACCTCAGAGCAAAATATCTGCAAAGACTGCTGGGTTTTATGTCGAAAGTCTTGGAAACCACCACAGTTTCTGTGCTCCCCCCGCCCCTCCAGTCTTAATTTGGCCAAATTCATCCAGATCTCAGTGAACTTAAGGACCAGACTGCACGTACAACTTGCCATGATTTTAGCCAGGGTAATTATGCTGTTCAAATAAGCATTAAAGCTATTGAAATGAAGGAAAAAAGAAAATTAAAGATTTGTTCAACTGGAGCAACGGTGTGTAGGCAAGATGCTTGAGTATCTCTTCCATAAAAATACCTGGAACTGGTGAGTAATCAGCCATGCTCTTCCACAAAATCTGGACTGTTTATTCATGGGTAGTTCCCAAAGATTCAGCTCACCTGGTATCTGAAACCAATGGGAGTCTTACCCTGTTACCACGTAGATTTTCTCCACTGTTTTATCACTATGCAGACACAGATGGGTGTGTAGTGTTTTAGTACTTGCCTGTCTCTATTTATAATACTCCCCCACAGTCCTTAATCTTTATTGAACAGCTTTATCTTTTTCAAATAAGAAACATGAGTTTCTTACAGAGTGTACAATTGGACCCATCATAAGAAGTTACTGAATAACTAACGGGAGAGCTGCGTTCCTTGAGCCATTGTATCAAACCTAAACACAGTAATAAAAAGAAGAGAGATCCTTTTTCTCTTCCTGATGCAGTTAACAAAGATCTAAGAGAGGTGAAATGGCAGTGTGGTTTAATTTTTTTTTTTTTTCCCTCTGGAGAGTTACAATATTTTTAGTTCTCATAATTTTCTTTTAGGGAAATATTCCAAACTTCTCCTATGTGTAAAGTATTTGGCATGATGATCGCAACTGCTCATAATACTCATTATCTGCACTCATTGTGCAGAAGTGATGCTATTTTAAATCATTAAATGAATGGAACTATGTAATATGTACTTTGGCAACTTTCACTCATGGACTACAACATATATTTGATTAGCTAATTTCACAATGGAAGATAAATGGCAGTATATATACTCCTACTACATATTTCTGTTACAGTGGGCCCAGTCATTTTGTATAGTGCATGCAACTGGAATGCAGTGGTGTCCTATGGTAAGAGAGACCATGCCTGCTATGGCTGATAAACCAGACAATCACAGATATAACTACTCTGTTCATGAATTTATGTTTAATGAGATATTTTTGCACCCTGGGACAAAGACAAAACAATTTTTTTAAACTTGCTACCCTGGATTTGCTTAGTTTTAAAGCAATTCCTCAGAGGATAATCAGAAGAGCTCCCAAGAGATGCTGGAGACTTGGGGACAGGGAGTGGAAAGCTAGGAAGAAAAAATATTTTTATTTTTGATTAATTTCTTATTACGCAACATTTGGCAGTTTCTTTACTAACATATTTCTTTTTAGGAGATCACTCTTTTATTTTGAGGTTTTTAGAGCCTGAAGCTTTCTGTAGATATTATTAAATCTACTCTTAATGAAGGGAAAAACAACATAGAAGGTTAAAAAAATGCCCTCAGTCTAAAACAAAGCTTCAAATTAGTCTGAAACAGTTGCATCTAGTTCAGGCTTCAAGTGCGTAAGCAGTAATGCAGCAAGTAAAGAAGTAGTGTGCATTACAGAGGGACAGTCTAATTCACTTTGTTTTTGGAAAGCCGAACTGAAAATTACACAGCCTTGTCCTGGACAAGATATCTATGCTGTTCGTTATTAAATGCTCTTCTGAAATCAGGCATGTGCTAGTTACCCATGTAGCCCACTCTTCCCTCCGCCTTCCCTGTCTTTAAGAGTCTAGGGGAGTTCTTGGTTCGCAGCCAAGCATTGTAGTCTGGACAGGCAGTGTCATCTGAGGGAGAAAAAATGTGACGTGCTTGCTCTGGTGTAGCCATTAGTATAGCTGCTGATGAAACAGGGAGAGAAATAATGCTGGTGAGATGCAAAGCTTAAAAGCTTATGTTCTTGTGTATTTATAATAATACTAACTCTATTAAATTATCTGAAAGTATTAGGATTTGTTAAAACTCTGTGTACAATGCTGTTCCAACTGGGTATTTTGGTAAGCTGCCTTTATGTAGATATCTGTACAACATAAGCTAATGCTCCACTAAGAAATAAAATATTTGGGATTATCCTGGAACGATGAAGAAGCATCGTGTGAATTACAGTAGTATAAATTACTGTCTATTGGTTTAATTAGTCTACAGCGGGGGGGGCTAGGTTGCCAGAGAAGCACCAGGGAAATAAGTCAGTGAGAGGATTTAAAAGCACTAGCTATACTTAAGAGATCAGGGAAGCACAAAGGGTGGAGGCTTCCTCTGCTTTCTCCTATTCATTTTCTCTCTCCACTTGGAGACTCAGCAGTTTTTGGCACTTCTCCCTTTGTAATATTTCTATGATCCTCTGCTGGTGGACACCGCTGACATACTGTAAGTATAGAGCTTTCCTGACCAGCAATTATTTTTAAGAATCTATCACATGTACCCTAAAAAAATTATCTACATTTTTCCTCTTACTTACCAGCCTCCCACTTGCCCCTTTCTCCAGGTACTATAGTAGTGACCTCAGAGAGAGCTGTTGCTGGTTTTTTCTTTGTTTGCTTTTGAGGCTTTTTTCTTTCTTTCTTTTTTTTTCTCTTCAAAATCTTGATGGAAAGAACATGACTGCTTTCTCTTTGGGGAACAAAGATCCCCAAAGTTTAAAATAGATTAATCTGTTATTTTTCTCATGGAGTCACTGAACTTACATGCTCCAATAACCTCTTTACTTTGTCTGTGTTTATCGTAGCAAGTACTGCTTCACATGGTAAAAAAAAAAGAATATATATCCTAATCCTGTTCTGGATGAAACTGAGAGAAGCTTTGCTTTGACTGCTAGTGATTGCAAAACAAGGTCCTTGCAAAACAGGGATCAGGTTGTGCACCACACTGAAGGAATTAATTACATCACCACTGATTTTAGTGTGGGAGGGGACAAGTCCAAAGTAGTATCAACAGGTGATTTTTCAAATCACCATTTTCTACGATTTTCGCTTTGACTTGGGAGAGCCACTGCTGTGAGCAAACAGGCAGCCAGAGAAGATGGAGGAGGAAAAAGTGCTTGAAGGAGATGACTGACAATGATTTTCATTTTTCTCTTCACAGGACAAACATACTTCGGATGGTTGTTATGGTGAAAGGCCAATCTAAAACTGGTACAGTGACTACCCAAGCACGGAAATAGAGACTCAAATTCCCATGAAGAAAGCTCAGTCCCCTCATCTTTCACATACAGCTCACTCTAAATATAGCCTTTCTTTTTTATTGCCACCTTTCTCTCTCACTTTCTTTTCTATTCTCTTTCTGCCACTAGGCTTTATGTAATATTCCAGGTGTGGAAAACATTTCGTAACGCAGCTGTCACTAGAAATAAACACAGTCTTTCACATCTGCATTTATAAACATGTGGGGAAGGCATCTCATACAAATAACTGACAAGAAATATTTGAGTCCTTGCCTTGTGAAGGTGGTGGGGTAAGACCAGGATGCACTCCAGGGAGCCAAGGTATTTCAGGGGAAGCAGTGTTTGGATGCCAAGCTCCATACCAAAGCAGGACTGCCCTAGCAGCTGATGCTGGCTACCATAGGCATGGATCCAGGAAGGGCAATGCCCTTGTCCCCAGGCACTTGGCTTTTTGGTGTAGCCTTGGGAACAGCAAGGCTAAGACAGCTATGGGCAGTGGCTTTAGTGGTGCCTTGCTTCTCCCTCAACGGCTTCTGGAGATGCGGGCAGCAGGCCCCTTAGTCACTACGGTCAATCGGTGCCTGGATCTGAAAGACACGACATGCCTGTGTACTCTGTGTACTCTGATGGCACAGTAACAGAAATCTCCAAGTGATAAATTTAAACTGTGGTTAAATTTTGTCCTAATCCCTCTAGCAGGTATATCCTATGAGTCAAACTGTTTGAGAAGCTCAGACTTCCTCCTACACCTTCTTGGGTGCCAGTTCCCCATCTCCACCATCTAAACATCAAGCACCCTCCTAAGAGCTTCAATGAGAAGACAGTAAGAAAGTAAAGAAGCTTTTTGAAAATTCGGGGACCGCACAAAATAAATTGAATGTATCATCTTAATAAAATAGAAGCTTCTTCTTGTTCAATTCTTATTATTCAATTTTATATTGAACTGAAAGCGTCTCCAGCTGCATTGAACCAGTATAGCTCATTAGACTTCAGAGTTTCAGTGGTCTTAATGCTTTTTAAGATTTGACTCTCAATTTTTGTATGTAATGAAGCTGCCACAAAATTAACACAATGCCCAGAAACCAGAGCTCTCCTCTGTAGAATTTAGCTTAGCTTGTCACATTGTATACAAAGTCCATTTATTTAACTGCAAGATTTTTTAAGGAGGAATTTATTAGTGTTTCTAATTTACTTCAAACAGGCAAGCCAAGGTGAAAGTGGCATGTGTACTTGTACTTACTAATCAACAGAATGGTCATAGTATGAATCTCCAAGTCTGAGATAAACTATGATTAGATGTGAGCTCCCATTTAAGATTAATATCTGATGCACTGTAACTTGGAAGATTCATTTATGCAAGTTGAGTAGTATGTTATGATACTGGTTGTATACATAATGTAGAAGTATTTGTAATAAAGAAGGATGTTGAAAAGTGGATTTCCATGTTTGCTACTAAAAGGCTGGAGGGAGAAGTAAGTATAAAAAGCTATGTCATCAGAAATATTCTAGAAGATATCAACAGAAAAATGGCATTTTTCTTCTATGGAAAATTTAACATTTAGAAATTTAGTTTTAATCTCAACTGAAAATGTTTCTATTTTAAAATTTCCAACTGAACCCAAACTTATGAAAGTTGTAATTCTGAAAAAGAAAAACATTTTGTTAACTATTTAAAACATTAGAAGATTGTAAATACATACAATAGTGTGTGTTTGCATTCTGTGTTTATACATGTATGTAGTATTTGTAATGAATGTCCTGAATATTTGTATAAAAATACTAACATAACCTCAAAATTATAAAGCTGTAATAACATTTATCAGGTCTAAAGTTATATATTAGACCTGAAACTATTTTTTTTTATGTTTCTCATAGGAGGAAATGGATGGTTTTGAAATGCTTCAGTTTTGACAAGAGTGCATTTAAAGCAGTGGTGAAAAACTCTTCTGGCCTTTCAGGGAGGCCTTAAAAATTTTATATTTCTCTGCTGAGAAGAGACAATGTAAAAAAACTAAAGAACACATGTCAGAGCAAGAACTGAAGTTTGGCAGGAGAAGTGCTGAACTTCACACACTCAATACCTCCCAGGAATCGGCTGGGAGCCCACTGAAGTCAATGGGAATTTTTGACTGGCTTCAATGTGCATTGGATCAGACCCAAAAGGGCTCTATTCAGCAAAATACTTAGGTGGATTTTACTTCAGGCATAAGCTTAATGAGACTTTAGCAGGTACTTAAAAGTCATGCACACTTGCATTTTTTTGAATGCACACTCAAGTTTTTTTTAATTTATTAAAATCTCTACAGTGTGAATTGTGGCAATGTAATAATAAGAAAAATCTTGAAGCAGTGGTCTTTAGTTGTCTAAATACACAAAGAAATGAAAGCTCAAGAGGAGATGCTGGGCTACACTTCTCAAAGGAACCACAAAAAAGGCAACTATTTCAGAAAAAAAAGGGCGCTCTAACAGAATGGGAAGTGAGAAAAAGCAGACGTTATAACCAGGGGATTTTCCAAGTTTTAAATATGAGGCCAAATTTACACTGTGGTAGGACTGAAAGATCAAAGCCAAAGGTGGTATAAATTGGTATATCAATCACTCAGATTAAAGGTTTGGTTCATAGTGTCCCTGACCCGGAAGGGAAAAGAAATGTGAAACAGCATTTAATAAAAATTTTCATTTCTGGATTCTAGTGACTCCCGCCAGCATCCACTTAACCTACAGTGGAGTTCTTTGTAAGTGAGAAATAGATTATGTTTTTTTCTTTTAAAAAGAAGAGTAGAAGAACTGCTTAAATTCCTATAGAAATTAAAATGCAGCCTAAAAAGCAGCCCTACAGATTTCAGCAGCTAGGAGCTATTGAAATAAGATTTAAATTTTCAAAGAGAACATTTCCTTTTTACATTAAAGAAAAGAAATAACACTTGAGTAAGTTTGGATTTGCATTTAGAACTAGAACTGAGATTCTAAAAGGATATTTTTCATTAGCTTGTAGCAAGGGTGATCCTTTCATGTCTCTGAATAAATTGGGACCCTTAAGTTGGTATATTGCACTTCTGTCTTTATTTTAGCCATTTTGCAGTGATTCAGTTATGTGGACCTGACTTACTGTTCTGATGCAGGTATTTTTGATACGCAGTGAAAACAGTGTCACAAATATATACCAGGTTCTCTTAATACCACATTAGAAAGTCCTGTAAGTGTAGTCACCACATTAGCATCCTGCTTAGTTAGTAACCAAAACACTTGTGCAATTTTATCACAGCACTCAGAATGAATCACTGGCCACCCCCGGGGGATGCTTCCATCAGATGCATTGTCATTTTCTGGAATGACAGGCTAGCAATGTGAAACCTGAGCAACAAAAAACCTCTAATAAGGGTAATCAGAAAGCCCAGCCCTCGCCGGCCCTCGTTCTGAGGTCAGGTGACTCATGTAAAAGCAATCCAGGCCGGTCATGAGACAAAGTGTTTGTAGCCACATCAGCTTTTCAGCATTTACTGCGGCTCCCAAGCCTGGCTTGTGCTCATTGTGTTATTCATCAGATTTATGAATGCATTGTTCTGAGTCTTAAATTACAGCCCTTAGTGGTCATGCCCATACAGATCTCCCAGTGGCAGGCAGCAGAGAAGTCTTAGGAGCAGAGATGAGCACACACAGTCTCTGCTCTCTGCAAGATACTTAAAGCAACTCTATTTTAAGACTAAAACTTTCTATGAAGGTAGCTAGTTTCTCTCTCTCATTTTCAGTTCACAAGCCCACAGTGCAGTTCTGGCATGTGCCTTTTACCCTCAGGATACAACCTGCCAGACCGCTGTGGGGATCGAGACATTCTTCCAGGCTGGGTTTCTGCCTTGCTTTCTTTTACCTCAAACCATTTCCTAAACTTGAATGTTCTTGTTGAAAGGTTTTGGTCTAAAGCATGAGCTGAGCTATTTACCTCAGGGATTCCAAATCAGGAATTTTAATCACCTTGATTATATCACATTTCATTTAGGAAGATCTTACTTCTTATTCCTGAATTTAACCATGGCAGCTTAAGACATGACCAGCCTCATCCATCCACGCTTTCTCTCTGTTCTCTGTTTTGCCCTCTTCTCCTGCTTGTGGTAGCAAGGGAAGCATGACTGGTTGTGTGCTAGATGGTGACTGTACCACTCTCGATAACAGTCCTGTGTGTTTAAGTTGTTGAGGAAGTTGTGTGTGCAGTATGAGGCTGGGGAAGCTCGGGCATGGATGTGTAATTCCCCTGCCTTTCCTTTTCTGGGCAACAACAGTGACTTACACCGCTGCAGATGAATCACCACTGCTTGACGCTCAGAGCCCTTTGAGTTATATTTATTTAGAGAGGCTGAATAAAACTAGGGGTATCAACAGTTTCCCTGGGAGAAAACTATAAGCAATAATAAATAACCGATATCTGTTCCTCTCCTTAGGTCGTACGCATAAATCTACATACTGGCAGTGGAAGTCCTGCGCCAGATCAAGGGTGAGCGGCATGTGGACTTTTGTACTAAAAATAATTAATTTGCAGATGTCCACTGCTGACACAGGGTGGTTCGAGCATAATTAGAGCAGCCACTTCTCTGTCCTTCACATACAAGAGAGCATGGCAGCCACTGTCCCAGGGCGCAGAGACTGAGGCCACTGAACTAACCTCTCAGCTGTAGCTGGGCTTTCCAGAAAAAACACGGAGCACCAGGAGAGGAACACCAGGAGGTTTCCTATCCCGTGTGAAAGGAGAAAGGGGACTTTCATCTCTGGGACCATGGAGTGGCAAATTTTGAAAGCACAGCAGTTACTAGTACTAGTTGCTAGTACTTTCTTTAATGAATAAATGAATAATGGTCAAAGAAAAGCAGGAGAGGAAGCAGCACTCAGCTCAATTGATGTGCTAAGTCTTTCAGATAGTCATTATGCTGGACCTCCTCATCCCACAGCAATGTGACTTGGAAACTTTACCAAACCTCCTAATTGGTGCACTTCTGGGAAATTATGCTTCAGCTGGGCACAGCATAGAAAGAAGGAATGAGGAGGCTCTCAATGACAACTCTTCTCAACAAAGCTTTTGCTGGGTTTTGCCAGTTTCACTGGCTCTGAGGCATGAGGTACAGGAAAGTTTTCTGTCTACTAGAAGCAGACTTTTTGTGATCAAGACATTTTCATTCCACATGCTAAGTTTAAGATGGAAGAGATGCCACTGTTACAGATGGTTGTGTATTTACAAGGAGTACCTGAGATGTGATTTTAATTTAGGGACTAAACCTGGGTCTGTTCTTCCGCGCTCCATCCACAGATTAAAACACTTCTCTCGTATATCTGTGAGTGGTATCTTTTAGGGCTTAGGTTTTGTATGTGAAAATAATATTTGGACCTGGAATGGAGGACTAAAGTCTGGATTTAGCTTAGGTAACACTAAACCAGTCACAAAAATCACAGTCCCAAATAGTCAAAGTGTCCAAGACATTCATTATTTTGGCTACCATATGGGCTCTGAGGGTACTGTTAGCCCTGACTGTCCCTGCCCAGCCTAGCCCGGAGCTTTCTCCATGCTGCCGATGGCCCAGAACCCCATTTCAGCTCAGCCTGGGGCCCCAGCCCCTTCCTGAGCTATGTCGCAGGTGGCCATTTCGAATTGTTTGGATTTCATGGGGTGATCCATGGCCTGACTTCACTCATCCCCCTGCCTTCATTAGATGATCACTAGACCGCCAATGGGACCTGCCTCTGTCATTAGCCCAGCCTTGCTCAGGTGCCACGGGCTGGTTCCTCCTTGGCAAGAGCATGGCCAGTGCTGGGGTGACATGCAGCTCCCAGCTTGTCCCCCTCTCCCTGCTCCCAGAAGGTCTCACTTTTTACTGACCAAAACCCAGATGGTTTCACAGAGTTTTCTGTGCTCACTGATATTCTCTATCAGTCTCCACAAAACTGAGTGGGCCTCATGTTGAGATTTTGGTAGGAGCGTCTTTATGATTATGAGTGGAAAGACATAGATTTTGCTTAATTCTACATGGCTCACTGATACGTGTATCTTTTTAGTTCAAGAAGAAAACAGAAACTAGTGCAGGGTGTCATCTCAAAAGCTGAATGTGAATTTAGAATGTGTAATTTCATATTAAACGCAGAATCTGTATCTATAAAATGACATTTAAGCATGTTGTCCAAGCACAGGATTATCTTTCCTCATTATGGTCATACTACAGTACCCTTTCAAAATCTGAAGCCAGCTTCAAAATGTCTCAGTGTCAAGAGTTTTGCACACACTTGGTGTGCCACTTTGAAAGGCTGTTCCCTGCTCTCAGCTGAGGTTATAATGCAACTAAGAAACATCCCACATTCAAGAAAAGAGACCAAAGAACAATTGTACTTCAAAGAAAATTTGAAAAAAAAATCACCCTGCAAGCTCTATAGCAACACTTACATGAAAACTGAGAAAAGCCCTTTCAGATTTTTCTTTGAGCAAACTTAACAACACAGTTAAATATGGGATTGCCAAAACTAAATTAAGGAGTCTTGATGGTACTTATATCACAAAGAACAGCTTGAAATTCATAGCACCTGGAGGCTGTTGTTTTCATGCTGTTTTGTAAATGACACCATGGGGAAGTGCTAAGCTATCTTCTAGAAATGGAGCTGTGGTAAGGAACTATTTGGAATGAGTTTGAAAAAATGTTATCAGCAGTAGGTGACTGGTTAATCAGTGGGGATTTTTTCAGAGTTGTGTAACTTGTGATATACCTGTGCTGCAGTCACAACACAAACTGCTATCCAACAGTGAAATACCCTAGCTAGTGCTAGAAATTTAGAGCTGGGATCAATCTACCCGTAACCCAACTGCGGGCTAACTTTAGTTGCTTTTTTAGCAGGTCAGTTACCCAGCCCAGTGTTGCCATGGCCTGCTTACTACCTGCTCCTAAACCCCTGAATTTAAATACTACTGCTATACCACCATCATTTTGTGACTGCAGTCCTTACTGTCCTTGGCCCAAATTTGGCTCCCAAATGTACGAGTGCAACTCTAGAATACATTAGCTGAAATCAATTAAGTCTTTCTCAATTTATAGCAACTGAAAGCTGAATTTGACCAATATTCTCTGATGACTCTCTAAATGCCTGTATCTTTACTGGTCAAATGCAGTGCTGCTGTGCTAGTTTGAGCCAGCAGAGAATTTAACTCTGTAGCAGAAAATCAATTAAGTGAAGCCTTCAAATAATCTGAGCTAACCTCTCAGTTTGACAAGCACATGGAAACATGTATCAACACTATTATAATAATAATGAAAAAATATGAAAGTGGATCTGAAGCTACGTCTTTTGTATATGTACACTGTTACTTTGGGAATAGAGAGGAATCTCTGTATAAGACCACATTCTTCTAAATAAATTAATTTCACTCCAGGGACTATCGTATGAAAAAGATCTACCACATTATTCTCTGTGTCTCTGACATGACAGCTTTGAGACTCTGGATTAATCAGACCTCTTTGACTCCTTTTATGCTGAAAGTTTAATATACAACAGAGGAATATTTAGATGTCTGAGAACAGACATAGGAATAGGAATATCTAGGCCTGCCTGAGACAGAGGAATACGGACACTCCCATTTTAAAGATGGCAAACATCTTGCCAGAGGCAGATGTCTCAGGATAAGGGTAAAGTTAGGGAGTATACGAGTCTGCTCAGATTTCAATTAGGAGTAGCTGTAGTGAACTGTAAAGTCAATATCAGGCTCAGAATCTCCAATTATCTCACACCATCACTCAAAGGGTGGTATCTTATTCAGTAAAGCCCCTTGCAATCCTTGTAGTGCTTTCAGCTAGCAGCTTCCATCTTTAACTCACATGCTAATTGTTAGTCTTCTTATAATGAAGCTCACATATTTTCTTCTTACTGAGAGTAAAAGAGGAAGTGTTTTTACTTTGAAGTGTGAGTGACAATAATGCTTTGGTTGATTGAATGGTGTTTCAGGAAGGGGTTGAGAAAGCCTTGAGAGGCTTTTGCTATAGTGCTTCCTGAGATTAGATTTACTGTATTCTTCTGACTGCAGTGATATAATTAGATAGATATTTATTATACAGAGAGACAAGCAAAACCCAAATGCAACTAAATAAAGTCTTTTGCTAGTCAATGCCTGGCTCATCATCTGTTTATTAGCTACCTGCCTGGAGATCTGCTTCTCCAAATGTCTGTTTGCAACTAAACAACTGACTCTTAGGGTCCAGAAAATGAGGATGGTGTAGGACAAAGATGGCTCGCTTGGATAGCTTAGGTTCTGGGCAAAGGTCCTGTAGTGGAAGCTAGAGCTCCCTGTGTAATTGCTGTAGCCCAAGGCTGCCAGCTGCACCATGGATATCCAGTGATTTATTCTTTTCCTCTTCCCTCCTGCCAGGATTACAGTCTCAGCTGATGAAGTGATAGTTATGTACATAACTACATCTTCATATTCACCCTTCTTCTATGGCCTATTTCTGTATCTGATGAACTTAAAGGGAAAGTTTCCACTGAGTTCATTGATGCAGAATAAAGTCTTAGGTGGGGTTTTTTGGGGTGTTTTTTTGTTGGGTTTTTTAAAAATGTACATAGCAGAGAGGTGGGTCTTCAGATGTGCGAAGTCAGAGCAAGGTTCCCCTCTTTTTTTCTTTCCTGAAGTGTTATAACAAAGCTGACAAGTCAAGGAGGAATGTTTTCTTCCAGCATACCCAGTCACATCAGATTGTAAAGGACGTGAAATAGAAATGAGTAAACTGATAACATGATTATAGCATACATTTCTCAAAGAAAAACAGCTGGTGAATTTCATACAGAGTCCCCTCCATGCTGTGAAATAGCAAAACAACACATTCCAACAGTAAGATAAAGCTAAGGACTTTCAGGGTGGCAGCTATGCAATGTATTCAAAGGATCCTGCTGCTGATTCAGAAAATCCTGTGTGACCAAAATCTTCCTCTCTCCCTTCTGGTTGTAGTTTAACACTTTCTAAGAGCAAGTTATGTGATAACAAGATTTGTGAAAAAGATTGAGAATAATATATGGCTGACTTGGAGACCAGTCCTGAGTAAATTCTAGGCCATTTGACAGATGGAACTGAGGGCCACTTCTTATTTTTTTAGAAAAAAACACCAAAAAGGATATTTAGATTCTCAGTTCCCAGCAAAATCAATTCTGTGGAAGTTAGGCACCTAAATTCCTGTAAAACTGTAGGCCAGAGGGACTGTGCTGTTCATTTGAAAGTGTGCAACCTTGGATATCTGTGGCTGCCTTTAGATACGCTCCTGAATACTCCTTAGAGTATTCTCTCCTGAATACTCCTTAGTATCTCCTTAGATACTGCTCAGAGCATAGCTCTCATGGCCCTCAGTTGGCATAAAGTGCTTAGCACTCCTGCAGATCAGAGTCTGGGAGTGGAGAATCAAATCAGTCTGGGAACTGGTATTTGAAAAGACTCTGTGCACTGATCATCTGCTGCGGAAAAAAAGTTTGGCTCAGTGGTACATTCGGCGTCACAGAAAATATCTAGGGCAGAGGGAGAATCTTGCTTTTCTCTCTCAGCTCTGCAACTCCTTGCTGCTCATTTACTTTCTTGTCACAGTGTGCCACACCTCCAGCATCTGTGCTGATTTTGCGTCTCGGTTTCTTCTCTTCTTACTTGCTCCTAAACAGTCTGCTTCTTTTTCCACCTCTGTTGCCTGGGTCTTGTTAGAGCAGCCACTGAGTCGTTCTGCTCTCTGTCACTGAAGTAGGTACTACATCATGGCACATGCAGTTCCAGGGAAAGTCCTGTTCATCCCTCAGGCTCCAAGGAAGATCTGGGCAGAGAAGATAGATTTTTCTAAGAGTTTTGCTATCAAACCACTGAGCAGATACAGACTGAAATATTCAGAGGCCTATAAAGTAGTTTGAGTGGACATTCATTAGGACAAAAAACCAATACTGGGATGTTCCATCTGTCAGATCTGAAGCTTTTGCTCAAAAGCACAGAGGAGCCCTAGCAAATACCCCTAGAGTGCTCTAACATGATGGTTCCTCTATATTGTTTTATTTCTGAGGAAATTGCTCATTTGCTTCTGAAAAACATGAATGTGGAATGCTTCAGTCTAAACAGGTAGAGTTTGGAAGACATGTGAAGACTTGCAGGAAAGCCTTGTAGTAGAAAGAATAGAAAAAATGCTTCAGTCCTTGCTTTGCAGAGAGGAAAATCTCCCGACTATTACATTTTCAGATTTCCATGACTTCTTCTGGTTTTCTCTTTTTTTTTTTTTCTTTTAGCATTTGTCACACATTGAGAAATCAGAATGTTAGAACTACCTGCTGCCCAATTCACAGATACGTATGTGAACACATGCATTTGGCATAAAAATAAATAGATCTGTGCAGATGTACGCAGGTACATTTATCTATGTATTCAAAGTAATTTCCATAGCTAGGTATAATAGTTTGGGATAGTGTTCTGCATTAAATAGCCTTACCAGAAGGAAACTCATTTGTATTAGCTGTGTCTACAAACAGCAGTCTTTTTAATGAAGTAAATGTATCTCTCACAACATATTACAGCCCAATATGATACTCAAGAGTCTCATTCTCTGCTAATAGTTAAGCATTCCAATGTGAAGCACTTTCCAAAACACTGGCATCTGCAGTACACTCCTTCTTTGAAGTTAGCTAATGTTTTAGCTCTAATTGGACATTAGAGCATTAGGAATATTTTGTGTTTTAAATGTTCTCATCAATATGTTCACTCTCTGACAGGAAAATAATGCTGGTAAAATTCAAATAATGTATCATCAGCTTGAAAAATGCTTACATTCTTACTTTGGACAAAGAGAAGAGAAACACCTGAAATAACCAGATCACTATGTTATTTTTTCCAGCTTTCTTCACCAGTTTTTACAATTCTGTTGTTGTTGTTGTTTTCTTACAGGATATTAACAAACAGAACAACAAACTTAATTGTCTTCATGGCTTTTGGTGCTGTTCTAAGTAATTATATTCTCTAGTCTTTCTGTGATGAAGTATTTGCCAGCGAATTCAAAGCAGGCCTCAATTTCATGGTTATCTGTGTTTTGTAAGAACTGTCTCTGGAATAATGGTCAGCTCAAAAGCTTTTCAAAACTTTCAATAGACTGTTGGGACTATCTCATCTGATCTCTTAGCCTGAGCCAGAAAACTTCACCTAGTGCTATGTACAATGCTCTAGGATGAAAAACACATTCTTCTATGCCAAATGTGATTTAAATTAATTAAAAAAACCTTTATATATTAATGCTGACCAAAACATAGTTGTTCCAAGTGCATATGGGTCAGCAGCTCTTCACTTCTGCCAGTTCAGCAGGAATCCCATCAGAACTTCTGGCAGGTATTTCTGCCTTCTCCGATGAGCCCTCAGAAACCTCCACAGGGACACGGAGGACTGCAGCATACTCACCTCCCTTCCAATCATAAGGCCTGGAAGAAAGTGCCCACTGTCAATCAACCCCTAGTGAGCGAGAGGAAAGTCCTGGTGGCACAGGATCTGAGCAGAAGTGGTTTCCAATAACCCACAACCCCTTGTTGTGTTGCTTGTGTTCATGGGGGGAAAACCAACCTTTTGAAGGAACATCAAAGTGAGAAATGACAGAGCAGTCTACCAAGTTATTCAAGATATTTGAAAAAAAAAAAAAAAGAAAAAAAGCAGAAAAGCTTTTTCTGAAAAAAAGCAGAAAAGCAATTCTTGACTCAATATAAAATGTAAATAATTGCTTCTCAAATTAACATGTTTTCTTCTGGGAAAGGGAGTGGGGAAAAGTTAGTGTTTTTTATTTACCTATCAGCATAAACAGCATGGTTCTAGCTACAATATGTAGTTAGTATGTTGTTAAAAGCAAAGCTTTCATTTAGAATGAAATTGTATCACTGATATTGATTAAAAAAACCTCTCTGCCACTTGATTGAACAAAATACAGATGCCTTGAAACTAATAGGTGAAGTAAACCCACAATTTCATTCCAGAATTTACTTGAGAATTTGTTTTGTTTTCCAAGATACGCATCCTCATTGTAAAATTACATCAGTTGGATTATTATTCCTATGTTAACTTCTAATATGCAGAACTGTGATGCAAATTTTGTTTTGCAAAGATCTTGAAGGTAATTGACTGTTATAATTTTTCCCTAGTGGAATATTGTTTTTTAAAAATGAATAAAAATATTTCTATTGGTCTTCAGTTATGCAAGCAGACTGACAGATTGCTCTACCTTTGTTCCATTAGTTGAGCTTTACTTTTTTTGTCTTTCTGTAAGTCAGTATTTCTTTGATTTTTAAATGAATATAAATAACAAGTTGGCTTGTCCTTGGTTTATTCCCTCCCCCAATATCTTTGTGGATATACAATGTGAGCCAGTAGGAACAGAACATAATTTCTATACTGAAAATGAATAAAACTTGCAAATTTCTTCTTTGCTCTGAAGTAATGCTAAGAAAATAATCCTAGATAGATACAAGGAAAATGTTTTGCCTTGGCTTTGTGCTACATAATAGAATTCTTTTGGGGGAAAGAAATACTTTTTACATTTTCTATCCCTTTGTATTCCTGAACATTATAACTTTAAAATTGTATTTGTCCACCTCCTCCTTTAAAAACCACAAATTTTGGTTACTAATATTCTGTATTTAGTCACTGCCTTCATTTCCAGGTGACACAGGTGGTATGACAAGATGGAATTAATTTCTCCAAGTAGAAGCTTCTTTGCTCTATTGATCTAAGTCATACACATTTGCTGAAGGACAAGAAGAGCAGTTGAAAACAAAATCTTTAACCTACTGGTGGTAGGGAATGATGAGAACAAAGAAAAGAGTTTGAATTTCATATTTTGAGGGCATGAGCTTGCACAATCAAAACACAAAGGGCAGCTGGCTGTTGACAGGCAGGTAATGATCCATATTCTTCAAACCTCACGTTCTGCTTTCCATCAAGCTCTGTTCTTGGAAGAAGAAAGTAGGAGATATTTAAGAGTTTGGGAGGGTACCTTAGAAAGAGTGGGGCGAAAAGAAGAGAGGACAGTTCTGTAAGAAATGAAGCTCTCATTACCCATGAACAACAGTTTTCCAAACAGCTGAAATCTCATGTGAAATGTTTGCTAGTGCTTCCTCCCTCTAAGTGAGAAATGTCTTGTGCGCTGTTAGCGTTCTTTCTATTAAAATATGTTGTTTATTTATATTTTTTTGAGGAACTTCTCTTGAAAGGCCATCTGACTATCACTAAACCAATTGAGGTCAAACAATTTAGTATAGAAGGAAGCAGTAAATTTTAGGGGCTGTGGATTCTGTTTAGGCATATGTTATGGGAAACCTATAATTATTAGGATATCATGAGGATCCCAACCCACATGATTATAAAAGCTGCACCAAGACAGTTACAAGTCATGCACAGCATAGTCTAATATATAATTTAGAAATGCAGATTTACAATCTGAAATCTCTTTAATCATAACAGCTGCAATTTTTGTTTGTTTGTTTGTTTGTTTTGTAGACAGTTACTACTGTTCCTTATAAATGTCATCTTGATTTTTGGGCTTTTAATAATTTGCTCAAAGAGAGGGAAAATGTACAATGGAAGATTATTCTTTGTAATTGCATGAACAAAATGTGAGCAAGAATTTTTTTGACCTATTGGATAGAGAGAATCACTAATTTTGTTGAAAGACATGGGTTTCATAATTCAATGATTTTAACATTGTTGTGTCACTGTAAACATGAGGTTTTGATTTGCACTGCAGAGACAATAGTTAAACTCCTTATAGTGATACCTATAAAGAATAGAGAAATCTATGTCAAGCCAGGAAATTTACAGACTATGATGTGGACAGACACAATCAAAATAAATCTATTTCAAAATTAAGCGGTTGTGTGGAATGAGCATATGGTTTCCTTTCCAGACAGGATGCACAAGTTAAGACTTTTATTTTGACATGAAGTACAGCTTTTAGTTTATCTCAGGTTTTGTTTTGTTTTATTTTGGCATTGATCTTTCTTTTTGTTGACTTCAGTATGTGAAGCACCCAATCAGTCATGACTAGCTGTTCACGAATGGTCAGCTGCTCTGAGAAGGCACATTGGCTACAACTGGCTGTCCTGGTCAGGTCCTTTTTTTGGCAGACTCTTTAGCTAGGCTGAAATGAGTGGGCTAACTCATCTTATCATGGTTCCTGCAGGTGGAAAGGGAATGTGCTGTGATCCTTGAGGTGTGCAGGTAAAGGGCAAATTCTGTAAATGACACAGAAGCTGGGTGTCCTCTCCTCCTGTTTATACAGATTGTCTGCCATTTGTTCTTCCCTGATCCCTGCTGATTACCTCCAGTTTTGGACCACTGGCTTTCTAATGCCACACATCTCCTCTCCAGCAGATATGAGCCCATCTAATCCTGAGAGAAAATATTTAGGTTCTTTTTTTGCCAGAAATAATAACCTTGACTTTTTCATTTTCCCCCTCACATCTAATATTGATGTTGATTGATGTTGCGAAACTAAATTGATTGTTGCAAACTTAAACCAGAATTGCACTAGGCTGTAGCTAATAACAGTCCAGTGCTGAAGTAAGTTCGTATCAATTACTGTGAATTTTGGCATGAAGGGAAAGCACAGGGTAGAAAGGTGGGAAAATTCATTTATCCCATCTCTAATTAGATAATGACAATAGGAAAAAAGTTAAAGAAATGCATTAAAAACAGTTCTATAAGGTTTCAGGATTTCCGTGTCAATATCTTGAGTGTCCAGATAGTGACCCAGAGGGATCCAATTTTCTTTCACTGAGGTGATCATAGGGTTGTTGTTATGGTATTGTTATTTGAATTTGCTCACTTGTGCTTCTCTGAAGCTGTGGAATTGGCTTATCCATGCTATTTGAACAAATATTGGGCTGTCATGCAGCAATGAAAAACAAAATGCTGTGACTGTAAACATTTTGACTGACATTTTTGTCTCCAGTAAAGATTATTTTCTCGTTACACTAGTCTAAACCTTCAGTACCTCCATGGGTTACTTCCACTTTGATCATTGAACTGAGAACTAGATTTTCCCACAGACATCTTCTGTCCTACTGCATACATGTTTTATTTTATTTTGGTTTTGCTTGTGCATCGGGGAAAATTTCAGGAAGCGTTGAACTAAAAGGTACTGGTTCCTTGTATTAGAATTCTCTTAAAAATATCTCTCTTCCAACTAGATTAAAAGTTAAGCTCAACCTTGTGCCACATCATAGAATATATGATGTTAGTTCTTCTCGACCCTGGGAGCAATCAGCCTGGTTTTAGCTCTTGGTCATCAGAAACATCTCAGTTCTCTGGGTTTTACTGCCAGTTAGGCTGAAAAAGGGTAGATCACTCTAGCAGTAGAAGCCACTGTTAGCTGAATAGTATTAGGTGTGTGCTGAAAGGCACTGGATCAGGTTGCATCTCCCAGCTTCCACTATGTCTTTCCATATTCACATGCTACGGTTCAACAGCAGGTCTGGAGCCCCTTGTATGTACCACCCTGATCTCTGCCATTTGGGTTACTGCAACACACGATGGTGCCAGTGATGGGGTGTCATCCCCTGTCGTAGCCTGTGCTGCAAAAGGAAGGGATTTTCTTCCAATGGGTTTCCTAGTGGCTCCATAACAGAGGATGGAAGGTGAGATTCACAACCCTCAGACCCCCTTAGGTTCTGGGGTTCTGAGACAGTGTGCTCTAGGGGCACAGGCTCTCCTGCCTGCTTCCTTCTTTCCTTTCCATCAACATCCTTCCATCCTGGCCCTGTTACAGACACTTTCTCTCTCCTCCTTCCATTCTCAGGCCTGCCTCCATTCCTTGCCGTTCACATTCAATTGATATAAAATAGCAGCCAAGAAAAAGCAGTACCTAGGCTTTATTCTGCTCTTTCTGTTATGACAACCACCAAGTACTTTCTGTAAGTGCTTTCAAATTCCTGAGCATTAACTTATAAACATATGTCAAACAGACCCATACTAAGAGGTTCATACTGTAACTTTCCTGGTGTCACTTTCATGGGAGTTAATGAAATGAGACATGAATAACATAACTTAGGTGCATTCCTTGAAAATCCATTTCAGATAAATTAACACCAACTTCACTGAGAGTTTATTGTTTAGTTTTGGGAATAATATCTTCTGTGTGTTGATACAAAGTCTTTTGCTTATTTAGTAAGATGCTGGAAAAACTTCAAGTCTTTCTTTTGATGACTGGCTTTGCACTTGCTTCATCTTGTGCTGGGATATGTTAAATCAATTTTGTCATCTATTGCTTTTTGGCCCATGTTCTATTCATATCAGACTGGTGGATTCTCTGAAGGGTGCTTATTTTAGAATAGAGTAGAATAGAATAGAATAGAATAGAATAGAATAGAATAGAATATTTTCAGTTGGAAGGGACCTACAACAATCATCTAGTCCGGCTGCCTGACCACTTCAGGGCTGACCAAAAGTTAAAGCATATTATTAAGGGCATTGTCCAAATGCCTCTTAACACTGACAGGCATTGACCACCTCTCTAGAAAGCCTGTTCCAGTGTTTGACCACCCTCTCAGTAAATAAATCCTTCCTAATATCAAGTCTGAACTCCCCTGGTACAACTTTGGACCATTCCCACACATCCTATCACTGGACACCAGGGAGAAGAGGTCAGCACCTCCCTCTCCCCTTTCCCTCCTCAGGAAGCTGTAGAGAGCAATGAGGTCACTCCTCAGCCTCCTTTTCTCCAAACTAGACAAATCCAAAGTCCTTAGCCACTCCTCATAGGACATTCCTTCCAGCCCTTTCACCAGCTTTGTTGCGCTCCTCTGGATGCATTCAAGTACCTCAAAATCCTCCTTAAATTGCGGGGCCCATTTTCTGTTGTTAGAGCTTTTTGATATGCAGTTTTTGTGTTTAGGGGTTTTTTATAGAGTTATCAGCTAACAGCTATCAGCTGCTTTTTGCCACAGGCCTTGATAAACAGTAAAAAAAGAGCTTTCCCTCTACTGATCTGACATGTATCTGAGTATCACTGAAGTTGACTATTACAACCACACGGTAAGCATGTGCTCCTACTTTGTAGACTGTCAAAATTCACCTGTAATGGGGAAGTATTTCAGGAGTATATCTGTGCACCACTCAAAGCAGAGTTATTTGCTAAGAGGGAAAAAAATAATATCCAGCATTTGTGAGCCCATTTTAAGACGTATCTTATTACTAGACAAGATTAAATGAAAGGATTCCATCAACCTTATTTTAGCAAAGACTAGCCTTCGGAACTTGGTGGCATGTTTGGAACTATATTTTCTGAAATGTTATCTACCAGTAGTCCTACTGAGAGGCCAGTTCCAGAGGTATTGTGCTTCTTTTTTATTGGTTCACAGACCTGGATGATTTTCTTAATCATGACTTTCTGGAGATGTTCCTTCTTATTGGATAAAAACTAAACGCAATTGAATTTCAGAAAAACACCTTAACTCACAGTATCCTCTTTTCCTGCTATTCAGCTCAGTGATGTTGCAGTCTTTTTTGTCAGTGAAAATACAAATGTAATACTGGGTTGCCTCACATAGAACTTGTGAATATAAATCTACTACTTTTCCTCTTGAGGTGATCTAGCTTCACTTGCCATAAAATTCATTCTCTTACAGAGCATGTACAGTAAATGTGGTCTCTTTCCTCACCTTGAGAGTTTGCTTTGGGTTTTAGTTGTTGTCTTTAACCAGGCCATTTGTCCTATTTTACACAACCTCTTCTTGCTTGGTGCAAAATTTCTTTCATAATCAGTCTTAAAAATGACTATGGCATGAACTCCCTGTGAACCCCACAATTTGCCTCCAGCATTTCTTGCAGATCAGCTGTGACACATCGGTGCAGTAGGCACTGAAGAAAAAAAATGATACTTGGTCAAATACTACCTGTTTTCCTCAGTGACTTTATTCATTATAGGGGTTTTGTCACAAAAGTGTTGGCCCATGCTTTTTTATGACTATCTCTTGGAATTCAAGAATGGTGCCATATGATGTTTCCATCTGAACATCAGGAAACACTTTTTTACTGTGAGAGTGACCGACCACTGGCACTGGTTGCCCAGAGAGGTTGTGGAGTCTCCATCCTTGGAGATATTCCAAAGCCATCTGGACATGGTCCTGGGCAACCTGCTTAAGCAGGGGGCTGGACCAGATGACCTCCAGAGGTCCCTTCCAACCTCAACCATTCTGTGTTCCTTTGACTTTTTTTTACTTTTTCACCTTTCTTTTGGTAGCATATAACAATTTTTAACAATTTATTTGGCTAGTTTATTTGACTGGCATTGGAAAAATTGGATTTTGTTGTTTCTCTGTTTTGGGTTGTGAGCAGGTGTCCATTGGCTGAAGTGATTTTTTGGGGTATCGTAGCTGCTAAAATGTCTGGTTGTCTTGTCTGAGAGGACTACTAGGGCAGTTCATGTAATTTCTAGTGGCCTATGATAATGAAGTAGTTTGCAGTGACAGTTTCACTTCCTTTTTTGCTTCAAGGACTGAAGTTCATGTGTACGTTTTTTTCCACGTTTTTCTCAATTCCTTTCCTGCACTGTTCTACATATGGCATTTCCTGTGCTGCTTGGGACTCATCTTCCTGGATTTAGCTAGCAAAAAGGTAGGCCTGTACTCTAACCTAGCTATAATGTTCCCCCTGAAATCGGTAGGAAGAAATAGGTGCCTTCAGGACAGTTACGTCATCCAGAGATAGCTGTCTATTAACTTTCAGGGCAGAGTAAACAGGTAGTTTAGAGGACGTGTGTAACTTCTGTCTGCCTGCAGTTAGGGGAGATTAATTCAACTGTAGGCTTCTGTATGGTCCTCCTCTGTTGCCTTTTTTTCAGAGTGGCTCTCATCTCTTAGGAGGTTTTCTGTTTTCATTAGCATGGATATTATGATATGAGAATGTAGGAGGTGAAATACTACACATTTGGCTTGTGTGAAGTCCTGCTGTTTTGAGAGACAGGTGAGGTTGCTATGCCAGCGCACAACACAACAACATGTGTGAACGTGTATTCCTCTTTGCTCTGGAAGATTTGTTACTGGACTCTTTCCACCCCTTGCCCTGAAACCAGGGCAGAGCAGTCCCTTAGCCTTCTGTTTTATATTTCCTTCTCATAGAAAGATAGACATCCTTCCAGCTGGCTGAAGATCTCATGCTCTGACTTAATTGCTATTTATTTCGTAGTGTGAGGCTGCTCTGCATAACTTGGTAAGCACATACCTGTCTTGTGTACCATGCATCAAATAATACATAACGTTGCAGATTGACTAACAGGCAGCAGCCCTTAAAAATGCTCTGTAGTGATGTGTATTTAATTTCTGCCTGAATAGTTCCCAAAGCTTGAACTTTTCCCACCTGAGTGGAACTGAAAGGTATTCCTTTTCCACTGGGCTTTCACCAGTAGTGGTAAATAGGCCTTACAGGGCACCTTCATATGGCTGAACTGTCCTGCTCCCTTCCCACTCATAGATGGGGTTGCCTGTGCTGCCAGCGAGGAACACTGACCCTCCGGCTTGCGTGGCTCCCAAAAGGGTGGCTGGGCTGTGTCAGGGAGACGGCACGTTGCCATGAAAGTGCCCTGGCAGCTAAACAGCTGGGATGTTGTGTGCCAGGGCTCAAGCCCGTGTTCTCACTGTTTAACTTGCTGGGATGGAAAGCCTCTGTGTTTAGTGGGTACCTGGCTGCAGGAGCTATGACTTCTTTTCTTTTGCCTGAATGGTGGCCCAGGCGCGTTACCAATGTCAAGGCAGTGAGGGGGGCGGTGGCTCCCTGGGGCTGGGCGTTGGGAGCGATGGGGCTCCCTGGGTGGGTGATGGCAGGGCCTGGCAGCCAGGGCCTGACCCATCTCCCCAGCCCGGAGCCGGGGGGCACCGGGGCAGCCCCAGCCCCGGCACTGGGCACCTCCCTGGAGATGGGGATGCGCTGAGGGTGGGCAGGGATGTGGGCCTGGGGGTGGGCCTGGCTTGGCAGGGCCCATGGACGGGCAGGGCAGGGCTGTGGGGAGCTGGAGACCGGCCCTGCTGCAGCTTCACCGGGGCAGGGGCTGACAGTCCCAGGGGGCTGACATAGGGTCCTGGGCCATAGGGCAGGGTGGGGGGAGTCCTGGGGGACTACAATGGGGTCCTGGGCTGTGGGCAGGGTAGGGGGAGCCCCAGGAGCCCCAAGTTAATTTCATTTAATTTCAGATGTCTTTCTGGGCTCCTTCTGGAGGAGAGGTGAGCAGAGCCATGCTCCCCCTCAGCTCCCACCGACCCGCTGCTGGTGGGTTTACCACAGCACCCCTCCCTGTGAGCACCTCACAGAGGTGCCGGTTCTCAAGGGGTCTGCTGATGTCCCCTGGGCAGCACCTTTTCCATGTCCTTCCACTGCAAATGTGAGTCCAAAGACTGCTGTCCTGGTGTGCAATCACATCTGATTGTCACATAGGAGAAAATGGTAAAAGGCATGATTTACTATTTATAAGTAAAAATGAATGATTTTGATCTGTTCCTCCACCTGTTTCCAGCCCTATCTTTTTTCCTCTGTGTATCTGCACCACCACCAGGTTTGGAGCTATGTGTTCCCAAACCTCCTTTCATACTGGCTCAGCCTCTTCCCTCTCAGAGACTGGGACTCTCAGAGACAGAGACTCCTCTGCTGCAGCAAGATCTCTTTGACCCATGGGACTTCACTGTCTCCTGCCCATTCCCAGATGCTTTCTGAGCTTCTAAATGAAAGAGCACCACCTATGCACTGTATAATGGGCACAAATCATTTTCTGTGGTGGTAACTGCAAAACAGACTGTCTTACTGCATAGAATTACTGAGACAGCTGTTCTCACTTGGTAACATGTATTGATTTTATTAAGAAGAGTTTTGCTTTAGTATATCAGGGAACAGTTCTTTAATTGTGAGCAGTTAGATGTAAACTAATTTTTTAATTATTATTTTTCTTTTAATTTTTAATGTATGTGTTTGGCTTCCTGATACCTAAGCTATGCTGCTTTCTGAATGTGTGCTGTATAATGTGTGATACTAAAAGCAAATAAAAAAGATATTAACTTTTTTTATTTTCTTAAGAGTGGGCACTTGATCATTTTTTGTCTCTGAGCATCTCAGTTAATGCTTTGCCTTAAATATCCTGCCTTAAATATGCAGTCCATGGATACAGTGGTGCACTGGGTATGGTTTTTATCTGTGTGTCTCTCATAGGCATAATCTGTAATTTAGGTTTAATGTGCTGGGGTTAATAACTCTCTTCTGTTTGCTAAATGTCTCTCTAACATTTGTACTACCCGAACTTTCACTCTGTCTACTTGTTACTTGATACTCTGCTCTTAATTTACTCGGCCTCATGGTACTGTGATTATATTATTAGAGAATTTAAAATTTGGTTCTGCTATTTTCCTTTCTTTTCATGTACACTTCTGAAGAGGTCTTTGTGCCTTTCACACACATTGATGCCCACTGTTCATTTGCATTCCATTTCTTATTGTGTTCTGCTGCCTTGTCTTTGCATCTGGTGCTAGTCTGAACTTCACAGTCCATTTATTTTTTGCAGTTTTGGACTGCACTGATGTCACATACATGCAAAGATGTCTGAGTCACTGCTTACTTTCTCAATATGTGGGCATTTTTTTCTTGTCTGCAATCCTTTGCATAATGACTTGTCTTGTCAGAATTTTTGCAGGTGACCCCATGTAAAGGGCGTTTCATTATTATCTTTCTTTTTTCCACAATAGCCAGAGATCTTTGGATTTTGTTCGTCTCTTCTGCTTTGTGTTTGTATGCCTTCCTTTGTCAAATTTTCAGTAAATTTTCATGCCTTCCTTGCTCTGCCTTCTGAAATACCTTTGTGACTGCTTTGCTTATATTCTCTATTTGGATGTGAGCTTGTTCACTAGCAGTGCACATGTCTTTAGTTCTCTGCAGAGCTAATGGGCTCCCTAAGCATTCTCATTTGAGTGCCTGGATTTTTGTCCTGTCATTATTCTATCGCAAATTAGTTCAGCCTGTAGAGTTTGATAATTGCATGAATCAGTCATCTTTGTGTAGTTTGCCAAAGCTCTGACCCATTGTTCTGCAGGTTCTTGATTGACGGAAAAAGGAGCCTTTCATGTAACAGGATTTTTTAATGAATTAAAATGCTCAGGAGCATTAAGATTTCTCCCTGCCTGCTGCTGACGTAGTGGGATGTCACTGAAGTATAAGACACCCTTTGCCTGTAACAACTGTAACAGTCTGCTCCTCTTATTTCATTTCCTGTTTTCTAGAGACAAGTTGCAATCTGTTGTTTTTTCTGTGTCTGTGTAGTTCTATATGTTCTCTCTTTAAATGGTCATCTGCTCAGGCACTGGACTATATTATCCCTTAGCTTATGATTTTCGTTGGCTGTAAGATCCCATTGAATTTTGATCCTGTAATTGTCCATAAGCACAAGCAAAGATAGTCAAAACAGGACCACATTCATGTTTTGTTCCTTCCTTCACATGTAAGGTCTTCACCACTCTCACAAACTTGAGCATTTTGTGTTTGGGAAGAGCTCTACAGCATTGTTCTGACAATGTTGCTCTCACCTTTCTGTCCTCTCCATCTCTTCACTCCGTGTCTGGCCTCTAGTCACTTGTTCCTTATCCCGCCGTCTCTATTCTCAATCTCTCACAGTTTTGTGTCCTAGTGTCTTTGTCCAGTCAGCTCCATGCCCACACGCTTCATCAAATCTGTCTCACCTATCCCTTAGGGCATCTTTTCAGTGGTTTGCAGGTTCCCTGCTTTTAGCCGCCTTCTTGCTGCTCCTCCTGACACCTCTTCTTGCCACATCTACTTGCTTATCCTATCTTTTATTCTTCCATTGTGTACGAGTCAGGTAGATTCCTGTTCCTTACTTGGGAACTGGCACACGTGGTGGGAAGCTGGTGTGGCAAAGAAGGTTTTGCTTTATCCCTGGAAAATGTGAGGGGAACAGCAGTTTTAACTGTCGAACCCTAGTTACTCTGTACTGTACGTATGTAAAATTGGATAATTCCCCCAGCACCAGAAGGCTTGTAGCACAATCCATTTTGAATGCATATTTGCAAAGCACATTTTCCTGATACAAAGGCCATTGCCTTGTTGCTTTGTAGTTTCTGCTCCAAAACATGTAACTTTCAAAGAAATGATCACCAGTTTTAATACTGAAAAAAACTCATGCTTTTCTTTCCCTAGTCTTTCAAAAGTGACTGATCCAAAGTAAATGGAAAACTGTTCAGAAAAAGTCAGGCTAAGCCAGTAGCAAAAGAGAAAATTTTATCTCCAAAACTTAGTGGGTCAAGGTCACAAATAAAACAGAGCAGAGTCTTACAGAGGAGTGAATAAGACAATTATAATAACAATTAATGATAATAAATTTATTAAAAGAAAACTTCAGTCTGAGTTTAGGGAAAAAAGTATAGGATTCATTACTTTAGCTGGGGTTGAAATGAGGAAAAGAGTTGTATGGGGGAATAGTTTCATTGAAATCCACTGAATCAGTATGAAAGAAAAAAAAAGGTCATGTCAATAAGAAAGAAGTCATTACGTAAGGAGACAATCTTTCCCCATGAATGAAGGAAACTATGTGAGCGGGTTGTGCACACGAAGAAAGAAAAGAAATGGTGCCAGCACCTGCCATGGCTAACCTTAAGATGCTGAATCAAAGGAGTGAATAAAAACTTTCTGTGTCTCAAGAGCATTTTATTCTGTATCTCTTCACTTAGAATAAATAAATTTGTTCCAGATGCGATCAATGTAATTCATAGGCACAAATCTTTCTTATGAGCTCAAAATATATTTGGGTGTAGTTATACTACAGCAGTCTGGATCTGATTTGCCAGAGGTCAAAAAGGAGGAAAGGCATTTTTATTATACCTGACAGTGTACTTTTGGGTAAAACAAAGCTTACTTCTAAATATAATGTCACTTTAATAACTTTCATTTCCAATCTATGCACTAATGGGATAACCACTAAATGAACAACTTAGTGTTTAACCTCTAGCGTAATGATGTCTTCAGTGTCTTCCTAGCACCATTTTTATTGACCTTGTCAGATTATTTCTGTTTCATAGCCTGCCTCTGTCACTCCTGAGTCCTCCGTGTTATTTGTGTGCCTTCATTATAATTGCAGACCAGGTCCAGACACCGTTTCCCAAATGCAATAAGCTGTTTGGTCCTAGGACATCTGTTTTGTAACAGTACTGCACAAGCTTAAGTGAGGGTACAAACTAGGACCAGGTTCACTGTCTATGAAATGGAGTGAGAACATTTTCTGAGCATTGACTGTGACTGAGAAGTTGCAGATAAAAAGGAGCTACTTAAACCAGATACAATCTTGAAAGTTCATCCCCTGCACTATTTCCTGTGTTCTGTCCCCCTTAAAATGTTCAGCTATACAAAGCAAAGAGTTTACCTCTTAGATAATTGATATATATATCAATTGATATGTAGAAATATAATTGACTCTTTTATATAGAGTAGCCAGGCTTTACACTAGTGTGCAGCCTTTAGAAGTTCATTCCAGACTCATCCTGGGATGGTTTACTGTCCTTGATGTAGGGGCCATTTGATATAATCCAACTCCTTTCCATCAGATGAAATGAATGGGGAATGTTTTGGGAATTGATGCTTTCAACATTTAAAAAACCCATACTTTTTGAAGGCAAGTGGCCTAAGCTGCTTGCAGGTATTCAATGACAAATAAGAGCTTTGTTTTGGACTTTGTAGAAGTCTTAAGGATAAATGGTCTGAATAGTTTTATTGTTATTATTATTATTTTTGTTTGTTTGTTCTCCCTTTTGGCCCCGTCTTACTTTAACTGAAAGTATTTGACAGGGGCAAGGTAACAGAATCCCTTTGAGGAAAGAGGTTTGTTTCATCAGGTAGAATATTTTTCATGGGAAAAATGCACTCATTGCGAGGTATGTGACAGATTGCCAAAACTCATTTGTGCGTTTGGCCCCAATTTGTTTTGATTTTTTGGAACTTGGTGTGTATGGTAGGATGATGACAGCAAGCCTGTCACAAGAGCAAATAATGGAAATAACATCCCCATGTTTCACAGCTCATTTCCCCTCAGTTATTAAATTGAGCAGAATGAATTTCTACTGGTTCTTGTTTTTTCCCCCTTGTGTCACAGTTCAGCTGAGCTCCTGGTGCTCTTCTGTAAAAGGAATACAACGCTACATGCATGCTAGTCACCTAAAGAGTGCCAAGGCTCAGGCACTGGCCCTTGATAGTGCATAACTGTGACCATGTTCCTGTTTGACCCATGTTGCTAACATGCTTCTAGGCATGGTTTGGGGAGGACCATATGCTGAGGACTTTTCCTGGCAAGCAGTATGGATGAAGCCATCCAGCTGTGTGTGGGGAAGGGAAAGCTTAGCCATTGGAAGGTGAGTCACACT
Organism: Ciconia boyciana; assembly: GCF_034638445.1. NCBI lineage: Eukaryota > Metazoa > Chordata > Aves > Ciconiiformes > Ciconiidae > Ciconia > Ciconia boyciana. Next base: position 83,493,689 of record NC_132935.1, read on the forward strand.
GCACCACTCGCCATCTCAGTGCCAGAGGCCACCCTCTGCTCTGTTTGAGTTCCTTGTATAGGTGCAGTCTAAATGGATCAGCTGACTGACCTGGGCAGGGGAGTGTTCTTCTTGTCACTCTGTTGGCTTCCGTGGAGAAATGAAGTTGGCTTCACTAGAAATGAAGCTGGACCATAATTTTCTTTAAGCTGCGACATGGATGTGTGCATTCTACTTTTCTGTTATTAAACCACATGCAGTTTAATGGATCTTCAGAAACTATCAAAAGAAAAGGGTCAAGAGCTGTTTGAACAGTGCATGTCCTTCTTACATATCTCTTCAGGTTTCATTTGTTTTTCCCATGTAACTCTCCCGTGTAAGACACTGGAGTGTTCTGGGCTTGCATGTATTTGACTTTTATCTGTGCAAACACATTTAGACTCCCAGCACAGGGTCTGATAACCTGTACCAGGGAAGTTACACTTCGGGACAGGACTGGCAAAACTTGAAAAAGCAAAAAGTTGATGAATGTATTTTAAGATAGCTAAAATAAAATAAAAAATGCAAATGTATTATTTTCTTGTAGCCCCCCTCTCCCCTTCCCCCCGCAACTAGTTAGGTTTAAAAAAGGTTCTTGATAAAATACCACTGCTGACTGACTATTGTTATACTGTTGCTAAGGTATCATAGGGTACGCTGTGACAAGCCATGACAGATATTTTAAGCTGGGTTTTTGTGCTGAAAGGTCACAGACAGGTATAAAGCAGTAGGTTCTAGTTCCTGATATCTTGCCAGGGCTCAGCCCCTGCTCAGGCTGGCTGGGATGAGGGGGCACAGACCTTTCAAAAGCTACTTTCTAGTAGTCAACAAAAAAACACTGTGATTTTGATAGCAGCACTAGACGGCTAGGTTTCCATGGCTAGTATCTGCATTGTCATTTCTGGTCTGTATCTGTGCTGACAACCACTGAGCACAAGCCTGTGGAATTTGCCAGAGAGCACCTTGTCTTCTAATCTGAGCTCACTGCCTGATTTCCCTATTACCTGTGACACTAGTCTTGCATGTTCTGTTTGCTCTATATGCTTCACAAAGTCAATCTGATAATTCCTTTTGGAGATCAACAACCTGCTTTGCTCTCTCAGCTGGTTACCTACCTGCCTTGTCTTTCCTCATAGGCTGTCTCTCTTTCAGACTTTCCTCATCTAGCAACAAAACTGATCTCCAGAGGTCTCATAACCCTCTGTCTCTCTTTTAAGCATAGGGCTGCCTTCATGAATCTTCTTCTTTTCCTGCTCAAAAGACCTTCATGTTTTCAAAATGGAAAAACTGGGATAGCCTTTGTAACAAGCACAAAGCATGGATCAGGGCTGCCTATCCACTTCCACTTGGGCAGGAAGGAGAATGGAAGATGAAGAGCAAACAGTTCTTTCTCACCATATTCAACCAAGCAGAACTGTCCCTTTCAACCCTTTCCACAAATAGGTGAAAATTAAAGACTGTAATGATGTCAGCTGTCAAAACCTGAGAGAATACAGGACTTGTACTTACTGGAACTGGAAGGTGGGCTGGAAAAGGAGAAGAGCAGCACATAGTTTAGCTGAGGAATAATGCAAGTGGAAGAATGGAGACATGGAAACAGGGGAGGTAGGAAACAGAAATATTCCAAAGAGTAATCTTTCACAAACAGCTATTGGGCTAAAAAATCCCTCTGTGATTTGCTCCAACTGTTCTAAGGATCCCCTGTATTTGAATGGGGTAGGACCTGTGCAGAAGCAGTTTGCACAGGTTTCTTAAGATCTTGCAGGAGATTTTGAAAACTTAAAAAAAGAGATAGCCTAGAACAATAGGTCAGGTACTGAATACAGACTAGATTTCCAGGTTTCTCAGGTTTTCTTTTTAAACTTCCAAGATTTTTAAAGGTTTTGGGTCAGGTCTTCAAAATAGTTTGCTACTGTGGTTGAGCTTTTCTGAAAATCTGGCCATAAACTAATGTGGAAGAAGAGGTCAGGAGGTGGAGAAGGTCCAGATCTACATAAAACCTCATCTGTCTGTTGTAATTTTAATGGAAAATCTGGCACTCAAGAAGTTTCTGACTTTTTGATCACCCCAGAATGGCTTGTGGCCCACACTTATAAAATAGTAGAGAAGTCACTAAGTAGGACATCAGCAAACTTGCTGTAATCTGTTATACATAGATGTATCTTCTGGTCAATGTCCTCTTTAATTTACTGGCTGTTATGTAGGACAAATGTTCCTTTTGTAATTTTAGGTAATTTTAAAACCAAAAGGAGAGCTGTTTACTTACAATAGTCTGCAAAAGCACAGGAAGCGCTTATTGTTTTTAGAAAGAGCCAACAGCAAATAAAGATGACACAGATATAAAAATAAACCTATGCAAGACTGCATACAAAGTAAATAGCCAGACTAAATTATTTTTTGGGTATACATAGTCAAATTATGTCATGCATGTGAGTGCCCTCTTCCCCACTTGAAATCAAAGCAAAAATTCAAGACGCTGAAGTAGGAGAACTAGTTTTTGTGGGCCTGATTCAAGGCTACCCTATGACAATAGACCTGTTTTTGTGCTTTCAGGCTAGATGCTTATGCTATCTTATTTCTACAAGTACAACTTTCCTTCTTGACACCTACTATAAAGCAAAGAGAGCTGAGTAGCTTCCATAACAACAAAATCCCCAAATGTGTGGTTGGTCAGTCAGAGGAGTCATAACCTATAAATATAACCAGCTGTACACATCACATACATTTTCAGTTCCTGATTCAGTGTGGGAAATCCCAGCAAACTTGCTGGAGATCTGTGTAGGTGGATTCAGCCCACTCTCATCAGGCCCTATCCGAAGCTAGGGTTTGCTAATGGTAAAGGTGGGTAACAATAGCGACACATAGATGTAGGGCAATACAGAGAAGCAAGATTTCTCTGCCACTTGAAGTTGCTAGTCTTTCCTTTAGTGAAAACATAGTTAAATTCTGTTATGTAGCTGTTCTGGCAGAATGCAATCACACAGAGAAAATCTGATTATAAGGGGTCTAGAGCAGTGATTTTCAACCTTTTTCAGTGAGCAGGAAAAAATCCTGGTATGGAGTGGACCCCTGGATCGTAAGCTGACTAGCTTTCCCTAATAATCTTTAGGCCCCTGCAGACCAGGTGTAATGCTGCAGATCATAGAGGGAAAGAATTTCTTAAGCAGAGCCATTTCTTCTCTGGATTTTTGTAACCTGTTCCACAGAGCATCAATCCACTGGAACTTCTCATCTGATCACTCACAAGATAATAATGAGCCTGCCTGAAATAAAGCAGGGTCAATTTATATCACAGCAATTCTTTCTTAAAGATAATTTTCCTAACAGACTTGACTTGTCTTTGCTAGAGAAGAACAGAGAGACATATAAGTCAAGTAGATCTTGTACATCCTCACGAAATTCCCTTCCGCCACAAGACCTTACAGACAAAATTCCCCATCGGCTTCACAGTGGGTTTGTGAAAGTGTCATCCCATTCCTTTTGAAACATTAAGAACGTGGATGCAACAGGAGTGAAGCACAAGCAGGGCCTGAAAAGTGGATTTCTCTGTGGATTGTTGCAAATGGATGAAAGTATGTAGACGTAAAGGACAAGGTTTGAGTTGAGAGAGAAGTGGTCCCTATTTGGTCAAGCATGGGTATAGGGAAGGCCTGATGATAGGAATATGGTTTCCTATGCTTTGCATTAAAGAGTTTACATTTGTCAAATTAAAAAAAAAAGTGCAGAAAATATATTAGGCTTTAAAGTAAACCACAGCATTGTAGTTGTCAGCCTGGTTTTCTCTGTGGTTAAAAGCTCTGTCTTGTAGTTTGGCAGGGTAATCCCTTAATCACCTGGGTAGTCTTCTAAGGCAACCCCTTGTAAAAGTAGTGGATGGTTTCAATGTAAAGTGGTCTTTGCAGTATATCTGCAGCTGCTCTGGCACCTCAGTGGTCATGATGTTCTCTTTGCTGGTTCATCATAAACCACATAGGCATTTTCTGCTTGCCATTTAATGAATTTAATATGGAGAGGAGAGTGTGGAGGCATGTATTTTCTGAAGCAGCCGTATTCCATTAGTTTTGTTGTGTGTGGCATACTGTTCTCGGATATACAAAGTTGAAAATATTGAAGGATAATTTCCATGGGAGTTCCCTTGGTAATTTCCCATGTTCCTCAAATAGTATAGCCAGGAAGTCACCAGAATTTTCTGCAAAATTCCTGGGGCTAAGAGAATGCACAGAGATTTCTTTCATTGTGCTATGCATGGAAGAATAATTAACTGAAATACAAAAGAAAAAAAAAAAGTCATTTAAATGAGACATCTTTTGTCTATACCACTGTTTCCAAGGTTATATGTATGCTTGATGAGAGATGAAAGTGCAACGTAATGTCACATAAGGCTTATAGAGTGCCACTTTTTTGCTCTATTTGTGCAGGGGGCAGATTTTTAATAAAGTCAGAAGGTCCAGGAAGCTTTGTGGTCGTGCTGTCTGTTCTGTCAGACAGGCAAGGCAGAGCAAGGAAGGGAAGGACTTGCTCCTCGATGGCTGAAGCTGGGTAGGGAGGAAGGAATGTGACAGCCTGGGAAAGGCAGGGGCAAGTGAGAAGGCAGTGACAGTAGATGTAACAGGAGAAGGAAAGAGATGGAGGAGGACTGAGAAAGGAGTGTAATAATTTGTGTGGGGTGGCAGGAAATGAAGCAAGAACAGATGGGAGGATGCAAATGAGAAAGAGAAGGCAGCAGCAGCAGTCAGGCTCAGCTGCAGAGAGGTTGAAACTGCCACCTTTGTTTAATATAATCCTCTATTTGACTCTTGCTTTGAGAACAGGGGTATCTGGAATACAGGCTATGGAATGATTTGGGGTGTATCTTTCTGTGTGGTAATTGACATCTCTTCTGCAGCAGCTGGCTCGAGCCCTCCAGCCCAGACAGAACGAGCTACGCAAATTGGTGAGAAGGGAAGGAACTGCTCCTCCTCTCTATCTGTCTCACACCCTCTCTCTGGATAAGCTAGCCAAAGAACTGACATCCTGAGGGGGGCTTCAGCATCTTGCCAAGAATACCTAGGAAGCAGAAGAGCACTGGAACCATAAATCTAAAAGTCTTGCAAAACAAAATCTGTGGTGATATACATAAAATGGATACTCCACACAGAGCTCTATAAACTGAAATTCACCATTTTCTCTCCTGTTAGAGAAAGTACATATTGCTTAAAAAATTCTGGAGAAAGGATGCCATTATTTATTAAATTCTTTAAGATAAATGCCTCATGAACCCTATTGACTTATTGCCATCGCATTGCATTGGATTTTTTCACAGGTAGGTTATGTATATATTGGAGCCACAGTAAACTGTGTGCACGATTTCCATTTTTAGAGTGTTGTTATAGCTTGATTCTCCTCATGGAAAACTTATAGACCACTGAAATTGATTTCAGTACAGTCAAAACTGGCTTAATGTGAGAAGCTCTGAGAACATTATTTTCCTTTACTAAAAGGTTATAGTTCTTCGACGCCAGTGCCAAAAGTTACATGAGGTATAGTGTCTTAAAATACAGGTCATGCCTGTTCCTCGAACTGGCGTAACAGAAATACTGTGCTAGCTCTAAGCAATTATACAAAAAGAATCTTGCCCTGTTTTGAACTTTGAGTCAAAGGACATAAATATTTTGAAAGGAGTTGTTGGCTTACGAATGTGACTCCAGCTGAGACTTTAAACATCAAAGAGACATGTTGATGGAGATCAGTAAGAATTTATAAAGCCATATGACTTGGAACATGTCAGCCAGAGATGAAAAAGAGGCTGAAGTCCTGTGATCCTTACTTTCCCATAGTAGGTTGCCTTTTCTTGGGGATGCTCAATTGCTACTAAAGACAATGTAATACCCTGAATGTTCATTTTCAGTTCTGTATAATATCAAATTATGCTCAGAGAGAGATGAGTCATTGACAATATTTTTGTTATTATGTAAAGTTTAGGAAAGACCATATATCCTTTTTCAGCCATCAACAGAATTTCCCAGGTACTACAGTTATTAGGCATTGGACAAGCCCTTATTGGGACAGCAAGGTCAGGTAAAATAAATCAGAATGAAACACCTGCAGGTAAATGAGCATACTTCATCAGAGGTGTTAGAAAACGTTTAGCACATTCTTCCTCTTGCTGAGGAGGAGTAGGGGAAGGGAGGTGGTGGTGCAAGGAGTGATTTTATGAGGAGACACAATTCAACCTTTCACTGGATGGTAGGGGCAGCAACAACTGTGTGCTCTTTCTGGGAAAAGGACCTTCCAGAATGTCTTTATCATAACTTTTCTATGTGCTTGCAGAGGATTTGGGAGATTTTTTTTGTTTAGAGTGGAAAATCCTGATTCCCCCCCATCTCTACCCCGTGTTTGTTCTCCACTTTGTATAATTATATCTTACACCTTACTGGCAAAAAAGCAAGTGTAGAAAGCCACCATATCATATTCTGATATCATCTGTTGGTGCCTGTATGAAGGGAAAGGCAGCAGAAAATTAAAGTCCTCTTTTCCATCACATACAGTTAATTCAGCCTGTAATTAAACTTGGCAGTGAGTGGTTCTATAACTCACTTGTAGGCTTTTAAGGTCGATTATTCTTCACAGTAATTGACAATAGAGCTTGTACTCCTTTTTCTAGGAAAGGATTGCATCCTTTTATCTTTTGCTTTAAAAATGGCCAGACCTGGACCTTTACTGGGGCATGGTTTATGTCTGCAATGCGGCCATTCCCGGGGTGCCAGAGTCAACCTTCTCAAAACACAGAAATCCATTATGCTAGGAAACTTATGGTGAGGCTCAATCTAATTTCTTCACTGAGGAAATCTTGTAAGCAACCAAGCTTGTGAACATGCCCACGTGCCATCTGAGCTTCACAGTAGGATTTTCTGAGCAATTTCTTTTTAACTCCCTCATATTCTTTCAAAAGTGAAGGTGACAGTCTATACAGTCTTCTTCACAGGTCTTGATCTGAATTTTCAAAAATGGGCATGCAAGCAGAATGTCTTTCAAAAACTAAAGGGATTTTTAGGTTAAAAAGACCCAAAACTGTACCTATAGTAATTTCAGGGAGAAAAAAAGAAAATATTTAAGGTTATTCTTGTCATTATTTTTTTCTTGGAAGCCTCAAAACTTGATTTAGTCACCTACTGGGTTCTTAGTTCTTGGGCAATTTATATACCTACACTTGTAAAGAAAAGAGCATATATGTAAATTCCTATTCAAGAAAACATGGGTTTTTTTCCACTTAAATCCCAAATGTTTTGAAAAGAACAGGTTTCAGCTTCTTGACGGGCTTTCTCCCAGCTGTCAGAAAGAGCTCCTAATTTAGGTCAGATGGGTAGATAGTCCAAATATGCACCTCAGGTTAGCAACCTCGTTCACTGGTTCTGAATGTAGTGTGAAAACTGTTACCCTCCTTTTCTTAACCTTTACCATTTGGAAACCTGGTGGATCACCCAGTGGATCACCACAAGGAAACCATTTGGATCAATTAGTGAAATGAGAATTAGGGAAAAAAATGCTATGCCATACATATTCCTACGTCAGAAGTATGAAACCTTAGCCATACTGAGTCAATGGCCTAACATTCCCTGTTAATCCAAAGAGTTCATTGTCAAAAATTCTTGCCTCTAATTAGTTAGACTTCAAAAAGAGTTGTATAGTCTGGTTCTGATATCAACCATGGTTACTTATGAGCAACATGAATTGGCCTCATATTCTTCATGAAGATATTTGCTAATTATGGTATGAATGAGCCTGAGAAGGATTTTTCAGTGTGCTTCACCTTCTGACTAGGACTGAAAGCTGAACATTGACAGAAAGTCTAAAAGGCAGATCTGTAACAAGAGGTCTTCTGCCTCCATTTTAAATTTTGTTTTATTTCTAGTACTTCCCCTTTAACTCTTCTTTTCTGTATTTAGATTTTGCTCCACCATGCCAGCAGCTATATATTGGACAAGGATACAGAATCAGAAAGATACATTGAGCAGAGCACGCCCACGCAAGCACTCCACAAGAATTGCTCTGGGTGATGTTTCTGCGCAACATGCATCTTGTAGAAACGGCTGTTTCTACGTGTCTTTTTTGTTACTGAGGGCAGCACCATAGCCACCATGGTCAGGTGATAAATGTTCGCTTTATAGTTACTGGTTTGTCCTTCTCTCACCTTGCAGTAAGGCTTCATTGTTATGATCATGGAAACAAAACAAGTTTCTTATGAGAGATGGTGTTATAATTTTTGAGGCTAGGTTTTTTTTCTGTATCTGACAAATTCTGTATGCAAAACAGTTCCAGGACTGGAAGAGTTAGCCAGCAAAGCTTTAAAATAGTGCTATGTAAGCATTGATAAAAAGGAAGCCAGGAAATTAATGAATCTGCTGCACTCTGACACCTGAGAAGCTTCACACAGTCTGTTTCCTTCTAATATTATTTATGTTCCTTTAAAAATAATTCTCCTGCTTGCATTAATTGCTGCCTTTGGCAGTCATTTAATTTCCTTCAGTCTTCATTACCTTAAGTGAAAATGGCAGAAAGAGTATTTGCTAGTGTCTTTTCCTCCTCCTCTGTTCTAACATTTTGGTCATCCATTTTAATCTGGGAACTCAAAGATGAAGAGATTACTAAATTTTCATCTGGGAGTGTGTTCTCCACCTGACCACTTTTTACTCTAAAAACTCTTCTTCTTGTGCCTTGTGTTTTGTTTATCATATTACACTTTTCCTTTTTCAGCTAATGTTTGCAGTTTGTTATTCATACCTACCAGCACTTCTAGGACTCTGGGTTTTATTTTTACAGGTGGAAAGTATAACTTTTGGGAGTAACAGTCTTGTTCAAAGTACTTGCCCCTTCCTCTCCCCCTTTTCCTCTTTCTCACATTATTTTGTTTGATTGGAGAATTGATTTTTAACACTACATGTGAGCTCTGCCCGCTTTCTGTCCCCTATCTCAACATGTACACAGATCTGAAAGTGCATTTTGGCTATTACTCAAGCTATTCCCTGTGATTTCCTTCCTGTCTCTGTTTCTTGCTTTTGTTTTGTACAAGGAAGCCTTCTGTTAATGTGTGTACAAACACCTCTCTTTCTGTAGTCTTTGCAAATACCCATTTCCATTTCTTCAGCTGAGATCTCCCATAGTACGTGCCTGCTGAAGAGTTCCACCTCACTTTCATCCAACACCTTTACTATTTTCTTATATTGCTGTACCCTTGGGTATAGATGTTTTAGAATAAAATCCCATTGCACCATTTTTTAGGCTGGATTCTGATCAGTTTTTGTCTAGTTCCCCCTCTATAGCACTCCATGAGAAGACCTCTTCTAAAGAAAATTGCTGCTGAGTGTAGGTTATAATGCTAGGATCAGGTCTCCTAGTTAGAACTTCAAAACTGGGATCATGCTGAGTTCCAAACTCTTTTGTTTAAGGAAACAATTCTACCTTACTTGTTCTTTCCTATGCATGCTGAACCACCTAGCCATGGTAATTTGGATTCCTTCTATAGCATATACTTGTTGGTTCCCTTATTTTTCATTTGGGTTTTCTCTATATGACTACAATGCAAATGTCCAGTGGTTCATTTTATTGCTGGGTTGAAAAAAGGTAAAAGAGAACATAACCATGTTTTTCTGAATCAGAATAATATCCTCCTCAGCTATCCCCAGTAGGAAATACTTTCCCAGTTCCATATTTCCAATCCTTTTGTTAACTCCTTCATTTGGCTGTGCATTTTTCCATCTGTATAGTATTTTTCCCTCCCATTCCCCAGTTCTTAACTTTAACAGATGGCTTTTTTCTCCGTTAGTATTTGTCCCCTTCCACCTCAGTGACCTGTATCAACTCTGCTTCCCTTAATTTCACATCTCCTCTATACAAAATTAATGTATTTCAAGCTAAGATACTTCATCTTCTGGTCTGGCTCTATCCTCATGATGATAACGCCTGTTTAAGAGGGTACCAGATAGCCTCAAGCCTAGCCAAGGAACCTCTATGATGAGGGTCTGTGGGGAGAAGCTGCTACCTTTTTTGCCTCATCAGCACAGCACAGTGAAGAGAGGTCATGCCATATACTGGTTGAATTTTAATGGTGTTAAAAAATTAAACATATTATCTTAGGATGTATCTGAGGACCCACCTAGCTAGCAGTGACTGGTGAAATGGGGGGGTTACATGCAATTCAATTCTATTCTTATGCTCAGGTCTTCATGCTGAAGGCAGTTCAGTTTCACAAAAAAACTGGAACCTAAAAAATTTAATTTCCTGTCAACAGAGAGTGAGTTCTGTTGCAAGGTAAGCTCTAGCTGAAAGATTTGCCTTCTGCACCTAAAGTTAGCTCCTGAGAGTAGCTGCCTCGGCAGAGTAGTTCTCTGCTGCGTGTTATTTTCTAAATATGGTGTTTTTACACAACATTAAGTAAGGCTGTCAAATGAGGTATTTTTATATGGGGAAGTACATACTGATAGCTGTTTACTTTTGTTTCAAATAATAGTATAGAACTGCCTCTACAGTGCATGTACATTCCCAAATACCAGTTTATAAACTGTGCTGAAGTGTCATCATTGTCACTTAATTTTTCACTGCTCATTAAATCCAAAACATGCTTACACATGCATGAGCATGCTTCCAGTACTTCCAAATAGGTTCATGGGGCTTATTTGTGGATCAAGGCTAAAACACAGTGTCATAAGGCTTGAAAATGTAGGAGGTACAGCAATGACTTACAAGTTCTCATGACTTCATGGGAATGTAGGTAGTGCAAAGAATTCAAGTTTTACTCTTGCAACAAAACAATCCTTTTGTGTTCAGTTGTTGTTTGTTTCCTTGTAATAACCGCATAGTAGGTATGTCAAGCATCTTGTAAAAATACCCCAAAATACTGTCATGTGCTTTGGTTTCTTTTGGGCTGTGTGTCTGCATGCTTCATTGGTTCTTCAAAGTTGAAAGTGCCTGTTTTATTAAGGCTTGGTTCAATCCCTATTAAGTGTCATTGAAAGACATCCATTTAGACCTCTTGTCCATTACAATGAAAAAGTCACTATAGGCATTAGCAAAGGGTAACACCTTTAAATCCTCCTATATTTAAGCTGCATAAATGTTTACACTTATTCCTAGTATTTTCTGTATCTCCCAGGTAATAATGTGATTGCTGACAATTTATTAAGCAGCCAGGGCAAGTTAACAAGTATCTAAGATAAACACTTGACTTTCCTGAGGGTCACTGCAACTTCTTGGAGTTTCAAATTATAAAATATGATACCAAAGTGTGATCACAAATGTCATTACTGGTGGTGCATGGACGACAGTTGTAGTAAGAATTGATGGACTGATGGAGGAGGGATCAGGAAGTCATTCTTGGATTTTTGCACTTGACTATCTGTTTAGTTGTGATCTTCCTCTGCTCAACATTTTTACTTAAATACAAGGAAAAGAAAAAAGCTGCTCTATAAAGACATTGGGAAGAGCTGAGAGAAATGTTCAGTTTTGTGTGTGAAAGAGAATTTTTTAATTTTACTTTTTACTTTTTAATTTTAAGAAACTTCAGGTGTTTCATTAAGAAGTGTTTTTATTAACAAAAAAAGGTAAGTGGCTCTACAGAGACTATTCTGACATGAATTTAAAGGCAAAATATTTTCAAGAACTTTGCTTCCAACCACCAAGCTCTTGTTCAGACTTTTTCTTGGATCTGTGCATCCCGAGCATGTGACCTTTGTAGCTGAACATGAATGCTCAGCTACGTTGTCTTTGAACAATTTATTTGACTTCAGGCTACAGTGCTCAAAAGCCAGGAGCTGCTGAGAAAGGTTGCAACTAAAAGGGAAACAGCCTGTCCACCAACTCTGTGTAGCTGGGAACTCTGATTTCCAATTCAAAGGTCCTGTGTACACACAAACATTCCCCAGCTGAAGGAGAGGAAAATGCATTAAGTGATACAGCTAACTTTGTGCAAGTTTCTTCAGCATTCTTTGCTGTGTTCAGCCAAGCCTGAGTAGGGACATTGACTTTCAGGCTAGCATTGAACCTATTTGTACCACAATAAGTTGTCTGAATACTCAGTAGAAAGAATCAGAGCTCACTTGCCTTATTGAGAATAAATCTATATGTTCTTTTACATTGCAGTAATTTGTTTGGATTTAAATAGCAATATTGTTTCTGGATTTTAAGAGAAATTATGTGCTCTGTGATACAACAGAGTTACATCGGAGATCTGTCTTCTTTTCTCATACCAAGAATTTTCATGTGACTTTGTTTATGTTTAGTATTACACTGTATGGACATAAACACAATGTTCCAATTTAATCTAAACAATCAGGACCTTCATTTATGAAGAACTGTGAGAAAGTCTGACAAGACAGGTTCAAGGGAAAGTGCATAAAACCAGCCCTGGAATCTCCCAGCATATCTAAACTTGTTGGTAATTAAATTCAGAAACTGCTGGAATCCTTTAGAAGTTGAGTAGCTGGGGGAATATTTAATTTTTCTCCCTTAGTGGATTGATTACTATGGCATTTCTGTTACATGTGAAGAATTCAGCCGCTATGTAAATCAGCCAAAATGCTCCAGGGCTTCTTTGGAAAGAAACCTTCAGTCTTGTTAATACGTGGTTTAGCAGAGAGAGAGAGACTATTGGAGGGCATAATGTTTAGATTTTGGCATTGTAAATGGGAAGTCAGGTATCTGAATTTCTCCTTGCAGGGAGATGACAAGGTAAGCTGAGTTGCTAAATACCTTTCACAGGTATGCTCATGAGAGATTGAGCCTATCTTTCTCATTTCAACTCAAGAGGCAGGATGAAGGAAAGAGTCAAATATCACCTAGTAACCAGAAGGCCTACCTTCCCCCAAAATTTGCTAATACAGGTTAACTCACATCTAAATGTAGCTGGAAAGAAAGCTGTGTTCCTCATCTGGGTTATCAGCAGCAGCTTTTCCTGGGGCCAGAAATGTCTCAGTTCTGGTCTGCAATAATGTCGGAAGGAGAGCAAGGTCTGCTAATGGAAACTTTAATTTTTCCTTTTGTGTAATCTATCATAATTACATGCATACATTTATTTCAGAAAGGTTTACTGGAAATCTCATTCTGGTTCTGACAGAATTCAAGTGAAATTAATTCTAATGTAAACTACCAGATATTCAAATTAAGCCTATCCTGAGCTTTGTCTTTTTCTCTGATTCTCTTCCTAGTAGTTACTTTTTTTTTTCTTGAATACAAAAGTCATTTTTTGAGTGAAGTGGAAACTGTTCATGTTCTATTTTTAATTTTAACTTTTAAGTTTTCTAATATATGTAGACCTAACTTCACAGAATTAATATTTTAAATTGGCTGTAAAGGAAAAATCTGCTTGAACTCTAGAATCGTTGACTCAATGTTAACAACATGTTTTACTGACATGGAAAAAATCCTAATTTTTTCAGACACTGAAGTCAATAGGTCAATCAGCAAAACTTGCATTAACTTCAGCAGAACAGTAGTGAACCTGTTACTCTAGACCCTTAGAAATATCATTACATTCTGGACAAAGCAATATTCATTATGCACGGTAACAGACAATTAAGTAAATGAGCAAAATTAGTGGGGAAGGTAAGAAAGGTGAAGTGTCTGATCAGGAGTAAAGTACATGCACATGTAACTGGTATCCTGTGTAAAAGCTGTTGCTCTTTTTGCTGTTTTGACTTATTTTATGGGAATTCTAGTTTTAAGAGGGGAGGTTTTGGGAGGCAGTATCAGAAGACTTCTACTGTTTCCATCATTGAACTGTATTGATTCAGCACTGTAAAACTTTAAGGGAGAAGAAGAAAAGTCCTTGCAGTGGTAACTGTTGCCAGCTCTTAGAGCTTTATTGCTAATTTTTCAATGTTTAATGTTCTACTTTTAAAACCTCAGTTCCTGGAATCAGCTGACTAAATGAGTTAAGATTCCCACGTTAAAACTAAAAAGGAAAATTCTAATTTTCATGACTATGGAAAGAATCAAATAAATTAACTCCACAGGTATACAAACCAGAATGAAGGATCAAACATTTTGAAACCTGTAGTACTTTAAAATTTAATGCAGTATATTATTTAGGGAAATATCTACTGCAATGAACCAAACAGTAAAGAAAATGTCAGTTGAGGGATTTTTTTTTCCCCCTTTCCCTCTTTTTTCTTGGCTTTCAATGTACTTTTGCACTTGTGTTCAGAGCCAGAGCTTTGCAATTTTGCTATCCTACTAGAGCAGACAGTTTGAGTTATTTTTCACAGTGCTTCTTGCAGAGACAGGAATGGGGAACATTGTTCTAAAAGTACAGCAAAGAAGAGAACAGCCTGTATTTATCCCTCTTTTCCACTTTTCCTGTATACTAACTTTGGACAGAAGTCTCCTGTGATAAAGGGCTTTATATATTTTAGCTGCCAATTCCAAAAGGAAATCTTGTATTATGCAATCAATAGAATTGCACAGTAGAAATCTCTATATAAATGAAGCTCTTCTGAATTATGACAGTGTGCTAAGAGATACTTTTTCTTTTAAAGACAAAAGATGCTGTCGCAGGCATGGTGGCTGTTCAGCTTCCTCAGGTTTTATTGATGTGTTCTTCCAATCCAGGGTGGATATTAGCAGAAGATACTGATCAAACTTCTGCACTGCTGCTCTGTGTCAGGGTACAACATGGGCCACGGGGTATGGGCAGGGCATGGTAGGTGCATGACTGCACTCAGCCAGGGTGCGTGCCCACAGGCTGGCGGTGCTGTGCCATCCCTGGCTGGGTGCAGTCCCACTGTGCCCCAACAAGCTAAGCAAAGCAGGGCTGAGGCCAAGGACAAGGGACAGCTGGGGGCCAGTGATCACCGGGCGAAGTCACAGTGAGAAGACCGGTCCCGGGGTGCACTGGGCAGCCAGTGTGTGAGTCAGGGTCAGGAATGCTGATCAATGGGTACATGGCCAGGTGCGGGCATGGCTATAACACAACTGCAACATAGCTCAGGCAGAGGCCAAGGGCAACAGTCACAGCTAAAAGCAACTCCCAAGGGAAGGAGGGGCAGCATCTGCTGAGGCTTCTTCTAGTTTTCTTCACAGCAGCTTTCAAAGTCAGCAGCTGTGCTCTCTCTAAGCCGGCCCTGAGCCCAGGCAGCCAAATCCCCAGGAGCAGGGGAATGTGCTTTAAGCCCTGACACTGCCTGTTTGCATGATGACATAAAAACAGGGGTTGGATCAAACAAAATACCAGTAGCAGGTCAGACCAAAGTTGCCTCTAGTTCAGTTTGCTATAGCCCATAATAGATGTCTACTGCAAACAATATAAGGACAGGACAAGCATATAGTGGTACTTCTCCAGGGACTTGTCTATCTCCCCTTGACCTCACAGAAAATTTTAGTATCCCCAGAGTTCATTATTTTTTTCAACTTATTTTATCATAAATCAAGTTTTCTAATGTCCTTGCCTCAGTCCTAGAGCCTTATATATCAAAATCTCTCTACTTTCCTGCTGCTCACCAAAGTAATTTTTTGGCTGGTGCTGGTCTCTGGAGAGACGTCTCAGACAAATCTTTCTATTACCAACTTCCAGGTTGGCTGACAGAGGTGGGGGAAAGGGACTCTTACTCCTTGAATATCCTGAAAAAGACATGAGTTAGATGTCATTTCTGGACAGACAGTAATTCTTGAGGGATTTCCCTTGCACGAACTTGACTAATATTCTCTTCAAACCAGGTAAACTTTGGGTCCATAAATTTCTCTGTCAAGGAATTCCACTAGTTAACAACACCTAAGTTAAGCACTACCTCTGTTTTGAAGTCTGGTCCTTCAAGGCTTTTCAATGACATTTAGTTCTTAAGTTAAAAGAGAAGATGAATAGTTTATCTCTATGTGCCTTCTCCCTGCTGCCTGTGGTTTGAGAGACCCTTATCTTAATTCCCCAGGATTCCCTCTGAGCCAGATGAGAGTCTTACTCCACTTAGTCATCACCTCTATTGAAGCTGTTTCACGCTTCTAATTATCCTTCTCATGCGTTTATTCCAGTTCTGCTGTGTCCTTTTTAAAATGGGGAGACAGAATTACACAGCTTAATATGTAGGGAACCCTAATTCCTTATGGTGGCATGAGGATATTCTCTGTCTTGTTCTCAATATAATTCCTAATAATCATTAACACTTCATCTGTTGCAGCCCCGTAGACTTTCTCCTGAGTCCTAGTGATGAGCTCAGAGCCCATGATTTTGTTTATGAAGTTAAGATTGTTTCCTTTGTGTATTTCTTTACAGTAATCTCTAGTGAACTTCATCTGCCTTTTCATTATACACTGTGCAAAGCACGTCTGCAATTTTTCACCACCATTCTCTCCTGTTCCTACTCAGTTCATATCGTCAGCAGACGTTCTCAACTTGCTGCTGATGTCCTTTCCAGGTTGATCATCACTGTATTGAGCAGCACATGGTCCCAACAGATTGTTCTTGATCCTGATGATCTTGTTCTGTTCTATTTTCACCCTACTTTCTGTTTCCTGACTTTTAACCAAGTATTAACCATGCAATGCCATGACTAATTAGTTTCCTGAAAAGGTACTGGAGGGGGAATTTAAAAATAAACAACTTTGGAAAGCCAGGTAGTTTATATCAGCTGGATATACTTGTTAACCCTGTGAAGAACTCCCACATGTTTGCCAGGCAGGACCATGTAAAAACTCCTGTTATTTTTTTCCCAAATAGAAAATCTTTATCCACATGTCCACTAATTCTGGTCTTTATTATAGTTTCTATTAATTTTCCCAGCACAGATATGGCCAGAGTTAGAAGCCTGTAGTTCCCTTGTGAAATTTCTTTAAAAAACTGACATCTCATTTTCCACCTCTCAGTACTCGGTTGCAAGGGCTAAGAAAAGAGAGATTACAAACTATTTTTTTTTCCAGTTGTTTGCTTGAGTTCCTTTATCATTTTGGAGTTAATATCTTCTTAATCCTGGTCATTTCTTACTTGTTATTTTGTTGGTTTGTTCCATTGTAGCTTCTTCTGTTGTCCCTTATTTAAGACACATCCTCTGAGTTGCTTACAAAAAGTGGTGGTCTCTCCATCTGTCTCCACAATCAGCCATTCCTTTGGTTCTGTCTGAGATTTATTCAGGTAGAAATCTTGTCCACTGGTGAAAACTTTCTACTGTCTAATTAGGTCAAGGAAAAAGTCTTTGAAATTTCTCATCCAGATTATGGCCTGACACTAAATCACACAGTGGCTAACGTCGCAATATAAGTTTCTGCTCAATAGTCTAAATTTTGTGTTTAACTTTTTGTGCATTCTGTCCGAAACATAAAGCTTGCTGTTGCACTTTATACAATCAGATAAAATGAGAGCTGAATGATTTTACTTGCATCAGCCATGCTGGAAAGCAATAAATTTTGGTTAATAATAAGCTTATCATGCCTGATGCCTAATTACATTATAAGAAGAGACTGTGATATTTTGCAGTTATATCAATAATGGTTGTTCACACAAATGTACAGATTAGGATGTTGTAGAATTGTTGTCCAGAAAGGCAGCATGCTGCCTCTAAAAAGCACTGGGTAAAACATGAACAACTGGTGGGGAAAAAAGGATAATAAAAACGGTAATTTCCTTACTGTCTTTTGCACTAAATCAGTGAGTGGCATTCAGCCTTTTTCTGTCTGGAACTTCAAAGAAGTTATTATTTCCCCCCTTAGCTACCTCAGATCCTCCAGTGGTTACAAAAAATCTTTTAACAGGATCCACATTAGAATGGAAGTGAAACTAGCTTGTGCCTAAACATGCTGCTGAATCGTCAGAATATGCTGCTCAGGCTCTGTAGTCCAGGGCTACCAAACATAACCAGCTTGTGAAGCATCACATAGATGTTGATATTGTCTGTACAAGCAGCAGTGACAGTCATTTCTGGCTTCATTTGTGCACAGCAGGAGGAATTTCCAGTTTGCTGATTTCTTTGTTACGGCATAACGCACTACTAGTGACAGGCATACTGAGCTGGGGACTCCCAATTGCAGGCATTTGTTTCCCACTTTTTGCCCTCATTATTTTTATTTTTTTTATCTTTTATAAAGACCAAAGGTATTTCATCTTTTAATATTTTTGGAATATAATGAGGCTGTGCTCAAAGTTGTTGTTTTATACCCTTTTTAGTGGCCTGAACTCAATTTACAAAAAATCAAACTCTATCGAGAGGTACGGACAACAAAAGCTTAAGGGATAAAATAACAGCAATTAGGCTGTTAGACTGGATGGATTTGGGTCTGATTCTTCCCACCACCTTGGGTTCATTAGTAGCAAGTGCATCCTGTTAACAGTTGCAAAAATTGCTTGGTTAGTTAACTTGAAGGGAGGCTGATGTCACTTTTTAAAACAGATTTAACAGCAGCAGCAGCGCTCGGTTCCTCACATTCCTTGTCATCATAACCATCTCCAACCTGGAGGGCTGGCAGGGCTACTTAGCTGCTGTTCTCATTAAAGCTAGCATGCAACTGGCAAAGAGGAATGGAAAATAATTGACCTTCTGGTTTGCTTGCTTGCTTTGTATTGCCCCCACCCAGTGTTCTCCTCTAATTTCTCCCTCAGACACTGACATTTTCTTGCTGTTTCTAATCTTCATTGAGCTCTTGTATCGTTCATGAGATTATCAAGTGGTTGGTTGTGTTCAGTCTTAATCATGCAAATATAGGATTGCATGAAAATGGAATATGACTATCTGGCACTTGTAAGGCTTTCTTGCAAAAAAGGGTCTGCAAGTTTTGGACTACCAGTTGACAACCTGGGTTGTGAAATACATCATATCCCATTAGTAATTCATTGAATTTGCAAAATATATTTTGTAAGTATTATTTGTATTGCATGTAAAGCCATATTTGCAAAATAAAAATAACTTGGAAGTAAGAAAATTTAAGAACAAAGTCTCTGTTCAGTCCAGACTTGATCCCTGCACATACACAATATAACGTAAGTTTGAATTAATAATCACTTAGTATTTTTCCCCTCTGATTTCTGCCTCAGTGCACGAGATGGTGAGCAAATGACCATATTTTTTTCTCCTTTATCACTAGCCTTCAGTGTTCAATGCCCTTTGTTTGCTGTACATTCGGAGCCAAGCCTGTTCTGTGTAAATAATTATTAATTTCTGTGTGGCCTCTGCTGTTAATAATAACATTTCTATGTACTTCACAGATATTATTTAAGTCACTGTCCCACAACCTTTGGAAGTTTGAGGTATATGACTGCCATTTTACAGGTGGAGTATTAAGCCACAGAATGCTTAAGATTATACGTGCGTGTGTACGTGTGTACATGTATCCAGGCTGTCTGGGTGACTGCTCTGAATGCAGCTAGAATTCATCAGAAAGCTCCACGTCGGTTGCAGAGGCAGCTCACTGGGGGTCTGAGGGAACTGCGATGCTTCCTTAGTACCCTGGGTTTTATGGACCATGACATGGGAAAAGGCTGTGCAAGTGCTTGCTAAATGCCCTCTACATCCCCACCCCCATCAGCATCAAGGCCTAGGTGCACAGAAGAGGGTAAGTATAAACACCGCCCTGAGTGCAAAAATTTAAATTGCTTTATGGCATGGCACTGGTCTCCAAACTAAAGATGTGCCCAAGGCCTTTCAGGACTTTGCATAGTGTGGACTAAGGCATAGGGCTATTTGAGTGGTGGAATATGGACTCAGAGAGAGAAAACAACAATAACAACAACCAAAAAGCAAGGAAAAGTGGCGGGGGGGGAAGCAGACACACAGATGGCCAGGCACAGCCAGGCACTTGGAGCAGTCCCCTGAGAGAGGTCCCCTCAGTGGAGAGCTCGTTGGCTGGTTTGGAGCTGTGAGCAGGGAGACAATCTCTAGCTCTCTGATTTTTCTGGTGTTGAAGGAAGCAGGATATTGCACATTCCTGTGCTGTATCTGGCCTGCATCAAAGACACCTGACCCCCACCCACACATCCTGCTTTTGAAGGGGCAGTTTTCAGACCCTTGATTTTGTTTTATCTGGTTTGACAGAGATGCTTAGGTTTGAAAGACTAACATGTTTAGCCATGCTCCCACCTACCTCAGATGTGCACAGGGAATACTCAGCACTCCTCCAAATTGGATTTTGATGGCCTCAACTAGCATACAAAATTGCTTTTGGATGCAGTTGCTCTGATGGTGCTTTCTAGACTTTTTTTTTTTTTTCCCCACCAGAATTCACTCATAGGGAATCATCCTTACCTGCCAAGGCTGGATTCTCTAGAGAGACAGCACAGATCTTCTCCCACTCACGATAACAGAAACAGACTGTTTCCTATTGCTTTGAACAGTTGCCAGAGATGGGAGAGTTGCACAATTTGCAGTTACTGGGTTGCTGCACTGGTGACTCGGAGATCAGCAGAAGACTTTGCCTCGTTTCTCCCAGCTTCCTCATTTCCCAGCCTGAGCTCTTTTGCTCCTTCCCTGCTCTGTCTCTGCTTTTCATTCAGGAAGAAGAGGGGTGCATCCATGCTAATGTTTTTGTTTGGATCAGGAAAGCACTTTTCAAGTCACTCTCCCATGCACCTCCTCTTACCATGGTTTGTTTGCACTGCAGATATGTTTGGAGTATACAGACTAGATTCCTTCTGGAGGACGTTAAAGTGGCAGATGTGCTCCAAGCGCCTACTACACCAGTGTGCATTCAGGCAACAGGACTAGGCCAGAGATAATCCGAAGAATTATCTCCTTCCCATCCAGTAGTCCTTCCTTTTCTGTTGTGCCACTCTATTTGCCAGCTCTTTGTCCTGTTCTCCCTATTACAGAATATCTTGTAGTTCCTGTCTTCTGACATTATCAGCTTCATGCCTTCCCTCAAAATTAGAATGACCAAATTTTCAACATTATGCTCATATTGATTAGAAAACACAATCCATTGTTTCAGTGTTAATATATCAGTGGGGTTTGCATCCTGTGAAATTAGTGCTACTATACAAAATAGGACTAGGGTCTGGACTATTGTTAGTTGCTGAATATCCAGGCTGAATAAATAAAATAAGAACTGTTGTGTTCTCAGTAAAAAGGCTTTTCTAGCAACAAAAACATGGAAATCTGACTATAAATATATATATTGTTTTGACTTTGATAACGAAGATCTGCAATTTCTCATGCAAGAATTTTCTAAATTGTGAAGGAAGCCTTTAGAGGGACAGCTTGGTTGGTCAGTCTGGGGCAGGATGTGTATAACATTTTTGCTTATGCAATTAATTAAAAACCCACCCCACTCTTCTTTACCTTGTTTTAATACACTTGGATTCCTTACTTTTCACTTCCTTTCTCAGTTTGCATTCTTTTGCCCATGAGGTTTGACTGTATTATTTCCCATTCCTTTCTTTCTTTCTGTCCCTGCAAAGCAGCCTTTTATTGTGCTGTCCTTGGATACCTCTTACGTTCAGTTTGTTTGATTATGGGATTCTTTTGAAGTTTAATTTGGAACAGAGCATGCACATCGTCCTTGAAGCTGTGTCAAGCAGGTAATCTGGCCTCTCGCTCCCTGATGGTTAGGCATTTTTACCTTTCAAAACTACACCAACTCTGGCAATCCTAGGAATCCCTTGTATAGCAGACAAATACAAGTTCTAAAAGACACAACCAGGCACATTTTGATCTAATGTGTACTCTATATAAGGTATGTGTACCCTATATAATGTATTTTTTAGTAAGTTATTTCCTAGCAGAAAGCACCATCAGTTTATTTGCTGGTGGGGTTTCAAAATGACAGTTGTTTCATTGCAGAAAATATCAGTGTGGTTGCATCTGATTGAGAAACTGAGCCTCTTTCTCTGAAAAAGTATTTTCCCATGTTTATTTCTAGAGAGGAACTTTTTTTTTTTTTTTTTAAGGGGAGATATACCACTTCCAAGCTTCAAAAGGGCCAAAGAGAGAAAGTGAGATTTCCATCATCTTATCTTTGGTCTGTTTGGTTATTTGGAGTTTTAGGGTTTGATCCATCCATAAAATAAGCCAGAATGTGTTTTACAGTCTCAAGTGAGCATATGGAAGCTTGCATTTCTGTGGTTAAGGGGCCAAATTTCTTATTCTGATTTAGACTAGCAAGGGGAATTAAAAAGATGTAGAGATGTTAATTTTAAAATGTGACGCATTAGTAAAGATCAGATTTCCATTTCGTGGAATGTTGTTTTCAGTGCTAGCAAAAATTTTAGAAATATCTGTTTTCTAAACCAGGCTTCTTTTATCTAGTCTTGTGAAACCTGAGGGTTTCAGGTTGCTTTTGATCAAGACTGTAGACAAAATCCAGTGGGCATGCCTTTACAATGCCTTTTTTAACAAGAGTGAAAATTTGACTTGAGAGACCTCAAAACAGATTCTTAAGACTGGAATCTATAAGTGTAATCCAAGACACTACATTTATGTGGATTCTGTCCCACTCAATAATGTAATGTACTCTCATACAATTTAAATACTCCCAACAAAATCAATAAAACTACCTGCTGTTATTATTCCTTCCTATATTCCATTCCCTATGCTCAGGTGTATCTCAGCTATATTTGATTAAATTTTTAACACCAAACAATTTTTAAGAGAACTTTCTTCTGCTTAGATTAAGAAAGTGAAGAAGCAAAGTTTAATCATAATTTAAATGACCTCTATCTTCCATCCATAGATATGGTTATTCACTGATTTGAAATTTGTATATCTTTGTGGTGAAAGAGAAAACTAGAGTAGAGAGATTAATGTTAATAATAATCTGATCCAGATTCAAATAGTTTGACTTAGTCATAGTATCTCTGTTTATTAATGGCAGTATCACAAATGAAAATAACTCATAATTTTCTCATTTAATTTGCACAATTCTTTCAGTTCTCAGACTGTAATTATTATTTTTTTTTTCTACTACTCACCCCTGCATTGAATAAAAAAAAGATGTCATAATGGGGGATAAATTTGTTTGCATCACAGGCAATAAACTGAGAAAACATTTTAAAATGCTTATTTTCTTGGTTTCCTCAGCCTAGGGATTCTGTAACTTTGATTATTTGATTTCTTCCTAAGCTACAGCAGCATCTTCCTTGTTCGTTAGAGTTTGAAGTTAAAGCAGTGCAAGATATTGATCTGTTTTGTGGGCAGGATTCTTCATTTCAATGCAGCTTTAGGGAATTAAATATGGATTTGAAAGAGATGTCCAGCTGCTCACACCATTTGGCAGAAGCTGTCTGAACTGTGAAAGTGGGGGATAAATGCAGACATTTCGAGCTGTTCTAACCTCTTCTTGACTAGACATCTCCATCCATTATGAATCCCTTGGGCCAGATCCTCACTGAGGTAAATTGGCACCATTTCCTTAGGCTCATTGCTTCTGTGCTGACTTACACCAGCTGGGCCTTAGATTATTTTTTCATTAACTGGACAAAAGTAACCAAAGCATGTCTGCAGGACTCAGAATTGAAATGCATTTCTATAAGTACTGCCTTGCTTTAGTAGCAGCACTAATGCAATGGAGGCCCCCTGATACCCTCTGCAGACATGCACACAGGGGAGAGAGTGAATTAGGGTAATATATCCACAGCTGTGAACTGCTGTCCATTTGACCGAGAGGGAACTAGCTGTGCCAAATTAAGTGGAGGAACGATGAGCGGTACTGGCTGATCTTGGACCTGCTGTATAGCAGCACCAGTGCCCACACTGTTCTGCTACACACTCTTTTCCTGCTAATACCCTGGCTCCCTCACAACTGGATCCAGATCTTTCACAGGACAGCTCCTCTTTTCCCACCTGCCCACTGCAGAAGCTGTGGAAAGGTTTCTGCAAGAGAGAATAGTGCTTTCCAAGGTGTTATACCTCATGTGAAGTTTTAGTGTGCCTCTCCCTCATATTCTCCAAAGCCTGCAGAAGCTGGAAGCTCTGAACAGAGACAGTACTATAGGTACAGTCTGAGGAGTTCAGCATGTATAACTTGGATAACATTCTCTCTGCAAGGGAGGAGGGGACATTTTTGATACCTGTGACATGCTGTCTCATCTGAGGTGGGAATAAGGCAAGCAAAACACAGGGCTTTTTCATAAAGGATCTCAGATTTTCTGCTCTTCTAATGGAGTGTGAAATAAAGGGGTTGGTGCCTAATCCGTATTAAATACTATTAAGTTCCTAGACACAGTCCTAATACCACCAAGGCAGGCTGTCAACTGGATGCAACCTATCTGGAAGAGTTAGAAAGGCTACTGCTTCTGCAAGACTTAAAATAAGCTCATTGTCTTCACAAGCCTTGCTCCTTCTGTGTCTTGTGAGGGCTGGATGTAGAGAGGGATGTACAGTCTATATTAAGTTAGAGCCTTGGCACCCCCTTCAGCTAGGAAATCTTGCTGTTTCTGAGCCTGCAAATCCAGCAAAAGAGTGGAATCAAATGGTATGAGGTTGCTAATATACGTTGCATTTAACTTGGGTAATGGCTGCGTATTTGATATACACATATGTGAGATCCTATTTAAACACTAACCTTAAATAAATTAATGTTCTCTTAAAAAAATGAAGAGGAATGTTTCACAAGTGGCATAAAGGCCTATTAACTAGGAGTTTAAAAGATTTTCATTACCAGGGGAAAAAAAATAACACAGTGTTTAGAAATGCTGCCTGATTTTATTGGCTGATCGCTCAAAACACTACCAGCATGATATGCTTTTTATTTGCTGAGTGGCCATTTCGAACTTGTCTCTGCTGACTGTATTGGGCTTGGTTTCAAATCTCTCTTAATCCTGCAATGAACCTTTAATAAAGCTGGATTGACTTTAAATCAGTACTTAGAAACATTAATTAAAATAAAACAGGAGGAACCAAAAGATCAAATGATCCATTGTGGTGGTGGTGGTGGTGTTTAAATCAAAGCTCTCTTCTCCACCCCTCTCCAGAAAAAAGCAAGCCTTTGAAGACTGCAGCTGTATGACTTCCAACATGCTTTTTAAGCTGGCCTTAGGTTTTAATTACTTTTGCTGGTTTTGGTTGCTATTTTCTATTTTTTGGAAGAGCTGTTTGGGACGCTTCTTTTTACCCTTCCCTTCAGAAAAGCAGAAGATAAAACAGGCAAGATTGGCATGAATAGTGTGACAGGGCATGGCAAGCCCACTCAGCCTGGTCTGTTCTGTGTTCCAGAGAGCACAGTCTCCTGCAAAGGCTGGAAATGGCCCTGGAAAGTTCTCTGTTTCCTGAGCCAAGTTGTAATAACTAGCATATCCAGTGCTACAGCTCTGGCATTTTTATTTTATTTTATTTTATTTTTATTTCCAAGTGACCCTCCAGCAGTCTCTTTGTTGCCTTTTCCACTAGCAGCTAGCAGTGTGCTTCTGCAGACA
The DNA here is from genome assembly GCF_034638445.1 of Ciconia boyciana. Classification (NCBI taxonomy): domain Eukaryota; kingdom Metazoa; phylum Chordata; class Aves; order Ciconiiformes; family Ciconiidae; genus Ciconia; species Ciconia boyciana. The sequence goes on from NC_132935.1 coordinate 83,518,998, forward strand.
ATGCAGCCTGTATAGTAACAGCACTGCACTCCCTGTTGTTCTGCTCCACTCTGCCTTGAGCCTGCAGGAAAACTCACTGACAGCAGAAGGAAATGCGACTTGAACTGAAATGTTAGCCCCTCTGAGGGCTGATACTAATTACATGGTATGGTTACACTTCAGGAGCTAGTTCAGGGACACCTGATCCTTGCTGTCAAGCCTGCTATTTCATAAGTGAATGATCTCATCAGTTGTTCGCAAAGCAATCGATCTTTATTCTTTGCATTGTTTACCAATTTCTGCACTCCCTTAATAAATGTTCAGGTTTCTGCAGCAGGTTTCCTGTACTACTTTTTTTTTTTAAATGCAATTAAGTATGTGAGAAACCTATCAGCTGTGTAAGAGGGAAACCAATAATCAGTAGCTAAAGCTTTGCCTCAAGTGTCTTTCATCTGCTGGAACTGAGACTTCAAAATATTTGATAATACTACTGAAAGGGAAGCAGAGGAAGAGGGGTTGTGTAATTTCCTCCAGCCTCGGCTAGGTAGGAAGTCACAGATCTGTCTTCCAAGGCTGTCTTCCAGGAAGGTAATGTAAAGCTGATATAAAATGTGTGGCTTCACACACAGGTAAGGGGGTCCTCTGAAGAGGAGGGTGAAAGATGTTTAACTTACCTCTGCTGTATTTGGGTTGCCTCTGAGCTGTGTAACCTGAAGCCCTGCAGGGGTTCACTCACCATCCATCTCCCTCCTCCGCGAGGACCAGAGGTCCAGCCTTCAGGAGACCTACAAGGACAAACTCTCAAGGCCTCTAGTGGTTTCTCAGTGTTACCACAATATTAGATACCACTGCAGCTAGAAGCAATCACAACGAAATGAGTACTGTTGTAAACTACATATGGATCTAGCCTGTGTTGGACCACTTGCAAAGTAACACTGCTTTTAGCCAATCTTACAGTCCGACGTAACTGCTAAGGAGCAACTGTCAAATGGATCTGTCTGGGATGGTCATTTTACACTGGGGAGAAACTGGGGGAGCGGGGTGGAGGGGAGGTGAGAAATGCTTTACTATCTAGCCAGACACTGCTGCCAATGGAGTGGATAGGAGTTCTGTTGTTCTTTTCTAGAAGAGTGGATATTCTGCTTTTGTCCTCTATTATATCTCAGATCTGGGGCTTCCTGGGGAGAAAGAAGAGGAGAAGGGTTAGACAGACAAGAAAATATACGACTACCCTTTTTCGTGGTGTAAGTGCAGTGATTTTTCCACTGCATTGCTCTGCACTGGGCTGAGTAGGAGGGACGGAGTTGTCAAAAATAATTATTGAAAAAAGGAAGCAGAAAACGAAAAAAAAAAATGTTGAGGGCAGCTGCAAGCTTAAAAATGTGAGTTCAACATGAATTACTTCTTATATAGTAATGTGTTAACTTCTCTAGTGGGCAAACTGCTCTTCTTGATACAGTCACACAGCATTACTCATATACCCGCTTGCTAGGCACCAATCTGTTAAGTCTCCTCTTACAGCAGTTAATTGCTTTTTGAGCTAATGCATACAAATATAGATACTTAGTTAATCTCTCTCTCTGCCCCCTCTAACCTGTTTGAAGTGTTATGAAAACTTCCTGAAAATATTTCTGACTTTAAGTCTTACAAGTCAAAAAGAGGTGATAAGAGGATAGGAGTGTAGCGGGAGAATGATGCAAAAGGGGATTAAACCCTCCCCACCACCGCTTTCTCAGCAGATCCGTGTAAGACAATTGACCTGAAAGGAATTTTGCAGATTTATACCTATGGAAGATGTGATTCATTGCCTCATTTCAGTTTGCTGTATGGCATGATTTTAACTTATTTAGAAGATGTTTTTTAAAAGTGATGACACAATTCCAGAGTCTGTGACAACAAAGTTATATGTGACTTGAGGAAGAAAAAACATAATTAAAATACATTATTTTAATTAAAAAAAGTAAAAATCACCTTTCTTTTTCTTTTTATTTATTTTTTATACTCTGTACTGGAAATAAATGAATACAGTGATTTCAGCAAATTAGACGTAAATCCCCTCTTTATTATTATTATTATTATAGGAAGGTAGGTGGTGAATGATGGGCAGAGAATGTGTGGGAACGGAAAGTTACTTCAAGAGCAAAAGTAAAAAAAAAAATTAAAGGGAAGAAGCAATAAGAACAAAAATGGCAAACTAAGTACAGCATATAGAGAGATTTCTGTGAGACCTTGCAGTTTTAGTTTGTGAGGGGTTTGTCTGAAATGTGTGCTTTTACATTTCTTGAGAACTGCATGCTTTAATGGTGAAATGACTGAAAGTAAAACTTGGTCAAAACCAAGTAACTCTGTTTTTTACTGGACATACTAAAAAATAATCTGTTTGACACAGTATTTGACATCCTTTCTTTAGTAATTCTCACTTCCAACTTCATATTTGTGAGTAAAATCCCAGCTGGAGATTGGAGTGGCATTGCCCTTGCCAGTGCAGATCCTCTAAGTTACTCAGTGTATTGTCAAATATGTATTTCCTTTTCCGAAAAATCTCGCAACCTAAGGATGTGCCAATATTGTAGTCATTGTGGTTAACAAAGGCCTTTGCAAGATAACTTTAAAGCTAGCTAACTCAAGTACTGCTCTCAGTGTATTCATGATGCTCAACACAGGTTATGAATCTCACCTGAGAATCTAAGTAAACGTTGGAGCTACTTAGTACCATTTGAGATTTATGGTGTGGCTACTTCCCTGCTTGCAGCCTCTGATCTAAGTACTTTGAAGTTGTCTCTGAAATGTTTTTCTGGACGGCGGGGACTGGGGTGTAAACATTTTCTGAACGAGAACTTGTAGTCTCAGTTGCTTAAAACTGCCTCTAGGCTCAACAGCAGATGGTTCAGCCACCCATGCTGGTTTATTCCTGGGTTTCTTTAAAATGTGGGCAAGTTACAAGGTCTCAATGAAATGGCTGAATCTGGAGGAGTAACTTATTCTTTGTGACTTTGACTGTTTCCAGCAGATCTGTTCATTAGGAACAAATTGCACTACTGAACCATTGTCTTTGGCTGACCCTTAGCACATGGGGCACCAATGTGGGTCATGGTGAAGATAGACTAGATATATGGAAAAAAAAATTTTACAGTGAGGGTGGTGAAACACAGGAACAGGTTGCCCAGAGAGGTGGTAGATGCCCCATCCTGGAGACATTCCAGGCCAGGTTCGACGGGGCTCTGAGCAACCTGATGTAGTTGAAGATGTCCCTGCTCATTACAGGGGGTTTGGACTAGATGACCTTTAAAGGTCCCTTCCAACCCAAACTATTCTATGATTCTATGATTCTATGGGTATCTAGGTACTGTTGGAGCACTTTGTAATGAATTATAATGGCACTGGTCATGGCAAAGGCTGTTGCTTCTCCATGCTGAAGATGGTTTCTTAACAACCAGACTGAGTGACTGTTGGAAACTCATAGCAATAGCCCTATCATAAGAACCATTATCACTGAAAACATGGCCAAACAAGCAGAGAAGGGGGTTTAGTCTGATCTGAACCTGAGCAGGTGGGATGTTGGAGCTTTGGACATCCAGTGCTAGCTTTTATGTTCACTTCCTCTTTATCCATGAACAAGTTATTTTCTTAGCAGTCTGTATAGTCTGCTTCTAAAGAGGCTTCCTAATTTTGATCATTTGGAATAGGAAATTAAGGACCTCAGAGCATTTTAGGGTCTGAATTCTAACATTTATAAAGCACTTCGAAGAAAAAAATGCACCTTACACATACTGCACAATAAATTTATTCTAGGCTTAAATACTGTCCATGTAAGTAAACAGAGATTTTTATCCACACTTGTTTTGAATCACAGTTTCAATTTCAACAATCACAGTTGTTTTCAATGGCATCATTGCATTAATCCAGTCTCTTATTTTCAATGGAAATTGAAACAATCTGTTTCTCATTTATTTGCACTGCTATTAGTGTCATTTTTTACCATCAAAAGAGATTCACTGGAGATTATTTATGGAAGACTTTGTTATTTGATAAGCAAAGAAATCTTTATGAACATTCAACTCCCAGCTTTCCACAAATCTATGAAAAGGAAGTAGACAAAACAAAAATATTATTTATGCCCTCAGAATAGCTTCGTAAACTGTTTGTATCATTGGCATGGTAGAAAGTGAAAGAACAGTTTTGCTTGTTTTCCCTTTTGTTCCAAGTGCTACATGAAAAATTAATATTATTTTAGAAACCAGGTTAGTTTAATGTATGCTATGAAGCTTAGATGGAAACAATTTTGATGTAACATGGGCCAGTTACTAGTATCATAATTTTCAGAACCTGCCAAAATCTGTCATCAAGTTGAGCAGCTCAAGTCATTAGCAAGCTGAGCTAACATTTTTTCCATACCTCCCCCCACCCACTCACCTAGGGGCATAGTTAGTGTCTTGATTCAGTGAGAAGAAAGCATAGCTGGAGAAAGAAGACAAAGAGATTAAAGCTGGCCTGATTATCAGAGTTACACGAATGGGTGTATCATTTGGGTTAGCCCTGTGGTACAAATAGTCAAATGTATCACGGCATTTTTCTCCCATGTGTTTGAAAACCTCTGTGACCAAAATACTTACTGCTGACCAACTCTGTAAGAGCCAGACATGCTGTGTGGAGAGCTCTGAAAGCAGAGTTGCTGGAGTGCAACAGGCAGGAGGGAGTGCAGAACTGTGCCCAGAGAGATAAGCACAAATATCTTGGTTTTACGTGAAGAGCCATCTCTGTAAAATTCTTAAATCAGTCTGATCTGTGCATTGTACAAAACCAGCAGAGTAGATTCGAAAGAAAAAAAAAAAGAGAGGGGAAAAAAAAATAAAAAGAGAGGGAAAAAAAAGGCACAGGAGTTTTTATTTTCTTTAATTTGGTACCTGCGAGCTTGCACTGGTTTAGACCAATTCTTCACTACCTGAGCAGGGCCTGAGTAATAATCAAGTCTGAGAATGTCACTACATTTAACTCTTAAATTTGACTACAAGCCATCTCAAAGTGAAACTGCCAAATGTTGCCTGGCCACGTGTGGGTGAAACCCAACAAATACCTAATCTGTGGCAGCTACATTGAATCCAAAAGGTAAAGCTTAACAGTGTTCTTCATTTTTCCTTGAGACCTTGTAGCAAGCCTGACCTGTCTTCTGCATTTCTACCTTAGTCTGCCTTATGCCTGGCCTTCTTGTGGATGTTTCTGCTGTGTCCAGCTCTCATAACTCTCAAAAATTAGGTTTATGTGAAACTCTCTGACAAAATGCTCCTGCCACCTTTTTCTGTAACCTTCAAGAATGCTTGCATTGTCCTGTAAAACAAAAGGCAACAATGAAAATAGTGATTTTTGTTTTGTTTTGTTTGTTTCAGCAAACATTTTTCAAATATATGGCACCAAATTAGCATAGTAGCTTTCAAACTGTAAAAATACAGCCTCAGAAACACTTGATGGCCCAGAGATCCAGCTGTCTTAAATACATGTACATTTTTGTACATCTTGAAGCATTTAGTGCAAGTGAATGAGCTGTCAGAAATATGCATTAGAAATATCTAGCTTTAGTTAAAATCCTTGCCTTCTAATTCTGTTCCTATTTATTTAACAAGAATGTCTTTCTTCCCAGCTGCTGTGAATGCTGTTACTTACCAGGCCGTGATGCTCCAGAGTGCGACTAGCCATCAATTACACAGCATTACTCAGACCCAGGGTGAGCACGCTGCGGCTGGTGAAAGCAAGCAGAGAAGAATTTGGGCCAGGGTACCTCCGTTCACGGACATTACTCTTTGTTTGCATGAAGCAAGTGAGAAGGGACTATAATTCTGTGCTGGCTTCGTGTCCATGGAAGAGGAAGGTCAGGCCTCTTCCTGTGCCTTTTCTTTTCATTTTGTGTGGGAAATCAAGAGCCCCCTCCTGCTGCCTACATTTATTTACTATCCTCTGGTTTTTGAAGGTCTTTTCAGAATCTGGAAATACCTCTCCACTGTAATCCACAGTCTATCACACTAACAAGTAAGTCCGAAGAAGCCAGAGTTTTGATTGCCCAGGAAGCCTGTGGTTTTTTAAAAAAACACCTCAAATCCCCAGACTTGTGGCTTTTTACTTTATGTAATTTTTTTGCTTTTTTTTTTACCCTAAAAAATGGGCATCCTAGTAAATAGCTACATGAGATCACATGTAGGCAAGGGACATGTGAACCAGTTAACCCAAGGCAAATAGAGCTGTCCTGATTTTTGAAAAGCAGCAAAACCATCATGTGACTTGAATACAGCTTGGAGCTGTCCCAAAGCACCCTTAGATGAGTCAGGGCTATGTTTCTTGCATGATCAAATGTCTTTCTTTCAGCATGCAGCTTGCTTCTTTCGCAGGCTTTCAAATGCACGGTCTGCTCCTTTCTCAGGAGCTGCCATGGTACCTTTTTTCTGGTCCAAGGGTATACCTGCAGCATGTTCTCTTTGATCACGTAGCCATAGCCTCAGCTAAGGGTCCCTGTGCCTCCTGTGGCCTGACTTCTGCAGCTTTCAACCAAAAAGATTGAAACCGGTACAGTGCCATCCAGAAGGAGCACAATTGATGTATTTTACAGTCTTTTTGTTAACAGTCTCTTGATCAACATTATTTTGTTTTCTGGGTTTTTTTCTCAAAGCACTTAAAAGATAAGGGGGTCTGCTTTTGACTTTCCCTACTCACGCAGTGAGCTGCGAGGTCTATCACAGCAGGCCTGTGAGAGGAAGAGGACTATCCCCTTTCACCAGTGGGAAAGCCACAGCAAAGAAAATAAATATATTTGCCCAAAGTTATGTTCAGGAGAACCTGAACATTAGCCTTGAGATTGTTCTTTCTCTTAGTATAATCTCTGCATTTTCTTGTGCTGAGCAGGAGCTTGGGAACTTGCCAGGTAACTTAGGGAATTTTCCAGGCTGTTGCCAGTGAGTGCCTGGAGTAGGTCTGGAAGTAGTAGCAGATCATATCGGGCACCATTTTGTAGCAATAGCTTGGTCCTCTGAATTTTGAAAAATAATGATGTTTTTATGGGTTCTGCTTGCAAAGAAAACCTCAGAAACTTGAATCACGGGGGACAGAGCAAAGAGCTTGCAGCAGTAGTTCTGAGAGGTGCGAATGGTCCATTCATTTCAGCAAGATAACTCAGCTGGCTAGTAATGGTAATTTAAATGTCAGACTTGTTAGCAGTTTCATTCCTAATGAAAGACCTGGCTTTACAGATAGCTTTACTGGATAACTTTCCTGATAAAACCCTACTAATGGAATCACAGTTATACTAGCAAAAAAGTGCTAGGGCTAGCATAGTTTACAGTGGTTCAATGTGTGAAATGAGCTATACTGACAAAAGCACTTTTGGACAATATAACTGCTTCTATGGTATCCAGCAGATTTGTGGCAATGGATTAAAACTAGACGGTTGAAGGGGTTATTGCCCACAACTTCGATTTAGGTCTATTTCACTGCCTAGCAGCATCTGTCAGGAAGGTGCAGAGGGACACCTGGGTCATCTAATTTTAATCTGTTGTCACGGGTGCATCAGAACACCACGCCAGGACTTTAGGCAGCATAAGAATGATTTTTACAAATCAGATGCACACCTTTGGATTTAACCAGTATAACTAATCCAGCTAAAATTTCTTACATATTTTTATGTAAAGAGGCATCCACAAGTTTGCATAATATACTGGCATATGGTCATGCAAGTGGCATGTTTGCTTGATGTCAGAAGTGGTATTACTTTTTCCTGATAAAGAAGGAGCTAAATCAAGAAACCCAGCAGAGCTACTGAATACATTCAAGCTGCACTCAGGGGCTCTATCAACACAGTTGTAATCTGAACATTTGTGTAGTACATTGCATATAGCATCTCAAGTAGGCAAATTACATGGCCTCTGCCTGTACTGTATATGGAAGGACTTGCATCTACATTGCCATTTAAATCCCACTCAGATATTCTGATTATTTACCTAACATTGGCTAGGTATGCCTGAAACTTTGAGTTAAAATGCAGAGGGGAAACCTAGGAGCAAAGCTGTCTATCAAGGGTTGCTTGCATTTTCTGGTTTGGTGAAAGCAGTGTGAAACCTAGCATTTCTGAATTTGACTTTTCAGGGTGAATGTTTGGATTTGCACATCCGTAGAGCTGAAAGAAATCTACCTTGACATGCTCTGTACTGAGTTTGCCCTCCAAGCTGCTTTCCAAAGAAAGCAGATTTTCTGTCTTCTGTTAGGGAAAGTCATTTGACATGTGACTGTACTGTATGGCTGAAGTTTAAAGATTTTAACCCTTGTTCCCAGTGTGCCTTTTTGCATGTATTTTATATACTAACCTGGTCTGGTTTTCCTCCTCTGTATCACAACACTAATTGAAAATCTAAATAACCTCTCCTTGCATCCTACTAACTGTTCCACCCTGCAAGTCCAGAGGTAATGCACGAAGGCATTATCCTTAGGCTGAAACTAAAGGGCCTCAGTACAACTCTGCTTCTTTCCAAGCTTCTGCCAGTGTGGCTCCACGGAGACCACTTAGTAATAAGGGCCAACACCATCCAATAATGAGCAGTAGTGTCACTCTGAGTAAATCACTAAGGATGTCATTCTATTTCTCCACAGAGGTGTAAACATTAGTCCTGGGCACACAAGTCATCTTAGGCAGAGCTTCCACTGTCAAGAGAAGCACTCACATGTTACTCTTTGTTATTCACCTTCAGGGAGGCATCTGTAACCTTTCTTCTTTTACAGTAAAATAGTATTTTTCCCCAAGTTGGCTTCCAGTCTCACCTACCATCAGAGCAGCATGGGCACAAAAAGAAACAGTGTGGTTTATCTGCTAATGCATAGGGCTGGGATTTGAGAGCTATAGATTCCCATCCTGGTTTTGTCACAGGCTTGGTAGGTGAATCGACAGCATAATAGTAAATTTAATTATTTGGGCTTGTTGTCTGAGGAAGGGGAAATACTACAAATGGCCTTATGTTTTCTAAAACTTGTCTTAGGACATTGACTATATGTGTTGCAGAGTGTTAAGCTGTTAGCTTTTGTCAAAAATGATAATAGAAAACAAATTTCTTGCTCAAGTAGCCATTGAATTTAAATATAGTTTTGTTTACAAAAAGCATGATTTTAGGGCCAACCAGCGTGTTTTGTACAGGTTTCACCGAACACTGACATTTTATTTAATATTCTTTTGTAGAGCAGCAGTCATGCATGAATTACAAAATACCTTTCTGAAACTGAAAATACAGGGCTGTAGTGTGCAAATGTTTGAAGTGCATGACTTCCATTAGGAGTTCTGTTTAGTGGGGTGAAATCCTAACTGTGTTAAATCAGCAGGGCTTTTGCTGTTTGTTCCAGCAGGCTATTAAATTTTCATCTGAGAATAGTTTACCAGATTGGGTGCAACCTTCTCAGCTTCTTTGTGGTTTTAGAATTATGTCCAGGCAGAGCTAGAGTAGATAGAGCTTTTAACTATGAGTTTGAAAATGCTTTACTAGTTCCCCTAGCAGTTGCTGTGCATTAATTAGTGTTTATTCCCATTTTAGGGGTAAGAAAATGGACTAAAACCCCCCAGTTGTCCAAGACTGCACAGAAAGAGTCACAAAATTGAGGGACAAAACTCTAACCAGTTGCAAACTCTGGCTATCACAGTTCTTCTTCACTCAAGAACTGAAAGGAGGGGTTCATGCCTTTTAGTGCCAGAGGGGCTGAAATCTGCCTGTAACCCTTAGAAGACATGAATAGCACATTGAAACACGGTGTACATTTCTTTCTAGTGCTGATTTCCTAGTTTGCATTGTCCCTTTTCATTCTGTCTCAGCTCTATATGTTGTTTCTTTGATGCTCATGCTACTCATTTTAGAGCTGTTTTATGGATTTAGAGAGCACTGAAAAATCTACAGCAACTTGTTTGGCAGTAGGCACAAGTGATGGATTTGAAAAGCAGAAAGGTTAGATAACTATAATGGTGCATATATATAAATAAAACCTATGAGCAATAGAGGGTTGTTTGCCCTCTGCCCTTGGAAGTGGGATGGAGGTGGCTGCAAATCAAAGCAATAGAAATTAAAGGTTAAACTGTACAGAAAATACATTGTTTCAAATCCACTTTTAGCAGAAAGACCAAAAAGCTTTTTTTGCCAATTAGACTTTTTTTTTTTTTCTTTAAGCTTTTCTGAAGTATCCATTTACACTCCAGCCTTCTAATGCATAATGCACAAGTCTCAGAAGGTCACAGCTGGGTGGGGAGACTGTGTTTTCCTTTGTTGCTTTAAGAGAGTTTGTAGCTCCTGCTATATCTAACTCTTGTAGGAAGAGCACCTATTTAGAAAGCCTCCAGAGCCAAGGCTTTGAGGCTCAAAGCACTGCTGAGGGCTCCCAGTTTTCAGAATAGAATGATGCCTTGACAACTGCCGTCTCTGGATTTTTTGTCGGTATGTTCTATGAGGCTGGCTGAAACAGCTTTGTGAAAAGTAGAATCTTAAACAAAGCTCCTTCAGTTAGGATCTATTGTCTGCAAGGCTCATCAGTATTAAAACACTTTTTGTTCATTGGTCTGTAACAAAATCTCCTGCTCATGGTACTGGCTGTGGCTTTAGGAAGTGGTGCCGGAACTGCAATTCCTGTAAAGAAAGATAGCTCAATCCCTGAGTGTAGCACTGGGAGGCTTATGATGGAAATATGCTCCTTACAGTAAGTTTACATTTTTTTCCCCTTAGGAAATCATAGGTTTCTGAGACAAAAAGGGAGGAGGGAGAATTGCAAACCTATAACTCAGGGTAAATTAAAGCAGATCCATATGGTTAATCTGTCAGCTATTGCTTTCCCCTCCCATCTGGTAATAATCAATACCAGGCATAATGTAAATAACCCACAGCGTATTTTGTGTGTATGCATGTGTGCGCATGTGTGTGTCCTGTACTTCTGTTCCATTTTGAAACCACATCTGTACTTTATTAGGGAGTTGCTTGGACATGATCGTTACCAGCACTCCAAACTCGCAGCATTGCTCTGTTCCACAATGATAAATATTTAATGTATTTGACTGTGTGCATGCAGAATAAAAGGCTGTGCCAGAAATGCAGTCGAATCACTCAAGCCTATAGAGGCCATCACATGCAGGGGAACACACGCCTGCGTGCGCACACACACACACACAAACAGGATCACCCTCTGTCTCTCATTCAGTCATTGGATTTAATGTTTATTATCATGGGGAACACTCTTATCCTATTTAATCCTGTCTAGATGGCTCTAGAATTTCAGATGAATACCCTGACTGAGAAAATGTAATCCAATACTACTTTGTTTTAGGGAGCTGTTGAATGGGATGTAGCAGACCAGTTCTGTTTTAGCTATTAACTTTTTCCTGTTCATCATGCTGATTGCCTTTTCCTTCTTCAATAGCTATCCTTGTTCCCTTATATGCTCTTGCTGCAGTAACAGCAAGAATCATAAAGGCTGTGTTGGACCTCAGAGCTCTCTGGTTTAGATGGACAATTAATTTAAGTAATATCTTCTGAACATAGATGTGCAGCAAGAGGGATCATGGTGCATTTAACTTTAATCGCTTCATCAGCTTAAGAAAGACCTACTAGAAAATGTAAAGAAGGTGTAATATTCCTTTTGAATCTCTGTCATGGAATTGTTGCAGACATTTGAGTTACTCCATGACTGCATCCATAAATAATAAATTTTTGCAGGCAGCATACTAGGAATAGCTGAGCTGTGTGGTGATTAATTTATGGTGAGCTAAGCAACTTGTCAGAGAGAGAACTGAGAACTAAATTAAAATAACCTTTACTTCTCTCCTCCCCTCCCACCTGCATGTCATACTCCAGGGAAAGAACCATTCTTTTGTTTGACAATAGTGCACACAGTATGTCAGGTATTTGCTTGACAGAGAATAAAGAAAAGTGTGTTGCTGTAAGGCAATTGAATATAGGTTGCAAAACATGATAGATTTGAAGGTCAATGGATCCAGCATTCAATCTGGCAAACAATCTATCCAGCTTGATTTGTCTGTCAATATTTAGAGCTAGTCACTATTTGTTTTTTATGAAGGAACATTTATACTTAAAAATGTTGTTTAACTAAATTAGTTTCACTTGCAGAAAAAAAATATTGGCAAAAAATCATATGTTCTGATTTTGTGCTGAAACGTTAATTCACTTCATACCCTAGTATGAATACTTTACTATGGGCTAAGATGCATCCAACTTTATACTGTTTTAATACAAAAGTAGAAAAAAGTAAATCCATTTTTTCCCTTAAAAAAAAAAAAATCAAATCATTTGCTCTATTTTGTAATAGAGCAAACAATGCAAGAAACATCAAAACCCCCAAACTTTAGGACCTAAACTTTCTGCTTCAAGAAAATACTTTTAGCATCCACATCACAGAAATTCATCAGCAATTATCAATTATTAGTAAGGCTGTAAATTATCTTTATGTACTATCCAAGTAAAACCTATTGCACCCTATGATTTGGTTATAGATTGATAAACAGGCAAGCCTTGACTGCTCTCATCTTTCTAATCCGGATGGGAAAAAGTCTGCTCATGAGGATTACATTTGTCAAGTGACCAGAGCACTAAGCTTTTTTTCCCATGTTTTTGTTTTAAACCAAGAGCAGAACATATATCGAGTTAACGCCCCCCACCCCAACCCCCAACCCCCAACAACAAAAAACCAAAATCAAAACCATACTCTCTCCTATTTAGCTCTTTTCAGACACTGGCTGTGCATAAAGGAAACATAAACAGGGGAAAGGTAATGAGCAAAAAAGACAATGTATGGTGCCTGATACTAAAAGTGATTGTCAGGAATAGGTGCCCTGGGTTTATGGTGAATGCTGTGGGCTGACTCACCACAGTGAGTCCTGAGGTGTACATTGTTTTCTTCAGTGCAAAGAGGAGGGCTAGGTTACAATACAGCTGGAACAGGAAATACACTCAATAATAGATACAGAAGAAAAGACAGTCATTGTTGACCTCTGAGCATGTACATTAGTGTACACAGATTAAATACAGTATTGGAATTATTGATTTGTAATCTGAAATGGCAAAGGGATACATTTCCTATCCACTCTTACTTTGGTATATTCAGTGACTAGAGTGATAATGGATCTCAATCTTCGTATAAAAGGCTCATTCCCTAAAATAAACAATGAAATGGTGCCCCTCTTCCCTTCTTCTAGCACACAGAGAAAAAAATAACACTTCAAGCCTCTTGCTATGCTAGTTCTTTTTCTGAAAGCATTTATCCTATTACTGGAAAAAAAAAAATCTCAGTCAATAATTCATGGAAAATACACCCGTAGTTCACATTCTGACCTTCTATTTTGGTATCAGATCTCCCTCCAACTCTCACAGGGCCAGGATGAAATGTTTTATGTGGTGCACAGGATAGAAGCCTTCTGCCACAGCAAAAAGGAACTTCAGTATGTGTTTTGGTCTGTTATGTGAGTTGTATATCAGAATTACATATAAGGCTTTATATTAAACAAATAGTGTTGTGTGTTGTTTAGGTTTTTTTGAAAGAAAGAATTAAGACATGACCAGGTAGTTCCTTTGTGTAATTTTTTGTCTAGTGAGATGTGTTTAATGTCCTGCATCTTTGAACGTGGTAGGAAAAATCCTATTAGCCTGCAATACATGCTAATGTAGACAGAGCCAGCAAGCACTTTGCACATCTTATTTAATGAGAGTTAATGCAAGCTTATATGCCTTATTGATCTGGCATAGCTTGAGAAAGGAATCTCAATTAACTACAGCTTTACACAGTTACTCTTCTTCATCCCAGAAAGTGGCACATCCTGGAATTTTAGATTTACTCCTGAGCTGCAGAAAATACAAGAGGTTTGTTGTTTGTTTGTTTTTTCCCAGGAGTGTGGTCTTGTTTGGAGGGTCTCAGCCAGTGGAGTAGGGCAGTCTCATTCCAGGCAGGTGGAACTGTGTGTCTCCGTGTCTGTTACAATGTCCAAGCTATAGAGCTTTGGAAGGGTAAAGTAGCACATGGAGCTTGTAGGCAAGGGCTTCTGTCATTTTAAGGAATATAAACATTAATCAGCACTCTCTTGAATGTCAACTATTGTCAGACCCTGAGATTCAGGTGATGGTACCTAAGATCAAGTACTTTTATTTCATTTCAAAGCTGGAAAACTTTTCTAAATGTTGGCTGCTCAACACTATATGCCTGAAGAAGTCTATTTCTTGCTCTTGCAGGTTTCTTGTAAACTTATGTTCTACCTCATGCATAAAATACGCTAAAAACCTCAAACAACCCAATCTGCCAGAGAATTCTTTTCTAGGCAGTTTTTATGTAACCCAATAACTACTTGTTACTCAGTACCTAAAATAGTTACAAAATATTCAGTCACTCCTGTTTATAAAAGAAACAAAGTGATTGTGGAACCTAAAAACACTAGTTTTAAGTGGGTCATTTCCTTTCTGACTTAAAGTGGTACAGCTTTGTTGAGGTCAAAGGACTTCAGCAGTTTCTCTCAGCTCTGTAGCTATAAAATACGTACTTTGATGATGTAACATGATGAAGGGATCTTAGAAGTTTATGTCTATGGTGAAATAATTTTAAAAGACCAGAGGATTATTCTACGATATGCTAATATTGCTGTTATTCAGCAACATGTAGCTTTATCAGGATAATCATTGCAGGTGACTTTTTTTCCCCTACTGTAATATGCTCCAGATGTGGGGTTACTTTAACCCCACAGTATTGTTACTCTCTTTTCAATGAAAAAAATTGGAGAGATCCACAGAGATTAAATTCCCTTGTAAACCCTTGAGCTGCATTGAAGTGCCACCCTGGATAACCTCTGTGCTAAGGGGCTGAGATTATGAAAATGTGAAATTACTGGTGATATTATACATATTTTTAGTGTGAAGAATTATATCACTGTCAGTGTCAGTCATATGACAGTGCAGGATAGAAAATGGATTCCCTGATATCAGCTTGCTTTGTCATACTGGAGTCATAGACGTTTTGGATAGCTGTTGGAGCAAAATAAAATTTCCAGAAGAAGAAGTGGAAAATTTTGGGTATGACTAGAAGTCACACTTTATGCAACATCCTACCTCACTGTTGTCCTCTCCTTTGCTACCTAAAAATATTTAAGAACGCACTAATTTTTGTGAAATAAAATGGCAGAATAATAACCGGGAAATCTCTTAGGGCATGCAGCAGTCTGGGAAGTACATGCATTTAGATAATATTAGTTTTGCCCCAAAGGCAAAGGGGTCTCCATCTGCTCAAATCTTTCATTACTTAGCCTCTGAAAGGCTCTACATGAATTTTCAGTAAATTCTTAATCTCCATAGGAAGGGTGTCATGGTTTAACCCCAGCCGGCAACTCAGCCCCACACAGCCACTCACTCACTCCCCCCACAATGGGACGTGGGAGAGAATCAGAAGAGTAAAAGTGAGAAAACTCCTGGGTTGAGATAAAGACAGTTTAATAGGGAAAGCAAAAGCTGCGCATATGAGCAAAGCAAAGCAAGGAATTAATTCAGCACTTCCCATGGGCAGGCAGATGTTCAGCCATCTCCAGGAAAGCAGGGCTCCATCACACGTAATGGTTACTTGGGAAATCAAATGCCATCACTCTGAATGTCCCCCACTTCCTTCTTCTTTCCCCTGCTTTATATACTGAGCATGATGCCATAGGGTATGGGATATCCCTTTGGTCAGGTGGGGTCAACTGTCCCAGCCGTGTCCCCTCCCAATTTCTTGTGCACCCCCAGCCTGCTTGCTGGTGGGGTGGTGTGAGAAGCAGAAAAGGCCTTGACTCTGTGTAAGCACTGCTCAGCAATAATGAAAACACCCCTGTGTTATCAACACTGTTTCCAGCACAAATCCAAAACATAGCCCCATACTAGCTACTATAAAGAAAATTAACTCTATCCAGCCAAAACCAGCACAAATGGTTACTACCCTGGCATTGCAAGCCAGTGATGCCATCTAAAATTCCAGTTATCATTGGTTTCCTTATGAATCTGTTTGTTTATGCTTAGTTTCCAATACATCCCTATTCATGTTATATCTTGAGATATACTTTAATTAGGTTTAGTCAGCTTGGAAATGAACTGTGAGCTTACTGGAGCACTGCTAAAAGGCAGCATGATTTTATGCTATTTGATCTATTTAGATGTCACATGTATGTTGATTCATAAAGGCTGGAAGATCTAGCCATACTAGGGTCAAGTCATCAGTAGCAGCAAGAAATTGCATTTCATATGTCATGGCTTCATATGAAGGAATCCAGGGAACTGAAAACTCTCTCATTTAGTAAACATGAGGAATAGGATGTTCAAAGGCTGTTGTCCAATGTCTCCTACACATCCAAAAGGAAGGCTTCCTAGAGGCAACAGTGATGTTGCATCAGCTTGAACCCCAGCTCACTGATAACAGTAATTCCTATAGGAACTCCTAAGTAACTCTTTTCTATCCTAAGAGATGATGATTTCTGAAGCATTAGGGCATGTTTTGTTACTTCAGGTTACCTTACACCTGTCCACTAGTTTGGTAATTGTCCTCTCTGAAATGTTTCATGATGGTTGGTAACAAGCTCATCTGTATAAGGCACTTTTTTACTGTTCTTTATTTTGAGTGGTAGATTTATGTCCCCTAAATCCAAGGGAAGTCTATGATCTCTTTTGTGAGTTGGATAGCTGTAGAAATGCTAAGTTCTTTGAAAGATTCCCATCAGACAAATGCCTGATGATCATATTTAAATTGTTCAATACTTGCTAGTTGTGTCTAAATACCCAAGATCAATTTCATGTACAATAGTAAGAATGTGTGTTTGCATAGAAGATTTTCACTAGATTTCAGATAATTCCCTTTTAAATAAAGCAGTTGGATGCTATTTATGAGAAGCTTGCAGATCTCATGTGTTATGTTAGCTAGGTACCACAGTTCTCTGAGGGCAGAATGCAAGTGTAGTGCTTCATTGGGAACTTCAATTTCTATTGGGAAGGTCTAATTTAGCACTGCACTGCTTCTGAAATGATTGCCTGTAATCAGATCTGTTAAATAGGGTTTGACAGATTGACAGATGAATGGTCCTAAAAAACTTTGATGCTATTCTGTTATGTGCTGTAAAAAAAGCAAAATTGAAGAATAAGGGAAAAAAAATCAGTCAGCAAAACTGTGAGTGAGAGATAAGTCTGGCAAAGGGTATATCATGCGTTATTAAAGAAAGGAATGAGATAAGAGGATGTGGCCTCTTTCACAGGAAAGAGAAAATAGAATCCCCATCCAGAAATTTTGTCTACTGCTGGGTCTCTGCAGGTGAGCAACCTATCTATTTAAGTGGGCTGCTTGAGGCAGTTGTTTCAGCCTTACCTCTTTAATGCATCCATTTCCCCCCTCTCTGTCTTCATTGCATTATGCTGTCCCTTTCTGTTGCAGGATGCACCCCTACCTAATTGTCAGGCTCACTGGCTACTGAGAAAAGAACAGACCCCACGTAAGGGCATCTAACTGGGCTAGTGAGTAGTGATCAAGGGGTATAGTCTAACAGTCATTCAGATATCCTTCACCAGCCCTGTCTTGAATACTGCCAGTAAGGGGAGGGGAACCACTCTGCTGACTCATATTAGTTATCTTGTTCACTGCATTCTAGGGTTTATGGATCCATATCTATCTCGTTAACCTCTAACATCCTATTGACACTGGCTTGTGATGATCTCCTCCCACCTATTCCCCAAGGAAGAGAAAAGAGAAAGGCAGATAAGATTAAACACCATGTAGAACAAAGCAGACTAAACTGTCTCTGCCTTCTATTATGGGCATCAACTCAGGAAAACTGCAAGCCTTTCAAAGAGAACTTCCAAAAAACTTTAATACATTCTGGATCTCTACTTTCAGTCAGTACAGCTACTCCAGAAGTTGCAGGCCACTTTTGTACAAGTATGTTACCAGTGTAGATGCTACTGCAGAAAAGTGTAAGAGTATCCCAGCCAACTTCAACCTAGATGTCTCAAGGACCAGTATCTTATTATGTATGATAACCCAGAACAGAAGTTAAGCATGGAACAACTATTCACTTCCTTTTCAGTACACAAACCAAGTGGCATTAGATTAAGCTATCAGGTGGCAAGATCAGACAAAACAAAAAGGAGACAATGCCTTAGAAAACATACAATAACACCGTGGAAACCTGTGCTGTGGGATGATGTGCATATTAAAACTGCACATAGGATCAAAATTTGGAAACCCATATTTTGGGGAAGAGAAGTCCATTGTGAGCTCTTACACACAAAGATAACTACTGTGACTCAGGAAGTCTCTAGTCTGCAAATTGATAGTGACTTGGTAAATATTCAGGGCACTACTACATGCCTCCCCTGTTTCTTCACTCATTTTCAGGCACCCACATTTGGCCACTCTTGGAATCAGTGGAATAAGACAATGTGCTGGATGGCAGTTTTGTATAGGTAGTATGAGTACAAGCTAGAAAAATCTGTCTTTTGTGGGAATCGTAGGCAAGGAGGCAAGAATCAGAGGCACTCAAGCTGCAGTGGGGCAGAAACTAGCATTTGTGTCAATATCTTGGTGAGTAGAAGGCTGCCAGAGACAACGCTGTGGGACGAAAAGAGAACTGGAGGTCACAGAGCACAGCCATGGGCTGGCAGTCTCCAAAAAAGCCCTGAACAAGGCCAGGGAGCTCAAAGTCACAAGACAAACATATGGGAAAATGAGTTCTGAAGGCTACTGCAGTGATCTAGGACCTATAATGAAATGAAATGGCTGGAATTATACTAGCATTTTACATGAAACTTACACTAAATTGCTCAGTTGGGACCTGAAACCTGTCACCTGACTAGTGGGACTTTAACTAGTGAAATTGCAGAGGAGGACTGAGAATGATTTCTTGAAAAATACTTTATTTTTAGAAATCCCTGGAACTGAAGTTACATGAATATTATATGCAGTATTATTCTCAAGAATAGGCAGCAAGTGGAATGATCAATGGTTTACTGTGAAAGAGTCTTACTGCACTAATGTACTCAGTCCCTGGTGAAGTCAATGCTCTTGCTACTCAGATGGTCATTTTAAGGCCAGGCTGCTCTGTGGAAAAAGTAGTGTCTGCAGCCAGCACATGCACTGTATTAGAAAGGGAATGGGATGATTGCCCCAAGCCCTTCTAAACAAGGATTCGAGTTAGACTGGGGATCTCATGACACTTGGTATATGACTATTCCGTCTTATGGCATGCCCCCAGGGCACCGTTAGCCCTGACCATCCCTGTCTAGCCCTGCTGGGGCTCTTCCCCTCCACACACCCCACGGCCCAGGACCCCCTTGCAGCCCGTCAGGGCTGTCAGCCCCGCCCTAGCAACACCGCAGTAGGGCCGGTCTCCAGCTCCCCACAGCCCTGCCCTGCCCGGCCGTGGGCCTCGCTGAGCCAGGCCCACCTATGGGCCCATGTTCCAGCCCAGCCTCATCCTGTCCTCGTCCCCAGGGAGGTGCCCGATGCCCGGGGCTGGGGCTGCCCCAGTGCCCCCCGGCTGCCCTGCTCCTGGGTGGGGAGATGGGACGAGCCCTGGCTGCCAGGCCCTGCCATGACTGAGCTGGGGGAGCTCACGACACTCCTGGTGCTGCTTGCAAATGAGTATGACCATGCACTTGCTCCTGCAGGTAGAGCTTTGGGGTGTTACGGATCCAGAAGTTCAAGAGCTGTTATTGAAAGCTGGGACCTTTGGTTAAGGGAGCCGAAAGGTGAGGGCCTTGGGATCCTAGATGGTATAAAAGCACACATGGTCATTTAATTTATTGCTAGTGGTAACTTTACTTTTATTTCGTTTATTATTTTATCCAGGCAGAAGTGTGCCAGAAGTACATAGAAACCTCATCATTCATGTAATGTTTTAATATGTAATTAAAGAAAAACTGCCACAACTCTTAGACCCTCAAATGCTCATGCCAGTGTAAATATTGACAGAGAGAGAAACAGAAAATGACAGTGTAACTTGAACATTTTCTATAACTTCATTATATGCAAATTTGGAGATCCTCTACTTTTTTATTTGTTGCAGTTCCAACCAATTTTAATGGATTTGTGCAAATCTGTACCATCTGATGATCTGGCCTGTGCTTTATGAATTGCAATGGTTTCAGAGGGTGTGAGAAGGAATTTTTGACATGTATGATCAGGTAATCTTCTTGCATAAACAGTTCCAGTGTTTTCAGTGGAATAAGGCCTGGAAATGAAGCTTTGCCTCATGAATGTGAATGTGGTCTTCACTTCATGAAGAATAAACTTCTGTAAATGTGATCACATCCCTTAGCATTTCTGTCTCTTGTTCTAAAACTAATAAAAAGCTATTCAAATATCTGTGAGGGAGGACTTGAGAAGAAAACATCTTCGGAGAGCTTTGGGATCCTCAAAACAAAGTGCACTGAGATTATTATTATTACAAGAGCACAAGGCTAATTGGAACATTACATTTTACTGTGGGCATTAAATTCATTATTGCTACAAAATGATTTAAGTCTTACCATCTGTTACAGGTGTAATGGTAATTGACAGTTTTATGCATATCTAACATTGACATGATCTGTCTTTGCAGTCCTGTGTTTGCCATTTGATTTTGTTATTTTCTTCAAGCAATAGCAATATATTCAATTTTACTGAAATAATAAATATTTATTGATTAAACTTACTATTTCTTTTCATGTTTTCCTTCTTTAGCTATTACCCCCAATCATGACCCTAAGGACTTTAAAATAACTAAAATATGTCACTAAATGGGAAAAAATGCACTCATTTTCAATTTTTTCTTCCAAAGCAGCATGTCATATAATCTGAGACAAAAGGTCTGTTTAGCTTTCTGTCTCCTATTTTGATGGTAGCTCATAGATGGTGCTTAGAGGGAGAACAAGAATCAGGGCAGGCGCAGAACAATACTCCTTTGAAACCTCTCAGTTTAAGGCATTTAACAGGGCAGACTTTCTGAGCCAGGGGCTGTTATTTGTCCATTGTGTTTAAAAGCGTCTAGTGGACCTGTCTTCTGTGATTTTTGTCCAGTTGTTTTTTGAACTCGCTCAGACTTTTGGCCTCAACAGCTTACTGTGTCAATGAGTTGGACAGTTTATTATGTAATGTGGTTTTAAATTTGGTACCTGGAAATTTCACTGGATGCCCTCCAGTTTCTGGATTGTGAGAAAATATACATTGAATTATCTTGTTTTCATTTTCTGTGGCTGCCATCAGAATCACTGGGCAGCAACGTTCCTTCTGGGGTTTGAATGACAACTATAATGTAACTAAATAAGGAAAGCATCCCATTTTATTTGTTAACAAAACATTTGCAAAAATCACTGATCCCATGAAACATGGTGAAAGTATTTTCTGTCCTGTGATATGGTTCTACAGTCAGAATGGGGTCAAAACTGTAATGCCTCAAACAGTTGACTGCTGGGCAAAGAATGATGATGGTGACTTTAATATGTTTCCTAACAAATACATGTCTCTAACAGGTGTCTTATGCAGATAGACTACTTTAACTGCATGAAAACATAAGAGTGAAGGGATATATCAGTAGACAATGAAAGAAACCTGTGAGAAATTAGCTTCTATTAGAAATGCTTCTAGTCCAATAGTCACAGAATATATTAAAATATATTCATAAAGAAAGGAGGCTGATTTACTGTCATGCTGTTTCCGATTTGTAAGAATTTGAATGAGTCCTTGTTATTCATAAAATGTGGGCTTTCCCTAACTCCATAGTAGAGATGGAAGCACAACTGGGGATGGCAGTTAATGGATCTCGTACCCCTATATCTTGTAAACATTTTTGTGGCAAAATATTGATGGATTTCTTGGATGTTTCTTGTATTTTCCCTACATTTCCCAATTTGGCTAAGCTGTGTCTTCACATGTGCAGAAGCAGCTTTCTCTGGTTTAATAGCCTTTTACTGCAATGTTGAATTCCCTAATAGCTCCTAACTTAGCATGAACTGCATAGTTACAACTTTAAGAGAGAAACCAAGAGTGCACCAGCAAGGGACTACAGAGGGAAAGCTGCACTTCCCCTGCCATGGCTCTTCACAAGAGCTTGAGCTGGAGTGTGTGCAGTACCAAAACGAGAGCTGGTCTCTCCTGTGCTGCTAGTGACCCCCTCTCCCCTTCCTGCTTTTCTCCTTCCATCTAGACAATGTTTGATTCTGAAACAAAGGGAACAAAAGCCAGAAGGTGTAAACACTGAGGAAGAGAAGTTTGGTAAAAAGACGGGCTGCACTGGGAAGAGAAGTCTGCTCCCTTCCTGTGATTGCAACAAAGCACAAAGTATCTGAGTCACTTTCTGTCAGGGGCAATGTGGGCTGCTCCACAAGGGCAGGGATTGTGGTGCTGGGTTCCCACCTGCCCGGCAGGACCATGTCCTCCCCAACGGGGTGCAGTCCCACAATTCTCAAAAAGCAGAGCAGGTCTGACGAAAATAAAGTCAGATGTGGTCCAGATTGATGGGCAAGTCCAAAGCGATGAGGTCCCAGGTTGGTCAGCCTGTGGGTCAGGATCAGGGGTCCCAGTCAATGGGCTACATGGCAGGCACAGGTATGACTACCACACAGCTGCGACATAGCCCAGGTGGAGTCCAGTGGCGAGAGTCACAGCTAAAAGCAGCTCCCAGAGGCAGGGGGGAGCTCTTGCTGAGGCCTCCCCAAAAAGCTTTTTCTTCACAATGGCTCTTATCAGCAAGCTGGCCTTGTGTAGGCAGCCACACTCCTAGAAGAGGGGAAGTGCACTCAAGGCCCTGACACACTATCAGCAAGTGTATGAGTAGGTCATTGCTAAAACATGTTTTCCTATTTTTCCCTTACAATTAGAACTATAAAGTCGGTCTTAATTCAGAGGTATTTGCCAGCTCTGGCTGTCTGTTTGCTCAAAGAAAGAGATTTATGCTGTTAAAGGTAAAAGCCCCACTGATGATTCGATGTCACTGTGTTGCCACATAATTAAATACACTTTGTGCTTTTAAATTCCATGAAACCTCACCAGCTTAACTTGAATTTGGTCATATCATCTCACATTTAATCATGTGATGACATACTTTCTTTCTGTTAGGCTCTACCTCATTCAGTATGTCGTATGGATGTCTCTATGGAAGGAGAGTTGCTGCAAAGTAAAGATGCTTTATCCTTTAATTTTTGTACACCATTATGAAACACATAAAGGAAGAAGATTTTTGGTTGGTATTTATAGTTATAATTTACAATTTATCATCTTTGTATATGGACTAGGCTTCATTTATTGCTGCAGAAATCAGCGTTGCTTACATCGAACGTGGAGGACATCCAGAGAATGAGGGAAGGCCTCACAGGAAGAAAAAGGATATTGCTAAGATAAAGCAGTTGGCTCCTGCATAGGAGAATTCTCTCTGTCATGACAAGTTTAACTTACTCCTGTTAACTATAAGCCAGAGTTTCAAAGAAAGTGCTAAACATATACAGCTGCTACTGAACCCATTGGAAACTGAGACTTGGGCACAGAAATAGCTATAAGAATTGTAAGTACCCTGAAAAAACAGATACTACTCATCTCTTGGTAGCACTCCTGTAAATGCTTTACTTGCCAATCTCTAAATTGGGTTAAGCTCTGTTGCCTTTCAAACTTCGGCCCTCCTCCCTTTTCCTGGCAGTAGAAATGTGAAGATAAGTTCTATTTTTCTCAAGCATTCAGATGTTGTAGTGAACAGCACCGTAAAAAATCCATAATGAAGCTAATAATTTTCTATTTAGAGCATGTTTATCTATTTTCTGCACATATTATAACAATGAGGACAGGTTATTCCTTTTGCAGCCCCTTGTGTAACCTGATAATTTGTTGCCAGTGGAGATCATACCACAAATCAGCCAAAGAGCCTTCAGGTCTTTGTTAAAGCCCTGAAGAGAGCACCTGCTTCTGTCTTCTGACAAAACCGATTAGCACATTTTGTTTTTCTTTAGTGGACATAGCAGCATTAGTCTTTCTCCATTCTCCTACCCCGACCTTTTATGTAACATACTTGCCATTCAGAACATGTTTCCCCCTGCCCCGAACTAATGAGTGGAAGCAGAGCACCAACTGGAGTCTTCAAAAGAAGGCTTCCAATAACATGTACAGCCATTACTGCCTGAATTCACATGAACAGCTTGTATATGTCTTATATTTTTAGGATAAATATGCTTTGAACTCAAGCTTTGACAACAGAATTTTGGTTTGACTTATTCTGACCTTGTCTGAATGAAATGTCCTTGAGAATTCTGTGTTATCAAACCTGTTCAAACTTCACCTTCATTTTTGGATTTCATGATGACAACAAATATTGGGAGGAAATCAAGTCTGTCCTGAGCAAAGAGAATTGAATAATGTCCTTATCTTCTCTAAGTCTTGCCTATAGCATGGAAACTGAATTTTCGTCTGTTTGACATTATGCACTACTTTAAAGTAGATCTAACATAACTTCCTATCTTTTCCTTGAACTGTGTACAGCTGTATCTGGACACATATGATGTTCATACAGGATTCTATTGCTATATGGGGTGGATCCTTTTAGGATGACTTTGGCCCCTTAAAGTTTTCTGAAAGTAATTTGTTTTTCTCGATGTAATTTTTGGTTTACTAATTATCCCTTGATTAGCTGCTGAGCCATAACTTGAAAAATATTCAGTTCTTGAGGAACACAGTCACTTTTTCTGCTTGTGGGCTGTCCAAAAGCAGGCTTTGGAATTCAAGTTCAAATGAAAGTGTACTGTCAAAGGTAGACTGATTGAATAAATCACATCATGTTGCTTGTCTTTATTAGATGAGATTGCAAGTGTGGTAACTTAGGGGTCAAAATTTAAAACTCAGTCCTCATACAAAAAGCTTGATTATAAAAAACATTTTTAAATTACCATGGAAGTTAGGAAACCTATACAGAATTGCTTTAATGAAACAGACAGAGAACGTACAGGAAAGGCTTGCACATTTGTCTGATAGTCATTCGGCATTGTTAATGAGATTTCAAAAGAGCAAGTGAATACAAAATCACAACCCAAGCATTTCAATGCCACTAAAGTACTATATCACTCTGTACCTGCAGAAATTCTGTTTGTGGCCTCTGAAACTAAGCTTTCTAGTTTTGAGAAACCTGTCCTGCACTTTTCTTGATTGATAGGTCACTCTTTTATCAGGGTTAGATAACCATTACCTTAATTTCATTCCTTTCTGGGTGTAACTGTCTATAGTCCTTTATGAACATTACTGAGGGCTGACAGTGTTTGGCTTCATACTCATGCTTGAATGTTGGTAATTTCAAAGTTCAGCTTCTGCTTTTTTGTTTATTTTGCTGTGGCTTGTCCCAGGAGGTCAAATCCCTTCATACATGTTGTTGAGGTATGGGAGTCCTTTGAAGATCACTGTCAAACACAGTGAAAAAAAGGTCTGTAGCCCAAAGTATGCATGTGGGCAGAAAAGAAATGGCAATGTGTTATTCACCGGTTACATAGGCAATGTAGGCAGTGCCTGGGCAATGTTCTAATTTATTGACAATAATCAGTGTTTAATTCCTGACAGATTTTGCTCACAATTTTTCAGTCTATGCTTTATGAGAGAAAGCAAGCGCTGTTAAATACTGACTGTCACTATGGCTTTGGATCATATAATGACTTCCCCTTCTGATTCCCAAAGTCTTGTCACTTTTTGCATGACTTTAAGGACTATTTCAACCCATTGCCTCATGAGGGGGTGTTGGAAACAGGTTTGGGTGGCCTTCTATGCAGTATAGGCCTTAACTTCTGCTCAGACTGGCATATTTCTTGACTTGCCCATTTCTTCCTCGATTATTGATCTTTAGAATCTTGTCTTTCATCTAATAAATATTTTTTTCAGGTTTAATATTTATAATTCTGATTTAAAAGGTGAATTTTTTTCTTTTTTCCCTGGGTTTGCAAATTAATCATGACCAGGTAACTGAATTATGCCTGTTAGGGGCATTAGTGACATGAATAAGTTGACAATAAAACTGAATGAATATAACATAAAAATCAAAGCTGTTAGCTATTTACCTGCTTAGCTTTTTAGCAAAAACAGGCTAGCTAACTTGCTTGCCCACAATTCCCCTTCTTCTTCTGTGCTAATCAGGTGACATAAGCTGTCAAAATGCAAAACTTCCTAACAAGAATTAGAATTCTTCACGACAAAGTTTTACTGCATAATTAAAAGTAAAATAATTTAGTTACATAACCATGAATTAAGTATATTTTGAATTCTTCAGATGTGTTTTTCAAAGCTGAGGCCTTTGCTATAGTAAGGCAGACACAAAATCCTGGGTCCAACTCCTCTGAATGTTTAAATAGCTGTAGCCCAGGCTTGGGATCAGGCCTATACATGTGGTTGGGCATTTTTTGTTCTTAACATTGTATAAAATACATAAAATAGTTAAATCTTTCTTTGTCTATCTGTTCTGTTAAGATGCAGTCTAGATGTCCATCAAATGGACAATGAAAGGAACAGTGGGATTTCAGTACTGCTTGAAGAACCTTGAACATATTGCTGAAGGTCACTGGGTTGCATTTGTTCATCTTCTAAATTGGAGCAATCCATCACCTGGAAAAATACACTGAGCTAAATGAAAAGGAATCATGAGCATACATAGTTTCTGTTTGTTTGTTTGTTTCCTAGCCTTTTTTTTGGTCACAATTTTCTCATTCTGTGCTAATTTAGCTCTCTACTGTTTATTCTCCTCCCACCTCCTACATATTGCGTTTCAAAGGCTGGGAATCATGAAAATCTCCCAGTCATGTCCTTACTAAGAGAGTTAGCAGAGACAGGAACTTGACAGGAATGCAGACCTAACAGAGCAGAGCAACAAGGCTAATAGGGAAAAGCAGCAGGAAGCAAATAAAGAAAGAAAATCCCCGCAGGTGTAATGCAGTAACGTGTGCTGGTCTGTATTGAGCTTATGCTCCTGGAATTGAGCATTACGGTGTGTTATAGAGAAACAGAGGGTTGCTGCATGTGATGGTGCTAGTCACAGCAACATCAGAGGCATTTACATCCTTTGGTACCATGCCTGTGGAGTATCTTGCAGCCTTTACCCTTTCCATAGAACTGTGATCCAGGATATAAATGTCCACAGTTTTGCATACTTTTTCCTCCTCAAGTGGCCATAAAAGTCCCAGCCATGAATCACCTGAGGACTGATGTTTTACTAATGGTTGAGTCTGCACCATACAACTAAAATAATGACTAAGAGATGTCTTAAGTGCTCTGTGCCCATCCAGAGAATGAATAGCCTTAAAATTTGCCATAGTTAACTATTTCACTGAAGGCGATTTGAGCTAAAACCCCTTTAGTTGTTTTTGATCCCCTAACTCTAAACTGCCCTGTTACTTTCCTGAATGACTTAAATGTCTCCCTGCCATCTCCAATGTCTTCTAAAGGTGGACGTGGTTGAAATAGTTATTCTTTTAGACGACAGACAATTTCATACTTTCAAACTAGAGAGGGAGAGTAAAATAAAGCTCGATGATTTGCTGGTTTTTAGAAATGCCATTCCACTTACTTCTGTGTAACTGTATTGATATACGCCTGTGAGGGATGCATGGTTTGCTATCAGTGGCAGAAATCATAAGGAATGCTCACTGAATTGCTTGTGTAGAGAGTAATTTACTAAAACAGATCTTAGGCGAGAGGTCTGGGACCTTGCTGGAGAACTTAGATTTTATTCAAAGCTGAATACCAGATCTTTGCCTGAGGGCTTATCTGTAATGATGAATCTGGTCATGATACCAAGCGTGAGGAGAAGCTTATAGGTGGGAGGAACAACTGTGTAAGATATAATCTCAGGCCCAAAGGATTTCTCTGGACAGACAGTTTTATGTACTGATTTTTAAAAGTGTATGCTTATGAAAAGGGAACTGGTGCAGCCTATGCCAAAGTCTGAGTTTAATTGGAATGTATACATTCACTTTAAAAAGTTTCAGTCAGTTTAGGAGTAAGCAAATATTTCTGATGGTTTGGTTGTAATAAAGACCTTTTAAGGTAATTTAGTTCAAACAAGTGGAGGAAAAAGTTAAAATACTCTGCTAAGCAAAGTAACATCAGTAACTGACCAAGAAAAGCCTCACATTCGAGATAGCTTTAAAAAGCTGTCTGCAACTATTATTTTGGTTTAAGGTATTTTTAGTTACAGAAAGATTAAAAAAAAAAGGCAGGGCTTCCCATTATCCCCTGCAATGACACAATGGAAGTATGGAGAGGGACTTTTTTCAACCCCTGCAGGGCATAACCTACCTTATTATTCAGTAGGCAGGGACAAGCCGATGTTAAACAACCAGAAATAGCTAAATGCCTTTTCTGAGCTAGACTGTGAATTTTCACCATATGCTGGAAATAAACTCCAGAAATGCATTCTGGCTCTTCTGACTCTATGCTGTTTTGTTACTTCTTGAGTATTCAAATGACTTAGTGTATGCCATAAACAAAACGTATTAACACATAGCAAAAATAAAATAATTTTTCTCTTTTCTTCAAGTAATCACTTCACTCTACTGCTGAGTGTCCCATGGTCACCTCATAAGATTACAAAGCTCACTCTTTGTAAACATATAAATAAAAACAAGGGGCGTGTGTGTTCTCAACTTTGGTTTTGCAGAATTTTATTTATCTCTTGCAAGTAAAACTAAGCCCTGTCTGTTTTCATTCATGATATCTTTCAAGACAAAAGAAAGAATCTCCAGTGGTATCGGTAGGAAGCTGTTGCAGGTTGAGGTACAGCAATGAGAACATCATATTGCTTTAAGTGAGCTGATTTTTTTAAATGATGTTCTATATGTCATTATTTGGTGAGAAACTCATGCGAATAGACATCAACCAGTCCAAAACCTAGAGAGGAATTATGGCTCTGGGACAAAAAATATTAAGGATTTTAGGCTGCATGGCTTAGTGGCCAGACTTGAAAAATACTTAGAGGCAGAAAGATGCAAGTAGATTCTTTAATCCCTCATTGAAATAAACTGAAATAGGCTTCTAGGAATATTTGAAAACTCCCATAGGTGTCATTGCCTTGGCTTGAATGACCTAGATGGCTGAATTCTTTTTCAGAGTTACTCAGGCAGTTAACTGTCCTACCACTTGGCCCACTTTTTCCTAGAGACGTAGCAAAATATCTTGAGGTGTAGTTGAGCCACTTTGAAAGATAAGATGCTTTTATGTTAAACTCATGGGCTATGTTCAGTAGAGGAGAGGCTGGATTATCTTCAGAAACGTGGGCCTTAGTACAAGAGCAAGAACATGTTTATGGAGTTACTCACCCGAATAGGCTTAACTCAGTTGTTTCCCCACAAAGAAAAGAAACCTGGAAGACAGGGAATACTATTTCATCAGTTGTAAACAGGTTAGACTCTCAGGTATGCCATGCTCATAGGCCCAATGAGTTTTTGGATGGAAACTCCAAGAAGCAAAGGTAATAAAAATCTGTGTACTATGTAGATTAATGAAACTGCCAGACTGCCAGCTGATAATACTCTGCATGACACCTTATCAATTATTAATCTTAAGGAATTATTTCACTGTATACAACAGGTTTGTGCATGGTCATTGTGAGCTGTCTGTGTGAGGAAGACTGAATTATTAAGGGAATTAGTATAAGACAGACCAAATCCCAGACAGTAGGAACTGGTTAATTTAGTCAAATAATTAAAAGGAAAGTGTTGGCACTGGCTCGGTCCCCTTGGAGAATTTTGTTTCTATTTACACAGTATGTAGTCTGACTACAGTAGGTATTGTCTCCAAGCAGAAACCAGACTATACTGTGTAAATAGTGAGTTGCCAAATAGTAGATAGCAGATAACTGACTGCACCAGGCTTGCGTGACACATTCGTTAGACTGTACCTTTGGAAAGGAATTCCTGATCTAGCACTTTGGAGGTGGCTTGTTTAGACTGAAAGGGTGATTGCACAGCTACACAATGACTTGGCTGGTCATTTTAAGGGCAGCTGGGAGGGATGTGGACTTTACATACTTCTTCATCTGAAATAGTTGGATTAGGGAAACATCAAAAACCTTTCACTTGGAAGTGTTATACCCACCCTGCGTATTCTGAGGTCTTTTCCACTGAAGAGAAATATACTAGTAGCCTGAAAGACAGAAGGTTGGTGCTGGTTTATGGGAGGAATGCAGCCCTCTAGTCTATAGAAAGGAAAGAAATGGCTAAGAAATTCAGAAGTTTTCCCAGTTTTTTATTTTACCTTGAATGAGGCTGGTTCCTTTGATACCCTGGGAGAGGGAATGACATTGTTAGAATTTGGTAAAGGTGTTTAACTGTTGGTTTTCACCATAGTGGAGTTCAGCAGAGCACAACCAACACAAGTATGAGGTCAACCATTGTGTCCCCTCAAATACCCTAGGACAGTGGAAATGCAAAAGGGCCATGCAGATATCCAGCAAGAGACCCTGTGGGAAGGAAGGTGACATGGAGGAGGAATAAAGGATTATTCCTCAACAGTGACTGGAAGAGTTCTCAATATTTTCATTGTTGAAGTTTTCAGAATATCGAAAAGCAAATGGAAAGCTTTTATTTCAAGTCAGGTTTTGGGTAAATGTTTA
This sequence comes from Ciconia boyciana, assembly GCF_034638445.1. Taxonomy (NCBI): domain Eukaryota; kingdom Metazoa; phylum Chordata; class Aves; order Ciconiiformes; family Ciconiidae; genus Ciconia; species Ciconia boyciana. The sequence goes on from NC_132935.1 coordinate 83,549,578, forward strand.
AACAGTGATTCTTATTTTCGTCACAGTAGGTCACCAATTCATTGTTTAAAGGGCACAATAATGTTAAATATTCAGTACAGGAGACAGTATATAGGAGGGAAACAAGCACAGTATATTATGGGCCTGTGGGAAACAGAGATGAAATCTCAGGATGTTTTAAATCTTCCCTTTGCAACCTATGTACAGGCAATGGATCAGATTTTAGGTTGTGTACAATTGTCAGAGATCTAGTAAAACTATAAAGGTAATAAACAGGTGTATTATAAATGATCAGTCTGGAAACAGATCCGAGCCTGTAAGGGAAAATGGTAATTAAAGGCATCAGAACTTCTTTTCCTATGGCACCATTTCAGATTCAGTATTTTTCCTGTCTCAGAGGGGTGGTACATTTTATAGCTATCTCTGACTGTAGTACATCAGCAGAGAAGGTGGCCAACCAGAGAATTTGGCACATCAAGTAAACTGATAAGGTAAATTGGTAGCATAAGGCACTGTGCAATCTGAAGACAAATCTGAAAAACTGAACATGAACCCACAATGTGCACTCGCAGCCCAGAAAGCCAACCATACCCTGGGCTGCATCGTGGCCAGCAGGTCGAGGGAAGTGATTCTGCCCCTCTACTCTGCTCTGGTGAGACCCCACCTGGAGTACTGCGTCCAGCTCTGGAGTCCTCAGCACAGGAAAGACATGGAGCTGTTGGAGTGGGTCCAGAGGAGGGACACAAAAATGATCAGGGGGATGGAACACCTCTCCTATGAGGAACGGCTGAGAGAGTTGGGGTTGTTCAGCCTGGAGAAGAGAAGGCTCCGGGGAGACCTTAATGCAGCCTTTCAGCACTTAAAAGGGGCTTATAAGAAAGATGGGGACAAACTTTTTAGCAGGGCCTGTTGTGATAGGACAAGGGGTAATGGTTTTAAACTAAAAGAGGGTAGATTTAGACTAGATATAAGGAAGAAATTTTTTACAATGAACAGGTTTCCCAGAGAGGTGGTAGATGTCTCATCCTGGAAATATTCAAGGACAGGTTGGACAGGGCTCTGAGCAACCTGATGTAGTTGAAGATGTCCCTGGCCATTGCAGGGGGGTTGGACTAGATGACCTTTAAAGGTTCCTTCCACCCCAAACTATTCGGTGATTTTATGATTCTATGAAGTAATTTTAATTTTGATTTCCAGTCTTTATAAAAAGTCAACACTTTTGCATAACACAGCTACTTTTCTTGAAAAATGATGCATGGTAAAAATGTGCTTTTCTGCAATAGTAATTTCCATTAATTTTCTTCACCCATTGATTTAACCATCAAATGGAGAATAAGGACTGTAACTGAAAAGTCAAAATAAACATTTATCAAACTTTGCATTAAGGTTTTATAAATTACATGGAATAGGTCAATAACAGACCCAGCAGAATTTTAATAAAGTGCCATTAGAGAGTCCTAGAAATCTATGCATAATTTATAAAAGTGTTTTGCTTATAACCAACTATAGCACATACTATCAATGTCTGTGACATGCTTAGGACTGCTATTAGGAATCTCTTAGCTACTCATAAACTATTTGTAAATGGGATAATAAATAATACATGCCCAAACCTTTTCTTTATTCACAATGGCATCATCTTCATCATAATTAATCAATTACTCACTAATGTTAGTGTTGCTCCTTTTGTGTAAACAGATTTTAGAGCATTTCAGTGTTGTGTAATTTGGTTCTAGCTGGAAGGTTGGTTAGAAATACGTTGCATATTTTCAACTATAGTCAGAAGTTTCTAGTCCTCAGATGAAGTATTTATGTGAAATCAAATTATATCATCTCTTCTGCTTTGTGGGGGTGATATGTAACTGTAAATACTGTTTTAATCACTGCAAAATGGCTGATAGAATTGTTCCCAACACCGATACAGATTTTGTGAATCTCTGCAACTTGATATTTATCATTGTCATCCTCTGAAAATCATGACCTAGTATCTTCAGCCTAGAGCAGTCAAATCATTCAGTGGGGACAAATTATGCTGTTTTTCTGCTTTTAGTTTATTCCTCACAGTCTTTGTATAGTAACCTTTGTATATGACCTTGCTCTCCTTCCCTCTGCCATCCTTATTATGACCACCACCAACTCCTCCAAGTTCCTCTATGGATTTCCTCTTCTAGTTCCTCTCCCTGGTTGGTAATTTCAGTCCCCAGAAGCTGAAGAAAACAAGCTGTGATCACCCTTGCGCCCCCCACAAAAAAACCCAAACCAAAACCCAGAAGACCCTGTCTTGAAGCAGTTGCAATGATGAGATTTCAATGTGAAAATGAGAACGAGGACTTGGTTCATACTGAAGTCCCTGTGGGGTAACAGAAATGATATTTAATCCCTGTCAAACTGGATTATTTTTCGCCTGCTGGTGTATTGGTAAAGGAATCAATAGATCATTAGGAACATCCTGAGGAAGGTAAGAATCAAAATTAAATCAAAGTTAAATCCCTGTCCCTGAGCGGTGGATTTTTTTGGGTAGTTAGAGCAAAACATTATGGAGAAATTAGTATTGAAACAATAACCAGTCTGTTCACACTCGTTTAACCTAAGATTTTACTAAAGCCTAAATTAAATAAGATTTCTTCCTAAGTTAAATGCAAAGAATTGAGCCAATCTCCAGTCTTTTAGAAAAACACAGGGTTCTGATGTATACCCACAGGTAAAATAAATAGTGTGTGTTTCAGGCATTACTGCTTGGAATCAGCACTCTGCCCCTCTGCTGGGCATTACTGTTACGGGCACATTACTAGCACACACTGAGCAGAAAACAGGCTGTATTTACACTTTCCTTGCTCCAGTCTATAATTGTCATTTCAGAGCAACTCACCCTCACAAGTGGTTTAAGCAAAGATTCAGGAGTGACTGAAGCATAGACACAATCACTTTCTGCTGTTGTTTTTTTTCCCTAGGCAATGGCATAGACAGCTGGGAACAGCAATGCTTAACTGCCACCGTTAGATGCATTGCCTGCCCTTGATCCAGTGTATGGTATGCCCTCACTGCTCCATTTCTATCTTAGAAGCTCCTCCTTTCTTAGATAAATCAGAAGCCATGCATTCCCCTTTTTAATTCCAACATCTGACCTTCAAAATCAGGGTTGTACATCCTATTTTGAAGAATGATTAGAAGATACAGTTTGTGGAGAGTTTTTACTTATCTGAGTTTCCTGTGGGGAATGATTCTCAGACTTCAGCATTTGAGAGTGTGAGTTTTTGTTATTTCATCTGAAGGCCTAGATCCCCTCAAAAGGATGTGGTATCCAGCCCGTAACCTCCTCTGTACGGTCAAGGTAACCATACAGGAGGCATATTAGGCTTGTGGGCTACAGATTTACCTTATTTGTAGTTTTATTTGTTCTTCCCTGAAAAGCCACAGGACAAACTTGTGAATTAGCTGTTACATTGAAAAGCAACCAACTTCTCTTTCCAGATCTGTTTTTTAAATGGCACGTGTTACAACCTTAGTTAATTTTCTCTGGAAAATAAGTAAATACATGTGACAAGAGGGCTAATATGTTAGCTTGCAAGGAAGGTGCTGGAGGGCAGAGATGTTAGCAGCAATCACAAGAAGTGCTGTTGCCAGGACTCACGATTTCTGTGCTTGGCTTTGAGAGTCTATTCCTGTGGATACCCCCTCCACATACACCAGAGGGGGACTCTGTGGGATGTGCGCTTCCCTCAAAAAACCTGCAAAACATTTCCCATCTTCCTGTCTTCTTTCTTTCCCGGTCTCTTTCTCTCTCTCCTTTTGCTTTTAAGACTGATGTGAAAACCGTCAGAGCAGGAACTAAAATAACATTTTTGTTAAATTTGTAAGAGTTAGCTAAGGTGACAGATCCAGTATTCCTGCTTTAGGCATCATCTGAAGTTTGTTTACTACACACCTCAACCAAATGTGTGTATAGGAAATGTGTACCAAGAAATGAGTAGGAAACATATGTGTTAAAATGAAAATATGGCTTTGAATCATTGAAAAAAGGCTTTGGTTATTGTTTTACCTGTCCATTTAAAATTCTAATTTCTTGTGACTTATACTTTTGATACCAGTTACAGGAGTATAGAAGAACATTTTTATTTAAAATGTACTTTGTTATCATATTTTATTTGCAAACATTTGCATTTTTTATTCCAAATGTATTGCTTTTTCCATATTTTCAGAAAGTAATGTGCTGCTTAGATTGCAGGATTCCTCCTAAATTCGGTGTGTTTTGCAACTGACATAGTGAACAAGTCTTTGTGAACTGTATTGCATAAACAAATCTTTATAAAAACAGGTGAAAATTTCTTTTTTAGTGAAAAACTGTTCCTAAAAGAGTTTTGAAATATAAAATCTGCCGAGACTTGACCCTTGACATTCATTGATTCTCTGTAATAATTTTTTTTCTATCCTTATAAATATGATCATTCTTAGGTTTACAGCTTTATGCTGGATATGGGTATGTAGAAATACAGCACTGTGGAAATTATAGGGAAAAAAAAAGTCCTGCAAAATGTAAAGATTCATTTGTCTGGCAGTATATTAAATGATAACGTTAGAAGATTTAATACTAGTAGTATGTCCAAATAGCTACAGGCTTGTATTAGAAGTGGTGTTACCCGACATGTTTTATTTAACCTGGTGTTACTTCTTAGGGTAGATAAGGACAACTGAGTTTTAAAACAGTTTAAAGTTTAGTTGTCTTCCTTTCTCTCATGATACATTCCTCAATATCCCAAAGTTCCATCAGCATATCATTATTAGATATTTATTTTTAACAGTCTTCTCTTGGTTTCAGGAAGATGGCAAAAGAGAAGTAACAGTGGGTCCAAATTTTCCTTGAAAACCAAGTGATAATTATATTGCAGCAAATTTAAAATAAGATAGGTCACAAATTACAGAAGATAATAGATATATAGATATAGATAATATATATATATGTTATATACAGATAATAGCACTGTTAGATAGTAGCAAATCAGGAACAAGATAAGAATGTCCACTATTCCCAACTGTTACCAGTTTTATGAGAGAATTAATATGAAATATCACTCTCCTGCTTGTCTTTTACAGGCAGGCTTGTGCTGAGCTGACTGTACTCCATTCTCTGTTCATAAGGCACAAAATACTTTACAGTTTCTGACACATGGCTGGGTAGCTATTGTGATTTCTGTAGTGGAGCTGGTTGATAACCAAAATAAGCCATGAACGATAGATAAAGTTCATTATTTTATTGGGGGGGGCGGGGTGGTGGTGGTCACCCTTTGCAATACTTATTTCAAGATGACACAAAGGACAGCAAAAGTAGGTGCACTGTGTCTTGTTCCGAGACACAGCTGTCCTGAACTGGAGTGTTGCTCAGTCTCTTAGGGGTTTAGCTACCTCCATTAGCTAGCAGACTTGCTTAAAGACCTACTAAACCATTTTGTTGTGCTCTGCTGTATGACTTCAGGATTAATACCGAAAGTGATATTGCTTTAGTCTTAAGTCAGATTGTCCAGCAGCAGTTCCACCTTTCAGACTTCTGCACCAGGGAAATCTCAAGGCAGTACCGGAGGAAACCCTGAATTACTTTGTAAAGAGGCCTGGAGATGGTTATATTTCTTTGGTGTAAACCTTATGCATTTCTAATTCAGAGAAGTCTGAATAATGAATAATAAGAACAGATCACAGTTTAACCTTCCTATTGGCTTCAGCCTCAGGAGGTAATTAGATACACTTTTGTGAAGGCAACAAAAACATCATGTTTTTCACCCTGAAAGCTGACACAGCATTACTTTTACTTCTAGGCTTAGCATGAACATAAGCATTTGTGGTTTACTGACATAAAATAGGTCAAGGATTAAAGCATAATTAATTACATGCCTTTTCTATGGTGAATCCCCAAACCCTGTGGCTGAATGAATTCCATTAGGTATACACACCGTTTTTCCAGCTTCAGTCTTATTTTTTATCAACAGACAGTCCTCACAGTTCCTCAGATCTCTGGATTGATAATTCCCATTTACCCTGTCTTCACCTGCTCTGTCTACTGAGATTCATTTTCTTTATCCGTTTTGTGGCAGATATATAATTGCTTTAGCTGTTTATTCCTCAGAACTGAAAACAAGTTTTGTACTACATGTTATTGGGCTTCCCTAACAACAGTTTTACCAGCATAACAATACTTTTATTATAATCAAATGCAATAAGTATGTAATCATTTAAAGGTGAGATTCTTTCCCCTGGGCATTGTCCTAAAAGAGGGAACAGTTGCACAGCAGCATAAATACACTCCCTTGCAGTATTAGTCATCACAGTATTCTGCTTCTCGATGTGTTCACTGAAGATTTCAGTGCAGTGGAGGCACCTAAAAACTCCCCCTCTACCTTAAGCACCACCAGCAGCACAGCTGTGCTGAACCTGGAGCTCAGGGAGGACTGAGGGAGGGCTGTGCTCCACTAAGTAACAGGGCAAGCAGTCAGCTTTCACCTCCTGCAAGAAGCGCAGCCACCCCAGTGCTGTAGGGCTGTCTCATGGCAGGGAAAAGGAAGGGTCAACTCATCCCTCTACTTGCCCTCTAAATAGATCTCCTTTTCTTCTGCTGATGACTCTGCTCCAAGGGCAGTAATCAGGGAGCTGGCAGAGAGCCCTAAGTAAGGAGGGGACAGCGGGGGACTGGGGGACGGAGGCTCCCTATTTCCTCTGCCCACCATGTGCAGCTGCATCTGTATCACACAGAACAAAAGCATCCAGCTGTTTACAAACCGCTGTATGTGTAATGCCAGTGTATATATGTCTGTGCCTGTATGGGGCCTTCTGCTTATGCTTTGCAGTTACTCTGTCCTTGGGGGTCTTTGGTGCATGCCCAGGAATGCATTCATACTTCTGCTGCCTGAGTTTGTTGCTTAGTGTAGCACGTACAAAAGACCCATTTCAGTGAATGTCTTCTGGGTCTTGGTGGTTTTTGGAGAGTTAGATGAGTGCCATGGAATTATCCCCAGTGTCCTGCCCCTTCTGCTCAGCAGAGATGATCAAAAAATGTTCAGAAAACATAACTGTTTTTCACTAACATGTTGAATTTTTGGAACGTTTCAACTGGCTCCACTACTGAGTTCTCATCTGTTGTAATTTCTCCTCCTGGGCAGGAGAAAACCAAAAGGACAGCCTTTGGACTGGGAGCCAATGGATTAATTTGTAAGTTTTCCAAGTATTGAGTGTTGCAAGACAAAGAGATTTTGTAATAGTGCTGGGCATCATATAGCCTTTATGAACAACCTCACTTGTTAGAATTATTACTTCCAGAACTCATCTAGAGAATTAAAGGCTCTAGTTTTCTCTGTCTAAACAGAAACCTCACTGCTAGAGAAATGATCTTGTGAAACAGCTCCAAGCTCTTAGTTCCTATTTTTACCATGAAATTTGCCTGCAGCTGCCAGTTTGAATTACTTCCATCTTTTCTCTGCTTAGAACAACCAAGGGAGTAGAGAAAAGAGAAAAAGAGGATTTTTAGAGATTTTGATTCTTTAAGAAGCAGTAAGAATTTGTGTATCTGAAAGCTCGATAGGCACAGAGCCAGAATGGACAGAACAATTGATTCTTTCCTACATTTGTCCATGTTGGTTCCTCTCTTTTCCTCATGTAACCAATTGGCCTATAACCATTGCAGTATAAAACTGTAGACTACCTAGGACAAAAATGCAAGTCAGTTTCCAGCAGTAATTTTATTTGACTCTTATGCATCGTTGATTTTTGCAGGGCTGAAGAGTTCATGATTTGGAAAAAACTTTCCACATCCTTATTTAAGAATTCAATCCTAAGCCTAACAGTTATGCTTTTAATATTTTGTGTGATGAAGAAAAAGTATAGCATAAGATAGCATGGAGCAAGCTCCTGTAGTTTTGATTTATAGAGTGTGATATGTGTTGACCTCACTCTGTCTACAAAGCAAAGGACTGTGGGGTTGTCTCCTCTTATCACTTATATTACAGTGATCAGTCTACTGTAATTTTTATCTGTTTCCTGAGATACTGACAGTCTAGTGTTTCTCGGTTTTCACTCCTCTGTGATTTAAAAGATTGTGTTAAAATAATCGAGTGCCAATTGAAAATTTGATTGTTGTATTTAAAAGTAGATGTATTTTTTCCATACAGCATGCTTTCTTATATATTACTGTCATTGCTGTTTTAAAAAAAGAAATGTAATGGAATTTCAGGAGTTTTACAGCAAGTCTCTCTCAAGCTTGGTCATGTCATGTATTAAATTTGGTTCCTGAATTTTCTCAACTGTGCCACAGAAAGAGAACTGTTATATGGTTCTCTCCCATGATGCATTCACAGTAAGGATGTTCGATAACTGTGCTATTTTTTCTCCAAATTCCAGTCATATGACTGTGCTAAAAATAAGTCTGCCTGTGACTTCTGGCTTTGTAGATTTGCCGTCTTTGGGGTAAGAGGAAGAAGATGAGCAGGGGCTTGGAGTCAAATCTGATTGCTCAGTAGTGGGTCTCTCTTACCGAAGCTTGAAATCTCATATAAAGAAGTACATATTCATTGACAGAGTTAATTTGAATTAATAATGGTTTTCTTCACATCCTAATAGCATGTTCTATATGTGGACAGATTGTGAAAGGTAGATATCTTCAGAATACTTTGAACTTCACTTCTAATTACTTCTATTTTAAAGACGTAAGGTTAGATGAAAGGTGGAATTATGATGCTATTTACCTCATGCATTTACCTTCTTTCCCTGGAGAACGGAGTAACGTTTACGGCAAAAACCAGATTCTCCATCACCAAGGCAACAGGCTGACCTAAGCCAATAATACAAACATGATTAAGTATAAAGTATTAATATTTTTTTTGTGGGGGTGAGGTGGGGATTCTGTTAGTTTTATTAAATAACGCGTTGCGGGAAAAAAGCTGTTAATTAGCCTTTTAAAATATACCAAAAGGAGGGCTATGCAGATGTGTACCTGGGAACTTTAATGCAAAGGGCACAAGACACAGCAGGCACTATGCAAGAGGATAGAGTATCACCTGGTGAGAGACAGATTTACAAACAGATAGCCTACTGCTTTCAGATAGGGACCATTTTTTTTTCATAAGTTCCTGCTGAATTGACCATGAACCTGAGGCTTTGCATTTCCTCCCAGCTGAGTTCTTGCCATTAATTTAATGAAAGCCAAGACCAGGCAGAAGCATGTGTTAGGGCTGACCAAGAAGATAATCTGCTGCACAAAATGTTTTTGGTCTGCTCCTATTGAAATCAATGGAAGACTATTGATCTGAGTTGAGCAGAATCTGTCTTCTCTTTTAGACAGATTTATTGCTTCTAGCAATTAGCTTTTCATGGGATCCTAGCCTCTAATGAATCAAAATACAGTGTCCAAATTTCATTTATACTATAGTGTATGATATTCTCATACAGTGTTGAGGAATCTATTGGGTAAAACTTGTGTACTAAAGCTCTTACACATGGCCAGTGCAATAAAAAGGGGTGTCATTGTGAATGGAAGGCATACCTGTGCATATTTATTTTACTTGTAACCTTTGTATTTTCATACTGATATCCCCTCCTGGTGGATAACACCAATTTTCAAATGAAACTCCAGTGAACATTTTCCTAGATAATACTTGTTAGTGATGTCCAGTGTTTTACACACAGCATCAATGAATTTTGAACACTGTGACAACTGAGGAAATGTGTATATGTACATACATAACATGAAATACACTTCTTGTAATTTCTCTATTATCAGTGCATGCAAGAGCTTATCTGTCTTCTCTCTTGCCTTACCTTACAATGCAATTCTCAGAGAAAGTAACACAGCACTGGCAGCAAAGTGGCTTTAACTCTTGATGATCATTTATTTGCATGGAAGTTCAGCTGAATGAATTGACTTTTTTTTCTACTAAACCATGTTTTCAAGTCTGAGTACTCCAGAGAGATATTTGAATGACAAAGCAGTACTTTGACTGCAAGGAGAGGAACCCTGAGAAAGAAGTCTGAGGTTTTAAGAAATTGTCTTAGCAGGACTCTGAAAAACTGAAGAGACCAGGAATAGAAGCAAAATTTAAATTACTGGTGGTGACACTAGGAGGATGGTCTCTTTACTAGCAAGAAGCCAAAGGAGGGGAGAGGAAAGATTCTGGATGCTTCACAGTACTCTGATCTAACCCAGACAATACTTTACAGTGGTCAAATGGTATGCAGGAAAATATTGAGAGGGACTTTTCCTGATGCAAGACAAAATCTGCTTATCAATTTGATATTAAGTATCCTTGTAACTCTGGAGTGTGTGTACAACTGGAAGTCTGGGGAAGAGAGCTGTGCTTAAAAGACATTGGCATATCAACACTGGATTTAGGGTCTTCAGATGCCTAGGCTAAGAGGTGCTATTTTCACAAATTAGAAACTGAACAAGAGGTAGTAATAGGGAGGTTAAGAAAAGAGAATCTTTGCAACCTTGCCAAGGGGACCAGAGAGAGAAAACTTCATTGAGAACACCCTGCTTTTCTATTAGTCTTTGTATTATCCTGGGTCGTATTATTTTTCAACATAGTTCTTAACATATTAGCCAGACAGAGTTTTCTGATCAGTTTTCTTTTCTTTGGCTAACATTTCTGTCTCTTACTATATCTAATAAGCAGTTCAGAGTGTGTCATGTAATTTTATTATTTTGAAGCTCTGCAAATAATCTACAAAATCTTGAATGCTATCCTTGCAGAAAATACCATCACTGAAAGTGATACTCCTAGGGGAAAAGTGTTTCTAGGTGCTGGTTCATACTGTTCAAAACCATTATGATATTGTAAAACTATTGCTTTCAAGAGCCAAAAATGCAGGAGACAGTAATAAATCTTACATTTTTATTTTAGCAGCTTCCCAGAGGACAGGATAAGGAGAAGATATATTAAATTTACAGATGATATTAAACTCCAAGCAAACACAACACTGTGTGCAGAAGAATTAGGGAACCACACTGAAAGGCTGTAATAAATGTAATGTCTGATCTTTAGTGATATAGGGAAACTGAATATATACATGGGAGAGTAGAATATCCAGATTTGTGGTGATAACATTTTGGAAGGATATTTAAACTCATGCTTCTGTCCCTGACTATCTAGAAAAGATTAGGAGCTCCCCAGCACAGGAGGCAGATATCTGATATGAGACTCCCTGTTTTTTTGCACATAAGCATATTGTATACAAACTTTTGCAGGATCCCTCTTCTGCCCTCTGAAGCATCTGACCACTGGCAAGTCCTTGCACTAAGTGCACTCTCTGATCTTCTATGGCAATTCCTATGTTTCTGCTGTGTTTGGGACAACGTATATGGCTATAGCTACACTTTGTACAGGCAATGCTTTGAGAGGGATGCCCATTGACTAGAGAGGCTTAGATGCTGGGCCAGAAAAGTTGGTGGAGGTTTAAGCTGAGATATCATCCAGTTCTTGCCCCAGGCCCATTGCAGCCTTTTTTCTCAGCTCCATAGAAAACATTCCAGGTTTTTCAGAGGCAGTTCCTCTGTTACCTGCATATTATTTTCTTCTCAAAATGGGACAGGATACATTCCTTTTCTCCCCAAATCATCCACAGGTCTTCCCTGAGGTAACTCAGAGAAGAGAGGCAAAGCATGTTGGGAACATGTCTTCGCTCTGCTTCAGATCACTGAGGACACTGATGTGACACTGTCCTGTGTTAAGTGGAAGAGGTGTGCAGGGGTGCTCTGTGCACAGGCTTCCTACTCTCTCTCCTTCTTTACACATTCATTAGCGCTGTCTGGGGCCATACGTACAGTCTAAGTGACATGGCAGAAGAAGGGTCATGCCACTGGGCACTGTCCCCTCTGCACTGTTGTTGCATCTGGCCCCAGCATTAACTCTTTCATGTAGGTGTTCCTGATGCTGTTTTTCTGCCAGTACACAGCATGATCTGGGTCCCAAAAGATTGGGCATACGTCAGGGTGCATGCAACATCTATACAGATGGCTATACACACTGGGAACCTTTCAGATCTGGGAATTACCTGCTTACTTTCTCCTGCTCTTCTCTGTAGCTGCGCCTTAGAACCAATGATGACTTATGCAGTCTTGAAGAAAGTCTGTCTTGTACTATCTGTAGAAACAGTCGTATATCAGAAATAGTCATTTGTATGTGATTTGTAGGAATCATTTTACGTCTTACTGTGGGTAACTTCCTAGAACTCCCAATCTGATTCTTGTTGGCATTATCAATGAATAAATGGCCTCAGAGACTATAGAAAGAATCCATTTTGGAGATGGGATAGCTTCCACCTCTCCACTTTCCATATGATGATGTCACCCTGTAGCAAGAAAATGGAAGCTCTAGGTAGAATTTGAATGGATGGTGAAGCCTCCGTTGCCTGGTCTCACCTTGCAGGGTAGGTTGGAGAGTTCAGCATATTGGAAACAGTGTGGCTGATGATAAAGATGAAGGGCAGAGAAATACAAGTGGAAGTAAATCAAAGCAGAGGTGAAGAGTGAAAGATGAAGGAAAGAAACTCAGAGGAACCCATGAGAAAAGAAATATGGCCTTGTCTGTCCTGTACAGTCTTTAATACAAATGAGTGTCAAGGGCAGTTCAGAATGAGGGAGCAGTATGAGAGAATTTATAAATGAAATTGTAAACTGGGAAAAAAATTCCAGTGCTACAGCAGAATTGCAAAAGCTAAGTGTAAGAGACATTATCTTTTGATACAGGTTTCTTTATTTACAAGAGTCAGCAGTTTAATAAATAAATCTCCTTTCTCAAGAAGCACTGAAGTCTGCAAAAGGTATGCTGAAGTCAGGGGTTTCATGCACCTTAGGAACGTGGACATGTACAACTGAGCTGTGGGGAGTGGATAGAAGAGCACCATGAAAACCTGTGTTTGGTCAGCTCTGGCTCAGAATAAGACTAGGACTGTTGAGGAAATGGTGCATAAGAATGAAAACTCTGAACAGCTTAAATAAGATGGACTGATGCAGAAGGAACAGAATATTCATGGATGCCACCAGAGATGTTTAGCTGCAACTAGTTGTTTGGAAAAGCTATTGAATCTCTTACCATTCTCTCTACTTATCTGCAATGTAGGGCTAGCCAAAACTGTTTTTCTTTCCTGTGAAAGAGATAGTTAAGTCATATCACAACCTTCAGAGAGTGCTCTGTCTTTACAATGCCATCAGAAAAAGAACCTGTGGGAGCAGAAGGAAAGAACAAAGTTTAGAAAGTCTAAGCCCACAGGAAATATTTAGCAGAATATTTCTATTGAGATTCCAACAGCAAAGGCAAAACTGGTGCAAACCAAACCCAAAATTGTCCTTACTAGTCATTAATTATAAACTTCCTAAAGCTCATGGTCAATCCACATTTCCTCAAGTGAACACAAAAGCTACTTTAATAAGAACAGTAAATACGGTTTGGGTTGGCTAAAACCATCCCATTACTTACATATGCAACACATGAGACATATCCTGAAGACTAATTGTGTAACTTTGGGACTGATACTCTGGCAATTGCTCTATTTATCTGCTGCATGCATGTATTGTGTTTGTTCTTACAGCCATGCCCAGTCACTCCCAACAAGGGTAGTGAATAGGCAATGTTGTGTTTTATGAGAGCTACAGTTATGAAATTCAGAGCTGGTGTTCTGTAGGCACAACACGTTAATGCACTGAATGCAAGAAAAATTAAAAAGAAGTCAGGTGAGGACTCTGCTGTGAAAGGCAAGGCAGTTTGTTTCTAAATTCTGGCTTTTTCCTGTGGATTTTGCCCAGCAGCTTGTGCAAAAAGATATACATTTCCTTCTCTACATTGATAAATCATTCTGGCTTAACCCCATTCTTTTGGGCGAAATGTTGGGTTACATGAGTGACCTGAACCTGGAACTGTGAACTTGAGGCTGCAAAGACTTTTCTCAAATCTGAGTATTCAGGGAAATTAGGAAATTGTGCAGAAGGCACAGAAAAGGATTTTTTGGGCTGTAGATTGGCTACCTGAAACCTAGGCTGGTGAGAGAATATTGTTTGCATTAGTTCCCTAGGACTTGACTTTATCTGTCTGGGTGCTAGCATCCTGCTTCTTAGCAGCTCCAGCTCCTACCATTTTTTTGCAAGTCTCAGGGATTTTTAGCTTGGGCTGGGGCCAGTTTTGTAATAATATTAATTTTTCTGGAACTCAGGTCTGGGGAAAACTGCTTCTAATTCTGATCTGCCTCAATTCCTCTTTCTTTCAGCGATCAGTCAGGCCAACATCCTTACAGATATTTGAGCACATAGCTCCTAGGTAAGGGCATAAGTCTCACTTAAATAAAAACCAAATTTTGTTATTTTTTGGACTCCTGATTTTTTTTGTTTTTTTTGTGGTTGATAGTCTTGGTCTCCTTTTATTATGTCCATTTAAATGTCTACTGGGCTGAAGATCATGGTGTCTGTCCCTTTCTGCAAGGCTCTATGAATATTTTATGTGCTTTGCTTTGACAGAGCAAAGGAGCTCTTTGTAACAGATGAATACATAGATCTTGACTCTGCGTGATTTATCCCACTTCAGAGTGTTGAGAATGTATAATGTTTTAGTTCATGGTGCATACATTTCTGGCAAAAATTCCAGGTCATATGGAGTTCTAAAATGCATAACTTTGACCCAAACCCACAGAACCCACATTTCAAGGTAAAAACACAGGCAGGAAGAGTCAAAACAGAACTTCCAAACATGTCCCAGGGTTTCCTGGGCCTGAGTGCTCAACCTTTACTCTGCCATGAATTAAACTAGAAATTTAAACATAGAATATACTGTAAAAAAATATTGTCAATCCTCAGCACCAGAATATGTAATTCTATTCTCGCAAAATGATGTAATTGGTGTACAAAGCCTGGTAGTGATTGAAGCATTTAAGTGCTGATCCAAAATATGTTAATGGATGACAATGAAGGCTGGCTTCATTACTCTTTTTCTTTGTAGCCCAGTTTACGCATGACTTTATAAGACAGGGACACTGGGGTGCTTGCCAAACAGGCAATCAAGTGATCTCTGCTTGTCATCTTGCTGCTTTCTGTAGTAGAGCTCCATCAAGAAGGAAAATGGCCTATCCTCACTTCTTCCTTCTCCCTTTCTTGTCTACTGACATATAGGTCTAGGCTTCTTTGTATCTGTTGATCTCAGTACAGGAAACAAAGCTCTCCACACGCCCAACAATTCATCCATAGTACATAACTAGTACAAATGTGCCTCTCAGCTCTTCCAATACCTTCAGTTAACAAGCAAAGTATAATCTTGATAGCCCTTCCCAAAATCCTGGCTGTTCTGTCCAATTGCACCACCTGAGAAGCTCAGCATCCAGACATCTGAACACAGACCAATATTTTTCTATTTAGTTGGCTTTCTCAGTTCCCTACCACCTTCTCATAATTTTTTTTATATAGGTTTGTCTTTACCCACTTCTTACATACTTCATTTCTTGTTCTACTCCTTCCATGCTGTTGGCTGTGGTAGGTCTACCTGAAGCTCACAGTTACAGGGAAAGTAGCTCAGTGAAAAATTATTGCCTAAAACATCTCAGAGTTATGTAAAAATGTCAGTCTGGAAAATATTCTGGTGTTTTCAGCAACTGATGATTTGAAATTATTTCATTGTCCAGAAAGTTTGGAGCACATTTTTTTCTTTACACTTTATAGCTGAGTCATTGCAAGGGTGGAGCAATAGCAGTTCTGATAAAATGTTGGTCTAATACGCTTTAAGAAAATTATACTTTGTCTTGCAGATTGCTTGAATAGGTTAATTTACTAGCTTTTCCCCATGATTATGTGATAGTTGTATTTAAGTAAAATTAACCGACATATGTTCACCATTGTAATGTAAGAATAAAAAAGAAAAGAAATATTTAAGGATCATATTAGAGTATCCTTACACTTATCAAATGTGTCTTGATCAGTCTTATTGATTTCAGTGAATCTAAAGACGCCATTGTTTAGCCCTCACTAAATTTTGTCTTCTGAAGCACACTGCTTGAGTTTGATGCTGCAGTAATTTAACTCTTTTCATCCCACTGTGTTAAAAGATTCTAAACTAAAGACTAATCTGCCTCCTATGGATCAGGCAGCTCGCCGTGCTTCTGTACTTAATGACATTTTACACACAACTTTACCATCAAAATCAGTTGTGATTCCTTTGTGAACAAGGCAGTATCCAGAGGATTCAAATGTCCAGTCTGGCTATATTCTTCAGCAGAGTGGGTATTAGCTTCTCTTCCCTGTGTCTACTTGCTACCTCTCTTCAGGGCTGTACAAGGAACATATTAGACAGTGTAAGAATATTATTTTTGTCATTGAGGATTGCCTTTTATTTACTTGTCTTTAACTGTGGACATCCATTCTTCTGACACATTTCTCATAAGAGCAGAAGAAAAAAGAAGCAATACAATTTGGATTAATTTATTAAAGGCAGAGGAATGTAATTTTTGGTTTTTTCATCCAATTTCTTTGCTGTAAGGAACACTTTACATAAGATACAGACAGATACCCAATGATCAACTAAGTTCAGCATTTGTAATTTAATTTTTCTTCCTTTTGGCAGTTCAGCTATTAAAGAGAAAAGCAGGAAGCTTAAAGACAAAATCAAGTAGGTTTGAAACTATCATTATTGCTTCTTCACATGACCCATTTATTTGATGACTACAATCTACTGTAAATCAGCTTTTGCTCATAAAAATCACACCCCTCAAATGTGACTAACATGGACACTTCTGTTTTTTTTCTCGTAAGGTCATTTACTGTGCATCTGTTACCTAAGCACACTCAATGCTTAGGTGAGTTACAGTAATATTAGGCTGAATAGTTATCTGTCAATAAGTAAGAGTCAAACTTGGTGTTTCATTTTTTCTTCAGTGGATGGGCATCTTTTTTATATAAATATAAATTGTTTCTCTGGCACTTTTTAAGACTTGTCTATCTATGTTGTGGGAGATGAGTGGACTGGTTGGTTGAGTTCTGTGCTTTTTTTTCCAACTTTCCCTTTTTTCCCCCAAATACTTTAAAATCTCAAAGCAAGATCAGATTTACATTATGCCTACACAATTCAGGTTGTATGAGATGTCCTTTTTTGCCTCTTGATGTTGCAACCAAAAGGGAGAATACATTCTGTAGTGCAACACAGGTAGGCAGGAGTATCTGAAGAGTGGTTGTAGCAGAAACCTTTTTGTCTTCTGAACATCATCCTAGGCATCGTGTTGCACACAAGTTGGTAAGGGATGCAGTTTGCTACGGGGATGGACCATCAGCAGTTTGTGACCTTTTAGTCACAGAGGCGGGGAAGAACTCATGTTTCTCATTTCTCTCCCAGGTTTTCCCTAGTAAATTTGCAGTATTTGCTCTTTCCTATAAATGCTGGGAAAATAATTATGATCTTTTTTTTTAATGATTTTGTCCAGTCTAAGTTTAGGTAAATGGTGGAAACTTTTGGCTGCAGCAGTAATTTTTTTAAAAGAACTGTGCAGAGCACTTGAAAATTTTTTACACAGTTATGTAAGAATAGGGTGGAAAATCAGCAGTAGAGGTGATAAATGACATCTTCCTCTGTTTGCAAGTCTATAGAAGACTTCCTCTTTTTCATTTCATCAATCTAGTGGTGCAGACAGCAATAAGGCTAAAATGAGGTTAGTTCTGAGATAGATTGAATCTGTCAGTGTGCACTAAACTTTGGCAGGTTTCCATAACAGCCTGAAAGTTGGTGAACTGAGAAGAAGAAGCACTTTCATCGCTATAAACTAGACATGTCAGCATACTGACGCCTAGTACCCAGAAAGAAACCCCTGAACTTTCAAGAGATACCACACCTGCTTCTAGTAATAAATGACATGTTACTTCCTAACTATTCTCTTAAACTGAGCTATGTTTATCTTCTACCTGACTCCATGATAACTTTGAAGCTTAGATTAAAAGTCTTTTTAAAAAGTAATTCCCATTCACAGGGCAGACCTTGGTAGACAATAATTACAACCCTGCCAACTAAACAACAAATTTCATGACCAGTTTGCAATACCCATACAACAGTTTTATCCAGCCATAGGTACGTCAGTGTTTCTGGTTGCCTGCTTAAGTTCACAAATGTGAACAGAATAAAAGCACACAAAGCACTTATACTGGAATGATCTCTACTGTGAAGTGGGCAGTTTGTTTTGTTAAAAAGAGAATAGAATTGGATTTGTCATTTGCTAGTTTGAAACAAATGCTACTGTGTCATGTCACCTTACATGCCAACTTTGAATAGTATATCCTGGCAAAATGCAACATTGTTTCTGGTTTGGTATCCAAGGGGAAATCTTTTCTTCCAAGCTAAATATCTACCTTTAATTTAAAATGGTTAAAACTAATCAGACTGTAGAGAGTCAGGATCAATAACGATGTAACAAGTAAACATGGTTTCTGCTGATCAGCAGGTATTCTAATTCATCAGCACTTTTAAGCATTTTTATTGAGCTTTGTTCAAGTCTGTTTTCATAGGTGCAACATTTTGTAGTATTAAAAAAGCTTGGCAAGTAAAACATATAACTACAGGAGATTGCTATTAATCGCAAGTATAATAACGTGCTATTTGGAAAATTCATACAAACCATTACAAAATCATGAAAGCAAGAAAACAGACATGGAATAGGTTAGTAGGTTATTGAACTAAGTCACACAGATTACTTCCTTTTTGTTTTTCTCTGTTTTCTTTTCAAACAAATTTAGAAGGATTTTAAAATATTTTTCTTAATAGGAGCCCAGTCAGCTCTGGGAGCTGAAACTATTTTTTCATTTTGCTTGTATTGCATCTATCAGAGGTGGTCCAGGACTAGAGCTTACATGTGCTGCTGAAACAAACAACAACAACAACAACAACAACAACAATAATAATAATAATATACATAAATGTTTATTTGAATATCTTAATTATTTAAAATCACTATTAATGGTGGCTCAGTCCTCTCCTTCTGTTTTTGTAATAAAATGAATTTTAGTATGCTACCTCAGGTCCTGCTTCCTGCTAGCTTTGTAATAATACAAAGTTGAAAAAAAATGTAGACTCTCTTAGGCAAATTTTAGTCTTCTTCAAGAGCTTCAGGGAGAAATACTTTTGGTAGTGTATCTGAACTAGCAGAGTACAACAAAATTCAAACCAGGTGTAGGAGGCTGCATCACCATTCACTTCCCTGGAGTTGTTGCTTTCCACATCTGATCTTAATTTGATCCTTTTAGGCTGCAAAACCATGCTGTAAATTCACAGTTGGGTATTTCATGAGAATCTCAGCATTTGCTTTTCCTTTCCAAAACTAGAAACACAAAAAAGACAAAAAAGAGAGAAAAAATTTAAGGTCATAACAAAAACTTTATAATCTCCAGCAAGATTTAATTCTACAAGCTGGCTAAGGATTAGGCAAAACTGAGGTTTTTCATATGATAATAGAAATTCAGATATCCTTTATCCTTATTGTCTTTTTCTGTTTTAATATGAAACATCAGGTGTAAAAGGATATAAATACAACGTAAAAGGAAATTTTCAAAATATCCTTTGAAATATCTTCAATCCTTTGTTCCACAAACACCAGTGCTGTATTTCTCACTGTTCAGGTCAATTGGCTGTAATGGACTCAATGCTGATGTTGACCTCATGAGAGCTCAGTTAACTCTTCTGTTTCAGCTTGTTACTTGCAGATGCTGTTAGGAGGGGTTATTGGAGTGAACACATCTTCACAGCTATGATGTCAAATAAAAAAAACCCATAACCATTATAAACACAGTTTTTGAGTCTTATGTTCAGTGACATAACTTCAAGCATTCTGCAGATGATACAAAATCATTGATGTTTTTTTCAGGGGAAATCAGCTTTATAAAACCTCATAGATGGTTACAGTTCTGAAAAACATTCTGAATAGCCAGTTTGTACTTTCAGTTTTTCCAAATGGTTTATCAGCAAACCAAAGAGATTTTTCAGGTATCTCTCACCCAGTCTTAATCAAATGATATAAGGGACCTGTAAATCTGAATTCAGTAATGAAACAGTGGTTAAGCAGGCACCTTATTGCTTTGTTTCTCTAGTGCGCTGAAAAAGATCTCTGTGGTCTTTGCTACATGAAATTGAATTTCTGAACATCATCTGGAAGAAATGGCTCCCTGACACCAATTAAAAATGCCCTTGAATTTAAATTCCTGCAGATTTTACTCAAACAAATTTTGGGCATGTTAATTTCAAGTTTATAGGTCTCTACTGTTGCTTAATTGTTTTTTTTTCCCTCATATCAGTGTGAATTTTATCTTTGGCTTTAATTTCATGGGGGAATAGAACAATAGACAGAATCTATGTAGTACCACTTCGTGTGAATCTGTGGGAGCCTGAAGGAGTATTAACAGCTGTTTAGCATCGCTTTCATTGTAATTGTGCTAGAGTCTTCTCTGTTTTCCAGGTGGGACATTAAACTTAATGGTGCCATTGGCAGCACTTCAAGTTATGTCTTTAAGAGATACATATGTGTGAATGTATATCTGAGCCTATATTTTCACTTTACCAAACATAGTGACACACACAAAAAGTTCTAGTAAGAGATAATCCCCTGGAAACTCTCTCTTTGTAGAATCACATGGCTGATCCAATGCCTGGCTCTTGCTACTGCTTAGGATAAGCCACCAAGCTTTGCCTCAGTGCACTCTAAGGGTGATTTCTCTCATCACAATTGTGTACATGGGGAAAGTTTAAGTTTCCCTTTCAGTTGCCATGAAATTGCTGCCCACAGTTTCAGTTCTAAAAGTTAGTTGTTTTAGGGAAATGAGAGCTCTAAAATAGCTCTAAAATGTTGCATTGGCAAGCTTTTGAAAAAGTGAACTGAATTCTGTGTCTGCTTGCAATATGTGGGCTCTCACTCTGTAATAGGGGTCCAACGTAGGTTGGCAACATTGAGAAAATTCAAACTCTTCTTTCAGTCCAACTGGCAGGGCTATGTTCCTGCAAGGAATAGGGGAAGCCTGTCTCTTTTAATGGTGTGAAGCTGTGAAGTACACAGATCTAGAGCTTAAAGAGTTCCCATGTCCCATAGTGTACATGTATTTTCCATGGGCCAGACTTTCCAGTTGTTGAACCTGTCTCCATGTTGTGCTGTACTTCCAGTTGCTGAATCTCAGATATGTCAATTCCTTTTGATTCAAAGAAGTGACTAAGCAGTTTTCCTATGTGTGGCTTGGCTTTAGCAGCTCCTCCTTTAAATGGAAAACCACTTCTTGACACGTTTGTTGCAGCAGCAGGACCTTATAATATCATTATGCAAACTGCAGAACTAGTACCACAGCCCTCCTGGACAAACTCTTTATCATGTCTGCTATCTTCTCTCTAGAAAATATTGACTAAGTTTTAGACCCAAAGCAAGGTGGCTCTGTCTTTTTTTGCTTTTAGTGTAAACCTAAAGCTTTTGGTTACACATTGGTTTCTGTTACCTGTCCATGCACTTCTACATAGGAAGTTCCAGGGTGGGGTAATCCCTTTCTCTTCTTTAATGTCTTGGCAGACATTCAAAATTAATAGTTTTACCAGTATGAAGGGTACTACCTCCACTCGGATGGAACCTCTTTGTAGGTTGTCTTTGACTGCTCCGCTGTAATTTCCTACGCAGTATCAAAGTGTCAAGCTTCCACTTCAAAATGAAATCCTAAAGCCATTCTGATGATTGAAGTAGAAATATAATATGCCATTCACAAAACTAAGGTGGGACTCTAAAGCAAAAGACACAAACAGAAACCTGTTGCTTCAGATGTTGAAAGACAGACTGATGGAGAACTAGAAAGTATTTTGGCTGACAGGGCTAGATGACCAAATAATATTTTCCATCTCTGACTTCTGGAAACATAAATATCTCCATATATGAGAGTAACATAACACCATTATCCTGAGTATAAACTTATGAACTGCATAGCAGAGTTGAGATTTTGCATCTGGCTGGGGGGTTTATAACACTACTTTGACCTTTTAAATAATATTTCACCCTAATATTTACACACAGCTTGTTTTTCAAAAAGCCTTTCTTAAGAAATAAAGAAAAAAAAGCTCTGGGTAAAAGGAATTGAGCTGTGCATTCAAAAGAGTTGGCCATCTCATTGGCTGGTTTAAATCAGGGTAATTCCATGGATTTGTAGCAGCTGGGCATCTAGCCCAGAGATTTGTCTAATCTGGGACCCAGGTCCTGACAGATAAGGAATTCCCATCAAAGCTTTTGAAGCTCATGTTCTTTTTTTAATTAGGAGGCATCTGCAAAAATAGGCTGAACAAAAGCTCAACGGTCTAGATCTCTTCCTAATTATAATCTATTTTCCTGTATTGCAGCTACTTTTTAAGGACCTTCTAGATCTATTTCTTATTTGGTAGCTAGCACATACCTTTATTTGCAAAGCAAAATAGTGAAATGTGTGTATTCTTCCACTGGGGCTCCTAGAAAAGGGCACAGGGATAACTATGTTGCAAGGAGCTTATGTTGCCATAAATTCAGCTGAAGAATTTGGTTCATGCTCTTCTCATTCTGCTAGCCCTCAGTTTCAGATCCCTATTTATTTTTTTATTCAACTCTTTTCCTTATTCCTGTAGTCATGGTCTCTCCGAATCGTGGAAATAGCAGATCTCCTACAGAACCAATTTCTTCTGCATTTTTGATCACAAAGTGTGTGAATAGCTCTGAAATGCCAGTGTGATTCATCATGGCACTTAAGTGTCAAATATTGGATTTATGTGACAGTTAAGTGAGAGCTTTTGTAATACACAAATACGTAACCAGCCAAACAGCTTCATTTGTGTGTGTGTGCATGTAGCAAAACACTCAAAATCAAAGATTAAAGCAAAAAGCTTCAGACACTATTCTATTCTACTTTTTCCAGAGGTGCTGAATTCCCACAATGGGAGGGATATTAAAAGTGTTTGAAATTAAAATGACCTAATTGAAAGAGAGCAGCAACTGATTCACAACAGTTTTGAAATGACATAGGGAAATGGGGATTTCTCAGAAGCTAGAAATATGCAGACATTTTTAATTGCTTTCAATCAATTGTTTATCTACGTTACCGTTCTGCAAATAGAAAGGTAACAATATCTTAATATTGCTATCTATCTATATATTTTTATATATATATATATATATATATATATATGATTGGCTGTTCCACACAGTCATAAAAATTTGTATTTTTCTGAGCAAAGCAACTCCTATGTCAAGCCTAAATATTGCATTCAATGAAACTAGGATAATTCTCTCTTTTTTTTTTCTGTTGGCTTAGACTCATAGTTTACAGACATGCATGTTTTATGACACTGAATCAAGAACTGGGGCAGCTGAAGAGTGGACACACATCTGTTCTGCCACGCCCATTACAGCTGGAGGTCATGGTATTCTGAATCTATCTAAACTCATCTTTTAAACCCTGACCCTATAAGATTTTAAACATGTGCTTGATTTGATGCATGAGAGCACTAGAAAAGAGTGGGATGGCTTACAGTATGCGAAGGTGAACAGATGTGTAAGTCTTCCCAGCAATGGGCTGAAATCCTCCTTTTGAATGGATATCCTTGTCTCATTTCATGGAGCAGGTGATAGCATGAAGTCTGGTATGTTAATATTCCAGTCACTGTTAAAAATAAAAAATTGCAATATATCTCTAGTCATTGAGAAATGCTTGGATAATACATCTGGAAGTGGGCCATATTGCTTATAGGGAAAGGGAAGGAAGGAGTGAATTGCCATAGGCAATTGGAGGAATTGGTGAGTGCATTTTAAGTGCTTGAGAAGTTCTGGGCAGCTGATGTTTGAATAAATTTTGAGAAATTTGCTATAGTATGTGTCAGCCTCTATGACACATTTTATCTTGGAGCAATGTCAGAGAAGGATGTCTTGAAAGAAAATTCAGCTGCAGTGATTAAACGAATCATTCAGCCAACATAAAAGCAGGTACCAGGAGATTTAGCACAGCACTGAAATATACAATGAAAAGGAACTCATAAGAAGGCAAGGAATTCTACTTGTAATCTATCACTAAAAAGACATTTGAAAAATGCTTATTTGGACCCTTCCTGGCCTACTAAAATGATTAAAGGTGTTAGAAATATAATTACCGATTGCTACTTTATGCATTATGACTGTTGGTTGACTGAAGAAGAAAGAGAAGTTCCACTTGCATGGGTGCAAATCCTCTTTGAGAATAATTCTGCAAGCTCTCATGTGAAAAGCATTAAGGAATAAAAGTTGGGGGTTTTTTAATGAAGTCATATTTTCTTCAACATCCATATTGCTGCTGGCACAAAGCTTTTGGTGAGAACGTAGGGAGTGAAATATTTGGTTGAAGCTTCTCTTTGTCTTCACAGATCTTTTTCTTTTTATGCTTACTTTTGCTACAGAAAGCCCTCTAGCAGATCCTTTTCTGATTCTTTGTCTCTGGTGAAATTCCAGGAAGCTGTTTGCCCTCTAACAACCTTCTCTCACTCCATAGAGTAAGCTTCTCATTCCCTTATGCTTCCTATAAGGGAATAGATGGAAGAATGGGCTCTTTTTATGTGATCTTTTGTCTTTTCCTGTGACTGAATTTCATTAACTCCTACACCGTTAGCATTACAGGTTTGTATCCGCTTCATTGTTAAATCTGTGCAATAAAAGGTCTCTTTAATTATTATCTTTTATTTAGAATTCTTTTCCAATATTAGGAAAGATAAAGTGTTGTAATCGGCTCTTCACTAGATTTCAAAGCTTGCTGTCAAAAGGAAATTCTCTTAAATAGAAGAACTGCTCAGTAACACATCTGGACTAGCATTATACAAATTGTCATGAAAGCATCAATCATCAAATCAGCTTTTATCTATGTATTTTTCTATGGACAGACTGTGTGGCCTTGGAAACCTCAATTGCTCAGCTAGAATGATCTCAAACAGGATTTGGTTGTAGGTTATAAATGAGAATTTAAACCAGGGTGCAGCAGAGCTGGCTAAATATAGAATCATAGAATCATAGAACCGTTTAGGTTAGAAAAGATGTTTAAGATCAAGTCCAACTATTAACCTAGCACTGCCAAGTCCACCACTAAACCATGTCCCTAAGCGCCTCATCTACACATCTTTTAAATACTCCAGGGATGGTGACTCAACCACTTCCCTGGGAAGCTTGTCCCAATGCTTGACAATCCTTTTGGTGAAAAATTTTTTCCTAATATCCAATCTAAACCTCCCCTGGCACAACTTGAGGCCATTTCCTCTTGTTCTATTGCTTGTTATTTGGGAGAAGAGACTGACCCCCACCTTGCTACAACCTCCTTTCAGGTAGTTGTAGAGAGCAAGAAGGTCTCCCCTCAGCCTCCTTTTCTCCAGACGAAACAACCCCAGTTCCCTCAGCCGCTCCTCAGAAGACTTGTGGTCTAGACCCTTCACCAGCTTCGTTGTCCTTCTCTGGACATGCTCCAGCACCTCAATGTCTCTCTTGTAGTGAGGGGCCCAAAACTGAACACAGTATTCGAGGTGCAGCCTCACTAGTGCTGAGTACAAGGTGCTAGGATGTTATTGGCTTTCTTGGCCACCTGGGCACACTGCTGGCTCACATTCAGGCAGCTGTCAACCAACACCCCCAGGTCCTTTTCTGCTGGGCAGCTTTCCAGCCACTCTTCCCCAAGCCTGTAGCGTTGCATGAGGTTGTTGTGACCCAAGTGCAGGATCCGGCACTTGGCCTTGTTGAACCTCATACAATTGGCCTCAGCCCATCGATCCAGCCTGTTCAGGTCCCTCCGTAAAACCTTTCTACCCTCAAGCAGAACAACACTCCTGCCCAACTTGGTGTTGTCTGCAAACTTACTGAGGGTGCACTCGATCCCTTTGTTCAGATAATTGATAAAGATATTAAACAGCACTGGCCCCAGTACTGAGCCCTGGGGAACACCACTTGTGACCGGCTGCCAGCTGGATTTAACTCCATTCACCACCACTCTTTGGGCCCAGTCATCCAGTCAGTTCTTTACCTAGCGAAGAGTACACCCGTCCAAGCCATGAGCAGCCAGTTTCTCCAGGAGAATGCTGTGGGAAACCGTGTCAAAGGCTTTACTAAAGTCCAGGTAGACAACATCCACAGCCTTTCCCTCATCCACTAAGTGGGTCACCTTGTCACAGAAGGAGATCAGGTTGGTCAAGTAGGAACTGTCTTTCATAAACCATGCTGACTGGGCCTGATCACCTGGTTGTCCTGTATGTGCCACGTGATGGCAGTCAGGATGATCTGCTCCATAACCTTCCCTGGCACTGACGTCAGGCTGATAGGCCTGTAGTTCCCCAGATCCTCCTTCTGACCCTTCTTGTAGATGGGTGTCACATTTGCTAACCTCCAGTCAACCAGGACCTCTCCGGTTAGCCAGGACTGCTGATAAAAGATTGAAAGTGGCTTGGTGAGCACTTCTGCCAGCTCCCTCATTACCCTTGGGTGGATCCCATCTGACCCCATAGACTTGTGTGTGTCTAAGTGGTGTAGCAGGTCGCTAACCATTTCCCCTTGGGTTATGGGGGCTTCATTCTGCTCCCCATCCCTGTCTTCCAGCTCAGGGGGCTGGGTACCTGAAGAACAGCTGGCCTTACTCTTTAAGACTGAGACAAAGAAGGCGTTAAGTACCTCAGCCTTTTCCTCATCCTTTGTCACTATGTTTCCCCCCTGCATCCAATAAAGGATGGAGATTCTCCTTAGCCCTCCTTTTGTTGCTCATGTATTTATAGAAACATTTTTTATTGTATTTTACGGCAGTAGCCAGATTAAGTCCTAGTTGGGCTTTGGCCCTTCTAATTTTCTCCCTGCATAACCTCATGACATCATTGTAGTCCTCCTGAGTTGCCTGCCCCTTCTTCCAAAGTTCATAAACTCTTTTTTTCCCTGAGTTCCAGCCAAAGCTCTCTATTCAGCCAGGCTGTTCTTCTTCCCCGCTGGCTCGTCTTTTGGCACATAGGGACAGCCTGCTCCTGCATCTTTAAGATTTCCTTATTGAAGAATGTCCAGCCTTCCTGAACTCCTTTGCCCCTCAGGACTGACTTCCAAGGGACTCTGTCAACCAGTCTCCTAAACAGGCCAAAGTCTGCCCTCTGGAAGTCCAAGGTAGCAGTTCTGCTGAACCCCCTCCTTACTTGTCCAAGAATGGAAAACTATCATTTTGTGATAGCTATGCCCAAGACAGCCTCCAACCATCACATCACCCACAAGTCCTTCTCTGTTAGCAAACAACAGGTCCAGTGGGGTGCCTTCTGTAGTTGGCTCACTCACCAGCTGTGTCAGGAAGTTATCTTCACACAGTCCAGGAACCTCCTAGACTCTTTCCTCTCTGCTGTATTGTATTTCCAGCAGACATCAGGTAAGTTGAAGTCTCCTACGAGAACAAGGGCTAGCAATTGTGAGACTTATACAATATTTCATCTGTCTCTTCATCCTGGTTGGGTGGTCTGTAACAGAGTCCTACCATGATATCTGCCTTCTTGGCCTTCCCCCTGATTGTTACCCATAAACACTTGACTCTTTCATCACCATCATCAAGGTCTAGACAATCAAAACACTCCCTAACATACAGGGCTACCCCATCACCTCTCCTTCTTTGACTGTCACTTCTGAAGAGTTTATAGCCATCCATTGCAGCACTCCAATTGTGCGAGTTATCCCACCATGTTTCCGTGATGGCAACTATATCATAGTTTTCCTGCTGCATAATGGCTTCCAGGTCCTCCTGTTTGTTGCCTATGCTGTGTGCATTGGTGTAGCTGCACTTAACTTGGGCTATTGATCCTGCCACATTTCTGGGGGAAGAAGCCCCATAAAAGTAAGGGTTAGGAGAGAGGAGATGTTTGTACCTACTCAGAAAGTAGCAGAAGTGCCTGTTTCCTGAGCAGTTCCCAGGAACTTCCTGGTGATGCCCAGGTCAAGTCAGAGTGTTGTCTGATTTCTGCAAATGCTGAAGAGTCATACATAGCTTTCAAATGGTCTTTGGCTGTCATTGTTCATTCAATCTTACTTCTTATTCAGTTGCACACCTTGTATATTGTATGGGCAAATAATGCATGCAGTTGTATCTCTTGTGTAGGTTAGACAACATGATGGATACTATTCACAGGACAGTCTTTATTTGTCACCTGGGAGGTTCCATGTGTAAAGTGGAATATGTAATAAAAATAGGGAACAAGGCAAACAAGCAGTCTAAGCTGCAGTGCAAAGAAAAGCATAATAGGCTTTGCCATTTTATCAGAGGGTTGTGGTTAATTCTTGGATCCGACACAGTGACAGCCAGCAGGCACAGTACTCAGTATGGCAGTCTACCTAGGCAGAAAAATAAGTTGTGCTCATAGGTTGAAATCTTGGTCTCAATACTTTTTTTTTTAGTGAAGGTAGAAGTTGGTCCAAGTCAAATAATATACTTTCTACTTTTCCAGTGTGGATGGGAGGTAGTGTGCTTTCAGAAGCAGCAAAGAGATGGCCTTGCAGGGAATGAGTGAGGCAGTGTGGATTTTCATAGCTTAACCTGGCTAGAGTTCACATTGTTGCAATACAGTTATTGGCATGTCCCATTTGAAGTTAGCTGAGCTGCATATAATTTATATGTATTTGTTGAGGATGTGATCCTTAAAATTCCATCGTAATAGCCAAAATTTCTGTGACGTTCTTTTATATAAAATACAAATGTTTTGATGTAAACGTGGAAACAACTTTGGTTAGAATCCGGATTCTGAAAAAAAGTATTTTTCCAATTCTGTGTGGTATTATCAGGGCTCTTCTGTTGATATTTCTAGGTATCCAATCAAACTATTCTGCTTTCTTGCTTTTTTTAGATAAGTGTTTTCCAGGGTGGAGGAAAGGGTGTGTTGTTCTATAGGGTTTTTTTGTTGGGACAGGGAGATGTAAAGCTTTTGAATTGGACAATTTTTCTAAACTTTAATTTATTTCCATGCAAAAGCAATGATACTGTAAAAACAATTACTCTGGAGTTTTTCTGAGATATTTCAATAATGTCATTGTTCATTTCTAGGCAAGTTCCAAGTGTGTGGAAACAAAAACGACAATAAAAACTCCCTTTCCCTCTCTCAGGTGTACCACTATAATACGTGAGTATTTAGAGAAGATAATCCAAGAACATGAAAACAAATGTAGCCTTCTCCCTGTTTTAGTCAGCACTTTTTTATAGTTCATGCACTTTGTGTTTTCATGGGGAGGATAATATAATGCCTGCAATAAGTCAAATATATAGTTATGCTAGTGAAGTGGTCATAGGATAGGGATTAAAAGAGCCGGGTTAAGGGTTTTGGATTTCTTTTACACCACTTTGCATGTGCCCAAATAAGATTTTCTTTTATTTTTTTTCCAAAAGTCTACAGGCTGCATGATGAATCTCACACATTCTTATATTCTTTGTAATGTCACTTATCAAAGCACATGACGGCAATGTCATAAGAGATTCAATGTCTGAACTAGGAGTGCTGAGTCAATAGTGAAGTTGAAATGATTATAAAACTTCCACCATAAGCAATGGAAATAAAACTCAAATAAGCTATTATTTATCATCAAGATCTATAATACTGCACATAAATTTATCATCTCATCACCTCTTATGCACAACATTTAACACAGACTTTGGCAGTTATGTTAACCCTTCTTTCCTTTCCTTTCCTTTCCTTTCCTTTCCTTTCCTTTCCTTTCCTTTCCTTTCCTTTCCTTTCCTTTCCTTTCCTTTCCTTTCCTTTCCTTTCCTTTCCTTTCCTTTCCTTTCCTTTCCTTTCCTTTCCTTTCCTTTCCTTTCCTTTCCTTTCCTTTCCTTTCCTTCCCTTCCCTTCCCTTCCCTTCCCTTCCCTTCCCTTCCCTTCCCTTCCCTTCCCTTCCCTTCCCTTCCCTTCCCTTCCCTTCCCTTCCCTTCCCTTCCCTTCCCTTCCCTTCCCTTCCCTTCCCTTCCCTTCCCTTCCCTTCCCTTCCCTTCCCTTCCCTTCCCTTCCCTTCCCTTCCCTTCCCTTCCCTTCCCTTCCCTTCCCTTCCCTTCCCTTCCCTTCCCTTCCCTTCCCTTCCCTTCCCTTCCCTTCCCTTCCCTTCCCTTCCCTTCCCTTCCCTTCCCTTCCCTTCCCTTTCCTTTCCTTTCCTTTCCTTTCCTTTCCTTTCCTTTCCTTTCCTTTCCTTTCCTTTCCTTTCCTTTCCTTTCCTTTCCTTTCCTTTCCTTTCCTTTCCTTTCCTTTCCTTTCCTTTCCTTTCCTTTCCTTTCCTTTCCTTTCCTTTCCTTTCCTTTCCTTTCCTTTCCTTCCCTTTCCTTCCCTTTCCTTCCCTTTCTGTATTTGTTTTGCTGTTTAGGTCTTCTAAGTTTATCAGAGCCCTACAGCTCAGTCACTTTTCCTTCCTTCCTTTCTTTAAATGAATGCTGGCTTGCATAAATCACTACATTTCCCCCCTCTGGGGCTTATTTGAATATTGCCATTGTCCTTTTTGCAGAAAAGTGACAGATATTGCTGTCTTGCAGATCCCTGGCTTCTTGTTGTTAAGGAACTCAGTAATGTCTAGTCTCTTAGCATTGCCTCTGGGTGGTTTGTTTGCCAAAAAATGTGGAAGATGATAGATTCAATTTCCCTGAGAAGAGATGTTCACAAGGAAAACTTATTTGAAAAACTCAGATAGGTGCCCCTAGACCAAAGCTCACATGATGTAGAAAAAGAGTCACATAGCAAGCTTTTTTTTTTCCCCCATTAAATATGACTTTAAGCCATTTCATACATTTGATCTCTGCTTTTGCTGAAAATTTTATCTTGAGTTCTGAGACATCAGTAGCCTATGATTTATGACATCAACACCTGTTGCTATAACAATCACTCCCACAGTTTCCCAGAGATAACGTTACTCTAGAAGCAACATGAATGTAACAGAAATGCCGTTAATCTCCAGCGGAGAGAAAGATCTTTAATCTAACCAGGTTAAGGATCTGACCGTTGTCCCATTTTAACACAATTTAATGTAGGTATAATGTCATTATTGTAGTGGAATTACTTATGTTTTAGACTGTATCTGCCTTAAGATGTACTACATGATTAAAGTTTCATGATATCTCTTCATATAATTCTTTCCAAGTATGACCTCCTCCATTAATAGGCTAAATTTTGAGGTTCTTAACATAGAAATAAACCCAGTTGTTAATGGGCATTTCCCTGAATAACTTCGCTCCCAAACTTGTCTTATTGGGGTTCATTAGGAACGTCAGTCTAGATAATCAGTATCCTCTTTTTTGTAGAAAAGCTCTGTTACTCAAAAATAGCCAATGGCCAGTCTTTTTGATGGCAATACTGCCATCCATTTAAGCAGAAGTGAAACAGCATTCCAATATGCAGAAATACAAAACCTTATTTCTTGTCTTAGAGAGTTGATAGATGCTGGCTCACTTTTTGAACTAGAATTACTATTTTACGTGGTTTTCATAAAAAGAGTTACACAGTTTAAAAAACATGTATCATAGAAGACTGGTTGCCAAATCTTTAATTAAAGCAGTTTCAGCAGAACGTCCGCTGAAAGGAAAGGTAGATGTGGAGTTCATCTTTTTGTGAGGGGAATAGGAGACAGCCTCCGCAATGTTTTGCAGCTATATTTGCCCATTCAACTTATCACCCTACCTTGCAATCATCTTTAAGAACATGGAAATGTTAAGAAAACAAGCAAAAAACCAATATGGGACTACATTAGTGCACAGGATTCTTTCTTTCTTGATGGGAAGTACGTAAACAAACACTAAATGTTAGATTAACACAGAAATGTATTTGGCAGATTTTAGCGTAGAAGCTTTTTGGACTAAAAAGAACTATACCTTTCAGGTTTTTTTGTAAGTGTGAGGTATTTGCAAATAATTCAATTTTAAGAGCTCTAAGCACAGTGGTATGATTTTCAACTTAACTAGTACATTTTTTTCTCTATTGTACCTCTTGATTAACTTGTATGTATTGGAAAAATAAAAGATTTTTTTCAAGTGTATTTATTCCAAAAACAAACTAAAATTTTAGTTTTGAGGAATTTTCTTTTTGACAACTAAGGCAAAGTGAAGCACATAAAATGATGCTTATTTGTGACATATACACCTGTTCAGATGCTTCTCTGAAAGACAGTGTAGTAGGTTGTTCCATTTAAGAAGACTGTCAGAGTTAATTCTTTGTGGTTTTGTGCCGTGAAAACATCAAAGAATGTCTTGGAGAGAACAACAGCAGTATGACCACTGACTTTATTTGAACAAATAAGTTCCCTTTCACTTCTCTGGAGTCGTGCTCTGTGTTATGTTTCAGGCAAGAAGACCTCCTACTATTTCCAAGGGGATATAAATACGTAGAAACCTTGAAGACTATTGAAAAGAGTTTTGTCATAGCTTTTCCCCTGCTGTGTCATAGTGTACATGAGACATTTTTGACCTGCAGAAGGTCCCTCCCACAGCCAGTTCCTTATCTGAGGAAGGCTTCTAAGGTACTTGCCCATTACATGACCAGACGATCAAAGAGGATCATTAGAATAATTTATAATGTCAGTAGCCCAATCCTGAGAGCAAGGCTGACAGACTCTTGGGAGAAAGCTGTGGCTGGATCTGTTCGCTTGGTGCTGCACTGAAAATAATAGAGGCACTAGTATGAATGGAAATCAAGCATGTATCTCTTTTTCTCTTACAATCACTGTTGTAAAAAGGCAGCTATCCTTTAATATTTTTTTCTGCTCACACAGTCAAGAGGTGGAATGCCAAAAAGTGCTATAAATTGTTGGCCAAAAATGTGTTTTCAGTCCATTCATAATCTCAAAGCTTCACAACCAGAAATGAGAGGAACCATTAATCTAAATAATTATCTTTGCCACGGATAGGTACCTTCCAAACCATCTGCTCTGCTCTGTAAGGATTAAACAATATTGTCTCAATAAAAATCTATGACTAATTTGCTTCTTTAACAGGCAACAAACTCTGAAGACTATGAGGAGTAGGAGTACTGGAAAGTAATCAGACTAGGACTTGTTGTTTAATGTTTTTGCTGACATAGACAAAGTATGTCAGTGACACTTTCAATGCTTTTGTTAAAACT
The DNA here is from genome assembly GCF_034638445.1 of Ciconia boyciana. Taxonomy (NCBI): domain Eukaryota; kingdom Metazoa; phylum Chordata; class Aves; order Ciconiiformes; family Ciconiidae; genus Ciconia; species Ciconia boyciana. The sequence goes on from NC_132935.1 coordinate 83,582,625, forward strand.
TCTGGCTCTGTGAGAGATGCTGTGGTTTATAAATCATCTATTGCCTAACAAATGCTATTGCCTTTTATTTTTCTGCCAACTTTATGGGACTAGAATGGCAGGTTTGTACAGGTACACTCAAGTTCTGGCTCTAGATTCCCCTTAGTGCCTGTCTTCAGATATAATCAGCTGCCTTGCTACATATGAGCAAACAACCTGGGCATGCATGGTAAGTCCAGAACATCCTGACAGCTTGGTCTCCTTGCAGTTGTACCTGTGAATATTTTACAAGTTTGCAGTGAGCCTATTAGGACATTATGAAAGTGAGACAGGTTCTGTTTTGGACATAGCATCAACAAAAAGGAGCTCTTAACAAGGATGTTCATTTCTTTGATACATTCTGAACAAGTTCTTCTATTCTGGAGGGGAAATAGCTGGTTAAAGCACAGATTCTACAAGGCAGTGATTTTGAGGCTTTTCTCTTGCTTGATCTTTACACAGAAATGGTCATTAGTGGATCATGCAAGAGGTATCAAGCAGACCTCCTGTAAAATAGCAAATGATGAGCACACACTAATTTTTCTTTTCCAGGTACTTGGAATTTTGTCTCTTGTTTGCTGTGCTTTGTGACAGTTAAAATGAACACCATTGCTGGGAGAAAAGATAACTCAGGGCCCTAGCCTATTTGTGCTCTTATTAATATTTGCACTGTGACCTTGATGAATCTACTTTTTTCATTCTGGCCAAGACTATTAAATGATAATTCAGTTTATAGCTAGTTTATATGAGTAATTTAAGTATAATTTATAACTTAGCTGAAGTGATTCTCATTATTGCCACACCTGCCTTTTAAAGCATCTGTTCACTTGCTGGTGACTGGCAAAACTTGGATGACCAAAACAGGATTGACAACAGCCAGCTCACTGATTAAATGAGCAACCACTAATCCAGTCCTGGTTTATGCTTCTGGATGGAAGGATGGCTTGTATATGTGAAGGAGTGACTGAATAAAATGCAGTGACAGAACAGGGACCAGAACCATGAGGTCTGTATGCTTTTTGTGCCAAATCTAAACTCTTTACGATGAGATCATGTAGTTTCAGGATGATATGTAATGATGCTGGCAGTAGCTGAAAGACACCATTTGTTAGATTGCTAAAGGAAAAAGGAAAAATGTTCCCTTACAATAGTGACCATATTCCTGAGATTGATTCAGAATTCCAAAGATTCTTGCCATAATCAGAGTAACAAGTGCAATAGCTCTCTTTCTAAGTATTATTTAATTATAAACTGTGATCAACCAAGTGTATTTTCCAAGTTCTTTTCTGTCTATAAACTTTTTAGGCTGTGTCTAAAGCTTTTATTATTAATTTCCTTGCTCAGAAACACCATATTAAGTCTAGTGCAATTGTACTGAAGTCAGGGGAATCATTCTGGCTTTATACCATCATAGCTGAAATGACAATATAGCTTCTAGTAGCATGTAATATTATGAAGGTTTATGAATGTAGTTTTGTTTCTCCTGAAAGGTCCCTTTCTTCTTTCAGAAATCAGTAGTAAGGTAATCAGGTAATCAATGCAATGATACTAGTGCAGAAAAGCACTTGAGATGTAAACCGGTAGTCCAGTGGACCATGGCAGCTTCCCTGAAATTCATAAAGGATATGAAACTGTACGATTTATGTACAGGTTTCCAAAGGATAATATATCATTCTCTTTTAGCAGTGAGTAGTAATTTCTCTACTTTGCGAATAAAAGAACAAATCACATTTTATTGTGTCCAAACTAAAAGTTTGCTTGGAAATGGTTGTTTAGCTATTACACCTAAACTCATACATCTATAGATATGCCTGTTGTTAAAATCAGAATAGTTATATGAATAACCTTGTTGTGTCCTGTCATCCCTGCCCCCGCACCCCACCAAGCAGAGTTATTTTTGTCATGTTCAAAAGTAAGACTGCTCTCTTCATTAATGATGTTGGTTTGAAGAATTTTGAAACATTAGCAGCGCCTTCAGCAAGTCAAATCAAAATCATCTCGGATTAAAATGCTATCTTAATGTCTTGCTAGTTGTGATGGTGTTAAGTGTTGCAGTGCTCCAGGACATTTAAAAGGGGCTGAGTGCCTAATATATGTTCTGCTACCAGAAACCTTCAGCTCCCTTATGTTGACAACCTACATTTATATTTGTATGTGAAACATACTTTTTAGTTTTGTAGAAAACTGAAAAGCAAAGAAAAACTCAAAACCAAACAATAATCTTGGAGCTAAGCAGTATGATTTCTTCACTGTTGCTCGCCAGAGTAGAACCATGCCCTGCAACAACAAAGTTTTCAATAAAATCAAAGAAGCAGCACTAGTTTAGACATTCTTTACCATGGACATATACACTTCTCTAGTAATTACTCTTGTATTTCCCCCTCTGTGTGTCTGCCTCATATAATTTGCAGCTGTTACCTGAACAGGGCCAAAGTAAAATCTTTCTCTTTTCCAGGCAGCTTGTGCTCATTGCACTCTGATGAAAAGGTAGTATTCCCTACCTGGATTCATCTGAGATACCCTTGTTTATAGTCGTAGACTTCTATCAGAGGTTTCTTGAACTTAGGTAAGACTGTATGGAGTATAATAACAAATATCTGAAGAGCTTTAGAAATATTTCAGGAGGTATTTTCTTCAAACAGGTTTTTTCATTTTGAAAGAATTTTAAGTAGCTTTAGAGGATTCATGTGTTTCTTTGTGTTGCACTGCATGTTAAAGCTCTTTCTTCCCCATGGTCTCTGTGATTTTATCTGGAAGGAGTTAAATGGGTAAGTGTTCAACTTCAGTTTGAAGCATGTTATTTGCATTTGTTGTGTTCAGGTGGGCACAGCTCTCTCTTCCTGAACTGTTTGCCCAGCCATACACCAAAGTAGTTCAGTGAAACAATAGGCAAATTATATTTGCATAATCCTGTGCTAAGTACAAGCAAGATTGACTGGGTTATTCAGGAGAATCTCCTAAGGTAATAGACTGAAAGCTGTGTTTTCAGTGGGAACTACTTGTTAATATACCCTTTAAAAATTCTGTGTGTATTTCAGTCTCGACTTGTTGACTGTGATCCCTCCCTAGTCAAGGAAAAAAAGGCACTTCTGAAATAAGTGGTAGATTACCTATTTTAAGATGGTATTAATTACTCTTCATCTTCCAGTGACAAGAGAGACCTTAGGCGTTTTGATGTGGAGCTTAAATGAGGCTTCTAATATTTAGGTAGTTAACAGCATATGAAATGAACTCTTCCATTAAAGATGTCCATCTGCTATGGGTCAGTGAACTTTGTTTTGGTAAGGAACTTTGATCAGCTAGAGGTAGAGGCTGGTGTAAATATTTACTTAGCATGAACAGTAGATATAGATGTAAATAGTGAAGAAATCTATGCTACCAAAGCAGAGGCACTGACAAGAAATGTGCCTGTGTCTTACATTTGCATGTTCCAGAAACTGACCTATACCACAAAACAAAATCATTTGAGATAATTTCTCTTCCCAGTTAAAAAAAAAATCAAGTCTGCCTCCTATTAAAGTAACTAAACAAATACAAGACAGCTACAGTACAGAGGGAGGGAAATTTTACCTTGTAATAGATGAAGTGATAATCACAGCTTAGAAGAACTAGTTTGCATTGTTCTTCATTTAAAAAAGTGGAAATAAGCATGTGACGAGAGGTGCTTGTGGGATAGATAAGCATCAGCTGATTTTACTTCTGCTTCTGTGTTAGAGTTTTAGGCATTCAGCTCTACTGTTTTTAAGGAACTTGCAGCTTTTGGACAGTTCCTCATAGAACTGGAGACTTTTTTTTAAATGTGAAAAATTCATACTATTTCTGCAGCAACAGGAATTAGCCTTTATTATTATGAACTTTGAAATCTGTGAATTATGAACTTTAGAAATATCTTTCATTTTAGAGACTAACAACTGAATGGTGATTACATTTTCATTCTGTCACAGTCTGTGGCAAAGGGAAAATTGCCTGAAATATATAAAAATAATATCATTAAAACTGATGCTATAAGGAAGTATGATAGCAGAATACTGTACCTTTCAGCAAGAAAGACCTTTTTTCTACTGTAAATCTGAGGGAAGATTTATTCTGAGAAAAAAGAACCTATTCTCTTCCTCTTCCTCAAACATGCTCTAGAAACACCAGTTCCAAAACATAAATCCTAGAGGTAACATTCAAGGGGCAGAGAACTAGGGATGCATTGACTGGAGGAAAACTGTAAGAATACTTGTTGCAAACCAGTACATCTAAGCTGTAATTCAAACTAATTAGCTCAGGTACTTTCATCATCTCCATGTGGGCACCTTTCCAGAGCGTAACAGAGGGCTGTATAAAGGCAGCCGCTTGGGTCCTGAGAACAGTATGGCTGTATCAGTGTTGCTTTAGGCTTTGCAGTTAGCTTGTATTTTGGCACCATGCCTGCTGGGCAGTAGAGACTTGATCCCAGTCTTCTGTCTCTGCCTGCTCAGGAGCGCGCACAGTCATTGGTATAATCATATTCAGGCTGGTACCCTGGTCATCATTAGCCAGTCCTCCACCCTTTGATCAGGCCAAGAAGAAGGAGCTCATTCACAGCTTCCTATCTTACGCAGCACATATAGCAACTGTCACTCCATTCACCCCAAGTTTGGAAAGGTACAGTCAGTCTTTCTGTTCACAACAGGATACCTCACAGCTAATGAGGTAATGTGAAATAAGCTTACGGGGTTTTTTGGCTATTGGATTTTAAGCTTGCTACCTCTTGCTACCTGAAGTCTCACAGCATTTTGGACTGCCTTTTTTCCCTGGAGAGTAGTTGTGGTCCTGTAGACTCTGTTTCTCTTCTCTTGCTTCTTCTCCCTTGGAGGAAGAGAAAACACTTCTGGTAGTGTCTTATAGTAGAGAAGAAATGAAGCAGGTATGGAAACTCTCTGGAAATGATATCCAGTTTTCTGATGTGGGTTGGAAAAGTTTGTACGGGAAAGATTTTTAGGGGTGCCTCACAAATCTACGTGTGAGAAAAAAGACAAGTAAAAGTCTTTTAGGGTCTCAGTCTGACCTCAGAAAATACTGGAGTCTCACACTGTTCCTTTTTTTATTTGGCTTGATATAATTTTCTCTTCTTCTTCCCTTTTTCAGATTCACTTAAACTGAGAAAATATATGTAAAATCTTAGAGTTACATATTATATTTAAAGCAATGCAAATCTAGGTCTTTGCCTAAAAGCTTTTGGCAGGTACATGAGATTCATGTAAGCTGAAGCTGTCAGTATCAAGCCTCCTTGCCAAGGCTAGAGATTGGTTGCCAAAAACCGTTGAGTGAACAATGCTGCTTTGGATAGAAAGGAAACACCTCTTTAAAACTTGGTTCCTATGGCTAGTTGCCTGTATTATGTTCATACATTGCTTTTGGGATGCTGAGGCCTCTGACTGGGTGCTGAAATCCAGCAGGTACTCAAGGATGCTTTAGTCTTATGGATTTCAAAAGAAGGTAGAAAGAAGTGCCTATGAATACAGTGCCTATGCTGGCAGGCACAGATGGAAATGAACAAGCTCTGCATGCCCTGCTCCTGCCAAGTCTAGTTTGAAAAGCATGTCAGGCCTTGCTGAGAAGTAGTTTATCACTACACCAAAAGCCATGAAGCTGTATTAACTCTCATCCAGGTGTTGTGCAGGCTGGCAAGCATGCACGTCTCTGTACATTCCTGCAGACGTACCTTAAGTGGCATATTTAATATCTATGCCTTAATATATGTATGAAGATCCTTTTGTTTTAATTTGCTTTTTCCCTGCATACCATGGTATTGTACTCCAGTGAAATTCTTGGTCTTTGAGAGTTTTGTCTTTCAAACATCATGATGTAAGAGGGACCTACTATAAGCAGAACCTACTCAGTATCATAGATAATGAGACATAAGAGAGCCTAATGATTTATTTCTCCTGCATTGTAAATTCAGGATGCTGTTTGGGCTCAGACATCAGGTTCTTCCAAATTATAGACTTCTTAAAGTCCTAGCTACAAAAAAAGATCAATGTTTGCACTGTTTTCTTTATAAAATTCATATTTCACAGTGTTCTTCCAACACCAGCAACAGATACACACAGCATCTAGTACAAGATTAGAAATAATTTATAGATTTTTCCCACTTCTCACTTGTTGATACTTCCAAGTATCTTACCTGCTTCCTCCAATTATGGCTGTAATTGTTATTGTTAACACCGTATTTTAGCTACAGTTTAATCTGTATTTCAGTGCTTTCCAGTTTATTAACAGTCATCTATCACATCTTCTGAAACATACAGGATGTGGGTTTTGGCTGTGGCACTAAGAAGCTTTTTGCAGCCTTAGAGAAACTGTTAATTTTAGAGGACAGGAGACATTTTCCTTTAGATAATAAATAAATTAATAAATATGTAGACAAAGTTGTGGCATCTTATTAAATTATATTTACCACTATCAAACATTTATAAAGGTGACATCTGCTGAAGTGTCTTATACAATTTACAGAGTGTCAAAATTCCACCTAAAATCACGAGCTTAATGTTTTCTCTTGGCAGGTTCTAAGTATCTTCCTAACTGCCTTATTTAAACTCTTTGTATCACTTTTTAGGTATGTATTTTTCTCTCCTCTGACTAGAAACAGGAACATGGATGAAATTCAAGCCAAATGAGAAGTATAAATTTACAATCACATATTTGTAAAAAATTAGTTACAGTACACCTAGATGCAATATATTTCAAGAAAGAAATGCTAAACATTGGGTAACCCACCTAGAATGACGAGAAAAGGCAGCAGGCCTGAATTTTTTCCTAGTTTCATTTGTATTCTAGTCTCTTCCTGTTTCGTGCACATGAGAACATAGGTAATACATTTCAGGGAACAAAATGAAATATTGCTTTAGAAATAGTCTGAATTGTGAAGCTTGAATGTAAAGTGAGATCTGAATGTGAGGTATGATCAGAACAAAGTAACTGATCAAATGTTAAGACTCTTGTTTTTCCTCTCTGCTGATTTGGATCCATTTGATTAAATTCTTACACTCCTTTTCTTCTCAACATTTCTACCTTATTTTAAGTTTTAAATTCTTCTTTTTTCCCAGAGAATTATTAGATCACTTGGGACTGCTTGGTTAAACAAACCCTTTGCTACTTTGAAATTTCTGATTACTCTGGGCTTTCCCCACCATGAGAAAAAAGAGTGGACTGTAGAAAGCACATAGGAAGGGATCCAACACCTGTTTTGGATGCTAGAACAAAATAAAGGAGCTTCTGTTGTTTTTAAGTTACAAGTATTTGAGCTGTGAATATTTTTCTAAAGTGAAACCTACGATCTCTGGCTCATCTCCTGCTGATTTTCCTATTCCACTTTGAAACTCACAATCTATCTTGCAAGGATTGATAGCTTACCTGCAAAGCCAGGTGCTTCCATAGGAGAATGGCTGCTACTTAATAAAATTATCTTCTCCTATATTCGTTCTGTCATGTTGACCTATAAAACATAAATGGCAAATGGCCATATAACAGATTGTGCTGGACACTTGTAATCTTGCCAAGATCACTGCACTTGAATCTTCATTCATCATCGGTGCATGTGGTCTGATAATTTTAATTTGATTCTTTTAAGTGAAGCATCTTTCCCAGCCGATTTACTAAACCAAGTATAAATATTTTTTTCTTTCTTACAGCATTGTAGTTACACATCCACAAAAAATATTCTGTTCAAATGTGGCTTTATGCTAAGCAGAACAAACTAAAGCCTGAATTTTTAGGTTCATGTTGGACCACTCCTTTAGGAAATTTTATATGACTGCCACCTATGTTCACACAACTTTTACTGCAAAATCAGACCCTCATATTCAAATTGCTGTAGACCTATTTCTTGCCATTGGCAACTGTAAGACCAGAAACAGTCCTATACTCAAAGGTGGTGTGAAAGTATATTTTTCCTAAACCTCTTACTTTTCAGTTGTCACTGCTTTAAAAAGTTAAAATGTTTGCTTTTGGACCTAACTTGCAATATTAGAAAGAAAGAAAAAAAATGAAGCTACTATTCAGTAAAGTGATTATAGAAAATATATCTTTTCTTAGGTCATTTTAATGTGCAAGTAATAAAAAAGTCTGAAATTCATACTACTCTAATTAATTATTACACTGAGGATATTCACAGTATCAGCATTTCTTTCAGCTTTACTTCGGGGTTTTTTGCATCATTTTTAGTGCTTGGTTTACTCTAGCTGTGGATAAGTCTGCAGTAATCTACTTTGAATTTCTTCTCTGCCTAAAAAAATAGCCTCCTGTTCCCCTTGAAGTTACGAGTTTTTTTCTCTTGCCTTCACATTAGAGGTCCTGGCACTTTTAGTCTGATTTATTTCATATATGCAACATGGCTTTCTACTCAGAATGAAATGATTATTTTTCCTTTCCTAAACTTCTCGGGCCATTTCTGTTCAAATTACTTTAGAGATGGGGAATCCAGTGGGGTGAGAAGGTTCAGATTACATGTTTTTTGTCTTGTGAAACTTAAGACCTTTTCAACTTGTAGTGGTTCCCCAATCCCTTTTAAACAAGGAATGTTAAATATTTCTAATTTGGAGAAAAAAAAAATCAGTAAATAAAATCACTTTTACCACACACGCAGCCACCTGGCTCCTGTGAAAGACAACTGGATGCAAGTACTGTCTTGTTAATGTTCCTGTTTTGGTATTTTAATGTCTCAGGGCTGGAACTTTCAGTCCCTAATCTGCAAAATTTCCATTTTTATTTTTTTTTCCTGCTTCCATTATCCTCCCATGACAAAATAATTTTGTTTTTCAAGTACACTTCTGGTAGCACTGCAGAAAAAATCAGTCATCCAAACTCGGGTTTGTGAGAATACCCAAATACTGCTCCATGAGCAGTGCAGTTTTTCCATAGCACATCTGATGCTCTTTGCCCGTCAGTGAATGGAGGCTTTAGACTTGTAAAGAAGTTCTGTGGGGAACAAACTGGGAGCTGCATAAGCTAGTTATGAAATTAAAGAAAAAGGGCAAGTCTTAGTCCAGCAGTTGACAACTAGGAAAGTCAGTTTCAGGTGGAATTGTAGCCAGATGGACAAACATCTGCTGAGGAGAGACTGTGAGTTTCAAAGTATGACTGGAAGGTTACCAACAGAGAAGTCCTGTTTTGCAGCTGTGTCAGCTCAATTTCCCTATCACAAAGAGTGAAGACTGGACTGTGTTCCTGTAAATGAGAAGTGAAGGGAAATAGAAATTAAGAGCCTAGATACAGAAGCAAAATACAGAGCATCTTGGAGTTTCAAAAGCATCTCCACCAAAGAAAAAGCAGCTTCGAGTAATCCGAACTTTTAAAGCTTAGAAGGCAATTCCCTCAACTTGGACTTTCTGAAGGGACAAAAGAACAGGACAGACTTCTTGTCCTCTCTTTCCTGCTCCTTTGGTCTACATGGAAGAGTGGATTAATCTCACCACATTTTACTCCTTGTTGAGGCAAATTATCCTGGTGCTTATAGCCCTATGCTTTAGGTACCCTACAAATTTATCATGCTAAGAGATTCCCGAAGTCTCACCCTCTGAAATGGAAACCAGTGAGCTGAAATGTATCCAGAACAGTAACCAGTGTCATCATCTTGCAGGAAGTAGTGATTTAGATGGGTCTCACACCAGGATTTGGGAGCCATATTTAAATGTAGTTTGAGACATCAGTCATTAACGCAGTCAAACGGAGTGAAGAGTACAAAGATGAATTGCTTGAACATCATTCGATAAGCCTGTATGATGCAGACTTTATGGAAGGAAATTGCTATGGTTATTGTCAACCTCAGAAAGGCCACCAGTTGAAACAGAAGCTTTCATTTACTCTTTTACCTCAGAGACGGTCCCCTAAGGATAAGGTTGAGGCCTGTTGTTTGAACAACGGAGTCAAGTTTGAATTGCCTGTGTCATGGATGACTATGGAGTTCTAGTTTTTGTTCTGTTGGTCTGGTTCATTTCATCAGCAATAAATGTATTTAAAAGAGAAAGGAGGAACAGAGGATAACTGCAATCCTAGTTTGCTTCATGAATGAATGAACTTCAAAAATATTTTTATTCTTTTCTGCCTTTGTATCTCGCTTGTTGATCCTGTATGGCAAGAAGCATATTCTAGAAAGAGAAACATCTCTTTGTGTATTTAAAAAGGGAGATGCATCCCGATCTATCTATTAATCAAAGAAATGTTTTTTTCCTTTTTGTCATGAGACAAAGAGGGAATTATGATTTAAAACTCTAGCTAGTATAATGCAGCAATACATACAGCACTCTACCTAAGGGCTTTTATCAAATGCATTCCTCGCATAATATTTCTCCTTAATAAGTAATAGTCTTATGACTGTTCTGTACTTTCACATGACTATAGTTGTTCATCATTGAACTTAGCATCAGATTTTTAACTTGTTTAATAAATAAAACAATAACAAGAGTGATAGCCAATCAAAGTGGAGGTTTGTGAGTATAGAACTAATAAGGGAGATTTTTTGTGATACATATTTCTCTTGCTTTTGAGATAGAGAAATATTTCAGAACTATTTTAGAAAATACCAGTGTGGACTTAATCAGCAAGGGTGACTTTCATGCCTTTGAAGGACTACATTTCATTTGAGGTTGGAATTCAGATAATATTTGTGGCATGTGGTAGTGTATCCTGAAAAATCCTAAATAGCATCTGAGAGGGCAAAACAGTTGTTTAAGGATGAGGAATTTTAGAAAGAAAAAAGGTTTTTATTCCTTTTTTTTTCTTGCACCTGAGGGAGCTTCCAAATATTGCACAAATGAAAACATTGTCAAGTGTTTGACTCAAAAAATCTCCTAAGTACTCCCCAAAACAACCTAATATGAAATGATAATACAAAAATGAAACTAGATATGAAATGTCAGCATCTGACTCAAATTACATTCTGGGATGGAAGCTATTTCAAATGAAGAAAGCACAGCAAAGAAACAAATGGAAAAAATAATCTATAAAAGTTTACTCAAAATGAATTTGTAGAATCAGTAATATACTTACTGATTTGGTGCATTTACATAATTTTGCAGAATACTCCCTAAAATGTTTGTGCATGTCTCTAAAGAGTGTTTGATCCAGATTCACAGTGGATCTATGCAGTTTTTTGCATTCCACATATCAAGTGATTTTTATAGCAGATCGTGTTGCCAGGATGCCCTTTCCCTGATAATATTTTGCAAAATGAGCTAGTATTAGGTCACAGTGTATCTTAATACATTTTACTCTGCTAGATTAAAGAATGCTTATTCTTACACAACAGATTTTCAGAAGTGATCAATCCACTTTTGTGCCAGGTTTTCATGGAGGATCTTAGCAACTACCTAGGCTCTGAAGTGAGTGGTAAGAGCTTTACAAGGGTCCTATGGTACTGTAAGATTTTTCGTAATCTGGCTCATAATCTCACAGTGGGAATATTTGAGATCTCTTTAAAACTCTGGCCTTGTTTAAAAAAGTTGAGCTGTTTTGAAAATCTGGTCCCATTGTTGCATGATTTGATTAATGATATGTATAGGCTTAACAATGGCATGCAGATACAACCACAGACAGACTTAAATATCTGTGCAACTTGCCACATCTGAGTAGTCCCTTGGGATGAGTCATATTTGTAACTTCAAAGTGTATGATTAGTAAATCAGAAGGATTACTCTTGCAGATGAACCATGTAAAAGACGAAATGCTCTGCTGCATGGCAAATGTGCTGGATGGAGCAAGGAGTATATTCTTACAGCAAGGCACTCGCTGTAAGAATACTTACCAGCTCTTGGCCTGAGTGATTCTGAATATTTGCAAAGCATGTAAGTAAATGGTTTTAAAAAGTCCATTTTATGTAAAAATATGGGTTATAAGTTGAGTTTACAGTTCTTTACTGACTTTACTTTTTTACACCAAGTGTTAGATTTCACCTCCTGTATCTATATATATTTCAGTACTTTCCTCAATATCTGTGTGATTTGCTGTTGAGAGTTGGGCTCAACACACAAAATCTTGTCAAAGGAGCTTTATTTGTCTACAGTAGGTTGAACTAGCTTCTTTGTCCTTCTGTGATTTATAGAATATAATTTTTGATTGTTCTGCCAAATTCCTAGCCACAGTTGCTCAAACTTAATGTGCTTAGCACTAGTGCATCATCCCACTGAAAATATAGACGTTTGCTTATTCCTTGGTGCGCAATCTTGTAAGAATATATGACATGACATCTATAAATCTGCTATCAGCTTGATTAGGATTTGCTGGCATTGGTTGAGAAAGAAAGGCTTGCATCTTACTTGCTAAATATAGGGAGATAAATGCCTTTACCTTATGCATTGGGAGCAATTCATGAAAGCTTGTATCCTTTCCATCATTTTTAAAAAGACATCCTCTTGTAATAAAAAGCTTAGCAATTACTGGCCAGCTTCCCAAGATCCTCAGAACTACGTGGCCACTTTCAAGCTATTTGCAATGCATAGGTGCTGGATTGCATCCTCCTGTTAGCTGCCAGCATAATCCTGCTTCAATCAGTTAAATTCCGAAACATGGTAAAGTAGAACATGGCTGTATGTTTAGGACGAGGCTTTCCAAATTCAAAGCCCACATTTAAAAAACCCCAACAATCAAATAAACAAAAAGGTTAAGGTATCTAATAGTATGTGTGAGCATTGTCTGGATATTGCATCATGCAAGCTCTATTTACATCTGCTAATAGATGCATCTAGAGGTGCCCTAAGTTACATTACTGAATTTGGCAACACAATTTGTTGTCCTGACTTTCATGGAGAGTGACCACATTGCACTTTCTTGAAGCCCAATTTCCTGACTTTGGTAGACAGATAATGGAAATAGGTTTGAATATGCTCTTTTTATTTGGGCAAAGATCCCTCTGAAATCCGTGAGGGACTGTCAGACAGAAGTGTGCTCACTGCCTATCTGAAAGTCAGGCTGCAATTAATATTTACAGAACACTTGGAAATCAGTGGATTGAAGTAGTTCAAAGCATTATCATTTGTGCCTCAGGTATGAACATGTTTGCACATCTCTCCAACCTGCTCAAGGTTATAGTACAGTCACGAAGGGCTGGGACTGTAGGCCAAAGAAAACTCCCTTTGGTAGAACATATAGTACGGATTAATCTTGCCTTTGCATTGCACCTTCACTCATGCTTGAACCATTATATCAAAGATGAAAATGCAGTCCCTTGTCTAGTGGGAACACAATTTCTCTGAGATCTATTCTTAATGATAAGGTGGACAATTTAGAAAAGTGGGAGGAAAAATCCTCGCTGTTGCCTAGGTTACTGCTGCAGACACACTCAAATTGCTGGGGAAAAAATAGAGAGGGTGAAGAAGTTCCCACTTTGAGGGAAAGTGTAATTTACACCACGGCAGAGGAGAGCACAGTAACACTAAGCACATGGAATATATGAAGACACAAAGACCCTTAACCATGTTTTTTAACAGTGGAATTATATTCAGCTTGGCTCCATTTCCAGCAAAATACTTCAGGGGTTGCTGGCTAGACAGGTATTATAAATCAGCCTTATGCTGGATGGACTAACACAGGTACTGTGATTTCACTTAGTTTAGCAACTTGTTATTGAAACTGGAGATCACAATCTATATGCCAAAGCCCCACAAAAATCTTGGGAAATCACTTACTTCATCATTTCTTTTCAAGAATCTAGTATGCTTTTGTTTTGACATTGAAGAAAAAGTAGACTGAATTACAGAAGAAGCTGCATAAAATCATTAAGTTTTGACATTTCCTTACCTCTATTATTTTTCAGTTAAGCAGATACTGCTAAACCTGATGGACTGAGGTGGATTATTCATTTACAAGTTTTTATAAGTATTCCAAATTATTGCCTTTTTCTTTTGTGTAAAATAATGCCCACCTAGAACCCTGAATAAATAAGCAACAAACCAGGCATGTCATGTGCTATCACAAGTAATAATTCTATCAGAATTTCTAATTTATTTCCTTCTGAAGATTTACAGTTTCTCTTCATATGGATTGCAGAAAACAGTGCTTCATCTCCAGTTTGACTTAGTGTTTGTTTTTCTTCCTTTTTTCAGGTGGCTGACATTTCCTTATTCTCTGGTACTGATTTCTTGGCATCACTTTGGTTAAAAGTCTTTTAGTGACAGGTAACTGGTTGTCTGGGCAGCCTTCTTCCAGGTCTTCTTGGGGGCAGGATGAGACTTCTGATCTTTAGATCCAACTACTGAAAATGTTCCACCTTGTGCTCCCTGTGCCAAATGCCCACAACGCTGTTAGATGTCACATGTCCCAGTGGATTCCAGGGGCATGAGGCTGTCTTTCGGACACCTTGGCCTTGCTTCCACTAGAAGCTATACTAAGCAATAACTAGGCTTTAAATTGGATCAGGTAGTTAGTGGGGGAGGGTTGCAGAGTCCCAGCTTAGTGGCTTCCTTTTGGCTTCCTATGTTCAGGAGAAGCACAGTCTCTTGCTTTTTTGGTGAACTTCTTGTTAGGAAACAATTTTATGTAGCCCTCATCTTCTCGGAGGTCCATCTTGAAAGGTGAATTGATGGATCCTTTCTCTGCACAGAAAGCACTTCTTAAGCCTGTAGTCAGCATTCACTTTTTCTTGACTGAAGAGAGAGAACCAGCTGGGAATGGCTGTGTTTACTATTGCACATGAAACCAAGATCAAGAGTAGCATTACTTGATCTAGTGCATGTGTTTATACATTTCAAAATCACTTTTCCAGTTTTCTACATAAGAAAATGACACTTTCCAAACATAAATATTCTAAAAATCACCTTGTTGACAAGTGTTCTATTTTTCTATTCCCCAAATCCGTAGATTGTCCCCACTGGCTGACTGAAAGAGATTGATCCTTATATTATGATCAACTCTTTCTAATTGCTAAACCAGGAAATGAAGACTGTTACTATGGCATGGCCTTGCAGAGGATCCCCAGGTGGAAAAGGTGAGACAGGGAGGTAGTGTGTCACTGCACTCAGTTTCTTATCTATAAGCATTTGTACAGGTCTACTCACAGTCAGGCTTTAATCTATAGCATCTAGACCATGGTAGTGATAACTGTATTTTCTAGATCCTTACTCCATGATAAATCTCATTGAAATCAATTGGAAGCACTAAAAACACAGGGGACTATATAAAAGACCTTAAAAATGATCAAGACCTTATGCATCACTTTTCTGACTCTGTGCCAGTACTGTCGTTCTTGGACTGCATTAGTGTCCCTGTGTGGTGAGGTCACTTTAATTACCTACCTTTTTCAGACTTAAAACTAATGAGGTCACTACTCAAATGACATATCTCCTAATTCTGGGGACCATCTGGTCAGCATTTTAATTCAGGAAAACAAGGATGGCAGGAGACAATATAAATTGCTCGTTTTATTTTTTTGCTTTATAAAACAGTGATTTTCTCTTTAGCTTAGGAGGGTTTCTTTTGGAGCAAGAGACAGTCAATTCTTCCATTATATCATCAATAGGTATAATCATCACACTAATGCTTTTAAAGCTTGGGACAACTAGTCTATAGCCCAGAATAGGATAAAATTCAATGTGTTGATGTACATCCTCTGTTTCAGTCATTTTTACTCATTAGGCATGTGGCACAACACAACCACCAAAGGCTCTTTAAAAACCCCAGTAAAACCATAGGCATGCTATAAACATTATGTGGAGGTGAATTAACAGTGCGGCAACAGGAACAACTTCACTGAATTCACTAGTAATATGTCTACTTCACCACTGAAGGAAAATCTTCAGTGTAAATCAAAATACAAAGTAAGATCTCTAAGTACACAAACCAGCCAGAGTTATCTCTTCCTTGCTCATGTCCGCTACTACTTTACTCCCAGGAAATGTTTTTATATTTCCTCACAGAAATTACCGACTCTATATTTTATTTTAATTTACTTTTGTCATGTGAATTGAGCTCTGTAGGAAGGTGCCATATTCACAGCTGTGGAAGTCTGGTTTTCTGCCTCAGAACAGATGCTGCAGAGCAAAGTTAATAATGTTGACTTCCCAAATGCTTTGGTCCTGGTGTAAAAGGATGTAAGGTGAAAACAAATCCACCAACAATAAAGTTCAGTTAATGCCAGTGTGGCAGTTTTTTGAGTAAAAAAACCAGTTCCACCTGAGAAGATGCGCCACACTGTAGCTGTCATATGTCATTCAATGGCGTCTTCTGGTGAACTGCACCAGCAGTTGATTGTCCTATCTTCTGGACTTCAATACCAGCCCCTGAGACAGCCTGACTTCAAATCCTTTACAAAGGCAAGATTATTTTATTACTTTTTGCTAATTTTGTTTTCTTAATGAATTCTCTGTCTAATAGATATACCATTTTATTAAAATGAAAAATGAGGTAATTCATTATTAATATGACATTTTAAATAATTTTTGAGAATGGGTGTTTACTGTGTAATAAGTATTTTATGAAAAGTAGAAAAGTTGCAGGCCATCCTGGCTGGGAACTAATTGCTCCTCTTAATAAAATGAAAGACATTATCTTGTACATCACTAAGTTCATCTTAACAGCCTTATACATCTGCAAGGTCTTTTACTATCTTCCTGAATCTCTTGCAGTAGGCCACTGAAACAATGTCTGACCCCTGAGGGCACTACCAGCTCTAACTGTCCCTGCCTGGCCTCTCCTGGGGCCTCCCCCCACCCTGCCTATGGCCCAGGACCTTATTTCAGCCCAGCCTGGGACCACCAGTCCCTGCCCCAGCACTGCTCTAGGAGGACTAGGGTCCTGGTCGTAGTTGTGGTCCTGGTCCTCTCCCCTGCTGTCCTGGCTAATGGACTGGATTTGCTGGGTGGACTTGGGACCACCCTGTAGGCAGCTTTGTCTCCAGCCCTGTTTCCAGTCCTCTTTCCCAGATGGACGTTGAACTCTGGAGTCCAGCCCTAGCTCCACCTCTGTTCTCAGAAAACTAGAGACTGCTGTTAGAAACATTCCTCAGTTATTCTTCTCCAGTGTTTTCAGCTTTGGGTGTACCTGCTGGGGCCACTATCAGAACTGTCAGAAGGTATTGTTTGCATTGGTGCTTCATGAACACACCATCAGGAACTGAAATACAGTCAATTTGGAAATTTTGCTTCCTGTTACTACAGCATGTATTTGAATGTGTATTATCTAATGCAAAGTTGCTGTGTCACCACTTGAGTCATCTTATTGCTAAAATCATTTATATGAACAACACTCCACATAGTGAACCTGATTTATATTGTTACATTCTAAGTAAAGGACATAAATAGAAAAAGGAAAAATATCTTCTGTGATTCTATTGTGATTTGAGAATGACTATTTGTATCAGCAAGGCTATGGTGTATAGTTCAACAATTAAGTTACTACACTAAATGAAGAATTCCTTTTCACATGCTGTGTTGTGTCAAAAGAAGCATCATCTGTAATCGTTGGTACTGGGCTTGCCAGAAGTGCAAGGTCAATAATCAAGCTGAACAGTAAGAAAAAAATAACTGATTTGCCCTACTTCCGATTATGATCACACAATTACAGACAGCATTGCATGGATTTTAATTTGAGATGGTATAAGAAGGGATAAGTCTTATATGTTACAAAATTTAGACCTCACCAAGATGCCTCAGAATGACTATTAGACTATGAATAACTAGGTCAGGATATTTCTTTTACTGAAACATGTTTTTATACCAAACAGCATAAAAGTGAAGAGTATGTTATCTGGGATGAGGTATTCAATTCAAAGTCAAGAACTAAACTTTTCTGTGTATTCAATAACAGACATTTCCCATGTTTAATTTCCCCTAATGTTAGAAGGGACAAAAACCAAATAAAATCTCCACAGAGCAGAACAAATCCATCCCATCCCTACAATCTCTGTGAGTCATAGATCCAGAAAGTGCCTAATAAAGGACCTAATTATTTTACATGTTTTCTGATGCCTACCTCCATAATGCCTTACATTTCTAGGTTTTTAAAATGGAACTGCTTATGGTTAGAGCACCAAGTAAATTAGTAAAAAAAGTAGACAATATTTTCATCTGCCTGTCACGTTAAGCACAGTATGTGAAGCTTAATTTGAGAGTTCATCAGTTTTGACAAAAATAACTTACACTTTCTTATTCCTTCCCCCAGGGAAATTTACTAATTGAGTTAATCTAAGGTTTTGAAACAAGAAAGGGAAAAACACCCAACAAACCTTCCAGCTAGCAGGATGTTGAGTTTTTGCAGTTCTATTTTTATTTTTAATTGAGTTTTAATTGATTGGTGGAAGTGCAATAGAAATAGAAGTCCACTCGATAGAACAAGTACAGGATGACATCAGCAAGGAAAATACATCAAAGTCTGATTTTTGCCAGTGTGTGTCTACAGTGACCTGTGATATGCTCAACATGTAATTCATTCTATGGTTTCTTTACCAAGGCTGTCAACAATGGGGGTAATTAGGACTAATTGTAATGGTGAGTTCAATTGTCTGGATGCCTGTACATTATAAAGGGAATGATGTGCTTAGTGACCTTTGGTTGATAGTGACCCAATGTTTTCTATCACTCACAGCTCTAATTTTTATCTGCTTACCATTTTTGAGTGAGATGAGCCCACTGAAACCATTTTGTCTTTCTCTGGCATAATCTATGCCAAAATCTTCAGCAAATAATTTCTCTCTCATGTATAATTTTTGGATGAGAACACATCACCTGCAAAGACATCCCACTTTGATATTGAAGTGACAAACAATCTCTTGTGTCTTTTAGGAAGGTTTTCATGTGATTTACAGAAGAATAGAATCTTTTATTGTATTTTAAGACAGCCTTATAGACATAATAGTCTGAAGACCTGATTCAAGGGACTAAATAGTTCAGCTTCTTTTTTTCTCTCTCTCTCTTTTTTTTTTTTTTTTAAAGTCTAAGATGGCAAGATCAAGACAGAGCCTCTGGATCAGACTGCAGCTCCAGGATAATGATCTCCTACTGCCACATGAGTATGCAAATCTGAACTGAAGACATTTCAAAGTGAGAGATACTGATGCTCAAATGTTTTAGTTTAAGGATTTTCTTTTCTGCCATGTAACTTAAAGGTGACTTTGCATGATGAAAGCTAGTGCAGAAGAGAGAACAGTGTCTTTATAGACTACTAATTGTCCTAGCAGCCTCTTTGGGCAAGAAAAAATGAAAGAGTATTTTTCCTTGTTCATTTTCACCACGCTACTCCATTATTATCATATACAATTACTGTAACTTCCATTAGTAGAAAAGGGAAACCAGACATTAGGACAACACAGATGCTCTAAACAGCTGTAACAAAGGTACAATGTGTTTGATTACTAGTGGCCGTTACTGACCAAACCTGAATGATATAACAGGAAATCCTTATAACAGAGACTCAACACAAAAAGAGATAGTGCCTAATTCAAAGAAGTTATATTCAAAGCAGTCACTGAGGTATGATATAAAACAAATGAATAGACATGGTAGGCAGAGGGAAAAGTGATGAATAAACACTTTTAATGCAAAGACCGGAAGTCACAGCCAGCTAAGTGATTTAAAATTAGTTGTGTCATCACAGTTTGAATACATATATGTAGCACCTTTTGCTTATGGCTGGAAATAGCCATAAGCAGATCAAAAAGTCTTCAGTTGCGTCCATGTCATAATTGTATCCATGTATCCATAAAAATATTTTCTTAATGTTCTATAACTGGGAATTGTATTACTTTCTTGCACTTGTCAAAAATGTGACACAAAGTAGTTTCTGCTCTGTGACTGAATGCATATACAAATATTCCTTGCAAAAAACTTACACGTATTGCTTGCCATGAACAATAAAAGATACCCATCTCATTAACTTTTTCTAGAACCAAATTTCAAAAATATACCTTTCACAGAAAGCAAGCACAAGACTTATAGAGCTACAGTAAACAGGCTTTTGAATGCCTGACAATTATTTTTCATTGCTCACTCAACTTTAATTACACACTCTAGCCTTTGGAGAATCAATAGGCCTCTAGAACAAGATGAATCCTTGTGTATACAAGTACACTATTGAGGGATATATTCACCTTTTAATATAAATAATGTGTTCAGTTTTCAAGGAGGTGTAGAACTGGATGTAGAGCTTTCAGTTTTGCTGTCTCAAGCTACATACAGAGCCGCAGCTAAATAAAAATGCACAGATTTGTAGTGGTGTGCAAATGCAGAGAACATTCAGGCTTGTGTCACACAAGGTAACATTGAAGTTGAGGAGGGCAGTGGGAGGTAGCCCTAGGGCTGACTCCACATGAAGTCCAACCTTTCCGCCAAGAGCTTATCTCCATGAGGCTCATTAGCTTAGGAATAACACTGGATAAAAGCAGGTAAAGTCCATTTGGATCTGAGCTAGTATATCTGTGAGTTGAACTGAGCTGCCTGGGAACTGCGGTGCCTCAGGAAACTCCCCTTCAAGAGCCTTTGCCTCAAACAAGATGTTTGGAAGCGAGTGGACCTAGAAGACTGATGGCATCCTGGGAAAAAATCTATTCATTTTGGTACCTCGCTTCAGACCTAATAAAGCTTGGAGGTCACTGCAGGTATACAAAATTGTTCAGAACCTGAACAGGATTTAGGCCCAAAGTTCTAATGATGAGTTGACATGTTTTTAATATGTGAAGTTTACCTTTTTAATTTTTATTCTATCTAGCTGCTTTTTGATGTATAACCTTATCAGTTCTTTCATAGGCAAAATCCCCATTAGTTTGAAGAAAAGATTTTTTCAATGAAGATGCTATAAGCAGGCAATGCTTGTCCATCCAAAAGGCTGCTGGGTGTGTTTAAATTCTAATCAATGTGTATAGTGAGATAGGTGGTTATCTGCAAGCAAGCCATCTCTGTATGCCTAGGCTGCTATGAAACCTTACAGAAAATTAAACAGAAACTGGGCCCTGAGCCCAGGAAAACCAAACCGCCGCTGCCAAAACCCAATATACTGAAACATTATACATCTGACATAATACCATAGTCTCATTAGCTTTGTGTTTGCAAAAAATCCTTTATTAGCTATGTTGTTTTTTAAAGCCTCCTCAGACTGATTCTGCTTGTAAGAAACCATATAAGCCTCTATTGTAAGTTGTCCTGTGCTGTTCCAGTGCTCAGGCCTCCAAAACCGGCACTTTATACTTATCTTTTGCTTATGAAATATACCTAAAATCATGTCTCTGTCCTTAAAAATGACTTAGTTTAAATGCCCACCTGCAGTCCCTCAGAAGAAAATTAACAGCAGGCACTACACATAGTTCAGCCCCTTCTCCCAAAGGGAGGATCCAAAACGTATGATATGTTTTCTTGAGCTGCAAATGATTTCTTAGTTCAGTAGTGGGTAAAGCCAGCTGCAGGCACTGCTGAGGTCGTACAGGAAAGATCACGCTATGAGTTTTGTTCAATAAATAATTATGCTCCTTTTGCACGGTTTCTTTGAGGCCTTTGATCACAAAAATGAAGCCTGTGGTTGTCTCTATTAATTTGGTTTTTTTCTCTCCTGTTTACAAATGACTGACTCACCACTGTGTGATCCTGAGGGGTGCACAATCCAACAATGGAGTGAATCGGACAAAACAGAGTCATGTCCTGCTTTAAAAGAGCAGACGGTGCATGTTCAGAAACACCTCAGCTTCAAAAAGCAAAATGCTTACATTGCTGAATGTCAGAGCCACAGGGAAAGGAGCTTGCCTTGTGATAAAAAGCTGGTGGTACACACTTCAGTAAGGATTTTGATATTTGTATCCTAGGTTATCTGCAAGCTACTCAGAAGTCTTGTAGGAAGCAGGTATTTTCAGGTGCATTTGAATATATGGAAACCTGGCATAGTCTGTCACACAGTGTGAAATCAGATTAAATGGAAATACTGAGTTATGGTGTGGCAGTGGAGGATGCTGAACACAGAACAATATTATTTAAACAGTGTTGGTGGTAGGCAGGTAGACAGGCCATGTCTGACACGGTTTGGTTTTACAGGAAGAAAATGTAGTTTTATTTGTGACAACGTCATTTAATTCTTGTTTCATGTCATCTGTACATCATGCATGATTTTGAAATATCTGCATGGTCAAAACAAAACAAAACAGTGAATGTGTAAACCTGAAATTTCTTAGTCTGGTCTCATCAGAGCATCTCACACAGTTTTAATCTTAAGGTCTCCTTTCTTTTTGTCCGATAGTAACATTTGCAAGAGTTTCACTTTTAAGTTATAAATTTTTTCAGTGGCATAGAGTGGATAGATCAACTATGGATCAGTCGATTAGTGGTTTATTGGCATCTCATGATAATACTAGCTAGAACAGGATACAAATAACAGCATTCAAACAGGATATCAAAACCTGATAGGAGAGAGGCACAATGCCAAATGAATATCACACAGCATAGACCTAATTTCCCTAGTGTCTTGCACCTTGTCAATTAATATATGAATGTTAAGTGAACACAAACTACTGTAAAATGCTGCTTATCAGAATATGAATATTTTACAGAAAATTTGAACAAGCAGAAATGATAAAAGTGATCCCAGTTTAAAGAACTGGCCCAGCTTAAAAAGATTGGTTTCAGAATCCTTGCAGCTTCTTGAATTAACATTATACGTAGGAAAATAAGCATGTATTTAATAGAGAATGGCCATACAGGCTGAACAAAGAAAATGCGATCCTTTAAAGCAAGAAGAGGAAACTCTTCTGCTGCTTATGTATTCTACTTCAAAGTCCATATTCACACTGGTAAATGGGTGCTTTTCTATACAAGCTTTTATGAAAAGACTGTGAGGATGACATCTGAAAATAAATCCCTGAATGTTTCTGGTATGGCTATACAAAGTTTAGTGACTTAAACTAATCTTACTGTAATTCTTTAGGAAAAAAACAGCTTAAAAATGTTCACTTGAAGACTCTGGATGAGGTATCTTCAATTAAATCCACTCACCAATGCAAAAATTATTCAGCTTTACATCTTGATATTTCAGACACTTTGACTGCCTTTTTTTTCTCTGATTCTCCTTTTACAAATAAAAGAATGAAGGATAGTTATTCAGAGAGAGACTTAAAAGAGCAGAAACTGCATTAAAACAGTGGTTTTTACGGTGTCATCTACACCAAATCAACTTAATGAAACCATAGGACACTTGTTTAGTAATTTCTAGACTTCTGCCTTCACTGTGCTTGCCAGCACTTGGAGGCTGTCATTCACCTTCCTTTGCCTTTTCTTCAGTATATACCAAGGATTTTTTTTCTTTTTTTTTTCTTTTTAAAACTAAGAATATGAAGAATTAATTCACTCAATATTTTAAGAAAAATGTAAAAAAAAAATCAATACAAAGAATTATTAAGGTGATCTTGCTGTTAATACATTTTTTTGATTTTTCTTGAATGTCCAGGGAACTCAATCAAGCAGTATGACATGCACAAGCAAAACTAGCCCCTGTTATGAAGAGCTTACAAATCACAGCCTATAGCAGGCAGACACTGCAGACAAACAGGTGAAGAAAGGGCTTGTGGAAGAAGTTGTGAAATCTTCTCGGCTAACGCAAGCGCAGCCCCAGTTACCTGGAAACAGTGTAACAACAGCAGCACTTCTCATTATCAGGCCATTTCTATGTGAAGGTGTGAGCAGGGCTTTTCTGGAGCATGTCCAACCTTCTCTGGTCAAGCTGTCTGTAGAAGTCATATGCTGTTTCCGACTTGCCCACTGAAAAGCTGTTTCTAGCAGCTGTCCTGTGTTGTTCATCCCCCCTCCCAGGATCCCCTTCCCTCTGGACTGAGCTTCAGCCCTCGGCGGGTCCAGCAGCCTCTCCTAATTCAGGCCTGGATCCAGAAGACTTGCTTTGGCCCTTGCCATGTCCACATGTTCCCCACTTCCTCCTGGGGAACAGGATGAGACTGAGGGGCCCTATCACCTGCACACAAGTGCTCAAGTGCTGTTTTGCAAGTCAGTTGCTTCAGCGGAATAATACTGCATTATCTGATTGCAATCAAGCAATCAGTCAGTCTTCCTGGTTTCCAAATCTGTTTTATGTTTTGTCAGGCAGAGACAATGCTTTAGGATGAGCTGCAAGGTCTTTCTGTCAAGCTAGTAAAGGTTATCTGAGGACATCCAGCAGATACTTTCACAGCTTTTAACCATGACTGAATTAGTTTGTGAGGCCTTATTTGTTTATTTGGGATACAACGGCAAGACTCACTTTCAGTGCCTTGAGCTACGGGGTAGCACAATACAGCCAGACATATTAAGAGAACAACCAGGGGTCCTGCACTCTAATGACTCCAGAATTGTTCCACTGAGAACCCCCACAAAAGCTGTGTTTTGATTGAATTTGTTTTTGTTATTGGCCAACTGCTTACAGGTATCTGCTCTTTAGCACTTACTGTTTCTGCTGGTTGCTCAGATACTAGTGTGGTGATGTCTTTCTTTTCTAATTGCTAGTCACCATTTGTGACTAACTTGCTCAGAGAAGGATTCACTAGAAAATTTGTTTCATTGTGCAGGCTCAAATCACAAGCAGTCTTCTTAAAAACCTGAACAGTTCATTTTTTTTATCTTACAAGTAGACGCCCTGGTGTGTCTTTGTGAAACCATCTTTTGCAGGGATTCTTTGTCAGCAGATGTAAAATCCCTCCTATGAACCCTACCTTGCAAATCTGTATTTCTGGCTATTGGATTACATAGCATAGTCTAACAGACTTAATTTCCCAAACCCTTGTGGAAGTGTTGCAGTTATTCTTGCAGAGTATGAATCAGGTTCTCCCTGCCTTTACGGATTTAACTTGTCCCCTGTCATTTTTGCAGCATTTTCTACGTGGTAGAAGAGTGAATGTGGATAAGTACAGCATTGTGGGGCCCCCCAAAAAAGATAGGAACTCTCCTCATTGTTTCATCCCAATAGCAACAGACTTCAAAAGAAAAAGTAAGAGTAAGTTGCAGTTCTGAAGTAGCCTGGCCCACTCTTTGGCTCAGTTTGCTGTTCTACCCATGCCTCGCCATCTTCTGCTCTGTATAAACATTGCTTCCTTTAAATAAGTGTACTCACACTCACTTCTTTTTTTTTAAAAATCTTTTAGCCCAGTCCCACAACACATACTCTGTGTGAGCTGAAAAGATTCACGTCCCTTTTTCTTTTTGAACAGTGTATTTGGGGCCACCTTTCAGCTGAATCCCGCAAGCACTTCTGGCAGCAATCTGAGTTGCAGTCTTACTGCCTCTGGCCTGTGCATTGCATTCAGTTGGTACCTCTCCTTGGCACTCTTGGTAGGACTCTGTCTCTGAAGAGGCATAATTTAGCCACTATTCTGTCACTCTGCTTTGTAACATTTGTCTAGATTGAATTAGCGTCTCTGCAGGTGGTCTGTCTCCAGCTACACTGTGATGAAATGGAAAGGGGCTGAAAGCAACTGAGCACACTAATAATTTTTCAGGGGAACCTGCTAGGCCAAAGTACTCTCTCTAAACAGTAGAGCTCGCTCAAAAAATCCCAGTCACAAAACCATTATTTTTCTACATCAAAATCTTTCTCCCTACTGTTTGATGAACTACTGGTAGTAATCCGTGTGCACTTGGACTAGTTCTTCTACCCAGCCTCTTCTTGGAGTGCATAAGTAATGAATAACTGAATTTTCATCAAGATCAGGGAAAAAAAATTTTGGGACACCTCACTGCTCCATGGTGTAGGCTTTTTTTTTTTTTTTCCATCAGCTTGTACCAGTCTCCTTAAGCTACTGAAAACACGTGAGCTATTGTAAACACCTGACTTTATCTTAGTCTAAGAATGGCTTCCTGCCACTCAGCAAAAGTGAAAGAAAAAAGTTATTTTATAGCCCTTTGAACACATTATTTGAAGCAGTTTAAAGTTAATTTAAACTTCATAATGTTACTTTTTAAGTTAAAAGATACATTATGGAAGAAAATTGAACTCCATAACCAAAATTCTATGCGAAATGTGAAATCTTAAACATAAAGAGTATAACTTGACTTCTTTGAATAAAAGAGCACCAGTTTCATAGAGCAAATAGGATAGGTCAATGAGTCTTCCTCTGGGCAGAGTATGACCTATAATCCAGAAGCTGAATGAGTAGATCTTCAATATTTTATTTTTCTCTCCTTTGAATGCATTACTTTGTGGTAAATTTATTTTAAAGCACTGAAGAAGTAATTATTACATTCTTCGTAAGTATTTGTTACCTTAAACACTGAACTATCTGAAAGCTTCAGAAACATGAATTTTTATAAGAAATATTTGCAAGAACTTGTCATCTCCATTTTACAGATAACTTCCTAAAGTAGAGAGGACATTAAGGGCTTGGTTCTGTTTCCTGAACACAGGCGTTTAGAGAAATCCAAGGATATCCAAGGCATCTGCATCAGGGTAAAAAACCCAACACATGCCTGTCTGGACTTGTGTTTCAGGCCTCGGATATTTTAAGGAGCATTAAATACATATGGACAACTGAAACTCAGCCCAAAGTGTCCTTTCATTTGAGCTGCCAACCTGAAAAATACCTATGACACAGTTTTTACAGAGTGGTTTGAATCATATTAGCGCTTAATTTGTGCACATCACGGCTTCTGTTGGCACTGATTGCAAGTATGAGTACCGAGAGCCAGGTCCTTGAAGCTTCAAGGTGGGCATCCAGAAGTGGTCGCCCATGAGCATGCTGGTCTCTGAGCCAGACCCCAGCTGCTGCTTTGACACCAGCATACTAAAGGACGTGCTTCTCAGGACTCTGCTTAAGAGTCACCGGAACCCAGAAACACCTGAGGTCTGCAGGCTGGGCTTTGTGAGCCTTTCTGAGGAACAGCTTGGCTGAGCCACTGCCCGGCAGCTCAGCCCCTCCTGAGCCTCAGGCCTAAGTGCTGTCAGGACTCCAGGACTGCTCTTGCCCTGTTTGCAGAGAAGGTTTCTTAGGTTTTCTCAGAAATCCGCACAAAAGACAGTTACTGCCACAGCCCTGAGGGCATCACCAGCTCTGACCATCCCTGCCCACTCTCTGGGGCTCCCCTCACCTGTCCACGGCCCAGGACCCCATGTCAGCCCCCCAGAACCGTCAGCCCCTGCCCCAGCGATGCAACAGCAGGGCTGGTCTCCAGCTTCCCACAGCCCTGCCCTGCCTGGCCATGGGCCCCGCCAAGCCAGGCTCCAGCCTGCAACGGGCTTCCTGCCTCAGCCTTGGACCTGGCCCATTGCTGTGGACCCGTCCATCTGTGTCTGATGGTTTCCCAACATCCTGTCCTTTGCTATGCCCTGACAGACACAGAGTAAAACAGAGCATCTGGCCAGGTCCCTTTATTAGGGGCAATAAGATGATCAAATACCATTTGTACTAATGCTGAGCGTTTTTTATTTATTGGATTCCTGATTTTGCACAGCCTGAGTATCATTCAGTTCAAGACAATAATTAATCCATTTTATTTCCGCATAAATACCATCCAGAAAAATAGGAATACTGAGGTGTGCACAATCAGCATACAGAAAGCTAGTAACTTCTATATATTAGACTAAGGTGCTTTCTGGTATGGGTGTGCCCTGTCTAATCAGCTGAAACAACCAGCCTTTTCATGGCATCGTTAGTACAGGAGTAATTAAACAATGGAGGAGTGTGTGTGCACACATAAGCGTGATTTAAGACATCAATTTCTAATTCTTTACAAAGGATAGTGCATTTAAGCTGACTGTGTATCTTCAGTGTGTATTCTCCGAGCACCAAGTTACCATATGAGAGGTGTGTGCATGGGGGAAATAGCCTTTTTCAGTCGTCCAGTAAAAGACCCGATCACTTTTCACTTTCCATTTTAAAGGGAAAGTCTTAGGCATCTTTTCCAAAGGGGCCTCAAGGCTGTGAAACCCAGAGGAGATCCTCAAAGATACTTCTTTACAGTTCAAAATGTCTATTTTGTAAAAAGAAGTGGGATGTAAGAAATGCACCCATCCTTAATAGCTCCCATTGGCTGCCTGCTCAGCGTGCTGCCTTTCTGCAGCTTCCCTTTAGTTTTAGTTCCCTCCTTGTATAGGGGAATGGATACACGTGTATAAAGATGCTGTGAAGCCTTGCACTGGAAGCAGGATGCTGAAATGTTAGGTGATATGAAATAATATTGTGATGTTTAAATTCTACCTGTAAATTTAGCTGATGATGGTACACATTTTCCTTTCTGAGACCCAAGCAAGCCTGTTGAACACCTGAGTGAGCCTCAGAGTAACATATGCTGTAATACAGTCCAATCATTAGGTAGTATATGTGCCCAAGCAGCTTAGTTTAGGTTGCACAAATCATGTGCACTCCCAGACATCCTTACTTTGGCTTGTCTAACTAAAAAATCTGATAATCCTTGAAATAATGTTTCACTAAATAAATTTTTATGAAAGTCAGATAACTGATGGAGGACTACCAGACACTAAACATATCATCTTAGTCAAGAGAGTGGAGACAGTTACTTTACAGACTTCATGCTTGTGTCTGATTATTGATAGGCATACACATAGTGCAGAGTTTGGGACTTTTTACTAAGGTGCAATTTTGGGCTTTAATTAAAATCTTTACTGAAAGATTTGTCCATTCTACAGCAACTGAACAAATTTGCACAAATGGCAGTAAAGATTGATGTACGACCCCTATTAGTGTAAACTGTAGGATGTTGAAGTCTCAGGGAGTAAGGACAAACAGGGCTCGGGGGCATGCTGCATCACAGAGAGCACAGGCTGCTTCAGACGCTGCTAATGAAGAAAGGATGGGGCTGGAAGGGTTGTAGTCCATGTGTATACAGCTTGCACATTATGCTTGCGTGTATGCTTGATGCTTGTGTAACTCTCATTGCAAGATTGTAATTAATCACTGGGCCTCATTACAAATGTTTCCTTAATTCAAGATGTAGCCATTTTGCAGAGGGAGATGTCAAATTTCACCTCCAGGCTTCTCTCTCAGGGTTGTAACCTGTGTTTGATCAGTAATCATTTTGAGGCTGTCAGCTCTGTGCTCCCTGGATGTCATTTCTGTCTTCAACTTTATTTTTTTTTTCTGCTCAAGCTCCCTATGGCATTGTCTTTCAAATTTTTTTTTCCATTAGCTTTTTTCATGTTTCTTGCCTGCATCTCTCAGGCTTCCAGAGCATGGACAGAGAAACTAACAGCTGAATGACAAATGACATCCAGGGCAGTGTGCGTGTTTAGAGAGAGAGTGAGGAGGTCTGATAACGCTTGATACAAAGGGATTTTTCCTTTCACAGAATGGTAGGACACCATGCACATATCTTCTTCTGAGAGACGTGGGCTTCAAAGAATTATTTTAATGCTAGCAAAAATGCCTGTATAACTAAAACCTTACATTTTCTTTGCAATAGTGACAATTTGCTCTAAAATGCAAAACTGCTTTCAAGCATGCTAGTTTCTTTGTGCTGAAGCTCTTAAAGGATGAACTGCAGCAGCAATTGCTTTCATGCTAATGATTACTACAAGGAAGGACTTAATTTTGTGATTCATAAATATCATTAAACTCTAATTTATAAACATGATCCTTTCAAGATATAAAGTAACCAATCAGGCCAAAGCAATTAGAATTTCTACGTTGTTGTGTTTTTAGTATAAATTCATTAGGTCTGTCTGCACATTCTCAATCTTACAGTTGCCATTAGATTGTATTAATGAGAACATGACACTGAGCCAATCTTAGCAACAGCAGCTGTACCAACAAAATGCTCTCCTGAGGAATATTGATTTCCCTTCTTGGATGTACTTAAACAAAGGCTGGTATTGCAGACATCTTAACCTGTGTGTGCTTTAGTCTTCTGAACATTACTACATCATTGCCTTTTATTTATGAGAGAGAATTATTCAGTGCTTTGACAGAGGTGTGGTCTGAGATGCATAGCTTTAATAGTTTACTTGATAGTAGCTAACACATGCAGATAAGCAGGATTAACCATTTTTCAAAAATATGTTTTTCTAAACAGACTATTTCAACAATTACATTTTTGACATTAAAAAAATAAAATACAAAGCAATGGTGGGGAAGAAAGGAGAGCACAGAACACAGAATATTACTGAACTGTGGAAATTGGAAACTGGAAAACATATTACTGTGGAAATTGGTCTTTTTCTCATTAAAAATGTGCGGCATTTCTGTAAAAGCTTCTGAGAAGAGACCAAAATGGCTGCTTGGGATTCTTGGTGCTTGCTGCAGGAGACAGTCTGTCAATTGTGCCTGTGTTTAAAAATTGCTGGAGAGCTGGGCAAATACAGCAGAGCAAAAATTTGTAACTCTTCTTGAAAATGCAGTCCATGCATTTGTCTTCCTGGCATTTGTAACACTCCTTCCTCTGCGTACAATGTGAGCATGTTTTATTTGATAACAACTTCATGAGACTGAAAAGTGGCCGGAGTGACAATGTAAATTAAATAGCTGCTCTTCAGAAGCCTGATGTGCTTCTGCACAGGTATTGACAAGTAAGACGTGTAAGTGAATTACTCAACGAATGAAAAGCAGTTCTGGAGATGTTCTGAAGGAGGAGCATTGTCAGAGTAGGGGCACTTAGGTGTGCCCGTTCTGATAGCTGTTTATTAAAACTTAAGAAAAAGTTGGTGCTTCTTGCTGAACTAAAAGAGGACCAAAGTTCAAACCCATAATTAAAATGTGTAGCAAAGATCACGTCGAGAAGTGGCTGCCAAGGCAAACAGCCAGGGTGATAATCTTGGGCTACGTTTTGCAGTTGCAGTAGGGACATTCTTGTTGCATTTCATGTGCTGAATTGCTGTGTCCAAAGGGGCCCACTTGAGCTCCCTGGCAGCAGGTTAAATATATGGTCAGCAGGAGCACCACTGCTAGAGGCAGGGCATGAAGAAAGCTGTGGCATCTGCCAAATGCACTGGTGGACAGGATGGAGCTGGAGAGGACAAAGTGCAGGACAAATGTCTCTGTCTCTGGTTAAAATTACATGCTCAGGACTTCAGCACAGGTAGCACAGATTCAAAGGGGCCACTCAAGTGATGGAAGATCACGATTAGGTTCATG
Organism: Ciconia boyciana; assembly: GCF_034638445.1. Classification (NCBI taxonomy): domain Eukaryota; kingdom Metazoa; phylum Chordata; class Aves; order Ciconiiformes; family Ciconiidae; genus Ciconia; species Ciconia boyciana. The sequence goes on from NC_132935.1 coordinate 83,613,634, forward strand.
GTGGATGCTGTTCATTTTACATCTTTGCTTTTTATTTTGTTAAAGAATGCTTGTTTCTAACCAGAGGCTGTGGTTAATTGCTGGGGAGGGAGGCTGAGGGTTTATTCCCTGGTGGCTGCATGCTGGGTCACGTGAAGCCTTCTGGAGGAAAGGGGAGACTGACCCTCCAAAGGGAGCAACTGTGCATATCTGAGGGGCACCCTTGCTGAGAGTGAAGGAGGGCAGGCAGAGCATGTGAAAGACAACAAAGAACCAGGAGCCTGCAGCAGAGCAGACAGTGGAAGACAGCTGGGAAAAATAGGGAGCAGAAAAAGCCAAGCCCCAGGGGTCATGAGATTTTTTTCCCCCAAGAGACCCAGCGGGGACTGTGCAGACTCCAGTACTGCAAATCTCAGTCTCGTCCAAAAAGCAACTGAGTTATTGAACTAAGATCAGGCCTAGAGCCAAAGGATCTCACTACAAGGACACAGTGGACAGGGGGGGACTCGTTTATAAAACATTTTTATTTATAAACTGTCTCATTCTGAGCTTTCTATGTTTTACAAAGTTTATTCTTGTTCATGTTGTGACACTGCCTGGCTCTAGAGCTTGCAAAGCAGAGCATGGCTCTGGGGGCACTTGCTCTGAGAAATAGGTGCTGACAGACCCACCTCAGGGTACTGGCAAACCTGGGGTCCCTTCACAGCTATGCGATTCTTAGTGACATCCCAGCAGGCTGGCTCCTGCTTCAGAAGGAGCAGGATATCAGATGAGGAAACAAAACATTAATTTTATTAAGGTTCTATGTGCATGTTACTGGGTTTACTGATCATTACTAATTCAGGCATAGGATTACTTAAATTTGATACGAAACTTGATAGCTTTTTCTTCTTCTTCATGTGTTTCCTCCCCTAGTTTCTTCTGCATAACTTTCTCAATCTCCTATCAGTACATGATAGCTATATCTATTTGAAATAGATGTTCAGGTTTGGATTTTAAATAGTTGGCTTCTGGGGATGATTTGAAACTGGGCCTGTTTTTACTTTCTATAAATATCTGGGCCAAGGTCTATTGATGCCATTGTGCTTTCATTTAGGACATAGAAGTTTATTATTCTGCAAATTCAACAATGGAAGGCAGTATATGATAATTCTACAGATTATTTTATTAATGAATAAAATACTGGCTCTGACATTAGATATTGAGTTGTCAAGAGTTAGTTTATGTTGCAAGAGACTTCTGAATTTTTTTCCAGTACAGTATTTTTAATGTTAAACACTGATTCCACAACTTTTCTTTATAATCAGCTACAGTAGAAACTTGTGTGATGTCTTGTGTTTTCCTGCCTGTTTTGTTGCAGAATAGTTTTTGGTAATTCTTTCTTTACAGTTTTCAATGCATCATTTTTCTGCACTTTTCCTAAGTTTGGTTTAGTTGTTTGCTCCCTGAGCCACACGGGTGATTAAATGTAGTGTACACATCATTTTCAGTTTTGAGAACAGTGTAAAGAGATAGGTCTATTAAGGAGTAAAAATAGCTAGTGGCTCTGTTACATTTCATGAAATGGAAGTAAAGTCTTATAAATTATAGAGATGAATTTGCAGTAATTTCAAAGAGGCACAATACATGTTTGCCAGCCTATTTACCCAAATACCTGTGCAAAAAAACCAAACCCAAACAAAACCTCCAAATAATGCCAACAACCCTTATGAGATCATTCTTTCCACAGCAATTAATGAGCTGGCATATAAGCTGACCAGTGGATGGGGTTAGCATGACATAATGACATGTCCTAGGCCATTAAATAATTCCAAGTTAATGGATGTTAGCTAGTTGCACTTTCTGGTTGAGAAGCTCTGGGCTCCATCTGTGCTAAAGTGGTGAACCAGAGGTAGACATGATATATGGCACTGACATCTGAGACACCCTGAGTGCATCACGGTTTGTTAAAACCCATATTCCTTACTGGTTTATCCACACTTCCAGATTCCAAACCAGGCCCAATTGGGAAGGGCTAAAAACTCTGCACTGTGCTCTCTGAATTAATATTTCCATAAAGTTTAAGACTCTAAAATATTCCAATGACTAGATTTCCCTGTACTAGAAACCTTTAGGTCTTTTCATTCTCCCTGCTTACCAGTGAGATGAGTCTTTACAAGATCAGCTCTCTAAAAATAAGAGGTATACCTGTGTAATCTGAAGTAGTTACTATACCTTTTCAAGGACATCCCATGTAACAGCAGAGTGGGAACATTGCCTGAAATGTGTTCTACTTTTCAGCCATGACAAAATTCCGGAATAATCCATTTCTGCACCCGTAATCTGTACTCTTCAAGAAATCAATACTTTTCATTAAAGAGGAGTCATTAATTCCTTTTATATAGAAACCTTCTGAAATATGTCATAGGGTTTTACTTGAAGGAAATTAAAATGTGTCATTGCATCCCTTTAGATCTCTGTGAAACCAGTTTGCGAGTCCCATGATAGACTTTTTAGGCAACTCTGAGAGCTGACACTGTTAGTCATTTCACTGAAATAATTGTGTCTGTTCCAGCTCTTACCTTCTCCAGCATTTAAATCATCCAGTAAAATATTTAAGAACTTTATACTGAAGAAAAATATTGTGATGCTGTTATTTTCATTAGAGTACTTTGTGTTCTGGAGCATGTTTTGGATGTTTCTACACATCAAAAGCGTGAACTCAGCAGTAACTCTTACTTTGGAAAAATATGAATTCGGGCTTATGAACATTTGAAAGGGTTGTCTGTTCTGGAGACTATTTATATGCATAATCAACTCTCTGTATCACTCTACAGTCAGTTCATTTTTTCTCTTCTTTCTTTTCCTAATCCTTGTTCTCCTTTCAAATATAGCCAATCTGCCTGTGAATAATCTCAGTTCTGTAGGCTGATAAACCACTTGCTGCTTCTCCCCTTAAAACTGCATACATCTATAAATACTTATTTCTATTTCTGTGCTTAGGAGTTGCCATACTGGACCAGATATGTGTGAATGGCCCGTTTTAGATAGCTACCACCATTAGATGCTTCAGAAGACAGGAATCCCTCAACATACAGGCAGAGTACAGGTCGTCTGCCCCTCCCCTCCCTATTTAAATGTGGCAGGCCCTTCCTAGTAGTTAGAAAAGAGTGTAAGTGCAGGGGTAAAATCTAAAAACTCTTTCTACCTTTCACATATACTTACTCTAGTAATGTGTGCATATATAAACACCTTAAGAGTCTGAAATCATATGGGGTATACTATTCATGTTCCATCTCTTGCAAAAAAATATATACTATGTTTCTAGTATATATTGTCAAAACTATAGACTGGCATATGGAATTCTTGCATATTTTTAGACCTGTAATGACAACAGTTATTTTGTTTTCCACAGGAAAATGCCATTGATTTTCTTCAAATAAAGCTCAAAGCTTTCTTTTGAAATCTCTCTCTCAATATACTAATACAAAATTAGTATCTCTGTTTAACAGAGAAGAGGAAGAACATCCCAATATACTAATACAAAATTTTGTATTAGTATATTGGGATGTTCTTCCTCTTCTCTGTCAAACAGATTCTCACCTCTAGTCATAAATCTTCTGTCATAAACACCATCCCATGGTGAACAAAAATTAAGACATCTATGTGTACCTCTGAACAGGAGAAATATTTGTATCTGGGGGTTAGTGAAACACAATTTCCTACATTTCCTACTACTGATATGTATATAGCTAACCTGGCTTTGTCTGCAATTCCTTGCAGTTTCTATATTAATATTATTTCTTTTATAAAGGTTTGGCTGCAGAGGGAGGGGAGGGGTGATGTTTAGAGGGAATGGTGATTACTCCATCTGTGGGAGGGACTGTGTGTACTCTTGGGAAGAGCTTTTCAGATGGCAGGGTGGAAGGAGTGAGAATTGAGCCAGGGATTTACGCTGCAGCAAAAAAAAAAAAGAAGATGCAGACAGATGCCTGTAAAAAAATGTGGCCATGTCACAAAAGCACATTCATGTTTCTGATAACAAAGTTACAAATATCTCTGACAAGTCAGTGGCTTTCTATCTCTTGTGATTTGTGGACCACTGGATATTTTCCAATTTTTTTTTTTTAAATATCTTTTCTAAGGGAACCCTTTAAAACATCAGAAACATAGATTGCTGTACAGCATCTGCAACTTTCATTTTGTTAGTCATGTCTCATGGTGGTCTTCAGTCATCCTTGGACCCCAAGAGCGCAGATTAGAAAGTATTGTAGAAATAGAGTGCTAGACGTGATCTGACTCTTTGTTCCATGCAATTATAATTCTTATTTTAGGGAGTTCCTGCAGAGGTGATTGAGGCCTTGGCAGAAATATTTATGTGCAAAAGGAGGCTGAGGTTGTAGACTTAAGGTTGTAGCTCCTAAGGAATAAACTGGTGGCAACTTATCTCATTATTGAAAATATCAAGAATAATCTCGCTCAATTGATAGATCTAACATCTAACTAACATTTTTTAAAAAAATTTATTTGTGGTTTGGATTGGCACATTGAAAGCAATATGACTGAGAAATGCTGTATTGATACAAGTATGTTTAAAGTACATATGTGTAAACTTGCACTTTCCTGTGTAAGTTTCAAGAATAGAGAAACATTTATTCTGAATATTGGATGAATAGGCTTCCATAATTCAAAGAGTCAATAATATAGTTCCTGTACATAATTGACCATTGTCCTTGTGTATGGCCTTAAGGCCTTTGTCTTTAACTATATAAAGAAAAAATATTTAAATATCAAAATTTATTAATAGATTACATGCTGTTGTTCATGGCCGAAAGGGACTGACCTCTGCATAGGCAGACCATTTAGTTGTACTGAGTTGTTTCTGCATTGATCTGCAGATGAACACAGGACTTTTTTTTTTCTTAAAAAGACATACAGGGGTAAATTGAAGATGTTTTTGTCATTGGACTTTTAAAAATAATTATTGACCATGAAAATGTACAACTATATACAACTAACTTCTGATTTAAATTAATCCTGCTTTTGATTTTTCAGATTCAAAAGTTGTCTGTGTTTTCTTCTTATTAACATATTTATCCACTGTAGTTCAGTTGCCTATCAGACTTATGAAGAAAGCGCTTTCAAAGGCTTAATTTCTAAGGTTATTTTTATATTTCCAACTCCTAAACACAACACAGAAGAGTGATTTAGTTGGTTTTGATTTCGTCATACCCCAGGGAGATACATATATTCAAATAGCTGGTCATCATCATAAATGTGGAGCTGTTCATTATTGGTTTATGTCTAACACAACATTATGATATTTAGATATTACACAATTTTTGAAATTTAAACTATTTCTTCTCCTTTATTTTTTTTGTTTCTTGTTTCATCTTCCTTGTCTTTTACATTTATTTCTTAAGAATTTTGTCTTTTTCAGTGTCTTAAGTTTTTTGCTCTGTTTCTGTCCTTCAATATTATTTTCCTTCCTTACTTTTCCCCAGCTTTAAGCAGTGTATTATCTCCTTCATTTTTCTCCATTTGCTTGTCTTTATTTTTCAGTCTCCCCGACTGATCTACCTTTTCTCTCAGCCAGCTTTTGCTTTCCTACCTCTTTTCGATTGTTGCTTGAGAGACACTGCCATGACCATTTAATGCTCCCTTCACCTGGCAATCGACTGTAGCATCACTGATGCCAAACTACCATATGTGAGAGAGATTCAAGCTAGGCTAAGAGTGTCAGCTGTTATTTTCCTCATCATCCCAGCTACTTTCCAAAATTGCCTTTTCCTCTATTTTGTTATTTCCAAATTCTTGGGCTAAAATGTTCCCTAGAGCTTGCAATACAGTGTCTTAAACTAATGCATGGCTTCTTTACTTTTATTTCTCAAGGGAAAGAAAGAGGAGCTAAAGCTGAGAAGACTCCCAGTTCTATCAGTGTTCTTTTTTTTTATATATAGGGAGATGATACTGAGACTTGCCCAAGAGCTGGAAGTCATGTCTGTTGGCTGCTATTGCTCCTTGGGACTCAACCAAGGAATCTGAGACAGCTGTAGTGTTTGTGCATCTGCTGCGTACTCTTGAAGAGATATGGTTCAAATGCTGTCAGACCTCAGACCTTAATCTAGAAGTTGGACAGGACATTTTAGACACAGTTTTTAATGAAAACCTCATCCTTCATGGCTCAGCTGTGCACCATGCTTGGCATACTCTTTTTGTTTGGCTACCAGAAGGCAGTATTTTCTCCAGAGAATCTGAATTCAGATTGAAATTCTAGAGGGAGCAGCAGCTATCCCAGAATTTGAGACAAATTTGCAAGTTGAGCCAGTTCAGTAAAAACATCTATAGGCCATACTGGTAAAATAACTCACCAGTAACCTTGTGTATAACAGGTTAATGAGGGAAGTCTGCTTATGTAGTTTGACATCATTGTTTTTGATGGAGATGGAAAATACAAGAATGAAAACAGATTAACTGGTTTATGCATAGCAAATCTCTGCTTTTCATTTAAGTGGAAGTTGGTGCTTATTTTACTCAGACTAATGTGTTTTTCCTATGGAGTGCTTTTTTCTGAAAATAAAACAACTAAAAATCCTTAGGATTCTGAGTAGCATTTGTCATGTAGTTTTTCTCTTGTGACTAGGTATTAGGCAAAATGTTCAGGGGTCTTTCAAAGCTAGTCAGGCTACGTTAGCTGATGACACATGTCCATTTGTAGGAAATAAGAGAATCACCTCCTCTCCTGCTGTTTGGAGCCAGCATGGAATGGTGACTACCATAATGAGCCAAATGTCAAAGAAAGCAAAGAAATAGCAGAGTCTTCTTCTGAAAGCTGTCACTGAAATGTCATCTGTAAGGTGAATGTTTCTACCATTTGCATTGGTAGCTGCAGGGAGGCTACTGCACCTTACTGATATTATCTTTGATGTGTTCCTAATCCTTCTTATCAGATGTCATATGTAAAAGGTTCAGCATAACTTTTTTGGTGTATTTTAGTAATAGACATGAAAAGCTTTCTTTTACTTCATGTTGATGTTGGATCTGACAAAGGAAAGAGTCATTCCCTTGCTTTTCTTGGCTGTGCCAGAATTCAAGGAGGACTGCTCACTTGCTGAGGGCAAGTCTACCCCTTGGCCTAGCAAGGTGGCTCACAGCAGTGAAAGGGATGAGGGTCAAACAACAGAAAGATAACTAGAATCACCTCTTTGTAGGCATGAAGGCAGTAGTATATACCCTTAACTGATGTCTTTTGCTTATCCTAGAAAAGGCTAACGGGAAAGAGCCTGCGATAGAAAGTGCAATTTCAATGAGATCATGTTCACATTACTTTAAAAAAAAAAAAGTTCAGGAAGGAGTTCCCACAACCACAAAATGTCCCATAGAAGTACTTCAAAACATACTACTACATAATAAATTAAGTCTAAATTAATTTATGATTTTGTTGAAAGCATTTTATTTGACTTAAAATGAAAATTTTGAATTTTATTTTGGAGAATGCAAAAAATACGGAATTTTTTTACAAACTGGATTGAAATGAGGCTTTAATTTTTTCTTGGCAGTTGTTATCAAAGGTTTTTTGGTCTCTATCTTTTTTTTCAGAAACAGCAAACAGAACTGTTTCCTAGCCAGCTGTGGATAAGGCTTTCAAAACTAACACCATTTACAACATTTCCTAATTGAAATTTAAAAGATGCACCAAACCTCCCCTCAACCCTGTAAAGTCTTGGACAAAATCAAACAAAACCACTAAAGAATGAAACAAAATTTAAAAATCTAGTTGCTGGAATCGTGAGTGTACTGGCTTTGTAGCAATGAATTGGCTTGCTCTCTGTTTCTATCCTCTTTCCAAAAGCTAGTTGATCCGAACCCTAAAAAAAGAAGGGAGCAAGGAAGAGGCAAGCCAAGGATTAGGTGACACAGGCAACCTTCCCTGTGGAGAGAGTGGCACCATGCTGATCTTTCACTAGAGAGCTCTCCTCTGAACCCTTTAAAAAAAAAAACACAACACTTTTTTATTTAAAGGAAAGAATTTTTTTTTACTTCACAAAGTAAAAAAGGAATAATCTTTAATTTAGGTGATAGTTATAGAGAAAGTAGCTGAAATCCAATATACAGAAACATTCTTTCTGCTGTAATTTTTAACATCTCTTCTATAATTAGAAAGATTGCAGTTTGTCCATAGACTATTGCTAGGATTTGACAAGTTTAAACTTGTGTTCTAGAAAATAAATCTGTGCTCCAAGATGACCTGACAAAGATATTAAAAGCAAAAGGTTGTGCCCTTGTTTTCTTGTATAATAAATCTTCCACGATCATTTTGCTGTCTATTTTAATAACTTAATGCTTAGGTAGACCTCACTGAGTTTTATACAAACAGATTTCAGATAAACATGGTGGGATTGCTGTTGCTCATGGCATGAGTCTATCTGTTGTTTGTATCTATCTGTTGAGTCTGTCTATCACTTATGATTGTTGGAAGGCTGCCAGTTCCTTTTTTTCCTGTGTAGTCCTCAAAGATTTTTTTCATTGTAGAAATATGAATATTATTCTACAATTAATGTTGAAAATATGTTCTTGGCTAGGCACATTTCATTATTCTCTTGGTTGACACATTTGTGCAAAGAGAGATCATATAATTCATCCCAGATAATGAATAAGTAGTAGTTGAGGTAATATGTTGTAAGGTATCCAGATACAGAAGCTTTCATTACAATTTACTGGGGTATTTCTGAGTAAACTGACATATCTCTAGAAATATGTTCCTGTGGTTGTCTTGATGGCTGTAGTTTGTTGTAGACAAACTGTGCAGATATGTATAGGCTTGTTGTTGAAATCTTGTTGGTAACTGATTTCAGTTCTAAGAAAAGTATCCTTTGTGTGATTACTTAAGGAGTGGAATTGAATTAAGTAATGACTGCCTTTAACCTCTTTTATCTATAAGGATAATTGGTTTCTGGGTTGTCGGGGTTTTTTTCCCAATGATTTTCCGTAAAGTTTTTCTTGAAGCTTCTTGGTTTTTTCTGCCAGAGATGCGGTTGGTGCTTGTTTGGAAAGTCTGGAGTAGAACGAAGCCGATGCTAAATGCTCAAAAGCAAGATGAGAATATTGAGTAAATCATAATTCTTGACACACTCCAACGAATGTTACAAATACTACTTCCATTCCTAATTCCACACTTTGTGAAAGGATAGCATTTTTCACATCCTTCTGCAGCCTAATTTTGACTCTTCGGGTGAGGGAACTAAACAGACAAAATCAAGAGCTTTTGTTTTGAAAACACTGTAACAAAATATTTACTTTTCAGACATGTTTGAGGATAAAATCTTATCAAAATTTGACCCATCTTTATTGAACTACAATTAGCCTGCACTGATATATATATTACCCTTTCCTTACCCTTTCCTCATATAACATCATTCAACTGTAGAGAGGAGGAACTCTGAGAAAAACACAAATTAAATCCAAAAGGGTGTTGGAATAAATTAGACATATACAAACTTGTCAGAAAGGGAAAATCAAGGATATTTAAGACTTCTGTGAGGTATTTATAAGTGTAAGTAAGTGAATCCCTGGATGAAATCTGTATGTAACTTTTGCTGTAGTTCAGCAGGGGAGATGTAATGTGGAGTGGTCACGGTGCTGGTGCAGGTTACTGAGCAGCCATTTCAAGGCAAGGCAGGTGGATTGTAGGGTCCTTGAAAGCAACAAATGTAGTACTCTTAGTAGCTATGTCTTTCTCTCAGTCAGCTGAGAACTCATGGATCCAGTACAGCACCATGCCTATCAGGGCAGTTCACTAAGGGTTTTAATATAGTGTGACTACAGTGAAAAGGCTGAGTGGTGAATGTTGTTAGGACCTTAGGACCCTAGGACCCTTTTGACTTCCCTCTTATCAAAAAGATGTGGAAGGGAGTGATATTATTTGTCTATCTTTTAAAGCTTTTGGAGCCTCCAAATTAACTAAACCAAAGAGAACTGCTTAAGATGAGCACTCAAATCAGTGTCACCACTAGTGATACGTGTTTTGTTTCCAAAGTAGTGATTATTTCTAAAAATTCTGCATGCTGCATCTAAAAATTCTTTCACACTGCAAAGGCAGTTGTAGTTGCCAGCCACTAGCAACTCTTTTTTACTAATATTTTTTCCTTTCTCTTCCCTGGTTAATATGGTAGTGTTGCTTTGGCTTGTTTTATCAGTATTTTTGCACCATTAACAGTCACCTAGGTTTTGCAGGATTTCTGTCTCTTGCCTGTACCTCATCTGTACCTGCATATACCACTACTGTTGTTGAATAATAGAGCTCACTAAAATGGAGGAAAATCATGCTGTATTTTCTTCTGGTACTTATCTTCACCATTAAGGGCCAGGTATGAAGTGCTTACCGCTATCTCCAAGTTTAAGTTGATTTGGAATTTATGTTTAGTAAATAACCAGGAGAAGGACGATCATTGATCTAGGCTGTTCAACTTGCTCCATAACTTATTGAAACTTATGGTTACTGATAGGGTTTCTCTATACAAAACAATCTTGGAAGTCACACTGATTTTAAACAAAAGGAAGATAAAATAGCCACAGGCATCCACACCCATGTGTGCCTGCCATTTAGCTGCCTGTAGGTCACCTCTTGTTTACAAAGGATTTATGATTACTGGTTGTGTTCTTAAGCATGCCTGAAGTATCTTTTGAGAATTTTACTTATTTTATTCTGCTTGCAGCTTTTGCTTTTTATTGCTGAGTTACATGGGGTTGCCTACATGTACCTGCTCACTGTTGAAACAGTAAATAAAAGGGGTATATAAGAACAATGTATTCAACAGTGTTGGACACTAGATCCTTGAATACCTTTGCTTGCTAATCTAGTGATAATAAACAAATGCTTTTAACAGGTGTGTCATTTAAAAGATGTAGCTATCTTTTAACTGGCCATTGTATTACCATTATTTTAAAGTATTTGCTGTCTATATCCATACGCCTGTGCACTTTATACAGGAGTTGTTGGTGAAAAAATTCTGGCTAGGCAAGACTGGCTGCATGAGAAAAATCCCTTTGGATCCCAAATTCTGTGACATTTTTCTACTAACCTTCTGCTGAGGTCAATCAGATTTCTGACATTGACCTCAGTGAAAGAAAGAGATGTGGCCTTTCATAAATCACTCCATCCTCTGCTGAAATAGTCACATTTGGGATAAAAAGCTACCATATTCTTAGGCTCAAAGGACACATGCTAATTTGGAGTAGAGGAGTTCAAGCTAAAATAGGAATACAGAGATCTTTAGACTGGAACGGACAAGCCCCAGAGGCAAATGAGAAGGCATGATTGCTAAAATTGCTGTATCAGTTTAACTAAAAGGAATTTCCATTTATATTTATCTGAATGCCTGTGCTGTAATGTACGGTATTACAAGGCCATTCATAAAAGGCTGCTGCTAAACTAAAAATTCTCAGTTAAACTGACTACGAAGCAGCATTTCTGTGATGAAATATATGCTAAAAATATTGTCAAGAATAAATCCCCACCATTCTTTTGGAGTACTCAGCCTTCATCTTCTTGGAATTTAACATACGCTGAAGAAAATGAGAGGCAAATGAAACTGTGAAAAATGTTTTCCAAATATGTATCACTTACAAATAAAATTCCTCTTCTGTTGAAGTAGTTCTTGTTTTATCAACTTTGAAACAATGCTCAGCATAACTATCAGCAATGAAATAATAAGTATTTACATGCTCAGCCCTTCAACAGTGAACTTCAGTGATAAGCAAATTTCAGAATATTCAGGTACTTTTAAAGGGTTACACACCTTAAAAAATTTTTTTAATGCTTAAATTTTGCAAAAGTGGACCAATGAAGTGTAACAAATAGTAATTAGTTTCTCCAAATAACAGTACATTCTCTTTTTTCATTAATTAGATTTTTAAGCAGCCTTTTTGACATTCTTGTTTCTGTTTTGTAGTCCCTTCCAAAGACAGAAAATGTATAGGCCTACTTCTATAAGGTGCACTTTGAAATCCATACCAATTAAGTGCCATTTTTGAGCTACTTAGCTTTCTTCCTCCTTCTATTGATTTACAAGCTGGCAGTGTTAAATATCCTCAGAAAAAACCTAGGCTACATGTTTTAGTAACATCCCTGCTGGTGTGCTCCCTTTTGCAATTCTTAGTAGATATTTTTTCACTTCCCGCTCCAAGCCATTGTGGGCTGTTAACATTTGCCATGTTTACTTTAGAGATGGCTATAATTCAAAGTAGGACAAGGTGTTTAATCTCTGTGTTATCAGTAAAAGCTTGTAAAATACTTTTAGGCACACTTTTTTTGGAAACCATTAGGCAAATGTCCTACCAAATATTTAAGTACAGGTATTTTTAAGCCTTTTTAAAGGTGAGCCCACAGGAAGAATGTGAATTATGCACTTCAGGAAGACAAAATGTAATACACAGGAATAAAATGAGAGCTTCTCTGGCTGAAGTTTAACCTTGTTGCCTGTTAAGTAGAGTAACTAGGCAATTGAGGGGAACTGGAGAGGACCTTGCTAGGTTGCTTTCTTAAGAGGCGAAGTTGAGGATGGTAGCCAGATCAATTTCTTTCATTTCTATTTTCATAGGGAACACTCACAGTTTTGGCTCTCTTAAACAGTTTCCTTGGTAAGAAGTCCAAACTTGTTTTTCAGTCTGTCCAGTATCACAGGATCTCTGCCTATACTTCCTCCAGCTGCTGCTAAATCTCCGGTTTCCCGTCAATACTTGCATGAAGTCAAACTTACTTGGCTGCTGCTAACCTGGGTTAACTAATTATTACCCTCTGCTGTTCATCAAAGCATTCTCCAGACAATTGGTTTGTTTTCTCCTTAACCCAGCTCAGTGGAATGAATTTGGGCTAAAGAGCATTCAGAAAAATATTTATACAGGAGAATGGAGGGCAATAACCTCTGAGTGCATGGAGATGGCCCAGAGCTGTGAGGAGGAGAGGTAAACAGTTAATCCAGATCAGCTCATAGCTGTGGAGGACATAAGCTTTCTGGTTTTGTCAGCCTCCAAAATTCATCTCAATCAACTAGTGAACCAATGAAGCCTCTATTTTCTCTGGGTTAATTAGCATTTGTTCAGGCCTTCCCGTGTGGTCCAGTGCCTGAACAGTGGATTCTTTTGTTCCAGCTCTCCTCTTTACAAAGAAGGCTTAATTACTTCTCCCAGTTAGCCAACATGCCATTTAGTTTTAGAGAAGTTTGCAATTGCCCATAGATCAAGGATAGTCTTGCTGGCAGATAACAACCACCTTCAGCATAAGAATGCTTAATAGACTGGAATATATTATAGCTGAAATTGTGAGATTTGTGGGAATTGGTTATATGGTATTCAGTCTCCTATGCCTGGTGAAGCGTTAATAGCTGCAGCGTTAGGAGAATTAGGTTTATTTTGTCTATGTCTTAAAATACAGCTTCAGGAAAAACTGTGCCAGGACTTCTTCTGGAGTTCTACATGTATTCATGAGGATTAAAAGTGTTGCTGTTGTGCATCAAGAGCTAGATTTTAATCTTTGTTGTAGTGCAGCCATAAGCTCTACATATTAATGGTTAATTTTAGCAGTGCATTGAAAGAATGCTGTGTCTAGAAGGAATTTTGGTTTTGTTTTTCAATCTTAGAAATTAAAAAGAGGCAACAGTCCTAGGGTCAGAATTCCCAGGGTGTGTGCTCTGATAGAGTATGTCATCATTCCTCTTCAAAATGGCTGGAGAAAGCTTACGAACATTTACTGTCCCCTGGTTTCCTAAAATTGCTTTTATAGTTTGCCAGCAGTGAAAGAAATGGATCAGACAACTGAAGTTCTGAAAGGGCAGTAATATTTTACACCCTCTTGCCTTTGAGAAAGGTCTTAACATGACTGGGATAATTAGAACCATTTTGATCTTATGCGTAATCTGAATACAAGCAGCATTTAGGGTTTTCATGTTTTTTATTAAATTCGTTTTTTTCCACAAGTATCAAAATAAGGAAGAATTAGACAACTGTATCTTTGAAAGTAATGTCTTGAATAACAACAGATTCTCTCTTTTAGTAACATTGGACTGATGCACATTTTTTATGCTATCTGTAAAGGTACACATCAGAAATGAAAAATAAAATCCTTATTCATAACTGCAATTCTGCTTGTTTCCCAGCAAAACTGAAAATAAGTAGAAGTCAGGATTTGATGGGACAAAAACCAACAGATATCAGTTGAAAATATTTTGGAATGATCATTATTTTGAAGTGCTTACCTCAAACTCATGTTACTATACTACCAAGAGGAAAGAAGAGTGTGGTAGCACTGTTTCTATCGTAAATTAGTAACCAGCCTGCAGCTGTGTAGCTCATTAAAAACTGTGTCATTTAGAGATATTTTGAAAACACAGAGGTCCATTAAAAAGACTAGCAGTGTATGGTTGTCAAACAGACACGCAATTATTGTCATAATATTGCCATCAGTTGGATGGGAGAAATTACATGATGAACTGAGAAGCTGTTTTATATCCTTTTGAGATTTCCCAGCACAATTTTCCCTTTGTTCAGACCAGCCATCACCCATCTTTGAATCTTTCAATATGAGGACTTAGAATGTTTGCTGGAAACCTCTGTGAGTACTAATTATAACTTCTTCACTCCAGTTTCTGAGGTTGACAGCATTTTCCTCCTGCTTTCATCCTGCCAATCTACAGCCATTTATATTACCCTGTCCAGTCACAGAGATTAGCTTCTGGTTGTCAATTAAAAATCTGGCAACACCTTTCCTTGACATCCACTCTATTCTCCAGAGGTGTTCTCCTCTTGCTATGCTGGGGTTTGCTGGGGATAACTGAAGGTGGGAATCTTTCTTCTTCCCTCTGTGAGGGCAACGAAGCACCCGCAGTGTCTGACTCACATAGCACAGCCCTCGTATGGCTACAGTGCAAGTTGTCCACATGTTTTAGCACTGACATGATTATTTCCAAGAGAGAGTAAAGTCCAAGAGTGAGTAAAACTTGTTAGCTCTGCTCAGGCACCAGTCTACAGCTGCCTGAGCTGCTGCTCACCTGCTGCTGCCCACTTGGCAGTGTGGTTGTGGTTTGTGTATGTGGCTTGAAGGCAAGCCCTCTTCTGGGGCCTGTCCAGGGTTCCCTTTGCTGGCCAACTTCTGGAAGCTGAGGTGTGCTTTATGTACCTTTGGCTCCCTCTGTTCCTTGTCATTATAAACTGTGCCCCACGGCAAGCAAAACCTCCAGTGGCACCAAAGTGACTTCTGGCTCCTGCTTTGCAACGTTTAGAAGGTGCTTGTATCTAAGGAGGCTGGTATTGGTCACAGAGGGAAGCAGGGCTGGGGACAAAATCACTGTTCTGGTGGCTGTGGGAAGCATTAGGAAGCTCCAGGTAAAGTGGCAACATCTCTCTTAAAACCTTAGGCCACCTGCCTTTTCTTTCCCCTAGGATCTCCTTCACTTTTCTGCTCATTCTTGGTGTACAGGACTTCTACACTCGGGCCCCTCACCCCTCCTCTCCGCCCCGGACTCAGCCTTTCTCATCCCTCAGACACAACAAACACTAGAACCATCCTTCTCACCTGCTCCAGGGCAGCTGCTGCTTACTATTCTCTTTTATCAGCTACTAAGAGTACTGATACTCTACTACTAAGTAGAGTACTACTAAGAGTAGTTGATAAAACCTATTAAGAGTACAGGGGGCAAGGCCAAAGACAGGGTCTGCTGTACAGAATGAAAAAGGAAGGGGTAGAGTTAAGATGCACAGGGGTATTTTTTGTTCCTGTTGCAAGTGGAAGGAGTCATTTGCTCCTGCTAAAAAATACCTTTCCCTTCCTCTTCTCCAGTGGCTATTACTTCCTCCCCTCTCAATCCATTCTCATTCAGCAGCAACATCAGGGAAGAGGTGAAAATGGGCTTACATTCTAGTAGAGCAGCTCTTTCTTTCCTCAGCCAAAATAGATAACTGCCTATTTTTCCCATGTACCTTGATCTGGCTGTGCTCAAACATCTGTTCATGCAGAGGTGAAAGAAGAATCAAGATCTTCTGTCAGTGAATGGTGCTTCATGTAGCAGAAATTTTGCTAGAAAGGAAATAAAGGAAGTTTTCTGCTTTGGTGTCACTGAAAACGAATTTGTTTTTCCTCAGGTAGGATCCGCTAGTTAAGACTATAAGCCACAGTAAGGACATACAACCCAAATTTCTTTTGTTGTAGCTATTAACATGGCTTTTATCTGTACCAGGTGAACCCAAAGATGGCTGCTAAGCTAGGGAAAAAAACTCCGTTTTGTCATACAACAAGCACTTCTTGTTGTATGACAGTATCACCTTGATGGCTACAATGATTTTTCATATCTTTTCAGAAGTTCATGTGTGGAGTTGCAAGATATATTTCTAAGTATAACTGCTGTGATGCAGTTATTACTTACATATTTCTGCTTAGAAAGCATTGTTTGCAGTTTATGATTTTAAAAGAACCACAGATTTGATGTTCAAATACTGTTTGTGGACTTTGTGACCTCCTTAACGAGCAGCTACTTGTAGTGTTGATGTTGCAGCAGATTTCCACAAAATGGTCATGCAAGGCTCCTCTTTTTTGGTTAAAATCATTTGCCACTTCTATGTATATGAATTGGCTAAGGTCTCGCTAGCAAAGTCGCTAGCATTCAGTTTCTGTCTTCATTCTTTCTTTGTCCTTTTGCGAGGTGCTTTGGGGGACTCGGAGCTGAGAGGAATACAAGTGATCCTTTTTATCAAGCACTGCTCATTTCAGTAGCTCACCCCTTCTAACGAACTGCTAACTTCTAACAAACTTCTAACTAACCCTGCTATGAATAGGCTTTAATTTTATTTTTTTTATTAGCATTTACTTTCTAGAGAATTTATTTTCTAAAGGCAGTGAACTTACTAAAATGTGCTGTCTTGTCTTACTAGTTTTGCTTCTGCAGTTTTGGAGAGGCAGAGTTCACAAGTTAAAGACATAGATACAACAACATCATACCAAGTCACCAACTGTAGCCCTGTCTTCAAGTAGAAATAGATTGGATGGATGTTTTACATTTTTTTAAAAAGAAAAGAAAAAGGTGAAGGACCACTTTCACTGTCATGAAGGTCCTCTGAGATTTGAAGGTGTAGTCTTCCTGTTGGTGAACCTGAGTGTCTGGGTTACCCCACAGACGAAAAGAAGGGTGCTGGACAACACCAAAGAGACGCATTATATGGGTACACATTTTAGGAGATGAAACAAGCATGGGCAGGAGAGGAGCAGAAAATAATTGGACAGGATAAGGCCTGAAACTCTTTCAGTAGGAAGTAGGACAGCAACCTTACATCACATATAACGGTTCTGGGTAGGTTTCAACAGTCTTAGCTCTGTCCAGAAGTACTGGTGGCAGTGCAAATCAGAGGTCCACAATATGCCTGCTCCTCTAACGTCACTTTTATGTCAAAGGTCCGGAATTTTTGGAGATTCTTGGGAAAAGGCATCACCACGACTTATGTAGGTATATATTGTGCATATAGTCAGCTCTTGTGTGATTCATAAGCCATGTGAATGTTAAGAAGCAGGAAGGAAATGTAAAATAAGAGGTTACAGAAGCTGCCTGGAGGGCTCACTTTGATAATTCGTTTGTGCATTTTCCATAGCACCTCTTTTAAGAGTTTTAAAATTTGACTGAAACTGATACAGCTCACTAGCTGTCTGCTAGTCCAACGGCAAAGGTTTTGTTTTTCCTCCAAAAATATACCTGTAAGTTAAATTAAAACTCTCAGTTGTATTGGATTCTTAAAGACAGCTATTCTTGTTATGGGAGTTTAAAGAGAGGAAGCAGAGCTTCAGTCCAGTTGATCTCATTGAACAATTGTTTTCCTCAAAGTCCCATTAGACACTGAAGTTCCTCTGTAAACATAGCCCCTAAATAGTGAGATTGCTCTTTTCTTTAGGCATAAGCTTCAAGTGTAGCTCATCTTGCTATTCAGGACACTCTTTCATCATCCTCTAATTGCCTATAATCAAATGTCAAAAGTATCAGTCCTAGAAAATCCAGGATATTACTTCCAATATAGAATCAAAATGTACAGCTGAGACTGGCAATTCTCTGTTAATCCTTAAATGGTTCTGATGGCTCCTCCTTTAAAATTCTGTCTTTTAAAAAAGGTTCTTCTCCCTCTCTTCTCTAAGCATCACCAATATTAACGATCTATGTGTGGGGCTTTTTTTTTTTTTTTTTTTTTTTTTTTTTTTAACACCTGCCTCCAGTAAATCTCACCACTGTGTGGCCTGGAAAAAAGATAAAATCTCTGCAGCTCCTATGCTTATCACAAGCTTTCCTGTATCTTTTAGCATCAGAATACATCTGTCTTTCTTCTTGCAGTACACCTTAGTAAATATGCAGGAGATCTAGCACTACTCTTTTGTGAAAAATAACCACAACAATAAAAGTGAATCTTGTTTACTTTCCTTGTACTTATCTGAAAAAGTCAGTTTTTCTTTTCTATTGTTTCTGTTATGCTCATAGAATCACAGAATCACAGAATAGCTGAGGTTGGAAGGGACGTCTGGAGGTCATTTGGTCCAACCACCATGCTCAAGCAGGGCCACCTAGACTGGATGCCCAGGACTGTGTCCAGACAGCTGTTGAATATGTCCAAAGGTGGAGACTCCACAACCTCTTTGGGCAACCTGTGCCAGTGCTTGGTCACCCTCACAGTAAAAAAGTGTTTCTTGATGTTCAGGCAGAACCTCCTGTGTTTCAGTTTGTGCCCATTGCCTCTTGTCCTGCCACTGGGCACCACTGAAAAGAGCCTGGCTCCCTCCTCTTTTCACCCCTGCTTCAGGTATCTACATACATTAATAAAGATCCCCCTGAGCCTTCTCTTCTCCAGGCCGAGTAGTCCCAGCTCTCTCAGCCTTACCTCATATGAGAGGTGTTCCAATGGATTGTATTTACATGTATTTTGGTTTTTTTTTATTAAAGCATTTTCACAGTGTCAGTAAAACACCAGAAACAGAGTTTCATTAAAAGAAATTAAATATACATATTTGGGTACTATATACGAAGCATAATTTGCTATTACTATGCCATCACTATTTAAAAAAAAAAAGGATAATTTCAGCCAATTTATTTTTAAGCTAGCATTTTATTGGAGCCTTTTTTGCTTTAATAATAGAATAATTTTTTTTAAAAGTCCTCCTATAAATATGCTGTTGAGCTGGTGACAATTTTGTCTCCTGGATAAAAATATTGGATAATGTTAGTTTTTGATGTTCTGTTAGTCTCAAGTTCAAATTCTGTGTATGTAAGTTCAGAGATGTAAAAAACTGCAGTTCAAGCTAAAACACTCATTGCTTTATTTGTCCTGTTTTTTTACCATGGGGATTCTAGTGTAAAACCACATCCATGGTGTCACACTGCAGTATTAATACCAAGACACAAAGGTACATTTTTGTGTTCATGCACATGGTAGTGGTGATTTATATTATATACTAGTACACAGAGGTCTTCACATCTTGGTGTGTCCTTACTATATAGTATAATTTGAAATGATACGTCCTTGCCATGTTTTGCTAGAAATGGTTCTAGTTTGCTCCCAAAATCCATGCACACTTTAAAAGTTCTCATCTTTATACTGGGCCTAATCCAGTCCTGTTTTGTTTTGGTTTTTTTAATTGAGCCTTCTGGGAAGATCAGATATAATGTTCACATCAGAAACACAAACATAGTCATGGTGCAATAGCCTTTCTTCATCTGACAGCTCTTACTAAATGTAAAGAAAATCTATAGATTAGACATAATAACATGATCTTCTGTGTTCTGGAGAATAATCAGTTCAGGTGAAAATCACACTTGACGATACAGTCTCACCTCCTCTGTATTGATGGAATATACATTTCCAGCTCAGCATTTTGGGAAGGATCAATAGCTAAATGACACTCCTCTGTGTGCTCAAACCCAAGACTGGTAAGGCTGAAGTTCAAACTCCAGGACTACCTCCTACTTGCACTTTCTTTGCATAAAGTTGGATGGTTTGAGGGCTGTAAGGTCTGGTAATTCTCAGTGTGCCTAACTATGAGCACATTTTTCAAAATTGGTTACCCTCCAAAGCTGTAATGAGATTGAACAACAGGTAAATTTAAGCAGAAGAGCTCTCTGGTGTTGAGCAGTGACCATGCCTTGGTTGAGAACACTAAGGTTAGACAAAAATATACCCACCAACTTTCAAAATTATGACTTGTGACACATTTGTCATTTGTCAGGCTCATAGCATCAATCAAATCTTGCAGCCAGTGACTGGACTAATTATCTCGTCCAGTGCTGTCCTATCTAATTATTTTAAGAGACATTTTCAGGGCACAAAAGATGTAAAATGTTTTAAATCACAATTATATGGAAACAAATGCTTTCACCAGTACAATGTCTTTAAGATTTTGTGCTTTTTGTTTGTAAAGCATTGAATTACCCCACCTGTTCTGCTACAGAGTCACTGATTACTAACGCATGCATACTTGTCTCTGTCATTACCACTTTGGCCAGAAATCTTTCTCTCTTTCCCTCTACCTGTTCTTCCTTTTTCTGCCAGTTGTATGTATTGTGTGAACACAGATTTTAAGTTCCCAGGAAGAAGCCTTCTGCTTTGTATATTGCCTGCTCTACTCATTCTGCCATCCTTTGGTGATCTCCATACTCTGATGTTTGGGTTTAATATTTTGTATTTAAGAAGGACTATTATAAAAGTGTTTGACAGCAAATAGGATTATAATGCCTTCTTGCACAAAAGTTTCTAGCACCTTTCCAAAGGCATAAAGTCAATCTATCCTACACAGCAAGCAAAAATAGCAAGTGTCTTCAGTTAGTTTCAATTTAGTACGCATCAGAGTAGAAACAGTGTTTGGCTAAGGTGTGGATCAAGAAAAAAAAAAGAGGAATTATGGTTGTAGCTGGGACATCATGGTAGTGGAACTGCTGGAATTTTCTACCATGTGGAAGAGGAGCCTTAAGGAGGAAGGAAATAGAAATCTGATTTCAGCATTTTGGAATTAGACTCAGTGCTCATTCCCCAGAAAGAAGTGGCAATGTTTTCAGAGTGCAGCTCATGGTACTGTACCCATTAGGAAGATCCTGGTCCTCCCAGCCCTTCTATGTTAGGCAAAGAGAAGAAAAGGGATGAATGCTGGAAGGTGTGTTTCATGGGCCAGGTTAGGCTCTGTAGATGGAGATCAAACCAAGAACAGCTTGCTTATAGATGGGGGGAGTCTAGTTTGTGAACAGCAAAGAAGGTGTAAAGGTAAAATGAAGTGGAATTGCTTTTTGTTCCTACCTCTTACTATATCAATGTGAACAAAGGAAATTAAAAGGTATCTACCTTTAGCTTTTGAGGAGGAAAGGGGGACAATATTGCTGAATTACACATTCTGCCCTGTGGCTGACATTCCTATTCCTATTGGGGTCTGTTCCCACAAAAATATGCAGTTTTCTGTTAAGATTACTGGGCTGCCATTAGAGTTAGTATTGACAGTTTTGAGTCAATAGTTTCTCTGAGTACTCGGTACAGGCATGCACAGTAATATCCGACATAGTTGAAATTAAGGTAGAGTAGGGGCTCTCAGACCAAGCTTTGATGATGACTGACTGACAAATTAGCTTTTGGAGAAAAAAGGAATTAAAAGGACGTTAGCTATAGCAGACTTCTGACTCTTGACTCAAGAGTGATCTTGTTTGGATGTGTCAGGGGAGGAATTAAAAGTGCTGGGGTGGCTTGGTGTGGATGATTAAACAGTGATGATCTCTTAAGTTAGGGTGGTTTTTAGCTTGAGTGAACTTTAGCATTAATAAAGTGGGATTTAATAATGTAGTGATAGCTTGTACTGTAAGGATTTATGATCCTCCTCATTCCTTGCTCTTTTGGTTTTTGTACCCATTTGTCATCTCCCTTTTCTTCTGACCTACCCCAGTATGGGACAGAATTATTGGGACCTTACTCTTTCTCCACATCTTTTGCAGATTTTGGTCAGTTTACTTGGCTAAAGGGAAAAATACTGATTTGGGTCTGTTGTTATTTTAAGAGAGCAGTTTAATTACCTCTGTCCACTTAGGGTTATTTTCCAAGCTTAATAAAGTGTATATTCTCATGGAGAATTATTTATATATCAGCACTAGTACTCCAATACCACACTTGTTTCTACCTACCTTGAAATCATGTGCAGTGCAAATTTCATTTGATCATATCATTCTGATTTCTAAATGTAATTTGCCTGCTTCCCACAGTGATTGATTTAATCACAGGATTAGGTAAGAACCTGGTTTAAAAAACACAGTTCTGTTTCATACTTATCTGCTAATTAATCATAAGTGCTTGAAGAATCTTTATGCCAGCATTTTAAATACACAAAATATTTTATGTAAGTCAGAGACTAATTAGTGTACTGAAAATTGCATTTTCATAACGGTCATGTTCCTAGAAGCTGGCCATTTGGAAACATAGATCTAACATGGAAAATATTTTGCAACCTTAACATAGTGACTAATACCAGCAGGAATGCAACAAATTATGCTTTTTTATTCCATTGTCAAACTTTGCCAGCGCAAGACTTCATAAAGCCTCTTCAGAAGATTCGGTGGCTAAAATCTAGCTACTGTCTCATCCTGAGTATTAGCTGCAAACATATGAAAAAAGGACATCTCAGGTTTCACTTCTTCAAGGCCAAACCAGCCCAGTCTTTGTGCACCTACCAAGGAAAACACTCACATAGCTGGCAGTGATAATGACAACAGAAAGAAAGCATTAATTTCTTTGAGCAGCATTAGAGTAGAGAAGTCCTGCCATGCTCACCAGTTATTTGCTCTGCACAGCTGCCTTCTCAGCTAGGGGCTCTAAACCAGCACTGTGAGAACAGACAGAGATGACCATAATGTATTTGTTCATGATGGCTATTTTCTTCACAATGGTAGAAAGGTACTGTTCAGATAATACTCCACACTTCTGTTTTCTGATTCACTAGTTCTTCTTTTTCCTATCACTGCATAAATTCAGTCAACTGAATGTGTCTTAACCATTTTAGGGGTCTGATCTTTGAATAGCTTTACAGAAAACGATAAAAGCACAAAGCCATTCCTCACAAAACGGATGTGTTTTGTTTTTACTCAGATGTGTTTTCTCCTTCCCTCCCTTCTTGCATAGCGTGCACTTAAAGTTATGCTTGGTCAAATCCTGCTCAGATGCCAGATGTAGAGCAGAGGAAGGAAGCACCTTTGAAACTCATGTTAACTGGCTAGAAACTGGTTGGGCAGGATAGATCTCTTGCCACTCAAGATCTCTTTGCTAAGAGATGCTTCCCTGAGAGATCCAACAGGGACATGGGAGGTGCAATTTGGTCTCAACAAATATTAAGCCTTCACACAATAGTTGTATCCCTCTGAAGCAGTTACCTATATTCTTTACAGTCAATGAAGAGAAAAGAGTATTTCTAGGAGCTACTCATCTTTCATCTGAACTTCAGAAATCTACCTTCAGATGAAATGAGTTATGTCTAATAAGTTCTCCTTTTCTGACACTGACTGCAATAAAAGGAGAGTTAGTGGTGAGCTCAGATGTAAATGTCTAGGTTAGGTGACACAAATCTCTCCTGAGGCTCTGTTACTTGGGTATTCCTCCTTGCCAGAGAAATCTTTATAGCATAAACAGTGACATTTCTGCTCTTTGTATGAATAAGGTGTGGTGCAGGTGGTTGATTGGTAGATATTCCTTTGGAAATAAAGCAGGTGCTCTCCATAACACCACTCACAGATATTGGTGCTCTAAAAGTTAGTGAAGGATGGGGCACTACTGAATAAATCCCCAACCTGCCCACCAAGTCTGTAGACAAAATATTTCAGGTCAGGTCAAAACATTTAAATGGTTAAGAAGGACCTTCTAGCTTTGCTTCAATGTCTTTAAGTGTAGGCTGATCCCATTGAGTTTGGTGGTGAGGATCCACTGGATGTGGTCGCAGGTTTTGAGGGGGTGTAGGTATATATCTTTTAACTATACATATTTTAAAATGAATTGATATTGAAGTTTTTTTTCTAGATCATTTTTATTTGCATATCATTTGCAAATATACATAAGCATTATCTACCAGACTTTTTTTTTGTCTTCAACTTACACTGGTTACCTTATTACACAGCTGGTGTTACATTGTGACGTGCTCTGCAGATAGGATTTTTGATGGGGACCTGCCACTTATTTTAAACAGACTTTGTCTAACCAGATATATAGCATACCATCCTTGGAAACCACTTACTGTGTCACTAGGGGCTCAGACTTTGCATAATATAGATAGCAAAATACTTATGTAGCTGGCCTTCTAAATATAATTAAAGCATCCCATTAACACTTTTTCCAAAAACAGTGGTGAGAGTAACTCCTACAATTTATACTTAGGAAGAACTTCCCCTCCCTACCGATCCACTGTGATGTATATTTTCCTAAGCAAGCTAACTAATGCTCCCGTTGGGAAAGTTCTCTGTGTTTTCTCTTGTTAATAGTGAAAAAGGATGAAAAGTATAAACAATGTGTATCGGCAAGATGTGAGAGGCAGCAACAAGGGCATTAATCTGAGCCTCAGGAAACCCTGTTTAAGTTCCTTGCTCCAATATGTATTTTCTGTACGTTTCTGGATGTGTCCTTTTGACCCAGATTCACTCAATACATTTATTTTGGTAATTCCTGAAAAAACAAGCAATAATTGGTCCTAGTTTCACTTGGGGTTTCAGTTTCATTTCAAGACTGTCACACAGTTCTGGTTTCTGATTTCTAGCCAAACCTTAGGTAATATTCCACACCTCACTGAGACAGCTTGTTAGTACAGCATAAGCAGCTATTCTTATAACTGTTGCAAATAACCGAAAGAAAAAGGTATGTCAATAATCTTGTAAGGCACGTCCTCTTGACACCAAACATATTTAGAAAAAGAAAAACAAAACCCAAGAAACTTTCAAGCCTTTTGTGGCTTATTCATTATGGTTTGCATGTCAGTATCTTCACTGTGATTTTTTCTTCCACGGGGCTCAAACTTACCATTTTGTTCTCATGCCTTGGTTTTCCTTACAGCCCTTTTGATCTTAGTATTCAGAGTTCTTCACTTTTAGCCTGATGTAGGTGGATGAGAAGTGCCTTGCTGTATAGTCTGGGATTAAAATGCCATTACGTGCCAGCAATGATCTTCATCTGCTCAAGAGGCAGGGAAAAAGGAGGAAAGAAACCGTGACTGTGTTGAGGTTATAATGCCACGTTGGGATACACGTACATGTGGTGTGAGAGGGCAGTTCCCACTGCATTTCTAGCTGAGGGGCTATAGTAGAGAAGCAATACATTACCTGCATCTCTGCTAGCAATTTTAGTCAGATGTCTCTTTTAGTTAGTTATATGGGAATAGATCACTACATTAAAAAGAAATTAAGAGTGATTCTGTGCTATAATAATATAGAGTGTTCCTGAAGCACAGTCTGTTGTAGGACTCTTCTGTGCATGTGACACTTCCATGTGCCCTGCAGATGTCAAACACACAGTGGGCTCTCAATTCCTGTTGTTTTCTGGGTTTGGCTAAAGCCGATATGGAGCTGCTGCAAAATGAACTGGTTTGAGATTGTGTTTGTAACAGCTAGAAGCTGGTATGTGATCTGCATCCAAACTGCTCCAAAATCTTGTGCTGGGGCTGAATCCTCACGGCAGAGACTGAGGAGAATATAAAACATGTTCAGGTTTGTTGTATTACGAAGAAATTGTGGGGAAAAGGTGGAAGTTCACTTTAAATCAGAGGCAAGGGCATGGGGAGAAAGCCTTGTGAAGTGGTACAGAAAGGGTCAGGCAAGAGAGCTCCAGCACCGCGTGAAGTCAGGAGAGCAGCACAACAGATCACGCTATCAGCAGGAGGCAGCTCATAAGCCCCAGTAAAGATGGGAGAGCACACATCACACCCCTGTTTCAGCCTGTGCCTGCTGGGAGGAGTCCTTCCCCTCCTCCGTGGAGTGGCTGCAGATCTGGGAGGACTGCGGGGAAGGAGCCTTGCTCCCTCCCACCCCGCTTCGCCTCCTCGGCTGTTGCAGTATCTCCGCTGCTTTGGGGGTTTTGCAGGGCTGAGTTGCCCAGATGCTATTTACTTTGCAAAATGTTGAAGATAATTGCATTCATATATAAGTACACAGATAGATTTTGTGTATGCATTTGTGTGCGCATGTGTGTGTAATATTTTAAGCTGTCTGGCACATTAATTTAGCCACCTGTTCTAGCCTCTTTCTGCTGCACAAATTAGATTGTCTCAGGGGACCCTATGCAGCTGATTGGGTCTGCCTCGTTACTAAGGCAACCCTTCTCCTCTCGCTATATGCTTTATAACTCAGATTCACCAGGCAAAAAATGGAAGGGGAAGAAAAAAAAAAATTGCTTCAGACCCTGGGGATACCAGTACTTAATAGATGCTCTTAGCAGACTTATTTATTCAGACAAGAATACGGTTTCTAAATGTGGAAGATTGTTGAAGCAAGCAAAGTCAAATATAACAGTACTGTATGAAGGGGATGATAAAGACCAAATTAAAGGCTTGTGCAAACACCATATGAATCTTAAATTAGCTATACGCAGTGTAGTTGGTGTAAAGGTATCATGACGGGATATATAAGCAGTTATCCCTTTGAAGGTCATCCCTGATTAGGAAAAACAACAAAAAGTCTTTATGCCAAAAAAGCCACAAATGTAGGGAGGAGTCCTTATGTCAGATTGGCTACAGCCCAAACAATATTTTATGTTCATTTTTCAGATCAAAATTATTAGTTTGTTCCTGCTTCCTGCTTTTAGGTGATTTGTATTGACTGAATATACCACAAATGTCGTATACGTTTTATGCTGAAACAAGGCATGATTTTGTCTTTGAAGAAAGGCTTCTTGATCTCATTAGTTCTTTGACAACAAATCCAGCAAAATTCTAAGCAAAGTAAAGGTGACTATACTCAAGGATGGATAACGGATTAAGGGAATCCTATATGCAAATGGAAAGCATGGATGGACCTTTAAGCATTATGTCCCAACATTTCCCTCAAGGAGTCGTGTTCTAGTGTGTGCATTTGTGTTTACATTGGCACAGGCAATGTGCACTTAGGTATAGTGTATGATTTACGTGTCTATCTCTTCACCTTGTGGCCAGTTCATTAACTACAGATAATGGCCTCTGTAATTTTATGCTGAGGGGATCAAGTGGCGTGTTGTTTGGACACTCAAAATTCTACGTGTAGACAGAATTGCAGCAAAGCTTTTCCAAGAGGGCAGATTTATTTATAGATGCATTTAGATGCTTATATCTGGGGGAAAGGTCATATTCTGTAGCTGTTCACAAAAAAAAAAAAAAAAAAAAGGTGAAGAAGTGCTTAAGGAAGTACAACAGGTTAGATTTTGGAGGAAAGGGCTTGTTTTGCAGCCTATCAAATAGCCAAATCCATTCTCTGTGGCCAGATGTGCTAGTATCACAGGCAACATCCAGCTCAAAGTAGAAGCCCTGACAAACCCCATTGCATTTGGATTTGGTGAGGAAGAAAATAATCTTTCTCACAAGTCTATATTCTGACCCTCCTAAGTGGAGGTTGCCACTAACAGTGCCCACATCACAGTGCTTCAGAGTGGTCACTCCTCCCTTACCATGTGTTCACTAGAAACCAATGTATAGTACAAATGATATGTATCTCCTAACGATTCCCTGAAACACAAGATTATCTTATTCTTTCATTTGCAGTAATGCAAGTGGTATTGACCATAAGAAACTCAAGTCTTGCTAAAACTTAGTCACTGAATTTCATACAGTATCCTTTCCATGCTAGGCTGCACAGAGAAATGTCTTTTTATTTGTTCAGAAGACATTATGTGCTAGTTTTAACAGGAACTTTCATTTCCAATGCAAGCCAAAGTAAATAAAATGTTAGTGGATTCAAACTACTCTAATATTCCTCTCCCAGTTTTCCACACAAGTAAATTTGACTTCTGCTCACTTCTGCTTTTATTTCTTTCTGTTTAAAGTGGGTTTTTTTAAAGCACTAAGAAGAAAATAGTTTGATCTTGGGTGCTATTCTGCAACTTGCCCAGTTTTTCCTGAATTTATCAGTGTTAGGTTTTGTGGATTTCTTTATCCTTGGCTCTAGCTATGACAATTTGAGAGACTCAAACCTTGAAAACAGTAATTGAAAGCTTGCTGGCTTTTGGCATTAGTGGAATTTTTTATCATCTTGAACTAGTTTGCTCATTCTATTTTTAAAAAGTTCATTTGTATATGGGAGGAATATCTTCATTCAGGCAATTAACTATTGTTAGTGTCAACAGGTGAGGGAAAACAAATCTGAAACTGAACTTTAAAATGCTACTTTTTTGCATGAAGGATTACGATCCTATACTACTTGATATTCCACAAGAATAGCTTGAAATCTAATGTTTTATTTCTCATTCTAGAACACCTACATTTTGTTGATTAAAGCTGCATCTCATAGATGGTTTTAATAGTTAAACTGGTTGGTTACATCAGGGCAGAACAGACTTTATAATATAGCTGCCTTGTGAAGTATGCTTCACTTGCACCTGACCAGAAGTCCTTCTAGAAGGTCCAATTTTTATCCACTCTAATTAACAGTTTAAGGCCATCTTCAAGGGGTTATGACATTTCTTTTCTAAATGTTCTTCAGCATGAGTATCATAATGCTGTTATCATATATAGATTCATATACACTTTCAAATTTCTGGGAAGACATTACTTTTGATAGCCTTGTATTCCATAGTGTCTGTTGGCAGATGTACGTTCAATGTTGCGCATGTTCTGTAAAATAGAGGATTTTCTGTATTATGCACTTACATCCTACGTCCCTTATTAGAAGCAGATGGGATATTGCTTTCTCCATCTTTCTGGTCTTGCTGGCTTCTGCTGCCTTTGTTACTCTTACTGTTCTGGTGGTGGACTGTGAGCTGTTGCTGTCCACCTCCCTTCCTGCCCAATTCCTTACAACTTACTCACTACATAGTTGAATGAGTCCTTGAAGCACAAATGTGCAAGACTAATCTGGTGCCTAGGGCTCCGCAGAGATCCTTGGCACCCTGCAACAGCCTTTGCTTCCTTTTCTCTTTGGTCTCCTGCTTCCTCTCACTGACTGGAACTGCTGCTGCCTCCTTCTTTTCCCTTCTTCTCCTTCCTTCCCTACACCTTTCATCAAATCCATCCAGCAGCTTTTCAGGCATTTAGTCTCCAATCCAACCACCTCATATAAGGCTGATGTCTTTGTGGCAGGTTTATTGTTTCACTGTAACATCTCAGGCACTATAGGTAGATGTGCTTGCACTTTGCTCAACAATTATTCTGGCAGTCAAACTCCTTGCATAGCCTTCACCAACCTCTGTTGAAAAAAACCCCAAAAAACAAAAACCAAAACCACACAAACAAAAATAAATCTAAAAATTGTAATCTACCAGAGTAGCACCACGTTCTCCTCTGCCTCTGTGGAGCCCTAGGAAGATCATCGTATTGGCACCAGTGACAGCTCTATTATCTGGGTTTGTTTGGACTGGAATGAGGTCGACACTTTCGAGATCACCAAGAACACAGGTCCGAGGAAAATGAGTTCCCTTTGAAATTTCCAGTAAGCAGCTTCAGATGGTTGGAAATAAGAAATTATTTGCTTTCCAGCAGGGCTATGTTGTATTTGCTTACAGGATTAAGCATTCATACCATGTTAAAATATAGAATTAGGGTATTTAGGTGCTAGACACCTTTTTCCTGAGATCTAACATATAGCATTCCTGTAGCTAACGTAGCTTGCCTTTTCAGTATTCCACTGTGAATAGAATTTGATTTGATTTTTTTCTATGAAATAACGTACAGTACATAGGTGATCTTACTTCTTTTTCCCACTTAGCTACATATGCATTAATGAAAAGAGCAGATGACTACAGCTATACTTTTTGCCTAATGAAGTAGCATATGTCAAATCTGTGTTTGCTGAGCTTCTAATTAACTGAGTCTCAGAAAGTTGCCCTATCAACTTCAGAAGAATACAGAAATGTCCTTACTACAGAGAATTTTTGTTTTAAGGCTTAATTTAAATTCTACTTCTGCTTTGAAAGTAGAGCACAAAAAGCTTTAGAAAGTTACAGGTGACTGAAGTTCACTATGGATTAGAAATGAGAGTTATGTGGTAGTAACTGTAATGATTGATGCTATTTTCCTAACAGGCACACCATCTGTATATCATTTATAGTCTGAAATCTTCATTAGGAGAAAAAGCTGACAGCTACTTTCAGGCAAGTATTGAAAGTGGACCACTGCCAGATATTTTGGGACACTAAAGCAGTAAATGATGACTGTTAGGCATTTCCTCTGTATATTCAGTAGAAGAGGATTTATCCACAACACTAATGCAGCTTGTAAAAGGGATGTTTGTTATAGAAATGTACATGTATTACACTATGTCTTAACCTGTCCATGCCAGAAGAGGCTGTAAATCTGATTGTGTTCCTGATTCCTTGGCAAATACATTTAACTCTGTGTGAAATATTCTGATTACTTTGCAAAGTGCAGATTGCTAGTACAAGTCTGAAGGAGAGCTGGAACAGCTGAGCGATAGGTGTGCAGTGCTTGTGAAGTGATTCAGCAGAGCAGCGTGGAAGACCTCACTGGGGTTTCTGCAGCTCCACAAAGGTGGGGAAAAGGAAGACAAGCAACTTGAATCAGTGGAGAAGAGTCTACTGAGAGGCTGTGGTTTGAGGATGGTAGCAGAAAGCAGGTCCCACTGTGAAACTGTGTGATCGTGGGAGGTATATATGGGGAAATAATAGGCAGGAGAAGACTTTAACCTCTGTAGACAGTGTTGCTTGGAAAGATACCAAACCACGAAGTCCAGTTTTATTGTCCATATTTTACAAGGGGTATCAGATGACTCTTCATAGACAAAACTGCAGAAATAAACATTACATGTAGTGTCCCAAAGACCTCAGTCAGCTTAACTTAGTCACAAGAGGATGTGGTGGTTTAGAGTTAAGTTAGAAAGCTTGAACTAAGCTTGGAGATTCAGCTCAGAAAGTCAGAAAGGAAATCTGTATCTGGAAACTGAAAATAGTTATTAAAATGAGCACAAATAGGTAACAGCATGATTAATTTCCATTCAGAAGAACTATTTTATCTCTTAATTTCATCAAGGCATGGTCCTGAAGAGAAGTCTGTGCTTTAGTCAGCTATATATTATTGGGCTCAGTGTAGTACAAAGTGATATGTGCTGGCTTGCTATACAGAAAAGAGCAAGTTAGATATATTGTTCCTTTCAGACTTTCCCCTCAATTAATATAAATTCCCTTTCATAAGGGTAAACTGAAAATGTTCATTTTATGTGGTAATGAAGATACAAATTATCCAAGTTCCATTTCCAGTGATCTTAAATGAAATCCAGTTTAGCATTAGCAAGTCTGATTTTTATCAGAGAATTAATGAGTCACCTTGCAGAAATCACTCTTTTTCAGAGTACTGTGTGCTCCAAGAAATAAAAAGGTCCCTCAAATATCAGAAGCCCTTTTCCTCCTGCATACTGTTTTTATGTAGCAGTTTCATGTAGTTCTGTCTTATGTAAAATGTCTATTTTTTTTTTTACTAGAAGCATTTACTGTTTAGCAACACAGAAGTGTAAAGAGATAGGGGCAGAGCCCCTGGCTCAGGGTCCAGTTACTTGCTGTGATATCATTCCCATAATGTGATCAAACACTACCTTGAAAAGGTATTTGTCATGTTTCTTGCCCCTCCACCCCCCTCCAATCATATGGGGAAACTGTTGTACAGTTTTGTTGTTTTGTTATCTAGAAACTATCTAATTCCCAATCAGTTTGCAATCATTTCTTTTGTCAACATAGCCTTTTAACTTCTCTCTTCCTTATACTTAATCACTTGAATCATCTATAGAGACCAATCAAAGCCCTCAGCCTTTAAGCCTGACCTATAAAATGGTTTATCCAGTCTCATAAACATACCCTTTTCCTGAATACATCTTCAGGTACATGGGCAATCAGAAGCACACACAACACAGCTAGGTCTTAGTAATGTCTAGTATACTTACATAAATATTCCTCTAAGTCTGCTGGGAAATACCTCATCTAATTTGTGCTAAGGTGCTGAGATCACACTTTGCTCTCTACTGGCCTTGTTACAGTCATCCTTGAATTTATGTTCCTCACATCTTATTAGCTAATGACCTCCAGCTGACAAGTTCCCATAACCACTGCGTGATGTGGCATTTGGTATAATTAAGTGTATCCTATTTCCCATCCCACTCTTGATAAGGTAAGCTCCTTTCATTTTGTCACCTACTAATTTCAGTAGCAAAATCTTACTTTAAAAATCTAGGTGAAGAGTAGAATTATTAATGCAATAAGTAAAATTAAAATTTTAATTTAAGAACTAAAATTAGGTTGTGGCACTGTAAAAACATGAAGATCTATGTAAGCAGGACTGAACTGTGTTCTGAAGCCATCCAGAGAGGCCTTCTTGCCACCTTTGCTACCTGTATTCACCTTGCAGCACCTTCTTCCTGGTAAAACTGAATGTCTTTGTTGGTAAATTCGGTCCTAGTAACTTTCTTTCAGAAGCAGCTGCTGCGGTTTCCCCCTTCACCCAGATCCTTGCCTACCTTATAAATCTTATCTGTCCCATAATCCATGGTTAATAGCTGATTCCTTCCCTTACACTGAAGTGTTAAAAACCTTAATGAAGTTCAAATGAAATCTTAACCTCCTTTATTTTATCTAAAGATTGGTTATTTTATCAGACATGCTTGCATGCACTAGTATGCTTCATCATATTCTCCATGCTATAAAATGCTGTTTTTCTTCAAAACTTGCTTTAAACCTTACATGCTAGGGAAGCTACTTCAGTTGTCTTGTAGGTGCAAGTTTATTATGCTTAATACTTTTGGAGGGCTCTACCAAAATGTAGGAAGCTTTGCTTAACCCAAGTCCTATAGTGCTACTTCCCCTTATCTGTTTAATGGGTCATTAAAAAGTCTGGTTTCCCAATTTGCAGGAATATTTACCAGTTCTTCCAAGAATTTCCAGAAGAAGATTTTCATATCCGTCTGCCTCAATTTTAGCACATAAAACTTCTCAGCTTTTTTTCCACATCAGCTTTGATAATTCCCATGCTGAGGCATGTGCTCCCACAAACCATTTTATTTGTGCCCCAGGTTCAGAATTGCTCTTGTTTAAAAGACGAGGTAAAATATTAACTTACAGTCACTCATATATTGCCTTTAACTTAATTCTGACTGCATAATGGCCTATCTTCCCTTCCACCTTCTTAATTCATGTTATTTATGACCATTTTACTAATTGTTTTTAATATTCTTAGCATGATTTAGTTCAGGCTAACTTCTACTAATGCATACTTTTCTCCTATACTTTTTGACCTCCAGGGTAGAAGTATTATTATTTATCATTTATCTGTATTTTTGCCTATGTTTTGCATGGTAGTTATTAATCCTGTATTAAGCTCCTCCTTGAATAGTGTTTCATTTTTTTTGTAGGAAGCTTCCAGAAAAATATTTGTGCTTCCCATGTGAAGAATGTAAAGCCTGAAGTTTAAATCCTTGAAGTCTTCAGTCTCCTTAACTTCTCAGTGTGCTTTTTCCCAATAAAGTAAGTTGAGTTATAGGCAGGATTAATTTTTTCATGATTCCATTTAAGGCAAAGAAAGTTAACTTCATAATCAGTGGATCCATAATTATTTTTCTATGCCTGGCTCTTTTAGAACAGTTTCCTTAATTTATTTTTTTAAACTTAAAATGGCTTCATTGTTTGTTGTTTGTTGATGTTGATGATGACACTGATGCTACTTGTCTTCTCTGGTTTTGCAAAACCAGTTTCTTAACCTCATGTAGTTCTTGATACTATTTGCATTGTCAGCTTCTACCCTTATCTCCATTTGACCACAGATTTTAGACCAGACATCATCTACTATTCCAGAAGAATGGATCCATGGTGTTACTACTTACTGCTTTAGTTTACAATATCATTATCACAATGCTGTTTCCATTGCCATCACTTTTTATATATTTTTTCCTGAATTCCATGTAGTTTTCATCAGTTTGAGTCTAGTCTCATACACTGTTCTGACACAGCTCTTTCAGCCCTGCAGTACTGCATACTTATGGGACTTGTATATATTTCTAGTCATTCCCTTTTATGGCTTAATTTTCCTGCACTGGTATATCAACATCATAATTTGGCTTTGACACCATCCAAATTTTTAAGTGGATTAAGCATAGTATTTTATTGCCTATATAACTGACTATGGACACTTTAAAATGCTTTTCAAAGAAACATAAATGTATTATGGGAAAGTCGTCTTGCTTTGCCAAAGCCATTACTTGGAGTTACATCAAATTCATTTTTTCATCTTGTTATCAAAAGAAGCTGTGGAAAAATTCTCTGTACTGTATAATATATCTGTACTGTATCTAACGGAGTCCAGTTTGATGTCTCAGATATAGTCAAGAATACCTTTCCGAACAAACTAGGAAACATCTCTCTCCTAGTCTTCATAAGTACAGGGCCAAAGTCAGACAGTGACCTGTTCATCAGGACGGTAAATGATCCCATTTACTCCATAAAGCTTGTCCTTGGCTACAGAACTCTTGTCCATAGAAGATATGAATGGACTTAGACCTGGGACGAGAAATAAATGCAAAGACTGTCTTTGACCGGGCTTTCACTAAATTTCTGTCATCTTTTGGGCCTATTTTTCAGATATATTTAAATATTACTTTGGGGTTTTTTTTTGATCAGAGTGGTGTTTGGATGCTACTGTTCAATATAAACACCAAGAGACAAAACAGTGGGCACAAACCATAATGTAATATTGATACACTGTAAGAGTTGGGCAGAGTGATTTAATTAAATTCTAGTAGAAAGGTACTTAACCTTTTTTATTAACTAGAAATTTATGCACAAAATGCAAAGACAAAGGCAGTTTGCATCAAACACTGACTTCTTTTAACTAAAGAGCTGTGGAGAGATTGATTGCATTTGCTTAAGAGGAAGCAGTGCTGAAAATGTCTTAATTCAAGTGGCTTCCATTTAATTGTCAAGTGGCTCCAGAAAAGAATGACTAGCTGAGCATAAATGAGGCTCCTGAAATCCCCAAGCACTGCAATAATTGTTCTTAAGAAACCTTTGTTTCTGCTCCTTCCCGAGGACCCATGTTTGTAATTGCAGTGTGCAGGAGATTCATATATTGCAAGTAAATTGACCTCATTGGTCTGATGTCTAAATATCCATATTGGGAGAGAGGGAGAGACAGAGAGATTTATAAGCGTATCCCTATCCAGCACTCCCTTGACCACAGCAGGAGAATATTTCAGCTGTGGGAGGTGGTTATCTTTCTCAGAAACCCAGCATAAGCTTACCTGTCAGGCACATTTTCTTTCATTGGCCACAGTTACTAAGGAAACCACCTCTTCTGTGTGAGGGCATCCTAGGTGCCTCTTTTGGGGGCTTGAATCTGGGACTGCAGCCAGACACAACTTGCAAATTGAAGACTATGCTGCAGCTTATTTAACCCGTAAGTGAGCAGAGATATATTACATAATATGGTTATTTTCTGCACAAGGGAAGCTGCTGAAGGACGAGTTCTTCAGCAAGGGAGTACCACGAAAAGCTTCCTCCTTCCCAGCTCTCAAAGAGTGGTTAGCAATGCAAGCCACAACCTATGGGACACTGGGAAGAGACTGATTTAAGTCCACTTGGAAAATCTCTAATAGTGCAGCTATAAAGTAGCACAAAAAGCATAATTTTTTAATCATAAAAGGTATCAGGACAGTAATTGTAACAAAAATCCTCCTCCTTGTTGAAGTTATACATATGACATGAAATGAGCTGACAAGTTCAGGAATATGATTATATATGAGCTTGAACTATCTCTGGTTTCTGCATTCAAATCATGTTGCTGACCCACAAGCTCCAGTGGTTCAAAATGGGGTGACTTAAGAGATCACTGTTGTTGCTGTACATAGAGGGATTTTAAATCAATAACTGTCCTCACATGAACAGAAAAGACAGTCATGATTCCAGTGAAATGCATCCTTTAACCACTACAGAAGTATGTACTGATGTGTAACCTAGTACATTCTTAATAAAAACATGTTAAATATTAAATATAGAAAATTTGCATCTGTGAATACCTGAAACACTGACATCACTGTCTAAAAGGCACTGAGCTAACAACAATATTAATGAATTAGTCGACGGGTAATTCTGAGGACCATGTAGCAGAACTCAGACTTTGCCTTAATGAGCTCCATGGGGGTGAACAACATGGGCTGTGGGCTATAAATATTATTGGTACTGGTAGAGGCAAAGGTTGGGCTTAGAGATAGGGTGTATTAATCTGAGACCCTTCTCAGGAGTGCTGGAGTTAGCTCCCTTTGCCTTTCTATATGACTTCAGAGACAAAGTCCACAAAAGTTTTTGGAATCCAACTCCAATACAGATTTGTGAGCTTCTCACACATTTCAGTGGAAGTTCAATGTTCAGGAGCTTTGTGGACCTGGCACTTAGTCCTTTTTGCTTTTTTCCTCACCTTACAGGGAGGCCAAAGAAGGATTTATCACTTCTAATTAATGTAGATAGTTAATGCCTGTTTTGGTAATGGTGTTTTGTTAGAATCCAAGAAATTCCTGATCTTCTTAATATCCAGTTGGCTAAAATACAAATTACTCTAGCTTCATTTTGCTGCAGATTTCTGAAAGGCACAAGACAGAGACACATGGTGCTTGCTATATTCTTAAATAAATGTGGGATGTTAGGAAAAGTCTTTTGGGATCAGTGATCAAAATAGCTAAGTACAGACAGTACTGGGATAACTGGGAGTTATGAAATGGTAAGGAATGATGGCATACTTACCTCTTAAGCTAACCTGAGCCTTGTAAATGTTCACACCGATACTTAAGCAATAGTCAAAATGGGACTTAGTCCTCAGCAAGTCAAAGCTTTTAATGGTTAGCGTACGTGCAGTTCCCTTGAGGAACCTGCAACATCTGTTTATATGTATGAATAAAAATAAATATACATTAAATCCCTTTCTCCTACCTTCTCTCTAATTAGACGGTAACTCTCGAGGGAAGGGATTGACTCTTTTGTGTGCTCATACAGTGACTAGCACAATAGGCCACTGATCTCAGCTGTGGCCTCTGTCTTTGCCACAGTGCAACGGTAGTCTTCAGGAAAATGAGTATTTCAGACTGACCTTTCAGCATAAATGGAAAAGAATTTTAATGACTGTAAGCAGATTATATGTTTACTTTCGCCTCCTTTCTGCATTTAAAACCTGCAGTATTTAATATGCCAACTATTTCTAAATGTGAACTACTTCTAGATTTCTAAATATTACACAGCTTGCATTTAAGGAAAAGCAGATGGAGCACGCTGGTAGACTGCTGGGCTGAAATTCTTGGGCTCTGAATTTCCCTACCACTTTCAAACGTAAAATCCAGCTGTACTAGTCTCGTCTGATTCAAGAAAGAAGATAGCTGAATGAGCTGTACAGTCAGATGGTCACTGTTTACTTAGATCTTTCCTTCATTCCCCATGGCTAGGAGATTTACAGACATAAATAATGAAATAAATTTCATTTGAATTTTGCTATTCATAGGACTTGCATCCAGAACTTAATATATTCCCTTTATAGTAGACACAAGTGATTATAATCCCTTCTAGCCTTTCCCTTTTGTGTTTGCTCTCTTGCTTGTTGTGTGGATATATCCTATATGGATCATTTGGAGCTAAATGTGCAAGAGTGCAGATGCATTTATGGGCACGTGATGGAGGAAGGGAAGGGTGGTGCAGCCACAGCAGATCCTCAGCTTTTAGAAACAGATGAGTTGCTGCAAATACTTCTGATGCCTGCAATATGTGTTCAGTGTAAACAAGCAGTTCTATGAGCAGCTAATGAACTAATGAAGCCAGATTTCCTACAGACTTCTGTCTCTTGATTGACTTTTTAACTGAGACACAGTTTCACGTTATGCCTAAAATGTTCTAACTGCGGAGCATGCCAAGAGGCAGTCCTGGTTTCTTTACTCACTTTCAACTGCGTGTTACCACCCCATCAGATCTGGCACTCAAGGTGAATTTGAAACCTAATTCATTTGTGTGTTTGTGGTGTTATTCCAGCTGGATCAATGAGCTGATTATCTCTAAGATCAGTATCCCTCTGTCAAGTTTGAAATCTAGACTGTAAGATCTAAATATTTTAGACAAGAATGTGAATATGTCTGCAGGTATATGCATGGGTTGGATGTTTAAGTGGTATGACTGTGTGCTGCAGCCTAATTTTTAAAGTAGAGTTGAATATAGAGTTAATATAGTAAACGTATCTTTGAAATGTCTCTGTAGCCTACAACCTGTGACAATTCATGCCAGAGAAGTACAACATGTAACACTGCAGGAAAGTAAAGACACGGTTAACTATGTTACAATTCAGGATGCTGATAAGCAATCTCCTCGGTGGGATCCTTATCATTTTCAGGGAAGTAAGTGGTATGCATTCACTGCACTTTGATGAAACATGTAAATGTCACTCGTGGGATATGTCAAGATGTTATTTCACTTGATGCACATGTGCAACAGGAGCTGTTGAAAAGAATTTGTATTTA
Source organism: Ciconia boyciana (assembly GCF_034638445.1). NCBI lineage: Eukaryota > Metazoa > Chordata > Aves > Ciconiiformes > Ciconiidae > Ciconia > Ciconia boyciana. The sequence goes on from NC_132935.1 coordinate 83,652,267, forward strand.
TTGTCATGCCCACAGTAAAATCAGTACTAGCATCTATGTTGACTAGTAATATGCAGTCAAAGTGACTAGCCAAAACACCTTCAGGAAAATCACAGAGCAGGAATAATCAGCTACTCTGAGAGTGATAAATGACCTTTGAATCATCTATGGTACTCACTAAGCAGAAAAGCAGACAAGAGTCTAAACTTTGATGGATTTGATTGAATTATCTGCATGTGGATCAATGAACTATCACACTGGTTTCAGCAACTGCCCTCACAAATGTTGCTGTGTATGTGATACATGATGTTGACCTAAGGTAGTTTGGGAGACATTGCTTTAAGTGCATTTTCTTTGCATTTGGAGATGAAGCAGAAGGGTGTCTGGACTGTATGCAAATGTGCATACTGATGTGTTAACATCTGACACTTTATTAGCTCTGGTCCTTATTCCCTGGCCACTTCCTATGTTCTCACTACATTTTTGTCATGCTCATCGCTTACTCTGGTAACTATTAGGCCAGCTCAGTGTTGTACTGGTTATCCTACGTAGGTGTTCACCTGGAGAGCTGTTGCCTTGCTTCTTCTTTGGCTCCTGTTGTACATGTGCATGGCTCAGCCATTGCACAGTGCAGCACGAACAGTGTGCCTTCCCTGTCCAGTTCCACTACCCCTTGCAGGCTGCACATCTTTGTGCTGGCATGTGCATCGCAGTCTGCTGCGTAGCACAGGCTTTGGGGAGCTGAATGCAAAGCAGTTGTCCAAAGCTGACAATTTTGAGGCCTGACTTGAATGTCAGTTTTTACTTTGGCAGCTAGGTGACAACTTGAGCTCTTGTGACTCCAGGACTTTGGTGCTGAGCTGATGTGCTGAACATCAGGGCTCTAATCACTGCTTTGCTGGTGGACTTCTTTACGGCCTTAGCAGAATCGCATTGGCTCTATTTCAGCATCTGCAAAATGGATGAAGTGGAACCCAGTATTCTTCTTAAAGCACTTTGATCTGTGCATGACATGGGCTGTAAAACAGCTGAGCCAAACCACAATGACAGTTATACCAGTTCTGATCTACCCTTCAACTTTTCTGGCAGAGCTAGACTAGGGAAGCAGGTATTTTGCTGGCTAGAGAAATAGCACAAAAACATTTGCCATTTTGCTAATGTAGTTTAAATTTAATTTGGTGAACTGGTGTAAGCAGTGGCACAAGAATAGGGTTTTTTGATAGTATAAACCATGTCTGTACTGGAAGTATTTGGCAGAGTTACACTACATAACCCTTTCTAAACTACATACGGATACAGGCATGCTGTATATCTGCTGCTCTTCACCTTCCACAGCCCCCTGTCTGAAAGGCATCATTGGTGCTTGTTACAGGTTACTGTTTCAGTATCATATTTGGGTCTGTATTTTACTCCCATTTTCTTCTTGATAAGCAGAGCTGTGCCCTTCCAGCCTTCCCTTCACCTCCTCTCTCTTCAGTAAGATCAAACAACAGACTTCTAAGCACTGGAAGGGATTTCAGGAGGGCCCGAGGCTGGGGAAGGGTATTGCCTGCCCGAGTTGTCCACTGCCCTCTTCTCTTCACATCCCTATGAAGGTATACCACATGGTAAATATTAAGTAACATTTTAATATTGGACTGTTCACTTTTTGCTTCTTGTGGTAATAATCTCAAAGATAGTTCTTCAGTATTATTTTACAGAATAAATTTGCTTTAGCTTCTTTGTGAGGAAGTTGGGGGTGGCTGCTTTGGGTAGTCTTGCTAGCTTGGGAAATAAAAGCAGACTAGCACATGTATCTGTGCTGTATTATTTGCCCTGCTGAGAAAAATGCACTACAGATCTACCCAGAGGAATATTAAGTGATATCCAGGCTTCCAACACTTTGCTTATATAAGCAATTACATTTAAAATAAAAATGCCATAGGATTTTTCTAGGTATAATTTAAATAAAGGGCAATGACTTTCCATGGCTCTTGCTTTCCCAGTCAAGAAGATTTACAGAGGACCATTTTGCGATTTTCTCGTATTAATATTAATTTTTAATTTTAAAATGTCATTTGATTGTGGAGCAATAACTGACACCACAATAGTTGATGCCCTGAGGAGACTGCTTAAAAGGGAAACTAGAAAACAGGACATTAAAATATGTCTGACTGAGAGTAATGCTTTTCGTATCTTCTATTTCACAAAAAAAAACCCCAACCCAAACCACCCACTTGTGTAGAGCATCTTTGTGAGAAACTGCTATCAAACATTACTGCCTATATACTAATGTTCTTATATAATGTTCTGATAATGTACTGCCTATATACTAATGTTCTTACATAATGTACTATATACTTGTGGTTTAACCCCAGCCAGCCACTAAGCACCACACAGCCACTCACTCACTCCCCTCCACAATGGGATGAGGGAGAGAATCATGAGAAGAGCAAAAGAGAGAAAAATTGTGAGTTGTTTAATAGGGAAAGCAAAAGCTTTCCCTATTAGTAAAACAGTTTAATAGGTAAAGCAAAAGCTGCACACGCAAGCAAAGCAAAACAAGGAATTCATTCACTACTTCCCATTGGCAGGCAGGTGTTCAGCCATCTCCAGGAAAGCAGGGCTCCAGCATGCATAACGGGTACTTGGGAAGACAAATCCCATCACTCCGAACATCCCCCCCTTCCTTCTTCTTCCCTCAGCTGTATATGCTGAGCATGACGCCATATGGTATGGGATATCCCTTTGGTCAGCTGGGGTCAGCTGTCCCAGCCGTGTCCCCTCCCAACTTCTTGTGCACCCCCAGCCTACTCGCTGGTGGGGTGGGGTGAGGAGCAGAAAAGGCCTTGACTCTGTGTAAGCACTGCTCAGCAATGATGAAAACATCCCTGTGTTATCAACACTGTTTCCAGCACAAATCCAAAACATAGCCCCATACTAGCTACTATGAAGAAAATTATCCCAGCCAAAACCAGCACAACCAGAAAACAACAAAACCCCCCAAACATTTGTGTAACCCCACAGAAAGAGCATTCAGTTCTCTCTCCATATTATGAACCAAATGTCAGTTGCAGCTTTAACACATATATGGTTAAATAATCATCCTACTCTTTTAAAATCCACAGTCTTTGCCCAGCTCCATCCTAAGTACATGACCTAGACATTACATGATCTAGACTACTGACTTCTGGAACAAATACAATTTTACATGTTCATGCTGAGAGGCAAGCAGAGACATTTCTATGTTAGCTGGGTTTTGATGGCACCATTTCACTCAGCAGCTCTGACACTACATGCATATCAACTTCTGTTCTTGTCGGTGAAGTCTAATCTTTTGCTTCTACAGAGATCCTTATGTTTGTTTCAATTGTAAGGTACTCATTTTTACAGACACCAATACATCTTTTTAGCTATTATGTTTTGTTCTGACAGGGAGGTGCCCTACTTTAGTCTTAGGGGTCCAGATAAGCTTGCTTATGCAGGCTTTGTAAAAGCAAAGCCCATATATGAAAGAAAAATGCCTAGGGGTCATTTTACTTCTGTCAGGTGAAAAACAGCTGTCTAACAGCACACAGCAGCTTTACACAGCAGTTTGGGACAGGAAGTTACTGAGCTGAAATTAATGGGCAGGAGACAGATTGATTCTTTTTGCATAAGCAACCCAAAAGGGTAATAACAAAAAAAAAAGAGAGAAGTCTACATGTTTTGCTGGTCCATACAGAGAAGGCTTTTGGCACTCAAATGGAGTTTCCTTGGGAATTAATTAGAAAGATCTTTTTAGCTTCTGCATGGGAAAGCAGACGAGGTGACCTAGCCACTTGATCTTCCTTGTCAGGCTGTTTTCATGACACATAGGTGATAATCTGACCGGGAGGCATTATTTGCTATAGCCAGTAACTTTGCTACATATTTTACCCTAAAGCTTGCATGGCCTCCCTTTTTATTTTAGAATTTCTACATTATTGTTTATGTGCTTACACACAGGGAAGAGATTATTTGTTGGTGTTTAATAATTATCTACTACTTCAAAAAATTTTCATTTTCTCATTCCAGCTTGCTGCCTCTCATGTGTTCATACAAAAAAGTGTGGAATTATAAAACTTCAGTTAATATTGCTTTTACAAATAAAATTCAGAACTATTGGCTACATGGTGCATAAAAGTGCATTTGCTGATAGCATATGTACTTTTAAATCAGTGGATATGGAATATGGATAGTATGCTATTGAGAATTTAGTTGCCAGGAAAATAAAATGGCCAACAGCATGGATTAAAAAATGGATTATATCAATTCCATTTCTGTACAAGTGCAGAAGATGGTTTGGAAGGTTACATATACCTAAGGTTAGCAAGGTATATCTGTTCACTGCTTCAAGGTAAGTGCCAGTATGTTTTGAGGAAGCCATGTGTCACATTTAGTAGCAATCTGCTTCAATCTGTGCATGTCAGAAAACTGTCTGATGAACTCAGTAACTGCATCTATCCAGTGAGATTTTGTTAGTGTTTGAAATTCCATTTGTAAGTTGTTACCAACTATTTCAAACATACTTGTAATTTATTGCAGTCATCCCAGAAGCACCACCTACAGGAGCCAAAAACCTACAGACCACAAGCCACTACCTACAGACCAAAATATCCATGCCATGAACTAGAAAGCTGGAGGATTGTTAAGGGTATTGTCTTAACTTAGGATTTAAAGAAACATGCTGTACTTTGACTCAGGCCACAAATAATATACCTAGGAACCTTAAAGTTTAAACCATGTCCAGTTTAATTAGCGTACATGATCCCTATTTTTCCACTTCGGAGTAGTAACAACCAAAAATAATTGTTCAGAATCCTATATTTCTCTCATTTCCAGTTTCATTGTCTGACCAAGTTTGTACAGCACTTGTGTTCCTTGTGAATTTTGCTATCAAAGTTTTCAGTCTTTTAAGCACCGACAGCAGCACAATGGCATATCAACTGCTTCTGGCAACAAACAAAAATTCACGAGCTGAGAGAAGATCCATTACATTCTTTGCTGAGTCTCAAACAGAAGGGACTAGAGACTCTGCAGAAAATTAACAGTATGGTAAGGTATGCTATACAAAATATCTGTGCCCCCATGCTGTGCTGGTTTTACTTGATTAGCAGACTTTTCAAGTATAATGGTTTCAGCAATACTGTAGTTCACAGCTGAGATGATGGTTCAATTCTCCCTTTCAGCCTCCATTATAGATGGTTTCCCTAAAATTTCCTTTTGTGTGAATATTTCTCTAATTCCTTCATCATCCCAAGTGGAATATCTTGGAAAGCTTGAAATAAATGTATTCCACCATTTTGGAGCCAGCCAAGCATTTGAAATGAGTATTGTTCAGCAGTTGTCATTTTTCAAATTCCTTCTTTGCTCTTTGTTTTTGAGCAATTAAAGTGATTTTAATTTAGAACTTTGTCTTGAGACAAGGCATTGGTAGGGATGAGGAACATCTATTCTGCTACATCTGTGTAAATACTGCAAAGATGTGCATGATCTGCTTGGTTTTGTTGCTGTCTTAAGTAGTGTATGATACATTACAGAGCAGTCTTAATGTGACATTTGTGTATGTCATTTTACTTTGGACGTGATTTAAGAATTGAGTAAAAAAAACCTGCCAGACTTTTAATTGAGTGTTGGCACTTGCACATACAAAATCTTTGTTAGTTATCTAGTGCTTAACATTTGTATCAGTACCAGTTTAATGCTCAAAGGTAAACTCATATTAAGCATTGAGAAATAGAAGTAATTATGGTCTATATGTGCCAATAGTAAAAGAATCAAGATTAATTAATAAATTGCCATTTGCAGATACATATGTTCATAGTATTCTAATCTCCAAGTTAGACACTGGAGTTAATTTATGTATCTATGACAGTGCTGATCAGTCACTGTTGCTTGAGATGGTATATTTAATGCACTAGAGATAAATCATTTCAAGCCTGCAGAAAGAGGCCAGAGAACAAGCATGCAGAGTAGCCACGTTCACAGACAATTGGCTCAGACCATGAGGAATCTGACTCCTGTTACAGATTTTGGGAAGGATGCTGAAGTGCCATCAAACAACTTTGAATTTGTACTGACTTTGGCTAGATTCAAACGGATTAAAAACTTAAAGGACATCTTGGCAACAAGATCTATTCAGACTTATAAATGTTTTCTAGTTCCTACAGTTGCTTTTAATTAAGAGAAAAATATTTTTTTTAATATTGGCATTAACATAATTTTCTGAGAATCATCCAATGGCTATTTTCTTGAATAAGAATTAGACTACACTTCTCTGGTAAAACATAGAAACAGAAATTTTGACTAATGTTTTCACATATAGATAGTATTGTGAAGTTAGGCTTCTAGATATAAACTTAGGCATATAAATTGAAAGAAACTTCTCAAAGGTGAAAATGTTCAGGCACTGAAAATCAAGTGATGGAGCTTCCTTTTTTATGCTTCAAAATACTCATGTTGTGGAAATGAAAAAATACATATTTTTCCCACTTAAGTGTTTGTGGTGGCCTATCTGGACAATAATGTTACAATTACTAAAATCCAATCTGGATACATACTTCAGATATATAATTATAATTACATGAAAAGATTTGAATTGCAATGTATGATATGTTAACATCTGTTGAATATAAAATTCATTCTCACTAAGCTTTTTGCAAGCATATATTTACACAAATAGTAATCAAGCAAGGTTTTGTCAGGCCTAGTCATCTATTTTTTTAATTTCCTGTCGCTAACATGTGGATTATTAGCTGTTGGACATAAGAATGAAATATGTAACAGGTAGGTGCTTGGCAATATTTCTCATCCCACCTTCCTCCCAAATAGGGAGCAACACTTTAAATTGGTCAATAACTTTAAAGGATATACTTTACATGGCAAAAATCTAACTGATTTAAATCCAGATTTATTTAATGCTTTCTGTCTTTAACAAGCTCTACAGAGAATTTTGAAGTACAGAATTAAGATGAGTGCTGAGCATTATCTGTTTTACGCCTGGCTCTCTGAAACAGGAATAATGAGGACAGATTCCCACATATATCACCCATAAAAATGCAACAAACAATTGTTTAACGAGAACTTGATAAACTCAGTAAAGCCCAAAGGAATAAATTCCTAGAAAGATTCAAGATATTTTGACATATGAAGATCCAGACATGGAAGAGACTGAGTATTCTTAATTCACTGCACGAATGGGAAAATGAGGCAGTCGGCAGTCACAGAAGGTTTTAAAAAAAATATTGGTTGTAATCCCACTTAGTCTTTAAATTTTTGTATGGTTCTTTTAAGTGGATTCAAAATATGTTGCTTTTTGTTGTTTGTTAAGACTGGTGTGAGTTTTACACTCCTTCATGAAGGCAAGCAAGAAGAGGTGTGATGTTATGTGCAGTGCTATGTAGACAGGATGAGATCATGATGATTTAAGAATCACTACATTCAGGAGCGCAGCTTCCATGTGACTGGCCTTGAAGAAACCATGCTAGCATGAAAGAGAATATGAAGAAAATTTGCAGATGAGACAAAAAAAAGTGCTAAAAAAGGGAACCCATGCAAATAATCTACAGGTTTATGCCACATGAAAAAGGGATAAGAATACCTGCAGGGAAGTTATAGTATTGTTCCCAAATGCATAAACTCAAGCAAATCCAGCTTTAACTAGTCACCACAGTCAAAAGTTATGGTACAGAAGTAGCGAAGTAACATTATACTGGAACAAATCTGCTTTGGCTATTTAACTTCCCTTTTAGCTTATTTCACCTCATCACCTTATGTTTGTCTTCCATGATGGTTACAGGAAATAATTATTGACAGGAGTATTTGTTGATCCTCATATAGTGATCATTAAGCAAGAATGAAATAATTGTTTTAAAATTAAGATTCTAAAATGGTAATTTTAGAATTAAAATAGATTTCAATCTATCATAATACAATATGTTCATCAGCACAGTAAGCTATGTTGGCTGAAATATTTATCATTATATACCCAGATGTAATTGTCTGTTTAGGACTGATTCTTGTGGCCATGAAAATTTCTGATGTGGATATAAAATACAGCTAAGACTTATGATTACTTTGATATTCTGGGGTAATCCCTTGCTGAATGTGTGTGAACACCCCAGCCAAACAGTTTGTGCTGAAGGAACTTAAATGTGCCTCTTGCCAGTGAAGGAAGCAGTGCAGGTGTCAAACATTGAATGCTTCCGACAAACTGCTCTGAAGAGGCTATTAACTGGAATGTATATGAGTAAATTAACTGCTGGGTAGCTCGGTCTATGTAGATGTGTGAGTATAGATAATTTCATGTCCAGTCTGCCCAGACTGAGCTCACTAGGGCCAACTTTAGTCTGCAATCTTCACTACAGTAATGGAACAAGGAGTTCAAATTAATAAGCTTTGTTTGTAACTATTTGCATAGGCATACTATGAAAAATTGTGTGATTATGTAGAAACAAGTTTTTTCTGAAATTATTCACTGATTTACTGCATAAATTATAGGCAATACTGACACGGTAATTTAATATTAATTAATTTAACATAGGGGATCTTTTTTCCCTCTAATCATTTCAGAAGATCTAAAGCCACAATTACTCTTAGCTAGTTCTTTTTGAGTTATTGTCATCAAATTGACACCAAAGCATCACTTATTGATGCATCATCTAGTGAACTGAGGGAAACGTTATTGAAATAAAGATTCCTCTGATTTCTGAAAGAGCAAAAATCTATACATGAATCACAAACAGAAGTACCAAATCCCTTAGTTTTAATATAAAATACGGAAGTCTTTGCCATGGGTGAATTTAAATTTACTGTTATGGATGTTAGATTAAAAATACTCATTTGAATTACAGAAATTTTTTTCCTCTCCATATAGATGTGTAGTAATTCAATATTCGTGTGTTAATATGCAAGATCAAAAAGTTCTAGTAACAGAACCAGGCATCAAACTACCTTCAGGGAATTAAAATAGTATGGATTCCCCTGGTACATTAGAGAGAATGAGCTCTCCTGTAGCCTCCGTCTCCAAGTGTGAGGAGCTGAAGGTGAGGGCAACTGTGAAATGTTGTGAGATTTATAACCAGTGGCCAGAGCAAAGCCACCCGGCTTAGTAAAAAGGAAAAACAAAGATCTGAGTGGCTCATTTGTTCAGAAAGAGGGGATGGGTTTAAGTGGGGACACAAATGTGTTCAAAAGTGTATTTTTGGCTCTCCCTGACCCTAAACCCCCAGATGTGATGGTTTTGGTTGTCATGTTCAAAAAAAGTCTCTTCCATGACTACATTGGGTAGTGAGCCAATATGTTCCCATACAGCCCAGTGATGCCAGGATTCTTCCCTTTCAGCAGAATTTATTTTATTTCATTGCACTTTTTAAACTTCTGTACTAGCTGAAAATTATTAGAAACCACAGAAGCTGTTTTCATGCTTTCTGAAACTGCTGCCCATGCTGGAGACAACAGTTTTCTTTCCTCTCCCACGCTCTCCTTCTCCCAGGAAAAGTGCTACAAAAAAGATGTGAAAATTATTGACAAACCTGAATTGTGTCCCTGAAAAAGGCAAACTTCTTTTAAAGCTGAGTTGTGTCTAAATTTTCCAAATATTTTCTGAACACTGAATAAAGCTGCATTATCTGCCGATGGCTTGGTGTCACAACACCCACTTTACTGCAGTCTGAGATGATACAGCACAGTCAAAAGGGATCCTCTGTCTTATAACATCTGATCAATCTCAGTTTCATGGAGCCAGCTTGCTTTCTTGAGCTGACTTGAGGAGGAGCATTTCAGAAATGGTGAAGAGCAATGAAGATGATGAAGGGACTGGAGCATCTCTCCTATAAGAAAAGGCTGAGAGAGCTGGGACTGTTCAGCCTGGGGAAGAGATGGCTCCAGGGGGACCTTACTAATGTATATAAATACCTGATGGGGGGAATCAAGAAGACACAGCCAGGCTCTTTTTAGTGGTATCCAGTGACAGGACAAGAGGCAATGGGCACAAACTGAAATACAGAAAATTTTGCCTAAACAAAAACAACAAAAAATTACTCTGAGGGTGGTCAAATGCTGGAACAGGTTTCTCAGGCAGGCTGTGAAGTCCTTATCCTTAGAGATGTTCAAAACCTGACTGGGTACAGTCCTGGGCAACCTGCTCTAGTTGACTCTGCTTTGAGCAGGGCAGGGGTTGGACTACACGATCTCATGAGATCCCTTCCAACCTCAATTGTTCTGTGATTTTGTGAGAAAAACCTTAAAGAGTGGTGTTGAACACAGAAATATAGAAGTGAACTTTTTAGACTGTATGTTGTGACTAAACGACTACAGCTGTTTTTTTTTCTCTCCCTCAGTTGCCCAGCAAGTCTGATTACCTGAGCTTGTGTCTGTCTTCAGTGCTGATGTTCAGGACTGTATTCCTCATTTCATCATATAGCATATTACTTTTATATCTACCTAGATTAATATATTTAAAGTGTCTAAGAAGAGATTATGAACACTGTAACTCCCTCATAATATTCAAATAGAAGGACTTCAATTAATGCATAGTGTAAGCTGGCATTACCAGCAGATACACAACATAAGTATTAATAGTGAGGTATCAGAAGCTGGCAAGTTATTTATATTTTCATCTTTGCTATATTGTTTATAATAAACACTTGATATGAAGATGTCTTTATCTGAAACCAAGACAATGGAATATTATTTATCAGTGGGAGGAGTTTTATGAAAATAACATTTTGACAAAAGTTGTATCAAACAGAGCCAAACTCAACATGTGACATCAGTAGCACACATTACATCAGTAATATGTGCAGCATGATTCTGCTTTCTGATCCACGCATAAGTCAAAATATTACTTTCAGGATGCTCTTCTTACTGAGACAGAATACCAGGCATGTCACAAACGTGCAAAATGAAGTGCAACACAAAACATTGTGAAAACGGAACTTTTTTGTTGTTATTTAGTTAATATTTTTTTCTGCCAAATGCAAGCTAATACTCAATATTTAGCAAATTAACAGTCTCCTGTCTATTGACTAGAATTACTGGACCTGATTTCTGCATTTTTTTTTTCTTTTATAAGCATAGAGAACTTTGTTTATAGACATTGGAACCTGAAAACTGGAATAAGTGTATATTCCTGTTAAAGAGAGCATGCAGAAATAACATTTCCCCTTATTTATCAGCCTAATAACAATGGGAACTACTCTCTAACTCTTAGATATGAGGTATTTTTATCTGCTGAAGTTTGACGAGACTTAATGGCATCAGAAACAGTTTATTCATAGAGGCTGGGAGCACAAGCTGGTAGTTCTCATACTTACAGAGCAAAACTTGTACAACAATCAGAGACTGAAGTTGTTTCTAAAAGCAGACAACAGTTTGACTCCTGCTGTCTTTTTTATTATGACATTTGATATTCCTTAGAAGGAATTTCTCTATTTACTGATCAAAAGTCATAAAATGAAGATAGTGTATCAGAATGTTGTTAGATCAGTTAAAACATGAATCCTTGAATTCAGATAGACTTGACAAAGCTATAACAAGACCTACAATCACTGAAACTCTAGCAGTTGGACTCAACAGTTCCTCTAAAATCATGTCTGCAGTATCAATTTTGAGACAGGCATGTAAAGTTGATAACAACAACAACAAAAATATAGAAAGAAGACCTGTAAAGTGATCTGTTTCACTAAGAATAGGAGGAGATGGATGGGGCAGATGCAGCCGTGCTGTGAATGAGAGGACGAGGGGCAGCAGTGTGGCAGCATGGCTTCTACATGACCACAGGTGTGTGCTATGGAAGTAGTAGGTAAAATGACGTTGTCTTCTCTTCCTCTCCCTCTCCCTGTCCTCAAAACATGGCAAAAACTGTTGCTAGTGTCTTTCCTCTATTTTCTGAAGGAGCAACCCTTGCCTGTCCTGGGACTCTTCCAGGGAAGCTTGGCCATTTTGTAGGCTGTCATCTTTTTCTGCTTTTTTTCCCTTTCTTTTTAGTCTTGAGCATGTTAATATTTTACTTCTTTTTTATGGCTCTTTTTCCTTTGTTCTGGTGACACATAGTTACAGTGTGATCTCAGGTATTTCATTGTTGTCAAGCTCAGGTATGATTTGGCCATCCCGGCCAAACCTTGAAGGACTGCACTGGAAGAAAGAGAAGTGCTTGGAAAACCGAGGTGAAAATAATACACTATGATACACAAGTAAATCTATGCAGCAAAATGGCCAGACTGTCATGACTTCCCTCAGTGAATAACTTGTACCTCTACAAAACTTTAGTATAAGCAAATAAAGTTCAGGACACCAAAAAATATAAGACATATCTGACATACTCTGCCTTATTAACACCTAAATTTGGCTCAATTTTATTAACTCTCTTTTGTCTTGTCCTGTAAGTAAAACAGCAGGCACAGTATGTTGATTGTGGATCTTGTTCTTCTTCAATAGGAATGAAAATTAAAGCAAAAGAACAACAAAAAAAGGTTTTGTTCTTTTTCCTCCTACATGTATTTTTTCTGCATATATTCCTCTTGTTCTTATTGGTGCACAGATATTTTTTGAAACATATCCTGGCCTGTCTTTGTCCTCAGTATCCAAGTTAAATCAGTTTGGTGTACAAGGTAAGCTTCTGAATCTATGCTTATGTATTTCGTATTAGGCTACCATCCTTTCTGTTAGGCTTTGTCTTTGCTCCCTTTTAAAACTTACAGATCGCTGCAGGTTCAGGACTACTCTATCTGTACATCCTGTCAAAACCTGCAGAAAAAACAACTTTCCATTACACTTGAAATTCAGACTGTACCTTATTGTGTATCTCACAGCTCTATGAGTCTAACCTTAGACAACCAAGTTTTAACAATAACTTGTTTTGCTGAGGAAGTGACTGGCTGTATAGTATTTCTCTCTCACTCCCTAATTGGATCACTTGATACTGGAACAGCTACAGCAGAAGTGGAATGATGTCCCTTTAAACAATTCAATTTAATCACATAAATAAGCTAGTGGGAAAAACTGGCAGATGATGGGCAAAATTGGTCTGTATTAGACAAAGAGTTGCCTACAATTCAGTAGGAATAATTATTCAATTGATCACAATTTATGGATAAATATTTGAGATTTGACATTTCATAATTGTGCGTTGAATCCAAACTCAATAACTTCTTGCATAAATTAACTTCAGGTCCTCACTGTTGATCACTTGCTGCATTTTCGTAATTAAACCAATTTGCAATACTTTGGGGAAAGCCCATAGAGACTTCTGTTCCAACTCCAGCAACGATAGCTCAATACCAGATTTAGTCCTTCAATTGTCTTTGTGTTTCTTTTCTGTCTCAGCCAGAAGATGAATTTAGATTCCTTTTGGGCATTTAACTTTCCAAATCAGAACGTTTCCTGTTACACAAATGTTGCAGAGGAATGTTGGCTGAGGGATGCACTCATGTTTTTTATCAAATAGAAGTGGAACTTGATAGAATAAATAATTATTTGGGTAATTGCATTAACTGAATGAGGAACCTCACATGTGTTTGTTTTTGAAGGATCACAGAGCTGTATTTAAGATTGTGTATTGTGTTTGTGTGGACACAGTGTAACCGAGAGGAATTCTCTAAAATAACTGATTTTTAAAGCTATGTGTCAAGATATTAAACTAAGAAACCAAGTTGGAGACCAATCGCTTCTGCCTTGTTGAATACTTATGGGAGAGCTTAATTTTAAGCACAAAAGTAATCCTATGTATTACTTTTCATTTACAGTTCAGTGGAACAACTTACAGTTTATCCTATGTATGAGTGTCTGCTAAATCACAACCTCTGTGTGCTGATTATCTTCCTTTGACAAGAATGAAACAATGGAAAAATAAAAGTAAATCCCTAAGTGCATATTGACGATAGTAAGTCCAAAATGAGAAAGGAGATCCTCTTTAGATCACCATTATAGATACTGAACAGCAGCTTTATCAAGATTACAAATGTCTTAAAAATGTAATTGCTTTTGACAGTAGCAATACTTAGGTACATATAAATATATTTTGATAATGGACAGAAATAGAGTAATAGATCTGCAGAGCCTGTCTGTTTTTTTGGAGGAGGGTTGGCTTGTTGTTGTTGCTGCTGCTGCTGTTTTCTTCTGTCTTTAAGAATGTGTTTGGATTAAAACTACAAGTATTGTAAAGAATTAAATGTGTGCCCAGCTAGCTAGTCAGTTACAAGGTGGCTAAAACTTAAACATGCTTAAGGTTTGAAGGAAGAGGAAGAGGAAAGTGTGTGGTAGAGAAGAAAAGAATAAATGGTCCTCTGTACACAGGACTGTCAGGACAAAAAGTAGGGTACTGAAATGGCATTAAGACAAACATGAAGAAAAACATTTTGACCATAAGGATAGCAAGGCCCTGGAGAGATGTGGAGTCTTCAGATTTTTTCTTTTTAATTTGGTATCAAGTTTAAAACAAAATATTAATTGTGTGCTCTTAGCATTGATATTAAGCAAAGAACCAACATTGATTAACACACCATTGAGATCAAAGTAGTACATATATTTAAAAAGATGTTAGTATATACAAGCTGCAATGGGATCTTCATCCCCATTTGCTATATACCAAGCAACATCTTATCCAAATCTCTCAAACTTGCATTTGCGTAGCTATACACGTGTACACTTCCAAAAAACTCAGGGAAATTATCCAAACTACAAGTTAAACGTGTGTACAACTGAAGCATAGATATCTAGCTCAGAGCCACGCAATACACCATTATACATTAAGGCTGTGGCAGAGCTAGAAACTGAATCAAGATCTTTTAAACCATGGATGAGTTACTCAACCACAAAGTTACCTTTCCTGCTGTAGTATTATCTCCTAAGTATGAGGCTTATCTTTCAGTACATGGTGAAGTTCGTTTCTATTGACCAAAACAATATCATCATTAAATGGAAGCAGCAATGTAAATACTTTGCTGAATGAAAGCTTAAGCTAGGCATCACAGTGGAAAAAGGAGGCTACAGAGAGTAGACATAAGCTGTCTGTCTGCTAACCCAATATGAGAGGGAGGAAAAAAATGAAAGAATGCAGCTTTATCAACTTTTTTTCACATTATCCATATTATACATATTTTTAAAGGAAATACGAAGTTTTAACTTCACTGAACATGTCCAGCTCTTGTGCCTACAACTGTAATGTGTATCAGATTAAGGGGAAAGAAACAGCCTTACTCTTAAGGAATGGGAGGGACATGCAACCTGTGTGTCCTGCACCCAGCATCATGAAGAGGGTGTGAGCTGCCCTATGCCTCTGGTAAACACCGATCCAATTAGATGCATCTGATCATTTATGTGGTGTTTGCAGAAAGACAATTATTTAAGCAGGACAGTATGTGCTGATATTTTGTGGAGATTTGTTTATGAAACATCTAAAAAGTAAAACAGTGGGGCATGTTGGAGTAGGGGACTGTGCTTTTCTCAGGATTATGGAAGCCAGTATCTGGGCTAGAAGGTGGATTATGAAAGTGTTGGAAGTGACTGAGCCATGCTTATGAAAAATAGTTTACCTATAAACTGGTAACTGAGAATAAATTATTGTTTAAACTGATTTTTGCTGCTTTTGTTATTGACTACCCAATAGTTCTCAGCTTAGTGAAACCCTTTGAGATTTTTTGACACGTTCAAATGAATAAAAATAAATATTGCTTTTATTTTTTTTTTAATTATTTCATCAAAATTATAAAGAAGGAAATGTGGCTAGTCTTGTAGCTATCCTAACATTACAGTGTTAATGAGAGAAACAAAGTATATATTCAGTATGTCTAATTAAAGCAGCTGACTAATGAGTAATCTTGAGCACCCACAGACAAGTGGAGATCTGAACGAGATGGTACTGGAAACAACTAACAGATTAGGAAAGCAGAGACACTGATTTCAGGGATCTAAGGCCATAGACATCAGCTCAATGTCAGAGAGGGCAGCTTGGAAACACTGCTGGAAGCAGTAACATAACTTTAGTCATAAAAAAGAAAGGGATCTCACAGCGTGAACAGGGAGAATTGTAAAGAGAGAGGGAATTTTTAAAAACTTCTGTTTCTTCCTATCCCTATGGCAGGATTTATAACAGATTTGGAAAATACAGTGTTAAACCAGGCAGCATTAAGAAAGCAAATGAAAACAGGCTCAGCTGTGAAGGGCAAAATACTGAAGAAGAAAACAGATCTCTTAATTCAAACTGAGATCAGAGCTCAAAGCTGATCTTTAGGGAAAAGTAGGTAAAGAAGCCTGAGACACTGGGATACCTGGTAGTCTGCAAGCAGGTGTGATTGATAGATTTATAAGGTCTAATACCTATT
Source organism: Ciconia boyciana (assembly GCF_034638445.1). Lineage (NCBI taxonomy): Eukaryota > Metazoa > Chordata > Aves > Ciconiiformes > Ciconiidae > Ciconia > Ciconia boyciana. The sequence goes on from NC_132935.1 coordinate 83,668,568, forward strand.
TGCTATATCAAAGTGAGAGAGGGCTAAACAGAGATAGCCCTGCTATTGGAGGAGACCTTTGCTGGCAATGGTGTTATGCGAGGTAATCCTGTTTGCACCTCCCTTGCCCCCAAAATGCAAAATAAGAGCTGTGACATGCCAGGAAACAGAGAAAAACTTATAGATGCAACAGTGTATGCATCCATGGCACAAAACTCTGTGCAGATTTGTGTTGGGTAAAGGTAGTCACCCTAATGTAAGGCAGTAGCTTCTGCCTTCAATGCAAAAGTCATTGCCTGATACAACAGGACAGAAGATTCTGGGAAAAGTCTTCTGTAAGTAGATGACCACACATTGACACGAAAAAGCTAATGTAAAACACTAGAATCCAAATGTGAAAGACATTGATTGGTATTTACCTAAGACTATGTTGTTATGTATAATATACATAAAATCTGCATTGGCATGAACAAAAACTGGCTGCATTGTTCACATAGCTATCTATTAATCTTGCAGGTCAGCTAAAATTACTATTAATAGATTTTTTTTTAATGATAGAAATTTGTGTTTTGTTTATAGAATATATAGATATCATTTGATGAGTGATTTAAAAATTACTTTGCAAAAGGTATTGATCCTTCTGCAAAATCTTGGCTAGCATGAGAACAATTCTACCTGGCTTTAGGACAGACATGAGATCCATATCATACTTTCTGTTCATTTCAGGGGAAGAGAATCATTTACATTCAGGTTAAAAATCTAAATGTACTGTTGAACTTAAAATATAGAAATCTACAAACAACCTTCTTTTAAAGTATCTTGGGAACTTCTAAGGCAATGATCCAGAGCTGGAAGCTTGTTGCATTAGACTACTTGAGATCTCTTTGCCTTGTAATATAAATCCCTGATATCTGGCCCTGAAGAATTATTTACTCTAGACCGCCTATAGAGAGACTTTTATTTTGAAAACACTCCATGAACATTTAGTCATTGGCTATCCTGACATCTTTTTATATCCTAAACCCAGGAATCATTAAATCATGTAAATTAAATGCCATATTTTGCACTGTTATTCCTGTACTGAGCCTAATAATTTGTATTTGAGGTATTATTTTCCCTAAAGCACTGAATCTTTGAAACATCTGCTATTTCTTTCACTAGTGACTAGTCAGTAATAATAATAATAATAATAATACCTTTTATTTTTCTAATTCGTGTTTGACTTTCAAACTCAAATTTTTGATTGTGGTTATAACTGTATCTACTGGATTAAGGACTTTGTCAGTCTCTGGAATAACGTTCTGTAAAGTTGTTTAGAACATGGTAACCAAATCATTCGCTGCACCTTGTTTTAAGCTTTTTTTCATAAATTGAACCTTTAATTTTCTTGTAGTATGACATTTTATCTGAATTTTCTAGAGTTATTGTGTATCCTTTTGCATGCTCTTTCTGTTTTCTTTCCCAAGAATTTCTCTTCGTATTCCAATATTAATAATAAATACATAAATAATACTGTAGCCATGTTTCTGGATGCTACTCCCCTTTCAGCCTCCTGGTTGGACAATATTGGAGAGAAATTCTGTGTTTGATAGTGATGATCTTACTTGGCTTGTGGTCAGACTTTGGTTATCATTCTTTGAACATATTAAGAGATCTAAATATTTCAGTTTTGCAGAGAGATGAAAACTGGAGGCTACAGTATAATTCAGTTAGTAAAAAGTGGTTCACTAAAATGAGCCAGTAGATGATTCCACAGCTTATTACCTCAATATCCTCTTAAATTGAGTTTTCAAGGGAAAATAAGCAAAAAAAGTTTTGGACTTTCTGATGTGGTAGCATTTAATACTAATTCATTTTGGCCTGAATGACTATCATCTGAGATATTCAAAGATAAGTGATCTGGAATAGCATTTATTCATTAGTAAATATCTCCATCAGAAGAACTAACCAAATTAAAATATATACATATACACGGTGATAGTAGGATGGCTATTCTCTACCATGCTTCCATTTTATACCTGAAGCAATCATGCATTATTATGCAAGGAAGCATGATCCAATGTTCTTTACACTGCATACAGTACCATGATCTATATTAAATATCATAAATTCAGAGAGGTAAAAATTAGCATTAAGGCCTTTTCAAAATAGACTTTTTTCTGTGATCCCCAACCAGACTTTTGATAGAATACATGTATAGTGTACTAAATACTCAGTTTAACCTTGAATATTTGTTATTACTCAAGAGAAAAAATTCCTACCATGATGTTCTATGTTAGAAACTGGTATGGAGGCTTTGTAGATTTAAAAATAGGCAAACTCATTGTTATTTTTTTTAACTAATATGCACAATTCCAGTGTTTATGTCTATAAGTAATTCAGACTTATCACTAAAACCATCAGCAGGGTTTTTTTTCTGGTCTTAGTACATGCTAATTTAATGCAAATCTCATACAGAAGGATAGCACGAAACCTGCTTAATTTTTAGGGAGATGTTACTGCCACCTTTCCAGGAAAAAAATTATTGGACTCTAACTGTTTAAAAGGATAAATGCAGTTTATGTTTATGAAATGTTAAAATTGCTTCAATCACTCCTATTTCTATTCAATAATTCCCTGTTTACTTTCCTTTTACACAAGGTAAAATGTAAAAAAGAGAGAATTTGTCAGCCCAGGGTGCTTCGCTCTCCAGTCCATTTTGTTAGCATATTCACCAGCAATCCTTCCTTACATGTTTTCACCCTAGCTAATATGATGCTTTGAATTCTTCCAGTTTATGCCATACTCATCATCTCTCTTTCCCCCTGCTATGCAAACACAGAAAACACCATTTGCCATGCTTGGAGGGCTGGAAACATTAGAAAAGACACATCTTAGGGGAACTGAAGGGGGGAAAAAAGATTCAGAATTACACTGACTTAAGTCAGACAAGATCAACAGTAACAGAACAGAGTATTTGTAAAAAAAAAAGATAAATGACAAACTGTTACTATAATTAGAAATTAATACACTTTTGAAAGCTGAATTACACAACAGAATTAATTGAGAAATGGGAGAGGTTGTAGACTTAGTAATTTTCTCTTTATTGACACTGTTGTTTTATCATTTCTGAGGGGAGTACACAAACACTCTAATGAGCAATAGAGTCAGAGGTTTTAGAGTATAATTTGACTTGCAGTGTCCTTGAAACTTTTTTTTTAACTGGACTATGTCCTCAGTACCATTTTTCATAAACACTCTATGAACACTTTTGGCAGTCAGGGTGAAGCGCAAGACCTTCCATTGTAACTCCTTCTCCACTACTGCTTTGTTCCCACAACTGTGTAATGACGCCTCTGCAGCCTTTCCAGCCAATTATTCCATAAGACTTCTGTATTTCTGTTTCCCCTGCGAACCCTTTGTGTGGGCTGAGATGCCATTATACTGTGTACTATATGAACACAAGAACAAAGAATCAGATACGTCAAATGATTTGTAAAGTAAAAGAAGCAAGAACTGACAGAAAAAAAAAGAAGATATTAAGGTTATAGTGGTAAGATAAGGCAGACTGTGGTGGCCTAAACAGTGCTTAATTTACCTTGTTATTGCCTTTTTTTTTTCTTTTTTTTTTTTAATCTCTTGCATAGGAGAATAGGTGGATTTTGGAAGGGAAATAATAAGTCAACTATGCAGATATTAATGGGAAGTAATCTCAAGTTTGAGAGGCAGCTGGAAGAATGCAATACTTTGTTTGGATCTAGCTGGCAATGACAGCTGGACTCCTGGAAAAAAAGGAAGTGGGGGATAACTTCCCCCATTCCTCTGGGAGGAGACAGACGTGGAAACATCTTGTGATGGGGTAGATTTACTTGCCGTGTCCAGAAGAAGGGACATCCCTGTTTAGTTACCCTATCTGATCTCTGATGAATATAAGAAGAGCGACAGAGTAGTAGGGGGCAAGGAAGACTCATTTATGCAGTTCCTTAGGTGAGTGGGGAAATTTGGCATCTTCAGAGCCTGGCCTGACAGAGGGAAGCCTCTGGAAGAGGCTGGAACCCAGGATCTGGCAATGAACCAGCTGAATTGTAGGTGTCTACTTCCAGAGGAGGAGTTGAGATCAAGGGTCTGGGGAACTATTGAAAAGCAGCTCCTAAAGAATTGATTTTTAAGCAATTGCTTGTACAGATGTGGGAAAGAAACTCTGAAAAGGGGAGAAAAAGGCTTCTACAAGACCAGAGAAGATGTAGGAATGGTTCTGGGAATTAATAAGAAAAAGTTGAGTAACTGGCTTCACAGGTGTCCCTCTGCTAACGCTGAGAGTAGTGGGTGAGTTGCGTTTCTTCTATTTATCTCCCAAAGAAGGTGATTATCAAAGACCGAAAGACCTCTTGAGATGCAGAGGTGCAAGAATGGCCCAGACTCACTCACAGTCCCCAGACAACAAAGGCCTGAAGATGGGGGAGGAGACAGCTATATCCATTTTCTCAAGGAGACAAACCAGTGTGGTGAACATTTCCATGTTCACCTCAAGCCTGAAATAAGCTTGGTTTGAAAAAAACTTTCAATCTGAGCTTGGAACAAGCACGTAGTGTGAAACATCTCCTAGTGTCAAAATTCTCTTTAAAACATTTTCTATTATGTTTGTTCCCTCTGGTACACAAGTATTAAGCCTGAAGGCAGCTTTCTTTGAAAGTAAGAGGGGAAAAAATCAAAATACTCAAGCTACAACATTATCTTTTGGAACATGTTCAGTTTGGACATCTTTGTTGCTCGTATCTTTTGATCTTTACTATATTTCTTCAGGCTGCAGGTACATCGAGAAAAAATGAATATGTGCTGAATATTTTTCTGTAGCTTTGCATAGGACATGGTTTGCTGAAAAAGGATCATTTTCATTTTGATCACCTTGACCTAGGCTGTCACAGCCCTGATTCCTGTGGAAAAGAGGAGAAAAACTGAGACAGCTCTTAATCTCATACTTTCTCTCCAGTCCAAGCAAGTTCTTGGTGAAGAGGCAGAAAGAAGTGTGGGGAGGTACCTTTGCTGGCTGCTTCTTGACAACTACATTATCCATTTGTGTATATGCATCTGAAGCAACTATTAGCACAACGCTATGCAATACCAATTACATCTATCTTGTTTAAACCCTTGTATCATACTGTCTCTCTGTCAACATGTTTTCTCCTAGGATTAACATTATCTGTCTGGCTGCAATGGAGTTAATTTTCCTCATAGAAGCCCATGTAGTGCTGTGCTTTGTCTTTGTAGCTAGAACAGTGTTGGTAACACATCAGTGTTTTGGCTACTGCCAAGCAGTGATTGCACAGCATCAAGGTTTTCTTTCCAACCCATTTCCATGCAAAGGCCAGTAGGCTGGGGGTGGGCAAGAGGCTGGGAGGGGACACAGCCAGCGCAGCTGACACAAACTGACCAAAGAGATATTCCATACCATATGATGTTGTGCTCAGCAATATAAAGCTGAGGGAAAGGAAGAGGATGTGGGGTTATTCTTGGTTATGGCATTTGTCTTCCCAGGCAAGCGTACACTACGTGCACGCTATGTGTACTGAGGCCCTGCTTTCCTGGAAATGGCTGGACATCTGCCTGCCGATGGGAAGTAGTGAATAAATTCCTCTTTTTACTTTGCTTCTGTGTGCAGCTTTTGCTTTTCTTATTAAATTGCTTTTATCTCAACACAAGCTTTTCTATCCCCCTGTGCTGTTGAGGAGGGGGAGTCAGAGAGCAGCTGGGTCTGGCAGCCAGCCAAGGTCAACCCTCTACACAGTCTTTAAAACTACACTTCTCAGATCAGTAAAGATCTTTACTTACTGTAAAGATTCACTTCTGCTGAGGCCCTATGCAACACTTCTCTGAATTCTGATTATTTCTGTCATTTGAATGATACAACCTTATAGTATTACATTTCTTTGATAGTATATCAAAGATAGTATTAGGTCCTATCAACACACAACTGTTTCCAATTCTGATAATGTATGTGGCTTTTTGTCATACCATGGTTCTGTGAGTATGTCTTCTACCTATTCTTGCAGCTCCAGTTTCTTAAATCAGTCTAGTCTTAAGTCATGTGTACACTGTTAAACCCTGTATTGTATTTTACTCCACCCTGAGATTTTTTTTGGATTTCATAATGAATCTTTTGACGATTTCTAAATTAAGAAATATAGTACATATATATCTAAAACTATACACAAATAGATGTGTTCCTCTGTTAAGTATATATTTGTTTATGCCATTAATACAGCCCACTTTCTCCTTTATGATTGGATTTTTAAGGTCACAAAAGTATATTGATGTTTCTTGCTAATAAATCCTCTTTTCCATCATGCTTCTAGTGCATTATTTCTGCCTTGAATATTGTCAAACAATGAAGGAGGAGTTGATGTCTTAATTCAAGTTCTACAATGGAAAACGGAAACAAGAGTGAAAGAGCTGAATATATTTAATCCAAGTACAGAACTGCCAAGTAAAAGAATGCTTACACTAAAACAAATAATATGATATGTTCTTGAAGTCACTTGTGGGTGGGCTGTTCATTTTGCTCTGCTGTGTTGCAATTATATCCTGCTGAGTGCAGGAAAAGTTAGCCAACTCTCAACGTCCCTAGAACAAAAATCAGCATGTTGCCATTTTTCTTCTCTACCAAGATGTCATTGTCAGCTCAGCGTCTTGCTTGGTTCTTGGACGTTTTCTGTTTCATCTGATTCCTCGTATCATTCACAGACAAAATTCAGTTACTTCCTTTCTTATCTTTTGCACAGAATGGGAAAGTGTGGTCTGTGTTCTGAACTTTCATGGTGCCTCTAGGGATATGAGCAAAAATAAATGAGGTATTAATATTTTTCTCTAAATATCCCCTCCAATACACAGATTTTTTGCAACTGTACAAGCTTAAAATAGAAGCAGATAGAATGCTCCATGCTCTATGAATTGTCTTCCAGTGTGGCTGCTGGCTGTGTGGGTGGCTTATGGCTTGGGACAAGAAAATTGTGAAGTGTGGGAAAGTGATTATGACATATGTGTTATAGGAAGTGTTACAGAAGTATTTTACAGGTGAAAAGAAAAGCCTCAAAAACTGAGGTTTTGTTTGTTTGTTTGCTGGCTGTTTTTTTGTTTGTTGGTTTGTTTGTTTGTTTGTGGCTTTTTTTGCTTTAGGAATACAGCTAGTTACACTAGTCAGAGCTTGGTTTACAGTCATGTGGGGAAATACAGGTACATCCCAGAATAGGATTTCAAAACGCCTTCCACTGATGTTAACTAGTTTGCAAATGTGATTATTATTGTGATATTTGAACTAGCGATAAAAGTGACAAAGAAACATCAATCTTTCCCTCAATTGTAGTATTGGTAGTACTCAGAAATGACCATGCATGCTAAAATGATGTCTTAAAGTGCATTATATCTCATATCTTTAGGGTGTTGCTACTACCCCAATAAAGAGATGTGAGTTTGACCTTGCAATCACTGAAGAATGCATTACCTGTATGCTAAATGCTTGTTACTGATCTCCAACTGTGTATTTACATCATTAAGTTCTGCAGGTGCTTAAGTGTGTGCAGGATTGGGGTTGATTTCCTTCCTTCTAATTCTTTTAAAAATAGACCTCTCCTTCCAGGTTTGTTCAGCTTTGGAGGAGTATTGCTATAAAGGTCTGAGCTTGCTGTCAAATGTTGTCATTAGGTACACTAACATGTGTTTAAAGAAAAATGCATGTAAATATTAATAGCGTAAGAAGCATATGCAGAATCACTGGGTGAGTGCAATGAGGAAATATCTATTCAAATTCTCAGCATTTTGTTAAAATGCAAATTAAAAAAAGGAGAACAACAAAGAAATGAATGAAGTTAACTATGAGAAAAGAGTCATAAATATGGCTTGCTTAAGTGCTTCAAAAAAGCACCGGCAGACTGTAGTTTTTCCATGAGTCTCTTGTGACTAATAGCACTACCATAGCTAAAATTCCCAAGTCATTAATCTTACCAGTTGTATGTTTATGACAGAATGGCATAAATAATATATTTCCTATGACAAGAAGTACCTGTCCTACCCCATGGATTTTGCTTTCGTCCAAGGGAGCAGACACTATGCTCAGCACCAGTCAGCTGGTTTAGCCAGAGGATGTGACCAAAAGTTTGGGAGGTACTATGCAAGGAAAAGCAGCAGACCACTCACTACCTGCAACATTTGACATTTCGAAAAAAAAGAGGGAAGCGTTGATAGAATGGCAAGCACCTCACTTCACTCTTCTCCCAGTGCTTCTCTGGAATTTTATGCTTAAATTTGCTAACAGTACTAAAAATCTTCAGTACTTCATAAGTCAATGAAGAAATTGAAAGGCTATTAGTGCTTTTAGTTAAACCAATAGGCAATTCAGACAAATGCCCCAAACGAGGGACGTACATAATCCACCTCTGCAGTAAGCTTAAAACTGTAGAGCTGTTTTAATGTAAACTTTTAAATTTACTGTGAATGTTTCTCTAGGACTCATACTGAAAACAATAAATGAAGATACTAATTTGTTTAGAGCATAGTCCAGTTAAGACTAAAAGAGTATAATCACTCAAAATAAGGGCTACTTGAGCAATGATAAATTTAATTTGGTTATTTTTATAACATGTTAGAGGAAACAGATGCATGAAACTTAAATTTTAAGCAGATGAGTTCATTAGAACACAGAATACTTGCCAATAAATGTTGATTTCCTCAAAAAGTTCAATACCAAAAAATGCTCTTTGTATTCACACCACTAGAAGAAAGCATTCGGCAAAATCCAAATTTTAGAGTAGTTTAATTTTCTCTCTCTCTAGCGTTCTCTTTGAATTCACATATGCACTTGTACTGTGTGGACTAAGTAGGAGGTCATTACAGTAATGTGGAAAACTAAATGAAAACTTGCAAAGAAGGTGCAAACTTGCAGATACCATATTTTGAAGGACTAGTTTTGACTTATTTATTTTATATCAGAAACTTATTTTATCTCTTTACTGGAAAAGAAAAAAAATGAAAGTTTGGACAGAACCATGGGAATTTAACATCAGGTGTCATGGAAGAATAAAGTGAAAATATATTTTAAAAACCCCAAACAGTTTGATAAAGGGAGATCAGGAAGACAGCATATGAAAAGAATTAAACAAACAGAAAATAAAGTTTTATATTTCAGAAAGATTTTTCATTATTTTTTAGTACTGCTTTCTATTATCTCTACCTTAAGAAGGACTAAACACTGCCTACTGCATGTATCCTCACCCTTTTCAGTTTCACTGATTCAGTAAAACTGCATAATTTTGATAAAGAAAACTTCAGCAGTGTCTGTTCTACTGTGAGCCCTGGCATCTATTCTAAATAACCCAATTATGGATTTTACTACAGAATTTTCATTTGATAGCTCTATTTTGGCCATTGTTTTACAACTCTAAAAACCCGTCAGCTTCAAAATTAGGACAATGATTGTTTGGCTACTTGTTTACCATGCTGAGGCAGAAAACACAGTAAGTAAAACACAAAGTGAGAGATATATATTTTTTTTTTAATTGGGGAGTCAAGGTAAGAGATAGTGGACAACAGGAAAACTCTAGGTGGCCAGCTATCGTTATTCAATACTGACCCTTGAGACCTTCACTGGCTGAATTTACAAAATTCAAGAGGTTTGTAAATGCTTTCAGTAAAGTGACATGAGAAGACTGACCCACTTGCCAACGAGTAGACAACTTACTTTAGAGTGTGTGGGATCCAATTTCTTTGCCTGAAGAAATTCAAGCTCTCAAATCGTGTTTCCCAGGAAAGTACCCCAAACACTAGTATTCTGTACTTTGCTGTTCTTAGTATCTCTGACACACTTTTATGTTTTAGGAACATCCATTGATGCAGAGTCTGGAATCCAGCAGAGTGGGCACCATTTTTATGGTTTCCATTATAAACCTGCTTGAAAGTGTGACATGGTTAATAAAAAATGTCAGTGGAAAAGTGGCACACAACATGTCAACTCAGAAGTAACCTTAAAACAACCCCAACAACAACATTGTTTTAACTTGTAAGAGTACTAAAGAAAATGGTCTTGACACTTTTTACAGGACTGTAAGTGGAGAAAATTCTTTAAAAGTAGCAAGTAATTTGTCTATAATATTGAACTAAATGAAATCCAGTTAATAGTTGAAAAACACTAAAATTCATGGTGAACCCTTTTATGTTTCAGTTGTGAATCACCTGCTAGCACTGAACATGGGACCCTTTCAAATAAGTGTCTGCAACAGTGTTCGAGAAGCTTTCCTCTCCTGGTTGAGTGGATACCCACTTCTATAGTTGGATCAAAAAGGTGTTACTATTTTAGGTTTTGCTCCCTGGTAGCAGTTGCTAACTCCTTATTTGGATGCAGCAGTCAAATTTCAACCTTTTCTTTGCAGCCCAGTTGGTGTGCAGCTGGGCAAAGCCATACCTTCAAAGTTAGTGCTGCTTGGGAAAGGTGGGTTGCATCAAGTCATCTCCAAAGGTCCCTTTTAACCTCAATTATTCTATGAGTCTATGATTTATCATTCTCTTTTGTTTCTGTGCCCAGTGGATGCAGTGGCACTTTTCCCTGTGTAGTATGAGGTGTGCTATGGATTTTCTTAATTTTACTGTGAAAAGGTTGACATGGAGGAGGTTCCTTCCCTTTAGTTCATTACTCTGCTTTTGGGAGTTTGTTAGAATAAGAGATGACAAAAACTGATGATCCCCACAAGTATACTTTTTTGTCAAATGTTAAAAGAGACAATCAATTCAGAAAATTATGACCAGCTCTATTTATATTTTAGCCTTTAATGAGAAGACCCTTTGCATTGTAATCACAGACTCTCAACTAAATTATTAGGGATTACATATGAATGACTGAACTGCTACAGTTATTTCACTTACAGCATTTTGTAATTTTCCTCACTATGTTCCAAGACCTCAGTCAAGTAAAAGAAATTCTGCTCTTTCATAGAAGATATTTTGAACTAATTTCTGTATGTATTAGGAGAAAGTTCAGACCATGAGTAAGGTTTTCTACATTTTAAAAAAAGTTTGCACCTTGAGGTATTCCTACCTTTCCCAGGTCTAGGTAAATATATAGCTTATACTAGTAAATTAACTCTGTTGAATAAGTTAAACAAGTTGCCACATGGAGTAAGCTGCACTGCCAAAAGTTATTTTGCCAGTATATCTGTTTTAGCTAGGGTATGATTTGTTTCAAGTCCTTAATTTGCACCATATTGTACAAAACCTTCAAATGTAGAACAAGCCTGGGAAATTCATCTGTCCTTTTTAACTGAAATAATAGTGCAAAACTGACAAACATGAATCTACCTTGTGTAGAAAGTAAGCAAGACCTTTTTTTTTGCTTATCCTTTCACAAATTGTTCTTTAATTTTAATAGAAGTGATAAATGACATTTGACACAGAAGTTCTTCCCAGGATAATAAATAACATGTGCATGGCAGATTTGGAGGGAAGACAAGGGGAAAGTCAAGCCTTTATCCAAAACCACAAAAGTCTCTGCATTAGCGCTAAAATATGCTCTTTGGCTCTAACGAGAGAGGTAATTTTTCAGCCAGCAGCTTATGAGGTGCTAGCCAGTTCCGTCATGAAGAGGAGCAAGTCAAAGAATTCAGCCTGAAAAGCAGGACTACACTCTACATAGGGCCAAAGGAGTGCATCCTGCCTACTGCATCTCTCTGCTCAGACTCTGCTTGTGTGTGGAGTACACTAACGCCTTCTGATGGGCTCAGGGACACTGTGTGGCACTTTACACCTCTGCACTTCCATTAAAATCAATGCAACATTCATGACAGGGCTTGGCAAGAGAAAAGGTAGAAATGGTACTGCTCTCTGGCTTTTGATGAGAGGCATTACCCACCAGATTTGGGAACCCTAATTTGCATTTGCAAGTAGCATCACTGAAAGAAGTAGTGGACACTGCCACTGTGTGTTTACACATACAAGTAGAGTTTTAGCTCTTTGACTTTTCTTTACTGCCTATAGTTAGACTTCTTGGACATAAGGTAGCAGAACCTGCAATCACTGATTTTTGGTAATCTTAAACAGGGAGCTGTAGTTAGGTCACTAGATAGTCCTGTTAAAATGAATAGAACTGTTTACAGAGTAAGATACTACTTATCCTCTTCCTTGCCAGGAAGGAGTGATCCTTTGAAGATACAACATCTGAACTCCACAAACTGTTAAGAGATGTTGCCTTCTCAAGTGATTGCTTTGAACCATACACATGTTTCTGGACTGCACCTAAGACGGGAAGTGGAAAACTTTGCCTTAAAAGTTAAGACGTGTTTAGATACTGTCTATTACACCTTATGCTTGATTTTGGAGAGATGGTTGCAGCTGATTCATAGAGTCATTTAAGAAGGGGCCTCAGAGGTATCTACTCCAAAATCCTGCTTGAAGCAGGTTCAACAGTGAGATCAGATCAGGTTGCTCAGGACTTTATTCTGTCTGGTTTCAAAAACCTCCAAGGATGGAGGCTACATAACTTTCAGTTTCAGTTGATGAAAGTTACTAATAATTGTATTATCTGATCTCAAGCCTCTTCTCAGAAACACAGTATTTTCATCAATAATTTGGTATACATACCAGAGAAATAAATCACCTTAGTTTTAAAAATCTCTCTGAGATCGAACTCCATTTGTTCCTCCACTTTAGTGAATAATCCAGAGGTTAGCAAACAAAGCTACCTGGAAGATGAGATTTCTCTTTGCTGTGAGCTTTTGTGTAACTTTGCATATCACGCTTTTTGCAACATGCCTCTGTTTTCCAGGTGGGAAAATGAGTTGCAGATGTCTTATGCAAGTAGATAGATGGAATATTGTAAGAAAGACACCTGACAGAATGGGAATTAGAGCCTTAGAAGTACTTGAATTTTGTGGCTAAATGGTTCCTGGGCTCTTTTTGTCACATGTGTACCTTTTTAAAGAGGAACTCACCCTTGGTCTGAACTGAGAGAAATGCTATACAGTAAATGGGCAGTTATCTTTGTACTTTCAGTTCCAAGGACATAGTTCTGGGATATTCAAAATTTATCAACTTTTTTACATCTGCTCAGTGCACCTTTTAAAAGTTACAGGAATTTGTTTTGTTGGTGAGGGCTACTACCCTCACCAACTTCAGGATGTATATTTCTAATTAGTTCATCAGTATGCCAGCAATTAGTATTTTGTATCAGATATTATATGAACATTTGCTTTATTAAAATAATTAAATAAATTATATAATGTGCTGAGTCCCTCTTTCAACACTCAGAAACATGCTTTTCCCCGCCTCAGGTCAGCTTTTCTTTCCCAACTGTGCTCCACAATTACTTTCAGAATTGATTAACTTCCAGTTTCTAATGACACGTCTAGCAGTTGTGAAATAACCAAAGTCAGCACTTCTTCCAATGTTGCATCTCTGTGAGCTGATTCAATCCATTTAATAGTTATTGAGTTGGACATTTCCTCATTACTCAGGGGCTGGTGCCAACCAAGGACTCTTAAAGAACCGCAACCTGCAAACAAGCTTTTTTTTTTTTAACTTTTTTTTTTTCCTTATTGCTATTGTTATGAGGTTTTGGTTTTGTTGGTTTGGTTGGTTTTTTTTTTTTTTTTTTTTTTTTTTTTTTTTTTTTGTGAAAGTGAAGTTACAGTTAGGCAGAAAGCTGAGGTTTGTCATTGCAGGCCACAAAATGAAATCTAGGAGAGTACTCCAGAGCCTAAACTCCTACAGGCAGGAAAGTAAATTCTGCTCCAAAAGGCTGAACAAGCCACACACATGACTTACCTAGATTCTGCACAGCTTGCTGTGAGCACTGTGGACAGGTGAGAATGTTTGTTTACTTTTCTTACAATAAATTTTTCCTGAGCAGAAGTTCACCATACAAAGTTTGAAATTTACCACAGCTCAAGAAAGGATAATTAGATATTTGTTTTCCATTTTAATGAATAGCAGAGTTAAAAATTTCGTACACTGTAATTTCTTTTCAAACATATGATAGATAGATTTAATTCTTATACTATATCACTTTTCTGTTATGGGTATGTTATTTTATCCCCCTGTGGAGTCCTGAGTGTCTTAACTCATTGTTTAGAAGAACCAGAGTCAGCTGAAAGGATCAATCCCTTGAAGAGACAATAGACTTGTAGATATTGTTACAAAAATGTTTGTGCAGAGTAACTTCATTGAAAGCACCAGAAACCATTTGCTCATATTGAGTTACTTTGAATCTATGCAATTTTTATTAGGCTTAGAATGGGCCCTGGCCTTACTTTCTTACTGTGCCCTAGGCTATAGAAAGAATAAACATATGGAAAAACTCAATAACAAGTATTTTTAGCAGATTTTGTTTAGGAACTTCTGTGAAAAGGGTCTGAAAAAAAAAATGTAATAATGTTTTCTATCCAAAGCCACCAGATCATCTTTTTTGTCCAAATGTCTTGGAATTGGGTGGAATTCAACACGTTGCTAATATATATATATATAAAGCAATTACTTAGGCGTTCTAAAATAAGCAATTATCTTTAAAATTTATTCTCTTCAAATTTTAACTTCTGTAAAAAAGAATCATAAATATTCTAAAAATGTTTGAAAATTAATAATTTTTATGTAAGATCAAATGGAGGGAATAAATTTTGAAAATGTCTGTAGGGTGTGGAAACCATTTCTTTCACTCCTTTTTCAGCTGTCACGGGACTTAAAAGAAGTAGCAGTTTAATGTTATAAACTGTGTTCATCATCTTTGTACTCGACTGACCATGCATAGTGGGACCTTCCACAGGAGGCACAAATTCTACTGAAGGTAAATGAGGAGGAAAGAACTTCACCAATAAACTCTGCATTACTGCATAATCACTCACAACTCTATCAGGAAACTACTGTGTCATTTTTATTGAAGTGGTAGAACTGAGGAAAGAGTGTCAGTTATCATCTTTCAGTCAGATCTAAAAATAACCCCGGTAGAAATCACACAAGTTATTTTAACAAAATTTTGCCTCCGTAAGGCAGAAATTGTTTCCTGTTTTCTGCTTTTCAAATGGTGATGAACATCGTGTTCTCTTTGCAACTGAATTAATGTACAGGAACCAGCAGATGAACAAGTGTCATGTTGTAGTTTTTGGAATTTCCGTAAGAGAGAGCTAGTACTTTGGGTGGTTATGCTCATGATTAAAGGTTAGTGCAGAATTCACCAGGCTTGAACTAAAACATAATCCTTGCCCCTGTGTGAACATTCAGAGTTCAGTTTTTCACATTTTTCCATTGCAATTCTACTCATTATGAAGGATATTCCAACATGTCTGCAAATTTATTTCCTTAGCATTACAATAATATAAGCCTCTTCCTTGAGCTTCCTGTGAAAACAAATGGTATTCACTCTAGCTCTAATCTATGTTATTGGCTATCTGTAGATGTATTCATCAAAAATTTTTATTTTTTGTTTTTGAAGGAAACCAACTGAAGATATTTTTCACCTTAGGGATTTCTGAACAATCATTTTACTTTATTTATCCAAACTGCTGCTGCTTCCATGCTCTAAAAGGAGAGTGGAAGGCAATACATCCTGACGAGAAAATGTAGTAGAAATTACCGCAGATTAGCTAGAAAGAAGGTTTTAGTGGTTTTTGCTGAGTTAGTTTTGATCATAAGTGACACTTCAGAATCCAGAGGTAAGAAATTCTGGTATTTCCCATCACGTTGCTACCATCACTTGACAAGAAACTACATCAATTTACAAGTGATGGCACCACAGTTATAACAATTTGGACAGCTGTTAATATGAGTTTCATCAGTTTCTTGAGAATCTGGTAAAGAACATTCATGTCCATCAAAACTTGAGCTAAGTCAAATATTTTGAAAGAAAGAACACCTCCAGTGCCTGTCAGTAGCTACTGGCCATCCACAACTATTTCAGAAATAAACTATCAGTGGACTGACCATTTACCTGCAAGGAGAATGACTGATTTATTTTTTTTTTTTTTTTTAAGCATAGACTTCTGTGTACTGTCTTTCATCATCTGGACTTTAGAGTTGATCTTGTGACATCCTGTGAATAATTGCTGAGGAATACCCGATGCACAATAAGCAAGCCTTAAGACTTCAATAGAGTACTAGTAAACAGATAGATCAATAGACCTAATGTCTTCTTGTTCTCAGCACTATGTCTATATGTTGTATAGATATATACACAAACAAACACGCACAGGAGCAGCTATGTGTATATATGTAAGTATATGTGTATCTGGTTTCTTTTGTTTTTCTTGATCTGTTGCATATGTTTCAAATAGCAGCTATAATCACACTTCTAAACAAAACCAAGTTTTCTTCAAAACTGATTTTAATATTTTTGCTCTTTTAGCTTTGCCTTTAAAAAGACACAGGACATGAGGCTCCTGAAAGAAGTCTGACAGGCAGAAGCAGTAAATGCAGATTTTTCATACTACATCAGTATTTTGACAAATGGCAACATGTACATAATCCCAGTTTCTCCATCAGCCAAACCACAATGACAAATGTAAGTATTTAAGTACAAGAGAACAAACAATCTTTTAAATAAAGACAAATATTTTAAGATAAAATAAACATGTACTAGAAAAAATGTATGATCTTGGATGAACACATATAGTATGTCTTTGAATGCTATTCCTGTTGCCACACAAGTTGAATGCATACTTAGTGAAAACCAACAGAGATTGCTAGATTATGTTCTTATACTCTGTGGAGCCTTTCTAATAAAGATGCAAAGTTGTGCGTACTAGAGGATGTCTATACATCCAAAATACATAATTTTGCATGCAATATCTTTTCTATGTTTCTGTTTTACAAATACACTTTATCAGTTTCTGATCATGATTAAGCCACTGTAAATTTGCAAGCAGGGTATGCATCTGGACTTTTAAAGGATTAAGAAGACTGAAGTTCATGTGGTCTCAGTTGTACTGAAGACCAAGAAATATGTTTAGGCAGAAAGTTTCAGGTAGTAATAAAGCATTAATAGTCTGGATTTTGCTGATCCAAGTTGTTTATTTTATTAAGCTGTAAATACGTGTTTCCTTTGTATACAAAATCTATTTTCTGCCTTACTGATTATTAGAAAATTTACTTTGAAGGGTAAAATACAATACAAATAAATAATCTCATGAAACAAGAAGATTCTTGAATTAACACTGTCTAATGAACATTTTAATTACACAGTAACTTTTTTTTTATTAAATCTCATCCATTTTCATCATATTTAATTGAATGCCATAACACAGTAGTCAATATTAATCTTAAAATTATTACAGCTCAATGTCTGTCTTTAATAGAACAAAAAAATTTTCTCACAGAAAAATTCAGAACACTTTCCCACCAGATACTTTAGTAGTAGATAGAGCTGTCTCTTCCAACAAAAGTATTTTTCCAATTGAAATTTTTTATTTCTGTATGTTCCTAAATGTGTTAGGGAAGCAGTCATTCTTCTTCAGTTTGCTCATCTATCAACAGAGTTAAAAAATGTTGTCCAAATGTGGGTAACATGTGGGTAACACGCAAAAAAATTATGCTGCATAGATTGTGGAAATATAACAATTTAGTAAAAACAGGAAATCCAATTTATTTTAGTTAGATTGTGCTATTCTTTCTCAAACAGGCCTCCAACTAAATAGCCATACTGTAGCCATGATTACCACTTGATTCTGTTTGTAGTTTCAAGCTGAAGAAATATTTATGGTAAAGGTATTTACCATATTTACCAATTTTAAAACTCTTTATTAGAATACCTAGAAGAAAGCATTTAATCCTTCAAAACTGAACTGATAATGAAATGTAAAATGAATGTAAAATTTTACTTGTTCAAATTAACCACTTTCAGTTTTAACCTTTACATCAAGACAGAGGCAAATCTGTAGCATTTCAATAACTCTGGGTGATTCTAAGGAATCAAAGGCACAAAAATGAGATCTAGGGATTCAAACCATTGTCCACCAGTCTCATCAATAGTACTTCTTTACACAAAAAGCATAGCTAATTCACATTGCTCCATTTAGCATGCACTAGTGTCAATATGAATAAGTAACAGTTGAAGAATTGCTCCTTCTATTAATAGAAAACGCATGAATTTCAAATGCAGCATATTGCAGTAATCAAACACTGCCATATATGGCTTGTAATAGGTTAGGTTTTTTAATGGTGTTATATCATCATTCCAACCTGTCAAATTCTGTTTATAAAGACCATATACATTTGGTAAAGATTAAAGTTCATGTAGGTGACCTTGTGCTTTTTTTAAGCTCATCATAGTTTGTCATGCATATATTACATATAAGTGAGTAGAAATAAAGGTCAAAGATCGTCTCTCTGAGCATAGCCTGAGAAAATACTAATAGAGATAGGGAAAAGCCATGCCAAGGGCTGTGCTTATAACAAAAACTTTTATTTGTATGCTTAAAATAAAGCAATTCTTATCTTACATAAAACTGACTAGAAATGGTGTAACAGTCTCTGGCCTGTGTTGTCCTCAAAACCATACTTGGAAGTTTGAGATAATGCTAGTTGTTGCGGTCCTAAATCGTGCCAGGGACAGTGCTAAAAAATGAACATTGCACAGTCGTATTACATTTATATGTATGTATAAACAATTGTTCTGCCTGAACCCCTACCATGGCATTGCTTAGATTACCAGAAGACGTTTGAACATAAAGGCCAGTAACATATGCAAGATGAAATCACTATGGTTTATTGTCAGGCTTCGTGTGCAGCCTACCAATATATCTCCTTGACATTATTACACAGTTGCAAGGTGCATTAGGCACTCCTCTGTAGCATCCGTGTGTTGCTGCTATTGACACTAGTCCTTGAGATCTATGCTGACTCATTCTTTGATTTTGTTTGCTCTACTCTGTCTGTCTGTGCAGCACTACTAGGTATATAATTATAGCAGAGGCAATTAAGATGGAATTTCTGATTTTAAAGGTGAATTATCCCATTGAATTACCTACTGACTTGAAGGTATGCCACAAAATTCAGGCATTATGCAGGTTGTGATGGGAATGTTTGTTTGTTTGTTTGTTTTTAAGAGAATCAGACTTTATAAGGATGGAGCTGTTATATAGCTGCCTGATTTTTTTAATGGGATGGCTGTTTGGAGCCTTCTAGTTCTTAGTCTTCACCATTTATATTCTTAAACAGCAACCAGAAGGCTAGTTGCAGCTACAAACATGCACAGGTTCAGAGGCTGTACAGGCTCCAAAACCATTTGGAATCACCACTTGCAAGCAGAACCTGTCTGAACAAGGTTTTGACTTGCCTATCTCTACAATTTTTGTGTTATTCCAAATATGAAGCTCAAAGAGAGTGTTTATAAGCATAAGATTTACAGGAAGCAAGAGCAAGAAAAATGGTAATTTTTCATCAATACATGGCAGTCCCAAGAAATGAATGGCATTATATGTTTAATTGGTACTCCTTTGCCTCAGGCTGTTTTACATTCTGCTAGGAGAACAGTCTTCTTGGATGTCAAATCTGTCACTTCTTTATTTGGATATATAGGGGAAATTCCTACCTCACCTTTATGATAAGCAGTTGATGTGATACAAAATTGCGTGGGGAAAAAACTGGTTTTGTACAGTAAATGCCACTAGTGATTAAATTATCTGGTTATTTTGTAATCCTTACAAATCCTATTTTTATAATTCTGTTTACCACTTGTGACTTGACTAACTGTGCCATATCATGTGACAGATGGTGGAGGGAAAAGATAGTGAGATTAATATGTAATTAATATATCTGAAGTGTAATTAATTTATTTAATATGCATTCTCTCAGGACTTGCTCTATATAGAACTGGCTAGGAAATCACTGCAGTTAACATTAGACTTCACTGGACTCCTGATCAAGATCATTATTAAAATGTGTTCCTGATATTGTGGTAACACTTATTTAATGTTCTAGATGCTGGGACATCTTAGAACCTCAGCTGGCAGATATTACAGGTGCAGCATATATATTGTTAAGTTAAATTTGAAGTGAAAACTGGATTTCAAGATTTAGTCCCCTTAATTACACCGCAGTGTTTGAAAGGAATAAAATTAAACAACATTTTCTCTATTCATATTTGATAAAGTGAAGTAGTTTAAAGATCAGAAATTCTCTCAGAGTGTTACATCATCAATGTACAGTTGTATGGTAGTATAGAAGAGAGTTGTACAATAACTTGATCAACACCATTGTGCATTATCCTACTTTGGACTTTATCCAGTTGAGAAAGGATAGTTTAATAGTTTGAATGAATGCCATTGCTGTCTGAGGGTTTGTGTTTTCTTTCCTCAGAGTCTTCTAATGATCTAGGAATATACAGTACAGTTATGTCTTAATTTATCAATAGCAGCTGATGGGAATATGGTGTTATAAGTTAAAGAGGGCATTAATCTACAAAGGTTGGATTGTGTCCAGTCCTTAGTGTCCCATTTTTCAGAAATGTGGGGAAACTGGGTGGAGGAAGTTACTTTCTGTCATCCTGCCTTAATTTCTTTCCTTCAGCAGTTTTATGAGACAAGACAAGCTCTCTCAGATGAAACAGTGAAAAATCAAATAAATGCATATGCTCTACTCGCTTGCACTGAAAAAAACAGAACTAAAATTCTCAAGTAGAGCTAAACTACAAGGAGTTATGCAAGAAGAAGGGTTTTCACTATTTCTTTTTTTTTTTCCTCCACATGCTTCTGTTACTTCTCTAGGTCCTATTCCCTGGAAAATATCTGAAATAATTCAAAATCTGGTTGTCTTTTTCAAATGAGTTCACACTATTTCTATTATGTACATGTTTGTCCTGGGCTAGGCAGAATATGACTGCGGCTACAAAATGGAGTCCCTATTGAATACTGGCTTACAGATTACTAACACAAACATTATTAAAGCAGTGAAAGTAATGACCCTCACAGACTGTAAAGCAGCAATGGAGATACCATGTAGCTGAAGCAGTATCTTCTGATCCCTCAGTCATCTAAACTTCTTGCATGAGCCTCTCCAGGGGAGAGATGTAACGGAAAAAAAGTCATAGCTCTGAAGTGGACATAATTTCCTCCTTTTCCTTTCCTGTTCCAGGGAATCTGTTATCCCTGGGGATGCAAATTCTCTCCTTTAGTTGTACTGAGAAGTTTTGTACCTGCACAGACCTGGAAGAGGCTAGTACTTTATTTAGTAATGCAATATTTTCTTCTTTTTCTTATCTAAATTTCCTTCCGATGTATCCTTAAAAAAAGCCCATGAACATAATCTTTCAAAAGTAACATCATTGGTGCCTACTGCACCATGTCATAGTCTTTAGTTTGTCATGTTGTCTTTTTTAATAAAAAAATGTCAATAAAGGCAAGTTACTTACCTAGAGATGCTTTTCTTCACATGCTTTCTTTTTTTTTTTTTTTCTTCTTTCTTAAAAGTATTTGGGAACAAATTCTTCCCTTTGAAATGAGATGTTATCCATTGCAGCTGAATTTGACCTTTTGTTCTTTTAAGCTTAATTGGAATAGCCTGAACACCTGTTTTGAAAAGCTGGGTCCTGCCCTTTGTAAGAAACAAGGAAGAACATGTCCTTCATAAAAGAATGAGGAATGAAAAGGGAAACTTTTTGGGGGGACTGGGGCAGGCAGATAGTCTATGATTAGATAGCCAGATCGCAAAAGATGCTTAGGGTAAAAGGAATATGAAGGTTTCTAAAACAGTTGAATGGCAGACGGGGCAAGGGGGGAGAAGCAGCAGAAAAAGTGTAAGATAAAGTGGACGTAAGTCATCCTCAAATGCAATAGGAATAGTACAGATGGGAAGGCAAAAGTTATATGTAAAGCAGAAGTATATAATAGTATTAATGTTACTCAGTAAAGGTAAAGCATCTATGGAGTCAGACAGATAAAAATGAAAAAGTGCATTCCTGATTGTCTCCTGTAGGACATTAATACAACTAGAGAGAAGAAACATAAGATGATACAAATTTTCAGGTATGGACCACACACAAAAAATGTCCTTGTTATAATAGCCTGGATAAAGTAATGACATTTGTACAAAAGACCAAAATTGGGGGCAGGGTTGGCTACAGTTCACAGAGTAAACTCCAGCACAATGTAAATCAGATGCAAAGGACAGGTACCATACTGCTGATGCAAATGAGAATACGTGCAAACTTGTATGGGTTGAGGAGAAGTACAATTAGTATTTTCATGAGATACATTTAAGCATCTTCACATGACAATCACAAAATGTGGTTTTGAATTACTTAGATATCTAGAGTCTGTGCCAGATGCAGGAAAAAAGGCAGGTTTGTTGATTAATGAAACAATTTTAATAACTTTCTAACTAAACCTCTCATTACATTTCTACATTGTTTTCAGTCCTAGACTATGTCAGTAGATTACAGGGTATCAAGTGATTCTTCACCAAAGTGCTCGGTTTCCCTTATGCTTTCACTTTGACAGAAATGGGGATGTAAAACAGGCCAGATTTCTAAAAAGAAACCTTATTTATATGTGCAAGTTAATGGACATTGCTGAGACAAGCACTCTAGGAGATCAGTTCAAATGTTACTGCCAATGTGTGTCACAAACAGACTACCAGAAACTGCAGCAGTACAGGATAACTGCCAAGGGAAGGCAATACGCTTCTGGAAATAAATAACCATTCAAATTAGGTTTTAACATGCAAAAAAAACAGATAAGGATGTGTGGCTCAGTGTTGTAGGCTAATGATTTGACATTAGAAGAGAGATAAGATTTGTAGGGAGAAATAATGCATATGTATACACATGCACACATATCTTTAGAAGTAATTATATAAATTAGACCAGGCTTTTGGATACACAATGTTCCAGAAACAATTGCAAAATAAATTCCTATTCACTTGAAATAACATGGAAGCAAAACAAATTCAGATTTCAGATATATTAGAAATAGACTGGGCTATTCTGAATGTTGGTTGGCAAATTCCACATGGTGACAAGCTATCTGTATCTACATATATTTGTAAGGTTTGCATTAGAAGCCAAGCTTTGTCATCCTTAAATTCACTAAAACATGTCTTCTTATGGACTGAAAATGGGAACAGAGTTACCATCAATTATTATCATAGGTCTGCATTAGTATAAACGATTCCTTTCTGCATTTCCATAGAACTCCCTGCCCCAGACATCACCATCCAGAATTGACTATCCACATGGAAAGAATTTTTTTCTGTATGTGCCTTTCCCACTGCAATCTATAGCATAATGCATGGGTAAACATAAGTACAGATATTATTGCCTTCTGCAATCAGGGTTGTGCAAATGAAATATGCCCATTTCCTTCCTGTTAGAAAAAGGAAAAAGCCTTCATGCTTCCCATCTTGGCTACATGGACAGCATCCTGATTTAAGTGAATGCAATAAATTAATCCTTTACTCCCCTCTTGTGAGAGAAAGCACCTCCAGTCATTCATATGAGATTGTGTGCATCTTTAATCATATGCTTATGTGCTTTGCTGGGTGAGAAAGGAAGGCACTGCTATTTGATGCTAGAGACACAGGGAATTCCACATGAAGGGAGAAGGGGTTTCTGGGCTCCATTTGAAAGCTCTCATTTTCAGTCTTGAATATTTTGATAGAAGCACTTGGACTAGGACTTCCAGTGCAGAGAAGACTTCTACCAGGAGTCTTGGTGAAGGCATGAAATGGTGTAAAGCAGGAGGATGTACATCCCGGGTATGATTATTTGAGAAGTGCCTTACAGTCAGTTTTCCTGTCGGTGAAATTAGTGAAGTTGATGTGTAGCTAGGTGTTGGGGAAGCAGTTTTTAAATTAGCTGTAAATTTCTATGAACCTTCAGTTTCTGTCAAATGATTAGAAGAGTAAACTGTCAAAACACAAATATTTAGGTGTCTCAGGCGATCTAGTTTTAAAGTGTTAGGGATGGAGCAGGTCCATCCACAGCTCCAATTCATGAGCAGAGCCATGCAACAACATCATATGATGCGCACAACTGACTGGTGTGGCAGAGCTGGAGGGATGTGATGGGTCTAGGTGCTCCAAGTGTTGAGGTGGATCTGTCAGTCTCCTGCATGGGCTCCTCTCCACGGGGCACAGCTCCTGCCAGGAGCCTGCTCCAGTGTGGGCTCTCCACTGGCTGCAGCTTTCTTCAGGGCACATCCACCTTGTCTGGCATGAGATCGCTGATGGGCTCAGCTTTGACCAGCAGCGGGTCCATCTTGGAACCAGCTGGAACTGGCTCTGTCTGACATGGGGACAGCTTCTGGTGTCTTCTCACACAAGCCATCTCTGCAGCCCCCTCCACCGCCCCCTCCCCCCCCCCCCAACTCCAGCCTGGCTACCAAAACCTTGCCACGTAAACCCAGTACAAGGCTCCTGACTGCTAGCAATATTTTCTTTCCTCCTGCAGCACATTGTTTCTGAAGCTGTCTTTTCTCTGGGCAAGCTCAGCTGATCTCCAGAAAAAGGAATTGCCCCTTTTCTTTAAGAAGTCTTCTTAAAGAAACAAAAAATAATTATGAACAGAAGTAAAATAAAGCAAGACAGAAATACTCCAGTTACAGGACACTGAAGTCTTGGCTTGTGGTTCCTATAAATCTTGGTTACTCCTGGAGGAAACTTATTGTGAGCTATTAGAAACAAAAAGACAAGAAAGCTGGTAGAAAGTGAGAGGAACAAAGACTTCTAAATGAATAGCATTAAATGAACTTTCTTTAAATGCTTTAAAAAAACAAAGAAACAAAAAGGTGTGTTTACACTTTGATGCCATGATGTTGGCAAAGCAAAGATCCAGTTCATAGGCTGAGGAAATGCACTCTGCAGATGGCAAAGGCAAACCTTAGTCCCAGTTCATACTCTAGCAGCTGGTATCCTAAGTTTTGTATCCCTCATTGGTCTCGCTTCCTTTCATTTAACAGACAGATTGTTATTTATTTTCCCTTTTAACAAACAGGGCTTTTGTTCATTTCCTTCCTTCAAGCAGCCCCTTCAGTAATCTTTGTTTGTTCCTGAACTTAGGACCAAGTTGCTGAATCATCTTTCACATAAAACACAGTGAGGGTAATGTATGCAAAGCAAAGACTACTGAGTGGAGTGTGATAGTGCTAATCCACTTGCATTTGTTCCTGAGAGGAAAATGCAGCTTGCCACTGTCACGAGAGGCAGAAGAGCACAATCAGAGGAATTGTACCAGGGGCTTCATCACGAATAAATGGGTACCATAAACACACTCTCTGTGATCCTTTGTGGGCACGGTCAGAATTGGAGGGTGGGTGTTCTCTTTCCAATATCTCATGTTAACTCTTGGAAAAGGGAGCAGCTGCCTCTTACACTGCAGAGCAGCCTGGTGACAGTGCACGGGAACAGATGGCAGAGCAAGTGTCTCTTTCTTTGCATTTAGGCACTCCCTTCTCTCCTCCTGCTTCTCACAAACAGCCTCAGTGAATTTTCTTCATGGTATAAAGATACTAAACCTTTTCTTTTCACTCCAGGAAACAATCACCCTTGCTCTTTGAGGAGTAAAAAGAAGAAAGAGGGGAAAATCTAAAGTGCTAATTATTCTTCATCTCACCCCACCCTCCCGGGGTGAGGTCAGTCAACTGGTCAGTCAACTGAAAAAAGAGATGAGCTTTAAGATTTTTTTTCTGTTCCTGTGGGTTGGTATATAGACAATCTCAACAGCATTTGGTAGTTGCTTTGCTATACAGAGAAGCAATGGGATAGTCGAATTCAAATTAGGGAAGAACTAGTGTAGCCATTCCTTGACTTCTGCATCAATGCCAGAGATTTTTCCTTTTGTATCAATAATATGAAAACATAAATGCTTAGTTTATAGATATAAATATGGATAGTTTATACAGACGTAAGCAAAACTTCTGCACAGCATATATTATTTAGTGACAATTGTCTGTTAAGTATTGCTAGATGAGGAAAAAACATATGAATAAGAAACAGATTTCAGCTATTACATGGTTTCCCTGTGATTTAGATGCACAAATCAAGTTATTGAAAATCGTGCAATGACTCACACCTGCCAAGAATACAAATTAACTTGGAGGTCATATGGACACTTTTAAATTCACTGTTATGGCGAACTCCACTGAGACCAAATTAACATGGCTAGGTGTTCTGCTCTTTTGGAAGAGGAGTCCACCCAGCCGTTCAGAGTCTGCTGCTGACAGGAGCGCCTGGAGCAACTAGACTTGGATGGGAGATGCTGGTGGTAGGTCACAACGCTGAAACTGATTCATTCAGACTGTCTGCAGGCTCGTTTAGTGCCACTGAGTTGGCTGCACTCTCTTTACCTTTGCAGTTGTGAAGTCTAGAGATGCATGCATTTTTTAAAAGGCAATTTCAGATTCTGACATAATTCCAAGACTCTGGGACTTTAGACACTCTGTAGACTCTGTAATGACTAGGCTTTGATCCATGCTTGCTGTCAGGCCCCTATTCCTGTGATTATAGTTGATCCTATAACTCTTACTGTCCCTCATTTGGAAAGATTCAAACAGCAACCTAATGCAAAACTCAAAATCCAAATATATGCTGAAGCAAACCAGAGGGTCATTTATTTCCATACCTGGTAAACATTCCATTTCTTGAAAAGAAAATCTTAATCGCAACTCTTGATATGGCATGTGTTAATTGAATATAGGTATTTTTCAATGCTCTAAAAGATGAGAATATGAGCTAGGCATTTGCATGGAGAAGCACTTGAACATATGTGTTGATTAAATACTCCTATGAGTGAAGTCTTGTCTCTTTATTTCAAGGTCTTTAGAAATTGTTTCCTGATCATCTCTCCTTGTAAACAAGCACTCTTTACGTATTCCATTAATAGGTGGTTTGTATTGCTGCACATGAATCTGAAGAGACTGGACCCTGGGAGACACTCTTTGTTATGTGCTAGTCTCTTCAGGGCTTTGTAGAATGTCACTTTGAAAATGTAACATGATGGAAATTGGTGAGCTGTGCTCTCTCATGCAATGGAGTTTACATAAACATTGAAATGTTGTTTCTGCTTGATATAGCCTGTAACTTCTATAAGCATTGTCCTCAAGCTACTATTCTTTAAGTGAGGAAAAACACAAAATATTTTGCCTGTGTGCTCTGTGTTGTAAAATCATACAAAGTTGTTAACCCAGTTGTACACTACTTAACTTGGCATTGAAGTGGCAAAAACAAAACCACAACAAAAAACCTCAGGCCACAAGGCCAAGACAGATAATACTGCAAGTACCAATAAAATGTTATAGTTCTGTCACTCTTCATGAAACATGCAGCTAAGTTTGGGGGGTTTTGTTTGTTTGTTTTGGTTTTGTTTGTTTGTGGGGGTTTTTTTTAAGTAGGAATGTTTTCTACGTGTCAAAATAAGCCATAGTCTTTAGCTTAGTGAACTCGCAGTCCAGGGGCTTTAGATACAGGTGTACTTGCACAAGAAATCCAAATGGCTTTCACTAAAAGTATACAGAGTCTGGATCGAGGTAGATAGATAAAGCAACTAGAGATTTTTTCTGAAAAGCTGAAAAGTGATTAGATCTGTATTCTTCTATAACTTGTTCCTGAAAGGGTGGGTAGTGCAACTGCTCCTGATGCAGGCTAAAGCTCTGTGAACTTTTGTGCAACTTCACTGCCTTCTTGGACTCTGGATTATATTAAAGAACAGAAATAATTACACTGAGGGGCCTGTCCTGCATTCCTAACATAAGCAAAATGCTTATTGGATTTGCAGTGTAGGTCTGTCTTTTGTTTAGGAAAAGCTTTGAAGCCTGTTGAACAAGGACCAAGTCAAGATCTTTGAGTGAGACCCAAGTGGTGTTCTGCATAAATAAGAAATACGGTCCACGTACATGGAGCATAATTATTTACATTTGTTCTGTGGATTCTTTGTAATCTGTATTCCTTTGACATGCACAGATTTCATAAATGTGAACTGACTTTTGAGATGGCAAGAAACACAGCACTTCATATGGAGAAGTTGCTTCATACATATATAAAATGAGTGACAGGCTTGATAGCGTGTATATTCACCACTGTCCTCTACTGGTTGAATTTTGAACTGTGCAGCTCTGTGTTGAGCAACACTGGGCAAACAGGAAAAAATTTGCTGTGCCATTCATTCCGATTTGAAAACTAGTCCTGAGTCAGCCATGCTCATGGCTGTTTTGTGTTCATTCTCCCATAATGTTAAAATGAAAGATTTTCTTTTTTAATCAGCTGTCAGGTTTATAAGAGAGAGCTAATATATTTTTCTCGGCTAGCTGATACAGTTAGAGAAAATGGACAAGATTTCAGGCACAGAAGCCTACATTGCATCTGACAAGGAAGCCAAAACATGCAAGTAAAGCAAATGTTGAAAACAGGTGACCTGAGTTTAACCTAATTGCTAATTGATTGGCTTCCTCAGAGAGAAGAGAGAGCTGATAGCTTCAGGGATGTAGTGGCAGACATGTGAGGTCCCAGCAAAACTGAGAAAGAGTCTCTGTGGCTCCCAAATGCTCTCTAGAGCACTAAGGAAAAGTAAAATGTTGAAATTAGGCCGTTTAAACACGGCTTTTTACAGCTTAGATTGATAGACAGTGCTTTTGGGGCATTATGCTTTGATTTAGTTTTGGTTGTCCAGTCCATTAGTTCTGTGTTAGCCATCAGGAATACACACAACTGTTTCCTTTATAGCACTTTCCTCTAATGAATGTTAGCTTACCTGTTGCTATATTATACTTCTCTTAATTATAGAATGTGATAAAGGCTTTTCATTCATTGCAGCCTAAGCATATTATGTAGTTCAGTGTCTTACCACAGGGATTTTTTTCTAGAGATCATAGTTGACGAGGAAAAAAATACAGCATTTTCCTTTTTCACTGATCAGCTCTAAGCACTTCTATATCCAAAGAAACTGGGATATAGCAAGGAAGCGAAAAGGGAAACCAACCTTTTCCTTTAGCATGGGAGCACAAAGTTGGTTTATCACAGCAGTATTTGCTCTAATTGTGTTCGGAAAGGCTGTATGTGTATGCAGCAGCATTTGGAAAAATGGCTGCTTGGAGACATAAATCTCCTCTGAGATCTCACTGTGGTGGTATAGCTTTGATTTCTTTCCTAATACAATAAAATATTGTGTGCTCTAATACTGCCTCAAGTCCAAGCAGCTTCCTACTTTATTTTATTTTCCAGGATGGAGGGCAGAAGAGGGGAAGAAATATAGTTGGGAAGGATGTTGCTTCAGAAATGTAATCCCGATTATCTGACACTTTTACACATTCATTTCAGTGGCAGAGCTGGAGCTAGTTGAGGACCACTGGCAGGAGGGTAGGAGTGTCAGGGCCACCCAGCCTGGCACAGGGCATCCTGCAGCTGAGCTGCTTCAACGTGGCAAAATGGAGGCATGTCTTCATAGCAGTGTGTGGAAACCTCAGCGAAGCAGCAGTCTGGTTCTCATGGTAACCAGGATTTCCATATACTGCAGGGGTACACATAGTCTGACATCACTTTGCTGCAGGGAGGATTTCTGTGCATACTCAAGGACTAAATTAAGCCCTTTGTAAATGGAGAATGCGTGTCCATTTTCATGTCTGTAAGTGTATGGCTTTCCCTGTGTGAAAGGGAGGGGAAAAGTGAGAGAAAAGGCGATGCAAAATTTTATTTCTCTAAGTAGAAACAGAAATAACCCTGACACAATCAGCTTCTCATTTTTAGTTTGTATTCCATTTTAAAAGCAATAATATCTTGCACAGCTGGGAGGAAAGGATGGTAGCAGCTTCTTTAGGTCTAAGAAAATTTGCTTTGCTAATGAGAAACATGGAGAAATGCATTTACTGAATGTTAGGTGATGCTTTCTGCTGCAACATCATATATACAGATTTAGCAGGGAAAGACTGTAATGAAGATGTGATATTCATCATGCATGATATAGTGACATCTGGTGTAAGACGTGCTGCGCTGTGTGCTGCAGTTCCCAGCTAGGCAGATAATCCATGTGCTTTGGTGTTATCAGGCTCTGCCGTGGAGCCCAGTGAGACGTCTTCTTGCCCCTCATTTAAGATGAGTCGTACTTACTGTAATATCTTCCAGGGCCCCATGTTATTCAATTCTCTCTATATATTCTGTCCTGAGGAATTATAATACAAGAGAACCTGACATGGAATCTCTATTGTTCTGTTAAGGAGATTGGAATTCCCCGAGTGTGAAAGGTCTACAGTTGCTTGTAGATAATTTATAATAGCCCTGTATATGGACCTAAAAGAGCTTAAAATTGGCTAGAGGTTGAAGGCATTTAGCATACTGAGGGATCTTTTCCTTTTTGATTTTTTTTGGCAGTAACACCAACTCTGAACTGAAAACACTTCTCATACAGCTCTTTTGGCTTGTATTGATCTAAATCATTTTGAACCATTCCACTTGCAAAGCTTTAGTATGGGTTTGTGTGAACTCTGATACATGGAGATCTTGCAGGGCTAAGACAGATAGATACCAGCTTTTATAATGCAAAGCTGTAGTTCTTCCCTTTTCCTCATTACAAAATCTCATCTTTCTAAATGAAGTTCAGTGGAGCTTTGCATAGGAGTGGTATCCACACCACCATCTCAACTGCATGACAAAAAGGACTTCGATTTGTTTGATTTTTGAGCAGCGGTTTACTTTGCAATGTGTTCTGTGAACCGCCAAGTATATTCCCAGATGATCACAAATTAAGTGACAATGTTCAATAAATATCAGCATATTTCTTGTGAATCTGGTGTACTGTTAAGTGATACAGACCTTTTAACAAATTGCTGCTTTTGAATGTTTTAATCAACAGATTTCACTCTTCTTCCAAACGAAGGTTCTCTTCTTTCTCCTTGGTTATGAATCAATTTTATTACATTACGGCACTTGAAGTTAAATGTGAGACGTGTAATCACAAATCTAATGATAAATGTCCTTTCCTGGTCACCTACATGTGGGGATGAAAATAAAAAGAAGAGGTAAAAAAGAGGAGAGAGAAAAGCCAGACCTTGGTATTTTAACTGCTATATCCTTCAGTGAATTGTTTTCTTGCTGGCAGCTTCTGGTAAATATGGAAAACAAAATTGGTGGTTATGTAATGCCTTGCGAGGAAAGAGAGCCTGCTTTGAACTGACAACAGCTTTGACAGCTTGAACGTTGAAGCTAGAAATACCTTGCCAGAAATATTGTCTTTAACATTGCAGAACCCTACTGGAGTCCTTCACTCTAGGAAGGAAAGGCAGGCAGCACCTTGGCATGTGGCTGTACTGCAACAGTGCAGGGCCACCGGCAACGATTAACAATAAATAACACCTGAGCTGCTGCTTTGATATCAGTATTTTCTGTGTGCTCACTGTCCCTTCTGTACCCCAGAGGGAGCTGCTTTTTCTGTCCTTCACGTTGGAATACGGTGCAACAACTGTGATAGTGAAATCAAAGGGATGGCTTCTTTAAGAAGCCTATCTGTGTTGCTTGGCACCAGAAGTCCTTTGCTTCCTTTTTTCCAAGTGGTTCCAGAAGTGCATTCATAATTAATTATAATTTTCTATTTGATTGTATAACTGTAATGGAAAATATTTATCACACAAATTGGAGGAGACCTGCCTAGGCTGACTGTGACATAAATGAGCTAATACATCTCTCTCCACCCTTCCTCATATAATTTTTAATCAGTATGAGCCATTTTTTAGTATTTTTCATTTATTCATATGTAATAGTGCAGTACAAGAATGCATGTTATTTATTCCGGTGTAATCATAAATGAGTTTCTAGGTCACACATGTAGAACTTTCAGGGATATGCAGAACCTGCAGGCATCAGCAATAACCTGTAGATGGCATTATCCTGTGAACATGGTGGACAGATGTGCCGTCTACAACTAGTGAGTCAGAGAGAGAGCAAGAGAGAACCAGTGGGAAAAGAGATTAAAAACAAAAGAGAAGGTCTCGTTACTTCACTAGAAGAGGAAAGGTGTGAGAAGGAATCATCAAAGTGCTCTCTTCTGGTTTTTTTGATCTCTTCTGTGCTTAAACAGCCCAGACTGACCAAAGCCCTTGGCTGGGTGCAGTGCCCAGTCCCCGACATCCTCTCTGGGCTGTTGCAGCACCCAGGTAATGTGTCCATAATGGTTCTGCAAAAGCAGCCCATACAGGCAGTGCCCCATGCGGTGCTCCACTGTGCTCCGTACAAGCTGGTGTTGGGATTTTGAATGCCTGGAGCAACCAATCCCATTTAGGCACATCCTGGTAGCTTATGTGCTTGCCTTCTTAGGCACCATGGACCTCTGCAGGCTCCCCTTTCCACAGCCAAGAACAGGAGTAGAGGAGAGATCTCCAGCTCTGGGAGGCTGAGAGAAATAAAAATATCCAACATGTGCAGTGCATGTGACAGCGGGCCTCTTGTCACCACAGGCAGAACATCAGCCTGACAAGGACTTCTACTAGCCAAGGCCATGTCACTGGTCTGGCTATGAACACTATCAAACAGTAGCCCAAGGGGCAGCCCATCAGCTCCTTTCTTGATACTACCTGCTTTTCTGCTGCAGGCATGGTGGACAGTGCTGGGGGCTTGGCAGGATTCCACTAACAATCGTGAAAGCAACAAACAAAATTATATACCTGAAGTATATATGTTTCTTTATATAAAACAACTACTTAATGCAAATTTAATAAAAATGTATTTAAAATATCATGCAAATATAATGCATGAACTTTATATATAAGTGTATGTATATATATTTATAACAATAGATAAAATTAAGAGCTACACAAAGTATACTTGCCTGTTATCAAAAGAGTCTTGGTCTGCTCTTTGGCAGTATAGTTCCAATATTAATTCGGTCTCTGGGTCTTTCTTGCAACACTCGAGGAAAAACTAGTTCTTGTCCTCCATTAAAATTTTAGATTTTTCTTTATTTCCTGCCCTATTATAAATCAGGATGGTAAATTTAAAAGCTTCTGCATACCAAAAAATCTCAGTGTCTCTCTAATTAAATTCAGAGTAGTTTAACTGCTTGGTTCAGTTTTCAACCATTTTTTAGTCTGGCTTAAACTTTGAAAGGTATCCTTTACAAGCCAAAAGTGGGAATTTTCATTCCACCTATTTTTTTTTTCACTAGTTGAAAATCTCATAGCTGAGCTCTGGTTAAAGTCAACTTAGCTGTGGTAAGGTAGAGCAATCAGGCAAAAGCTCTGGGATCAACACCATCTCAGTAAGGAAAATAGCATTTTAAGTGTGTTGATAGTTATGTGCCTTATATACAATCTGCTGGAAGCAGCATACGCTGTCAAGTCTCAGATTCCTCAGAAGCTCTTCTTTAGGTGATGCAGGCATTATGAACATAGCAGTGCTCTCACTGCCTCTGTTTCTTTCCCTCCTCCTTGCAGATGACGTGACTGTTAATTGTCTAAATTTCCTTATCTTTAATGTGTGTTACGGCAGATTATTTCATTCTCCTGAACAAGCCCTTTCAACGGTGCTCCTTCACTGTATTTTTCTGAGAGAGTGGAAAAAGCTATTAGGTGGTCTTCCATCCTCCCCCTCATAACAACTTGAGCTCTTTAATTTAAAATTTGATCGCAGCCACGATCTTGTGCTATTAAGCTTAACCGGGGGGTTTATTCTGCAGCATTGCTTGACATTTGCTCTAGGATAGTTTCTGCTCTGAGCTGTGTTCATCTCTCCCCTACCCCCGCAGATTCTGTTTCATTTTGCAGCTGTAGTTTTTATTTGGTTATAGCCTGGTTGTTGGCGTTCTAGTACTACATTGGGTAGTGTGTCCTGCAAAAATGGTCTCCTCCTCCTTCTGCTGTTTTCTTATTGGGTCTCTGACTTTCTTAATTGTTTTTTATTGTTTGGATAATGTTTGGTGTATCCTACTGTCCAATGCACTATGATGAGCATAATACTTCAAGTGCAACTTTTACCTAGCAAATACACTAAAGAATAGGAGCAAAATAAAAAATCAACTAGTTTTGCCTCAGAAAGAAATAACCTGCCTGGCAACAAATACTCAGTAGCATTCAGAAACATGAGTTTAAGTGAGATTTCCTGGAATGCTCAGTCAGATGACTTACGGATTGCAGGTTTTACTCATTTCTTACATTATTATACTAATACATTTTTTTCTTTAAAATGTGTTCAGTTTTATTTTATTTATTCAGACAATTTAAGGAAATCAGGTAGGACATGTTTGAAACAGACAGAAACATGGTACTCTTCTTCAAAATTTTCTTTAGAATGACCAGACAAGGGCTGAAAAAAACCTATTAAACTTCAGAACCACCAGAGGGAACTGATCGCAGAGGTGCTGAACAGGTGTGCTGACCATGTTGAGCTGCATGTGTAGGATTATGTGTTTCATGCCTCTAACTATAGGGCCAGAACTGTTTCAAGTGTAGCAATTTGGTTTTTTTTAACTTTTTCACCAAGCTGGAATTTATATGATTGCAGAGGACATGACCTCAACCACTGTCAGCTCTGCATTCCTGAGCATTTTGAATCCTTCCTCCAGCCTCTTCCCTGGACCAGTAACCATTCATGCCTTCGAATAATTTCTCTAGGATTTTGGAATATCTGTACCTAAGGGCTGAAGTTTCATAAACTGCAACATGCAATTCATCTACAGTGTTTCAGTGGTATTTTTTGGGCCATACACAACTTCCTACAGTAGTTTTCAGATTAATTTTCCTGGGGAGGAAGGAGTTGCATGCCATGTCAGCAGAAAACTGAAAGCAGCCAAATTCACACTCGCAATGCAGCTGACCAATGTCCAGTGCAACAGGACCTGATCTGTCATGGGCACTAACCCTGAGTGATATTTGTATGAATCCAATGCAGCTAGAAGCCTGGAAAAATAAGATGATGAAATCAGCAATGAGGATGAGACTAAGTACTACAGTGATTATTGCAGGAATGGATATTCAGTTTTTACAGTTATTTATTATACATTACGCCAGAACAACATAAAAACATCATGAACCTTAGAAACAGTTTGTGAATGACACAAACATGAGATCACAACATCCATTTTTCACTCCTTGTTTTTCATTTTAAATATATATAGCAATAAAAATATTATGGGTGTATTAATCTCAGCATTCTTTGTTTAGAAATCTGGCTACAATGAATTTGAGGATGCTTACAAATGCTGTGTACAATCTTACACCTAGAAAATCAAGACAAGAGCTGATGTCTTTCTGGTCCACATTTAGAGACTGCAAGCACTTGAGATAACAGGATTGCTTTTATTATTTTAATTAATTTCCTTATCAGTGAGGAAACAGTGTCTTAATCTTCAGAGTCAGTTACCAGTACAGAGAAATCTAGTTCTCATAATTACATTTGAGGTGATAGTTTGCTTAGTTTGATGTGAAGCCACACAAGAATGCCCCTCAATATATTTTTCCTAGCTTAAGTTTTTCCAGAGCGATTTTTTTTTTTTGCTAACTGTGCTCTTGGCATTCTGAATAAGGGAGCAAACAACCTGTTCTGTAAACTGCAACTATTTAAGCCTATGAAATCCCATAGGCTTATGGGAAATTAAATCTTTCATTGGTTTCTATGTTTATTTCTTAGCTATCTGTATATTGCAATTGGTGTTCACACATCAATATACATGATTATATATGCAATGATTCAGTGAAATACACATATATATTATATAAATTGTATAAGCACGTATGAATTTAACTGTCAATTTCAAATGTATAAATGCACTTTTCTGAAACCTGCAAATGGACGTGGGCACAATTTAGAGGGCCGTCTGAAAAACTGGCTTTACGCTTTTTTACAGTTACTCCGTAAGGATAGAATTGTGAACAAGATAGTTGATTGTCTCTTTCATTGGAAAATCTGACAGAAAAGACAGTTTCTATGTATAGCAATATATGGGATGGAGGGTGTAGTAAATTTGAGACTTCAGTACAGTTGCTATCTAGTGAAAACTTCTGCATTGTCATAAAATCATTTTCTGCTGCCAAATTCTCCTTTTTTAAGTCTAATATATAATGTTAATCATAGACTTCCATAAGAAGTTAAATTGCCTTTGAACATAATATTTTTATGTTTAATGAAAACACTAGTAGAGTTCAACTGCTTGAAGAGATGTGTGCATCACATACAGACAGTAGGAAAGAAACTTTGAATCACAGACACCCATGTTAAATAGTAGATAGATGTGATGTTTCTGTAAATTATAAGGAGTTATCAGATAAATAGTGTGGTGGAACGATTATCTGTGGTATTTCTATAAAAAAAAAGATATACAAACTTTAATTAAAATCGCTTCTAACAGAAGCTGAGTGAGATGTCTGTAAGAAGCAAGGATGCTTGCAAATATTGGATAAAAAGTGTGGTGAAATGATTATCTGTGGTATTTCTATTAAAAAAGATACACAAAGTTTGTTTAATTAAAATTGCTTCTAACAGAAGCTGAGTGAGATGTCTGTAAGAAGCAAGGATGCTTGCAAATTGAGTTTCAAAGCTTTATTTGAATTGAGGCTTTACCTCAGTCCCTGGGAAAGCAATGGAGAAAATAATTCCGGAAGCCATTTCCAAAATATGAAGGACAAGAAGGTAATTGGGAGTAGTCAGCTTTACTAAAGAGAAATCATGTCTGAACAAACTGATGGCCTTCTACAATGAAATGACTGACTCAGTGGATGAGGAGACAGCAGTGGATATTGTTTATCTTGACTTCAGGAAGGTTTTCAACACTGTCTCCCACAATATCCTCACTGACAAACCCATTAAGCATGGGCTAGATAAATGGAGAGTGAAGTGGACTGAAACTGGGTGAACTTGTGGACTTATAGGGTTGTGATCAGTGGCACAAAGTCCAGCTGGAAGCCAGTCACTGGCAGTGTACCGCACAGATCAATACTGAAGTCAATACTGTTTAATATCTTCATTAATGACCTGGATGAAGGGACAGACTGTACCCTCTTCGAGTTCATATATGATACAAAATTGGGAGGAGTGCCTGACACACCAGAGGGTCACACTGTCATTCAGAGAGCCCTTGACAGGCTGGAGAAATGGGCTGACAGGAACTTCATGAATTTCAACAAAGGGAAATGCCAAGTCCTGCACCTGGGGCTGGATAACCCCATGCACCAGTGCCTGCTGGGGGCTGCCCAGCTTGAAACCAGCTTTGCAGGCAAGGACCTGGGCGTCCTGGTGGACATGAAGTTGACCATAAACCAGTAGTGTGCCCTTGTGGCAAAGCACATCAACAGCATCCTGAAACCAGTCTCTTTCCAGTGGTGCCCAGTGACAGGACCAGAGGCAATGGGCACAAACTGAAACACAGGAGGTTCCCTCTGAACATCATCAGGAAATACTGATGATTTCCCAGAGAGGTTGTGGAGTCTCCATCTTGGAAATATTCAAAACCTGACTGGACAACGTCCCGAACAAACCCCTTTGCTTGGCCCTGCTTTGAGAAATGGGTAGGATTAAATAATCTCCAGAGGTGTCTTTCAAACTCAGCCATTCTGTGATTCTGTGATACTACTTTCAATCCTCCCAGCACATGCTGAGTAAGCTTTCCCTTCTTTTTTTTTTATCTGATTAGTTTAGCTTATCTTTGAAGAGATATTCCAGTGTTTTAACAGTGCTTTGGTACCAGAATCTGTACAAAAAGATTTGACTAGGTGCACCAACGAAGTCCTCAGATCAATGGCTACTCAGAGTAAAATTTTTATGGCATACAGAATAAGTTTTACTAGTGTGTCCAGAGGGTCTTGTCTCCCTCATACTGTGGTAGATGCTTCTGCCACATCATGTGTTTACAACCAAATGGCCAAGGCTGCACCACTGACAAGTCAGGACCCTACCCCCTTAAAAACAAAAAACCAAAAAACCCAAAAAACAAGTAAGGTTTTTATGCTTTCCTTTGGTTCTCTTCTAGAAAACACTTTACCCAGTGGGCAAAGAGGAATCCATAATCCTGCTTGGTCATGTTTGCCTAAAAAGGTTTCTTCTAGAATTAACTGCTAGAGGTTGTAATCAAGCAGCTTACCCTAGGCTTGAGCCTTGAAAGTGACAACAAGGCTGTGTGCATACACCTCGGGAGCTGCGCCTTGTGCTGTGCCTTGCCTAGTCCTCCAGATAAACTTCAACAAATGTTTCTTCTTCAATCTGGAGAGTGTATGTTCTGCTTTGGTTTCAAAGAGAGACATGACAGGAAACTGTGTGAAAGACTAATAGTACTTTGGCAGTATTTATCTAGTACGTGTTTTAACAATCTTCCATTTTACTGAAAATTAGTCAGAACAGAGTAGGGGCAAATTTTTCCTGTTGGGTTCAGAGGTTGAAGGTGCCTCTCAGATTGTTTAGTATGAGACACTATGTGTAAAAGACAGGCCCAAAAAGATGAACTTGTGTACATCTTTGTTGGACTTAGGGTGATGACAAAAAGGAGATTATTATATGTGCAAGTAGTAAAGAAACAGCTTCTAAGATGAATCAGTAGATCAAAATGGTTTGAGAAAAAGATGGTTACAGTAGTGTCAGAGGCTGCAAATATTGCTGATATTTGCCCTGTGTTCCTGCAGCTCATGTTCCCCATGGTATGGCTGCGGATCCTCAGAAGCATCTGGCTAAGGGCAAACATCAGGCACTGAAGCTGACGTGGAGCTTGGGCTGTGTGAATTTGGGCTTGCATCCCAGGCCATTGTATTTAGAGGTCAGACAGCACAGGGTCACAGAGCTGTGTGCTGGTGCCTCAGGACTTGCTGGATGGATAAGATGCACAGTCCTCTCTGCCCTCCTGTTTCATTTAACAAGGAAACATTTGTATTGATTGCAGACGCTGATGCTTAAATTTGGTTGATAAGCAACAGGAAGCAAAGAGAACTGGCTGTGAGCCTCATCTGGCCAGATAAATTTCTTGAGAAAAAGCAGCACCTGCAGACTTGTCGATAAGCCCCAAAGCATCGTTCTTCAGGAAATATTGAATTTGGATACTGGCTGCCTGACAAACAGATGTTGCAGTAAGAGAAAGGGCTTGTTTGGCACTGTCTCCTGTATAGTAAGAGCACCTGGAAACTAGCCCTAAAAAGACAAAAGCAGAACAGACTGTGAGCTAACACCCGAGACATGACTCTAGTCTTCCTTTTGATATGTTCTGTAGCAGATGGTGATTACGGCCAGCAAACGAAGGGGCAAGGATACAAAGGGAGCTCCTATAATTTTGCAGTCCTACCCAGGAGGGCTCAGGGCCATCCAGATTACATCTGTGATTATTTCTGGAATTTTGTGGAAGAGCATCAGCCCTGCAACACACAATTTTATAAGCTGCACAGCTATTATGATGCATACAGGCAGTGTTTGTATTCCTTTTCTCCATTTTGAGACTACTAGCAGTTCCTCTCTTGTTCCTCTTGTTTAAGTGCTACAAACTAATCCTACAGAAAATCTAACAGCTCATTCATAGGAATTAATCACTGTGAAGGAAATACTCTCTTGTTAAGCCTCTTTCTTCAGAGAGCTAATACACTGCACTCATCTAGATATCTCATGAAAGGCTGTAAGGGTAAAATTATTAGCTGCTCTGAGAGGCTTTCCAGCCAAGTTTCTACTCTTAATGAACAGGTTGCATCTCTATTCATTTTTGCAAACACAGAACAAATTGCTCCAGAAGCTATACATTTAGTATGTCATGACACTCTCCTTAGGTCATCAACATGCAGGACGTATCTCCTCAGTGCTATCCATAGCTGGGGTAGGTTATAGAAAGCTAGAACATCTATATGGATAGCTGAGCATCATGTTGCCAAAGCAACATAGTATGTGAAGTGCTTATTTGCAAACTGATAGAGTAACTCAAGCCTTGTCTTTTCAGCAAGGTTAAGTGCCTTGTGTGCTATGCCAGTGCTGAAATACTGCTTCTCAGTGTTAGTTCACTTGGTACTAGCACAAGGTCTTGGCGGTATGGTACATTGCATGATGTAGGCAAAGCCAAACTATTTCCCAAAATTATACGGGGTCTCTACCACCCGAGAAGGGAAAGCAATGAAAAAGAAGTGCAAAAATTATTGTGTATGTTACTTCTGCGGCAGAGTTGGAACCCAATAATTGTGTGGGTGGCTGAGGGAAGGGGAGACAGGAGGGCTACATGTCAGTGTGTGTTTGGGAAAGGAGCTGGAAATAGTTTGGAAAACATTGCCTTTGGTTGTCAGCACACAACTGACCATGATGGACTGAGAAAAGTTTTGAGATTTTGCCTCGCCAGGGCTAAACTAACGCTATCTGTTTGCATGTGTGAACTTAGCCTTCTGCAGCTGAGAGGGAGAACACTTCAGTGAAAGAGTTTGCATTAACATGCCTTACTTTGCAAAAAGCTGGCAAAAAGCAGTAAAAGCTGACTGCTACTGTGGCTACTTGACAGGCAGTAATTTGTTAGCCAGCTTTATTTGATTGCATCTGATTTGCGTTCCTTTACCCTTACTATGTAGTTAGTCTGCCCTTAGCAGGATTTGCCCTTAAAATGTTCCAAGCATCCATGAAGCCCGACTTAACCATGAGCGTAAAAAATGATTCGCGAGGAGCATTTTAGAAATGGAGGAAAGCCAGAATGATTTTTTGAAATATCTTCTTGATACAGCATGCCAGCAAAACTCACTGAAGCCTGAAAATATATGGAACTTGCTTACTGTAGAACAAGATACATAATGACACACCTAATGTGTTACACTGATGTGATAAAGTACAAGTGGTTTACAATAAATAAAAAAATCCATTTTAGCTCTGCTTTTTATCAAAATAATGATTCATAATAACATGCTAACAATGCTACTGACAGGGTCTTGTGCTTTTGGGGAAAAGGGAATTATTTTTCATTAATTTTCTTTTCAATTAAGCAGCTGTTCTGTTTGTTTCTCTTGGGATATAGGTATTAAAATTTGCAAATGTTCACTGTAATTTTTACTAATTTAATAG
This sequence comes from Ciconia boyciana, assembly GCF_034638445.1. Classification (NCBI taxonomy): domain Eukaryota; kingdom Metazoa; phylum Chordata; class Aves; order Ciconiiformes; family Ciconiidae; genus Ciconia; species Ciconia boyciana. The sequence goes on from NC_132935.1 coordinate 83,709,449, forward strand.
GTTTATCCATCAATTGTACTAATGTGTACCCTGGTTTTCCCTCATCCCTCATTCCCAAGCCTTAGTCACTGTTGTTTAAAATTCTGGGGAAGATGTTTTGTTGTGTGCTTTATAATTGGGAGTTGACTGATAAGGCGGTTGTCGGGTATAACATTTCTTTTTTTATTATTATTTTATTTTAGATATTGAACTAGAGAAGAGGCCTAAAAGATAATTCTGGAGAACAACTGAGGAAGGTGTACAAAGTCAGAGACTAGACACCTGGTCTAAACCTCAGCTTGCTGCTGTACTGGGTGCTACCTTGGCACTTTTCTGTTGCTGCTGCTTCACATAACTAATCTTTGCCTGTTCAGGGGCTGTCAGTTAAACTCTCCTCCTTCCTGTCTGCTTCTCAGAAGTGCTTCTGCCCCTAATACGGAGTCACAGTGGTAGTTTCTCCCCCTCCCTGTGGCCCACAGACAGAGAGCAGGGCTGTGCAGTGGTAGCAAGCTTCAGGGAGCGCACTAGGTCTGTTGCTCCATCCCTATTTACCTGAAGGAGGATCAGGTGGCCTGAGCAGTCCTGTTGGCTTCTGCACAACTGTCTTCCACCGGCAATGTCTGACCTCCAGTGAACAGAGGTTCTGTGTTGCTCTAAAAAGATTTTTTCTAATGGAAGAGTTGAAAGCTCAAAGTTTTGTATAGTTCAGTGTGATATGCTGAGGGTGGTTAGACCATCAGTTTTGGTGGCAGAACCTGTTACTTATTTGGGTTTTCTCTTAATTTTTACACAGAAGGTGCTTTAAATATTGTAACTGCTATTTGTAATAGATGTCCTACAAAAGGTCAGTAGAAATTTGGTATTGTTTAAGAACAAACTTTAATAAGCAGCTACTTAAGGTTTTAATCTTAACAGATCACATTGTGGTACACGCAGGAAGTATTACCCAGTTGCCATAAGACTCCTATTACAGGTATAACTACAGAGACAAATTTACTGTAAAATATTTACAGGTTAAGTCTGTAATATTAGTAAGATTAACTTAAGGTTCTTCACAATGCTTATAGCTACTCTAAACCCGAGTCCTCTCTGACCTCTGAAACATACAGGTGAGAATTCAAATACTAACAGTGACTGGTTTTATAGCAACGTATCTGAACAGCAGCATCCAGTTCCAGCTACTGGTCAGGATCAGAGGTCCCAGAAGCCTGCTTTTACCTTGTTACAGCTATGAAATACACTCTTTGATGCACTCTTGAGGGGTAGATTAAGCATTAATAATACAAATTCCTCCTCATTTTTTGTTGTTGACCTTACATGCCAAGGCACTGAGCTTGTCAAATGGCAAACTTACATTGTGAGAAACAGTTCTGGAGTGCTCAAAAGTTTCCTTCCTAAATCACTGTCTGCTCCCATTTGGTTTAGGTTATTTCCTTCTCCATCAGTTTCCCTCCCCACGCAGTGTATCTGATTTATTATTAGTGGGTTGCTGCATTGTCTCCTATCTGATTGTGTAATTCTGCCTCCAACGTGGAGAGACACAGGGGAAATGTGTGCACAGTCTCTTCTCTCCTACCACGTGTGCCTGGTGGACCAGGAGGGGTCAGACCACTTTTGGGGGCTTTGTATTCCTTGTACTTAGGAACAAAACTTCCCTGTGTTCTCTGCTCATTTTATACAGCCATGAAGTGGGTATTTGTTATTAAGTGGCAAGCTCCTGCACGGGTCATGGAATTTGTTGGCTGCACTGCTTATCTCTTTAAATTTTTCTGAGCTTGCGAACATGTTAATAGAAATAATGGCTATGTGCTTTACCCTGGCGTTGATGGCCTTGCTGTGCTGGGGGAGCTATCCTGTGGAGAGGATGAGGGAATACATCTCCCTCTTCCTACCCAGGATTGATGTGGATGGTTTTATTATACAGGTTCCTGAGGTTCTTGTTCACCCTTACATGAGCTGTTTAATACTACTAATTAACACTGTTAGCATATTATGGGGTTTATGGAATCTGGTGTCATCCTGGAGTAAGAGAAGACAACTTTTGGGTGAGGCGATACTGAAATGTGCCCTGAGGCAGCCGGTCCCTGGGTGGCAGGGTGTGTGGAAGGATTTAGGCAGGTTCCTAGGGCAGTTATCACCTCCCATAACCTGGGACTTTACACCTGAACAGGCAAGCAGCCCTGGCAAACTGATGTGCTACCTGATAGAAGGGTGCCTTGCCTACCCCAATGGAAACCAGCAGCTTCTAGCACTGTACTGGGGCCTGGCCTGTGCCTATCGAGCCACAGTTCAGTACTCTCAGAGGACTGTGGTTGAGGCAGGGACCCAAACAACAACTACAGTAATTGCCCCAGCAGTGAAAACGAAACAGTGGACAAGGAAAACAACGGGTCCATATCATCGATTAGTAAGGGAGGAGGAAGAAGAGGAAAGGTTTGATCAAGAAGCTGGTCCTTCGACAAAGGAATTAGAGGAAGGAGTGAGAGAATTCAGACAAGAAGCAGAAACTATCTGGTCCCTAATCTCATCAGAATTTCAGGACATGCGGAAAGATTACAGCCGCCAGCCAGGTGAACAGATTGCTGCCTGGCTGCTCCGATGCTGGGATAATGGGGCCAACAGTCAGCAACTGGAAGGTAGGGAAGCCCAACAGCTGGGATCCCTTGCTAGGAACAAGGAATTGAGAGAGGAATTGGAAAAAAGGCAGCAATTTGCAGGCTCTTGAGATGGATCCTCTCAAGTGTGATGGCAAGATAATCCATTCAAGGAAGATCTTGTGAACTCCCCAGGAAAGTGGAATACTGCAGATGAAAGCATCCAGTATCTGAGAGAATTAGCAGTGCTGGAAGTCATCTACTAGACAATGATGAGGTCCCTGAAGATCCAGAGGATGTCCTGTGCACACAGGCCATGTGGAGGAAGGTGATTCCAAGTGGCCCAGTGCCATATTCTAACAGCTTGGCAGCAACGTATTGCCCGGATATGGATACTGTGGAGAAAGTGTCTTCTTGTCTCCAAAACTTTGAAGAAAATCTCTGTAACCTCCTCCTGTTAAGAAGGGGCCACCCAAGAAGGCTGTCAGCTTAGTTGCTGTGGAGACACAAGAAGGCAATCAGTTATCTCCCAGACACAGAAGAACTGAGATCACCTTCCTTGATCCTGGTGAGGGGACTTCTGGTCTGGCACTGAAAGGGTCAGACAGTGAACACTCTGACCAGGAACAGGAATAGAGGGTCCCTGCCTTCGGCCAGGAGGAGGAAAGGGATGACTGGGGATACTGGACTGTGTGGATTTGATGGCCTGGCACATCAGACACACAGAAGTATAAGGCTTTGGTAGACACTGGTGCACAGAGTACACTGGTGCCATCAGGGTATAGGGGCACAGAACCCACCTGGATCTCTGGAGTGACAGGGGGATGCTGAGAATTATTTGTATTGGAGGCTGAAGTGAGCTTAACAGGGGGGGAAAAGCACTCATTGTGACCGGCCCAGAGGCCCCTTCTATCCTTGGCATAGACTACCTCAGGAGAGGGTATTTCAAGGACCCGAGAAGGTACTTCAAGGACCCAAAAGGGTACCGATGGGCTTTCGGTGTAGCCACTTGTGAACACAGATAAGATCAAACAGCTATCTACCTTGCTTGGCCTACCGGAAGATCCCTTCATTGTGGGATTGCTGTGAGTTGAAGAACAGCAGGTGCCAACTGCTACCAGGACAGCGCACTGGTGGCAATATCACACAAACCAAGACTCCCTGGCTATCATCCATGAGCTGATTCATCAACTGCAGAGCCAAAGAGTGATCAGCAAGACTTGCTCACCTTTCAATAGTCCCGTATGGCCAGTGCAAAAGTCTGATGGAGTGTAGAGGTTAACAGTAGACTATTGTGGCCTGAATGAAGTGACACCACCACTAAGTGCTGCTGTACCAGACATGTTAGAGCTCCAATACGAACTGGAGTTAAAGGCAGCCAAGTGGTACGCTACAATTGACATTGCCAATGCATTTTTTTCAATTCCTTTGGCAGCAGAGTGCAGGCCACAGTTTGCTTTCACGTGGAGGGGTGTCCAATACACCTGGAATCAACTGCCCCAGGGGTGGAAGTGCAGCCCTACCATTTGTCATGGACTAATCCAAACTGCACTGGAAAAGGGTGATGCCTCTGAACATCTAGAATACATTAATGACATTATTGTGTGGGGCAACAAGGCAGAAGAAGTGTTTGAGAAGGGAAAAAAAGACAGATTCTTCTGAAAGCTGGTTTTGCCATAAAAAAAAACAAGGTCAAGGGACCTGCACAGGAGATTCAGTTCTTGGGAATAAAATAGGAGGATGGACACCGTCGTGTGGTCCAGGATGTGGTCAACAAGATAGCAACTATGTCTCCACCAGCAAACAAGAAGGAAACACAAGCTTTCCTAGGCCTTGTCGGATTCTGGAGACTGCATATTCCAGGTTATAGTGAGCTTGTGAACCCTCTCTATTGAGTAACCCAAAAGAAGAACTGTTTTGAGCGGGGCCTTGAGCAAGAACAAGCCTTTGAGCATATCAAACAGGAAACGCCTCGTGCAGTAGCTCTTGGGCTTGTCTGGACAGGATCAGCTGTGCAAAATGTACTCTACACTGAGTCTGGGGAGCATGGTCTCACCTGGAGTCTCTGGCAGAAAGTATGTGGAGAAACCCAAGGTAGACCATTAGGGTTTTGGAGCTGGGGGTATCGAGGATCAGAAGCCCACTACACCCTGACTGAAAAAGAGATACTAGCAGCATATGAGGGGGTTCGAGCTGCTTCAGAAGTTGTTAGTACGGAAGCATATCTCCTCTTGGCACCGCAATTGCCTGTGCTACACTGGATGTTCAAAGGAAACAACCCCTCTACACATCACGCCACCAGTGCTACATGGAGTAAGTGGGTAGTGTTGATCAAGCAACAAGCTCGACTGGGGAAACCCAACCACCCAGGAATCCTGGAAGAGATCATGGAGCGGGCAGAAGGCAGAGATTTTGGAGCACTGCCTGAGGAGGTGGCTCGTGCCCAAGAGGCACCACCATTATAATGAGTTATCAGAAGATAAAATGTGTTATGCTTTGTTTACTGATGGATCCTGTCATGTGGTAGGAAACCATTGGAAGTGGAAAGCTGCTCTGTGGAGTCCCACACAACAAGTCATTGAAGCCACTGAATGAGAAGGTGAGTCAAGTCAGTTTGCAGAAGTGAAAGCCATCTAACTAGCTGTAGAGCTTGCTGCATGAGAAAAGTGGCCACTCTATACTGACTCCTGGATGGCGGCTAATGCCCTATGGGGGTGGCTACAGCAGTGGAAGACGACCAGTTGGCGGTGCAGGGGTAAACCCATCCGGGCTAATGCATTGTGGCAGGACATTGCTGCCCAGGTAGAAAACATGGCTCTAAAGGTACGTCATGTAGATGCTCACATGCCCAAAAGCTGTGCCACTGAAGAACATTGAAACAATGAACAGGTAGACAAGGCTGTCAAAATTCAAGTAGCTCAGGTAGACTCGGACTGGGAGTGTAAGGGTGACCTATTTGTAGCTTGATGAGCCCACGAAATATCGGGACATCTAGGGAGAGATGCAACATAGAGATGGGGTCGTGATCAAGGGGTGGACCCGACCATGGAGGCCATCACACAGGTCACTTATGAATGTGAAATGTGCTGCAATCAAGCAAGCCACACGAGTAAAATATCCCTGGAATAGAGGGTGGTGGCTGGGTTTTTGATATGGTGAGGCCTGGCAAATTTACTATATTGGACCAGTGCCATGAACATGCCAAGGCAAGCACTACATACTCACCATGGTACAAGCAACTGCTGGTTGGCTAGAAATATACCCTGTACACCATGCTACTGCCCAAAACACCATCTTAGGCCTTGAAAGGCAAATTCTGTGGTGACATGATACCCCACAAAGAATTGAATCAGACAATGGGACTCATTTCTGAAATAACTCCTGGGCAAAGAAACAGGGCATTGAGTGTATGTATCACATCCCCTATCACCCACAAGCCTCTGGAAAGATTGAGAGATATAATGGACTGTTAAAGACTCTGTTGAGAGCATTGGGCAATGGGCCATGGAAGCACTGAGATACAAATTTAGCTGAAGCCACTTGGCTGCTTAACACCAGAGGATCTGCTAACCCTTCTGGTCCTGCCCAAACAAAACCCCTACATATTGTGGGAGGAGATAAGGTCCCCATAGTGCACATAGGGAAGTGGCTGGGGAAGGCGGTGTGCATTGCTTCTCCCATGGGAAAAGGCAAAACCATTCGTGGGACTGTCTTTGCTCAAGGACCTGGGTGTACTTGGTGGGTAATGTGGAAGGATGGGGAGACCTGGTGTGTGCCTCAAGGAGATTTAGCCTTGGGGGGAAAAATAATCTATGATGGGAGTTGTATGTTGTGGGAATTAATGTAGCAGGAATGACCTGAACTGATGAAGAGTAAGTTTCGCAAGGAACCGGACGAGTGCGATGATGACCCAAACCAAGCCAGGGTTGATGCCCAACAATCAAACATACTGCTTCTCCTGTTCTGAGCACCCATCTTGACAGATGGGGCCCAAGTCATAGCCTGTTCTTATGAACATCTGGAGGGGTGGAGGAAACCCATGGAATGGGAGAGTAATATCTGTCTGTTAAAGGACAGGGGATAGTAGTTAATGGGAATGTATAAATCTGTACATTGGGTATAAAAATGGTTTAAGTATGTAGTTTAAGTTGTAAGTGTTGGTAAGAAGGGATTTCAGTAATGAGAATTAAATACAATGGGATGGTTAGAAGACACATATATATATATATGTACATATGAATTAAATTATGTGGGACCTGAGCGTGATGCAAGTGCTATGGAATAGGGGGTGGAGATTGTATTGGGTCTAGCTGAGATGGAGTTCATTTTCCCCATAGCAGCCTCCATAGTGCTGTGCTTTGTATTGGTAGCTAGAAAGGTGTTGATAACACACCAGTGTTTTGGCTGCTGCTGAGCAGTACTCACACAGCATCAAGGCTGACTCTCCAACATTCCCCCCTCACCAGTAGGTGGGGGGTGGGCAAGATCTTGGGAGGGGATATAACCAAGACAGCTGACCCAAACTGACCAAAGGGATATTCCAAACCATATGATACCTGCTCCTCAATAAAAGCTAAGAGAAAGGAGGAGGAGCAGGGGGCATTCGTTATTATGACGTTTGTCTTGCAGAGCAACTTCAGTATGCATACTGAAGCCCTGCTTCCCAGGAACGGGCTGAACATTGCCTGCTGATGGAAAGTAGAGAATAAATCTTTTGTTTTCCTTTGCTTCCATGTGCGGCCTTTGCTTTTGCTTTATTAAACTGCCTTTATCATGACTCACGAGTTTTCTTCCATCTTATTTTCTCCCCCACCTTGTCCTGCTAAGGAACGGAGTGATACAGCAGCTTGGTGGGCATCTGGCATCCAGCCAAGGTCAACCCACCACAGTATGACACAAGGGTGGCCCAAGGCTAGGCAGATATCTACTCCTGCCCTTCTCAAAGCAGTTAAAAATTGTTCTTTTCTAATATTCTCCAATAAAAAATATTTCAACAGCAAGCCTTTTAAAAAAACCTTTTTTAACAAACAAATCTTAATAAATAAAAATTCCCACTGTAAAAATTCCCATGACATTTGAAATATTAAAAATAGCGAAGAATACTTGTTAATCAAAAGCACTGTTTGTTACATTTTGTCTAGAAAAAAGTTAGACTATATAAAAGAATAATGATATAAAATGAATAACAATTCCTATTCTAATGCCACAACCACCCAAAGTAAACACCACTTTGTGTCTTTAAGTCTTCATCTCTCTTTGATTTGTACTCATCAAAAGGCAAGTAGACACACATCATTCAGACACCTGGCTGAAGTCACAGATACCTTTCCCCAGTTCAGTAGTTTGTTTGCCTAATTGCCTAAACAACTGACAAGAGGAAGTTAATTCTCAACATGGCTCCTATTTCTTTTCCAAGTTTCCAAGTTTTCCAAGTTTCTATTGCTATTTCCTCCTGAAGACTCGAAGGTAAAAAAAATTCTTGCCTGAAGAGGGAATTTCGTGTACAGTCTTGAGCAAAAGTCCCGGGAGGAGGGAGAAAATTCACTGGTTTTGTTGGATGCCTTCTTCTTTCATGAGCAGCCCAGTGCCTTACCAAATCAGATAGATAGAAATCTGAATCAGAGATTAATGTTTGGGTCCTAGATAGATCTTCTGACGGGCTGGTAAGAACTGATATTGGTTGTGAAAATGATAAGGTTGTAAGAACAGGGAACTGTAGAAATATACAGAGTTTGCCATCACCTACTTAAACACAGTCAGAGACACCAGATGCTAATGTACCCTGAGAGACGAATGTTTTGAAAGCAGACAGACTGGGGGTACTCCATATCAAAATGAACACGCTAAGCATGTGCTCCTGTTCTTGGATGGTCCAGGAAGAGAAAGTTAGTGTTTGAGACTAAAACTATGACGAATATTTCATACAAGTGGTAGATTAGCAAACTTCATAGGAAAGAACCTGTGAGGGGTGAAAAGGGAACTCTCTGTAAGTCTACTACTATTTCTGACAAAAACCAGTCTGGATCACTCTAATCCAGAAGATATGACATTTCTTTCCAACTCTTTATAATATGGAGTCTTTTACTATGAAAGACACTATCCTTCAATGTTTGAGCCTTCAATGTTTTCTTTGAAAAAGAAAAAAAACCTAATGACCTTAAATGTTGGGCATGTATACACCTGTATATATCTTTGTGAGAAAATCCTTGTATAAACCTTAGGATAAACATTTTGAGGCCTTCAGGGGCAAAGCTGCAAAGAAATTATGTTTAAATGGTTTGTGGCTTCCATGTAATATACGGGTGTCAGAGTTAGCAGGCTAGAACAAGCACTGTTTACATGGTTTCAGTGCTCGGAATTGGATTTCAATGCTTTTGTTTTAAAATAGGGGGGAGTATAAGGGAACATTACCATAAGGTAAGGGTAAGAGAGTTGGGGTTGTTCAACCTGGAGCAGAGAAGGTTCTGGGGAGACTTTACAGCAGCCTTCCAGTACCTGAAGGGGGTATACAGGAAAGCTGGAGAGGGACTTTTTACAAGGCCATGCGATAGGACAAGGGGTAATGGCTTCAAACTGAAAGAGGGTAGATTTAGATTAGATATAAGAAATTCTTCACTATGAGGGTGGTGAGGCACTGGAACAGGTTGCCCAGAGAAGCTGTGGATGCCCCACCCCTGGAAGTGTTCAAGGCCAGGTTGGATGGGGCTTTGAGCAACCTGGTCTAGTAGAAGATGTCCCTGCCCATGGCAGGGGGGGTTGGAACTGGATGGTCTTTAAGGTCCCTTCCAACCCAAACCATTCTATGATTCTATGATTCCACGAACATGGAACAAAGGCTGGCAATGTGCTTGGCTTTGCTCTTGTTGTGATGGTACTTAGAGAAGTGTGAGCAAGAATGTGGTCTTGCAAAGTGCCTCTAAAACTCATGTTTAATGCTAGCTCTAGCTGTAGGCAAAGTCAGCAGTTGCCTATGGCAGCCCCCTGTAAGGAAAATGCTATGGCTGCAAGACAAATCACCACTCTAGTATGTATAAATTCATCTTGCTGGTTAAAATTTGCACTGGCAAGTTGAATGACTGAGGTAATGGTTGTTTATGTCAGTAAATTTATATTGGATCCAGTATTGGCTATCCTTCCAGAATCAACATAGTCTCTGCATGATGTACTCTATTTCATCAGAAATGCAATAGTTTGTTTATACCCGATGCTGATCAAATTTGTGTTCCTAGATGGTCTGACATATACAGAAATTGTGCTAATGACCATGGCCCAATAACTAGCAATTTCTACTTCCACCCCTCCAATACCATCCCCTAGAAACAGCTGGATTAAGTTTACCCACCTCCTTTCCCTTTTCATGGTAGGAGTAGCTGAGCCTCAGTCAAGTATCCGAAGTTTGCTGATGCAAGAACAATTTTGCCTATGTTACTGGGAAGCCGATGCACAAAATGCTGGTAATTTAAGTCTTACTATCTTGCTTATATAGAATTTGCATATAAGGAAGTTGGTTTCAGTGATGTGAAATGCCAGGATTTCAGTTAGGAATTATTTTACCCTCTCTGACTAAATAGTATGAAGGGGATATGGAATTAGGTCCCTGGATGGCTAATCTGTACCTGGTATGTCCTACATGGGCATTATTCTTTGCTTTGATAAAGAGTTGTGAATCAAGTAAATAAAAATCAAGATGAACAGAATGGAGTAAAATGTCCTTTAAATACATCTGTGGTAGATCACAGAATCACAGAATGACTGAGGTTAGAAGGGACCTCTGGAGGGCATCTGATCCAACGCCCCTGCTCAAGCAGGGCCACATGGACCTGCTTGCTCAGGACTATGTCCAGCCGCCTTTTGAGTATGTCCAAGGATGGAGACTTCACAACCTCTCTGGGCAACCTGTGCCAGTGCTCAGTCATCCTCACAGTAAAAAGTGTTTTCTGATGTTCAGAGGGAACCTCCAGTGTTTAACTTTGTGCCCATTGCCTCTTGTCCTATCACTGGGCACCACTGAAGAGAGCGCCTGGCTCCCTCCTCTTTTCACCGTCCCTTCAGGTATTTATATACATTGATGAGACCCCCCCCGAGCCTTCTCTTCTCCAGGCTGAACAGTCCCAGCTCTCTCAGCTTTTCCTCATAGGAGAGATGCTCCAGTCCCTTCATCATCTTCGTAGCTCTTCTCTGGACCCTGCCCAGAATGCCTATGTCTCTCTTGTAGTGGGGAGCACACAACTGGACACAGCACTCCAGGTATGGCCTCACCAGTGCTGAGTAGAAGGGAAGGATCACCTCCCTTGACCCACTGGCAGTACTTTGCCTAATGCAGCCTAGGATACCACTAGCCTTCTTTGTGGCAAGGGCACATTGCTGGCTCATGTTCAACTTGGTGCCCAGCAGGACACCAGCAAAGCTGCTTTCCAGGTGGGCATCCCCTAGCATACATTGGTGTCTGAGATTGTTCCTCCTGTGCAGGACTTTGCACTTCCCCTTGTTGAACATCATGAGGTTCCCGTCAGCCCATTTTGCCAGCCTGTCCAGGTCCCTCTGGGATGGCAGCATGACCCTCGGAGTGTCAGCCACTCCTCCCAGTTGTGTGCCATCAGCAAACTTGACGAGGGTACACTCTGCCCCATCATCCAGACATAAATCAGTTTTTGACTGAAGAAGTTCCAGCTTATACCTTACCTTGAGAAGAAACCATGCAACAGTAGAAGTCAACGTGTGTGTTAACAGGTTAGTGCACAATGGGAAAGTTGCAGGTCAAAATTAGAGCACCTCAAAAAGGTTGTTATACCTGTAGCTTGGATGAAAGGACTAGCTAACTTCTCAGTTATTTTGTAGTGATTTGTCCTTGTCTATTCCATGCTTACACCTTCTTCTTTAAAGAGATTAAGTTGGGAACCTCACTTTTTTGCTTATAAACAAAAATTGAGAAATTACAGTATTTACTTCAGGGCTTTACAAAACGTCCTAAGTGTCAAAGGTGCGTAATACACTTATGAAACACAGTTATGCTGATGGTGCCGTTGCTCTTTTTGAAAAGTCTACGTGTCTTCAGTTTGAGCTATAGGCCCTCTGCTTCTGAAAAACTGGCCCAGAGCTCATAACATCTTCCTGTTTCTACCTATCTGCTCATATGCTTGAAATTCAAGCTTGTGCATGTGAAATTCAAGCCAAGATGCTTAGGCTTAAATCTAAATTAAGGCTGGTAGGGAATCTTGGATGTGCTCTTAAGAATACTTTGGCTTCATTATTGGAAAGGTATCTAATAATAATACAGGATTCAAAAGAAGGTCCAAAGGCTCTATCCTCATTTTGTGTAATCAGTGCTGTGCAACAGCCCCTCCTCATTTCTATAGTCTCTTCCGGGAGGAGGTTTTTTCAAAAGGGTAATAAATAACTGCAAGACTTACTGAGCTGTTGTAAGCTAATACGCTTTTAGCCTAGAGCTATGCAACAGTGTTATTCTCGTAAGTAGAACTATTCACGTACTTAAGCACCTTGCAGTAGTGAAGCCACATCTAGAAAAATCAATGGAAAAACCTCATCCCCAATGACTAATCATCTCTGCATTTTTATTTCGGAAAAAAGTGGCTGAAATGTTGATAGCTCTAATGACCTGCAGAACAAAAGAGGTTCACACTCCAGTCCTCACCAGTTTCTGGTATACAAAAAGGAAAGCAAATCATTATATAGGAGTAATCTGCACAGGTGAAGGGAAACTGACTTTAAGGTTTGCACAAATCTCGGTACGTGAAAAAACTAGCAGGTTTACCAGCCCAGATTAACATGTCTCTGATGTTTCATCAGTGGGTAAGGGGGCTTTCCATGATATTTCCTTGCTTGATGTACTGCTTTATGAGTAATATATTCACAGTGGCTCCTGAGATGAGCAGCTACCCTTGAAACCTGATGGACTCCACAAAGCATAATGGATGAGTTACTGAAAAAAACATTAATAAATTCTGCTACTCTGGGCCATGGTATCTCCTTTGCTTTATTTTTAAATTAATTAGACTGAACTTTATTGAAAACAATCCTGTGGAGAATCTTCTTCAGGTCAGTGAAAAGAAATGAGAACTATTTTAATCATGTTCACAAAGAGAAGTGGTTGGGTCCATTTGAGAATTTGGACAGATTCTTGAGTGTACTGTGGACTGTTTCCCCTTCCTAGCACAGGCCTCTGGGCCCAAGTTTGTTTTGTGTTTTTTTTAGTAATTCAGTGTTGCAGGATTAAAATTCTCTGACTCGTGTTTGTTTGCTTGCTTTGGATTTAATATTTGGTCTGAAAGCTATTTTTTTTTGGCAGGAATTAGGCTTGATTTGTTGTAGGAGCAAAAAACGGAAAATTGAACCCAATACCTCTCAATGGGTTATGAAAGTGCATGGTGGAAATAATTATATACACCAATTGCTTAACAATTTATAAAAATGCTTTTGTTTAATTCAGCAGAAGTTAGGAAATCAGTTGTCCCTACTCTAAGCAGATACTTGTGTGGAAGCTCCCCAGGAGTGAGTCCGGGGCATCTCTCCACACCTCTTCTTTTGGAAATGTAAGCTGTCATTCTAACTCTGTGCTAAGGAAGGGAGTGCACAGGAAGCACACTAGTTAAAAATCAGGCAATTACTTTATAACTCTGGGCTTTATTTTCTCCCAGTTGCTCTCTGCATTAAATTAACAACTGAACTCGCCAGATCTATATTTCATGCTTTCCTCTTAAGCTTTACTGTCTAAAACACTGAGAAATAACAGGCTACGTTTTCCTCTGGTGGATAGCTGAAATGCCCTTAGCAAGGAGTTCTGCTGTGTAAATGAGGACAAGTTGGAATTGCTGTGTGGGCAGGCAATGCCTAGTAGTTTAAGAAGTGGCTCAGAAGTCAGAAACTTTATAAAGAGGGAATCATCTAGCCCATGGAAATCCTCTTGCCTTCACTGTATGCTTGAGTAAAATTGTTACTTCATCACGGAACAACTTCCACTGTAGTTCTCTACCAAAATACTCCTACATCTCAATTTTTGTGTGTTTCCTGTCAATCTCAATGCTTACTACCTACCATATAAAGCTTGTATGTAGATGAATGTGCATTGACACCCACAGGAAAAATACACTTAATATATATCTGTGTGATAAAATATTGCCACTTTGGAATTTCCTTATATATCCTTTTATCAGAAACGTTGACAGGCGAGGAGATTCAATTTTTGCACTGGTACAATGTCCTCCTCCCTGCTTTCTTCTCCTCTCCTCACTCCACCCCCCTCAAAAAAACCCCTCCCCTACCAAAACCCAAACATGGACAGAGCCCTGATCTAGACTGAGGAGGAGAAAGTGGTTGAAGAGAGGAGGCTAAAGACTGAAATTTGTGTAAGAGCAAAGAAGTGCTATTCTGCATTCCTTCTACCCTTCTGCCATGACGAGTACTGCCAAAAGAACAATGAAAAATTGAAGCCAGATTTTTTAAACTATTCTTTAAAGAAGTGCATTTTTATTGCCAATGTAGACAAAATGCATTTAAACTTATTAATTCTAATAATAATTTCCCATTTTAGATAATGCCTAGTGATTAGAGGACCAAGGTGTAATAATTCATTGGAGGAATGTGTTTGGTTTTCATGGCTGGGCCAAAAAATTCTTCTAAGTCATTCTCTTTATACCTATAAACCCAAAGATGAATAAAATGGTAAAACTGTGTTAATTAAGTTTCTCATAACTGCACTATGTTATAATATAGAGGCTTTGGAATGTGCTAAGTCTCAATGTTCCTGAATGTGCAAGGTCTCAATACTTGGAAGTTCTCTAGCACGTGGTATTTTAAAAATTAACATAGTGTACTGTACAATAAAGTATTTTTGCCTTGCTGTACTTAATGTGTCTCAAATATTCAATGGTTTTCCTTGCTACACAATATTAATGAACACCCTTTGTAATAAAAGAAATACCGCTCTTTGGTGGGGAACAAGATGCACCGGAGGGAACAGAAGTATAGTTTATGTTTCCTGTTACTGCAAACTCAAGACTGAGCTGTGATAGTCAGCAGGAGTCCTTACATGGTATTCTTCCTAGTGAAAGTTTGCAGATCAGATTTTATTTTATTTTTTTCAGACTGTGGTCTGTGTACATCCATTTTTCCTCTGGAGCTGATTGTGCAGGGTACTCCACTTAGCTGGAGTGAGGCACGTGAGTCTACTGATGTAACCAGAACTTCCTAGCTCATCAGTAGTGTTCCCTTTTCCTCCAGGCTCTGCTGCCCCACCAGTGGATTACATCTCATTTTTTAAGTGAGGCAGGCAGCTTGGTTATATGTCTGTCTGGGGAAACTTAATTTCCCAGGTGCATATTAAGATAAACACTATTTGTGTGTGTGTGTTTGTGTGCCTCCAGCATTTCAGCTCTACTTTAAAATGGCCATTGGGCATTTCAGTAAATCAGTTTCTTGAGGAGTGCTTAGCAACTGAACTGTATTGCCACAGCTTCTCTACAAATAGAGTGCAGGTCCTATATTTTGCCTGTTAACAAGATTATGTAATGCTATGCAATAAAACACACTAGAAAAATGTATCTTGTACACAAATCCAGTGAACAAAAGTCCAGAATTTGTCTTTCCTGTTCCCCTTTGCTTCCCTTCTTGCTTGCTACCATGCATATTGTAATTTTTCTTCCTTTTTCAAGATAAATTGCCATTTCCTTATGAAGCCTTACTTCCCATTTTTATCACTTCCTTACTAAAATATTACTGTTTTTTCCTCCTTAAAGCACTGTGGTAAAATAAGGATGTTGTCTTTACATGTATGTTAATAATGCAGCATAGGAGCTGTTATTTTTTCTACACATCTCACTTTCTAAGTAGTCACTAAAGTACTTGGGGCACTATCTATGTCCATAGACTATTGCTTGGTCAAGCTAAAAAAATGTTCTTGGTTTCCTGTTGAAAATTGCATTAGATTTTTCATGTTAAATGCTTGGCCATTTGTGGGATCAAAAAGCTTAAAAGCAGTTTTAAATCTTGTTGAAGCCTTATGAAACTATATGATGGGGTCATTCCCAAAGTATTTTGTTTGACCAAAGTGTTTTTGCTGGGCTTTGTGGAAAACATTAGGGAAGATGAATAATGTTGTTTCAATTAAAAAGTAATATTCTGTAATATGAGGCTAATTGATACATCAAGTACAAAAAGCAAAGAAATGAGAGATGCTTTCTGTATACGCTGCATAAATATGCCTCGCATTAGAAAACAATTCCACGTTTTGACTGCTGTAATTGTTTCAGCCATTCAGGATGGGAAGGGACCTTCTACACTACTGATTTCAGTTCTCTGCTGCTGGCGACAGCCGCATCGCAAGGAAGCCGAAGAAACTAACAGCCTTCGCTGGGAAACTGTTTCAGTTTCTTTCCCACATGACTCCCACTAGCAGGCTGCTAAAGGATGTTATTCCTCCAATTATGAGAACCATCCCTCAAGCTTCCAGCCTTATTGCTACGCGTCGCCGTGGCTGCCCTTTCGCCCGAATCCCTGCTTCCTTTTCGAGCAAACCGCTCCTCAGGTGTTCCCGCCGCGGCCGCCCGGAGCCGGACCCACATACCCGGCATCGCAGAGACGTACCCTACCCGCGGCAGGAAAGCCGCCAGCCGGCGCTGACAAAACCGCCGCGGGGGGACGGGGGCCGAAGCAGCCCGGCGGGGGCAGGGCCGCCGGCACACGCCCGTGCCGCAGGGGCCGGGGGGAGCGGGCGGCGGGCGGAGAGGCGGGCGGCCGGCCTCGGGTGATCTCCCGGCCCGGCCATAGGCTGCCGCGGGCGGCCCCGCCCCTCGGGGGCCCGGCCATAGGCTGCCGCGGGCGGGGCGGCCCCGCCCGTCGGGGGCCCCTGCCCCTCCCGGCACCGCAGCGAACGGGAGGGTTGCGGCGGTCTTGTCTGTCTGTCTTTTTTTTCTTTAAACCCGAATTGGGTTTCTTTTTAGGCGTCATGCAGAAGAAACAGAGGGGCAGAAAATACACAGGCAGATGTATGAAGGGTTTTTTCTCAGTGTCAGAGGTTGAAAGAAAGGGAAAAAAAACCCAGACGCGATCCCAAAGGGTCATACTCTGAAGAAGAATTTAGGGAATGCCTACACAGCATTACTGTAGCAATCTGAATAAAACGGAGCAGAAATTTAGATGCGAAACAAATCAAACACCCATTTGAAGTTTGAGATAACGTTTTCTCTTTTTGAAGTTGAGCTATGCGGGAGCATAGCTATGCAGCTATTTTATTTTCTAATTTACATTAACTTGCACAGCCCAAAATTTTTATCATTTTTCCTTTATCCAATTTTTACTGTTTCTTTATTCAGTGATGTTTGTTGAACAGTACATGTAAATGAAAGAGCAGCAGTCCTTAGCGAGGCACCTTACTCCAAGTGAGGTGGTACTGTTTCTGTGCTTGCAGGGCAGCATAAGTTCAGATCATACACAGATCATGCTTAGCCATGCAAGGCACATGTGAAATACTTCATGTACTGGTGAAATACTAGCTTCACGTACTGAAACATACAAAAAATGCTAACAAAACAGTTATTTGTTCCTTCTCATTGACAAGATTCCTGAAAAATCAAACCACTACCTTTAATATTAGCAATTTCAACAGGTTTTAATAGATTCTCACATGGTTACTCCATCATTTCAAAAAGCTTTTTTTAAGTTGTTTTTTCCCTAAAAAATGTATACCAATAAAAAGAATTTTTGGACAATTAAGTACTTTTTACAAGACTATGTATTATGCATTCTACAAATTTCAAGTACATTCTACAAGTTTCCATTAATACAGAAGATGTTTTTAAATCTCTTTGGAGCATATTGGGCCTAATCATAGGGCTGAAAGGTACCCGAGGAAATAATCTAGTCAATTTTGCTTCCTCAAGGAAGTATCAGATATACCTATCTCATTCTTGCTGAAATGTCTGTGTAATCTATTCTTAAGGACCTTCAGTAAAGGGCATTTTATGGTCTTCTCAAAGATATTATAGTAATGCTGCTTGGTGTCCTTACATCAGAGTTTCTATGTCCCCGTGTAGTCCAAGAAAGTTTTAGAGAGATCGTAATCACCACCTTTCTCTTCTGCTTCTGAACCTTCAAGAATAGCTGGTTCTACTGCTTGTAACAAGAGACAAATATTGCAAATAAAAAGTCCAGGCTGGAAAGATGAAAATCCTCCAACTGCCAGGACTACGCCATTGTAAATATAAAAAGCTCCTACAATCCTAGGAAAGCTGTTAAAACTTGGTATAACTGGGTAAATTTTGGTAGTGTGGGGAACTGATGTTGGAAATAAATTGACATCCCTGGACAGTTTCTACTCTGAGGGTGAGAGTGAGTTAACATGATCTAGACATTGAGAAATTGTTCTCTGTTGCTCTCGCTGTCCTCCAAGTGGAAACATCTTAAAGGTTTCCAATAATCAAGTCTTTAAGCTAGGTAGGACTAACGCAGGGTAGGCCTGTACTAGTAATGAGTTAATTACAGAAGGAAAACACATGGCTCTGTGATAAAAACATGTAGTATTGGACACCAACCCCTGAACAAATGTGTTAATGTTTACCAGGGAAATAAAAATAATATGTGAGGCTATAAAAGTTGTGAACTTCATTAAAAGTAAGTCTAGCAAAACACACATTATATTACGTGCTAATGGGCATTCTATAACAGCCCCTTTTCCACACCACAGTGCTGCCTCTCAAAAGGCAAACTTTGAAAATACCTTTAATTCCTGAATATGTCAAAAGGCTTTTGTTTGAGGTGCTTGATTTGAAGTTGTTGAGCCATTAACTGTTACCAATAACTTTTAGCTTTTCTTTTCCTGAGAGGGTTTCCTAGAGATACCTTAGATGAAAGTTGATTTAGTGTAGTACAGTGCTCCAGAGAGTAACTGACACCTTGGACACAAAGTGCTATACAATCCAGTTTCTGAGGATTTCAACTTCTCAGTCCTTCCTTTTTTCTCAGGGAACCCTTTCCCAAGGGCCTGCTTTGGTCTGAAGCTGGTTTCAGGCCTGGGATCACAGAATCTGTCCTTGAGAAGTGAGACGTTTTACTGCAATCATTTTTTATGTATAGATATAAAAAAAAAGATTGGATACCAAAATTCTTTCAAGAAATCTGAAAATTCAGGCCCAGGGTGTGGCTTTCATGATAATACTGTTGCTTCAAAAGGCAAATGCCTCAAGCAGATTTTTCATGTTGCCAGGTCCTGCATTTTAGCATTTTCATGGGACTGTTTGCACTAACTGATGTACAACTCATAGCCCATAGACTGGCTCATTAAAAGACAGCTTTTTTCTCAGAATACAGAGTTCCATGGTCATATTCTTACATATCGTGAAGACTTCAGGGTTCAGGGTGAATTTTCAGTAATGTTGCTACTGAGTAGAGAGTGTATTGGAATTTACAGGGGTACAACTGTCTTGCACAGTAGCCCAGGACTTTCTGTTTCATGACTTCTCTCTCTTTTCTTACTCAGACCTATAAGTCAACTGTTATACATTGGCAGAGATTCTTGTAGGGCATGTTGCATCTTCACCTTCATGAACCTTCTTACAGGCTCAGCATAAGCACCTGCAAGGAAATATCAATGTCTTTGGACCTGAATAGAGATGGAAGAACATAATTTTGTGTATTTAGACAGCATTTTACATACATGAGCAGGTCACATACTGCAATGACTGTCTGTCTTTCTTAGCCCTCCCACACCAGTTGGAAGAGATGTAAATTCAGTCTAGATGGGATACCATAAATGAACAAGTTTGAGACATCGTTGACGAATGGTGTGAGTGATAGTGACAAAAGAAGATGAGCCATTTTTCAGAAAAGAAGGTAAAAAGTAGACAGAAGACAGTTTACTTGTATTCTTTCATGGCAAAGGCATTTAAATATAGTCAGATGGATGTCAATATATGTTATAATTTGGAAGAAAAACCCTACAAACAAGAGAGGTGGAACACAAGCAAGATGGGAATTGCAGAATTATAGACTCAGTTAGAGGGATTCCTTTTGACTTGCAAGGGAAAGCCTGGCCAGTGTGGTTGTAAACAGAAATCTACTCATCCCCTATATAGTATTTTTTTCGTCATTCTTTTTTTCCTTATTGTGGCAATTTGCCTGTGTATAACTGAAATGATCTGGAGTCTTATTACCACTGGTATGACAGCAGTAACATGTCCCTTTAATTTGGCTCTACTTAATTTACAAACCAAAGAGTTCTTCCATTTTCATGCAGACTTCTGTCACAGATTGGTGTTCCTTACTGAATTGCAATTTTTGTTTGCAAGCATTGTCCAAATTCTTCAGTCTTCTTCCAAAAGGTGGTTTCAGACACATCTTTTCTCATTTGGAGCATAGATTCAAAGGAGGACACAGACCAAGACCTCTAGAGTACATATCTGTGTCCTGGGACCTGAGTGTTCATTCCTTTTTATTGTTCATTTCGGACAATGACAGTCATATATCACATTTTTGCTCATGTTGAAGTTCATTTGTAAAGGCAAAACAAGATAGATTTTGGTAAGTGTTCTGCTTAAGAACATTTTGTTTCCAGATCATTCCTGAATCTTTATGATCAGACCCAGCACAGTACTAATCCTATCACATCTGTTCTCCATGCAGAGCAGCCAGATTCCTCACTCAAACTTGAAATAACCTGCATCCTCTGCTAGGGTGTGCCAGGTGACTCGGGATTACAGTATAGCTGTGATACTCCAGTAAGACATACCTTTGTTAAGAGGAGGAAAGACTCTACCTGGTCTGATTTACTGAAATAAATGGAGGTGGTTTGTAATGCTCCCCAGAATCAAGCAAATCCCATTTTTCTTACTTAATTCTTGGACATAATGAAATCTGTCCTTTCAATAAGTTCTCTGAACCCATTTTTTCAACTGGAAATGTACGCAGGATATTTTCTATATCTGTCATGAACCAATTTTTGTAGTAGTCTTTGTTCTCCATCCAAAGATCTTGACCCTCAGTGGGATCTGATTTAGTTATCTCCTTCCTGATACACAAGTTTTTCAAGCCTATGACCAGTTCTTCACTGTTACATGTCTCTGAAAACAGTCCTTCTGGTGGTAAATACCTTTACGAGAAATGTGGGGGAGATTCAGATTGTTAAATACAACCCCCCTTACAAAGGATTCTATAAAGACAAGCTAAATTTCTGTAGTTTTTGCTCAAGGTAATGCCTCATTTTTATAATCTAACACAATCCCACATTAGTTCATTAGTTAGTCTCTAATTTTTTTCCTCAGACTTTTTGCTGCTCATAGCAAATAGCTCTCCATACTTAGATAGTAGGTGAGCTCTGCTTTGTATGAACAGGATGACAGCCTTCAAAACACGATTCTTTTTTTCATTCATAGCAAAATATCCAAGATGACTGATTTTTAAGCAAAAAAGAAATTTCTTATGCTCCCAATTGTCACTTTGTAAGCTGTGTGGTGTCTGTTCTTAAGAGCAAGAAGAATTTGGAAACAACAGGGGAGAGAGGAAGCTACAGCATGTAGCAGAAAGCAGTAAAAATAAAGCTCAAAATGTGGCTAAAAATGAGAGGGAAGGCAAGACAGATTTCTGCAGCTGGAAGATAGGCAATTTGGGTTTACAGTGTTGATTGGTCCTAAGGCACATGTGTTGATAATAAAGATACAGAAGTCCTGCAGTTCTCTTTGGCTTTTCCACAGGTTGCACATTGTGAGTCTGTCAGAGCCTAGCTCTGCAAATGTGTGCATTTTGGGGCTTCTCCCCCTGTTCCTCACATAGTGAAATTTGAAGTTATGCTGTGCTGTTTGGAAAGAGCAAGATGCAACTGATTTTTTTTTTTGTACTGCAAGTAGGTTTTGAAACAAACCTAGGAGACTAATGAGCCCAAAAAGCTAGAAAGGAGTAGACAGTTGTAGACAAGGCAGAAAATTATATTGGAAGCTGCTGTGATCATGGTGGTCGTGAGGCAGAAAGACATATGAGACCCACACAGAGAAGCTGACTATATATTCTTAGCCATGGGGTTTACAGAAAATAGGGACAATTTTCTAATGGGTAATATTATGGTCCCAACCCAGGTTTTCATGGCTGTGTTGTCCCATATTATCATGCCACAAATGGAACTTCTCTGGTATTGAATTCTGTGAAAAATAGTTTGATCTGGTAGCTTGCATCTTAAATAAAACTTCAACACATTCTCTTTAGATGGCTGAATTCAGACAGGCCTTTATAAATCTTAATAAACTAATTCAGCCAAGTGAAGTCTGGATTTCTAACCATTTCTTAACATGACACCACAAAAAGTAGGAAATGCTGTAGACTCTCTGCACAGGAACATAGATCAGACTAGAACTAGAAAATCTTCCACATCAGTCAAAAAGCATTTTTGCTTTTGTATCTCTTTTATGCAGGGGTTTTATTTCATTGTTTTTTCCCAATAAAAAGGTGGGGGCATTTATTTTTGTATAATATATTTTTAATCTTATCAGAAGAAAAGGACTGAAGTATTCTGTTCTGAAATTGCCAAAATAGGATTTTTTTACAAATATTGTTGAAATGTGATCTCCTTTCCTTCTGAGACCTTCTAATGACATTACCAAGATTTCACAAAGCTTTTAGAGAATGAGTCAGCCTCAGGCAGAGAAGCTTAAGACTAAAGGGAAAATCTTGCAGCACATCTGGATGTTAAGCTTTTAGTTTATGTGTTTTTTAGTTGCCAATACACAACAATACATAAGGAGGTTTCAGAGGGAGACATCTCATGCTATATGCCGTTCTCTGCCAAACTTCATGTGTTTTGCTGACACCCCATGGATGTTCCAGAGATGAAATTCAGAATAGTATCTAATCTGATCATTTTTATTTTCCCCTGAGGGATCCAGTATTTTGAAATAACGGTCTGGCTTGGAGAAGTTTCTTAATTTTAACTTTTGCAGAGCTGTAGGTAGTCCATGTTTTAATTTATTATTTTCAATTTCAGTTTAGTGCACGGGAATAAAATCTTTCTAGAGAAATAGTCATTTACATTTCAAGCACTGCAAAAAGCATAGTATTTTCAATAATTTAGTATCTGTAGCTGTACTACTTACTGGATGACAATATTTTAGCCTCTGTAAACTTTGTTAGTTACTAGCTTTACTGATTCTAATGTCAATAAAAGACTGTCACATAAATTTGGACCCACTGATGATTTTCTTGCTCTCAAATGTCCTCAGAACCATGCAAGCTGGAAATAAGTAACTGAGTTAGTGTTTAGTACAAAACAGAAAATATAGCACCTTTCTAGTTAATTTTGCCTTGGAAAAAGCTACTAGTAATGAGTAATCGACCATATTTGCTAAGAATTGTCCTATTAAATGTACTAATTAAAAATGATTTATCAAAATACGCTCGATTTCGTGTGTGTATAAATGGCATTATTTTGCACATTATACTGATTTGTAGTGTGTTTATGATCCTAACTGAATAGAAAACATTGTTTGAATTTCAAAAATACTTTCTAACATTATATTAAAAATCATAGAGGAAGGATCTGAAATGATGCACAGCAATAAAAATAATTTATATCTGTATTTGTTCATCTCTGAAAGATTCTTCTTTTCCTTTTCTCCTTTTATTAAATGTTAGCAGGGTGTAAATAGTGGGTTCATGCTCTCTCTTTTTGGTTAAATAATGGATTCTCTGCTGCACACTGAATATATGTATTTACTATAAAGAACATACCAAAATTAATAGCAGCATTATGTAGCTGTGATAGCCAAGGTTATAAGACAGGCAACCTGATGTAGTTTGAAAAGAGCAGAAGGTTGAAGCTCTCAAGCCCTTTTTCAGGCCTGATAAAGACTGAGCAAACATTAAACTAAGTGGGTAGTAACTGCTCTGGATATCATTGAATTATATTAATAAGCTAGGAAATGTTGAGAATAATAGTAAGAAACCAGGGAGACAGAGAGGGAAAGAGTGCCTATGTGCATGCTTATTCTAAAAATGGGTGCTATTTCCAGCACATTTGAGCTATAAATAGTACACAAAAATGGTGAGGAATTTGAAGCATATAAGGTAGGAAGGAAATTCTAACGGACTATCAAAAAAATACTTTAGGCCAGAATTTCACTTATCCTGTAATATTATACATATTAGTAAACAAACTAATCTCCTGAAAGTTTAGTTTTGAGGTTTGGAATTTTTTTTTTTCCCCTTAGCTAGATTGCATCCAGAGTAATTCTTTCCAGTGCATGCTTGGCTCATGTTAAGCTTGAGAAAGGGCTTGTGTGCCCTGAAGCTTGATCTTTCCCTTTTTCTGACTGCACCATTTGGTCTAATAAAAGATACTATCTCTTTCTAGCTGTTGATTTTAAGAAGTGATGGACTGAAGAAGGAGAAGAGATGGTGTCCACCTTTGTACTGCAAATAAATTCTAAAATGACCACTGAACCTGTAGAAGCCTGGTCAACTTAGAAGGACTGTATTTTTTTTTATATCTGATAATGAGATTATTAATGATCACAGACATTTCTCATTTTTCCAGACTAGTTCACAGTCATGTGGGTAAGTACCACTAGCCTGCATACAACAGGGGAGATCAGCTGATGTGTAAAGCCTTTCCTAAGCTTAATTGAGTGGTTTTGCATTTTGCAGATGTTAAATTTCCAAATCAATAATCTTGTAATTGCACACAAGCAGCTCTGATGAAACATGGAGTTTGATATTCTGCTGCTTTGTAAGACAAATCTCATTTGCAGTGGAAGATGTTGAACCTAAAGAGAATATGCCCTTGCAAATTCTCTTACCCAAGGGTAAATTATGAAATTGAATGTCAAGGTCATCATGACAGACAACGTGTGCCTTGCAGAAAATGAAACTGCTACTTTATATACTCTATTTTTTTCATATTTTAATGAAGCCGATTTGAAAGGGTGTTTTTTCTTTTTGTACATCGGTTTCCAGTCCACATGGCAACAATAGCAGCTGAGGTGTGTAGCCGTGTTTTGTGCTGGCAGAAATGGGCTCCACCGATGGTGCAGCTGCACGGGGATGTGCCATTTGCGCGGAACAGAGAGAGGGTGGCGCGGCGGTTGCTAAGGCAACCTGCTCCGCTTCAGAGCAGCCAAAGGGCTCTCGGCATGTTTGGAAATTGCTTCCTCCTCGTTATGCTTCAGCAGTGAAAAAGGTGATGCCTGCAGTTAAATATCAATGAATACGTTTAGTTCAAAAATTAAATTACATTTTTAGATGGTGTCTTGGCGTGTGATTGAGCCAAAATGGAGTGTAGCAGCAATAATACAAGCAAACAGTTTACTCGGTATTTTTCAGGTTTGGTTTTTGCAAGAAGAATAGATGGCTGTCTGCACGCATTTCACACAATGCAATGTTATAATCTTCCCACAAAACATTGTCTGTCAGTATGGAACTTGAAGGGAAGGCCAGGGTACAATATGATAGCAATTTAATATGGGAAAATCTTTTTATTTGAGCAGTACCAGAGGGTGAGCAGGACAGGGGGAAGCATGTGAAAATTAAGTGATGACATTGAACTGATTAGCTGTCTAACAATTATCTAGCAATTTTTATTCTTTTGAAATTATCCATGCTCTCAGTGTATGTCCTAGTGTGCATGATTTTTTTTCTCCTCTCTGTAAGTATTCTCTGCAGTACTACACAAAATGGCTGGTAAATCTCTTTCATGTAAAAGAGTGAAGCATGAAAGTGCAATGGGCTTTTGGAATTTTTATAAAGGGTTGTACATGGAATCTGCCACTGGTTTAATGATGTCCAGTGGAGCTGCTGGAAAGTATTCTATTCAGAAATATAATCCCATTCAAAAACTAGACTGGTATGTAATTGGCAAGGATCAAGATACTGCTCAGCTACTTCATACCACCATGCAATTCTCTGGTTATTCTATTCTTTGCACTCTTGCTTGTGAATATCTAATTTGCATACCAATTTTACAGTGACTTCTTAATAATGTGTAGCATGCCAAATGTTACTATTGGATTATGGGGTAATCTGATTTCTTGAAATTCATGAACAATTATTCTCAATAGCCTCAGTATGAACATACAGGACCCTGTAACCTGATTGCCTCCTAGTCTGAGAACATTCAGGCGGGTTGCCCGTGACAAATGTACCTAGCTTAGCTTCCTTGCTCTCTTCCACTGAAGTGTGCATCAACCAGAATTTATATGAATGAGAAAGAATATGAAACAATTCACACTACCTATTCATTGTTACTCCACTATCCTGATATTTACAATACCGCAGAGAAGACGTCTGGCTCTGGAAGTGCGGAGTATGTGTATGCATGTGCTTGTGTGCATCATGTGTATATGGGTGTGCGGATGTTTATTTTTTTTACCTCTGGAGCTTTTTTATTCTACAGCTATACAGTAGGGGAAAAAAGGATGACCAGTCACCCACTTTCATTTCATTTCATTAAAAAATAATTTGAGGTCTATTAAAAAAGTGTTGTGAGGCTGTCCCAAGAAAAGGAAGCCATACTTGTCCTGTCTGCATCCATACTGTCTGTCTGGAGGTGATTCTGGCATACACTGCCATGTCAACTGTGCTTAAGTCACATGTTTGGAGAAGACTGATCAGCTTGCTCCATATTGCTCTTTCTCAGAAGAGACCTTGGAAGAGTGCTAGAGGGTTTGTAATGCAATCAGCAGACTGTGATCCTGCCACAACCAGCCCAGGTAGGAAGCCTAATCGATAAAGTAAGCACATCCAAACACAAATAAAACTAAATGATTTGGAGCAAATGATGCACTCAGCTCAAGTAGCACCATGGGACAATTCTCGTTAAAATTGTTGGAATACCCCACTAAAACTGATGGGTCTATGTATCTGTCTGATAATAGCAGAAACCAAGATCTGAATCTGTATATGGAACCAATACATATGCACTCTTCATCATTGGGCAACGTCTGAGATGGTCAAGGTCAGTCCAAGTGTTTTGAATTGTGAATTGACATGTAATTACCACTTTGAGAAGAGGGGCGTTAGTAACTCAGTTATGCTGAATGAAAGGAGTTTTGTTCCAAGATTATGATTTCTTGTTAACATCTTTGGAAACATGTATATATTTTTTGATATGGATAACATCTAAGCCTAAGAGTCCCTATTTATCCTGAGAGTAGCTCTAGCCT
Organism: Ciconia boyciana; assembly: GCF_034638445.1. Taxonomy (NCBI): domain Eukaryota; kingdom Metazoa; phylum Chordata; class Aves; order Ciconiiformes; family Ciconiidae; genus Ciconia; species Ciconia boyciana. The sequence continues at coordinate 83,736,171 of NC_132935.1, forward strand.
GATAAATGGCTGATAATCTCATGAAGATATATATTTAACAATGAGTGTGCTTGTGTGTTCACATGAGAAAACCCAGATAAAAAATTTTCCTGTTGCAAAAGAAGTCCTGTGTTTGTAAAAAGGCAGCTGATGAATAGAAAACAGACTCTTGTGTAATATCCAAGTCTTTGTTGGTAGTGAACAGATGCTACACCAGCAGTCCTGGGACTTTCATGGAACTGCTATGAATATGTTCACAGCATGAGAATACGGGCAACATGCTGTTAAAATGCTGCTTCCCAAATCCCAGGACTGCTATAGGGCTGTTGTAGTGTCTGCCTTAATTCAAAGGCATGCTTAAAAAAGGCCCATTATAATGTAGCATTCTGAAATTGTGTCAGAGATTTTATAGTTTAGCCCATTCAGGGCTGAAGGGCTGGGAAGGAGAATATCCATCTTGCTGTATCTGTATGTAGAAGAATCTATCTCTGGGTTTGAGGTACTTGGTTCAAGTACTAATAAAGAGGCTTTTCACAAATCATGAAGTAATTTAAAGGAATGATTTAATTAACCAGATTTATCTTGTGCTGCAAATACATGCATAAAGAAGCCACCACTGTACAATGTCACAAGGAATTTTCTGGTTTTATTAACCATTTTTTAGAAGGGATGAATACTTTTGGGCAAAGAATCTTATACTGAAATTATGCCAAGTACAGCATAAAAGGAAAAGCTTTATTTACTTTTGTTTTTTAAAGTCTTTTCAGGAACCTGTTTTTAACATTTCAGTCATTCTTGAATAGATTATGTGTTTGGAATGGTAAAGACTATAGAAGAAAATAAACTTAAAGAGTCTAAAATAAAGGAAGAGATTGAGAACTGTGATTAATTAGCAGAATATTAAACAAACTGTTATTTTCTTCTGATGATAATATTTAAAGATAGGTACAATGACAGTGACAACAAATACCTGCAAAACCAGGAAGAGGTAAGAAAGAGTTAGAGGAGGTTAGAGCTCTGGGCATGTTTTAGGTTGGGTTATGTATTATGTGGTTTCTATTCTATTCTGTTAGTCCTCATGGAGGATGGAAAAATACAAGGAAATAGTGAGGAAACTCATATTTTCATTTTTTTTTACAGTAGTAACTTTTTACATTGCATTTCTGGCTTCCTGGTAGAGAAAGTGACTATACTACACTGTCCTGCCATGTTGAAGCTCCTTCATGCTAGTTTGTATTTCTGTCTGCTGCAAAAAAAAGTACAAATTAGGCAATTGCAGTACACTGCAATTACTTCTGAAATGACTGCAGCATAAACATACTTCTAATCAGAACCAGGCTTTTTGGGAGAGGGGGATATTCACATACACTTTTTCCTGCCCTGAAATGTAACAGCAGCTCCTCTCTGTACTGCTGGTCATAGCACTTTCTAGGTGTGGTTAAAGGTAACAACCATCAGTGGCTAACACACTACCAAAACTCTCTGAACAGGAACATTATCAGGCACTGGACATTTTCTGCAAATGCTCATTTAGAAGTATACACATCAAAATAAGCTTTTTTAGCAAAGTCAGGACTTTCTCTATGTTGGCATAGAGGAGCATTTCTTGCCAGGAAGGCAGTTTCTCTCTCTCCCCTCTATCTTTGTTTTCTCTCTGAGCTATCTGATGCTTACATTATCTATTAAATATATTATTTTATTAAGGTAATTTACAAGACATTTAAGACAGTCTCTGCAAGTAAGTGGTGCAACTCAATAGGATCAGATAGGCTAGAAAAACACTGTTTCTGGGGTCTATACTATCAGCATTTCAATAGGGAGTTACTTGGTAAAGCCCTGGTAGTCCTGTGGACTTGAATGATCATTAATAGTTGGGATGGGACAGCCATGGAGAGCATCTTTCAGTTTAGCCTCATCCAAAACAGATACCGTTCAAGCACTTTCAGACCACTCTGCAACATGAACCAAAGTACACTAGAAGGGGATAATGAAATTTGTTTTAAAAATGTACTACTCATCTGAACTAAAATGCTACTGTAAACGTGTCCTAATATATCTTATTACATTGATTACTATGACAGTCCCACCCTATCATGATCAGATTCATAGTGTCATTGCAGCTAGCTGTACAAATATTTAGGAAACAGCCTGGTGTCATTCATGCCATAGGGGCACTTCATAATAATACATTTATTTTCCTTTGTTTACAGACTTCTCAAACTATACTACAAGGCTAATTATTATTCTTGTTACAGAATTCTATGACCTTTCTAGATAGCCATCATATGCTTTGTTTGTGCATATGTTTAACACTCAAAGGCTTTGTGATAGAGAATTGAAGAAAACTTTTACCTTGGCCTCTCAAATGAAATTGCTTTCTATGCTTTCTGTATGTACAAAATGGTTAAGGGAAAAATGGAAATATTACTACCAGTGGCAAGACCTCTTAGTGCCAAATCTCTCCCACTCTTCCTCCCCCCTGCCCCCCCCCCCCCCAAAGTCTAGCTGACAAACACATCAAAATCCTTTTAATTCATGGTGAGAATAACTGAGAATTTTCCACATACTTGATACTGCTTCACTAACTTACAGCATAGACTGAGTTCCAGTGTAAGGGACATATACAATTTTTACTTGCATTCCCTTATTTAGCAGAGCCATGTTTCAGTGCTACTGTATATATTTGTGTACACATGCATACATGATGCTGTATGTGTGTTTGTTACTGGAAAATTGTTGTGGGTTATTCCATGCTGTCTCTGAGAATGGAAACTGAAATTGGATTGCAACAGCAGTTTTGAAGAGGAATGGATCCCACTGCCTGAGGCCAGCTTCGAGGAAATGAAGCGCTGCTTTGCAAAGCAAGTTGTAGTCTATACTGAAGCTTATTATGCATTTCACAGGACTGCAAATTCCCATAACCTTAATGGAACTTTTCAGATTTTCTTGGTGTTGTTTTTCTAAAGCTTTGACTCTTAGGATCATGCATGCTTTTGCTTGAAAGTAACTTTATACTCGTCATGGTTGTGCAACAAAAGCTTTACAAGTGATTTGACTACGACCTAATTGTCAAAAGCCAAATGAGAAATACAAAAGAACTTAACATGTATTTGTTATTCAAAGTAAGTTTTTTGGGAGCTGGCTTGTGGATTTTTTTTTCTTTAAATTCTCAAGATTGGAAAAAATGATACTAAAGCTTGTAATATTCTAGAGTCTACCTCCACTGCATGGAATCACAGTGGAAAGTATTATTCTTGGTAATAAATGAAAGCATCCTCTTTTTATTCTTTTTCTGTATTTCTTGTGTGTTTTGTGCTTGAGACAGACTGTGAACTCTTCATGCTATAGCAAGTTACAAAGGGTTTTGAGTACTGCTGAAGGTTTCTGTATTCTTCCATTCCCAAATTTATCCCAAAGGATTCTTCTTTTCTTTTTTTTTTTAAACAATTTCAAACTTTTATTTCATCAAAGCTAGCAAATATCTGGATATGAAAATTCAGATTCTGTCAAGTATTAGTACAATCAATTAAAAGACCTTGTTCTACTATGCAGATTTAATTCCTTCCTTACTGACAGTGCACAAAGGCTTGTTATGGGATTTTTCTGTTCTTTCTTTTTTTCTGAAACCTTGGTGGGATTCAGCAGTCACATTCCATGTGTCAGTGAAACTATTGTGAGTTATTAAAGAGACATTACAGGGCTATCACTGCCACCAATATTCTGATTCTTCTCTGCATGGGTTGTTATCTACCCACCTTTTTCCTTGCCTTCTCTTTTTAGCACTGATGATGTTATCAGTTGTCCCGCTGTTGAAAGGAAATTAATTCAGGAAAATGGAAGTAAGGAAATGGCAAATCTTTCAAATGACCAGATGTATGTGAAATTGTTAGGTGCTCCATAAGCAACAACAGGTAAAAAAAAAGTTTCTTCATGTTTGTTTGTTTTGTTAAGGGAGACATTGTATCTACTTTTCAAATAGTGTAATTCTCTTCTCAGTTCTGTTATGTCATATCAGGACTACTGTCACATGATCTATTGTCATGCTACTTGCAGAAGAAGAACAAGTTTCCATTTTTTTAAATCTGCTCTTGAAACAGAACAAAACTAAGGCTTGTTTCAGTGCTGTTTACAGCTGTTTACAGCTGTTTACAGCAGCTTTATATATATACAGAAGACTGGTTCTGATTTTTAAAGACCAGAAGATATACATACTAAGACTATATATTCTTTAGACCTCTTCTAGAAAAGGTCCAGATGTCTTGGGGAGTGCTTCAAATGAACTTCCAATGATCAGGAAAACTGGCCTCATAGAGATTTTTTTTTTTGTCTTATTTTTCTGTCATAAGAGGTGAAGCAGTTTTGCAGGATGAACACCTGCACAACTAAAAGGAAATGATTGTCAAAAGGTGAAGTCCTACCCTAGTTCTGAAATTATTGCCTAGATATTACAAGAATGAACAATGTGGGAGACAATGCATGTGAAAATACCATCCCAAAATTGTGTGTGGAGGTGGTGGTGGTGGAAATTAAACATAAGGGATTCTTTTTACTAAAATCTAATTTTTTGAAATTACTGAAAGGGAAAGCAAAACCAAGAAAGATCCCAAATTGTAAGATGACCAAAGCAACTGTCTGTAAAATAGCAACTATCCCATTTGGCCATGGCTGAGCGGATATACGGCTAGTTCTGAGGATTTCAGTCCAAACTTTAGAGATCATTACACTTAAAACTATTATTATCTCATTTGCATGGTGGAAGTAGGACTTTTACACAAACTGTATAAAATGCCTCCAAATACCTTGGCAAGGTTTGTAGGGAAAGCAAATATATTTGGTTAAACTAACTGATTTGGGGAGGAGTTGGAGACAGAAGCACATCTTCAGATCTGCTACAGCAATACATAGCTGTTTTGATGTTACAACTAGTATATTTTTGCTAACTAGCTGTAATTTTTCCCCTTTATAGTGTAAAGAAGGTGAACTGGAGGTTCTTTAGATGAATGTGGCCCAAATGAAACATTTGGAAGTTTTGATTTTAGAAGTGTGATACCTTGTTCTGATTCAGCTATGGATTTCTGAGATTTCTAAGACACAGTTAAAAACCTGAGCCTTACAGTAAATATCTCATTCTCTGACTGTCTGCTCTGTCATTTTTCTCTTTGTTATTTATCTGCAATAGCTTTTACCATTAGTTTCTGGCTAAATATTATTATCTTGTCTGACAAAAAAGATTGTGCTGTCATCATCTTCTTGTTTTCCTACTAGAGTTTTAGAAAGCCTGCATGCTATGACATCTATTTTTCAACATTTACAAGCAAGTAGCTTCTCATAAACCAACAAATGTGTTGACTTTAAACTTCAGAACCAAAAGGACCACTAGTTTATAGTTTCTCCTAAGTCTTCCTGCAGATGAATGAAACCACAACACTGATAGTCATCTTGTGTTAAGTATCCAGTTTGTGTTCCCTACCCCACTCTTTACTGGGAAAAAAGATGCTTTCGTGTCAGCATTTTTGCACTTGAGTTAAAAGCGGCTACTACTAGTATCATGCTGTGTAGGCAAATGTATTTGTAGGCATAATTAGAATCTCTGAATGAGCTGTGTTCTTACAGAAATGGGAAAATTTCTGCTTCAGGTTTTGAAATAATTTTGGTTTTAGATAGAACTCAATTACAGTGAAAATAGTTCAGAATTATCAAGTGGAAACTAGTAGGTTTTTTAAGCTTGTGTATACTTGTTGGGAGGAGAATACATTTTGCTTCGTTCTTGATTAATTCTTTAGGCTAAGTATTAAAATGCACCAAAGGGAAAAATTTGTGGAGCTTGGATGTTTCTTTCCCAGGATTTTGAACCATTAATATGTTCCAGAAGTAATTTGTGAGCCACTTGAGTAGTAGTCCCTGACATTTTTTGTGTAGGAAGTGAGCTGGTCAAAGTAGAAGCTGACCAGTTCCACATAATGCTCCTCACAAAAGTATATGACAGAAGAGACACTAATTGATTAAAGCAGGAGAACAAGACAGCTTTACTACGAATGGTTTTATAAGTTTTGGAGTTATTAGATGTGAAAGCTTGAACTTCAGGGAGCTCTTGGAATGTCTCAGTGAATATTACAAGCACCATTTGAAGTCTTGCAGAAGTTACAAGGAAGACAAGTGTGTCTGTGCATTTTTCATGTCTGAGAACAATAATAAAAAAGAATGTTATGACTACAAGCATTTACAGCATAAGTAAAACTTTAACCCATTACATTTTTTTTGAGCTGAAATATCTGGGTTATGGTTGAAACTAGATGAGTGCAGATTTGCTGTGAGGTACGAGATGTGTCCCTGTGTTTGTAAGCATTGGCAGGAGAAGCACAGGCTCCCATAGCAGTAACAAGTAACATATTCAGTATTCAGTATATTCTCATAAATTCCCATATTCAGTAACATGTGGTGTCCCTTGGGAGTCTGTACTGGGACAGGTACTGTTCCATATCTTTATTGATGACATAATGGGACTGAGTGTACCCTCAGCAAGTTTGCAGATGACACAAGCTGAGTGGTACAGTTGATACGTTTGAGGGAAGGGTTGCCATCCAGAGGGACCTTGACAGGCTTGAGAAGTGGGCCTGTGTGAACCTCATGAAGTTCAACAAAACCGAGTACAAGGTCCTGCACTTTGGTTGGGGCAACCCCTGGTATCAGTACAGACTGGTTGATGAATGGATTGAGAGCAGCTCTTCAGAGAAGGACTTCAGAATATTGGTGGATGAAAAACTGAATATGAGCCAGCAATGTGCGTTTGCAGCCCAGAAAGCCAATCGCATCCTGGGTTGCATAAAAAAAAACATGGCCAGCAGGTTGAGGGAGGTAATTCTCCCCCTCTACTAAGCGCATGTGAGACCCCACCTGGAGTACTGCATCCAGCTCTGAGGTCCCAGCACAAGACAGACAGGGACGTGTTAGAGTGGGTCCAGAGGAAGGCCACGAAAAGGCCTAGAGGGCTGGAACCTCTCCCCTATGAGGACAGGTTGAGAGATTTGTGGTTATTCAGCCTAGAGAAGAGGTTCTTATAAGGCTCCAGGGAGACCTTATTGTGGCCTTTCAATAATTAAAGGGAGCTTATAAGAAAGATGGAGAGAGGCTTTTTACCAGGACCGGTAGTGACAGGACAAGGGGTAACTGTTTTAAACTGAAAGAGGGTAGATTTAGATTAGATGTAAGTAAGAGATTCTTTACTATGAGAGTGGTGAGACACTGGAACAGGTTGTCCAGAAGCGTTCAGCGTCAGGTTGAATGGGGCTTTGAGCAACATGATCTAGTGGAAGTTGTCCCTGCCCATGATGGGAGGGTGGGGTGGACTAGATGACCTTTAAAGGTCCCTTCCAACCCAAATAATTCTGTGATTCTAAGAGTCTATCGCATGAGTCAATGGGAGCTGTGTGGTTATGCAAGCTGTCCCATCTACATCACGGACAAGTGTATCCCCTGGGCTGGAGAATGACTTCTAGATTTTATTTTATTTTTTTAATTTCTGCTTAATCAGAGGTCATCTTCTCAATGTCAGGTTTAGAATTCATGGGGATTATTTTGCTTTTTGGGAAGTTTCTGTCATTTGCTTTCTCATAGCTCAAATCAACCCTAGGGTTGGCTTAAAGCTTTATTTGGTCAAAGCTTTAGAAAAACTTGATCTGACCTTTGTGAAAACAGCAGAATTGTTTTCATTAGGCCTAGATGCTGAATTTTGGGATTATTAAATACAAAATATTGAGCTTTAATGAAAATTTTTGGGGGTAGTTTTTTAAACCTGAAGTAGAAACTGGAAGTTATCAACAACATGCTTTTATTCTGAATCAGTTAAGTCTCATCAGGAAATATTATTAATTTTTCAAGAAACTAATGGGTTTTGTCTCTGTAGTTGTGCTCGCTTACAGGTTATAGATAAGGAATTTGCAGCCTCTACTGGAAAAGCTAATATGGCTCACAAGTCACTTCTGTAAGAGATACGAATGTATCCCGAAGAAGCTTAGAACAACATTTAGTCATGTTAATTTCTGTGAATATAACTTGCAGCTTTGCAAGTCTGCAACTTGCAGACTTTGGGTCTTTCTTCTAGTCCAGATGAAGTCTTAGGTCCAGGCAAAGGCACCTCATAAATTTATTTGGTGGAGGTGTCAATTTGGGCTCCTATGAAGAGTTCATCCCTTCCTTCCTCTCCCCCTCAGAAGTTGCTGATGAAAATGTAATTTCTAGTGTTCAGGCTTTCAGCTTTAGATTAGAACTCAGACATTTCATACTAGAAATTGAAAATCTTAACTGTACTCCCATGTCCCATTAAAGTAATTCTCTGTTACAACTCATAAATCTATGACTCTATGACTCTTGAGTCATTCATGATCCTAAATATTCCCTTTCACTATCTGTATAGGTCTTGCATAATGTGCTAGAGGCCAGAGATGCCAAGATCTCAACTACTAAATTGGATATGCTGACTGTTTTCATATTTGGTATATATTGGCACAAACTACACTGCTCCATGCCCATTAGTTCTCCTGGGATTGGAAGAACCTCCAGAATTATGTGTGATAGTAATCTTCTAGCTTCCTCACCCATGTTTGAAAAACTTTACTCCGCTATCCTGAGGATGATAACTAGATTAACTCTACTGGTGTTCATCAGCCAAAGTTTGAATCAGCAGCTGGCCTGAGGCCCAGGAGCACCCGAGTCTCTACAGTTGGTAGTGATCAGTTATTTTCCATCAAAGAAAAGAAGTGTCATCATGAATTGTATATAATTTTTCATTACCAACTAATGACTCCCAAGATTATTTCTAAGTCTCCTGTAATGACTCGTATTTTTTCCTAATTTCCATTGAATTATGGGAGGGAAGAAGTTTACTTCTTTGTGGCACTACTGTCACTGTATTTCTTAATTTTTAAGTCTTTCTGTCTTTAGAAGTGCAATGTATTTGCCTTTCTGTTAATGGCTAATACTCAACTTCAAAAATCTTTCCACAGTTCATCAGCTGTAGGGAGCTGTTTTTCACTATGTTCACTTAGCAAACTGGTTTGATTTCATCTGGTATTCCCACTGTGGGGCAGATGGCAGAAATGGCTGATATCTGTGCTACTCAGGCATGGTGTCTTCAGATCCCTGCGTCAGAACTGCATAATGTAGAGGGAAGCAATTTTTGGCTGCTCACTCAAGATAGCTCCCTTGAGTGATGAGGCATGTAAGCCTTCAGGCTCAAACCAGAGAACTGTTTTGTTTTCCTTGTCCCTGCTCCCTTCCTCCTCTCTCCCTCCCTTCCCCTTTTCTTGATGAATTAGGATGTTAGCTTATTAATTCTGTTCTAAAACACTGCTGACTGCAAAATAATATCAACTTAGTGATTTCATTCTGTTTCAACAATTGGAACAAAGCGGAATATGCTATTATGTAATACAAACCTCAATGTATTATAGGTGGCAAGTGCTGACAGAAAGCTTACTGGTGTTAAAACAAAATATATAGGCTGTAGTCAATCTCTTTTTTAGCTTTCATGAAACCTTAATATCAATGTGTGTCACACAAAGCTGTAACTATGATTCTAATGTAAAAAGAAATCCTTAATGTGAGATTTCTTTACTTCATGTTATTATTGTTCTGCTTAGTCTTTTTAGCTTGTGTAGTGCCTGTATTATAAAGAATACAATTGTTTGCTCTCGTTTTCTCTAATAGGCATTCCATTCTGCAGCCATCAGGGCCAATGCAGGCCACAGCAAAAGGCTATTTAAGTTGAAAATTTCTACCGTATAGTTCAAAACTTTAATGGCCCTATATAGTCTTTTAACGTATTTGCATTGAATTTTAATTCTGTATGTTATTCCCTGAACTTTAGTTTTAAAATTTAGTGTAAGATCATAGCTTTATTAAAATATTGTAAAATACTGAAGTTCTTTTCATGTTTCTTGAAGGACTGGGGGTTCTAAAGTTTGACTTAGGTATGACTATGTGCCAACTTTGTCTTTAATATTTACGGATGGTGCATTATAAGGACAACAAAAGACTTTATTCTCTCAGGCAGAAAGAAGATATTAGAACCCTAGGACTTGAGTATGTATCCCTTCTGAGATGGAGAAAGATATTAAGTTCCTACACTTCTTTCAGCTGAGTCATTTTGTCATTAATGTGCTATTAACAGAATTGCATCCAGCTAAACTACAGGCAAAGTAATTCAGTGTGTGGTTTGGTGTGAAAGTTGTAATGCTGTCCCAAAATGTCTGTGCCTCAGGTCTTTTAAATGCATGTGTTTCCCACTGTAACTGGCTCACTGTCTTTCAAACCACCCTGCTCAGGGAGCTTACTGCTTTCAGCTTTAGATAGTTCAAATAGCCAGGTGAAACTCTTGTAAAGCTACATAACTTACCATGGTTTGACTTGTTTCACTGTAGGATATATAGGAAAGAGAACTAAAGTGCTAATTCCACAGCAAGACTTCTGTATTTTTTACGGATTCTGGGACCTCTTATAGCCCTTGAGAAAACTGAAAAAGATCAGGGAACAACAGTGAAACTAGGGGAATCCTTCCTTAATAACTTATTTTAGAAAGTGTTTGCACTGATTTTAATCAGAAGTGAATCTGTAGAAATGAATAGGTGGTTTCAGTTCCCTTTCTGACTCTTTCCTCTTCTCTTCATTCTCCATGATCTTCATGGTATATATGCAAAGTATGCCTGCCAGGTCAGCTGCTTTTCCGAAAGCTCATATAGAAAGAGAAATTTGGCCTTTGGTTTTGTGTCTCCCTCATACATCATCATGGGGAGAACCGGTCCTGTGTGTAAGAGTAAGGAAGAATTTTGCGTGCTGAAGGAAGGTACAGATGGAGGGAAGAGGAATAATGGCTTGTAAAATATGAAGATTTGTCATGGCTAGGTGGGGTTTCAAAGGAACCTACACAAACAGTTGAATATTTTTGTAAGTCCGAATTCACATCTGTGGAACATTGATCAAAATACTGTCCAAAACTTGATCATTTTCTCAAATTTTCATCTGTACCTTGAGAATTCAGGAGAAATCAAAGGTCTCCATTGTAGTAGGGGCTATAATAACTCAGCTCCTGTCCTTTGGAGATCATTCTCCAAGGAGAAAAGGAACAAAAGAAGTAAAGGGGAGTTGAAATTACTTACCAGGATTTATGGAGCTTGATTTAGGAACTAGGTCTCAGATTTCCCAATTTGGTTTTCTGATCAGTTTACTGTGAAAGCCATAATCTTGTATCAGAAAGTCGCATCTATGCCAAGTAACCCTAGAGAAGAACCTGTAAGCTATAAAAATCTAATGTACAGTTGAAGCGGAAGGCGATAATGCGAACAAACACACATTAGCCAGTCTGTAAGTATTCTATTTTTGACAGCAGATTAATTTATTAAACTATATATACTTCAATGATTATTAATGTGCTTGATTAGTGTTCATTTGTACCAAACATACAGAAGTCTGGCTTTACATTACATTTGGTCTTGGTCATAAACTCTTTATTGAAGATTCCCAAAGGTTTTGAATTGGATTCTAAAAGGGAAATCCTGTGTGAACCATTTATCATTGGAAGCCCAGGGAAGCTTTGTGTATAGAAAGCAAAAGCACAATATGTATGTGTCTCAAATATATAAATATAATAGAGACTGCTTGTAAATGACATAAACTTTTGAGCTAAGGGCAGAAATGACATACAAGCAAGTTAAACGGTATTTTTAGCTGAAAGGAATGATTACAAATCTCTGTCTTATGCATTTCCAAGAAAAAAAAGAAGAAACATTTGGATTTTTTCTCTGTAAAATCAAGATTTAAAACTTTTTTATTTAAACAGGAAAAATTCAATTCACATAGATTTATAAATAATCTAATATTAAATTAAGATGTTAATATTCTCTAATTTTGTGGTAGCTAGAAGTTAATTTTCTGATTTTGATGTGCAGTTATCATTGTACTGCTAGCTTTTTGTGTGCTCAAGCTTTGGACCACATGTCTGGTGAGATTTGCAAATATACATCAAAAGTTTTACAAGATTTAATGGCTTTTTCTTCATATATGGAAGCCATAGAGTTAAAAAGAAAATATAAACCACAAAAAAATACAGGCTTTAATCCTGGAGGCGAGCATATGAAATATCCTTTAAAGTTACTAGTTGATAGTTTCCAGTAAGTTGAAAACAATTGTCACAGCTGGGGTTACTTTTAGAAAAACATGGTATTATATTTAGTATGTGTGACAATACATGTACAGTAACATGCAATATGATAAGTTACAGTGAAGTGACAAACTTAATTGCTTTGATCTCAAACCCAGATGTATTTTGTTCCAAATATACATTCCTTAATAGAGGTATAATAACGTAAATTAAATTACAGTAACTTAAAGAACCATATATCAGCTTTCTTCTGATAACAGCATTGAGTGGGTCTAAACTCACAAAATACAATTATCAGTAACTTCAAATTATCATGAAATTGAAAGAATTGTATACTGCTGTTACTGTTTCGACTTTTTCAGCGTGCTGAAAAAAGCACACTGGACTGTCTGGACACTTTTGTTTTTTCCATTTTACAGCCTTCCTACCTTAAGAAATGAGGATGGGATGTTGAAAAGGTCATAAGAATTAGAATAAGAACACAAAACACAATATAGGAATCTGTTTTCACGATTTTCAAAGAGATGAGGATAAATATCAAGAAAATTAAAAATGTATGCATAGCTGATTGGAAATTAGTACTATATCTTTTTTTCTAAAATATTCTAATTTTTATCTCCATACTCTCAACTTAGTCTTTAATGAAGTCCAGGACAGTTATGGAAAGACCCATCCATCAGAAAAAAATCCAAGGTTCTGTTGAAATGATGAATTGTCCAAAAAGGGAAAAAAAAAGGCATAAAACCTTAATAGATTATCCATACGAGCTTATATTTTTTCTAACCCTTTCATTGTTCTAAAAGGCATATTTGGGCATTTGGTGGAAATATGCTTCTTAGGTGGAACAAACGAAAAGCAGCTGGAAGGAGTTTACATGAGACAGCTCCTACCTCTTTCTCTTCATGCTGTGCTAATGCAGCTATGGTTTTGCAGTGCTCCATCAGTAATTTTTAAGACCTCATCTGAGTTTCTTTCAAGAAATATGGAAAGTCTTGAGGTCTTTCTTACTGAGTTAGAATCAATGAGTTTGTATCCTCTGCAGCTTGAACAGAATTTTTTATTCCATTGCTTGTGAGGGAAGGATTTCAGTTGGTGTTAAATGTTTCATGTCTGTTTGAATATTTTTTTTTTCTTTTAAAGTTTTTCTATATCATTCCCCAAATGCTGAAAGCTCTCAGTTTATTGATATTCTTGATTATTCCCCCTCTTATACTGCCACATTTCTTTTTTTCTCGCAAGCTTTTGGCTTCCTTTTCATGTCTTTAGCTGGTTTACAGATTATTGGGAAGCAAAACCACCACGGTATCTTGTGATGTATGAGGTAGCTGGAGTGAAACATTAAGATGAACCCTTCAAATCTATATACCTAAAGTGTGATTGCTTGTTATGTGAAACTTGATAGTGTAGTTAGATCATAATTTTCTTCTTTTAAACTGAAATATATAAGCACAGAAAACCCCAAACACATAAAAACATGTTGAAGGTTCTTTTCTTTTAGGTGAATTTCTTTGCCCTATCAACTGTAGTAATATCTGACATATCACTCAAATTCTGCCTTTCTCTTTGGCTAGATTAACTATATAATATTGCCTTGTGCCGTACTCATGTCACTAACACCATATGTAATTGTTGCAGGCTCCTTCCAGAGTAGCATTGCCAGGATTGGAGCTTGCCGTGGAAAGGGAGAAAATATTCACAAATCTGAATATGTCTTCCTTTTGATTTCATTTTGGTCCTGTCTTAATTAAATGTTTTTATTTTTTAACAAAAAATAAACATGGCTTTTTCTACATTTTTTCTGTCCTTCCCATCACAAAATATATCTTTCCAGACTCATGTCTAAGGTTTTCAGACTCAAATAAATAGTCTCAATGTTTTCACAGAAATAGAAATTAAAAGTTAAGGAGAGCACCTTACCCTCTCTTCTTTGGTGGGCCACAAGCCTATAAGTATGTTTGTGCTATTTAGCACATTCACTTGTATGTAAGAAATAGCTTCAACAATATTTTTACCTTTCTTCAGCTATTCTTTTTTTTTTAAAAAAAATTTAAACAGAACTAGTTTGCTATACATTTTTTGTGTCAGTAAAATTAACTTTCATTTATGCAAATAGAGAGTCTTTTGTCCTCATTTCTATTTCTGTGATATGGAGCCGAAGATCTAAAGAAATCTCCTTCTTTTCCTTCTTATAAAACTTTAAAAATTGTACAGGCTTCTGTTGGTTCTCCCTGTAGGTTTAACTTGGTGCTGGACTGTCTGGCACTCTTCACCTGCAACTCACATATTTTAGGTCTCCCAAAATGCCACCACCCCTTTAATATCAAAGGATAACAGGTTGCCTGGTTCTTTGTAGCCCCATTAAGCTCACATGGTGTTGGAGCTTCCCAGAATCCCTTTTTCTTACTTATACAACTTTTATTTACTTAAAGAGATGTAGAAAAAACAGGTAGTATATTTCACTATCCAGTGTATTGGTGTAGGATATAAGCTGTGATCTTACATTTTTGTTTTCGTATTTAGCCCATGTTTTGGATTTTAATTGTAAATCTTGACATTTATAGATATAGAGTTCAGGTATCATCTGGCAAAATTTGCCACAATAGGGAAGTACTAAAGTTTCAAGAAGTGATTTGTAAGCATCCTTAAATTGAAAGTGAATACAATAAACAAACCTCTTCATTATGCTGTGAAGCATAATAAAATGCTGCTTATTTGGTGTTGACTTTAAAACAGCATTGAAATCTTTGTGGGTAATTGTGGGTGAAAAGAGAGTGGGAGTAAGAAAGTAAAATACTATTGTAAAGGGAGTAGAGATTAAGCATATAAGATAGGAAAGGAAAAATTGGAAATTACCTAAATACATTGTGTGCATGAATATGCAGATGACATTAACTATTCCATTAGTATTTTAGTCATTCAAGCTTTACAAATTTAGTGTTAAGAAATTGAAACTTGGTAAAATGTCATTCTTTTCAGTATTGTAGCTAAGAAAAGAATTTAATAACGTAGGTGAAATACAGGACATTTTCTCACTGAGGACTTACATAAGCACAGTATTCAACACTAGCCATCATAAGCAATAAAACTTTTGTACATTAAACAAACAGTACTATATTTATGATTTATTAACTCTGAAATGTTGCTAGCTTTCATGTATATCCACATCACCTGTACTTTTAAGACTGATGTGTTTGTAAAATGGAGTGTGTACATGTATACATGCATGCACACATACTCATGCTGTGTATGTTTTAACCATATAGTTGGTGTTTTGATTCCAGTATTCTTTGTTAGAATAATACACTTAAAATATATGCTCTGAACTAGATCTTTGTTTTTCACTCCTCTTCATTCTTCTTTCTTTGTAAGTTAAGTTCAATAATAGCATTATTTTTATTGTTTGCAATATAGCAATATTATTTATTATTAGCAAATATATTATTAGCAATAATAGCAATATTTTATATTATCTTTAACACCCTCGCCACCTTACCCAGAATAGGGGTACAAAAAAAGACATCTTTGTCCCAAAAATATTTTCATATTTCTTCAATTTATTAACTAAAACGTGGTTTATTGCAATGAACAGTAGGTCTTAAAAAAACCTGCTAAGGCAAAGATTTCTTTTTTTTGTACCTCTGTTCTGGCTCAAGGGAGGTGTTATTTGAATCATGTTATAAACCTCAGACTTCTGAGTTACCTCTGTTAGAGACCTGAAGGCCTGTATCAGTGAAAGATGGGAATTACCTTAAGCTGGCTGGCATCAGAGGCTGGTACCTACATATTTGTGGCAAAGCACTCATGATCACCAAAGTGAAGAAAGAGAGGGAAAGATGGGTTTTCTCTGATCTCTCAGACCTTAGTAAAGAGGTGGAATCTTCCCACAAAAGTTCTGAACATTAATAATCCTGAAAATGTGCTTTTCTGTTTTCTGATTCTTTGTTCCACACTATAGTCATGGTACCCTGTGTTACAGGATGGGGTGAGTTGAAGTCTATGTGACTTTTTAAAAATGTTCCAGCTATGCAAGTTGTAGACAAGATTTTCTTACTTCCGTCTCAGATAATGGCGAGGATGAGCTTGCATCACTGTACAATTGTGTGAAGATTAGGAACAGATTACTGTTTTTTGTTTTTTACTTCATTTGGTTTACCAAATGAAGGAGCAGTTCTAACCACGTACTGCACAAAACTTCTCAGTGGGGTCTGCAGCAGAGCCTCTACTATTGTTTCTTGGGTGTATGGTAAGAAATATGTTCTTCAGGAGTGTGAAAGCAAAAACATATATAGGAAACTTGGAAAGACTGGGTAAAATTTGTACATAATATGTCATTAGAGTAATTTGATGTGGACACATCTGGAGATGCAGATCTGAAACTATTTTTAATATTTGAGATTTCCATATTGGACTTGGACTCTGACATGCTTCAACAGCCAGACTAAAACATTGCTTATGAGTTTGTAGTATCTCAGTAGTATAGAAGTTTTACAAAATTCCATTATCTTTATTGCTAAAATATTTGAGACTTTTCCAATAATGCATTAAAAATGTGACTAATATCTTTAATGTATATGTTTCCCAGGAGAGGAAATGAGGCAGTATGTGTCCAGTAGTGTTTTTATTTGAGTAGCAGAGCTAACTCAATTTTCTCCAAAAGCCAAATGAATCTACCCAGAGTGAAAATATTGACAGAAGAGATGAAATTTTCAGGAAAACTTATAAAAATGGGATTCTTTTAAAAATATCCTTATTCAATTGAAAAATTCTAGATAAGGTATCATCTAACTATTTTGTCTGTTGTATGATTACGATGCAGAATATCACTGAAAATAGCAAAACGATGCAGCTGTCCAGGTTTTGATTGCTAACATTTATTATCTTATTATGAGATATAAATGATAAAATACCATTTTAGATGTTTTAATTAAAAAAAAAAAAGTTTTCTAGAGCCAATGAGTAAGTCTTAAAATGTAATTTAAACAAGAAATAAGAAATAAGAAATATGTTTAGTTACTTATAAAACGAACTGGGCTCATTGCTTGGATTTGATAATCTGTAATGGAATCCCTTAGCATTTCAAAAAGGCTGGAATTCTTAGAGAAATCTAACTTTTGGAAAATCAGTGCTTCAATACTTTTAAAAGAGCAGATCTTTAAGAATTTTATAACTTCCTAACCAGTATCATTGGTTGCTCCTGCAGAATTTTAGTGACATGTATAAAATGGCTGTCCAGGAAGAAAAGAATTGCTTTTAAAATTTGTAGATGCTTACACATTTTTCCAGAGTAAAAGTAACTGAAGTGTGTAGATCAAATTAAAACTAGGAGTGCTATTCAATTCCTTTAAGATTAGTCCAATGTTTTGTGGTTTTCCTTATTTAATTGCGTGCTGTGCATAAATTGATGTAACTTGAGTATGCAGTATCTCAGAGCAGCAGCAAACAGTTGGAGAGCCTAAAGCTGGTTGTCTTGACATACCGGATATTGAATTTTGTTCTTGATATAAAACAAAGAACTATAAACCAACTTTTCTTTCCACAGATGTTACTTTGTATCACTAGCCATGAAAAGCAAGCATATGATTGCTGAAAGACAGCTGACTGGCAGCGTTGTTACTATTCTGTTTATCCAAAAAAATGGATTATTGAGAGACATGTAACAGACGTGGTACTCTGTTATATCTGTGACTAACAAGGCAAAAGTGGAATGAGGTTGTTTGACATATATTGGCAAAGACTTCCATAATATAGTTAAACACCAAGAGCTGTACTGGCAGATAAAACATAAGGTTTTTTCATCTCTTTTTCCAGAGTATTTTGTGGCCAGCTGCTGAACATCTTCTGTTAATAAAGGATTTTTCCTAAATGCCATAACTCGGGGTTTTTTTTAATCTTCCTGGCAGCTTTCATGAAATGTTAACGGCAAAAAGGAGATACTTGGACCTTCCTTATAGAAAATTAATATTCACTCTCTACACTGTTTTGGAAGCCCATAAATTTAGCAGACGTAGGAAAGAAAGGACATTTGAAAGACACGCTATCATTGCCCATGATCTCACCTCTTCCCCAGCCTTTTGAATCTGTCAAATGCTCACAGCAATGCAGAGATGTACAAGGGAAGTGTTTGCTTACCTACAAAATAGTATCAGTCATTTGTTCATTAGCACTCTGTGATGGATCAAGGTTGGGTATTCTGCTATTTGGAAGATCCATAAAGCATGATTTAGAAGTAGCACTCAGTACATATGTTTTTCCCTTGTAATGAAGTATTAGACTGTACACCTTACTCTTTACATTTCAGCAAAGCAAGTTCACTATCCCCTGTGTCCTTTCTATTTGGATTTTAGCTGAATATGTATTTTTCCAGGAGACAAGATTGAAGAGGTTCCTATTTTATGTTACTGTGGGCTAGATGTTGTTAAAGAGTGATCATGTACTCAAAATAGCTGAAAAGGTGGTAGAAAAGTGACCCTGCATACCTGCGTATCTATAAAAATCTTTTATTGACTAGGGACCATAGGCACTACAAAAAGGTAGGCAGTAATGTTTGACGTCTCAAAGAAGTATCTATGTCACAAGTATAGATCAGTAGTTAACGGGAAAAAAACCCCAACACATAATCCAGAAATAGGAACTTTTCTAAATTGCTGATCTATCTTCAGAAAATCACATAGACTTAAGCATGCGAAACCTAATGATTGCATTTGTTGTATACAAAACTTGGTACGATCTTTACTTGCTTATTTTCAATAAATATGTTTAAAACAGAGCTAAGGTGTGAAAATTATCCAGTATGATTTAAAAGTCTGTCTATGAAATAGCATATGAAAAATATATTTTAAAAATGTGATGAGATTATTGTTGGTCTATAATAGGCGCCTTTGCCTTGCTTGCTATATCTGTTCAAACAATCTTCTTGTAGCTGCTTTTAGAAATTACCAGTTAAACAGAGTTATTCAAACAGCAGGAAACTGACATTTTGCATGAAATAGTGTGGCAGTTGCACTTCTGTGCAAAAAAAATTTTAACATACTTGCTTTTAATTTGCATGGTAATGCTTGTATCATATGCTGGTATATTGCACTGTTGGTGTATGAATGAGGATGTGAAGGTTGAAGCTAGCTTGCTCAGAAGTTATGGAGGCATTTACGCTTTAAAGAAGTTATTTTCAAAACCAGGGTCCAATCTTCAGAAACTCAAACACCTTTAATTTAAGAATTCAAGTATTAACTGTATTTAGCTAATTATAATAAACTGTACTTAGCTAATAAGCTTGGAGTTGTATGCATAAAATAAAAGTGACGAACATTAATAAAATTTGTTCTACAAAATAATAGAACTATTCATACATAGTTGTCAAAACGTTTTAAAGTGCTTAATTTAAAAGAAGGAAACATCAGCAAAATTAGAATTCTTTTTCTCTCTCCTCCTACTCATTTTTATTCTCTATTACTTCTTTTAGTGAAGTTTTTAGATACAAATGCTTTGACTTTCTGAGGTGCTGAACTTCTCCAGTTACCTAAAAAGAAAAAAAGTAGAGAGGACTCAACTCTGTTCTGTTTCATACTGTAGTGATGATGACAGTGATTACTGTGACTTGAAATAACAGCTAAAATATAAAACTGTTGGGAAGGAATGAGCTTAGATAGGTAATATTTCACAGATAGCGTCACAATTTGTCTAAAAGAAGCAGTGACATATAATGCCCAAAATTATGTAAAATTTCTTTTACTTGACTTAAAACATGTGTTGTGTGTATAAGAAAACAAACAAACAAACCCCCTTTATAACATGGAATTTTAAAAGATGGATATTTAAATTTAGCAAAATAGAGAGCAAACTAATTCATTGATTTCTGTATCTTGATGAATCTTACTTTTATAATACCCTAAGTTCTCTTTTTCCCGATTATTCTGTCATCATGCTTCCAGAAGAAAATCTTACTGTTTTCTAGACAGTGCAAGTATTCATTAAAATATTAATACATTTTACATAAGACATCCACTTTACATTTTATAGACTGATCTTCTATGTATTTACAAACATAAGATAATAAAATAAATCAACATAAATAATTTAATTTTTTTTCTTGTTCTTTTACACTATTCAGATTACATGGCTAGTCACTCTAGTGCTTAGTTATTCCACTCCTGATAATTCTGAAGTCTTGGAAGATTTTTGTCTGACTAAGACTTTCAAGAGCAAATCAAACTGGGTAGGACAAGGTAACGGAACAAGTATACTTCACAGAGAACAACTACAACACGCTGTCTACCTAAATTCTGACCTCTATCCTTAAGGCAATTTACCTCTTATACTGTCCTCTTCAAAGTGTGGCTTGAAAAGACTTGTCAGCTTATCAGGAGACAAAATGCACGAGTCAAAAAAGGAGGATCCTGCAGTTTAGGACTTCTAAGAACTGATATTTTTAGACAGAGAGTGTGAATTATGACAAAAATTTCAGTTGCTCTCTCTAGTGTCTTGAAGAGCTTTCTTAACTTATGACAGCAAGGACAGCAGAAACATATAGTGACCTTCCATATTTATGAAGTAAATTGTATTATTTGCAAGCTAATTATAAGTATGAAACATTTTGTTAGTTTCACTTAATTTACACTGTACTTATGCAGAATATTTCAATGTGTTCTAAGAGGGAAATAAAACAAAATTTAAGAATAATTCCCCTAATCAGTAGGATAGTGGAATGATGGGTTTAATCTCTATGTGCTCCTGAAAACCTCTGCTCCGAAAACTCTACATGCTAAAAATTGGCATGAAACCAATATCACAAACATAGGGATTGCTGGCAAGGGCAACTGAAGGAATTGTGAGAAACACGAGTCTGAAATTGCACCAAATGCTAGTAATGTGTACTATCTCCTGATGTGGATTGTTAAATCCATTTTAGGCTTAAAAGAATGTCTAAAACTTGAGCCAAATTATTATAAGAATTTTGAGAATTTTTATAAGACTGGTTCCTAACCAAAACCACCATGTAATTTCAATATGGTGTTAGACTGCTTTGTAGATGACTTTTTGGAGGGACATGGCTAAGCAAATTGAATTGGAATAATTTCAGAGGGAATGTGTTGACATAAGCTTTGTGTGTGTGTGTGTTTACATTATGAGACATTTACAAATACTGCACTGATTTTTTTTAATGTTTTGAGATTTGATCTATTTTTCCATGGCTATCTACTTCCATCTGTGACAAGAAGGGAAGTATCTCATTGTATCCGTGTTCTTAAGTTTTAGTTTAAGGAGACATTTCCACCTCCTAGATTGATTGCAGCCTAACTCCTTCTGCATGCAGGTACCAGGCCCCCACTATCAAGGCAAAATAAGTTTATTCCCTGTCTTCCCTATGAAAAATTTTAATTAGTTCATATTAAAAATAGCATTAATAGCCATGGTAACTGAAAGCTACAAAGTACTAAACAAATACCAGCAGAGTAAGCACATTGCTCAAAAGCTACTATAAAAACCAACTAATCTTCACAATACTTCTCTGAAGTATAGATCTTTATCCACAGAATAAATCCACACCTAGCAGCAGTGATGAAGTGATATTTCTAAATATGTCTATGCTTTAGGAAAATATGCATATTGACTATTTGCGGACATTAAGGGGAATTCATGTTTAGCAGTAATATGTATGTATGTTTTATATGTAGCCATACTTGGGCCCCATGTATTCCTTCTCTCATTTCCCACTTTGCTCTTCCCTTCCATTCCTGAAGTGTTAACTTCTCGATATGCATCATAAGTAATATACTTCTGCAAGGTGAGGAATCCTATTGCCCATTGGGAATCATATATTAATGTGTGCAATCTGGATGCCATGTGGGAAATCAAATCAGAAGATCTTCTTCAGAGACAGGAAATAAAGGACCAGAAAAAGTATCAGTCTGGGGAAACAGCAAGGAACTGTGCAAAGCAAATGCTAGCTGTCTAACACTGGGAATCTCTCATGGGACCCAGATGAAATGCTGGGCCTGTATTCCCACAAGATATGGAAGATAAACTTCTAAACAAAATGAAGAAGGACTAGAGGACCCCAAGTTGGGAAGGCACCAAATGTTTGAGTAAAAATTGTCCTAGGCCTTTGAGTTTTGTTTGAATGGCCTTACCTTCCTCGAGAGAGAAACGTGAGAAATATGGTGTTCTCAGTCCTGGCTGAGAATACCATACTATGCTGCCAGTAGTGGTTAGTCAGAGGTCTCTGTAAGGCCTGCTGGACAGCCCTTCCAAACTGAACAAACAAGGTGGTATGCCTTGAAAGTACGGGGATTGGGCAGAACCTCACTACCGATTCCAGGTTTGGAACCTAGGTCTTCAGCATTTTGTGGCTACCATCCACTCTTTCTCTCTTTTCTTCTTTCTTTTCCCAGTCCTCTGAGGCCTATTGCAGTGCTGTTAATTGCTGCTTGTTTAGTCTTCTATGACAGTTGTTATTCTTCAGCCTTCCAGTCACAACTAAAGAAGTAAAAGGTCTCTCTCTCAACTCCATCTCTGTATGTGCTGTATGTGCTGCCTCATACATGTTGTCATGTAGTCAAGGAAGTAATATTTTGGCACTATGGGAAGAAGCTGTGTAGGCTATTACCTTGGCTTCCTTCAACATGCTCTTATGTTTTGAATGTGCTGTTCTTCCCATTTGCTGAATAATCTTACTTCTTCTTTACCAAGAGATGAGTAGCTCAACCCACCCCCTTAGGCTGAATGCAGGTATACTTAAATGCAGGAATAGATTGAGTGGATATTGTTGGTCTAAAAAAAAATAATCCCCCCACACCCTGTACATGTGCACTAGGAGAGGAATCTGCACGGACGACTCCTCCTAAGAGCCATAGGTATTGTAGGGTGAGTAACCATTCTGTATGTGTTGAAAGATCAGTGAGACAGTATCCAGTAGGCAATATCTTAAGCTTAGGTAAATAAAACAGTTTCTTCTTTTCTGTTAAGCAAAGGTATTGTAATGGTTTTGTTATCTGAAATGCTAAGTATATACTGAAGAGTTCAGTGTGTGAAATATCTTTTCTGGTTTTATTTTTTGCTGTGTAGGATAGAAATAATAAGCACTGGAAAGCAGGCATGAAGGAAAGGTCAGTAGTTTTGCATCTGCAGTTCTATATTTGCACAGGTTGCTAGGCAATGTGAGCAAATCATAGCTCTTAACTGCAAGACTGTGTTTTCAGACATCAATTATTAAAAAGAAATCAACAACTGTACTCAGTAATACAATTCAGTACAATTACTTTTTGCTAATGTTACTAATCCTTGAAATTATTAGAGGTAATTAATATTGTATAGTCTGCATTTAGTTCAAAATGAATGGGCCCCTCCCCCTCCCTTTGTGGAACAGCTTATATTTGTTTTATAATACCACGATAAAAATCTCTTTTTCCCTCTTTGAACATAGGAAATTGATTACTTTCTTATGCGTTTTCTTCAACAGCCATTGACTGGCATGATGTATGTCATGCGAGTTATCAGATTTAAGGAACATGCCCGCTTCTAGTTCTACAGCTGCTGTTGAAACAAAAAGCATGGTTCTGGCTAGCACTCGAGAGGTGTGAGCCATCTAACATATTTCTGATCAGGATTGAGGAAAGCCTCTCAAAAGATTTACAAACTGTGATATCAAACTATTGGGCCTGAGTTTTAGGATGGGGCTGTAGAAAGAAACTTCAAATGCAAAGGAGAGGGAAAAAGAGAAGAGTGGAATCAAAGGAGGAGGATGCTGCCTGCCCTGAGGCACCGTCTGAGGCTCTGCCTGTGTAGATTTGGGAGCACAGTGACTCAGCAGGACGTCTGGGGATATAATCGTGGAGGGGCAGAAGGTGAAAGAAGCCTGTTTTCTGGCTCACAATGTCACTTTCTATTAAACATAATGGATGAACATGAAGAAGCACAAGATCTAAATGCTTTAGAGTCTGTGCTTCACTTCAGAATTTCTGATTCTGTCGTTGGCAATCAAGATCAATTCCTCTGAAAGCTCCAAAATAGTACCAGTGAGGGAAGAGGAACTGGATTCATGAATTACATCCTAATTTACTGTCTCAATATTTTACATGAATAACTAGTTGTAAGAAGAGAAATTAAAGTGTCAATTCAAGATTTTTGTTTCTGTGACATTATACAAAATTCTTAATGTTCTTTAACCCTTTTTTTCCCTGTTCAATACATTTCATTCAATAACACACGTGCAGATAGTAACCTGTATTTTGTTCATTATGATTAAATGTCATCTGAGACAAACAGTCCCTTATGATTCCTCCCCATTGCAGCCTGGAGCTGTTCAGTTAATGCTCTGAATGTTTATCTCTCAATGGCTAGAGTTAAGTCAGTTTTAAGCAGAAAATCTCTGTCTGAATATGTGAAATGCTTGTGCAGCTACACAGGGTTAGAGTTTTCAAAGCTTGAGATTATGTTAATATAATCCAGAAGGTGAACATGTCTTTTCCTATCTATCTAACCTGATCACATTAGAGGCCACAGTTCAGGAAATTTACAACAAGGAGGCTTGCAATGTAAATCATGTAAATCTTTCAGGTATTTGCATAACTTATAACTGAAGTGTGAGTTTAGTTATTGAGGAAATAGAGATGAAGCAGAGGTAAAAATTATATTGTGTTCTACTAAAGGCCAGAAACTATTTTTGGAGTGTGAAAATTTTAACAACATAATACAAATGAATGCCCAATGAAACGTCAAGTCTAACATTAGGCTTTCTTAAAATAACGTCAGTGAATAGAAACCTGTCTGCTCTCATTCTCAGCTCACTGAAAGATTAATGTCTTGTATTTATTCAGATATTCTCAGTATAATCAAATGCAAAAATAAATGTCAGTAAATGTTTGACCCTCTTAAATAGAGATCAGATATTACAGTCATGGTCAGCACAGTTTTGTAAACCATTTATAAATTTTGTTCCCTGTGAATTCCACTTTTTTTTAGTGAAAAAAGAAGAATTGCCTCCACATAGGAATGTGTTTTAAATGTTTGATATTCCCATTAAAAGACAAACTAGGCTTGTTTTTCGTGTGCGTGCATGTGTGCATGGGTGCAGTGCTTTGCAACAGTGATGTGTACTCACAGTATCTTTGTGAAGAAAGATAAATGCCGTATTCTTATCAATGACTGCAGATGGCTTCCGAGTGCCAGTTGGGTAAACAAGATGTTCAGTAGCTGCTACTATAGCAGCTTGCATGGTTACGTTGACCATCCCATTAGCTGCTCTAAATCGCTAGTCTCATGGACTTGTGACAGTCAGTCCTATTGGCTTCAACATAGAAGCAAAGTACAGACAGAAAATGATATTAGAAAGTGTTGTGTGATTTATTTTGTCAGCTTCATTTCTTTTCTTCATGCCTGCTAACCTGCCACATCTAACTTTGGAGTTTAAGACAGACTATGCAAGTGGAAGTGGTCAGGAAATGTTTGGAAAAACTCTCAATGTGGGCTCAAATACAAGTGGTTGGACATTTCAAGCATATTCTCCATATGGAAACATACTGCATTGCTGTGTTATGTACTCTGATTAGTCATTATTCAAGTTAAGGAGGAAAATGCCCAAATTCCCTCCCTTTCCTCCTTTCCCTACTCAAGTCCAGGTGTTTCAGCTATAGAAGGGCATCTTGGATATCTTCTAGGTAACCCAAGTCTGTTGCATTGCCCTTTTACACCAGGAAGGCCAGCAAGGTATTCTTAGCATGTTGTTGTCAGATCTGATTTGCCTTTGCAATTAACTAAATCCACAGAGGAAAGAAGGTAACATTTTTTTGTCTTCCACTATTATTAAGTGTAAAACTCGACTGACAATTCTCACTAGATTGTGTGTTTGTAATTCACACAACTTCCAGAAGCTCTTGAGAAATGACAGGGATTTTTGTCAAGGAGAAATCCAGTTCTTGTTTTAGGTAGAATTGTTTTTCTCTTTACTGGAGTTGGATTAAAGAAGGGTGATGATTTCTTGATTCAGATGTGGGAATAGCCATTCCCTCACTTCCAAGGAACTATTAATGAAATCATCAATAAAGGCTCAAATAAAAATGGAATTGAAATTAACAGATCTTGTGTAAGACGCCTCAAGATCTAAGAGATTAAAAATGGGTAAATTAATCTGTTCTGACGTACAGAGCTTCTGGGCAAATCAATACTAATAAAAGGCATTTACAAAATGGAAAAGAAGTATTAACTTCAGTAAATTCTCTTCTGATTTTCATTTTAAATAACATTTCAATCCAGGCAGGAATTTAAATGTGCATATAGATTTATCCAGCCATTATTTTTAGTTTGCTGTAAACTGTGAGCAGCAGCTCAAAATTAGAATTCATTTGTATAATCATTTTTCAGTATAAATGGTTTTTTATAAAGGATGTGGGGCAGTTGATCCTGATCTTTGTGGTATCTTATCACTTTGTATCTGGGAAGAATCACATTTCAGAAACATAGAATGTGTCACCCTAGAAGGTTGCGGCACCCTAGAAGGGCGTAGAAGAGGAAAACATTAACATTTACTACACATCTAATTAATTCATTTGCAAAGAGAAATATCATGAAGATATTTAGGAAAACTCATAGGTGCATTTATTGGACATGAGATAATTAAGTTAGTGTGTCCCTGGTAGCAGCTGAGCTCCTGACAGCAGATATTTCTGGATACTGAATTTTGTCTTGCATTGAAGCACGAACGGCTTCTATAAGTATATAGGTGACAAAAGAAAGACTAGAGAAAATGTGGGCCCATTGGTGAATGAGATGGGGGACCTGGTTACGCACGATGTGGAAAAGGTTGAGGTATAGAATGCCTTCTTTGCCTTAGTCTTTACTGAAAAGACCAGCCTTCAGAAATCCCAGGTCCCAGAGACCAGGGGAATAATCCAGAGCAAGGAAAAGATACCCTTGGTGGTAGAGGATCAGGTCAGGGAATAATTAGGCAAACTGTACATGCATGGGCCCCGATGGGAGGCAACCAGGAGTGCTGAGGGAGCTGGCAGATGTCATTGTGAGGCCACTCTCAATAATCTTTGATCAATCATGGTGATTTGAAGAAGTGCCTGGAGACTGGAGGAAAGCAAATGTCATTCCTATCTTCAAGAAGGGCAAGAAGGAGGACCTAGGGAACTACAAGCCAGTCACCCTCACCTTGATCCTTGCAAAGGTGGGGGAGCAGCTAATGCTGGAAACCATTTCTATGCACATGAATGACACGAAAATAATCAGGAGTAGTGAGCATGGATTCATCAAGGGGAAGTCATGCTTGACCAACTTGATAAACTTCTATGATGAAATGACTGGCCTGGTAGATGAGAGGAGAGTAGTGGGTATTGTCTATCTGGGCTTCACTAAGGCCTTTGACACTGTCTCCCCTCAGAGACAAGCTCATGTTGTATGGGCTGGATAGGTAGAGAGTGAGGTGGATTAAAAACTAGCTGAATGGCCAGGCCCAAGAGGGTGGTGATCAGTGGCACAAAGTCCAGTCGGAGGACAGTAACTAGCAGTGTACCCCAGGGGTCAATACTGGGTCCAGTCCTGTTTAACGTCTTCATTAATGATCTGGATGATGGGGCAGAGTGTACTTTCAGCAAGTTTACTGGTGACACAACACTGAGAGGAGTGGCCGACACTCCAGAAGGTCATGCTGCCATCCAGAGGGACCTTGACATGCTGGAGAAATTGGCTGCCAGGAACCTCATGAAGTTCAACAAGGTGAAGTGTGAAGTCCTGGGGAGGAACAACCCCATGCACCAGTACATGTTGAGGGCTGACTGACAGAAAAGCAGCTTTGCAGGAAAGGATCTGGGGGTCCTGGTAGACATCAGGTTGAACATGAGCCAGGAGAAACATAGACATACTGGAGAGAGTCCAGAGAAGGGCCACGAAGATGATGAAGGGACAGGAGCATCTCACATATGAGGAAGGGCTGAAAGAGCTGAGACTGTTCAGCCTGGAGAAGGCAAGGCTTAGGAGTGATCTCATCAATGTATATAAATATCTGAAGGGAGGGTGCAAAGAGAAGGGAGCCAGGCTCAGTGGTGCCCAGTGATAGGACAAGAGGCAACAGGCACAAACGGAAACACAGGAGGTGCTGTCTGAACATCAGGAAACACTGATGGTTTCCCAGAGAGGTTGTGGAGTCTCCCTCTTTGGAGATATTCAAGAGCCATCTGGACATGGTCCTGGGCTCTTGGTGGCCTTGCTTGAGCAGAGGGGGTTGGATGAGGTGACTGGCAGAGGTCCCTTCCAACCTCAACCATTCTGTGGTTTTGTGATTCTGTGAAATGATGATTCTATTCTGAACGAAGTCAGACATAGACGTGGAAGTACTGAGCACACTTTGATTTTACTGATAGCTGAGATGATTCAACAGTTTGCAGTATTCAGTTAATTAACTGGTTATATTGGCACTCAATAAATAATGCACATTTTTCTTTGGTTTAATAAATTATGGCATCGACGTATTTGAGCAGCCACACTCTTTTGGTAGCTATTTTGTGAGAACGCTTTAATATATTTTAGTGAATGCTGTGAGAATTCTTCACTGTGGTTTCTTCAATATGGTCTTTTCAGAATAAGATCCCAAGGGAATTTTAAAGATTAAAATAGTAAGAGTAGTATATGTAAAATAAGTAGTAGATTGAAACCAGTTGGATAGCTGAGAGTGCAGAGAAGCAATAAATACTTTTCTACAGCTTGTTGTAGTGTAAATCACATTTCCAAGACTACTTTAACAAGCTTCGCTACTTTTCATATGTAATATAGTACTGCCTGTTTGTGGGCAGACATACAATGTTCAACATGCAGAAAATATTGTAAGGTCTTTACAGACTCAAATTTTGACATCACTATTATGTAACAATATTTTAATACTATATGAAGCTTGTGCATTTACTTCCTTATACAGCATAAGTTAAAGAGGTCTCAGCATAAGTTAAAGAGGTCTTTTGCACCATTTCTTTGCTGTAGTTGCATAAAGAAAGTCATTGTGGATGAAAATCTGAAAAATGAAAAAAATCTAAAAAGTACAGCAGTCATATGAAAAATCAAGGAGAATCAACTTCAAAATGGAGGCACAATCTAGGACACAAAACCCTAATATTTTCTGTCTGATACTTCTTCATTTGGAATCACTAATAATTACATTTGCTACTACATCTGTTATCCACTTAGTGTAAAACAGAGTCCCAACATAAGGGCTGCTTTTCATCACACACTTCTATTTTAATAGTTGTTGATATTTTTGATATAGCATTAATGGGTTACAGTTTATAGTGCAATTGATCTAATGACAGTTTATTGATCTAATTATAGTTTATTGATCTAATATTTTATCCATACTTGTGGCAGTTTTCTTATGTAATTATCTGATTTCAATTATTTTAAGGAAATACTAGTGCAAGATGATAAGACGAGGAGAAGAGGTGTTGCGTAATATTTTACTTAATAGCATAAATTCTAATTCCTTTGGCCACTGACAGGCTGAAGTTTTTAGGCTGAAATTTTCTGTTGGCTGCCTGCTTCATGGCTGATGTATTTTTACTTTGGTTTGTAAGGAAACAAGACCAGTTCAGTCATGCTGTCATATTAGTCCCTACTTCTTTTGTCTGCAAGTGCCGAGTTCATAGGTTTCAAAGATATCAAATAATCACAGATTTTGTAAAAATCATCAAATGCGTAGGGGAGAAAAATGAAGTTACTGTCCCATCTAAGGGGGAGCAGAGGAACTATTAACTCTGTTAACTGCCAGCCAGCGTGCACACAGCTATAGAGCAGCCACAGCATTTGCTGTGCTTTCACAAGTAAGCATACTAAAAAGGCAGGCAAAGGATGCAGCAGGAGCCTGGGATCAAGGATGTGCCTCTTGCCACTTTGATAAAAATCCACCCCTATTTGGCCATGTTATTATTCTCTTACTAGTGCAATTTTCATATGCACGTGTAGAAGCTGCTCTGACTCTAACTAGAGCTGCACATTTAACCCAGGATTAAAAGCTTGTCAATTTATGAATCAATTAACTCTTTGTTGGCAATAAAACAGCTGGTTTCGAAGATTCTGACCCTGCTCATGATCCCAGCTGTGTGTGGTGCCAGGGCCCTGAGTGCACTAATTAGCCTTAATTGCCCTCATGGCCTTACCTGCCTCCCACCCTGCCCATGGGTCTGTTTGAACTCCAGCCAAGGTAGCCAGGCCTTGTCTGAAGTTTGTTTGGATTCAGGCCTGTCTCACTGACTGGGCTTTCTGGATAGACCCCAGACCTATGTAGTATGGCAGTTTTGTCTCCTAGCTGGGCCTTGAACCTGTGTTAAGGGTAGCCTTGTCTCTTGAACGCACCTTGGACCGGTGTTACAGCCTGGTCTCCAGTGTCTCCGGCTCTGACTCCTTGGTGAACCTTGGACCCGTGTGGTAAGCGTCTCTTCTCCAGTCCTGTGTTTGGCTCTGTCTCCTGCTCTTCCTGACTGGACTCTGTTGCATAGACCCTGGGAGTGGCTGGCTTGTTGCTTTGTCGTGTCTAGGAGTGCGGATAGACCCTGTTACTGTGATCTGGTGTGGCTGTTGTGGATAGTGCCCTGTCAGTGAGAGCCCGACCTGCAGAGGGTCACCCTTGGCTCCTGGTTTGCCCTGTCTCTTCCAGTGGTCCTGGTTTTATTGATCTCTGGCACTTGGTATGAAAATGTGGTGAATCTTTCCTCCTTCTGTTCACTTACCACAAAGTGTAAACCTGACATAAAACTACTTTGAAAAAAGTCTAAGTTAAGCATTAAGGAATACTAGGATTAAGGTCGTCTGTAGAATCCCAATTTGCCAAACTCTTGAGATTTCTAGCTATGTCTGTTGCTATAACTTCTCCATTTTGCTCAGGGTGCAGTAAAGCGTATTCAGCAAACCAACAGGCACGTTTTGTTGTTGTTTACTGTGTAGCTCAGGCTTTATTTCAATCACAGTATTTGAACATGGAGATATGTGAGGCTTAATTTTGCATGCACTTTTCTGTGCTAATCACTGTTGTACTGCATAGGCACTGAACTAATTATATTAGATTTAGCTTGAGTGTGATTTTTTTTTTTTCTCCTTGCACAGTAACTGTCCAAATGTGCTTATCAGGCAGTTGTTAAGCTAATTTATTTTTCTTTTACTGGAAAATAAGCTGCTTATGTCTACTGCACAGAAAAAGCAGGTTCATGGACACTTTAGATAAAGTTATTGACATGCTGCAAGCTGTTGCCTTGCCTCTTTGTATATGCCTTCGGGGTGCTTCCAGGCCATGAATTTATCCATTTCTAGAGCACTTTGCATTTTATCCCACTCCTTGCTTTTAAAGTCTATCTCCCACTAACCTCAGATATAGGGGTGAGCATTTAGCATTTCAGCAAACTGAAACTTGGAGTCTCAGTGGCAGGGAACTAGAAACATGCCCTTTGCTGACCACTTGTGAAAAGTTTGGTTTAGACTTATAACAGAAACCCTGTCACCAGCCCTCTGAAGCAGCGTTAAAAGCATTTTGCCCATGAGTTCTTTTCTTTTGTGTAGCTATCTTTTTCCTTTACTGTATTCATATTTCCAGCACTTCTAACAAAGGAGCCAAGCCTCTTCTAGGAAGGCTTGTATTATGCAATGTGTATTTATTAATTTCTGAGGTAATGTAACCTGGTTTTGATTTGGAAAAAGAACAGTGTCCTGGTCTGTGAATTTAATGTAGTGTAATGTATAGAGAGGAGAGTGACTCCTCAGAGAGAAATACCATGCATTTTTGTGTCTGAGTGTTTTCTTTCAGCTCTTCCTTCTATATGTTGTGTAAATATAGATTGGCCATGCATGCCTGGAAAGTGTTATGTAGTTGGAAGAGGTTCTACAGAAACTTGGACCTCTACGGTTCTTCAGTGAGTTTGTTTTCTAAGCAAGGGAAAGCTGGTAGGTAAACATAGTAACTTCTGTTAGGTCATCTTGTCCATCAAGCACTATAGCTAGCTTTGGTCTAAGAAGTAATTACTGGTGATCAGTTGGCTTTAAGAGGAGCCAGGTGGGGAAGGAGAAGCCTGAGCAGTGGCTGTTTGGCTGATATGTGTGTAGCAGCAGATGCAGGGCCAGATGGTCTAAGGAATGGGAAGTGCGACAGCCAGTGTGAGTTTGAGGGAGTAGTGTTATCCCATGAGAGGAGAAAAAAAGCCATCTGAGTTGCAAAATCACAGCTTTGAAAGCACATCAGGTGTTAATTCAGGGAGCAGCCTGGAGGCTTAGGCTTGGCCAACTTTCTTAAAGGGATTTTTGAGTGATCCAGAGCTCTACAATGTAGTCTTCTGAAGCTGAGCTCCCTCTGTACCAAAATGAGAAAAGGCAGTGGCCCTCAGAACCTCCTGCAGTTTCAGTCCTCTCTACTGCTATAAAAGGTCTGACCACCCTCTTGGTTAACTCATGAAAGTTTCTGATATGTAATTTTGTTTAGCTAGGCTTGCAAATATCTAACCTAATGAGTAAGGGTTGCAGAGATGTGCTGTGCTGTCCCCTGGGAGCTGATCTGCTGGCTTACATATCTGCCTTCAGATGTAATGTCCCCAGAGAGTGTGACTTCTTGTTAATGGCAGAATTAAAATGGGTTTTATATCTCTTTCTTTTGCATCTGTTTCTCATTGCACTCTGAAAACTGGGAGTCTTTTTTCAGCTGTATGTACCAGACATGTTTTGACAGAAGGGGTACTATTTCTATGGAGCTGGAGTTTCTGCAAATACAAGTTCAGCACAGTGATAAAGGACCCTACGGAGTAGTGGTGTCTGTTACCTTCACTTATTTTACATATTCCTGTATCTTTTCTTTGTTTTATGCATTTCTTAATGGCTACAAGTGAAGACAAAGAATTAATATGGGGGAGGAAGATTTGAAAGTGTGGGAAATAATTTCCTAAATACCTTTGTAGAAATTTCACCCCAAGAAGAAATAAGGAATCTACTTAAATTCTTTGCAATATAGCTAATATTACATTACATTTATAGTAAGTAACTCTATAATGGGGTGCTCTCAAACAAAATACATTAAAAAAAAAAACCAACTGGGTGGCAGATTCAGTCTTATAATGACTTAGGGTGGATTGATGGATAGATCTGGTAATATTCCAGCCAGCTTACTTTTGTCTTCTAACATTAGTTCTTTTCCTCCTTTCTTGGAGCAGACAATCTCAAATATTAAAACAGACTTTTCAAAGAGAAAGTAGCAAAACAAAACCAAAACCAGTCACATCAAATATACCCAAAACAAAAGGCAGGAAACATGGAACTTGTCCTGTGCCTCAGTATTCCATTCTTTTTAAATGCCAGCATGTGTATTTGTAGATTTCTTTTCTGCAGGTATTTGATTGTATGAGTCAAGGATTTTTTGTTGTTGTTCATTATTTTACATGCATTTTGCATATGTATTAATTTTTAATGTGAATTTTTAGGTATAAGAATTAGTCAGAAAGTTTGACATATACTCAGTATTTGTGATTGTTTTTCTGACCTTTTCCACCTTTGTGTGATAATAATTCAGTTATTTTGAAGCTTAGCAGTATCAAGCCTGATAAATTGAAGGTGTCTGTACAAAAATTGTTGCTTTACAATTACTTTTGTCTGCCACATGTCCACCTGTACTGGAATACCAAATTTGGTGTGAAGAGTACAAAATATACCCTTTCTCCCTCTTCTTTTAACAGAACCACATCTGTGGCTTTGTATGTCTTAAAATGATACGCAGCTACCAGGAAAGGAAGGGTGGTATGGCAAGGCTGGCAGCTGTGCTAGTGGACCAAAAAAAGAAAAAAAAATCTGTAGCAAGGCTTTCTGCAGTAATTTCCAGTGACTTGCATGCAGTGCTTTCACTAATAGAAATACTTATGCAGCAGTTCTTGCTGCTACATGAGCCTCAGTTTAGACCTACTTAGCAGGGGCAGTAGGAGTTTACTGAGGAATGTTTGTGATGGTTTGACGCTTCTGACAAAAGATACCTGGCATTAATGAGACTCGGACTGTTAGTGCCCACATAAAGTTAGAATAAATTTAAGGATGCACTTTTATCACAACTTCTTTGCTGGAGTTATCTGTGTGCATGAACTTAGTTCACACCATAGCCCCACCCCAACAGATGCAAGCTAATGGGGAGAGGGAAAATCCTACATTTGCAAGATACGCATAAGACCATGCATCCAGAGTAGCTGACAAGTTGTCACCTGTGGTAGGTTCTTCATGCACCCATTCCATGAAACAAAGTTTCTCAAGAGAATCAGTTCAGTCTGTGAGACTGCCTCATTTTGCAATCCCCTTGTAAAAAGGGCAGCACAGAGCTGCGGTGCCCCAGTAGGGGAGCATCTTTGAACTTGGTACCTGGTACACCTGAGGGCAGAAAAATCAAGGTCCCAGATGCTTCTTGCCACCTTATGTGGTACTGAAGGTATTTCTGAAATGGAGGCAACTCCTTCTTTCCCATCATAAAATAACTCCCACCAGAGCGTGGTCTGATTTCACAAATTGGAGGACTGACCCGGTAAGGTCAGGTATTTAAAAAGTCTAACTTTGTGTTTAATGCTCTAGAAGTATTCTGAACAGAAACCATCCTCACAAAATATATTAATTCTCACTATCCTAGGGGCTGCAGAGTACTTCTCCAGGGTGTTATGAGGTCCAGGTATTGTGTCTGGGACTTAAACATCTTGGCAATAACAATGTGGGCCACGTAGTTCACCTCATTATCTACTTCCAGAGAGGATGATAAGGAGCAGAAAAATATATTCCCCTTATAATGAAGGGGTTCAACACTAATTGTTTACTGTAGCAGTTGAACAGAGGCAAGAGTTGCGTACAAGTTGTCTGCCTAATTTATTTCAGCAAATCAGTATGAGTGGGCTGGGAAAGAAGTACACTTGACAGAGCTATGGATTTTGGGATATCTACACTATATTTAAAATTTGGATGTTAGTACCTGTGCTATCACAGTGACTTTCATTACCAGCACTTGTTTAGTTTTAAGGAAATATTCCTTACTTTTCTAATTTTACTTACTGATGGCAAGGGCTGTGGCAGGCAGTGGTGACTTCAGGTGTGTGCACTTGCATGTCCACAGATTGTGAAGAGAACTGAGACAGTATTTAACTATCTGGAAGAACTGAGATGCAGCTTCTTAGGTTTTTGGCTAATCTATATCCAAATTTATAATTCCTTTATATGCCTGTGTCATGTATTGATGCTTGGGTGGTTTAGAAATGATCTGGAATGGTATGTGGGTGTTTTTATACTGAGTAATCAGTCTGAAAGAAAGCAGCAATTGACGAGTTTGTGAGAAACGCTCTCTCACCTTGGCTCAGATGTCATTCAGTAGATGATTCAGGTGCTGTTCTTAATCCAAATAATATTTATTGCTCCATTCCGTATTAAGTGGTAAATTCTCATTTTGAAGGTGTATATTTTGTAACAAAAGAAAAGGTTGACCTGCTCGTTTGTTCATATTGAAGCATCTGGAATTCAAATCACATGTATGGCCTAAATGGCAAGAACACAGTAAGTTCAAACTCTGACCTCCTTCTGGTAGGTTATGGTGACTGTCCAGAGGGGGAAGTAAATATATAAAAAAATTACATTACTGCTTCTTATTTCAGGTAGGTCAGGATAGAGAATATATCTATCATTACTAACTTATAGCACTCTTTCTTTAATTGTGTAAAGAAGTAAATGAATAGCTGTACTCTCCAAGTCTCTCTGCACACTGATACATTATAGTTTGAGGAACTTGACAAAATGCTTGCCCAATGTGAAAATGGTAAGAGAACAATTGTGAGGTTGCATGTTTGTGATAAAGCAAAGCAGCTGTAGTATCAAACAATGATTTAAAAAACCCAACAACTTTGGAATTGGAGATCTGTGATGTTTTTAATATGCCTAAGACAAAAGTGAATACTTCTTGAATGAATACTTAGGTTAGATCAGTTATATTTCTGAATCTGTGTCATGCAGTAGAATGCCATAACAATAAAGGTCATTACTTAATGCAAACACAAGCTTAAGCTCCCCTCCTTTTCTGTGCTGAAATAAATATTTATGGGTTTAGAGAAATAAACCCAGTGACTATCCAGAAGATTGTACAACTGGACTAGATTTCCACTACCTATGTTACCACTTCCTACCGACCAAATAACTGACTGAACCTGTTCCTTCCTTTTTTTTTTTTCTTTGTCAGTGAATTGCAAAGGTCAATGTTGTACCTGTTGTAAGAGAAAGCATCGATTTGGAGAGAAGGGGGGGGGGGGGGGGGAAGCCTGAATCAAAACCTATTTTTATTTCCTGAAGAGGTGCTCATCCATTTAGAGATACATGGACTTGTGGATTTTATGTGTCTCTTTAGCCAAGTCCTGTAACCAAGCGTCTAGTAGCCAGAGAACTAGCAGAAGAGACACTTCCACCATAGCAAGACCCTCTGGAGCAGGAGAAGGAGAGTGGCTGTTTCAAGCTGCAATTTGAGTATTATGATGTGGGACAATTAAGTTGCACAACTGCAACAACTTGCTACTAGCAGCATACCTAACACTATTAACCAGAATACAGGCATGTTCCTAATGAAAATGAGAAAAGCTGCCTGATTAAAAAATATAGCAGTAAAAGCTGATCTTTCTCCACTGCTAAAAAGAGATCACTATCCATACTTGCTAGTATCTCACTACAAGAGCTTAGCAATCTTGCACCAGATATAATACCGAAGAGGGCAGCTGGCATAAATTTCTTGGCTTTCTGGAGATTCCTTTAAAAAAAGAGAAAAAAGCATACAGTCTTTTCCTCTGAAAAGTCCTGACATGTTGCCATTAAAAGGAGACTTTAAATATTGTGGCCTTTGGTTATCTTTCCACTGATTAAAAGTGGCTGAATTTCATTCTCATGTGTTAGAGGACACTTTGCCTTCTGCAGTTATAATAGCAGAAATAGGTCAGGGAACGGGTGCTCTGACTGTGGCGACTTTAATGGTGCCCTAGACAACTTACAGTCCAAATCTATAAGATCCTGTCTACAAATGTAATGACTTGAAAATTATTCCTAGCAGGAAATGCTCAGTTTCATAACTTGGCAAAACAAATCCCCAACAACTATTTTTCTATCTCTAGTTGTTGTCCAAAAATGGTTTTTCTTCAACCTTTCTAAATTTCCTAATTCTGAAAAGTGTATAAAGATAGATTTTTTTTTTAACTTAAGTTTGTGATTGGTCCTTTTGATACATCTCATTTAGAAACTTTTCTCAGGAAAGTTGAAACTATATAAATCATTTTTTAAATGTTATTTTTCTCATGATGAATTTGGTGTTTAGCTTGTACTGAAATTGTAATTTTTAGGAGAGTAAAAGCCTCTTGTTCACTCAACTTCTGGTTCACTCAACATTTTAAACAATGGAGTGATTTTTTTATAATGACTGTTGGTCAGTCAAGTATGTTCCATTTCAATTTTGAAATAAGAAATTATAAAATTGACTGTCATGGCAATTATGATTGAACAAATTTAGCTAGAGGTGATTATAGCATGAGATTGGCTATCCAGGCAGTTATTAACCAACTACATGAATTTTTGGGAAAATCATGCATTTGTTCTGAATCTTAAAATGAATTTTACTTAATCTGTGTATGCCCTGTCTGGGATGTAGATTGATTCTTTGTCATGAAGATTAATAAACAACAATTAATTTGTATCATGTTTGAACATTATTTTTTCCAGAATACCTGTTTCATTCCTTTCAGTCTCTGACATTAATATCCTTCCAACTGTTCATTTGCATAGGAGGTTACTTGTTGGTTGCAACCAAAAAAAAGGAGATTAAATTATGGCATAAAAAGACACATGATGGCAAAAGCTTGTAAGAGCTAAATAAAACCAGCTTTTTTGTTTTCTTTCCAACCTTTAAGCAGCATAAGTGGGGTGTGTTATAGCAATAGTGATACATAGCTTTGAAGTTATGTGTTAATAATTTCAACCTCCTAGTTTTAGGTAATCTCTAGAATGAAATTGTAAATGTTATTCCTGCAAAGAATCTGCTTTGGTTTTAGCATGCGTTCTCCCCTCCACACCCTGGAGCTCTATGAAATAACAGTTTAGATGTATCCATCTGTTTTGTTGAAAATAAAACCTTTGGTTAACTAAACAAAACTGGTTATATTTATGATTGAATGAGTCTCTGGAAATAAGCTATATTGTCA
Organism: Ciconia boyciana; assembly: GCF_034638445.1. Lineage (NCBI taxonomy): Eukaryota > Metazoa > Chordata > Aves > Ciconiiformes > Ciconiidae > Ciconia > Ciconia boyciana. The sequence continues at coordinate 83,774,496 of NC_132935.1, forward strand.
TATGAAATTAGAATAGTCAAACTGTTTTTAAAAAAAACAAGGAATCTGAAAACACATAAATGTTTATTATTCATTCTAAAGATAAGTTTGTTCAGTAGGTATCAGACACTGGGATGTGATGTAGCTGAGCAGCCCAGATAGTGACCCCTAAAGGTTAGGAAGTACTTGTCAAACCTGCCTGGTCAGAAAAGCATGCACTATGGTTAATCAGGCAGTCTATTACATTGAGCTGCTCTACATATGCTTTCTTAGCAGTTTGGACTCTTGCTGAAACAAGATGTGATTTGGGAAAGGTTGCATTTGAGAAAGAGACTATCTGGGATTAATATTTTGGCTGCACTAATTGAAATTGGGTAGGACATCTGATTTATATACAACTGTGTTCCAAACCTGTTAAAAGACTTTTATCTGGTTTTGCTTTTTTCTTTTTTTTTTTTGGAAGGCTTTCTGTTGTCAGAGGCACTCTATGATAAATGATGTTAGGGTCCATCCAGTTCCATGAAACGCTGAACGCATAGGTTAGTGATGTGTGTCACCACTTGTAAAATCCCTTCTCTGGGCGGATTTATCTTGTGCTAGCTGCTAAATTTCTTGGTAGCAAAAAACCCTGAACTATTATGCAGTGTTCTGGCCTGAGGTTTGGAACAAGACTTCACCATGAAGTAGCAACTGGCTTAAAAAGACTATATAGTATGTAACAAGAATTGTGTCTGTCTAGAGATGCGGAAAGTACTGACACCAGAGATTAATATGTGAAGATCAGGCAAATCAGTTTATTGTAAGAAGTTATAATTCCTTTTTTGAGCAGAGGAACATTATTCACTTCAAAAATATCTGTAGCTTTTTTTAACTCAGTAAATTGTTTAAGAGTCTTAAATACTACATGACCATGCTGTAATGATGTGACTGAATGCTATCTGGAGTAGGAGATGGAAGTCTGGTAGTATTGCTAAAAGAGGAGTTTGATATAGAGTGATCACTGAGATGTCATGGTTGATTAAGTAAATTAATTAAGTTTATGGAGATAAATACAGTCCTGCTGATGTGTTAACAAAATGGTGTTTTCTTGGGGGGGTGTGTGTGTGGGAAATCTGGCAGAAATTAACAATCAATTTCTATTCATCACTGTTGTCCTTAGACCAGCCTTCAGAAAGAAACGTTATTGCTCTGTTACTGTTATTCCTATGTACAGTTATAGTCAGACTGCTTTTATGTGTTGACTCCCATTTCAAATCGTGCTGATAATATCTGTGAAAACCTAATAAAACTACCATTAAGTGCTACATACCTTTTGCTCGAATTCAAATTCATGAGCAATATATGGGTCTGATTTTGAAAGTAGAGGTCATCTAGCAGGAAAGGTGATGTGAACTTAACATTTGTCTTTCCCTCACTATGCAGGAATGTAGAAAATTTCACATATGCAAATCTACCAATTCATGGAAAGCATAAAGAAAATGCTTTATATATAGAAAAAAATCCTTCCTGGGAATTGCCTGTCCTTTGTTGAGGTTGATATTATCTGAGGGAACAGTGGGATGGGAACAACCTGGCAAACTTTCTTTTTCATTGAAATTTTCCAGTTTGGTGCAACTGACCCAGAAGGTCCATTAGGTAAGCCACATGCCGGACAGGTTTCTTGACAATTTGGCCATCTTTCTCCCTTGCAGCTAGTCTACCAGACTGGTTTGGGCTTCTAGGGCCTTTGCCAAGTAGTCTTTCTGTGAACCAGGATATGCCACATAATAAATACGTAGCTTTATTTGGAATTAGGAATTTTGAAATATCAAAACTCTTGGCAAAATAGGATTTTTATATTTGTCCTGTTCTAATTTCAGTTGTTTACTAAATATTAAAATTCTTAAATTACATGTAATATGGATATATTATTTGCTTTTACTATGAACTAGCTTGCTTGTGTCAACGATTACAGCAGTTTTTCTAACAAAACCCCATGTATCTACCTCTGTTAGCTAACATGCTGCAGGAGGTAGAATTACTGGGGTAGAAAGGTAATGATATTTTACACATGTAGCTTGTGGTAAAGATTACACAGGTCGAAAATGCTTTCTTGACATATAAAGAAAGCTGTAGACCGTCTGCTTTCACTGGAATGTTGTCCTTTGCTAACTAGCATGTATAAATTAACATAAGCTTTTTTCCTTTGTAAAAAGAGCTGAAAAGCTTCCACATATTTAATTTAATAAAATCGTAGAAACTTATTTCCAGGTCATAATCAAACAATAGTGACTTTTTTTTTCATTTTATTTCCGTTTGGACACTTACCAAGGAAGCTGGGCACCAGAGCTGGCAAGCTAAAGAATGTTTCTTCTCTCCTAAAGAACTTACACATGAAAACTGAACAAGCCATGGCAAGTAGGGGGTCATAAATGAAAACAAAAGGAGAGGGGGAGGTTGACAATATCATGTGGTTATTTAGTAAGGCATGCCCACATCCGAGTTGATTTTTGTTTCACTTATTTTTGTAGTTTGAGGCTTTTGAGGGCTTAGAGAGCATGAACTTTATATGAACTACAGTTTTCTTGGGTGCCTGATGGCTGAGCTTCAAGGCTCTCAAGCTGCACGTAATTGAAAAGACAACATATATTGGTGTGTCAGGAAACATCACTTACATCTTTTTATGCTGCATTTACATCTTAAACTTATAAACAGACATTCCCTCAGGTCTAGAATAGCCATTATGACCGGGCTTTTATAAACAAGTGAACAAATATAAATTTCTGACCTTTTTTTATTATTTTCTGCTCTGGAAAGCAAATTCTGGTAAAGTGGAAAACTAGAACATCAAGGTTTTTCTTACGGTTAGCAGAGCATGTTTTCAGTAATAACTAGTCCTTGACTTTGTGTTCAACATTTGAGGTGGGGGGCAGGGAACAGAGATAATGACCCTCCTTTTCTTTAATCATGCTTTAATTACCATAGCTGCATGAACAGGGGAAAAAATAGCAGCATGCTCACCTTTCAAAGTACGTGGACTCTGACATCCCGCAAAACACTTTCCTAACAGATGGTGCTTAGCAGGACTCTGAAAGTCTTTACAAAAGTGCAGAGCTATACTTCTAAGGTCCAAAAGGTGAAGGGGTATTTTCTGTCTCCTTGTTTCCTGAACACAGTAGACCTTTAGCTCTTTGAGGGTTTAAAATTAAGCAGATGAGGGTTTAAAATTAAGCAGATGTGAAGTAGAACACTTCAGTAATTTTCACAGGTGTCTTAGGACAGCACAGACCTAAGATTGGTCAGAAAGTTGCAGGACTAACAGGGTGTTAAAGGATTTAACTCTCCTTTGCTAAGGCTGACAAATTTGGAATGCCAAAAGTCTTTCTTGGAAAAATGTCTGTCTTAAACTTTTTTTTTTAGTGACAGAAAATAGATGATATCAAGGCTGTTTTCTTACTGACAGTTCCTTAATAAAATACTTATAAAAAAAAAAAAAGGCAAACTTCCTCAGCAACAGAACAACCAAAGGACTGGATGCTGTTTTTCTGGGGGAGATACAGTTCAGTTTCTCGCCAGGAAAAAGTTGAATTTACCTTAATCTAGTTTGCTGATTTTTCTGGGTGTGTTTTGCTGACACTGCCTGTAGTATAAGACAGGGTCTTAACCATGCTAGTGTTGACTGATTTATGCAGAAGGAAGTGTGCAATTAAATGCTTTGTCCTTTCATCTTTTACAAAGTATCTTCCAGCAAATGGTAAAATAGTATCACATTGGTGGTTTCTCTTTTCTGGTCACTCCTTAAAATATGATAGTCCAGAACGATTCAGGAAAATAATTTGAATGACAGAGGTGTCTCAACCTAATGGATGGAAAATCCTCTAACAATTAATTGAAGCTTAACTTCCTTTTGTGGCAGCACCCACTGTCCTGGTACCTTGATGATACTTGTAACAAGCCATCTGGATCTCATTAAAAGGAATTAGAAATATTGTGAAGAGAACACTAAAGAAATACCTGACACTAAACAACTTGTACGCAGCAGATAATACCATGAAAGATTACCTCTCTGCCTTGTCTGGCACTTTCACTTCTGGACTAAGCAATAACCAAAAAGAAGTGACCTCATAAGCACTGCAGCAAGCCAGATCTTGGGGTGTTACTGAGGTCTCTAGGAAAACAACAAAGAAATTGTCACACCACAGTTGCCATAAAGCAAAAATAATAAGAAAAATAGAACTCTTTGCAGGTAGGCAGTAGCTAACACTGCAAACCTCTTTAGCTGTGTAAATAACCATCTGCCTTATAAGTAATTTCTGTTAATTTTGGTTTTAAATAGCAAATGAGTGATACAATTCAGGCATGACAGATTTTTTTATGCCCTCTATTTTAACCAGGTGCTTACTTATTAAAATCTTGAGAGACTAATACTTGAATTCAGAATGTTTTGAAAAGAGCAGTGGAGGAAATCTCAGGATACAGTCTATTTATGAGCCTGAGACAGCAACATTTCCAGATAAAATAAACTCAGAATTGTGATTAAACACTTGAAATGCGAGATGCTTTTCTAAAGCTGTAGAGATAGTATCCACATTGTGGTTTTCCAGAATGTCTAGAATTTTCTGGTTAGTGATTTATTTATTTTTTTAACTTTGCAATGAAACTTAACACTGTCAGACTTTTAAATGGGATGTTATTATTGTTACAGGGGATGCAATGACCTTAAATTTAGGAAAGTTTTGAAGGTAAATGGAAAATAAGTTCCAACTTTAATATAGGTTTATTGTCTGTAGGTCATGACAATCTAATTGGGGGTGGGGGAGAGGGTGGGAAATAAAGCAAGTACTAATCAACTGATGTGAATAACACTTCATGAGGTGTCATAAAGGATGGAAAAGAATTAATAGAAAAACTGATAAGTATGAAGTAGATTCATTCTGAGGTCACCAAAACTTTTCTTGAAGCAAGAAGTATGTAGGTGTGAAGTTGCTGACAGAATTTAAAGGATCCCTCCTGGGATTTACTTTTATGTTATTTTCTTTGCAGGAAAAAGCAGGTGTGTGGCTATGGTATTTGTTAGTGTATAATGTGTCTCAGGTGAACTACAGGACTGTAACAGAAGTTCAGTGGTGCTTAACAGTATGAAAGGCAAGGACATGAACTTAACAACTAATTCTTGAATTTCTGCTGTTTATTTGGAACTTATACCCTGAAATTAAAAGAGAGACCCAGGTGAACCCAAAATAAATGTGACACAGCTGCAGGAAGGGCAAAAAAAATTCATGTATCAGATGAAATAGAGGGGGTGTTGTCAACACGACATAAGTCATGAAACCTTCTTGTCTGTGGTGTGGTTATCTGAGCTGTAATAAGTGCAATGATGGCTGCGAATAGTAATTGGGAGTTTGGAGGAGCTCATCTCCTAAGAAAAACAGTGTGGCATGGTCAGCTAAAGCCAGTGCTGAAAAGGGGCAATAAGTCTGTAGAAAAGGAATCCTCAGAAAATTGGAGTAACTGGGGGTGGGAGGGGAGGCGAACCTATTAATGATCAATGCAATACTTTATGAAGACAAATGAGTATAATCTAGTGATTAATGAAGTTAGACAAGAGATTGTTTCTAAGGTATTTAAAGGGCCTGCTACTGGGAGTAGGTTGTGTGAATGTGTACTGCACAGGAAAGTCCTGACAATATTTAAGATAGCAGTTGATTAAGGTTATGAAGAAGATTATATGACAGTGTCTACTCTGGTGGAGTAGTTGCTCATTCCCGTTAAATTCTTTACTGCCTTGTTTCTATGTTGTTTTGTCCTATGGTATCACAGCAAATGTTTGCTTTGGAGGAAAGCAGAGTATGCAAGCCCATACTAATCCCCTTAAGAAGTTGGGTTTTTTTAAGCAGAAAGGGGACCACATATGTTTACTTCTTCTTAAAATGCTTAGGTTCTCTGAGACTTCAAAGAAAGGTGAAAAATGCTATTGCAATACTGTGATTTGTACAAGAATCCAGCAATACTTTTCTTATTTTACAAATGTAGAATTCTAATTGAAGCTTCTTAATTTCCATGCATGTAGAAATTGGTTGGATGTGAATTAATAGTCCTAAATTAAAAGATCCCACAGCACCTTTTCAGTTTCTGGTGCCTAATCTTCTACATCTAACTCTTTACTGACTTTGTCCAACACATTTGGGCTTATTGTCTCCAAATACATTAAAATAACATTTGGAGATTCTTTAACATGTATCTAAAAACCACAAGAAGTCTTTCATTAATATAGGGAAACTAATCCTGCAGAAATGGAAAATAAACAAAAAGCTGTTCTGTATCTGAAAAGTTATGTAAAATTACCTTATGATACAATATGCTATAGCATATTGAATACTACGCTAAACTCTTCAAGCATTGGTTCATTTGTTTTTTTCCTGTTAGTTTTTGTGAGGTTTTTTTATTTCCTACTTTCCCATCCAATCTCTGTTTTCCTCTGTGAAGCTGTTAAAGCAGTTTCCTCTATAATGCTTTCAAATGGTCCCAGAACCTTTGGGAGTTCATGTGGGTTTGTCAGTAACAGGTATTTTAAATTCAAGAAATTCTTATGAATAATTTCACTCCTGTGTTTCATGGCAAGGAAATGAACCATCCATACAGTGTATTATGGTTTCTGAATGTATGTGGGACTCTTGTAATAGCCTGAAGTATTGAAAGAGCAGTTCACAATGTGTCGCACTTATTTGGGAAATTTAAGGAGCCTAGTGGCTAGGGACAGCTTTGAAATATTTCTTGATAATACAGTAATCCAGTGTTTGAGTACAAAGCATGCATTACAAATACCTAAAACACTTTTCATTGGGAAGGAAAGTGTTTATATTTTTCCCCCTTTTGTCAAGATAGACAGGTGGCCAAAAATTTTAGGAAAAAGAACACTTGGACACATGAATTATACAGAAAAGAAACCTAACAGATCTCTAAAATGTTTTTCTTAATGTAGTTATTTTATTTACTTAAGCCATGAGACAAGGAAAGAAAATTATTGATGTCTCCCCCAGCAAGCCCAGCCACAGGTTAGCTTCTAGTAATCTTTGAGAAATAGTCAAGGATGCTTTAAACTTCTCTGAATAAAATACAAAATCATGGCACTGAATCAATGAGTTATTTCTCTGTTCTTTTAACATACAGTTACAGTTGAAAATGTGAAATCTTACTAATTTCCCAGGTAAATATTGCAGAACACTTTAACAAATGGCAATAAATGTAGCTTAGAATCTAATTCTTCAGTTAAAATTGTCAAGATAGGATTTATTTAGATGTGAGGAAATAACTAATCTGTATGTGCTGTGGGTTTTTTGGTGTGTTTTTCCTACTAATTCTAGTATTAGTGAATGCTTTGAGTGTTGGGTGGGAGGAGGCCTTTTTTGCTGTGTATATAAACTGTGGTATTTTCTGACATTTAGAGCAAATGCATACTGGAGAAATGTCTGAAGGTGGAGAAAGTAGCCTTATATGCTTGTCATTTTGGAAGTTCATGCTCAAGTTTATATGATGATCTGGTCAGTGTCTCAGAGTTGCTCTGGGGAGTAACATCTGAGTTGCAAATGCATACTATGTGAATTATCCATGATGGCTACTGTAGCTGTCTCTGGAATATGCTTTAACTTGTTGTTTATAATGAAAAATAGGCATACTTCTAAAGAATTGACTTCCCTGATTTTGGGAAAGGAAGGCAGGGTAGAATGAGAGGAAAAAACCTAGTAATTAAAGGTGATCAAGAAGTATTTTTCTTTTCTATAATGTTCCTCATTTAAAAACTAGATAAAATAGTGAATGTCACTTTCTGAAATAGTTTTTGATTACTAGACAAATTTGGAAGTATCATCTATTTCTTTGATTATAAACCTGAGTTCAACTGAAGGTTTTTCAAATAGCTTTTTCACAAAGGAGTTTTAACTGACAAAATCAATAAACAAAATCCATCCCAGCCAGCTAAACAGAAAATGACCATGAGTGGTTGTGCTGCTACCCCCTGAGTTACAAATTTTAAATGAAATCAGGAGCTGTCTTAGCACTACCATCAAGGTAAAAGAGAAGGTGTATTTCTTCTCCTTTAGAAAATGATATAGTATTGTACTCTTCTCTTCCCAGTCTTGGTTAGAACATGTTTCTTTTGAACCTTTCTCTTAAGATAAGAAATGGAACCTCACATATAATAATTAATCTTCATAAAAAGTACAGTTTCCATTTTGGAAAGCAAATGCTAATTCTAAAGCGAGATTTGGTTAAAGCTTTCTTAAGTAGACTCATACTGATACAAAAGAGTATATTGATACCCAAAGACTTCATTATTTGCCAGCAGCCAGGGGACTAACACATTCAGTTGAAACAAAGTTTGGAAACTGCTTAATTGACTTAATACTCTCCAATAAATTTTATTACTTTAAGATTAACAACTTCAATATAATTGTTCTTTTTTTTAATTCTACTCTCACTTGACTATGAAAACTCTGTGTTGTTTAATCTGGAGTTATTGTTCCATTCATGAAATGCTGGACAATTAGCCTGGACTCTAAACTCTGACTGGTTTCTCTGTTTCTTCTCAAATCTCTAAAATAAGTTATTACAATTTACTTGGGATGATCAGAATTAACTATAATTTGAAAGCAGACTTTTACTGAGGTTTCTAAATACCTCTACAGTACAAATAAAACCTAAAGTAGCATATAACTTGGTGCATGTCCGTATTGAGGAGTGCAAGAGGAGAATGAGCATTTGTACATATTAAACCACAAATTACACTAATGAATAAAATATGGATTTTTATGGCTCAGCAAGATTGATATGTCTTGTAACCAGTGTTGTTTTAATATAGGAGAACATGAAAAATGTACTCATTTTTCTGAAAAGTGCTCCAAGTTCACACAGTGGTGAACGAGCTGGTTTATTGCTATTGGGATAAAAATTCTGTGTGGGAGACTATCTAAACTAATATATCCACTGAAGAGTTGCTATATTATTTCCCATGGCTATGCTAGCACAGCAGAAGAGGAGATGGTGGTATTGTCTTCAGTACCAGTGATACATGGAGAAACTTTGAACCAATTTACTTCAAAACAACAAAAAAGCTCATCTAAAAATCTATGAATTTTAAAATGCTGGAAAACCATTAATTGTTTTTGTCCATGTAGGACTAAGAAGGAGTAATACAAGTCACATATAGATTTGGATAAAATCTAGCAACACAAATTCAAGTGGTGGCTTTCTCCTCATGTTTCCTTTGTCTCTCCTTCCTTGTTTGAGTTGGAACTTGGCTCCTCTACCACAACTTGGTGAGAAGGCGAATGTTTTCAGTGGGTTTTTTTGTTTATTTGTTTTCAAATGTTTTTTAGCTGGAGGCAAGGACAATGGGACTTGCATTTGATAAAATTTGCCATCCGTGTTGTACTCCTAGAAAACTTGAATTATGTTCAGATAAATTCTCAAAGTTTTGACCTAGATCAATCCTCTCTCACTAGGTGAGATGACATGTTGCAATCTCAGTAGTGTGAGAAACTCTGGAAAAGCCACTGAACCATGTAGCACTACATAGGAAAGATGGATGAGCTAGATATATTTATTGCTGTGATGGGTGGTTAAGTGTTCTTAAGGTCATTACGTTGCTGTTATTTCTAGAACATCTTTTGGGTTTTGTGGCAACTACAAGTTTCTCCTGTTGTTAAATCATCACCTACAGAGCATTTGCTTCCTGCTTACTGTGTCATGTAAATAGTAACAAAATAGCAAAACCTAAATGAAGCACCTTTCACCTGGATGTTAGTTGTCACCTAATGTACTAGTGGAAGAATTAGTAATGAGACATCAATTAGAGCATTTATATATCATACATGCATTTGCATGTGTGGCTGTGTCAAGCTGTTTTTCTTCTGGCAGGATTAAATGAGAGAAACTCTAAGTGGAGAGAACAGGTTCTGACTGACACCAGGTAGAAGGCATGCCTTACATAGAAATAGGTTGTTATAATACTGTGATTCAACACTAAAGTATTGAATGTTATGTTAACATTCATGACATGACAAAGAATGTTATGGGAATGAAACTGTATTCTGGTTGTGTTTGAATTCCTGCAGCCTTTTTGCTGAATATAGACAGATTTTGCTCTTGAGGATTTTGAGTCATGTCATCCTGTTTCAGCTCGACTCATTGCTTCACGTGATGATTTTGTTTTGCTAGGAAGAAAATATTTTCGCTCATAAGATCTTTTGTATTTATATAGAATCCCTCACCTAAAGATCTTTAAAGTGAGGAAATACATCATAAGGAAAAGGAAGTAGAAAATTAGCTTTATGTTTCAGCAGCAGTACTCAAGGTCAGAAGCTCTGTCCTGCAGCAACTTCTGCCCCAATGTTTTGGATAAGTGAAAGGGGAAACTGATCTATATTAAGTACATGCAGTAGTTCTGGCACAAACAAGTTACTGTTGCCCATACAAGCCTTCAGAAAATCTGTTTCTAACTTTTAGACTTTGTTCATTTAATCAGTGCAGTTCTTACTCTCTGAGTGGCAACTTTACTGAATCTTAAGAGCAAGTGATGTTTTGGTAAAACAGAATGGCTTTATATGCTTGCTGTAGTTCAGAAAACTGATTCTAAACACTTCTTCCTGAACTTAAATACATCATTGTTAGTGGATTATATATTGATCATCTGTCTTTGGAACTTCTTGGAAATGTAATCTGCTGCATGTGTACAAACCTGAAGATGTGTGACAGGAGAAATAATTACTGTGCACACACCAAGGTTTGTCACCAAGTCCTGGCAAAAAGTAGATAAGAAGCTTCTAACTTGTTTTTCTGAGCAAAGGTCATCAGATAATGGTAAACTAGAGAGACATTAAAAACAACCAGAAAAACTCCATAACAAGCCATCCACTCCCATGTCACAATAAAAATTAGGCAAATACAGATCTTAAAGGACTCTTGTCTTTGTGATGTGGGAAATGCATTAGAGCTGTGTTTGTTCACTTATTTCCTGATCAACTTGCTTAAGGGCTCAGCAAAACAAGTGGACACCAAAGAAATTATTTTCCTCTCCTGCTTTGAGAGGGCAAAAATTCTAGATGTTAAACCTGTGAAGCTATGACTAGAGTTCACCATGCCTGCAAAAGCTTGCATGGTTTGAGGAGGAAAATACTAAGATTCAGGAATGCTTGGCTGCTTTGGAGACTAGAAGAACAGGTAGCTAGCTCTGGCTAGTTACTGTACTCCATTTTTCAACTGTTAACCTCAAAATCTTTTGAAAATTATCATCCCTTCCTTTTGGAGAAGTAATGAAGCTGAGGGAGGATGGACTGATTTTTCTGACGGATATCAAAAAGACAGTGCACATGAAGTAAAGTTTTAGTCCCTGGGGCCCAGTCCAGTGCACTTTCCAATAGACCATGCTGCATTTTTGGGACACTGTGATAGATTATTGTTCCTGAAGACATCTCAATATGTTGGCTGTATGTATCTGAGATGTATGAAGGGAAAAACAAAGCCAGGAAACTCTACCTATACGTGGGATGAAAAGATAACGTCAGACATGTCTATAATGTATTTCATATCTGTTTAAGATGGAAATAAGTCATGTTCAAGGTCTTGTTGTTTTGATGGATAAAGAGGCTTTGCTGAAAAACCTATGTAACCTACAAATAGGACCCAACCCTGAAAAAGGATATGGGCTACCAACTCCATCATAACTGTAAGAGATCAGTAATTTCTACAGGTGGACAGAAGATACTTCCCTGGCACTTATTTCTGAAGGACAGCCTATAGCTTGTTTATTTGGGCATAACTTGGGGATGGGACGTGGGGCAATGAGATGGGGATGGGGAGGGATGACCTTCCTTGCCAAGACTGCCTGAATGGGATATTTGGAGCATCCTCATCCAAACACAACAAGATCCAGTGTACTATTTACAGAAACTGTTCCTGCAAGAGGCATTTACACTGACATAAAGTCCATCATAAAAGAAATAAAATATAGTAAAAGAGGCAAGCTATGTTAAACACTTTTGAGATCAGGTAAAAAAAAAAAATCTGGTCTACTGAAGTTTGTCTGGAAATATATCCAGTAGGGTATTTAGAGAACTTCCATATCAAAGTGTTTAGGTGTTTTTGTGGGTGGAATGGGGTTTTGGGGTGGGCTTTTTTTATCTTTATGCTTCAGACAAAGCATTCAGGCAGCTGTAGAATGTTGTGGGGGTTTTTTATGGTTACTCTTGAATCCAGTCCTCACTTTGTGGCTGTATGTTCTCTACCTGCTGATCTGAACAATGTAGTCTTTTCTTGTTTTAGTGTGGGATCCTGTTCAACACACTATTTTTTTTTCTCATTGGCATTTTCACTATTCTTTAAGACTGCAACACTTTCAAAACTCCTCCAACTTTGCTTTGAACCACTGCAAACTACCGCCTTGTCTTCTGTATTGATTATCCTCATCAATCTAAACTGTATGCAAGACTGATCCTTACGTGCAGAGACATATGGTGACAGAAGTTGTCTTATTTGTATCGGGGCTTGAAATACTTAATCTTTGTCAGACCTGAAGCCTTAATACGTATCTTTGTCCTGTGCAATTGTATAAGCAACTTTGTTCTGATCTGTTGTTCTATAAGCAGCTGAGCAGGGAGTATGCTCCAGGCATCATTTGGGGCTTTATCTGATAAATAAAATGTCCAGAAAAGAGAAGAACCTGGGAAGGGGGATAGGGAGGGGGAGGAAGATGTAAAAGGGCAGAATATCTGTTCTGTGTCAAGCCTAAACAGAGAGAAATTCTGTACCTCAGCAATACTAGAGTACACAAGATGTGAAATAGTGTTACTACCTTCATAATGACATGGAGATGGAAGGACTCCTTACAGAATCACCAGCCCAGTTTCTAGTGTGCACTGGCTGCTAGCTAAAGTGAATGGGCAAAGAGAAAGCAAAGATTACTTTATTGCTTCAGATAGGCCTGCCATATAGATATTAAGATAAGTACAGGTTCTGAAACCTTCTTGTAAGAAGAAATGCGTTTAAGATCCAGAAATCTCAGCTCACATTGACATAAAATTTGGGAAGATTATGTTTTAAGTCATTCAATAAAACTAGGAATGTAGTAAAAAGACAGACATGACACATTTTCAGTCCAGATGTGTTTTCAGTAAAGCTTTTTTTCTTGTAGAAGAGTAAATCCTAAAATATTTCCCCCAACTGTTGCTAATCAACAGAGAGGTTCCTGGCTAATCTTGTAAACTTCTTAACAGAGAACTGCTTAAACCACAATCTTATCCTCTAAAAGAAAATCTACAGTTTGTTTGATGTAAGTTGTACTGATGAGACCAAGGAATTCAGTGGTCTGAGACACATCAGTCTTGATAAGATGAGTAGTTTTCTTTTCCTTGAGTTGTAGCACACTGCAGCTGCTTAGAAACTTGCTATAGAGGCTTCAAAGGAAACCACATAACTGAAGGCAGATTGCCTGCTGCATTAAATTTTAGATTTATTTGGAATGTAAGTTCCTTACTGAGCACTATGAAGATAAACATGCTAAGCTCTCTTCCTCATCCTCCATCCAGGGGAAAGATTTGACTGTCATCTACCAAAAAAATATTCTTTCAATACTTAACATATATAAGCCATTTCATTATTGTACCTGTTCTGTTGTACTTCACTGTATCCTATCTGCTTTTCCCAGTTCATTTTATGTTTAAACTGTACTGCTATTTAATTCATTTGCATTGCAGTCCAGCTCCATGGGAAGTGGAGGGAGGGGAAACTACTTATATTGACATCTAGAAGCACTCGTGCTCTATAAAAAGTAGGGAGAAAATAAATCTATCCTGCAAAGAATAATGTGTTGGGTTTCAGAACAATCAGTCTTTCTTTGCTAGGTTTGGGACGTAGTTTGTTTATTGTTTAACCTTCAATGCTTTCAGAATAAGAATATCTTCCCTGCCCTCCATGTATACTAGCTGTTTAAATGAAAAGTAACAGTGGATTCAATACTTCTTGGTAATGTTAACACCACAAGTTTAAGATCATGTTATTTGTCTAGTGGGTTTTTTCCCTACGCATCTCACTCTTCTCTGCAGCAGAAGTGTGTGTAGCTGTGGCATGGCAAGCCATGAGCACAACACTAAAGTCAAAATCCAGGCTGTGACTTCATTTCCTTGTGTAGAGACTGAACAGAGAGAATGGTTTTAAAAATATTTATTTCAAGTGTTTCACTCTTCAACTGCATTAAGCTGAATGGAGGTGGTTCAACCAAGTATACTATGGGATCTTCGTATGTGTTTATTTTTAGAAAGCACTTCCTGTCATTTTTCACTGTTTCTTCAGACAATGGTGGATCACTAAGTGATTATTATATTCCTGAGTTAATAATTGCATAGAATTCAGGATAGTTATTTGGCACTTTTAACTATAATGCCACCTAGTTCTAATAATATTTGTCATCTATAAGATCATAACTAAAAATAGAAGAATCACTGTAACTTCAGAAAATACCCCTAATAGCAGAACAATGATACCAACAGTATGGGTTTGAAATGACTTCAGTATTTTATACATTGTCTTGCATGACACAGTAACAAGTAGAAACAGAGTATTTTTGGCTTTCCTGCTAACACATAGAGATTCAGGAGCCATTAAAGAGCGTAGCAAAGGAACTAGGTTTTCTCAAACTTCTAGATTATTATTATGTAGATAAACCTCCTATGGAGATGGGTTTGTGAAGAAAACTATATTCAGTAGCAATTACTGGAATAATATAAAGGCTTATGTAATGCTACACTATAACATCAAAAGACATAAACTTTAATTTGTGAGCCTAAGTTCAGGTACCTTAGAGCACCACCCAATTTTACATTCATAATGTGCAGGTTTTTTTCAAAAACAGGCTTTCCTCTAAGAAATTCAATATTTCTTGACTGCAAACAAGTATGTATTTATTTATTTATTTTTCCTTGACAGCAAATGAATTTTGGTACCAGCAACGAGGAAGTAACAAGGGCTGTGAAAGTTTAAATTTCCTGGTCTTTTTACTATTTTAAGGAATGCTCTGCATGTCCTTGTGAAACCTAATCTATTTAATCTCTCAGACTGGAATTTAGCTGAAGTAGGAGAAAAAAGTATCTCAAAATGGCTTTGTTGTTCTTGACAAATACCTGTAAGTGCCAAGCAGGAGGTCTTCTGATGTGCTTTCACTTTTCACGTGAATTGGGACTGTGTATTCTTGTTTAACATAACTTGTTCTCTTCTGATTTCAGTTGCAATGATGACATTAACTTTAATTCAATTGAGAGAGAATTAATGAAGAATTGTCTTACTTCTTACTAGCTTGTATAAAGTATCTTCTGTAGACTTGTAGAGGGGGATAAGAGTTAGCAAAACTTTTTTGGTTTAGGCAAAAGTTCATGCAGTCTCGCTCTAATCTTAGAGTTGGCTTTCACTATGGTTCAGTTGATAGCAGATACTGTTGATGTCTCTGCTGGCATGGGCCTCCAGTAAGATAAAATCTGTGCTGTATACAAATTCCATACTATAACTTTTTAAGAACAAATGCATAATACTCTTTAAATGGTTTCATTAGCAAGACTCCCAACACAAGCTGACCCAATGTAGAAGTATTAAAAAAACAATAAAGCAGTGCCCCCACACCCCCTCAGTGTTTTGATAATTATTTTAAACTTTCATGAAGCCAACATCTGTTGGTGGGGGGAAGGACAGAATATTTTAACACTAGACTAAAGGCTTTTGTTTTGAAGAATTTTGTATCTGGAAAATAATTTTTGCATCTCTCCTTGCTTTTGTTGCTCTATTAGTGAAAGTATTTTCTGCTCATAATAGTGTGACTGAATTCTTCTTGGGGATTGTTTTCCCTTTTCACTTTATCAAAATGTGATTAAGGTAGTCAAATGTGAAAGGTTGGCTATGATCCAAAGTCATATTTCACAATGGGAGCCTGAGACTTCTGAGCAACATTTTTAGTATTGGTTATGGATACCACCAAAGATAACTGTTTTGACTAGAAAATTTGTTTGGAGAGAAACTCTGTCTCAGTTGCAATTTTACCGTGAACAGAGAAGCTTTATTTGATGCACTGCTTCAAGCAAATTTTTCAGGCTATTGGACTAACACATTTATTTCCTGTCTCCCAGTGTGGATTTAATTGTTGTATCAATTTGATTTTTCTGCCTGAAGAATTGATTTTTAGGGTTTGGTGGTTTTTTGCTATTGAAATGTGATGAAATTGATGACAAGTACAGGATATTCCATGGAAAACCTTGCAATGTTTTGAGAAGTAGTCATGCTGACAATAAAGGCATAATTTTCTTGTTAATGACTTTATAATTGCTCTAGTGATGATTTCTATAGTCATCACTAAATTGATCCATAAGCCTACTGTGAAAATATGAACTCTTTATTATCTAAAGAAAGGAATAAACAAGAATCTTTTTAGCCTCTTAAAAAAAAAAAAATCATTGTAACTCATTCCAAAGCCAAATAATTTGTTTGTACTTATTTTAAAAATCAAAGGCAGAAACAAACTGTAACAAATTAAAGTATGAAATACATGTACCTTTTCCCTAAAGGACCTAGTTGTGCCTGATCTGGTTGGAAAAGACTTGCTATTTACAAGACTGAAAATTCTGTTAGTCTCATGACACGGATATCTATTGACTTGTTAGCTGTGGATTTTGACTTGTACCCCAGATCAGAGTGTTTTATTCAAAATAAAACATTTTTCAAGGACATACTGAAATAAATTGCTTAATAGCTGTCTCACATTTAGAAAACTGGAAGTTAAAAATGCTTTGAAGAAAAAGTGTGTTCTCAAACAATCTAGTTCCTGCATAGCAGACTATATTATGTGTTGTATTTCCTATATACAAGAAAAACGTGGTTTTTTGTAATTTCTTTCTTATTACTTTGTGGTTTAGAATCTATTGTATGTTGCTGATGGTAGATTCTGGTATTATTGGAACACTACTAATAAACTGGAAATAAAAGTAGGGAGTTTATTTTATCTGCATAAATGCAGTTCATTATTAGATTTCTGTGACTGAAGAGACTAGAAATTAACATCTTGGAAGGCAAATAAAAGAGGTAGCATTTTTCACATATATATATATATATATATATGGCTGCCTAACATGATGGAGAATAGTCTCAAACTCTTCTAACAGTTTTCACTTTAGAGTAATCAGTGATTATACAGAAGAATTGAAGAATGTTGATCATAAAAACAGCAAACACAAAAGCAGATAAAATGTTATTCTATTAATTTAAAAAAATCTGCAAAGTGCTATAGTGAGGAAGAGTTTGTAGGCAGCTCGAGTTCTCATTGTGCTGTATGAATGCAGAAGAAGAGAAAGGTGATATTTAGACGATCACAGTTCAAATCCTGCGGTAATTTGTGTACTAATCAATAAGAAAACATGGAAGGTTAGGTCTAGGTGAACCAGACAAGATAGAGGGAAGAAAACTAGATGAAAAAAGGGAAACAGTATTAGCTACTTCTTACAGAAGGCAGCGGAAGAACAGTGTAGGTAAGGAATGTGTTCAATGACATGAAGAAAACTCATAACAGAAGGAGGAACTAAGGTCCTGCCCAAAATGCATGCATTCAGCTACATGTAGTTTTCCTAAGAGTGTTAAACATTAATGTACGAGTATTTTTTAAGGTTTGTTTACATCAAAATCTCTTCCTTATAACTAAGTAAACTAGGTCAGCTCAAATGAACATAAGACTATTTGTATTTATCCCCATGCCATACATACATACAGTGTTTGCAAGTTTGATTGTATTTTACAAATCAAAGTAAAAAAATTTCTGTGCTTCATTCACTGGTCTATACACACCAAGAGAGAAGCTTATGAGGAGTCTCTTCAAAGTAAAAGGATTTTTCAAAGCAAACTGCAACAGTAAGAATTTGCCCCTAGTAATCAGCATAAGAATTAGTAGGATAGAGGAGTTGCTTAATCTTTTCTGAAACAGCATTCTGCATTTTATATGGGGCAGCAGCTGCAAGATTTAGGAAGGTATATTTTCAGTAGAATTTGAATCCTTCCTTAACACGAATTATGCCTTTTATGTGTCAGAGCACAAATATTTCCAAAATGAGACAGTTCACTCTACTCCAGGCCAGGAAAGATGCTTTTAGCAAAGCTAGTTAGAATTTTTTAAAGGCTTTTCATGTTGTGTGCTGGTTTTCCTTTCCTCGCACTTCTGGGAACACCTCTCTCTTCACATAGTTTAGAAGCAAAATTGACTAGGCTTGAATTAGATACACCTCAGTAAAAGTCTGAGGTGTAGGTGGGCTGCATACAGATGTTTTGTTCCATTCTATTCTATTTTTTCCACTTTATTCTATTACAGCAACAAAAGTTTTCTATCATAAATTTTTATCTCAGAATCTTTCCTAACCTTGTTGCTATGTAATAATAATAATAAAGTCTTGTTTTCTAAGAATTGCAAAAGCTGTATCCTTAGTAAATGAAACACAAGAAGGTGTCGGGTAACATGAAATAGTCTAAGAAAAATACAAGGTTAACATGGATAAGCCCTGCCATTGTCATACTAATCTGTGTGTCTCACTTATAAAAGTCTAGATCTGCAAGCCTAGTCATAACCGTATAGCCAGAAAGTACTGTTCAGATTTACTCTTCCACATTTAACTCTTCATTGCTATGCAACCATGAATTGTTAAATTCACGGTCTGTTTTCATTGGTTTGGGGTTTTTTTGTTGTTTTGGTTTGGTAGTGTGGGTGGGGTTTTTTGTGTTTGTTTTTTGTTTTTTTTTTTCAAAAAAGAAAAACAAAAATACCTAAACAACTCACACTTTAAACAACAACCTAACGTAATAATCTTGTTATATTGCAAATTGACAATATTATTATGAAATTATATTTATATGGGCATACACAGGCAACATCTTAGCAATCTTGCTCTGTCAAATTTTCTACCATTCTTTCAAGTGATAGCAACCTAAGTTTCAGTACTCCTTTGGTGGGTCATACCCTCTTTTATGGAAAAGGAACATATACACCAAAAGCTCTTAGCTATTAGGAGATAACTTTTTCTGGAATGTCACTTTACTTTAAAAAACAATCTTTAAGTAGAAAAACTGAAATAGGAAAGAATATTTTATAAGTAAATCAAACTGACATCCTGGTCAATTTGTAAACATTGAAATGTTTAATAGCATCTGAAAATCAGAGTGCCGCATTCACGGGACTCAGGCTCATGTATCGTGTTATGTAATTTTTGTGCCAATCTGCTATCTAAATGACTTCATGATCACTTTCAGTTTTCCAAATATTTTTTTAAAGTTGTGTTCCCAATGGAGTACAAGCAATTGAAAACAAACTTAAGTGAATAATTTAATAAAATATCTTAAACTGTTTGAGATTGAGAAGGTATTTTCCACTATTGGGAGATTTTATTGGAAAAACAATGCTAATTGAGGATATTAAAGATGCAGTTTACAGCTGTGTTGCATCTCTAAAATGATATACCTAAAATACTTGTTTTCTAATGTCATCACCATTAGAATGTTATCACCATAATATCAGTTGATGGTTTAGTTGAGCAAGTTACAGAATCCAAAAATCTACCATAGGCTAACAGATAAGCAATAATATTTTTAACATGATAGTCTACTTGAGACTTCTTGTGGTTTTTTGTATGTTCACATATGCAAGCTTTGGGAATAGCTTTGACATAAATTGAAGGGAGGGGACAGAGAGCCTATAAAACTGGTGGGAGTATGTGTACTATAGAAAGGAGGTAACAAGATGTGATCCTTTATGATTCTGTGTTTCTAAAAAAAAAAAGTTGTCAAAACCCTATGTAATTGTAGAGCAGCTGGTTTAAAAAGATTAAAAAAAAAAAAATAATTGAGAAACTGCCAGTGCTTGTTTGAGGGATAGGTCATTCAGGAGAGAAAAGTGAAGCTTGTTCAGAAGTGCAGTAGGGAAGAAATCTTTGTTAGCTGGGATGGGCTGAGGACTATCTTGTGGAAGAGTATGTCTGGAGTGAGAGTGGTAGAAGCAAATTTTGTGGGTGTGATATGATTGCTACAAAAGGAATAGTGTTATTGAATAATGCAAGAATCTGAAAGGCCTAAATTTGGGAAGAATTAAAGTGTTCCAAGGGTGAGAATATAATTAAATTAAGGTAATGGCAGGAATGAAAGAAGTTAGTAGCTGGCATTGGTACAGTAATCAAGTCATGTGGGAAATGATTATATTGGAATTGATCAATAATATCTAAAACTGATTGAATTATGAAATAGTGATGCAGAGGAGCAATGTATAAAACTTTTAAAGTAGAAAATTATTAATAAGGTGAATAAGTTAAGCTCATAAACAGATAATGTAATCAATTAATTATAGGGAATTAAAAATGCTGACAATTAATTATAGTTAGATATGCAGAGAAATGGTTATATATCTCTTCCATTACAATATTAATTAAAAAAATGCCAAATATTAATTATTGACCAAATTAATCATGGAGGGAGAGATCAAAGATTTAATGTAAATGGTATCCAGTGAAAAGCCTGACTGTATCACACATTTTTGGTGCAGAGCATACAGTTGAAGCTGACAACAGAGAGCATGACTGACTGTATCCTTTAAGCCTCTGACAATCCTCAGAAGTGTAACTTGCCACTTCAAACAAGGTAGCAGAAAAGATGGTAGATGATATTCATTAAAGCAAGAGTGAGTTTTAAATCCTCTCCTTATCAAACCTGGGCCTAAATCAATGCAGAAAATTATTAGTTACATCAACGTATTCTAAGAATCGATTTTCAGTGAGACATGAGACATCACTTAAATCAATCCACATCCCCAAAAAGCTTCCCAAGTTTTCTTTGAATAGTTGGGCCTCTCAAAATGAGATAGCTGTACTTTCTCTTTCTACTGTACATTTCTTGGTTCAAGGGACTTAAGCATCACCAAGAAAGCCAAGACCTTCTCTAGAACTAATGCTAGACTCATCATAGCTTTCCCAACAGTGACACATTCCAGTAGGAAAAAGTGCATCTGTAATGCTTGAGTAATATAATTTTAACTGTTGTAGTCTCAGGATGTGGCATGGCTTGCAGAACGACCCACTGATACCGTTAGAAAAACAGACAAGTTCTTGGGCATATGTAATGGTATAATTGTTAACCATGAGCAATTATTCCAAATGTATACATAAGTTGAAGTTGGCTTTTCCTCTTTAGTATCTGAAGGGTTGAGTGCCACAAATTTGTCCCTATTTTTCCTAATAGTATCACTTCATTTAGTATAACTAATTCTTCCTTCACATCTTACCTTATTCAGTATTGCTGGTAAAGGAAGCTTGGATATGTTTCTGAATGCCAGAAGTGTATCTTCTGGCTTTATTACTAACAAATTCTTCTTCATCCGAATAGGCCGGAAATGATGTAAAACTGTCCTTTCTGTAAATATCTTGACTGTACTTGCAGCTGATTATAAAATAAATGTTGACACCTTTCTGCTCTTACTTTTATTTTCATTTTCCCCTCCATTTCTCCTATACATGTTCTTCAAGCTGATTAAAATCTCAGTGTAGTCACATAGCTTCCAGAGTAAAAGGGAAATTGTATTTGGAAAAATTAAGGTATAAGAAGCTAAATTACTGGTAAAGCGATGTTAGAATAAGAAATGAATGAAGATTTTACATAAGTCTGCCACTTTAGTCTTATTTATTTTTTTAATACAGTCCTACTTGGTTTGGATACATGAAATTAATGCTGCTAAAATCAATACGGTTTATAGTAGTTTAATTTCTTAGGATGCAGCATATCTAGGAACTGCATTCCATTTGCATGCTTTATAATTGAGTTAGAGAAGAAAAAGAGATTTCCAGTTAAGTGTTTGATTGCTGTGGAAAAGCAAGATGTGACTACAGATTAGGTTATCAGTGCCTGGAGCAGGTACTGGGTAGTCCAAAGTTGTTATGTTATTGAAGATCTCTGGTGTGGTAAAGTGTGAGGGTTAACTGAGAATGAACATGGTTAAGCTTCTCTTTCCTTTCTGTCCTTCCGATGGACCTTCATTTCACATATGCACACACACATACAGGAAAGGTGTGTGCACTGTAGTAATAAACTATTCCCAAACCTAGTAATTTTTATTTTCTTTCTGAAATTGTATCTGTGCAATCTGTTAAATATTTTTTTTAATGTTACAATTTATATTATGAGCCCTTTGTTTTCTGGCTTTTGTTACTGCTTTTCAGGAAAGAAATAGAGGGGAAATAACATTAATATGTTTGCTTTGGAAGAGAGAAAGCATGTATAAAAAAAAAATCATTCTGCTCTATTAAACATAGAAGAGGAAAGAAAAGGTAAGTTTAATATTACATTTACTGACCACCACAGTGTAACCTTTCAAAGGCATCATGAAGTTCTTCAAATTATACACTTCATAGTAGAAAATCATACACTTGGGGACAGTTGTTGACAAGTATTCTGTGTGATATTTCTAAAGCTAAACTGTCAGCCCAAATTCTACATTTTGGAAACAGGCTGAAATTGCTAAACAAACCCCAAACCCAGTCAGCAGGAAGATTGGCATTAAGCCTGAAAAAACAATTCCTGTCTGTAAATTTCATCTGATATTTATTAGGAAAACCACAACAGGAACTAATCACCAGCTTCCTGCGTTGAATGCAAGTACAGACCAAATTAAACTTTCTATATATTACAAAGGATTATCACAGCTTAGTGAGAAGAACCCAACTTCCTGGTTTCATTTTTAATGGTTGCATTAAAAGAATTGAATTGCTTTTTTAAAAAAGTGCTTGCTCCTACAAAAACTTCATCATGTGCATCTTGTTATGTTGTATATATTGTGTGGTCTCTATCCCATTTTGCATTTCTCTGCATCATCTGAATTCTCTGTGCACATGATCTTACTTTCTGATATTCCAATCTAGAATATATTAAAAACAGTTTAGCTGAGAAAATAAAACCTAGATTCTTTCTAACTTGATGTTACAGACAATAATGCTAGCCTAACTGTACTTAGCTAATTTTTAGACAAATAAAGCTGCATGGGGACATAAGAAATCTAGAGATAGAACCTGCAGATCAACTGTGAAATATAGATTCATTTTCTAAATAAAAGGCTTTCCAGCTTTAGATCAGGCTCTCCAGTGCCACTCAGTATCCTGTTGTTTTCAATATTTCTCCTACAAGTTCATCTAAGCAGAGAATTCAAAATACTGTATAGTGTTAGTCAAATGGTTCTCAAAGTAGTAATCAGTGACCAGTTCCTAAAACTTGTGGCAGTCACTTGATTAACTTCTTAATTCATGATGCTGTTTAATGCACTTCAATTGGCTGTAGCTGCTCACACCACAGTTTCACAGATTTATTGAATATTGAACATTTAGGTACTCACTGCAATGCTTAAGAACAGGTTGCACATCTGGTAACTAAATTAGTCATATAATTTTGGATGCACTAAAGTCAAGATTCTATCTGGATACAGTTAATAATGATGATATGGTACTTCCAGCCAGCACGGGTAGAAAGGTTGTTGTCCAGCTTGTGTTATTACTTTCTCTCTGCTTACATTTATTAAACTTCAAAAGCATGTTTTTCTCTGCTGTTGCACTCTGTTGCTCTGTTGTAGTTGTCTTCTATTCTAGAATTGCCTGGATTAAAACAGGTGGGAAATGATCAGTGCATAGACTGTTTCAATTTGTTTGGAGAATTAAAACTTTGAGAGGATCAGGAGGTGGATCTGTCTTCCTCTCATCTTGGTTTTCTTAAACTTCTGATGTGACTTGAGGTGAATTACTTGAACAGATTCAGTTCACTTGATGGCACAATGTGGGCAGTATTGCCTCCCTGCAGCATGGGTAGGTTAATGGATTCTTCATAAAGCCATTTCAAACAGAGTGGAAGTCATTAAAGGGCAAAATACTGTGGTTGCTGCTGTGCTTGGAAGCTTCAGGACAGTAAGCTGCTAGCAGCTTTGATTGGTAATGCTACCAAGCAAATTTTATTATATTGTCCTGTTTTCAGTTGTTTCTGTAATTTAAAATGCCTCTACTTTTTCTGTAATATAAATATGAGATCATAATTTATCTTCCCAGACAGAAGAAAGGATAATGGCAATTGAAACTCAGTTTTGGGGGATAAGGAGAAGATGCCTACTTGAAAAAACAGGCTTTTATGGAAATACTTGAAACTATTCTCTTGATCCTCTGTGGTGTTTTCTACAGTGAAGGAGTTTATAATTCATGTATAAACTTTTCCTGGAGATATTCAACAGAACCTGCATAAATGCCACAGATTCTGTTATATGCTGTTTTTCCTCTCTCCCCAGAATAAGCATTAGGCATTGTCTGGAAGCAGTCTTACGAGGTCTGGTTTTTGCTTTTAAGATACTTAGCAGGGCGTATTTTAATGACAGACATAAAACAGTGGTAAATCTGGGAGTGGTTACAAATGCTGTTGATCTGATAATTTAAAACTCTCAACATATTTGAAATTGACTTCTCTCATTTGAGAGATGAGGCCATGGAAAAGGGGAACTTTCTCATTCAGGTGTCTCACTTTTCTTCGGTTCTCAGTCACTGAGGTGTTACTCATTTCCCTTCTAACCTGAATCAAGGAGCAAGTGTAATCCTAAAAGAATCTTCTTCACCTATGTTATGAAAAACTGCTGATAAAGTACTAACTGTGCAGAGAATTTCATTTCATGGTTCTGAATTTTGGATTAAATTATGGTATTTGGAATGAGTTAGACAGGCTTTGGAGAAAAGCAGGTGGACTGTTACTGTCATTTAGCTTTTGTGTAATCAAAACATGGTATTCAGTCTTTGAAGCCTTATGTAATCGGAATCTTTCTTGCCAAACCTCCTTTACCACATCTCTCAGGAAGCAGACATGTTGTCCTTAGGCTAATATCTAAACAAAAAGCAGTGAGCTCAAAACAAGTTGGGCACAAAGGACTAAATGGAAAGCATGCTTTCTAGTCTAGTGTTCCTCAGAGAAATTGCCGTCGTTATCTTTTCTATAGTATCAAGGGACCTCACAGTAAACTACCATTTAAGAATTATCCATTTTACTGTACAAGGAGAAATGAGTGGTCTCAGGTAATGCAGTAGAGAAGGAAGCACTGACAAATGTGTTAGCTCCACAGGATGTATGATTTACTTCCTCTAAAATCCTTTAACTTTGATTTTCCAAAAATAGTTCAACATAATAATAGTGGTATACTGCTGTAGTGTTGAAATTGAAGAGATTTTGAGCTTATTCAAATCAATTAAAGTGACCATATTTCAGTGGAGTAAATCTAGTCTTAAAATGGGAGAACCTACATCAACATTAGTTGGTGTATAGACTAGGAAAAGTGTTATCGCACATCTAATCAGAAAAAAAATGTTCTCCCTAGGATGGGTGATAGGATGCTTATGCCAGTAGCAGTTTAAAAAACAAACCACCAACCAAAGCACCCCAACAAAGAAAACCCCAAGCCAAACCAAAACAAACCAAAAAGCCACTAGACTTCATGCCAACAGCCTTGAATGGTAGATCCTTTCCTTATCTCTTTGGGGAGAGCTTTTATTTAAATATGGGGCCCAAGAACAGTCTACCACTGATCATTAGAGAGTGGAGGCCCAGAGCAGAATGACAAAGTGGATACGCACAAGGACTGAAGGACTCGTGCCTGGTACCAGACACTGGTACTTGCATGGAATCATCTGGTCTATGCTGTTTCTTCAAAACATTCTTCAAAGATTGTTTTCTCTTTTATCTGGACAGAATGAAATTCCTGGAAGATGTTTTGCTGTTGTCCTGTGATTTCAGAATAGGATTTGCTGGGAAAAGAAATAGTAGATAAGGTATTTCTGCCATGCCAAGAGTTAAAATATACAAAAGGTCTTGAATATAGCTTTTTGTATATATTGTATATGAGCAAATCCAGGCTCTCTTGAAGGCTTTAGGTATTCCTTTTCCCTTCTTCCAGACCCATTTGGTAGGCAACACTGTTAGAAATAGTGCCTCTAATCTCTGACTTGTCTCCTACTGCATAAGCCTCTACCTCACACCATTCTTAGAGCTTTCAGAGTTCTGTCCTTTGAAACACAGAAGTCTGTCTAAGAAAAAACCCCCATATTTTTCTTGTCATACTCAATATGTTTTCCAAAGTTACTTGCTATTTCTAGTACCTGTTAGGATAAATAATTTAGATCTCTCTTTACTTTTATACATCTTTCACATTTTACATGCAAATAAAGAATCACCCACTCCATGGCCACCTGCTATTCATTCTACCCTAGCACCTACTCTTTTAGTGTTTGTTATCTGAGTTCAGGTTGTGACTGTCATTTTAAAATGAAATGTGGAAATGCTAAGCTTACTACCTCCTAGTATTAAAATATAAAAAACTGATGGATTAACTCCAGTCTGCTCAACCTGTAGGCAGGAACCTGTTTTGGCAAGCAGAGAACATAAAAATATATGCTTGTAACAAACTATTGAGGTTATCAATCCATTTTTCCCTTCCCTGTTTTTGTAACTGTAAGTATGATCTCTGCTTTTTACTTTCCAGATGTTTAGAAAAGTTCTTTGCTTAGCAGCCTGTATATTTTAATTGCCAGCTTATTTTTGTGCCAATATAGACTTTATATTAACTATTTCTTCTTCCTTGCTAATACTGTTACTACAGCAAGTCTGTCTATAGGCAGCCTTCTGAGCTGTCTTTTTGCAATGGTGAATAAGCGAAGTCTTTTTACATATATATTGTAGACTTTCTGATCTCCTGATCTGATTAGTTGACTTTGGTGCCTGCTGAAGATGTATATACCTAGAAGATTTAAATTGATATACGCTGGAAGATCCATAGCACTGACAGTTTGGCACTGAAGCCACGCCTCACATTAGGACTGGGGCTGACCGTGAAATAGCCCTAAAAGACTTACAGGTCTGAAGTTTTATGGAAAGGGATGGAAAGGATAGATCCCTTTGGTACATGATAGTGACAGAGGCACAGAGTAGCCCTGAATTTCAACTAGAGAGAAACCTAGAAGGGCAACAAAATTTTTTAAGTATCTGGTAGAGGATTAAACCATCTGGCATGACATAGTGTGGCCCACTACTGCACCAGTACCAAAAAAACCTGAAATTGTTTTTGGTATAGAAACAAAATTTGAGCTAAGGGATGGAATCACTGGTAGTCATGTCTGTTCTTGTATGGGCGGTGTGACTGGGGCTGGTGGCAGCCTAACCAGCGTGGCAAATGGGAGCAAAGGCCAAGAACAGCAGAACAGATTTGAAAAGTGAAGGGCTCTATTGAAAAGTGTTCCCTGCTAATGATGACTCCACTGCACAATATTCTGTGTGTTACTGACTTCTTTTAAATAAGTTGAAACATGCTGGTAGCTGCTAAAGTTTTTCACGTCTTATTGTGTTGATGAGGAGGCAGACTAAGATGAAGTTAATGTTGCTTATGTGTGCTGGAGCTACTATTTACTTATAACACTCTACATTCCACTGATTTTTATAAGTATTTTACTATAGAAATAGATGCAGATTAAATTGTACAGTTTTACTTTCAAGCTTCTATTGTCCTACTGGTCCTATAAAATAGTAAGTATACCATCAAAGCAAATTAAAAAACATCTGAGAAAGTGTGGAAAAACTCATATACATTCACTTTTTAATAAGTCTGTAAATCCTCTTAATGATCCACAGTGATTCAGGCACTTCTTAAATGCAAGAAGCATGCAATAACAGCAGGACCCAGTCATTTTCTTATTGAAAATAATATCAGATTTCATAGAACAGCCCAGGTTGGAAGGATTGAACGATCATCTGGTCCAATATTTTGTGGGAAAGGGAACCTAGATGAGATTATCTAGCACCCTGTCCAATTGCACCTTGAAAACCTCCAGCAATGGGGGCTCTGTCATGCCCCTGGGAAAGTTGTTCCAGTGAATGATTGTTATTACTGTAAAAAATTTCTTTCTTATGTTGAGATGAAACCTCTCCTGGTGCAACTTGTACCTGTAACCCCTTGTCTTCTCCATGTGGCTCCTTGTGAAAAGAGAGTCTCTGTCCCCTTTGTAGCTGCCCTTCAAGTACTGGAATACTGTGGTGAGGCCCCCCCTCTCCCCTGAGCCTTCTTTTCCCCAGGGGAAAAAGGCCTAACTCCTTCAGCCTCTGCTCATAGGGCAGGTTCTCTAGCCCATTGATCATCTTCGTGGCCCTCCTTTGGACCCTATCCAGTCTGTCCACATCTTTCCTGAAATGTGGAGACCAGAACTGGACACAGTACTCCAGGTGCAGCCTGAAAAGCACTGAGTGGAGTGGGATGATCACATCTCTATCTCTGCTAGTAATGGCCCTGTGGATACAGTCCAGGATCCCATTTGCCTTCGTTGCTGCAGCAGCACACTGCTGACTCATGTTCAGCTTGCTGTCCACCAGGACCCCCAGGTCCCTTTCAGCAAGGCTGTTCCACAGCCACACAGACCCTAGCCTGTACTGGGGTATTGGGTTATTCTGACCCAGGTCCAGGACTTGATATCTGCCCTCTTCCAGTCATCAGGGACATCCCCTGGTCTGCACCACTTTTCAAATATAGACAGTGGCCTTGCAAGGATGTCAGACACTTCTCCTAACACCCTGGGGTGGATTCTCTCTGGGCCCATAGATTTATGTGGTCTGAGACCTGGCAAGAAGCTGCAGACCAGCCCTTCTTCCACTACTGGTGGGTCGACACATACACTGTTGTAGCTACTTGATCTTGTGATCTGGGGTCCAGCTATGCCAGTAAAGACAGAGGCGAAGAAAGTATCGCGAACCTCTGCCTTGTCAGCATTACTAGTGACTAGTTTCCCTGCCGTGTTTAGTAATGGGCCTGTGTCTTCCCTGTGCTTCTGCTTACTGCTCATGTATCTGAAGAATCCTTTTTTTTTCTTGTACTTGACATCTTTGGCCATTTTAGTTCAGCTTGAGGTGTGTTATCCACTTTTGAGAGCTCCTACGTAGTTTTGTTTGTGTGTTAAATACTGGATAGTTATTGTATTCCTAGGTAACCACTAGATAACCACTACATAGCTAAACTATTGAATGGTGAATCATTCTCTGAATGTTAAGCATCAACTTGGATCCTTTTATACTGAATTGGAACAAAAATCACAATTGCTTGAAATATTTTTTTAAAAACTGACTAAAGTTCTGATGTTAAAAAATGTTTCAGCAAACGAAACAATTTCAGAAGTATATGGTCATTATGGAAAGCAAAGTAAAGTTTACTTTTGGGATATAAGATGTTTCAGAGTTAATATTGTTTCAACTGACCTGCACTGGTCTTTATTTGATTTTTTTACTTGCATATGCTTGACATGCCCAGTTCACATTGGGGGGGAAAAGTAAGTAAGAGAGAACCACCTTTGCGTAGCTCAACCTGTGAATTTAAGGCCTTGGAGAAGTAATCAAAGATGCGCTAATTTCAAAGCAGAGTCAGTGTCTGACAGGTGAATGTGTCCTCATCGTTAATGCCAAGTCATGAAAAAATAAGCTATCTGCATTCTTTCAAACCTCTTGGGAGTGATAATTGTAAGACAAAACTATAATCTGTTTCCCTCATGGCCACATATTTTCCCTCATGTCTAGTAAAAAGCCACAGTGGGTCAGACTGGCCGTGACACCAGCAGGCAATGCTGTTGGATGCAGTGCAGTTGCTGCAGCTCACAGTGACAGACCTCACAAGTCTCCAAACTTGTTTGTTTCCTTGGTTGCACGTCTTCTCTCCTCCATAAAGAAGGGGGGTGTGTGTGGGTGTGTTCAAAAACTTGTTTGTAAGAAACAATCCTTCAGACTTCTTTGTTTTGTGTTTTCTGTTTGTCAATGAACTGAACTGTGTATTTTACTCAAGTTTCAGTTTCCTTACCTTCCTTTCCATTCCTTTTTTCTTCTGAAATTTTATTTCCTTTTCAATGTGTATGGGGCAAATTTATCTCCCAGTGATGGGTGTTGATCTTATTTCCACCCCATCCCCCCCTTTACCTGTGTACTAGCTGCTGTCATAACGAGGAAAGGATAAGAGAAAAATGCTCTAAAAATAGTCAGTCTTGGTGTTTACATGACACTTTACACCAGTTTTTCAGGGAGTTATTCAGACCACAGAAGTAAGATAATTGACTATCCTCAGATGTTAGTACACTCATATAAAAACAAAATATGCAGCATTACTCCTGCTTATAGCCAAAAGAGGACAAAGTCTTTCTTAAATAGATGAAACTAACTTTGGTATCCTTCATCAGGAGGAAAACTGTGAGTAAAGGTTGTAACTTTTAAGTCAAAGCCAGATCACATAAAGACTTCTGCTGTCTTGGGTCACACATTGGTTGACCTGAAGTCACTTCATAATCCAAACAGTAGGACAGAGAGAGGTATATTCCAAAGAGAAATTTGAAAGCATGTTGAAAGCCTGATCTTGACTCAGTGATCCTTGCCTTTAGAACAATTGAATGTACAGCAGCTGGGGCCCAAGGAAGGGAAAGAAAAGAAAAAAAAGCATTTAAGAGCACCATAGCAGTTTGTTTGCCCTTATTTTTGTTGAATGTGTTCCATATCTTCAAGACTGTGGTCATGTTTTACCTCTCAGAATGGTGCTACTGTATTATGCAGAGCAGGGATTCCATACTCGCATTCCTGTTAAAGATTGTAAATTGTTGTGTTAAAAGAATTCTGGTTGATCTATCATCAATAGAAACTGCTTGAAATACTTTTCTATAAACGTTTTCAAAGCTATTACATTCTTTCATTTTATTTGCATATTTAATATTTTTTTCTTGGAATGGCTTCCGGATGTAAATTTTTTTGGTGAAGGCTGCACTAGACAAGCCTTTGGTGCCATTTCAGTTTCTGGGTCAATAAGCTCTGAACAATTGATCAAATGGAAGGATCAGGCAATATTTTCACAAATGTAATACTATATGTAACTTTAAATGTCTGTGAAGAATTGGTGACTTATTCCTCATTTAGTTTGCTTAGAGACAACTATAATGAAGATAGATGCATGTGTGCATACAAATACACACTGTAACATTTCAAAAGCGCTTTTATGAGTAAAGTGAGCAGAGTAATTCTGAACATGAATGTGTCTATTTGAAAATAATTTCTAAAAGTTTGAAAGTTTCTGGCACCAAATGTAGCTTAGGCTAAGCAAGCCACTTGGTCTTTCCTATTACTTCAAACCTCACACCTGAAAGTTTTATTTCTTGAACCTAGCAGGGTTTCACTTCTTTCTTTTAATGAATGAATAAATTAGAGTAAAGATTTCTAATAGAGTATTGAAACTGAGTTGTAACAAGCTGAATTGTTTAATTTGAGATACCTAAGCTCATTAGAGAATGCTTATATGGTTCTGTTGTGGTTTAAACCCGGACAGCAACTAATCACCACACAGCTGCTCGCTCGCATGCTCCCCCACCCCCAGCAGGATGGGGGGGAGAAAATTGGAAGGGTAAAAGTGAGAACTTGTGGGTTGAGATAAGAACAGTTTAATAATTGAAATTTAATAATAAATTTTTAAAAAAGGAAAATAACAGAGAAATAAAACCCAAGAAAGACAAGTGATGCAAATGAAAAAAAAAAAAAAAATTGCTCACCACCAACTGATGGATGCTCAGCCAGTCCCTGAGAAGTGGCCCTCTGGCCAACCTTCCCCCTACTTTATTGCTGAGCAGGACATCATGTAATACGGAATAACCCTTTGGTGAGTTGGGGTCAGCTGTTCTGGCTGTGTCTCCTCCCAACTTTTTCTGCACCCCCAGCCTACTCACTGGTGGGGTGGTGTGAGGAGCAGAAAAGGCCTTGACTCTGTGTAAGCAATAATGAATACATCTCTGTATTATCAACATTGTTTCCAGCACAAATCCAAAACGTAGCCTCATACTACCTACTATGAAGAAAATTACCTCTATCCCAGCCAAACCCAGCACATTCTCCACCCCTTATTCTATACCATTTATGTCATGTTCAGGTCCCACACTATCCAATACATCCTCATTAACCACCTCCCTCCTGTTCCCATCCTTTGATACAATACACATATATCATTCCCTTAGCCTATGGACCACCCCTGTGAAATGTCCATAAATGCCCACAAAATGTCCATTGAGTTCATTTAGCCTATGACTTTGGGCTCCATCTGTTTTGGTGGTCACTCAGGACAGGAGAGGTGATGGTGTGTTGCGTGGATTTATTGGGCACCAAAGCCAGCTCAGATCAGGTCACTGCTGCACTTGCACTACTTCTTGCTTCTTGTGAAGTTTGTCCTCCACTGGTTCAGGTGGTTCCTGCTATAGTAATTCCTATAACATGCAACTCAAATCCTGGGTTACAACAATTTAAAGGTATATGTATTACAATCTCCACCCCTGGTCCCTTTGGGCCAGGTTATAGGGTTTAACATTGCAATGAACTCCTCCCCTTGCTCCTAGCCTGGCTAGCAATAAGGGGTTCTTGCTATAGTAATTCCCATAACATGCAACTCAAATCATGGGTTATTTTCACTCAGGATTAAATCACCTTGAGGTACACATTGGACTCCCCCATCCTTCTGCATTACCTACCAAGTGCACCTAGATCCTTGAGCAAAAGCAATCCCATGAATAGGTTTACCCTTTCCTGAGGAAGGAATAACCCAGACTGTTTTTCCCAACAAGTTCCTTATATGTACTACAGAGATATTATCTCCATCCACAGTGCACAGGTGTTTTGATTGGGCAGGGCCAGGCTGACTGGCAGATTCCCTAGTGTTGACTAACCAGGTGGCTTTTGCTAAATGTGTATCCCAATGTTTGAATGTCCCACCACCCATTGCTTGCAGTGCAGTCTTTCACAGTCCATTGCATCGTTCGATTTTCCCAGAGGCTGGTGCATGATAGGGGATGTGATATATGCACTCAATGCCATGCTCCTTGGCCCAGGTGTTTATGAGGTTGTTTCAGAAATGAGTCCCATTGTCTGACTCAGTTCTTTCAGGGGTGCTGTGTTGACATAAAACTTGCTTTTTCAAGGCCCAAGTAGTATTGCAGGCAGTGGCATTCCAGGATGTTTCCAACCATCCAGTAGTTAGTTTCACCACTGTAAGCACATGGTGCTTGTCTTGGTGGGTTTGTGGGAGCGTGAGATGATCAATCTGCCAGGCCTCCGCATGTGTATATTTCAGCCATCATTCTCTATACCAAAAAGGCTTTAGCAGCTTACCTTGTTTGATTATGGCACACATTTGACATTCATGGATAACGTGCAATGGCATCAATAGTCAAGTCCTCCCCTTGATCACGAGCCCATTTGTATGTTGCATTGCTTCCTAAATGTCCTGCTGTCATGGGGCCACTGAGCTATAAATAGTTCACCCTTATGTTCCCAATCCAGATCCACCTGACCCACTTCAATCTTAGCAGCCTGGTCCACCTGCTGGTTGTTTTGATGTTCTTCAGTGGCCCAACCTGTGGGTACGTGAGCATCTGTGTGAAGTACTTTTACAACCAGGTTCTCTACCCGGGCAGTAATATCTTGCCAGATGGGTTTGCCTCTGTGCTGCCAGTTGGTCTCATTCCATTGCTGTAGCCACCCCCACAGAGCATTTGCCACCATCTGTGAGTCAGTGTAGAAATAAAGTACTGGCCTTTTTTCTCAGTCAGCAATATCTAAAGACAGCTGGATGGCTTTTACCTCTGTAAACTGACTCAGTTTACCTTGGCCTTCAGCAGTTTCTGTGACTTGTCATGTAGGACTCCACACAGCAGCTTTCCACCTTCGATATTTTCTTACAATACGACAGGATCCATCTGTAAACAGGGTATATTGCTTTTCATTTTCTGGCAGTTTATTATACAGTGAGGCCTCCTCAGCACATGTCACCTCCTCTGGCGATGTTCTGAAATCTTTGCCTTCTGGACAGTCCATGATCAGTTCCAAGATTCCTGGGTGATTGGGGTTTCCTATTCGAGCCCGTTGTGTGATCAGTGCAACCCACTTACTCCAGGTAGCATCAGTTGCATGACGTGTAGAGGGGACCCTCCCTTTGAACATCCAGCTGAGTGCAGGCAATCGAGGTGCCAAAAGGAGCTGTGCTTCAGTCCGAACTACTTTGGAAGCAGGTCGAATTCCTTCATATTGTGCTAATATTTCTTTTTAGTTGGAGTGTAATGGGCTTCAGATCCCCTATATCCCTGGCTCCAAAACCCTAGAGGTCAAACTCAAGTCTCTCCAGGTACTTTCTGCCAGAAGCTCCAGGTGGGACCATTATCCCTGGCTGAGATGTAAGGCATGTTTTTCACATCTTGCCCTGCCCGGACTGGCCCAAGGGCTACTGCATGAACTATCTCCCGTTTAATTTGTTCAAAGGCTTGTTGTTGCTCAGGGCCCCATTTGAAATCTTTCTTCTTCTGGGTCACTTGATAGAGAGGGCTTACGATCAGACTGTAACCTGGAATATGCATTCTCCAAAACCCCGCAATGCCTAAGAAAGCTTGTGTTTCCTTTTTGCTAGTTGGTGGAGACATGGCTGTTATTTTGTTAATCACATCAGTTGGGATATGATGATACCCATCTTGCCATTTTATTCCTAAAAACTGGATCTCCTGTGCAGGTCCTTTGACCTTACTTCTGTTTTATAGCAAAACCAGCTTTCAAA
This sequence comes from Ciconia boyciana, assembly GCF_034638445.1. NCBI lineage: Eukaryota > Metazoa > Chordata > Aves > Ciconiiformes > Ciconiidae > Ciconia > Ciconia boyciana. Next base: position 83,809,156 of record NC_132935.1, read on the forward strand.
AGAATCTGGATTATTCTTCTCCCCTTCTCAAACACTTCTTCCACTGCATTGCCCCACACGATGTCATCATGAAGAAAATTAACTCTATCTCAGCCAAAACCAGCACGGGTTCACAGTCTAGTCTGTTGCTACTAACCGTTAGACATGTTTCTGATAAATATTTTACAACTAACATTGCTGCACTAACAGGAAAAGTTATACTTCATATTATTTACTGGTTTAAAATGATTATTAATAAAAATTAACAGCAGCTACACAGTGATCTTCAATAATTTGTATTAAAAAAAAGAAAAATTATGTTCTTACTTTGTTGTAAACCTATATCCCTTTTTTATTTCCTCTGTGTGTGTATGTGTAAAGCTGTTTAGATAAAGCATTCAGTAGCTAATAATGAGTATTTGCTTGCATAATTTTTGTTTCAGAGGATTTGGCATGCATTTCTACATCCTGAATCACTAGTCTTGATTCAGTCACAACTAAAAATATGGGAGATTATCTTTGTAGGCTGTAATTATACATCTGCTATCCTGACTTCAACATTCCTCTCCTTTCCTTCCCCCCTTTTCTACTCACAAAGTGGTTGCAAAGAACAGTAAAGATGAAGGACGCCATCTTCCCTCCTCTCTTAGCAAGGACGACGTCCCAATAGGTATTAAGCTTAGTTAGTGCCTCTTAACACATCGTAATATTGTGCTTTCGGACTTGAGATCTTTCAAAAGGAGTGAAGAAGCTGGAAGCATCTCTTTCTGCTTTTAAACTATGCACCGTAGCTTATTGTAAGAAAGATGGTATTGTACAAGAAATTCTGGTATTTCAACTAAAAGCAAAGTTCTTCTGGCTCTCATTACAGCTTAATACTGGACACTGAGAACATTCACATTACACACTGTTAGCCTCTGCCCTGTCTGCTGTAATAACCTCCTGGCTTTTGATACAGTAGCATGTCATATGCTATATTAACCAAAATAAAGCACATTTTTTCAATTAATTAATATTTTTCTAAAGCTGGACTTTCACTTTTTTGTAACATATGGCTTTAGTAAAAAAGCAATAAACTTTTTATTATCCTGTCATAACAAATGCTAAAAGACATCTACAGTAAAATTTCCTTATAACTGGATAATGTCCTATCAAATTCAAATGTTGCTATTGCTAGTTCATTTATCTTATTTTATGGCTATTTTGATTTTCTTTCTTTTCTTTAATGCATCTTCCAGAGATAAGATGTTTATCCTAAATGTATGTACATCCTATTCTCATTTGGAAAAAATAACTCTGTGAGGGACATCAGATTTAGTTGATAATGCTTATAATTATTGCAAATGTTTTATATTAGTGGGTTTAGCAAGCATAGATGCCTTAATACATACTGAAAACATTAAATTCATCTGTTATTCATATTTTAAACATTCTTATGTACACTTACTGGAGAGATAGGAAGTGTATTTAGAAGACAACAGAACAACTATTAATCAGTTATTACACAGCTGTTTAGATCCATGCTTAGTAGAAGAACAATTTAATCCATGTTGTCAATAAAATCTTTAGATAAGTAGTGACTTATAAGTACAATTGATGAAGGATATAATGATTTTTTTTTTCCTGATCTGAAATACTTGTATTTTGTGGAATAGGAAACAAATGGTGCAGAGGAATAATATCAACATAATATACAGCTTACTGAAATGCAATGCTCTAGTTTAGGGTAGTATCTGCCAACAGATAGACAGATAAACTGTTTTTAAGGTTCTTGCTGAAGAAATTCCTGAAGCATGTGATGTGAACCACAGCCTGCCGTGACTGGGTTGTATCTTTCCAGATCAGTAGTAATAAAATGGCTGAAGCCAAGAACATCAACATGGAGAAAATATTTAGAAGAATTAATTATCACAGCAGCAGAATAGCTATCAGATATTAATGATATTCTCTAGCACCAATCTTGGACATGGGAAAGCAAACGTCGCAAAAATAGTAGGCTGGGTAGCAGAAAGAAGCAGAAAGGTGGTTTTGTTCAGGAGAGGGTCCTAACTTAGATCTGGACCAGTCAAAAGGAGTTAGCTAGTTATATGGCAGAAAAGACCATACTTCTTCTTTCCAACCTATTGTGAAAGATTAGAGGAGAAACTGTGAACAGGAAAAAAATCCTGGACTTCTAAATTCCAAAGGACTGAAGCATGGTGGGTACTTTGGTGCAAAGAAATAAAAGCAGATATTTGATCATTTAATCAATATCTGTGTTGGGTTTATGCTAGGCAAGATAAAGATTAGGTATGGGAGCTTCTAGCATGGCTTTGAAAAAGTAATCAAACTGAACAGTTAAAAATATCCAGCTAATGTTCAGAGGCATTCAATAAAGTGTTTCACTTAAGTGTGCTATGACAGTGTTAACTTTCACATTGACACCAAAAAGGTAATTTTGCTCACTGAAAACCTGTTGTTCTTAAAATTTTGCTTTGAAACCAACAAAAATATAATATAAAAACTCTTTAAAGTATTTTACAATTAATGTAAGAAGTTGAGTCCAATTTCATATTTTCTGCACTTTCTCTTGGGATAAAGATTTAATTTAATGATTTCACCAATATATACAATCTCCATATCAACTCCCTAATATGACATGACAGTGCACCGGAAACATTCCTTGGAGAGAAATGCTACAGAGTATTAGAGGATTAAAAAAATAAAATGAATGACTCAAGTTGACAGACCAGTTATTTTTAAAACAGCTTCAGATAAGTTTTAAAGTGCAAGCGATGCCCTTGCTGCCAAAATCTGTCCTGTGCTAGTTATTTCAGGAATATGAGTGTCTTGGTTTCTGTTCTTTATCAAGACATTTAATTCTGACATTTTCCATTTTATTAAATAAAACTGAGATTTCAGAAAGGTGTATTTTTGACTCTACTTGGATCAATATCTTCAAGGGGTAATCTAGACTGTTAAAAATTATATAACTTTTGTCAGGGTTCAAATTTACAGATAGAGATTTACCTATGGCTGATTTTACAGAATGTTTCAACTTCTCCCTAATTTTAGCTACATAACATTATTTTGCATCTCTTACCTCAGGACATCTTGCGCACATACGCAAGCACAGTAAAGAAGACTTTCTTAGCCAAGACAATTGCTACATGTACAACTTCACTGAATACTGCAAGCCATGGGGAAGTTAGTATTTTAAGTTGAGGGTTTGGGGTTTTTGGGGAGGGTTTTGGTGGGTTTTTTTGTTTGTTTGTTTTTTGTTATCTCCCCCCCCCCCCCCGAAACCCAGGAGACTGAATTCACAGAAAAGTTCTGCTTACAAGAAAGTTTATGGAATAAAGCCACTCTTGTAGGTGTTACAGATGATTTCATTAAAAAATTATGGCTAATTTGGTTGGACAACCTATGAAGAGATAAAAGGTAATTTGTTTACCTTTTGATTGATTTATGATTGATGATTATATGATTGGTGATTATATGAATGGCAAATAATTTGCCCACATTTTAATCATTCTATTTAGTCATTACTTTTACCCTGCCTTAAAATAGGAAATTATGAGTCTCTGGAGATTTCTCTTTTCCCTTTGTTGCTTAAAGATTTCCTGCAGTTGTAAATGGCTCAATGTGCTCCAAGAGCTGCCGTGTAAGACTCTTCCATTATTTTTGCATAGCATGTTGTGTGATGAAGTTCTTGCTCACTTTTTTTTGGCTCTTCTTACTGCAAATGGTAGGAAAAAAAATGAAGCTTGTTCAGAGAGCTATCTTTCAAAAAAGGACAGATCAGTGATTGGACTTAGTTATCTTCAATGCAAATTTCTGTTGTTCTTTTATGTGAGCTGTTACTGTAAAATGTCTGGCATAACTGTGGAAGAGAAACGTGCAAGAAAATAAATTTAATAGGTGGCCTCTTTTAATACATCTGCATTATGAACTCCCTATAACATCCTGAGCACTCTTTTTCTACTGCACTTTTTTTAAGCTTCTGCTTTTTAGTAAATCTTGAGTTCAGACTATTTGGTACCATATTCCAGCACAGGTGAACTGAGTGGGAATGAGGGCTAGGAACCTCTCCTTTTAGCAAAATACATGTGGCGTTTTGGTTGCCTGCAGACATTAAAGGAACAAGGAATGACAGTGATGGCTTTAGCAGACAGCAGAGCACATCTGTTCTGGCTTTGCCTTTCTAATCAAGGACTCTGCTTGGCTGCTGCCACTCTGAAGAGGCTGCTGCTTCCACTGCTCAGTTCTGTTTCTCTCTGGGTAACCTCGCCAGCACTGTGCATATCCCTCCCTTCACCATTTTTAGTAAAGCAGCGGCAGGGACAGTGTTATGATTTCAAGGTTTCACAGCAGTTCAGGCTATTTGGAAATTCTGTTAGTTGTTCATCTGGCACCATTTAATAGTTCTGGGATATTTGATGCAAATCTAAATGGAAGTCTAGTTTTTCCTCCCTTTTGTCATTTGGACTTTCAGTTTTCAGCCACTTGGAGTAGGATCTGGCCCACTGTATAATTATTGGCAAGTTTCAAATGTTCACAGGTTAAATAATTGGTTTTGACAGTTTATTCATTCCATGGGTCTGAACCATGCTAAAATACATGCATGTGCTTATGCATGGCTGGAAGTTAGGGTAATTCCCTGAATAAATGTGAAGGTCTGAACACGACCTCAAGAAAAGCTTTTTCTTTGCTTTGTGTTGTGCTTGGGTTATCACTGTATCCATGCTGGCTTGAAAATGGAAGGTGGAAGATGCATCTCAGTATTTTGGAAAGGCTGACTCAACTGAATGATTGCCTGAGCAGAAATTGGGTACACATGCTACACCAATGCAGCAGGGTAATGCTGTGTATGACCATGTAATGAAAACACAAACCGGAGGTAGCCCCTGTAGTTGCAGTGTTGCTTTTAGTTACTTGCAGTTTGCCATGCTATTTGTAGGACAGCAAAAGTACATAGTCTTAACATTTTAGATGGTTTTTACTATGAAGTATGGCTAGAAGTTACTAAAAGAAACAAAGTAAAGCTCATTTTGCTGCTGCAGAAAACAAGCAAGCTCAATGTCTAATGTTTTTCCAGTCCACAGCAACGCAGGCTAAGCTAACTGCCTGTATTTGGTTTGGTGGTGGTTATTGTTGTTGGTTTGTTCCTCCCCCACCCCCGCAGAAAGTAGCAAATTCCTTCCTAGTATAAAGATGGTGGATGTTCCTCCAGTCATTTTGGCATAGTGGACAGGACAGTAAAGTCCTGTGTTCTGGCAGCATCCTTTTTCACAATGGTCCATTCTGGCTTATTTTTGGGCAATGGTTCAGAACAATCTCATAGGTCTTATTTCAGTGTGCCTGGATTTGTATGCCATATATGAAAAAATAGGGTCCTTCTGTCCCTAAATTACTGCCAAGGTAGTGAGTCCTAATTATTGTATTCTGCATAAATAACAGAAGCAGGCTCGAGGTAATGAATCATTTGGCATCCTAAACAAACCCCTGCCATTGTCTGCTATCTTTCTCTGTAATGACCCTCAGATCCCTCTTACCTCTGACATGCACTTCTTTTTGGGCAATATAGCCACCAAACTTGGTATATTAGGTCCTGTGGCAGATACTGCTTTCACTTAACCCTACCTTTGTTGCATACTAAATTAGTTCTTAAAAAATGCTGGAGTAACTAGTGTTACATGTTTCTATAGTAGAGCTGTATATTCTGTTTCATGCTGAAAATCTTTCTTTAGAGGTGGAATATTTATAATTAAGTTCCTCCCTTACCTAATCCCCATGAAAGCTTGCTTAAATCCTACTGACCTCCAGTTATTACTGTAGCTCTCAGTGTTTTGGGGTTTTTAATTTGATATTCTTGGATTTAAAAATAAAGTGCTGAGTGGGAGGGAAAATGCTATTTGGAGTCTAACTGGAAAAATACATTTTTTTAATCAGCCATTCTGAAAGATGGGCATTTTCTAGCTTTAGTTTTTGAGACTGAAAACCACAGTGGAGATAACTCCACCTTTTTTTCGTACCCAACATTTAATGAATTGCATCTGTTCAACAGTTAGGGAATCTGTTATGTTAACCGAAACTTTTCTGGTAACTGTTCTTGAAGCTCAGTCTGCCATAGCAGTTATCACAGAACTTGTGTGCCTAGAAAGCACTGAATCAGCATGCAAATCTATCATTCTGCTGAAAAATAAAGTGGGAGCTGAAGAACCCTTTGAAACAGCACTGTTATTCACCAAAGCATAGACTCTGTTGCCAGTACTGTCTTACCTTTTCCTGTAGTGAGTTCTTCTAGTCATGAAGGGAAAAATTGTCATACTTTGCTAGTTTTTATTTTGCTGCTTAACTGTCCTGCTCTTAAATGGAATATAGTCATCTGCTTGACTGACCGATCTTCCTCTCCCAGTTTGAAAATGCTATATATAATTTATGACTCATTGAATATGATAAATCTTGTGTTTTTAAAACTATATTCGCGGTTACTGCGTTGAACACATGTCTGGATACAAACATTTCACTGCTGAATGACAAGAGGCAATCTAATGAGTAAAATTATTTGAGTTCACTTAATCAGAGGCTTCTAAATATGGCATGTGTCCAATTTAAAATATGAAATAATAAACTATGGGGGAAAGGTAAGATACTGTTCACAGAAAATTATAGCTATTATGATTTTTTGAAGCATTATGTCAAACTAGAAATATCTGTACACTGAGAACACTAAAATCAGCAGCTGTTCTGTGTTTGACTGTTGAAGTTGACTCTAGTGACTTATGACATATTGTTTCACCAAATAGCCATTGAAAAGCTCGACGCATTTACACAGCTCCCTCCTAAGTTATGAATCCAGGTAATTTACTATTAGCTTCTGCATATAGCAGGCAGTATGAGAACTGCTACATCTGTGCCCATCTGCATGAAACTCCAATGAAAAGAAATGAGTGTGCAGAGATATGAGTGGCAAGGGATTATAAATGTTAGAGACTTAATTAAACCACAAAAGCTCCTGCAAGGTTCAGAATAGTAAACGTATATCTTCCTTTGCTGAGCTATGATAGGAAATTATTCTGGTTGCCTAGCAACTACATTGCACGAGCTAACTCAGTGGAAAATCTTTGGGTTTGATAGCAAATTAAAAATGGGCATTTCATGTAAAGAGAATAAAATTTCTCCAGACCTTTAGTCAACTGACAAATTCATTGCATGTTATTACAAATTAAAATGGCAATGGGTCTAGGAATGTTTTGTAGGAAATCACAGATATTCAATATGGCTTAACATCTTAGCAAAAACTATGAATTGGCTTATAAGAACAGAGTACTAAGTTCATCCAAAACACACAGTGTTGATTTGTGGAGGAAAGGCAAACACTGAGAATCCTGGTGAGAAAAATAACAATTTTGGAAGATCTTGTTTACAACTTCCAGTGTATAAGTGCATTATCTACACCTGTGACATGTTCATTTAGCAGTTCTTTTACAATTTAGCCTTGAATAGAAAAGGAAGAGGAAAATGCCAGTGAATTCACATTTTCAAAGATCAGGTTCAGAATGCTGTATTGCAGCAGCCCAACTCTGTCAATTGCTGAGCACACACCTGCAGCACAACTTGCTGCTTGCCTGAGCTTCAGAGCAGTTCCCTATGTCCTTGAGAAAGAAGCAACACAAGCTGTCCCAAAGATGTAAGGTGCTGTTTGTATCGTGCTGGGTTAAAGAATATTACATTAATATAATGCTCATAGCTGATGTTGCATCTACCACAGGTAGCTTTCTTCTGGTTCTTTTTCTTCAGAAGACAGAACTTTCTTACCATACAAGCCCTTTTCCCATCCAGCACAAACCAGGAATGTTTCTTTGAATAGCACCCTTTCATAACTTCTGCTGTTACCCATGGTATTCACATTCATGTTCAGTTTAAAACTGTTTTATCCATGAACAGAATATGTCAACATAATTACTCTGGATCCCACTGAGGGCACTAGGAGATCTAAATGTGGGAAGATAATATTAAATTCTGGACGCTGAAGTAGATCAGGAACAGTAGATCAGAGACTAGTTAGGACACCTGCAGCCCCCTATAGCAGGGGTCTCTAGAGGATTGTGTGGAGTGGCTGTCTCTATAACAGTGACAGCAGGTTGTGGCCAGTGAGCCCATGAGTATGTGGGACCTGTTTGCTGCTCCCCCAAGCCCCGCAAATTCATACAGCTCGTGGGGATAAACTGCAACACTGCTTCAGGCTCCATCAAATTGTACTACAAGTCTTCTAGATCATCTAGTGGAGATTCATTTTTGCAAGGCTGCTGTACATATAACTTTTATTAAAAAAAAAAAAATCAACTGCTACTGAGTTTATTGGTCTTCGTTTTGCTTCAGGAAAGTTTGACTTGTTGCTCATGAGCAGGTAGGGCTGAACTCACATAGCGATGTGGGGGAAAAGCTTGCTGTGCTAGTACTCCTGTCCAGAATACAGAAACAACTTTCTTCATACAACTGTAACCCAATAACAAGGTAGCATATTTCTCTGCATTACAATGTGTTCTCTATGCTAGATTGCAGCCTTTAGCTCCTACAACCAATCCTGAAGTCAGTTACTTGTGAAGGACCTGTTCTTCTGGCTGAATTGTAGTCGTGGTGTCTGTTTGTAGAGGCATGAAGAAATACATGCATTTAGTAGAGTGATGGTGAAAATTAGGCATATAGAGATATGATTATGATAGGGTAAGACGTAACTCCTAGTCGTATGAAAACTTTGGTATAGGGTTTGTTTCGGGAAGCTTGCTGCTGTCTTCCCTACCTGTGTGTGTTTTGCAATTTAATATTCAGTTAAAAAATTAAAGAATTTTAGAGTTGGATTTTAGAGGTGATTTGATATTTTAGAACAGTTAACACAGAACAGCTCAGCTAGCCTTCTTTCTGATCAATGTAAAGAGCTATTATTGCAAGCCTGTGTCTATATACCTTTTGATTTAAAACTGAACAATATTCTTCTTTCTTACCTGATAAAAAGTCTGGAGCAGCTACAGTGCTCATAATGACTTTCAGTCGGTGGATGTCAGTAATGTTAATAGCAAACTGACTCATGCAATTAAGACAGTTTCTAAAATGCTTTGGGGGCCTTTGATACAGGTACTTTAAGCATTACAGTTTATCTTCCTTGTAGATTCCTAGTCAGAAAGAAAACATAAATATTTTTACTTAGCAACATTTATTTGTTTTTAAAGCATGAAGGACTGTTGTTATTTATCTTAAACTAATTTGAAACTTAAAGGAGTAATCCCTCCTAGCAAATAAGTATTTTAAATAGATGTGCAGTTTACAAGCTGATAAAAAGCAGAAGTGACTGTACCCCTGTTAACTTACAGACAATCAAATTGAATGAGCTTTTTATAATTAGATGTGTCTGTTCTTATACGTCATCACCTGCTTTAAACAGTCAGGTTCATCACAGAATCACAGAATACATCAGGTTGGAAGACACCTCTGGATGCCATCAGGTCCTGCCCACCTCTCTTGTGCGCCAAGGGGAGAAGAGGGGGAGGAGGTGCTGAAGCAGGTGTTTCCCTGCAGCCCACGGGAAGGCCCCACGCTGGAGCAGGGAAGAGTGTGAGGAGGAAGGAGCGGCAGAGAGGAGCTGTTACGGACTGACTGCAGCCCCCATTCCCCCTGCGCCACCTGGGGGAGGGGAGGAGGTAGAGGAGTTGGGGCTGAAGGAGTGAAGCTGGGCCTGGGAAGAAGATTCGGGTGGGGGAAGGTGTTTTAGGTTTTTTTGTCTTTGTTCACCATCTAACTCTATTTTAATCGGCAACAAATTAAATTAATTTTCCTCAGGTCTGTTTTGCCTATGATGGTAATTGGTAAGTGATGTCCCAGGCTTTATCTTGACCCCCCGTGTGCTTTTTCTTCTTATTTTCTACCTGTCCTGTTGAGGAGCCGGGAGTGAAGAAGAGAGAGTGGGAGTCTGGCAGCCAGCCAAGATCAACCCACCATCACACTACTCCAAACAGGATCAACTTCAAAGTAACATTAGGTTTCTCAGAGTCTTGTCCAGTTGATTATTATTTTTCTTTTTTTCAAATCTCCAAGGATTAAGATGCCACAGCCTCTCTGGGCACCTGTTTCAGTATTTAACTTCTCTCCTTAGAAAGAATACTTTTCTTTCGGCACACTTCAACTTCCAGTCCTTTACTACAATGTAATCATTTGGAAGGACCCAAGCAAGATTCAAGCACAATATTCTTATTTTCCAAGACATTCCTATAGTGTAACTGTCAATAATTGCTTTAGATTACATACAGCACAACCAGGGGCTTTGTGCTGTCTAGGCAACCATATTTAAAAATCTCAATTTTCCACTTTTTCAGAGAATAATATTATCTTTGGCTAGAAATTTCTTCCTAAATTGGCTTTCCACCCTAAACAAAATCAAAACATTCCACACTTTAAGTCTCCGGGTTCCCTGTGTCTTCCTTGTTTTCCTCCTCCAGCAATTCCCTCTCCAAATACAACACACACAGGGCCAGTACTTTTCTTTTGAGAGTCAGAGTGACAGTTAAACCAAGGAAATGGGACAGTTTCATTGCAAAGCAAAAAAAAAAGTCTGGCTCTGACCAGAAGTTCTAAACTTAGACTCTTTCAGTGTTTTATTTAGCATTTCACAGTCACATGTAGGGTTAAACAGTCTGTTCACCACATGCTGCAGCTTGTTTATGCGCTGAGTAGGTGGACTGATCTTCAATCCCTGCATTCCTGACTATGGTGGCATGAAATCTGGTGAACTACATGTGGGGCAATCTAAATATCCTTTGTAGGTTTCCCTAACAGTCAGACAGAGGTGATGAAAACAGATCATAAATGTGAAAAGGATCTTGTTAGGTTTTTACCTGGGTTTTGCCAAACATTGAAAAAAAAAGTGGTAGATTTGCTCAACTTGTGATTAAATGTCAGCAGGGCTCTGCCTCCTAACAGCCAATGAAAATCCAATTAAAAAGTATTTTTTATAAGAAGTTGTATAGTTTATAAATAGAGGCAACCTAACATCCAGTAACCTTTAGAGTTTAGAATGATACTACTAGATACTTTTTTAGACTTACTGGAAAACTGGCTTGAAAACCATTATTAACAAGAACAGGTAAACTTTAATTTATGGGAATTACATCTCAGAACTTTAGCTCTGTCTCTTCAGGATAAGCACCTGAAATCTGAAGTTCATTAAATCCAGTACTAAAGCTGGAAGATGTGTAAAATATACTTGCAATTGGTTCAAGGAACAAGGCCATTCTTGAATTGGAAACCTGTATCAAATTAGGAAAAGCTCTGAAAATTTACCCTTCAATATTCAAGGGAAGTGCAGAATTAGTGGTGCTGTGCAGGAACATTTAGACAGTTACGGAATAAAACTAGAGGGTCATGTAGAAAAGAATGCACTGAACTTAAAGCACACTAGAGCAAGATGAGCTGACCTTTTTTTTCATATTACTTATTCAGGTCTGTGTCCTAGTGATGAAGTTAATTGTGACTTTACTCTTTGACGCACATGACACACCAGGGGAGGCTCAGGGAACTGGGCTTACTTAGCCTAGAGAAGAAAAGGGGAGGTGGGCTGCAAAGGGAATATAACAGAAGCCTTCCAATGCCTATGGGGAAGTTATCAAGAAGATGGAGTCAGGCTCTTTACAGATGTGCCTGACAGGGGGACAAGGGCTAATGGATATAAATTGAAAGAGGTGGAAGTTCCAATTTAAGGATGAAAATCTGAGAGGAGTGATCCTGGACAGAAGGCTGAATTGAGACTCATGGCATGCAGATTTCATTCAGTCTGAAACAAAATGTTTTGCGTCTGTGCACTTGTAAGTAAACAAGTGGAGTGAGGGATAGATTTACAGGAGACAGTGGTGATGGACATAATTTGAAACGAGAGAAGTTTGGACTGGATATATGGAAAAATTTTTCACTGTGAGAAGAGTCAAACAGTGGAAGACATTGCCAACACAGGCTGTGCATCCTTCATACTTGCAGGCTTTCAAGGTCTGACTGACTAAGGCACTGAGCAACCTAGTCTCATCCCATAGCTGACCAAGTAGGAGGTTGGAGTAGAGACCTCAACTTAAGGTTGGGAATAACATCAGTCATTCCTACTGACTCAGTGGTCAATGTAGGTGACAAGCCATTAAGTGTCATGTTATGCAGGGGTCTGGGCTGAGGTGGTTTCACTCACACCTGATGACACTGTTATATTTCAGTAAAGAAATTATTTGGAGCAAGAACGGGAATCACAGGTTTTCTAGCTGCCAAGTAAGTGTGCTGGGACTTAGAATAAATATTAAGCTGTGAAGTCAGTCTCTCTGGCTTTATTGGCTTTACTATTTAAAAAGAGTAGGAAAACCAAGAGTGAGAGCATGTTATATTGGCTAACAGTGACAAGTTTAGGATACACTTGATAAGTCCTGTTTTAGACTAGGGATTTAAACTCCTCCTTACAAGATAGAATGATCCCCCCCTTTTTTTTCCCTTTTTTTTTTAAATTAGAGCAAGTAGTATCTATGTCCAACTTATGCCTAGACCCTTCCTTCTCCCCCACACCCCATTTTACAAAGGACCATCCCTGATAAACAAGATCTGATATTTCTTGTGGTTCCATATGAGTTTTTTTTACCATGCATAAAAAGGCCATATTTGTTCCAGTCTTGATGTTGTTTTTTTTTCTAATACCAAGAAGTCTGAGGATTTAAAGAAGAGGGGAAAAAAAACCCCAAACAAACTAACCTCCCCCCCCCCCAAACAACCGACTGTGAAAGATGGGTAACAGTAAAATATTATAGAAATGCTCATAGCAAAATAAAATTATGTAAAAGTGTCATTGCAGGAAAACTGGAATCACACAGCTGTAAGGGGAGGACAAATTAGCCTACATGAGGTTTAATATCAATCATGTATATGCTAGAAAGAAACATTATGGGGACTGTGCCTGGGGTACATTTGAAGAAGCGGAAGCTTCTTCACCTGATGCCCTACATGTGTAACCCTGCGATGCAAGTTACAGTATCTGCCATTCATCAGCTCAGTAATACAGGAGTGCAAGGAATTTTGATTGTTTATATTGATTGTGATTTTTATCAGGTGTTACACAGATTAATAAAATAGTCTGCTATAAGAATTATTTAATCAACGTACCTATTTAGTGGTGAAATGGTTGGAAAACAGTAAAATTGCAAGTAAATAACTGTGAGGATAAACATCTTGGCAAAGAACTTGCAGTAAAAAATTACCTAATCAGAAGTTGGAGAAGTTGGAGTCTCAGTTGGAGAAGTCTGCGATCCAGGTATTGACTGAACAGTCTAGTCTGAACATCATCAGCAGTATTACTGTTTTAGGAGTCTCAATACCTGAAAGAAATTCAGGCAAGTGTCTGTTAACCAGATTTTCGTTCCATGTCACCAGTGCTGTTGGTCAGAAAGGTTGTTAAGCTTCATTTGTTTATTGCATAAATATTACTTTGAACTAATGGAATGCACTATGACTTTTAGTGAAAACACTTTTATGCTACTTAGCCTGATTTGAAGGAGTACCACACTGCCTGAATCATGAATCATTTGAAATTATAGACTGCGTTCATCCAACTTAGTACAAATACTGTGAAGACTAAAATTCTACACTAACCATCAATAAGAACAACTTGATAACCAGAAAAATATAAGTTTGATAAGAATAGGTACTCTTACACTCAGTCTTGGAAGATAAATGCAAGTATAGCATGTTTTAGTCTTTTTCATCCTTTCCTATGTTATAATCTGGTTTGATGGCATTATAAAAGTAGTGAGTGACAGAGAATATTTATTAGTTAACAAACACACTGAAGGATTCAGGTGAAGCTGAAATCAGTTTTGTAGTATGACATACACTCTTGTAATGGGAAACTGAGGATTTTTTGTTTTGATGAGTTCAAGGCTTAATCATGCAGACTACTTTAATAGTGAAGCATTGCATGTGTGGTTCTGAGCATGATAATGAAAACTAACTCCAAGCATCCATCATTAGACCTTCAGATGAGAACATGAGATTTTTTTTTCCATATTAGCTGTTAGTCACCAGCAAGTGGGTGAGCATTCCTGAGTTAAATTCTGTCTGAATCACTTCAAACAGTTTCAGTGTGTCTGATGAAATACCCTAGAAAAATTTGTGTTGACATTGAAACCAGACAGTCATACTGAAGGTTCAATGGACATCAGCTGTCTGATTGTTTTGCCTTCAGCTTCATGCTCCTTTTTTATTTGTGGGATTCATTTGTCATGTAACGTCATTCGTTATTCAATTTTAGTCATGATTTGCCAAGCTTAGTGTTTTGGTGTTTTTTTTTTTCCTACCTTTACAAAGTAGGTATAGTTAGAAATTTTGAACGTGACAGAATGAAACTTTCATCCTTTCCTATTCTGCATCTCAACAGCACTGAGTTCAAACCTGCAACTTACATGAACTGGAGTAAAACAGCAGCTAATACTACACTGATTCACAATTACAATTTCCAATACAACAGAATCATGAGAAAGCAGGGATTAGATAGGCAGGCATTGGTCGGTCGTGACTTAATGGTGGTGGATAGAGAGGGGAATGTGCAGAGTTTGCTGCAACTCAAAAAGCCACCGAGTCGAACAGCTCCAGGACTGGAAGTAAGATCTGCCATAAGTACACAGTGCACAAGGGGAAGAGATCCTGTATAAACATTTTCTGTTTGTGTTTTCTGTTTATGTATGTTAACCCCCTCTGAAATTAAACTGGTATTAGACTCCTTATTTATAGATAAATTATATTTACCTGTTGTTTTTTCAACTTAAACACAAGAGATTAAGAGAAAACTGGAAAATGGAAGAGTACAGCAAGTATAAATTTTTTTCATATTACAGGTGGAAGTAAACACACAAGCATCTTTCATCCCTACTCCTTTATTCAGTTTGCATACACTTAGCTTCAATACAGTTAAAGAACCTCAATAACTTCAGTGCAACTCCTCTTAGTAGTAGATTTAATCATATATATTTAATAATTCAAGGTCTTTGCGTTTGCTGAATCTTTATTTGTTTTGACCTTGGATTTTCAATAGAAAGTGTCTTTTAGGATGGTGAAGAAAAAAAAATGCAAGCTCTTCCTTCTTGAAGCAAACTCATATTGCAAGACAAGTTCTAGCAGAAGTACTTTATTAATACATTTTTCATTGAGTTATTCACAGCTTATAGTACATAGGGAATATGTGGATGGATATGTGTAAATTTAACAACAGTTAAACTTTTTAAATACGTGTGCACTTTAAAGACCAGTCATATAGGCTGCTTCTAAATGCACACTGAGAATTTTTAGTATTTGTTTTCCTTTCTCTTGGAAGCTCTTATTTTGCCTTGCCTCTCAAATGTTTTGTTTTTTCATTCTTAATTATAAGAGTTCTGTTTATTTTAATAATTAAAGCTAAATCAGAAGGGAGTAAGCTTAATTATTACAAAGAACAAACATTGCCCATCTAAAGTTTTATTAGCCTTTTAAATTTTTTTTCTTCCTTTTAGCTTTTAAAAATCTCTTACTAGGTCTCATATCTGCTAGGCAGTAAAGATAAGAGTGGGGATGAGCATAGCTCTTGACATCTACATTCAGTTAGACATTCGGTTTTGTATTTCAAAACACTTTTATTAGTTATCTGGATACATGCACTTTCATTTAGAATGCCAAAAGCAGGCTGTTGTGGAATCAATCTGTGTTAATCAAATTTAATTTATTCAACATGACAACTGATTTTGGGAGATTCTGGATCTTCATAAGACAAGAGTAGATGGGACATGGAGATAGTAGCAGACACCTCTGTATATGCAATTACCAATGTTTGGCATGCTACAGAGCTCCAAGCAGAGAAGTATGGAAATACGTGTCCTAAAGAAGTATAACAATTTTTTTGAATTCTTTTAGTATAAATCTTATACTGAATGACTTCATTCTCTTCTCTTGTTCTTTAACTCAAAATACCAAAAGAATGCCTCCCTCACACAACAGCTGCCAGTGGCAACCAGTCATCACTATTAGATCTGCATCTGGTCCCTGCTATGTTCTCAGAGTTATAGTTTTGCCAGTCCAGGTCCTTACATTTTGCTCTCGAAGCTCTGGTGTGGGTTAAAGTGGTCAATCAAATTGAGGTCAATATTTTCTATGTTTCCATGTCCATCTCACAGAATGCCCTTTCTGATAGTACTTTTCAGATAGGATCACTTCAGATGTGACAAGCAATGTGTCAATGATTTCTTAGTTCAGACACTTCAGTCACTATTGTCACAGACAAAACAGACTTGATATGGGGAATTTAATTTATTGTCAGTTAGCATAAATATTTAATCACTGTTTTGAGAATTGGGGAAACAATCAAAAAAACCCTCAAACACTTAAAACAGTGGTAAAAAACCCCTTTCCTCTGCTTTTTCCACACTCAACTTCACTCCAGACATCTCTCCTCCCTCCTTATAATTGCCATGGGTCACTTCAGTGAGGCAATGAGCAGTTCAGGAGGTTATGGTCAGTAGACTGCACTTTCTGCTGCTTCTTCCTTCTCACTCTTTTCATACATGCTGGTGTGGGTCCTCCATGGGCTGCAGTCCCTTTGAGGGTGTAACTGCTCTCACATGGATCACCTCCTACTGTGCTGACCTTCGTGTTCCTTCTGCTGTTTCTCACTCTTTTGTTCCCCCCTCCTCCTTTGCCTATGTGGCTTTTTCTGCCCTTTCTTAAATACACTTTCCTTTAGGCACCCACCTGTGGCTGAGGGGTTGAGCTGTGCCCTGTGGTGGGTCCATTGGAGCTGGCTGGAACTGGCTGTGTGCAGCACGGGGCAGCCCCTGGTCTCTTCTCACAGAGGTCACCCCTGCAGCCCCCCACTGCTAACACCTTGCCATTTACACCCAATACAGAATTTTAAAACAAAGCTGTCAACATCACTTTCTGAGTATATCACAAGACTTTGAGGAATCAAGTTTGATTGTTTTAAAAAGTTGTACTGAATGCAAATGTTATGTAATAGAATTAAAAATTCCTTTCCAACTTCATGTAAATATATCATTCTTGGAAGAAAGAGCATCAGCAACCCCTTGCATTTGATATTCCAGCCTTTAATTTCTATCTGATCCTAACTTTTTGACAGTTTTACTTCAAGATGAAGCAATGCAATAGAGTCCAAGTTCCTATATAAGAAAGTAATACTGGAGTTTTCCTCTGTATCAGCTGTTGAACATACATCACAAAGAAAAAGTGTTACTTTTTACCAGTTTTTCATCCTTTCTCAAATTGTTTCAGCCCAGTTTCAGTGGACTTCCATCCAGTAGGGTCAGTAGAAGGACTTCTATGTGTTGCTGAGGGATTTTAGAAGCAGATCCTCTCTTTTTCTGCTGACATTTAGCAGATGTGGCAAGCAAACAACATCTTCAGCACTGCTTCAGATGTACACTTCATTTCCCTTTGAGCCTGAATACCTTGTGTGTGACACAGACTGAATTTTTTACCACGTTATCTCCAAGTACTTAAGACTATTTCATGTGTTTATATAATTACATTTAACACAGAACAGATCGAGGCAAATAGCAGGGAAAAAAGCATTCTTGATCTCTTTAATACACTGGTTACCCATAAGAACAAAGGTGTGAAAGATATTTTAATGAAAATAATTAATTTTCAGTCTGAATTGACTTTTGTAGAAATTTGGTAATTAACAAGAACACAGGAATTCATAGATAGAATGGAAACCTCCTTTTTCAGGAACCTAGATGCCATTTTTATCTATTACTGTGAAAACAGTATCAGGAAGACTTACTAAATAAAATTTCAAAGCTTTTGAGGTTTTTGGTTTACTTTTAAGGAGATAGTAATGGTGACAACATGCGTCGTGCATGGTTGCAATACTCAATAAGTGATGTATTTTAACTGGTGAATTAGAGTGTAAGACATAAGTTTCATAAAGAGATATTGATCTTACTGGAAGAACATAGGAAATTGAGAGCCTTAAAACATGCTCCTTTAAAACTACTACTTTTTCCTCTTATGAAAATTATATTTGTAAAATATATTATTTATTTTAAATCTTAGCAACAGTGTATGTTAAACTTTATCATCTAGAGTATTTTAATATTGACACTAAAAATATGTTAAAAATATCAAACCAGAATTATTAGTTCTCTGCGTTTTGTTATCTTTTGCGATTCACTGCACAGTAATTTCCTGTACAACTTGTTGATATACTCCAGTGTCAAGAGTTCTAGTAGTTTAAATTTATCTTTGCTATCAGTAAGTTTGTGGTCCGAGGCTATGCTTGATACAAGCTTTGTTCCTGAGTAAGATGAGGTATTACTCCAAGAAAGGCATGTTCCTACTATCATGCACAAGCACTAGTATATTTTCTCTTTTTTTTTTTCCCCTCTTGTTTACACAGGAAATATTCTAATAAGCATTGGCATTTTCAGAGGCAGTATTTTGATTTGCGTTATTATAGTGCTATGACATACTTTGTGACAATGACAAAGGTGTTTTACCTTGTAGTGACAACAGAGCTGATACATTAAGGTGGTCTCCAAGAAATAATAATTAAACCTGAATACTTATCAAAATATTTTCCCTTAGGGGGAAAAAATTTTAGTGGTTTTAGGCTTTAGAATAAAAGACATAAGATACATAATGGTTTAAAAATATTGGTTTGGTTGAACACTCATTAAAAAATTCAAGATGTGTTAATTGGTACAGGTGGTTTGCATACTATGTGCAATTTTGGAAGTATATTTTTCTCAGGATAGGACAGAGGATGTGGTAAGATAAGAAAAGCTTCCTAACATATTCTGAAGATCAAAAAACTATGCATCATTCTAAATATGTGACAGTTCCCAGGTACTTAAAAGATAGTGCTAAAGACTATAGATATTAGTACAGCATTATTACCAATATAGATTAAACAAATAACCAACATAAGTTATTACTCTGTAAATATTCAAAAATGGATAAAAGCTCAGTCATCACTTTATCAACTTTCTCTCATGAGTCCTGACCTTGAGTTAATATATTCTTGGTGCAAAAATAAAGAATTAAAAACTGCATTCATTTAAAATGTTCTGTATATATTAAATGGCTTTAGATAGACAAGAAAACCTGATTGAGCAGCAGCACCTGTAATAAGGGAGCCAGTCTTTTCTCTCACTATGAAATCTCATTTTGAGGCATTTTGTCTTCAACCTTTTGGCCTAAAGTTTTCTAACCCTAAGATTGCTTCATGCAGTCTCTGGACTGCATTTTTTCATGAGATTTTCCAATCTGAATCACCTGAGATAAAAGA
This sequence comes from Ciconia boyciana, assembly GCF_034638445.1. Taxonomy (NCBI): domain Eukaryota; kingdom Metazoa; phylum Chordata; class Aves; order Ciconiiformes; family Ciconiidae; genus Ciconia; species Ciconia boyciana. The sequence continues at coordinate 83,828,462 of NC_132935.1, forward strand.
AGAATAAATTATTCTGTAATATTATAAAAGAATGAAAATGCACTGAAATTTGGAAAATGTATTGGCTTTTACTGAGAGGGAGTTTTCTGTGTGTTGAAGGGAAAACCAGTTTAGCTCTGAAGAAAGGTTTAATGAGGAGTCCTCATGGAAGACTGATGAACATGGGTAGGTGGAACTGGAACTTGGGAGAAGAAGTGGCTGCTTTGAGGGGCTCAAGCTGGAACATGGAGGGCAACCTGGAACAGTGTCCTCAGGGAAAAGCTAGGCAGAAATCTGTCTTGATAAAGGAATACATCAACAGTGTGTCAAATTAACTTTGAGGTTTCCAGATCTCACTATTGCCTTTTATCAGCAAACAGGGAACACACTGCTAAGGTTTCTAACTTCTCTAAGGTGCTTTTCTGAGCAGAAGATAAGCAAACATTGCTACCAACTCTCCTGCTTGCTCAAGTGGTGTGTTGGCTTTAGTTTCTTGTCCTGGTTGTACCCAGGTGGATTGCAATAGATTACCACCTGATTTAATGCTGTTTGAATTTACTATATAAAAATAAGGGATTAATGCACAAAAATTTACTCCTGAGGTTGTAGGCCAAGCATGCCAAAGTTGCTAAAAATGAAAGTGTTAGTTGTCTGTGTTGTCTTACTTCATTATCTGTATGCATAAGCTTTATGATTTTTTTATTATATTGTACTGTGTGTCCTATAGGACCGCAATCAGTTCTGTATCCATTCTGGGGAATGCTTAATCATAAAGCCACTGCCTCACTCTTTGCAGCAATTAGAAAGCATGCAGGAAAAGAAACATGACTCAGTGGTTAAGCAAGTCAGGTGTTTTCCTGGGAGTACTCAGTTGTATTCTTGTCTGTGCCAAAGACTGCGTGAATTCAAGACAAATGGTTTACAGGTAGTCACTTGGTGAGGTGCTTGGTTTTGGCTGCTTAAGGGAGATACTGGGTCACAGTTGCTGCAAGTGAGATCAGTGGGGACTATGCTTTCAACATGAAGTACTGCAATGGTCTAACTATTCTGAAGAAGAAGAATCAGTTTTGCACAGGCACACTGGGTAAGCAGATTTGTGAATACTGTTTAAGGTCTATCCACTATTGGAAATAGGGCACAGAGATTTTCATAAGCCTTTATTTTACATGTATGCTGTAAAACTAAGCTAATAACTGTAAAACACTTAGGTGTTTAATGGTGAGACACATAAAAGAGTATATGAAGTATTTGGTTCTACTGTGTACCCCCACCACCCAGAAAAAGAAAAAAAAAAAAAGAAAGAAAAAAAAAAGAAAAAAAAGAAAGAAAAAAGAAATAAACAAATAGAAGGGGGTGATTTGCCTGGTCTGTAATTAAAGATAAAGGAGAATGAAGGAATCTATTTAAGCTGATAGCCGCTGGAGTAATGAGTGCTTAAAAATCTAAGGATCTCTACTAAGACTTCTCTGCTGTGCTTTTTATTTATATTAGCAGTGAAAGGTATTTTATTTGCCTGCTGAAGTAACAGACTTCTTCATTTCAGCAGGTCACCATGAGACATCAGTTTATACAAGGCTTGCTGTAAATCACAGCCTGATTTTACAAATTGGATAGCTTTAATGTTTGTGCAGTGGATACCATAGCATTGAAAGGTTTTAAGCTGTTCTTTTTTGATGGTATAATTTAGTGTTCTGATATAACACTCTCTGTTTTATGCTTATTTTAAAGTTGCCCCTGTTTTAAAGACACCTGGTGAAACAGTTTCCATTACAGCTTACTTGAACTTTAAAAGGCATTATACGCTAGATATAATAAAAATCCAACATTGTTCCTATTTTCATTCTTCATAACTTTCACAAGTTATATAACTGATTTTTATTCATTTAAATAATTTCAAAAGGAAACTCAAAGTACAACAGGAGGCAGTATGAAATGTGAGGTTTTTTTAAAGTAGTAATTATTTGCCTCTTCAGATAACTGTCTTGTACACAAAATAAGAGAGAACAGTATTAACAGGGCAGAATATACATATCTCTATGGTATAAATCTTCCAGATTTATAGTAATTAGGTAATGGACATGAGGTTATTGAGTCAATACTTGACTCAAACTGTACTAATAAAAAAGAATTGCTTTCTCAAAAGAGATTTCATGATTTATGAGCATAAAGTTGGAAGCCTCCTCAGTTTCTTCAGTAGGAGCAGAAGACTAATGACATTGAATAATCACTTTCTTTAAATTTCAAACTAAAAGTTTTTGTATTAAGTCCTAGACGCTTTCCTTATTTTTCTGCTGTGAAGACATTCCTATATTTCTGTTATTTTACGTGGACGTTCTAAGAAGAGATTATATCTTGCACAAGGCTGTCTATAGATTCCTTCAGTTTGACTTCAGGGCTAAAGCTCAGATTCAAACCTAAATTGCTAATCTTATCAAGTAGTTTGTTCCTTCTGGAATTTGTGCCTCCCTATCTTGCCTGCATCACAGCAGCCAACCTTTCTGCCAGGGGCTTAGCATAATGGTGAGGTTTGAATTAGAGGTAAAAGTGAAAGTGTGATTTCACAACAGCAGTGATCCCTCTCATGCCCATGTGAATACTGCATGCAGCTGTTGCCGTTATCCTGTTCTGTGGAAAAACAAGTAGTTATTTCCAGGGCTATCAATCCAACCTTTATCCTAAGTATTAAATATGCTTTGGTGAGATCTTGAATCCATTTGTGTAGCTGCTTTAATGCCCACCAGCTACTCTATCTAACTTAAATATAGATGCTGAGACATTTAGTTTATGTGAAACAGTTGTTCCAGACTCTATTGAAGGCTAAGTTTAACAATGGTTCCTTTTTTTATCGCATGTCTGATCTGGGGTTTATTTGCAATAGTCATCTCTAGAATGAAAGAGAGGGCATATGTATACTAGAAATGCAGACATCTAAAACTGGCTCAGTTTTCAAAAATCTGTGATGAAATATATTCCTTTCAAAGACTGTGTTCTAAGCAACACATTTTAAAAGGAATATATTTTAGAGTACTGTGGAGCTGTTGTCTTAAAACTGCAAATGAGCTGTGCATATGATGGCTAAGACAATTGGAAAGTGGAAGAATTGAAAGCTAAGGTAGTGTGGAGACTTCAGCCTTTCTACAGTGCCAAGCAACAAATTGTCAGAGAACAAGTCAAGCAAAACTTAGCAGAAAGTGTGTGAAGATGATGGGCATGCTTTCATTTTTGTACCTCATGAATATTTATTTAGTGGCTTTCAGAAGATATGCAGAATAAAAAAAGACTAAAATGGTTTAACGTAAAAGTCATGGTCTAAGTCAATGTTCGTGGCAATGTTTAGAAGTTCAGTTTGACTTGAATTTTGATTTTTATTTTGAATTTCTTCTAGGATGTGGGCTTGATATTTTGAAAGATTTAGAGAGGCTTTACTTTGGCTGTAATAGTAATGTAAAATAGTCTAATAACCATTACTTATGTTATTTAAACATTTTACTTGATTTCCATTCCAGGATGAACGTTCTGGTGCAACTAAAATTCATGCTGGGGAAGTTCAGAGTTCTTATGAAATGCTCAGTTCTTCTAGGGGTGGGGATTTTGGGGAAAGACAGAGGAAAGCAAGGAGGTTAAATAGGAGACTTGTATTTTATTTTACCGTAACTTTTCCATTTTAAGAGGGTAGTATTATACATCCAAGGAAGAATTTTTTGAAGACTCATTCTCTCTCTTAGAGGAAGAAAATCCTTGCAAAAGTATTTCTTTCTTTTCACGTCTAGATCTTCTGAAGCAGAACTATTGCCAATTGCTAAACAGTTTAAAAGCTATTAAGCTTCTGCAAAGTTAAGTATGAGCACTTTCTGAATAGGAGGTTCAGAGGACTGTACTCTCAAGGTCAAGCAGCCCCTTGAGGCTGGTAGTAGTCATTCCCCTTGATAGTAGTCACACTGTCATTAGCACCTTTCTCAAAGTTTTTAACTCATTTTAGGATAGGCTGGTGGACTAAGGCTGGTTAATCAATAAAACTGATCTTATTACAGTACCAAAAGGCAAGAAGCCAGCTGTAAAGTTGTGGTGAAGCTGTGCTAGAGCTTATCACTGTGATGATAAATATCATTATTATCTATCATGTGTCAGTGAAATACTACAAAAGTGTGACACAATTAAATGTTTCTAAGCATGTCCCACACTAGGTCTTTGCACATTTTAATTGATTTTCCCACCCGTTCAGCTATTGAATAGGGTTTTTTCACTCTAAGCACTTTAAATGGGGAAATGTTTCAGTCAGACTAATCTTAGGCACAGTTTTCAGAACATCCCTCCATGCTTGGCCACATGTGTGTTCTTTACTGTTGATGCTGTGTATCTGCACCATACTTGTATCTGTGTACTGCACTACGGTTGAGGACAGAGCCCGGGGCCAGACTCTGCTGCTTTGTGGAGGTGTCAGACCAGGTTGTGCATGAAGCCAGTGGATCGCCTCAGGTAGAAAATTTCCTGCCAGTTAGAACTGGCAACTATATGCAGCCCTTTGCATGACCAAGGCACAGCATGTTTTCAGAGGATATTTGTTGCTCTGTTTGAAGTTATACTTTTGTAATATTGTAACAAGAATTTTAAAAAAACAATTTGGGGCAGTATTTCACCTTTGCACCCTAACACAGGTTTCCTCATAGTAATATATCCAGATACAGTCATGAGTATACTTCATTATAATGTTTTAGAGTGGCTTGTGATCAGATTGAACTTTTTCTCTGTGGATTGTTAGCATTCATTGTTTTGGAAAGCATGGCTTTTTTCTTACCTTCTATATCTTTCAGGGCTCCTGTGGGAAAATGCCAAAAGTTTTGCTTCAATGCCATGTTCAAGGCTGCAACTGAGATATAGCACTCTATCTGCCACGTCGTTTGCCCAGAATAACTTCATTTTGTTTCAGAAAGCCTGTCCTTGGTCCTGACCCTGGCCATTTCCCTGCAGATTCCACCTTCTACTGTGAGCTAATTACATCCTCTATATGCAGTCAGGCCTTTAACTCACAAATTTGCCGTGTTGTTAAAGTTACATGTAAGTACCAGTTTTCTCTTCAGTCTCTTCAGTGAAACATAACATCTATTCCCTTTTCTCCCTGCTCCCCCCCCTCCAGTATAACAACTAGATTGAGTCTGAGTACTCCCACTTATAAGTTATTAGGTTCTATTTTTCTCCTTCCAGCAACCTTACTTTCATCCAATAAGGAAAGTACGCTTTACTTTCAATCTAATCTTTGTTGCTCTGGTCAGCCCTTTAGAGAATCATTGATACTTTTTTGGTTTTGGGGGGGTTTTTTTGGCCTAACAGTACATTGGAAGCTATCTTAGTACAAATTCCTGCCTGATGCCTTTCTGCTTTAAGCGGTGTGTTTGATTTTCTATTACACTTCTTTCTTGTTGTGGGTCTCAGTAGACTCCGTTTTGCTATGTTAAATGTTCTGGGCAAGAAAAGTACTCAGAAGCCACATTAATTTTGAAAGCAGTTTATACAGAAGTCACAACTTCAGTTAGCTTTCTAGCATGTGCATACAGTAATGTAGGTATCTCTTCCAAACTGCTTGCAACACATGTGCTTACATTCTCTACAGGTCAGGCATTCATGTGCTTCTTGTGAGGATCAAAGGCTCAGGCCAAGCAATAATAGGGCTGAAATGTCAAGGCAGCTACAGTTCAGAGAACGTGAGCATAAAGTGGAAAGAAAGTTTCTCATAGCATAGCAGATAAATCTGAGAAAAACTAGGTGCCCCAAAAAGAAATATTTACTGGACAGGTCCTGAGGTTGTATGTTACAAGCTTAAGTTTTATTCTGTTGGCAACTAGTTTGGCAGTAGATTGAAGCAGGCTAAGATTTAGGCTCTGTTTAAATTACTGCTTAAACTGAAGTTAGGCAAGCATACTGAACAGTGCCTTCTTCCCAGGCTGAAACAGAGACTGAGGTCTGGGCAGGATCCAGCTGCCTCATATCATTCTGCTCTGGGAACCTGCATGACTCTTGGGTCTCCTGCCCACAGGACGCATCTCTAGATCCTCTTCTCTGCCATCTCTACATTCTCTTCACCACCCTTTCTTGTAGTCAGAGTGGACACAGCAAGAAACAGACTGAGGCAAGGGAACCTGAGTCCTAGCAGGTCTTTGAACAGAAGGTCCTAATGCTCTAGAGCTAGGACTCAAGGTAAGAGGATAGGCAGGTGGAAATATGAGGGAGGAATTTTCTCTCCAGATGAATTCAGGGCTCTTCAGCTGTGCTGTAGACCTTGTTCTCATGTTTGATAGTCTCCTCTCTTTCTGCAGAGTGGAGTTTGCATTTGACTCTGGCCAAATTGACTGCAGCTATTGCAACTTAAAAACATCTTTTGCTCCTCACAAGTATGTGAAGTAGGAAGTTTTATTGTTTCAGAGACAGTCTCCAGTGTGGATGAGTGCTCACTTCCCTCTTCTCTTTACACAACTAAATTTTATGGGACATGTCCTCCAAGAGTCAGGTCTGTTCTGCCTATCATCTTGGCTCTATGTTTCAGTGGTTGTATTGAATGTCAGATTGTCCTGAGACCCTTTGAGGAGGCTCTGCTGCCACAGGGAGAGACTTTAGCACTTTTATTGCCCATTCCTTGAAAAGTTTTCTAGGAAATATTATGGGGGGTTTATCATTTTGAAGATTAAACACAACACATCTGTGATAGAACAGTTGGATTATTCTTTATCTTGTAAGATGAAATAACCATTCTGTCTCGAGTACAACATGTGCTCCAACAGAGTTTTTACTTATTAGGAGGAAGTCTTCAGGTTGTTTAGCCTAAAGAAAATTAAAGACAACATGTTTTCCTTCATAAGTAGAGATGGTAGAGGCTAGAAGCATAACTGTGAATTTATATTCAATCTAACTAGCACTAAGTACAGCAAGCAGACAGCCTGTACGAAATACCACACTCTTGGGTATCATTTAAAAGAGAGGTATGAACTTGGGATCTCACAATTCATGGTGAATGTTTAACATGCATTCATAAGACTTGCACATGACTTCCTTAATTGATCATGTTTCATCTAAACAAACTGAAGTATTCATAAGGAAGGTGGAGGTGGGGGATGGAGATCCATGTGGCAGCAAAGACACAAGGGTTATTGATGCGTTAGAAACCACGGAAGCATCTGAGAACAGTCATAGGAATTAGGGTTTCTCCCCAAAAAAGGTAGCGGGATCAATAGCCCAACTGAAGTGCATCTACACCAAGGCACGCAGCAGGGGCCACAAACAGGAGGAGTTGGAAGCCATTGTGCAGCTGGAAAATTCTGATACAGTTGCAATCACAGAAACATGGTGGGATGACTCACACAACTGGAGTGCTGCAATAGATGGCTATAAGCTCTTCAGAAGGGATAGGCAAGAAAGGAGAGGCAGTGAAGTAGCCCTGTATGTTAGGGAGTGTTTTGACTGTCTAGACCTTGACGATGGTGATGAAAGGGTCAAGTGTTTATGGGTAAGAATAAGGGGGAAGGCCAAGAAGACAGATATCGTGGTAGGACTCTGTTACAGACCACCCAACCAGGATGAAGAGACAGATTAAATATTCTATAAGCAGCTGGGAGAAGTCTCACAGTTGCTAGCCTGTGTTCTTCTGGGGGACTTCAACGTACCTGATGTCTGCTGGAAATACAATACAGCAGAGAGGAAAGAGTCTAGAAGGTTCCTGAAGTGTGTGGAAGATAACTTCCTGACACAGCTGGTGAGTGAGCCAACTAGGGAAGGTGTCCCGCTGGACCTCTTGTTCATGAACAGAGAAGGACTTGTGGGTGCTGTGATGGTTGGAGACCGTCTTGGGCATAGCAGTCATGAAATTATAAAGTTTTTGATTCTTGGACAAGTAAGGAGGGGGGCTAGCAGAATGGCTACCTTGGACTTCTGGAGGGCAGACATTGGCCTGTTTAGGAGACTGGTTGACAGAGTCCCTGGAACACAGTCCTGAAGGCCAAAGGAGTTCAGGAATGCTGGACATTCTTCAATAAGGAAATATTAAAGGTGTGGGAGCAGGCCGTCCCTATGTGCCGAGAGACAAGCCAGAGGGGAAGAAAAACAGCCTGGCTGAACAGAGAGCTTTGGCTGGAACTCAGGGAAAAAAAGTTTATGAACTTTGGAAGAAGGGGCAGGCAACTCAGGAGGACTACAATGATGTCATGAGGTTATGCAGGGAGAAAATTAGAAGGGTCAAAGCCCAACTAGAACTTAATCTGGCTACTGCTGTAAAAGACAATAAAAATGTTTCTATAAATACATGAGCAACAAAAGGAGGGCTAAGGAGAATCTCCATCCTTTATTGAATGCAGGGGGGAAACATAGTGACAAAGGATGAGGAAAAGGCTAAGGTACTTAACGCCTTCTTTGCCTCAGTCTTTAATAGTAAGGCTAGTTGTTCCCGGGGTACCCAGCCCCCTGAGCTGGAAGACAGGGATGGGGAGCAGAATGAAGCCCCCATAATCCAAGGGGAAATGGTTAGTGACCTGCTACACCACGTAGACGCACACAAGTCTATGGGGATGGATGGGATCCACCCAAGGGAGGGAGCTGGTAGAAGTGCTCACCAAGCCACTTTCAATCCTTTATCAGCAGTCATGGCTAACTGGGGAGGTCCCGGTTGACTGGAGGTTAGCAAATGTGACACCCATCTACAAGAAGGGTCAGAGGGAGGATCTGGGGAACTACAGGCCTATCAGCCTGACGTCAGTGCCAGGGAAGGTTATGGAGCAGATCATCCTGAGTGCCATCACGTGGCACATACAGGACAACCAGGTGATCAGGCCCAGTCAGCATGGTTTATGAAAGCAGCTCCTGCTTGACCAACCTGATCTCCTTCTGTGACAAGGTGACCCACTTAGTGGATGAGGGAAAGGCTGTGAATGTTGTCTGCCTGGACTTCAGTAAAGCCTTTGACACTGTTTCCCACAGTATTCTCCTGGAGAAACTGGCTCCTCATGGCTTAGATGGGTATATTCTTCGCTGGGTAAAGAACTGACTGGATGACTGGGCCCAAAGAGTGGTGGTGAATGGAGTTAAATCCAGTTGGCAGCCGGTCACAAGTGATGTTCCCCAGGGCTGAGCACTGGGGCCACTCCTGTTCAATATCTTTATCAATGTTCTGGACAAGGGGATTGAGTGCACCCTCAGTAAGTTTGCAGGCAACACCAAGTTGGGCAGGAGTGTTGTTCTGCTTGAGGCTAGGAAGGCTCTACAGAGGGACCTGGACAGGCTGAGGCCAATTGTATAAGGTCCAACAAGGCTAAATGCAAGGTCCTGCACTTGGGCCACAACAACCCCATGCAACGCTACAGGCTTGGGGAAGAGTGGCTGGAAAGCTGCCAGGCAGAGAAGGACCTGGGGGTGTTGGTCGACAGCTTCCTGAATATGAGCCAGCAGTGTGCCCAGGTGGCCAAGAAAGCCAATGGCATCCTGGCTTGTATCAGAAATAGTGTGGCCAGCAGGACTAGGGAAGTGCTTGTCCCCCTGTACTTGTCACTAGTGAGGCTGCACCTTGAATACTGTGTTCAGTTTTGGGCCCCTCACTACAAGAGAGACATTGAGGTGCTGGAGCATGTCCAGAGAAGGGCAATGAAGCTGGTGAAGGGTCTAGACCACAAGTCTTCTGAGGAGCGGCTGAGGGAACTGGGGTTGTTTCGTCTGGAGAAAAGGAGGCTGAGGGGAGACCTTATTGCTCTCTACAACTACCTGAAAGGAGGTTGTAGCGAGGTGGGTGTTGGTCTCTTTTCTCAAGTAACAAGTGGTAGGATTAAACAGCCTCAAGTTGCACCAGTGGAGGTTTAGATTGGATATTAGGAAAAATGTCTTCACTGAAAGGGTTATCAAGCATTGGAACAGGCTGCCCAGGGAAGTGGTTGAGTCACCATCCCTGGAGGTATTTAAAAGATGTTTGGATGAGGTGCTTAGGGACATGGTGTAGTGGTGGACTTGGCAGTGTTAGGTTTATGGTTGGACTGCATGATCTGAAAGGTCTTTTCTAACATAAATTAATCTATGATTCTATGAAGATATTGTCCTATGTTCAAACTCAGTTGTGCTCTCCTAGAACTGTGTAATCTGATGTTTGGCAGACAGACTGGATTCAAACAAGACCAAGTCATTAAAAGGCTGGATGTTTTCTTTTTTAGAGAGCAATTCAGAAGTATTCTCACCATACCTTGATTTAAGCATGTAATTTGTCACATTTGCCATCACTGAGGCTCTACATCAGAGAGAGAGATTATACATAAATAAACACTCATTGCTGTAGAGCAGTCCTGGTAGAAATGGAGTTTTAAAGTGAACACTCCTAAGCATTTAGGAAAGAGTTGCATAGGTACCTGGTAAAGCCTAGAGGTGTTTGTGGCAGAGAAGATTAAATATAACATCTGTGTGTAGAGGATGAAAAGGAATATATGCCATAGTTGACATCTCCAGGAAATAAATAATTTACATGAGTGAAAACAATGAATCCAGAAGGTTAGTATGAAAAGCAATCAGTATATCATTACAAGCAGGAAATTTAATTTCATCCTTATGTTTTATACCTTTTGGGTATACTATGGATATACTATGAAGTAGTTTTTCAGGCTTGAAAGGCCAGATTTCGTATTTTGTGACCATTTGTATACTACAGCTTCCTAAAATACCTCTCAGAGTGGCAGTTTCTTCTTACATTTTGTAATGTTTCTCCTTTTCATTTCAAAGGATTTTCTTAACGTTGAAAAGCATAAGCTGTTTATTCTTGCTTGCTAAATTAAATTTTCATTTGGAGTGTCCACTTCAGCTCAAGGAACAAATTTTCTTGTCTTGAGAAAAACAGCCAGTGCACTCCAGTGGTCGTTCAGCACTTCAATGAATGTTTTGCAGTTTTAGAAAAATAGATAAAACCTGTGTCTGCACATTCCTCTCCAATGGAGCTGTGTCCTGAACCCTCACATTTTTTTATACTGAGGAAGTCCACACCCCAGATGACATGGTTCCTCCCCTCAGTATGGCACCACTGCATGTCTCTCTCCAAGTACCCCAAGTGCTGAAGGCAGCCTAGTGGTAGGTCTTTGACCTTGCACCATATCTGAGGGAAGTTTGCTCTGAGAATATGAAAGAAGCAAAAGCAGAGTATCTGGTATAAAACCCCTCTCCTTTTTGGGGCCTCACTCAGCATCAAGTTCCCTTGCAAGGGACATGCAATGAACATTTTAAAATCCAATTAAACATGTTTTGCTGGTTTCCTGTTCTAGGCTCAGCACAAGAGCTAACACTCTGAATTTGATCTAAATCAGAAAGACAAAAAACAGAAGCACGTTAATTTTGCTCACCCTCTTAAAGACCCTTTCCTGGGGTCAACAGGTCACATCTTTAGTTCCCACTCACCAGTTTTCTCAGTGTAATAGCAGTTACACTGTACAGCCTCCTCCAGAAGGAATCTCTGGCCATCTTCAACAATTGTTGAGCAAGCTTATTTCCAAACTGATGAGCAACCTGGCTTCTTACAATCTCCTAAAAGCTGCTTTCTGAATTCAGGCCCCATGGTATATCACAGCCTGATTGTCCAACTACTTAACAGAAATGCTCTTCTGTGTAGTTTTCAGAGGGAGAAGCTAGCATTCAGTCAGTTCTCCTAAAAAGGCTCTTAGCTATTAAGCAACATTTCTTATTCCACTCTATTAATTTGGCTAAAAGCTGTATAGTTTTGTAGAACTCTAGTTTGTATTTTGTCTGTGTGATTAGGATGACATCTTGAAAGAATATAAAGTTATGAGAGCTGTCACTGCTGATTAGCAACTGTTCTGCTTTGAGAAAAATTGGAATACACTGCAGACTAATTTTTTTTATAATTTCCATGGTTCTAAATCTAAACATCATTAAATTCAAAGCTGTCATTCAATGTACAGCTGAATTTAGCTCACTTAGTTTGAAAAACAGACAAAATAAGGACGATTTTTGGAAATATCCACAAACAACATTAAATTTCATGTGCAATTATAGAAAGAAATCTGAGTTTGAACACAGATACCTCTGAGGAGAAACTAATTAGCATTACATTTCTTAACTATTTTGACAGAATTAGAACAGGTTAGTTAAAGTTCATCACTCTCTGCCTGCCTGCCCTTTCCTCCCTCCCTATAAAGTGATTAAGTTCTGAGCCACATAGTTCAAACCAAAGTGAATATTTATTCATTTTGGTTTTACTCATTTTACTTAATATTACTCTTTCAAGAGAAAAGTGAATTATTGTGACAGAGGTTGGTTTAGATAATTAATGTTCCTGAAATGTGATGGCTGTGGTGCTGGGTGCCTGCCTTGTTCTAAATTTCAGCAAACTTCCAATTTTGTGCACTGAGTTATTTTGGCTTCTTCCTGCTATGTACCAAGAACAGCATTTTAGCACAGTAGGTAAAACGATGATGTTATTAACACAGGCACTAATTTAGTCAAGCTCAGTTTGATATTCAAAATTTCACTTGGAAACTGTGTGCAATCAAAGTTCTGCTTGTTTTCCGACAGAGTGTGAAGTTAGTCACAGCACTAGTTCTGGTCTTTGAGATATGGATGGATATCTTGCCAAAGAAGATCACAAATTTTTTGCATTTCACCATCTTTTAAATATCATGGCATTGTTTAGAAATTCCTCAAGGAGACAAGTTTTTCCTATTGTGGAATGCACCTCCTAACTTCACTGTTCTGAGCCATTTGTTCAATTTTTTTTTTTTATATCAAGGTTAGCTATGTTCTACTACTACTAGCATATTTCTACTTTGCTAATATATGTCTGTCTTTTTTAGCAGGGATTAAGACTAAATCCCAGAAATTATATTTGCTTAAGAACTTTCCCAGTTTATATAGTTATATGCATATACGTACATGTATTACCCCTGTGGATCATCATAGCTAGAGTGCAACAGTGCAGTAAGTTATGCACGGTTTTCCATAAAATCTGGTAGATAGAATGACTGCAATAAATACCTGATTTTGTTACTGTGTCTTGTACCCTAATAAAATATAAAATGTATTTATGTCACAATTTTGAGTGTCTGGTCAGCACTCAAAGCACTGTTAAGAAGAAAGTATTTCTTAGGGCTGATCCTGAATCCATCTATATTCCTAAACAAAGTCTACACAAAGGTATATAGAAAACATGCTTTAACATGTTCAATCTCACTGATGAATATTTGCATACCTACTTTGGCAAACAGCTCAAAAATGAAAATGTTCTTTCTATTTCAGGTTTGCTCTTCAAGAATTGCTTACTTATTTTTATAAGCAGTCTATTCTGCAAGACAAGCTGCATAGAAAACATCTTTCATCGTGCCCACTAAAATTGGAGGGTTTTTGGCCAAAATATGGAAGCTAGTGAAGAGAGATGCATGTCTAGCTAAGGCTGCAAAGACAGTGGTTTTGTCCCTTAGCAAACACAGAACTGTCTTTGCTCGGTTAATCTTCCTGCAAACCAATGACATCTTTTTGGTCAGAAAAACAATAGCTCTGTTGCAGGGCTGAATGCTATTTTTGATACAAAGCAATCTTGAGAAGAAAGGATGCCTTGAGATTCAGTAGATATCAAAAACTGCCTTGTGAACTTTGAGAGCTCAGTTCTGAGTATCAGAAATCATACTTGACATCAGTAGACAGAAACCTCTGCTGAACTAGGTGACAAAATCTCTTAAATATCGTATCATTGAAGTTGCATCACAGAATAAGGAGTTAAAAAAGGGTAGTGATGATCAATTTATTTTTTTAAACTTTTACTTTTAAACTATAGTTTCAATTTCTTTGTCTTTAAAGTATATAGGCCTACACAAGTGGAAATGATGTAGACCTTAATTTATCCTCTTGAGGAACTGAAAATGGACCTTTTATCTTATCAAATACTAACTAGAAAATAATTTTAAGGAAGCTATCCATTAAATTCAAGTAAGCAATATATTAAATTAAGCAGTGTTTAAGACTTCAAAAGGATTTTAGGAAAATAGTTTCATTGTCCATCCTTCTTTGATGCAAGAATTTGCATTTGAGAATGTTACACCTATTTAGGTCTTTCCAGGATCAATATCTTAATTTTAATTTTTCTTTTCATTTTGCTAAACTGAAGAGGTTCAATAAAACTGCGTCAGTACTGGTACTTGTAAACTTGGTTGCAGTATTGCCAGTTTTAGTGTCTCAATCTGATTTTAAAATCACATTTAGAACTTGTAAATAACATATCTAGAGTCGACTGTATTATTAAATTATCACAAATCACCGAATATTTTCATTATTGCATTGCTTATCTTTAAAAAAATCTAAGATTAGTGCTAGGATTCTGGATATTCATATGTTTATAAATGGCTATTTTATGCCAAGACTTCCTCCATTGATAGTAAATGACTGAATAGTGTTTCTTTGAAGAATGCAAATGTTGACTAAGAAAACAGTGCTATGTTATCAGCACAGACCATATTACATTATTAATAAGACGCAGGTATAAGTTCTGCCTAAAATGCTACATTCAGAGCAGTCCATCTTTGACTATATCTGGTTTAAAGCATTGCAAAGCTGTAGTGATACACCTGGCATTAAGGTTCAGCATGTGAATGAATTCTATTTGGGGGACACTCTTAAATGTAGGACACATCAGCAAAGGCTACTGTACCAGTATCTGATTTTGGAATGCTTCGTATATGTAGATACTGCAATGTGTGCTCATGCAGACATATAAGATGCCAAGAAGGTGCAGGCAGTGAAACTTTTCACAAAGTGTACAGTGCAGAATGCAGGAAGCAAGCAGATTTCAAAACTGGGCCATCCCATTATAGATACTTCTTATTTAAATATTCAGTGTAAGATTTTTCTAATGTTTTGTAAGAGTTGATTGAATTTAAGGGCTGGATATATATATATTACACATTTTGGAGACTATTTTTATTAGATTTTTTAGTTCACAATGAGGTGTAGCAAAGGGAAAAATACCATTTTGTAATACTTAATACAAATGAACATTTTAACCTAAGTCAGGCATGCGTGGTGATACACCAGGCAGGCTACTGACTAGATTAAAAAGTGCATGGACTGTTTCATCTATTCACTTCTCATGTTAATCACTGTGTGTGTTTCAGTAACAATTGTACTGGGCATAAGTGTCCTGTCACAGAACAGATCCCCTCCCCAGTAAGGTATGACAAAGCTTATTCAGACAAATAAACTAGATAAGCAAGTCAGCCTCTGATAATTGAAGAGACTGATACTTAGAGGTCTAAAAGTAATATGGAATTATAGTCATAAACTATTTTCTGTTTGGATAAAGTTATTTTTATAGCTGTATATTTTTTGCATAGAACTATAGTGAATCTTCAAAGTTCTTTAAGTGCGGATGTACTGTTTTAAATTCTTTTTACTTTATGGAGTTCTGAGATGAAAGGAAGATGCATGATATTAGTTCTGTAGAGAAAGATGTTCTAATCTCAGCTTTTCTTTTTTTTTTTTTAAGTTAAGAGTAAAAAGAACAGTTGAGAAGTTCAGTTGAGATTTTCCTGAGGTTTGTTGGTAAACAGTAAATACCATTCCAGTTGGAACTCCCTGAATCTCATGGTATGGGGAACAGAGGGCAAGTATCGTACTTTTACAGTTTCTCAGACATGTAGGACTCATGAAAAAGAGAAGCACATTTATGCCATCTTAGTTATTTGAAGCTGCCCAATTTTCTGTTAAAAATTGTCATGGAAGTAGAAAATATCTAGAAGTAAAGCAGAGGTGGCTTTTTATGGGGATCAGAGTAGTTAAGCATTGCTCTGGATTTACACATAAACTTTCAATGTAAGCACATGACAGGTTTGCTTATCCTAAAATTACACTTATACAAGCCTTATATTTAGAGGTTAAAGCCCAGATTAATAAAGACTGTTAGATTCCTGATTCTTCTTAGGTGCTTATTCCTTCCTGCAATCAGGATGTCTGATGCAGGCAGATGTAGGCTTACTCTGCCTGTACTTTAAGCTACTTAGTAGAGTAACTGTGTTATCATAGCAGAGAGCTCAAGTTAATATATTCTGCCTACACAGCTTTTGGTTCAGTTCAGACCTGATTCACATTTAGTTAAACAGGGGCAAAGGGAGCCTGCACCTTTCTCCAAAATAATGTTGATGTATCCTGTAGCAAGCACTTAAGAACCTCAGAGAAGTGGTTCCCAAATTACAGTGTGCGAACCACTAGCACAGAGATTATTTCAAAGCAGTCAGTGCATATTTCTTGAGCAATAGAAATCCTCCTGCATAACGCCTAGCCCAGAGCTAGAAGGAATTGCTGCTGTTGCTGCTAGTATGGGAGTCCTTACCTCTGAGAGTGTGGGAGTCTTCTCAGCAGTCATTTTGAGCTGCACTTAGTACCTCTCTTCTGAGGATGCACTGTGTGTTCAAGTGCAGTGATGTTCATTAACGTAACAGAAACTGAAGGTATTGAAATAAACTTCTAAGCCTTTATGCCAGTTCAGTTAGTGACAGATTTTGTGATTTGGTGTTCTTTTGAAGTGAATGCCCAGAAGAGGACAAATACGATGAAACAAAACTGATGTATAATTCTGTATTAAGTTGTGTTAAGTTGCACTGTTGCAATTTAGAGTGGATAAATGCTTGATTTGAGAAAGAGATGCTTGATAGAGATATTGGGTTAATCACAATAGAAGTTTTATGAAAGAAAATACAAAAGACAGCTCAAAAAAAGCTTTTTTTTCTCACAATTATTTTAGTAACTATTAGAAGCAAGAAAAGCAAAGCTAAACTACTTTGCATACCATGGGCCAGTATGCATTTCAAAAATGGTCTTAACCTTGAGTTGTGTACTTTGGCTTAAACATAACTTGAGATTGTTTTTCATATAAATTAAACATGCTCGGGCTCTCTTTCCCCATTATCATGGCATTTCAAGTGAGATGTTACTATGAACTGAATGCAGGGAAAAAAATTGCATAGGTAAGCTGTGTCTGAAAAACCAATTTACTGAGAATTAGGCTTACAGAACAAATTGTTGTGGGTGGCTTGGTATACCTCTTAACTTCACTGTTAATTTATGTCTTATTAGTTTGTTCATGTAAGACTAACTGCTTTTTTTGGCCCCTATATGTAATTTATTCCTTTCCAGTTACTAACTCAATAGTTCAGCAGTTATAAGTTTTGCATCTGTTACACAAACTGGTCACAAACCCCAAAATATTTCATCTACACTTACCATCCCAGGACTATGGAAGTGATCGTCCCTTTGTAGTCAACACTGGTGAGGCCGCACCTCGAATACTGTGTTCAGTTTTCGGCCCCTCACTACAAGAGAGACATTGAGGTGCTGGAGCGTGTCCAGAGAAGGGCAACGAAGCTGGTGAAGGGTCTAGAGAGAAAGTCTCATGAGGAGTGCCTGAAGGAACTGGGGTTGTTTAGCCTGGAGAAAAGGAGGCTTAGAGGAGACCTTATTGCTCTCTACAACTACCTGAAAGGAGGCTGTAGCGAGGTGGGGGTCGGTCTCTTCTCCCAGGTAACAAGTGATAGGACAAGTGGAAATGGCCTTATTTTGTGCCAGGGGAGGTTTAGATTGGATATTAGGAAAAATGTCTTCACTGAAAGGGTTATCAAGCATTGGAAGAGGCTGCCCAGGGAAGTGGTTGAGTTGCCATCCTTGGAGGTATTTAAAAGACGTTTGGATGAGGTGCTTAGGGACATGGTGTAGTGGTGGACTTGGCAGTGTTAGGTTTATGGTTGGACTGCATGATCTGAAACGTCTTTTCTAACCTAAATGATTCTGTGATTCTAACAGTATTCTAATAAATCTCTGCTCCTTTATTTCCACTGAGGGGTCACCTGTAAAACAGGCAAAATGGAAAAAATAAATGTTCTTAGCATACATAAATGTTGATTCAGACATTAGTTTTATACATAGAAGATGCTATATGTATGCGTTTGGTCTCAGATAAGTTCCATAATACCTTACAGTTGCTATGGTAACTAGAGAGCAGCTGAGGTTTATTTTCTCTATATTTAGGAAAAAAAAATCTAAAATATCGAAACCAATTAAACCTCAATACTGCTGAGAAAATTTTACCCAAAAAGGAGCTATCAATTATGTGATAAATGCCTCTAATTCATCATTCTGAGGCATGTCTACATGGGGGCACATCCAAGGAAACCTACAGACCTGACTGACAGCCCATGTAAGCTGTATAGCCCACGGCCATGACAGGGCACATGAATTCAGGTGTAGCTTCAGGCTAACTTGGGATTCTAGATTACAGCCAGCTTGGCAAATTTGTCCAAGGAACAGGCTAATTGTGCTTATTTCTGCCTGCACCTGCCCATACAAAATGCTTTGATGTTTCATTTGGACTTCTAAATTGTGAAATGGTTGGTGCCTTAGGTTATTGAGGCATTGCAGGTGTACCAAAATACAGCCTTCATTCAGCACCATTTGCTGCAGACACTGCCGCAGAGGACACAGTGGAAGGGTTACAGGTCTCTATCGCTACGTGCATGTCAGAAAACCCTCAAAATGGTGAAAAAACACGGAAGGTAAGGTGTCACAGACAGTTTGACCTCTGATTAATCCTAGCTGATCAGAAGCTTTGTAGGGAAAGGCTGCATGTTAGGTGCCTTTTACTCCGCACAAATAAAATGCAAACATATCTTAATATTAATGAGAATACTGATTTTAAATCAAGTGTGAAACAGAAATCAGTTTAAGTGAGGCTGAAAGGCAGCACCAGTTGAAAAGCTCTCCTGTACTCTCTAGAAATCTGGTTGCTTACTTTTCCAAAGGCGATTGCATTGAATACGTTTTTAGGTATTTTGGGTATTTCACAGTTGTTTTTTCAGTACCTGGGGTACTGAAACACATACTATGACTGAGCACTGATCATGCAATGTCTCTTAACTGTGCATAAACACTTTGCTAAAACTACACATCTTGTAGGAACTGTGTCTTCAGAAATTATATCACTGAGCGGTTAAGTCAGATGCTTAATTTGTGGATTCAGTTAAACTTATCAGTATGTGAAGACCAAGTTGTACAAAATCAGCTTTGTCCCCTAAATTTTACTGCAGGTATCCAGCTGAAAGTCTGCATAGCAGATGGCACAGCTATAGCTGCATACTGGTACCTGTGCCTCTCACTAAGGAGTTTTGAAAAAAACATATGTTCTCTCATTAAAAGATGTTCTTTAAAGAATAATTTTCACTGTTACCCCCTACTTCTTCCAAAATTTCATTGTTTTAATTTAAAGGTCCATTTGCCTGCTTTTTTGCTATACTTAAGGCATATTAATACTGAATTATTTTTTTTCTATTTGAATTTTTTTTTCCAAATATGGGCCAAGGTTGAAAAGAAACAATAGAAGTTAGGCAGAATGACTGCTTAAATTATAATTATAGTTAACACCAGAACCCTTAAGATTGCTAGTTATCTAGAGATCTAAAATATAATTACCAGCTTTGTCAACCTGTCAGTCCACTTTGTCGGCCAAGTCCAGTTTTGCATACAGTGCTGTGTTGAAATACACAGATCTCATTCTCTGAAGGATACGGGTATCTTCTTTCTATATTTCAATCCCATGCATGCTCTGTAAATGGCAAAAAGGTAAGTGGATGCATATGAATTAGCAAATAAACATAGCACACAGTTCTGTTCTTTCCTTGGTTTATAGCCTCTCTTCATCCAGAGCATTTTCAGAATCTGTGTCCCCATGCTTTCAATACAGACAGATACTGAGCTGATGGTATGATTATAGAGGGAAAGAAATTTCATTTTGGGGAAGAGGATATGACTGGGTTTGCTTTACATGAACTCTGTGTACATTTTAAATGCAATTTTGTTCCAGTACAATGTGGCTTTTTTCCTAGAAGGACAATAGATAAAGAAATGTGGGAAGGGAATTTCCACTGGCTACCTCAGCATCTTTAGTCAGTTTGATGTTATGGGTTCCAGCAAAGTTAATATGTATCAGCTGCTGGCACTTTTCAGAACAGGTTTCCTCAGTAAAGTGCATGACAGTGATGCTGATATTCCTTAGTATCAGTGTCCATGCTTATATTCAGTACAAGTGATCAATAAAAATAATACGTGCCAACTATGATAATAAGGAGAGGCCAGTGTATGCATTTTTGAAAAAAATTGTGCAATACTCTGGTGTCTTACAAAGTCACTCCAAGTCATTGTGTGGAAATGGCAGTGTCGTATACAAGCCATTGTGTGGAAAAAAAAAAAAATCTAAATTTCTGAATCCTATCAAAGCTGACATTTCTTAACTTATTTTATGGAAGGTGAACTTGAAATTACGTCTGGTTTTTGCTTCCTCCAGTCTCTACTAGTAGTCTCAGTTTCACAGGGTTACCTAGGAAACGAAGACTGGTATAGATTTTGTGATTATAAGGAAGGAATAGATTTGGAAAGTGCAGCTGCTTTTTCCCTCCATAGCTACCGAGCTTGTCTTTTTTCACTTGTATTTTTTTAAATGGAAGCATTTCTCCACCTGCTGGCTCTAAGCGAGATATTGCAGCCTTCCAAGCAGAGAACTACATATAGACAATGTGTATTACACAGTGGATTACTTGTCAATCCCAAACAGGCTTTTATTATACAACATTTCTATCCTGACACTCCAAAACTGCTGCATTTGTAGTAAGTAGTTTTGGAGTAGGATAGCTTATTTTTAATTCATTCAGTCTAGGGAATTGGATGTATTCCAACAGATAACATTTCTCCACATATCTCTATTTGTCCTGGTTTTGGCTGGGATGGAGTTAATTTTCTAGCCACAACCAGAGCATATTAAGGAATTTAGATCTGTTAACAGTTGTGTCCCACGATATTGATTCATCTGTTATCAATATTGGTTTACCTGATCTGCACCATGCTCATTTTTTTGCTGTACCTGTTAAAGATCGGTGTTGGTTTTTGCAGTTTGCTGTGCTCTGCAGCGATTAGTGACATTTTGCCTGTGAGATTTGTTATTAAAACAGGACATCGAGTTTAATTTGGTATCTAAGTTTTGTACTGAAGCCATTACTGTATGTTGGGTACCACCTCATGGAGACAATTAGGAATTATACCTCTTCCTCTGAGAGGTTTTTTATGGAGGAAATACAGAATGGCACCTTCGCTACTTTCTTCTATGATGTTTCCTCCTTCGTTACAATAACTTTTCAGTATCTTGAACACTCTTGGGTATTTAAGATCCATCTATTGGTATTGCTTGGGAATATTGTTTTGGTTTTGTCTAGGGTTAGTAAGCAAATTAAGAATATCCTCCAGAGATCTGCTCCAAGGCTGGATAGATATGAGTGGCAAGGTATGTGGGATAGCATGGGCAAATGCCTAGGATGGTGGGCACATCCAGTGTTTTGGAACTTCACCCCTGAACAAGTGCAGAATCCTGAAGAATTAGTAGAACATTTGGAAAAAGTATGCTGTCACCCTGGCAATTCTAGGAAGATACAAATTACTGCAATGTGCTGGGGCCTGGCCCATGTCTGTTGAGCCCTGTTCAACACTACTCAGAACCCTCAAGGGGAAGAGAAGGTCTCTGGATCTGGTGAAAAAATGACAGACACTGCAGCTACTCCAGCCCCCCCCGCGACAGATAATGCAGTTGAATCAGGGAATCAATCCGTGTCAGTATCAGTCACCCCTATACACAAGAAGAAATCTTGGAAGCAAAAGTCAACTCATTTAGAAAGGGGAGATTAAAGAGCAGGGCCATCACAAGGAGAGGAGGAGGAAGAACTCGTGGATGAGATGGAAACCACCCAATCCCTATTCCTGAGTGAGCTGCGAGATATGCAAAAAGTTTTCAGCTGTTGTCCAGGCAAGCACGTTGTCACCTGGCTGCTCCGATGCTGAGATAATGGGGCCAGTAGCCTGGAATTAGAGGGTAAGGAAGCCAAACAGCTGGGATCCCTTTCTAAGGAAAGGGGGCATTGACAAAGAGATTGGAAAAGGGGCACCAGTCCTCAGCCTCTGGAGGTGACTCCTGTCAGCTAGGAAGGAAAGATATCCCTTCAAGAAAGATATTATATATCGCCCCATTATAAATGGACCACCATGTAGAGAGGTCTCCAGTACCTGAGGGAATTAGCCATGCTAGAGGTGATTTATGGTGACCTGGGCAACAAGCAGTTACCCAAAGATCCAGATGAAGTCCAGTGCACACGACCTATGTGGCGGAAGTTGGTATGGAGCACACCAGCATCGTATGCCAACTCATTGGCAGTACTGACCTGGAAAGATGGAGAAGGTCCAACAGTGGATGAAGCGGCTAGCCAACTCCGGGAATAGGAAGAAAGTCTCTCTTCCTCCCTCATCTTGGCTGTGGAGAAACTGTCCCGGAAGGTCCAGCGACTCAAAGAGTATAGGTCCTACATTCCACCTGTACAGACAGCATCTCAGCTATTAGGAGTCAGCGTTCCTCTGCTCAAGAGAGAGAATATAGAGGGTACACACCACGGGGCACCCTATGGTTACCTGCGTGACCACAGAGAGGACAAGAGGAAGTGGGATGGAAAACCTACCTCAACCCTAGAGGCATGGGTAAGCGAGTTGCAAGGAAAAAACAATCACAAAAGGGGGTTCTTCCAGGAAAATTGCTGCTCTATTTTCCAGTGGACAGTTCCCCAGACAGAGTAGAAGGGATGATCTTACTCCTGATTTTAATGAAGGAACTCCTGACTCGCATGTATAAGAAGTGGGTAATGAATACTATAAGCAGGACTAGAGGGGCCCTGCCTCCAGCCAGGTGGAGGAAAGGGACAACCGGGTTTACTGGACTATGTGGGTTCGATGGCCTGGCACATCAGACCCACAGGAGTATAGCTCTAGTAGTCACTGGTGCACAGTGCACCCTAATGCCATCAAGCTATACAGGGGCAGAACCCATCTGTATTTCTGGAGTGACAGGGGGATCCCAACAGCTAACTGTATTGGAGGCCCAAGTGAGCCTGACCAGGAAGGAGGGGCAAAAGCACCCCATTGTGACTGGCCCAGAGGCTCCGTGCATCCTTGGCATAGACTGCTTTAGGAGAGGGTATTTCAAGGACCCAAAAGGGTACTGGTGGGCTTTCGGTATAGCTGCCTTGGAGATGGAGGAAATTAAACAGCTGTCCACCTTGCCTGGTCTCTCAGAAGACCTTTCTGTTGTGGGGTTGCTGAGGGTCAAAGAACAACAGGTGCCAATTGCTACCACAACAGTGCACCGGAGGCAATATCGTACCAACCGAGACTCCCTGATTCCCATCCATGAGCTGATTTGTTGACTGGAGAGCCAAGGAGTGATCAGTAAGACTCATTCACCTTTTAACAGTCCTATACGGCCAGTGCAAAAGTCTAAATGGAGAGCAGAGACTAACAGCAGACTATCGTGGCCTGAATGAAGTCACGCCGCCGCTGAGTCCTGCCATGCCAGACATGCTGGAACTTCAATACGAACTGGAGTCAAAAGCAGCCAAAAGGTATGCTACAATTGATATTGCTAATGCTTTTTTCTCCGTCCCTTTGGTAGCAGCAGAGTGCAGGCCACAGTTTGCTTTCACTTGGAGGGGCGTTCATTACACTTGGAATTGATTGCCCCAGGGGTGGAAACACAGCCCTACCATTTGCCGTGGACTGATTCAGACGGCACTGGAACAGGGTGAAGCTCCGGAACATCTGCAATATGTAGATGACACTATCGTATGGGGCAATACAGCAGAAGTTGTTTTTGAGAAAGGGAAGAAAATAATCCAAATCCTTTTGAAGGCCTGTTTTGCCATAAAACAAAGTAAGGTCAAGGGACCTGCACAGGAGATCCCGTTTTTAGGAATAAAATGGCAAGATGGACGTCGTCAGTTCCCAATGGATGTGATTAACAAAATAACAGCCATGTCTCCACCAACTAGGAAAAAGGAAACACAAGCTTTCTCAGGCGTTGTGGGTTTTTGGAAAATGCATATTCCAGGTTACAGTCTGATCGTAAGCCCTCTCTATCAAGTGATCCAGAAGAAGAACGATTTCAAATGGGGCCCTGAGCAACGACAAGCCTTTGAACAAATTAAATGGGAGATAGTTCATGCAGTAGCCCTTGGGCCAGTCCGGGCAGGGCAAGATGTAAAGAATGTGCTCTACACTGCAGCCGGGGAGAATGGCCCTACCCGGAGCCTCTGGCAGAAAGCACCAGGGGAGACTTGAGGTTGGCCCCCAGGGTTTTGGAGTTGGGGATACAGAGGATCCGAGTCCCGCTATACTCCAGCTGAAAAAGAGACCTTGGCAGCATATGCAGGGGTTTGAGCTGCTTCGGAAGTGGTTGGTACTGACAGACAGCTCCTCCTGGCACCCCGACTGCTGGTGCTGGGCTGGATGTTCAAAGGGAGAATCCCCTGTGCATATAATGCAGCTGATGCTACGTGGAGTAAGTGGGCCGCACTGATCACACAATGTGCTCAGATAGGTAACCCCTGTGGCCCAAGTGTCTTGGAAGTAATTATGGACTGTCCAGAAGGCAAAGATTTCAGAATATCACCAGAGGAGGAGGTGACGCATGCTGAGGAGGCCCCACTGTACAATAAACTACCAGAAAATGAGAAGCCATACTCCCTGTTCACTGATGGGTCCTGTCATATTACAGGAAAACATCAGAGATGGAAGGCTGTTGTATGGAGTCCTATACAACAAATTGTAGAAACTGCTGAAGGAGATGGTTAATCGAGCCAATTTGCAGAAGTGAAGGCCATGCAGTTGGCTTTAGACATTGCTGACCGAGAAAAGTGGCCAGTGCTCTATCTCTATACCGACTCATGGATGACAGCAAATGCCCTGTGGGGGAGGTTACAGCCATGGAAGCAGAGCAACTGGCAGTGCAGAGGCAAACCCATCTGGGCTGCAGCATTGTGGCAAAATATTGCTGCCCAGGTAGAGAACCTTGCTATAAAAGTACATCACTTAGATGCTCACGTACCCAAGAGTCACACCACTGAAGAACATCAAAACAACCAGCAGGTGGATCAGGCTGCTAAGATTGAAGTGGCTCAGGTGGATCTGGACTGGCAACATAAGGGTGAATTATTTATAGCTCAGTGGGCCCATGACACCTCAGGCCATGAAGGAAGAGATGCAACATACAGATGGGCTCTTGGTCGAGGGGTGGACTTGACCATGGACAGTATTGCACAGGTTATCCATGAATGTGAAACATGCAATGCAATCAAACAAGCCAAGCAGTTAAAGCCTCTGTGGTATGGAGGGCGATGGCTGAAATATAAATATGGGGAGGCCTGGCAGATTGATTATATCATGCTTCCACAAACCCGCCAAGGCAAGCGCCATGTGCCTACAATGGTGGAAGCAACCACCGCATGGCTGGAAACATATCCTGTGCCCCATGCCACTGCCCAGAACACCATCCTGGGCCTTGAAAAGCAAGTCTTATGGTGACATGGAACCCCAGAGAGAACTGAGTCAGACAACGGGACTCATTTCCGAAACAACCTCATAGATACCTGGGCCAAAGAGCATGGCATTGAGTGGGTATATCACATCCCCTATCATGCACCAGCCTCCAGGAAAATCAAACGATGCAATGGACTGTTAAAGACTACACTGAGAGCAATGGGTGGTGGGACATTCAACCATTGGGATACACATTTAGCAAAGGCTACCTGGTTAGTCAACACTAGGGAATCTATCAATCGAGCTGGCCGTGCCAATCAAAACTTTTACGTACTGTAGAAGGGGATAAAGTCCCTGCAGTGTACAGAAAAAATATGCTGGGGAAGACAGTCTGGGTTACTCCTGCCTCTGGCAAAGGAAAACCCATTTGTGGGATTGCTTTTGGTCGAGAACCTGGGTGTACTTGGTGGGTAATGCTGGAGGATGGGGAAGTCCACTGTGTGCCTCAAGGCAATTTGATTTTGGGTGAGAATAGCCAATGAACTGAATGGTATGATATTAATTGCTATATAATACTGTATGTTATCTCTTTTATGGTTGCTATATGCCATATCAATGGTATTTCAGTAAGAATCACCGAGGTTAATGAAGAATGAACTTTGATGAAACCAAGCAAAGGGCAGTGCTGATGGAACCAGAACTGGCTTCAGCATGCAACAATCCAACACCACACACCACCTCTCCTGCCCTGAAGGACTGTTATGACAGATGGAGCCCAAAGTCATGGACTAAATGAACTCAACGGACGTTTTAGAGAGATGGCCCATAGACCAAGAGAATGATATCTGTGTGTTTATATCAAAAGACAGGAAAAGTGGTGGTGATGAATTGGAATGTATTAGAAAGGGTAGAACCTGGGCGTGATGTAGATGGTATAGAATAAGGGGTGGATACTGTCCTGGTTTTAGCTGGGATAGTGTTAATTTTCTTCCTAGTAGCTGCTATAGTGCTGTGTTTGGGATTTTAGTATGAGAATGATATTGATAACACACTGATGTTTTAGTTGTTGCTAAGTAATGTTTACACTAGTCAAGGACTTTTCAGCTTCCCATGCTCTGCCGGGCACAGAGGAAACTGGGAGGGGGCACAGCCAAGAGAGTTGATCCAAACTGGCCAAAGGGCTATTCCATACCATATGACATTATGCTCAGTATATAAAGTGGGGGGAGTTGGCTAGGGGGTAGTGATCGCTGCTCGGGGACTGGCTGGGTTTCAGTCGGTGGGTGGTGAGCGGTTGTATCACTTGTTTTTTTCCTGGGTTTTGTTCCTCTCTCACTTTTTTGTTGTTTTCCTTCTCATTACAATTTATTACTTTTTTGTTCCAATTATTAAACTGTTCTTAACCCACGAGTTTTCTTACTTTTGCTCTTGGGATTCTCTCCCCCATCCCACAGGGGGTAAGGGTGAGTGAGCGGCTGTGTGGTACTTAATTGCTGACTGGGGCTAAACCACAACAGTATTATAAATGAGACAATATTGTGAAGGCAGCCTGTGATGTTCAATTGCAAGCAAATTATTTAGGACCAATTCCTAGGCCTTTCCAGTGGCTCAGATACCTACCTGTATGGATAGTCAATTGTACAATATGCAGAAATATTTGTAGCCAGTAGGGTAATATCCATCCTCTGATAGGTAGGATCATAGCAAGTTATACTTGCAGGTATATTCTGAAAGGTACAAAGCCTACAGCGGTAGACCAGAGATGTGCAAATTAATTGTGGTTCTAGCAGCTGCAAGCAGAAGATGAGGAAATGAAGGTGGCTGCTATACAGCCTTTCTGTGTCTCTGTGCTAGTTTGTTGGTTTTTTTTCCTTTTGCAGCTCAATAGTATGAGATTGAACACAAATTGTCTTGGAGGAGTTGGTGTGTAATCACTACAGCACTTCGCACTCTTCACGCCTTACCAGTCACTCTTGTATGATGTAGTGCCCTGTGATGAGATTACTTGGTCCAGGAATAACAGTGTATAGAAAAATATAAGTAAAACCTCAAGACTGGATGAGACTTCCTATGGAAGTGGATACAGCTGTGTAAATTTTGTTTTGTAGCGCATTGACCTTGTGGTTTCTTCTGCCTGTCCTTCTGTTGAACACCTGTTTGCAGCATGTGAAAAAAATACTTTTGTGAAGTGCCACTATCCTATGAAAGTGCCATACAGAATATAGTAGGATAACATTACAGAATGCCTGTTTGTAAACTCTGCACTGTATAGGTAATGAAAATCATCTCATTTTCCTCTCAGTACTTGATTTCTTGATTGGCTTAAATCATCTTAAGATTTCTCCTATTGAAAATGTTACTTTTCCTGTATATTTTGGGACCAATGCTTGTATGACAGCCAAACTCATACTTGACCTAAATCTGACTGTTTTTGGGGATTTCTGTTTGTTTCCAGTATATCAGATCTTTGTCCTGGATGACTGTGTAGCTGCATGAGCTGAAGAGCTGGAGGAGGATGGAAGATACAGAGTATGCAGGGAGGAAGATGGAACCATCTCCTCCAGCAGCTCAGGTTTAGGCTGGCTTTTGAAAATGCATTCTTCTTTAGGCAGAAATTTGGGTTTTATAGAGAACATCTAAATGAAGGCATAATTCTTTGAAATCAGCTGTCTACTATTTATGTAGGAAAAATATGTCTTTTTTTTAATAGGGTGCTACTCTTTATAAAAGCTGATTTGGCTCCCTAATTGTCCCCTTTAGGAGAAACATAGTGGACTGTAGGTCACTCCTTCTGTCCTTTCATGGGTATGAAAGGACATGTATCCTTTTGTACATAGACTCCAAATAAGTATGTATGAAAATGATGCAAGCTAAAAATTTTAAGGTGAATGCCAGTGTTCATTTTCTACAGATATACAGCTATCTCATTCTCAAATCTGAAGTAAAGAATGATTATGCCTGGCAGTAATTGATCCCAGATGATCTTATTAACTAGGACAGTCTGTAGATTTTACTAAGAATACAGAACTCCTTTCTTCAAGAAATAGGAGAAAAAGTAGAGACAGTCGTCTTTTGTTATCTGTCTTGGCTCTTTTGAGTTTTAATGTTCCCTCTGTGCTCTTATTTAATTAGTTTCTGCAAGCCTGAGGTCAAATGAGGTGTAGAGCTGGCACATGAAAAGAAACACCGGAGGTCAATTAACATCATTAAGTCACTATCAAACTCATCTGGAAAAAATGAAAGAATTTTTTTTTCCTTTAGCAAAGACTTTTGGGGAATAACCATATGCTGAAGGATACATATTTTCCTGGAGTAGCAAAGGCATAGCTGCTCTGAGTAATGAGTGTGTTTCGTGACAAAACACATTATGTGTTAGTTGAAAGATAAATGGTAAAAAGTCTTTCAAGTATTTTTATTCTCAGCTTAGATTTTGTATTTTGATTTGTTCATGTAACATTAAAATCTAGCTAGATATAACTATCTATATATAAAGAATAGCAGAAGAAATATCCGTCTTCAGGAAATTAGTTATACCTCTCTGACATTTTCTCTAAATGTATCTGTCTTTGTCCAAACACAAGCTTCCAGTGATCTTAAAGTATTTCTTGTTGCCACAGCCTTTTAAAATGTGTGTGCAGATACCAATAAGCTCACTTAAACAGTATCTCATATCTTTCTGGGTGTCAGATAGTGAAAATGATATCTGTTTCTGTGGTGATATCTTCAGCATATATCAGATATCCATGCTCACCTCACAATAGATATCTTTGTAGCTTCAAATTTGAAAAATTGAGGTTTGTCTGATTTATCTGTAGGGGGCAGACTTTGCTGCTTCCAGATTATTTTGTTCATTCCCTGAAAAAATTACGAGGAGTTATTTGAATTGAATCTCCTTGTGTGTATATATGTCTTCGTCAGTTTACCTGCACTTACTGTAGGTGCACTGTATAAATTTGAGGACAATGCAAATTCATAAACCAAACATTATGTTCAGGAAAATAAGTTAGTTCATATAATCTTTTGTAGTTAGGGCTAATTATGGTGGGTGGGTGTGGGTGTGTGAATAAAGGTCCAGAGGAAAAAGAAGTGGTATCTTTAATGTTCTTTTAAAACTTCATGTGGAGCAATGTAAAATATTTATTTTGGCCTCCTATGTCAGAATGGATCAGGACAAATAGTAGATTACTATCATAAGGCATAAGGAGTTTAGAATATCACAGAATCACAGAATCGTATAGGTTGGAAAAGACCTTTAAGATCATCGAGTCCAACCGTAAACCTAACACTACCAAGACCACCACTATACCATGTCCCTAAGCACCTCATCCAAATGTCTTTTAAATGCCTCCAGGGATGGTGACTCAACCACTTCCCTGGGTAACCTGTTCCAATGCTTGATAACCCTTTCAGTGAAGACATTTTTCCTAATATCCAGTCTAAACCTCCCCTGGTGCAACTTGAGGCCATTTCCTCTCGTCCTATCACTTGTTACCTGGGAGAAGAGACCGACCCCCACCTCTCTACAACCTCCTTTCAGGTAGTTGTAGAAAGCGATAAGGTCTCCCCTCAGCCTCCTTTTCTCCAGGCTAAACAACCCCAGTTCCCTCAGCCGCTCCTCATAAGGCTTCTGCTCTAGACCCTTCACCAGCTTCGTTGCCCTTCTGTGGACACGCAAAAAAAATCCTTGAAGGAAAATTGGTGTACAAAGAGTAAAATGTTACTTCCCTATTAGAAGAATTTTAATCTCAGATCTGAGCACAGATATATTGTATGTCCCATCAGTTTAACATTTCTGTTATCATTTCAAGCTATTTTTTTCAGAAAAGTTTTTCACTTGAGGTGTTGGGAGGTAAAATTTAAAATAATCTTTTCTATAACAATTTGAAAAAAATATATATTGCCCTCTTCCTGAGACTAAAAAAAAAATCATCAGGCAATTATGGGAAGTCCAGACCTGTTGAGGAAGAATGAACACTTTCAATATTTAAGCACTTTGGATTACATACAGTATTATCAGGCTTCTTTAGTGATAGTATTTCTGATAGGAAATGCTGAAGTTCTCAGTCTCATATGAAACTGGGGTAGCTTCTGAAATAGTATTCTGCACTGCTTGGTCAAAAAATAGCTCTGGACTTTTATATCACCAAAGCATAACCCATTGTTAAGAAGTCCGATGGACTGTCTGAATGGATTGATTGACAGAAACAAGGTAAAAGTTTTTAATAAGGTTATTTGTGGAAGAAGCTGCCTGTATACTAATATGTTCTGTATGCTTTCATAGAAAAGACAAGGATATTGTCTTCAGCTAATATGTAGTGAGCAGAGGAATACCTAGGCAGTCCATATAGTTAATATCTATAAGTAAAAGAAGAGTATTTATAACCTATCTAAAACTTAAAGATCTGGAACTTTAATATGGTATTATTATATCAATTAAAATAATTTGTTGTTGTAAAATCCTTAACAAAATGTCTTCTGAGTCAACAAGCTAAAAGTCGGGAAGTGCTATTCACTTATAACTGCATTATGTTATTCTGTTTTTTTCCAGGCATTTTTGCCCATGCTGTAACTCAAGCTTTCATAGTTCTGTAACTTAAGCCATGATATATCCTAGAGTCCAAGTTTAAAACTAAAGTCCTTTACAGCACTCTTTATACAGAATTACAAAAAATGTTACAAAATAATTGAAAATAAAGTGAGAACTGCCTCTGGGGGTATCAGTCTGAAGGCAGAATCAGCTGCTACTTGTGTTTATTTAAATGGACTTTGAGTGAATACATGACCAGTAATTGAAGAATGTTTAGACAGGAAAGTTAAGGAGATCCAAGTGTCAAAATAATATGTTTATTTTATTCCAGAGAATCTTTTGATTATTTTGCTATGAACAAATGTGAATGAAACTTTTTTAACCATCTTTTGACACAACATATTTTTGACAAATGAAAACAAAAAACTGATTAACATCCTGCAATTAACCCTGACTGCAACAACTTCAGTGTTTTGGGGTTTTGGCTTTTATTAATTTACTCGCCTTGAAAAATTTTTGGCTTTTCAGAAATCTTTCCTTGCAGTGCTGTTTTCCTCCATTTTCGAAGATACATAAGAAGTTATCATAGAATTTGTTCTGTTACTAGTTCACATAAATTTTTGCTTGTTTAATTTATTTTAAAAAATTTAAAAATCAGGCATGGAATTGTATTTACAATACTTCAATAAAAAACTCATGAGCAGTTCAGTTCTCTTTAGTGAATACTTCATTCTCAATACTTGATGTCCTCTAACACCTCTTCTAGTGCTGAACTAAGTGTCTTTTCCTGTTACAGAAAGCATTTGAAGATAAATGTAGCTCCATCTGTTGCATAATTATTTTGCGGTGTAACTTTTAATAGTGAAAAAAGCTGGTCAAACTACTTCTCATTTTACAAAAGTGGTGAGAAGAGGACTGAAGGATGTTACCTAAACTACTTATAGCAGCCTAAAACCTGAAAAGTTTTTAATGTTTTTGATGTGGTGAGTAAACTGTTTTGTGCAGGTACCTCAGGCTAGGAGCCCATTTCTTGGCATGTTTCTCACCTGAGACATATTTCAGGATTCAATCTGCTCTCCTCATCTAGAAAGGCAAGCACTGCACTGTAAAAGCTATACTATTGCTTAAAGCCTGGCCTACAGAAGAAATCAGATGTTTGAGGAAAGCTATTTTCCGTAGGTCACTGTGTAGACATTCTTTCTTTATTGGATTTTGAAGGAAGTTTGCTTTTCTGGGGAAAAAAAGAAGAAAGATAGAGCTATACACTTTTACAAGATCTCATAATTAGTCAATACTAGGTTTCTTCTAACAAGTTTCATAACAGTAGTGGTTAGACCTGTTGCTATGTTGGATCCCAATACTGAATTTCATTTTTGTCTGTATAAATAACACTGCAGGCAATGTAATCAATCTGCCCAATTATATCCAGTTTACAAGTTTGTTATGATTGCTGTAGTTTTAGGTTCTAATTCTACAAAGATGACTAATTTCTGACTTTACAGAGATGACACATGAAAAACTGCATGACTGTTTCCTAAATTGTGTCTTTACTTAGACCATTACATGTCTGGCTATGGAAGAAAGTGCAAAAAACTTACTTTAATTTGAAACATGGTTTGGGTTAGATGATTTTACACCCTATTCTACACTAGGCTACAAAATTGGTATGTATGCAGTAAATCTTGTATATTCAGCTGAGTAGCTAAAGTAGGTTAAACTCCCTGAGAATGAGTTCTTGGTAGAAAGGCTTGTAGGTAAATATTTTATTATCCATTTACACAGTTTGATTTGAAGTTAAACCTGTTAATTGTAAACTGATACCAGGACAGAAGGGATAATTTGAAGATATTTAATAAAAAACATGTGAATTTTGATTTATTGTTATCTTAACATATAAGCAGGCATCTCATTAACTTCGATCAGAGGACAGAATAAAACCAAGGTGTGTTTGACATTCTAGAAAAAAAGCAAACAGTTCTTACAATGCAGTCATCTGAGGTGAAAGCATTAAACTAAGTAGAATTCACTGTTGATAAGTCAAATAACTGGGAATTAGTTTCCAGAGTTGTCCTGTATTCTTCATACACTGGAGTTGGATAACCACGTATATGTAGATTGTTACTCAGGAACTTGGGAAAGAAAGTCTGAGAGGGAACAAAGCTCTTCTAATGAACTAAAACCAGAACAAAATCTGTGTGTTCAGATACATTGGGAACATATACTTGGAGAAAAGAAAATAGGGGCTTTGACACTTGATTCTCAGGTCAGAAAACCCTGAACTTCAAATATATAAAGAAGAATAAAAATTCTAACATGAATCTATTGTAGCCAACTTAAAACATTTTATGCTATAAAGAATGAATATATAGTTTTTGAAGTTCAAATGACATTTGAAAATATTTAACAGTCTGTTTAGACCTCAGGCTTAAAAGGACTAATATTTTCTTTGGGGAAAAGCTGATATTTAAATTTTTTGAATGGGGTCAATGCAAGGTAAGACTAGATAGCTGAAATACAGGGGCTTTTGACAGAAATACTTTTCTGTCCATAAGGAAACATGGAACCATTCTCCCCATCACATATTTATTATTTTAATTTATCAAATACATTGCAAAAAGAGGCAGTAAAATTTTCTTTTTCTTCAACATAAAACTGCAGACACCTTATAATTCTACAGCTGGACCAAGACGTTTGTTGAGATCAGATTTATATGTTCATATATGAAAAATAGGTAATATCAATGTCTGTTCCTTAGTATTTCCATGATCTGCTGAGATCATGAGCTTTAAGAATTATGTCAAGAGATACAGTCACTTATGCAAGTGATGCAACATATGAATGGAAAACTTGAATATTATCCTTCCTTTAAACAAAAGAATATGGAGTTTCTGAGTTAGAGTTTATTAATTAAAGCACTTCTGTCATGGGAAGATATTAGGCCAATAATTAAGGAAGGTTTAGGTGAATGGATGAATAATAATGGTGCTGAATATCCCAAGTTAACATTTAAAGGGCAAAGACTTAAAGGTAAAATACTTCCTATTCGTCTTTCATCTTTGAGTAAACTGTTCTGATTTCCATGTCCTGATACATACATTAGTGTCTTGAAACATATAAGTTAGTATTAGTGTGCTAATGTCATTAATATCTTGCACCTCAAAGTACAAATAGAATTAACTTAATGATGTTGTATTATGTATATTTTCAACAGTTGGTTAATTGAAGCTCAATAGGCAATAATGTGACGTTCCCATACACAGCTTTAAGATGGCTAGGGGCATGGAGCACATAAACTAAGAGGAGAGGCTGGCAGTGGGGGGACTGAGCTTGCTCAGACCAACAAAGAGGAGGCTAAGGGGCCACCTCGTAGCAGCCTACAGCTACATGAAAGGGGACTTACAAAGATGATGGTGCCAGAATCTCTGTGGTAGTGCCAGACCATATAATCAAGAACAACAGCCAAAAACCATGACTTGAGACTGTTCCAACTGGACATTGGAAAAAATGCTGGGAGAACAGTGCAGCACAGGAACAGATTTCCCAGAGAATTGTTGAGTCATCATCCTTGAAAGTTTTGAAGACACTGGCAAACCCTCAGCTGGCTTATGATGTTGTTTATCATCCTGTTTTGAGTGGAAGGCTGGACTACACAACCTCTTCCAATCAATGCTTTTCTGATCCCATGGTAGTATTCAAATATGATTTGCTTAACTCTTTTTGGAAATAAAAGACAAAAGATAATGTGAAAAGAATTTGGTCTAATAGATTTCTATTGATAAGCTACTGAACTAACAGGGAAACCAAAGTTTGTAGGGGTTCTTAATTTTCAAAACAGTGAAACTAATAATTCTGCTTTAGCTAAATTCCAGTAGGACTATTTGGAATTTTCTCTTGAAAAAGTCCTTACCTTTTGCTTTTTTGTAAATGTTTGATTTAAATCTCTGACAACGCTAATTCGTTGTCCTCATGATGTTCTTTATTGTCTGGCACAGATTAACATATAGATTTAGTATATAAATTTCTGATAATATGCTTCAAGTTGTACTAGCATGGATTATTTTTTCTCTGTTATGGAGCAAAACTCACTAGATTTGTGAAGGGAAAGTCAGGTGTCAGTAGCAATTCTAGGATTTCCAAATAAAATGTTATGTTCTGGCTTCTTAAATAATTGTGATAACTCAATATGATGGAGTGACTGCATTGGTGGATACTGGAAGAGCAACTGATGTCATCTATCTTGACTTTTGTAAGGCTGACACTGTCTCACACAACATCCTTGTTGCTACATTGGAGAGATATGGGTTTGATGGACTGTTTGATGGATAAGGAATTGGCTGGATGGCCACATCCAAAGAGTTGCAGTCAATGGCTTAATGTCCAAATGGAGATCAGTGACGAGTCCCTCAGGGGTCTGTATTGGAACCAGTACTGTTTAAT
This sequence comes from Ciconia boyciana, assembly GCF_034638445.1. Taxonomy (NCBI): domain Eukaryota; kingdom Metazoa; phylum Chordata; class Aves; order Ciconiiformes; family Ciconiidae; genus Ciconia; species Ciconia boyciana. The sequence continues at coordinate 83,863,797 of NC_132935.1, forward strand.
ATCTTCATCAACAACATAATGGGATCAAGTGCACCCTTGGCAAATTTGCAGATGACACCAAGCTGAGTGGTACAGTTGATATGCTAGAGGGAAGGGATGCCATCCAGAGGGACCTTGACAGACTTGAGAAGCGGGCCCATGTGAACCTCCTGAAATTCAACAAGGCCAAGTGCAAGGTCCTGAACCTGGGTAGGGGCAATCACAGACTGGAGGATGAATGGATTGAGAGCATCCCGGCTGAGAAGGACTTGGAGATATTGGTAGATGAAAAATTAGACATCAGCTGGCAACGTGCACTTGCAGCCCAGAAAGCCAGTTGCATGCTGGGCTGCATGAAAAGAAGCATGGCCAGCAGGTCGAGGGAGGTAATTCTACTCCTCTACTCTACTCTCGTGAAACCCCACCTGGAGTACTGCATCCAGCTCTGGGGTCCCCAGTGCAAGAAAGATATAGACCTGTTAGAGCAGGTCCAGAGGAGGGACATTAAAATTATCAGAGGGTTGGAACACCTCTCCTATGAAAAAAAGCTGAGAAAGTTGAGGTTGTTCAGCCCGAAGAAGAGAAAGCTCTGGGGACACCTTATTGTGGCCTTTCAATACTTAAAGGAGGCTTATAAGAAAGATGGAGAGAGACTCTTTACCAGGGCCTGTAATGACAGGACAAGGGGCAATGGTTTTAAACTGAAAGAGAGTAGATTCAGACTAGATATAAGGAAGAAATTTTTTACTGTGAGGGTGGTGAGACACTGGAAGAGATTGCCTAGAGAAGTTGTGGATGCCTCATCTTTGGAAATGTTCAAGGTCAGGTTGTATGGACCTTTGAGCAACCTCATCTAGTGGAAGATGTCCCTGCATGCAGCAGGGATGTTAGAACTGCATGACCTTTAAAAGTCCCTTCCAAATCAAACCATTCTATGATTCAATGATAATAGTGAAGGGTGACAGGGGGATGCAAGAGAGATGAACCATAACAGATTCAATGTCTTTGTTGTCTGGTGAGGTAAAATGTTTCTATAGGAAGAAACTCTTATGAAGGATTTAGCCAAATTATTTGCTCTACTCTTTGACTTGTTTTGCCCATGGGCAAATCACTCTCTTAAAAACTTTTAAAATCCTAGCCTAAAAATGTATGACAGGAAAGTAAGAAAACAAAGCAGGTTATCCAATTCCTTTGACTTCCACTGAGATGTAAATTGACATTTACATTGAGATGTAAATGGCAACAGTGGTTGCTCTGTACATTTCTGTATTAAGCTTTTCTCTAACAAGTAACATTTCTTATGTTGTGAAAGCTCATAATTTTTGGAGTTCCTGATCTTACCTCCAGTTTATAGGCACAGAAGTAATACAAATTAATTTCTCTTTGCAGTTGAATAATCTTGCTGAATAATCTTGCAGTTGGTGCGGGACAGGCAGCTGGATTAAAATGCATTCTCAGGGATGGGAAAAAAGGTTTACCAAAAAGTGAGGCAGAAAATTCTGAAAGGATTCAGAGAAACTGGCAGAATCTGTTAATAGTTCAGCCTTTCTCAGTACTGTCAGCTTTGGAAGAAAGATGCTTAGAAGCTTAAGCCACAGATGAGAACGTAGATGGATATGGTTGCCCATATAGGTACAAATTGTTAATGCCATCTAGATTAGGTTAAAGCAGGCAAGGAAGTCTCACATGATTTAGTAGGCTTATATTATATGACTAGTCTGTAGGCTACATGTGTTTGCTTACTGCCCTGGGCAGTGCAAATGTGGAAACCCAAAAATCCTGTCATCTGTTTTATGTTTAAAAATAGGGCTTCAAATGATGCTGTCATGAAAGTCTGGTTTGTTAAAGATGAGAGTATTAAGAGTTTAATTGATGCAGTGCATTTTCCTAGAGATGCTTCAGCATATATTTTCAAAAAGATGTTTAACATCATTGCTTTCCTTAGTAAGTGCCAATATTAAATATAGAATATAAGCATAATTAATCTGCAAAGGATTAATACATAAGTAGAAAAAAAACCCCTACTAGTGACAGGGTATTTTTTAATTTGAGCTACAGTTGCTTTGTATAAATTCTGTTTTAGCATGAAAGTTTTGACTTTTTTTTTAAAAAAAAGCTTAATTTTATGTTTTTCAAAGAGTGCAATGATTTTTTTAAAAAATATAGTAGCTAGCATTGCCTCCCTCTTATAATGGGCTTTTTTTCAGTAGATTTCAATATCCTGTTTGTGACAAAGTTAGAACAATTACATGGCCCATGTTCTTAGATGAAAATATGTCATGCTGGATCCAAGAGCAGGAGAGAGGTGAGGCTGCTGCAGCTCCATGTCCCCACATGAACACATGGCGCTCACATGAACACAGATAGCACCAACAGTCTCATCCTGCTCCCCTCTCTGGCTGGACAGGATGGAAGTCTGCTGGTGAGAACATACATATAGATATATATGTATGTAAGGTGGATCCCTCCAGCAGCTGGACTCACTCAGTCTGTCCAGTTGCTGGCTCCTGGATCCCAGTCTCTCTAGCTGTGCTGGCACCTGGCCATACAAAACCCCACTCCACTTGCTGGTACAGACTGTTGTGTGCACACATACACAGCCACCTAGACCTGGCAGGGACTCCCCTGGTCCCATAGCTGACCCCACTAGGCTCTGCTGAGACAGCCCTGGGAGGGGCCCAGACAGAGTGTTTTTTTCTCAGGCATCCTTGTTTTGGGTTCCCACCTGCTTTTGTGTACCTTTGTGCTCCTATGGGCTTGTGGAGATGTGTCTTTGATGGGCTGATGGCTCTTCTGTGATGAATTTAGTGTATTATTTGGACTTCTCTCCTGCCATTGTCTCTGTGGAAGCTTTTATTACATAACCTAACACATTACTTCAGTTTTCACCTGTGAAGTAAGGGCTTTAAATAATTTTTACAATGGCCTTTGCATATCTTTACCAGTTTGTGTAGTTATACACGTATATCCACATTTGCATGAGTAGATATGCTTTAAAGACCTGTCCAATCACAAAGGGAACCTATATGAATTGAGCTTCATCTTCCTTCTGTTTTGCAATTGCTATCAAATTGTGGGGAGGGAAGTTATTTCTGTATCTGACAACACATTGTCTCTCTCCTTTTTGTTGTTCTTTTCTTCCTTTTCTCTCACAGAAGAGAAAGGCTAAGAAGTTTCAGTTGACTGACTCCGTATAGAACATATGCATTTGTTTTGTATAGTTATGTATCTAGGTTTTGAAATCTCAGTATAAGATTCCTAATATTAATCTTATTCTAAAAATTCTTAAATTTCCATCCCTCCCCAACGACTTCCTTAAATAACAACAAAAAGTATTCATTTTGTCTTGTCTCCCTGTGATACTCTTGGCTTTTATGCTTGCGTGACTACCAAATAAGCCTGCACATTTTTGGGAAAATATTGAGTTTACATTCACTCTTAAACTTTACCACACCTGGTAGCACTGAGTATGTTATGAATTTTCCTGGTCTAACTAGACAGGATTAAATTCTGACTCCAAAAGGCAAACAATTTAATAGATAAAACTAAGTTATTTTGCTTTTGAAAAGGAAATGTGTGAAGAATATCTTAATAAGAGTTTGAGTTCATGTTTAAGAAATAGCCTGTGTGTGGAGGCAGTCATGTAATTTGATAACTCTTCATTTAAAGCTGCTGAACTGAGTGTTTAATAATTCAAGGTTTCCTACAGCATGTAAACCTGCCAATCAATTAAAGAAGGTATTTGAACAGAGATTGGTTTTAAAAAGCCTTTTTTTGTTTTAAAAATTTAAATAAATGAAACAGTCAAACAGGACAGGGGTGAGAGGAAGAGGGAGAAGGAAGGGATGGGGAATTAATCATTGCTAAAGCTAGCATTATTCAACGTTGGAAGGACTGAGCTGACAAATCAAGCAATAAAACTATTGTAGATCCCTAACTTCATGAATACATTGCTCTGTGTAGAAATTATATAATGCAAAACAGGTAAATGTCTAGCAAGGTGGTACTAAGGCTAGAAATGAAAGTTCAGAAGACACAAACAGTTCTTAACTGAAACTGGAAAGTAACTGTGGTCTTCGCTGTTCCATTTTTTCTCCATAAAGTCAAATCCAGCCCTAATGAGGTCAATGGAACGGGTATTGACCCATTGGGTTTTTTTCCCCATTAGGATGTGGATAGGGACCTACCATGCCCTGATATGAAAATAAATCTTGTTCACAAATGTAGCATAATTTAATGGCATTAAAAAATTCCAAAGTGAAAGTATGAGTTCTTTAGCTTAGGACTAAAAGTAATGTTAGAATTAAAGCTGTCCTAAATTTGCAGGCCCTTTTCAAAGTATTAAGACTTTTCTGCTTTTCAGTAAAACAACTAGTGAAATGCTTATAAACTCCAGTACAAAATCTTTCTGTAGTCTCATTCTTTGAACCGGTGGAGTTGAAAGTTTTCCTTGAAATCAATGTTTCTTCATTCTCAAAAATTTCCATTCAGTAGGTTCAATCTGGGGGGATAAAATGCCAAAATCGAAGACTTACTTTAGAACTGGAATATCGTCTTTTCCTCCAAAGGTGTCCCTGATCTTCCCATCCCTGACTTTCCCGTCCCTGACCAGTTCTTTCTAATTTGTATGTATGAGGTCCAGAGAACGCCTACTCTTGTCAGGTCCTCAGTCACCTGTGTCAGGAGGTTGTCACCAGTGCACCCAGAAACCTCCTGGATTGCTTGTGCCATTCTGGGTTGTCCCTCCAGCAGACTTTGGAGTGGTTAAAATCCCCCATGAGGACCATGCTGGAGCTGAACTTGGCTAGGGACATAAAAAATAACAAGGAGGGTTTCTTCAGGTATATAGGACAACAAAGGAAGATGAAAGAAACTGTACCCCTCCTGATGAGTAAAATGGGAGACCTGGCTACCACCGACATGGAGAAGGCTGAGGTATTCAACAACCTTTTGCCTTGGTCTTCACCAGCAAGTGCTGTAGCCACGCTGCCCAATTCACAGAATCCAAAAGCAGGGACTGGGAGAATGAAGTACTGCCCACCATAGGAGAAGATCAGGTTTGAGACCATCTAAGGAACCTGAATGAGCACAAGTCCATGGGACTTGATAAGATGCATCTGAGGGTCCTGAGGGAACTGGCGGATGAAGTTGCTAAGCCACTCTCCATCATATTTAAAAAGGCATGGCAGACTGGTGAAGTTCCCAGTGACTGGAAAAGGGGAAACATAACCCCCATTTTTAAAAAGGGAAAAAATGAAGACCCAGGGAACTACAGCCTGGTGAGTCTTACCTCTGTGCCTGGCAAGATCATGGGGCAGATCTTCCTAGAAACTATTCTAATGCACATGGAAAACAGAGAGGTGATTGGTGACAGCCAACATGGCTTCGTTAAGGGCAAATTGTGCCTGACAACTTTGGTGGCCTTCTGCAACAGGGTTACAGCATTGGTGGTTAAAGGAAGAGTGACTGACGTCATCTACCTGGACTTGTGCAAAGCATTTGATACTGTCTCACACAACATCCTTTTCTCTAAAATGAAGAGACATGGATTTGATGGGTGGGCCACTCGGTGGATAAGGAATTGGCTGGATGGTCACACTCAAAGAGTTGTGGTCAACGGCTTGATGTCCAGGTGGAGACCAGTGATGAGTGGTGTCCCTCAGGGGTCTGTGTTGGGACAAGTATTTAACATCTTGTTGGGGACATGGACAGTGGGATTGAGTGCACCCTCAGCAAGTCTGCGGACGACCCTAAGCTGAGTGGTGTGGTTGATACTCTAGAGGGAAGGGATGCCATCCAGAGGGACCTGGACAGGCTAGAGGTGTGCCCATGCGAACCTCATGAAGTTCATCAAGGCCAAGTGCAAGATCCAGAACCTGGGTAGGATCAGTCACCAGTATCAGTACAGACTGGGCGATGAGTGGATTGAGAGCAGTCCTGTGGAGAAGGACTTGGGGGTATTGGTGGATGAAGAACTGAATATGAGCCAGCAACATGTGCTCGCAGCCTGAAAGCCAATCGCATCCTGCGCTGCATGAAAAGAAGTGCAGCTAGCAGGTCAAGGGATGTGATTCTCCCGCTCTACTCCGCTCTCATGAGACCCCACCTGGAATATTGTGTTCAGCTCTGGGGCCCCCAACATAAGAAGGACATGGACCTGTTGGAGCAGGTCCAGAGGAGGGCCATGAACATGATCAGGGGGCTGGAGCATCTCTCCTATAAGAACAGGCTGAGAGAGTTGGGATTGTTTAGCCTAGAGAAGAAGAGGCTCCAGGGAGACTTTATAGTAGCCTTCCAGTACTTAAAGGGGGCCTACAGGAAAGATGGGGAGGGATTCTTTATCAGGGACCATAGTGATAGGATGAGGTTTAACAGTTTAAAACTGAAAGAGGGTAGATTTAGATTAGATATTAGGAAGAAATTCTGTACTATGAGGGTGGTGAGACACTGGAACAGGTTGCCCAGAGAAGCTGTGGATGCCCCCTCCCTGGAAGTGTTCAAGGCCAGGTTGGATGGGGCTTTGAGCAACCTCATCTAGAGGAAGGTATCCCTGCCCATGGCAGGGGGGTTGGAACTAGATGATCTTTAAGGTCCCTTCCAACCCAAACCATTCTATGATTCTGTGATTCTATGACCGGTGCCTGTGAAGATGAGGATTTTTCCTGTTGATGAAGGAGGCCTCATCTACTACTACTTCCTGATCAGGCAGACTGTGGAATACCCACACCACAACATCATCCACGTATTAGTCTGCCTTCTAATCCTGATCAACAAGTCCTCTGCTGGCTCATCACCTATCCCCAGGCAGAGCTCCATGCATTCCTGCTGCTCTCTCACATAAATGGCAACTCCCTCTCCTCGCTTTCCCAGCCTGTCCTTCCTAAAGAACTGATATCCATCCATTGCAGCAGTCCAGTCATGTAAGCTATCTCACTATATTTCCCAATGAGATGGTAACCTTGCAATTGCACACAGACCTCTAATATTTTTTTATTTCTTCCCCACACTGTATGCGTTATCGTATAGGCACTTCAGAGAGGCTCTTGGTCATACGGATTTCCTGGGAAAGATGAAAGCTTTCCGCATAGTGCTGTCCCATAGGCGCTTCCTTATTTATGTGCGTATGTTTGAAGTGGGCTCCCTTCAGCCCTGTTTTGATAACTACAAGGTCTGTCTTGTCTGCATTGCCCTGCATACTTTTTTAGCCAACTCAATCCACCAGTTTCTCACTTGACTGTGGATCATCATCTCCCTCCTCCTAGTTTAAAGTTCTCCTTACCAGGTTGGCCAGCATGTTGGCAAAGATACTTCTGCCTCACTTAATCAGGTAGATCCTGTCTTTTCCAAGCAGTCTGCAATCCTCAGATGGGGTCCTGTGGTCATAAAAACTAAATCCCTGTTTTCAATACCAGCTCTGCAGTCAGTTGTTGACCTACAGAATCCACCTATTTCTCCTTAAACCTTTCCTCCTCACCAGCAGAAGAGCACCACTGGGGCTTCCTTGCCCTTGATGCTCTGCCCAGGGCTATGTAGTCAATCTTGATATGTCCCAGGCCTCCTCTGGCAGTATTGTTGGTGCCCATGTGGAAACAAGAGCAGCAGAGTGTTATAGTTTGAGGGCTTGGATAAGCCTTGGCAATTTTTCCATGACATCCCAGAAGATGGTGAACCCTCAATAAGAAGCAAACCTCCTTAGACAACAGTTGGCAGAGCTGGCAGATGGGGACCTCTGTTCACCACAGCAGACAGTTACCCGCCACTAACGCTCACTGCTTCCTCTTGATGCTTCTTCTTGGCTCAAGCTGAGCCAGTTTTGAAGCTTCATTTGACAGAGCTCCCAACCCCTCATCCACTACCAGGACACCAAATCTATTCTGCCGGTGCAGGCCTGCAGGTAGAGCCAAAGCCTTTCTCCCGTTTCCAGAAATCACATGCTTCCAGCTTTGGTCATTGTGGAAATAGGCACCCAAATACAGATTTATGTACCTAGCTGAAATCTACTCCTTTTATTTTAATTTAGTGTTTAAACTAATGGTTTTGTTTATTTCTTTCTTATACTATGGATTGTTAACAGCAATTCTTGGCATTCTATCATTTATCGGATTCCTGATGATAAAAGAATTTCACCCTGTGGTTTGTCAGCTTCTCTTGTGTTCACTTGTACATTGACTTCTGGATGTCTTGAGTATCTGAATGTTTTGGAGAGTTTAAAACAGCAGCTGGGGATTAACTCTTTTGTAGACGAAATGTTACAAAACCTAAGGTTAAACTCAAAATTGTTTCCCTGTTATACAAAGGGAATCAGTTCCTGGGGAGCTTACTTGCCCAAGGTTCATTGAAGAGCCTTAGAACCAGTGGTAAACTCTTAAGTGAACGTGGAAAAGAGTTCAAAACAGTTTAAATAAGTATCCTGGGAGTTCTCACTGCTTCATGCAAGCTATTATAATGGGCCTTCTGTAAAAGCAGGAAATCCTCATCTTATAAATGAGATCAGCAAGGTAAAAAAACATCTGACAAGGACACAGTTGAATGTACTGCAGCTACACGATGTAAGTATAAGTATTACAGTTAAATCAATCACTTTGGTTAAGGAACAGCAGAATTCAGATTGCTAGTGAATGTATAGTACAATAGTGTTCATTGCTGTGACTGCATGCACTTTTTCTGCAGGAATCTTGCCTCTTTAAAGTAAAGGATGAACTTGCTCTTCAATGATTTAAAGGTTTTGAAGAACTCCTACTCCACTTTCTACAAGAGTTAGAATTATGTATTGAATAGGTTTATGAACAGAATTCTATGGTTGCAACTACAGAAGACTCCAGTTAGCCAGAGGATCACTTCCCGGGCCTGTGTTCCTGTGAGTGCAAGGAAGGAGTCATGAAGACAACAGACAATTTTATAGCCCACAAAGCAGAAAGTCACAATGGAGAGCAAATTTCTATCCCTCCAGTGCCTACGTCAGAATTTGAGATAGTAGGAAACCTGCCTAAATGTTTTGGAGGCTGTCATTCATTTTGGGGTGACCAATTTGAGATTCTAAAGACTTAATTGCCAAAGGCTGAATGCTCCAAGTTGCAAGATAAAAATCTATTCAAACTGCTTGGAATGTATATGTAAATAACAATCTCTCTCTAAATGCGCACCCAAAATTATTAGAAGCCCTTAGAATCCTATCTTCAAAATGAGATTAGAGTACTCCCTCGCTTAGAATGTCTTGTAAAGATATATTGATGGTCAAAGTTTTCAAATGCTACAATGATGGGGCAGTGAAAAGCCCCAGGGAAATTAACAATTCAGTAGGTTTTCCTTCAAAGTGGAATCAAACTACGTAGTAAATAAAACTTAGGAATGACATTGAATAACAGAATAAACTATTTAACAGCTGCTCATTTAATGAGTAGTGTCCCTTTTGGGAACAAAAGAAAGTGGTGGTCCTCTGGAAGATGTGTGCAAACATGTCATTAGACTGAATTGCACACCCAAAATGAAATCAGCAATGTTTTTAATACAGTATTGTACATATTAACATGGCTTTTTGAGGCAAGCAGCCTAGACTATGGAGAAACTGACAGCACTTAGCTGACAGCACCTTGTATGAAAGAGGATGGCATCCTGCTTTGCCAGAAGGTATGAAATATTTGCTGATAGCATTCACTACAAGCTGAACTCTCATTTTTTATAGACCTGGAGCTTTCTGCTGGTCCGTCTCCTTCCCATGTTAGTTTCTTCACCACCATTCCATTGTCCTCATCTTGCAGAGACTGTTTTCCTCTTAGGCTAGTCTTTCCAGTCTCTGTATGCAGAAAATCCTGTTCCCACTTAATGACTCCCCTTTGTCCCTGTCAGCCTTTCCCCCAGCATTCAACTGTCTCCTAGCCTGACTGTGTTATACTTACCTGCTTCTGTTCTGTGCTTACCATCTGTTTGGACCTAGACCAAATTTCCCCTATCAGTTCTTGAGGTCTTCTTCCCCTCTATCTTCTTCCTTCTGCTTTGGTGTTCTTATAAATCCCCCAAATCTGTTTACGTCAATTCCCAGTTATTGTTCAAGAACTTATTTCTTCTCCCCAAAGATACATAGTTCCTTTGTCTTCCTTATTCTCCTGCACAGATCTATTTCCTCCACTGCTATCATCAACAATGTCCAATGCCCATTGTCCCGGGAGCTGGGCAATCTCTTTTCCCACTCTACAAGGAACCCAGAATGTCTATTCAGAGCCCAGATCCAGGCCACTTGAAGAGCCACAATCACTGGAAAAAATTCTGCCAGCACAAGTCTGAAACTTGTCAGTAAACATATGCCTTTAGATAAAACTGGGGGAAAAAAAAAGCTCATAGAAGAAATAATTTTTCAAAAGATTATGATTTTATTAAGTTTGGGCTAGTTTTCATTCAGCACAAAACTCTACCTGTTGTGTACACACCTGTCTTTCAGTTTCACCCTTCAATCCCTGCTGAAAAGTGTGGGAACAGCTGAGCTTTCCAGTGAGTCACTAATGTTTTAATGGGGTTGAGAGGCACCAGAAAGTAACGACATTCTCCCTTAAGTGCATTCCCACAGGTCTGAAGTGTTTGACTTTTTTGTATTACAAAAGGAAATTTGGAATGAGACAAATAAACGTGCAGAGTTGCAAGTATAGTAGGAAATGACAGGAAGCATTCCAGTAAACCAAGGTGCTACTAAAAAAAGGAGGATTTTAATATAGTTTTAAATTTTCTTCTATATTGCTCATTAGGTTGAGGAACCCTGATATGTATATTAACATCGTTTTTCCCTGTGGGCACCATAAGGTGTCTGTCTTAAATTCTAGTTGCACTGTAATGTTGAATCACCTGATCAATTTCTATGATGAAATTGGGCTGGTAGACAAGGGGAAAGCAGTGGATATTGTCTACCTGGACTTCAGTAAGGCCTTTGACAGTCTCCCATAAGATCCTCAGAGACAAGCTGTTAATGTACAGGATGGATAATCAGAGAGTGAGGTGGACTGAAAAGTGGCTGAATGGCCAGGCCCGGAGTGTGGTGATCAGTGGCACAAAGTCTAGTCGGAGGACAGTAACTAGCAGCATACCCCAGGGGTCAATACTGGGTCCAGTCCTGTTTAACATCTTCATTAGTGATCTGGATGATGGAGCAGAGTGTAGCCTCAGCAAGTTTGCAGATGACACAAAACTGAGAGGAGTGGCTGACACATGAGAGGGTCATGCTGCCATCCAGAGGGACCTGGACAGGCTGGAGAAATGGGCTGCCAGTTCATGAAGGTCAACAAGGGGAAGTGCAAAGTCCTCTGCCTGGGGAGGAACAACCCCATGCACCTGTACATGCTGAGGGCTGACTGGCAGCAAAGCAGCTTTGCAGAAAAGGACCTGGGGGTCCTGATGGACACCAGATTGAACATGAGCCAGCAACGTGCCTTTGCCACAAAGAAGGCTAATGGTATCCTGGTCTTCATTAAGCAAAGTATTGCCAGCAGATCAAGGGAGGTGACCCTTCCCCTCTACTCAGCACACCTGGAGTGCTGTGTCCAGTTCTGGGCTCCTCAGTACAGGAAAGACTTGGGCATACTGCATAGGGTCCAGAGAAGGGACACAAAGATCATGAAGGGACTGGAACATCTCACATATGAAGAAAGGCTGAGAGAGCTGGGACTGTTTAGCCTGGAGAAGGCAAGGCTCAGGAAGGATCTTAATAATGTATATAAATACCTGAAGGGAGGGTGTAAAGGGGAGGGAGCCAGACTCTTTTCAGTGGTGCCCAGTGACAAGACCAGAAGCAATGGGCACAGAGTGAAACACAGGAGGTTCCCTCTGAATATCAGGAAACACTTTTTTACTGTGAGGGTGACCGAGCACTGATGTAGATTGCCCAGAGAGGTAGTGGAGTCTCCATCCTTGGAGATATTCAAAAGCCATGTAGACACAGTCCTGGGCAGTCTAGTCCAGGTGGCCCTGCTTGAGCGGGAGGGTTGGACTAGATGACCTCCAGAGGTCCCTGCCAACCTCAACCATTTTGTGATTCTGTGAATATTATGTTTAGTAGAGTACTAGCAATTAAAGCTCAGATGAAAGTGCATAAAACATCAAATTTATCAACAATTTGAGATTATGTTCAGTTTCTGCTGTTACTTGTGAGTACTTTACATCACCTAGCTGCAGCACGTTGGAAATATTTTCAACATGTGTAGAGAGCAAATGAAATATTACCATGTAACATGGACAATTTTTTTATCACAATTAGAAAATTTACCTAAACTAAGTGCCATGAAGCAATTGAGTAAGCTACTGCCATAAGGAGGTTACTCCAATTTCCACTTTGATCTTACCTTCCTTCTCTCTCCTTCTCTCCCTGTTTCTGCCTGTGTATTCCAGCCCACTCATGTTAGCTGTAATGGATATTTGGAAACATGATAAACTAGATCCAAGATCTCACCCAGATGAAAGAAAATTAAGACAAATTAAATTATTTTGAACCACCTGGCTGCATCGGCCTTAGTACTGGCACAAAGAAGACAGAGGACTGGCAGCATCTCTGGCTTAGATTAGTTTAAACTACTGTGGAGCAGCATGTTTAAGAAAATTAAAGCAATATGATACCTTCAAAGAATAGCAATATTGAATAATGTTAGCAAAGTAAGTGCTGAGCAGGAAATATTGGTCAAAATATTTTTTTCTACAAATATAGATATGGATTACTTGAAACATTTGGCAAATTTTCTTTTTTTTTTCCTTTGAAAAAGAACCTCCTTTTGGAATTATTCCAAATGTAGTTTTTCTGTTAAAATTAAACAGAAGACATTTTTAAAATTCTGTTCTCCATAAAAGGTTTGTTTTGGTTTGGTTTGGTTTTTGAATTCTTTTTTACCTGATAGTGGCAAAGCAATTATTTGCACAGTTGCATCTTAGATGTCTGGTTATATGCCAATCATAAGACCCTTCTAAAAGAGTTATCCCATATCTGTCTATGATGATATTTTCTGTGTTATTTTAAAGTCTGTAAACGTTTGAAAACAGTCTCTGTTTAAGACAGGTTATTGGGCTTAATAGTCTGGCAACTATGGTTTAATTATGTGAGAGCAAACAAATGTTCATAAACAGACAATCCAGGTAAAATAGCTCTAATAGAAGTGTTTGTTTGAAACGTGGAGCATTTCCTTAAGGTACCTTTACTAGAAATTTTAAAGGTTCCCATGGAAACTTGACACCAAATTCTTTTAGCTTCCTTTGAAATAGTACTCCTAAAATCTAGTGTGGTGGGTTTTAATGTTGAGCTGATGTTACTCTTTGCATTCACCTTAAGAATTACAGCAAGCTTTGGACATACTTATGCAAAATAATAAAAAGTAGCTCACCTAATTTGCAAAGTTTTTATTCAATTCAGTTTATTATTGTAATTTGTTGGACTATTTATACTTTAGAGACTGAAAATAGAGGGTCTGTAGGCTGTATCTATACTGGTAAATTAAATAGTGCCCAGGAATGTCCTGTATCACCAAGCCATTAGAACAATAGCTTGTGTGCTTCTGGCCTGTGCCAAGTAGCACTCCCTCAGGTTATTCATGTGTGCAGTCTGCGAGCTAGAGTGATCATTTCCAGGAATCATTCCCAACTGGCAGTTTGTGTGTGAGCCTGTTTGGAAGGATAACAGAGGTTAATATTACAGATGCAGGCTGTTTAGTGGCAGATGGCCTCAGCACTGGAGAATGGTCTCAGACATATTTAATTTACTAACCAGAACACAGTCATAGTCTAACACACCTTGGTAAAATTAACTTACTATTTGATACTTAATTTCCTATGCCAGCTGCTAATGAGTATATTATTTTATAATATTACTGTTCTGGAGTCTCGAGTGTATGTATATTCTAAATTTCTCTGACAATGAAGGCTAGTATTTTTTTAAAGCAAACATTCTTCAGGTGCTCTTTGCATATTTCCACTTGGGTCACATAGCACCACTGGAGCAACACAATATCTGAGACTACCCATTGCCTAGGATGCAGAAAAAAGAGTGATTCTAGCCACTTCTCATTTCCTATTTAGCTGGACAAAGTGCAAAAGATTGAATTGCATATGACATATTCAATATTTTCACCTTTATTGTACTGAAGTTTCTTTCAACTGGAAAGAATTCTCATATTATTAAACTACTGTCTCTTTCAGTAGAATTATACAAGTTACCACTTCTGAAAAATGGCTAAACAGAAGTCTAAGCTAATTTAGGTTTACAATGCTGTGGACACATGCAGTTTGAGCAATGGTATATAAATGCTCATGTGTAGTCTTAATAGTCATACACACTGAATACTGAACATATTTTCCAGCAGTGGCTTGTTGCTTGTTGGCCACAGCGTTTGGCTTGTATGTTACAGCAGTTGCATGTTGGCTGCTGTTAACTGAGATAATGCAAAGCCCCAGCTGGAAGAAACCTAGCCCCACACAGATGATTGATCAGTTGTTCTTCCAGCCAGAGTGTTCCCACTCATGTTGCACTGATTACTAATCCTGAGATCTGAAGGCTTTGGGTTTTAATCTTTTGTTTGATGTAAAAGGCCATGGCTTTCCTCAAAAACTGAGGAGTCCTCAAAATTTTGTAAGTCTGAGTATTTAGGGAATGACAATGTCCCCAGAAAAACTGACATGGAATTCCATGTTTTCCATCAAAATTCAGATCAAATTCCTCAGGTCTATTTTCTATTCAACTATAGTGTAGTACCATGAGTGTGCAAAAATATTGTGAGTATGCAGTAGCTACAATAGTCTTAAATTTGTCACTTTATTTGAACTGTTCATTGTGGTGCTATATTAATCATAACACTTTTTTGTATTACTTTTTGTAAATTAGGCATAAGTAAAAATAAATTCTAGGTTTTTACCTAGATGGGATTTCCAAGATGGGAAAAAAGTATCTAGATTGAGACCTAGATTTCTTTACATGTGAAATTACATCTCCAACTAGTCTTTTGACCAAGTTAATACAAATTACATTTGAGCTTTGCAATTTTTTTTAATCCTCAAAAGTGAAGGCGTGTCTGTTATAACTTATCGATACAGAACTATCTTCAAATGTCATACTACTAAGGCGTGTGAAGTTTTCCTACACAATGCTGTGGGTAATGTTTTAGACTGGTTTTAACCTAATTATATTGTTTCTGTCATTTTACAATATTGCAAGGCACTGCAGGCTGTTTTCCCTTTCGGGGCTTTATCATCTAAACTGTCACAGTGCATACGTGATAAAAGCACAGAGCTCAGTGTAATTTGTTTGCTTACAAAGTTGTCTTGAGGAGGCTCACAAGAGCCTTACACAATCAAGAATATGAGATGTCAGCAGACGACAAAACAGAGAAAGGGACTGAGAAAGGGACTGTTGTCACTGGCTTCCAAAATGTCTTACTGAAACAAGTAGAAACAAACAGATTAATAAAAATATGTAGGTTTAAGGCCTCAAAGGATGACTAGATAAACAAATTTAAGATTCTGCTTGGCCATATAATAAATTATTAATCAGTCAGTTGTTTTTTCCACAGTAGAAATGATGGCTATTGTACCGTAAGGTTTCTCTTTACCAAAGTATATTTTGTTTTACTGTTTTGTGCAGACAGTTTCGTAAATTATTTTTCTCAGTCTCACAAAAGCTGATGAGCTGTTTTCATTCAGCATTCATGTTTTACCTTCAACTAACCTGTCTCCTGAAATGTTCATTTGCTGTGTGTATATAATGAGATGGGCCAAACAACTTGTTCTCCTAAGTAATTCACAGTTATTGTAAGTTTCAATAAGTTCACATTTACCCCATGTTAATACCAGAGACAACTCAAGTGATTTTACATCAGTGGTCTGTTTGTCTCCTCAGCATGTATAATATGTACAGATTCAATTGTTAAAAACTTTTATTACTTCAATTTTATTTTTTTTAATATCTAAGAATTAGATTTAATTTTACTGAATTTAGTGCAGCTGGAATGATCTGCGCTCATCGTATACATAGCTCTAGAATATGTTAACTCTTGTCTGATATAGCTTTCACAAGATGAACTGTGGTTGTTGCTTAAAAGCCGGGCTATAAGCCCATGGATGCCGTTATGCAGTGTGAAAAGGTGGGAAGAATACTTCTAGCAATGCCTATTATCGGTTCCTTATGTCACTTTGGGAAACAAAAAATGTATTAAGTTAAGCAATGCATTGAGCTCTTATAACGGATATGAGAATCCCAGGCTGGAGTGGATCCTGAAAACTCATCTAATTTATCCTCCAGGCATGGTCAAGGTCAGCTAAACTCAAGTCATTTCTTATAGTATCTGTGGGGCCAATTATTCTTATTTTTGCAAATACTTATTTTGGTAGTGCGTCCTACTCCTATAGAGTGGTGGAATTACCTACAAAGACTTGGGAAGGGCCTCTGTTTCTGGTGATAGGATCAATTATTGCACTTTCAGTTATTTTGGTCTTTCACTTTTTTCAAGCACAACTGATTCTTGCACATACTTAAGAATTATAAATATTGTAGAATCATTTTTTGGGAAGAACATAACCAATCTGATTCACATACAAAGTCTAAAGATGGCAATTTTTATCTCTATGTAAACCTAAAACATTGCCATCTGGAGATTTTAGCATTTATTGCTGTGGAGGTAAGAGAGGTATATAAAATCATTCAGAACCTTAATTTGGTTCCAACTTCCCAGTTCAAAATGATATCTGACTGTCTCTGTAGGACAACTCAGAAATTGTGATCATCTGAGCTGCCTTAATTAATAAGCATGTTTAAAATGGAGGACTGTGGTGATTCTCCTTGAAGGTTTCTTAGTTTTCTTTTCCTGGAGATGTAACGCTTGAAGCTTACCTTCTCTCAGATTGTTGTACCAGTTTGGCTGGAAGAAGAGAGTAGGGAGTTTCCTATAGCTGGAGAAATCAATTTCTAGCTGATATTGGTTGGAGAAGCAATGATCACTGATAGGTGACATTCCTCTTGGCTGATAGGCTTGGTTTAGAATTCTCTTTCACTTTTTTTCCCCCTTAACATAGCTGATATCCCCAAAACATTATTTACACATATATATAAATATGGTAGAGACTACAGGTTGTAGTTATGATACATGGAGAGTTTCCAACATTCAAGAAAGTAAAAATTCCCTTTGCTGCCAGCCTTTACCTCCTCTAGTTCTTCAGTCTGGTACATTATGAAACAATAAAAATATTACTGAAATAATTATGAAATGGCTGTGGCTTCAGTGTGTTAATCTTTGAATTTCAGTGCATTTCAGCATGTTGAACAAATAACCATATTCAATCAAAGTAATACTGTCAAAGCAAAGTTATTCTTTTGTTTGTGGAAAGAAAAATATTATGATGATTATCCTTGGAGGGGCACACTGAAAAGACAAGGGACAATGAACACCAGTTACAACAAGAGAAATTCCTGTTAGGTATCAGGAAAAAAATTGTAAGTGAGTGATCAAACACTGGAACTGGTGGCTGGGAGAAGTTGAGGAATCTCCGTCCTTGGAGGTGGTCACAACTCAACTGGACATGGCTCTGAGCAACCTACTTTAACTTTGAAGCTGCTTCTTACTTCAAGTTTGGCCCTGATTAGATCAGGAAGCTGGACTAGATGACAGCCATAGGTGTCTTCCATCCTAAATTATTCTATGATTCTGTGATGGAGTTACTGAGATGTCAGGCATGATCCTCTAATGAACAGAAGTTGATTGGAGACCTCTGACAAGAACTGATTTTCTGAAACAAGCTTGATTTTTCGTTAGGTATAAAACAGATATACAGTGTTGCTACCAGCATTGTTTTTATCTAGAGAGAAGAGTAGAACACTCAACATCAGGTTTCTTACTAACAATTTTGGAAAAAATATTTGGAAGACTTCCTAGGTTATTTAACTTTCTCTATCAGCTAGTGCTTTAGGATGTGCTTTCATTATAAGTTCACGAGTTAGTTAATCATGGAAGCTTATGTTGATGCAATTTATTCTAATGAATATATAATATCCTAATTGTTAGTAATATATCTCCTTAAATTGTAAATAGAATTTAAAATGGAAATTGAATTCCTGGATAGGATCTTAGTTCACCAACATCCCTACTATTATCTGTTTGTACCACACTGGTATTTACTTGGCAGATGCGTGTAGAAAGATTTTGACCTCACATGGCTCCCAATCTGTTTCCTTTACTCTTATGAAATCAGTAGAAAATCTTGATGTTTAAAGCGAGACTAAGTAGTACTGAAATCTACCCTCAGCCCATGTAGATAACTTGTCGCAGTTTTAAATGTACAGGTTTGAATGCTGGAATAGGTTTTTCACGTCATCTTCTATCACAGTCTTACAGAGTCCAGATGACTCAAGGTGATTTACAGAGTCCAGATGACTCAATAACATTATAGAGGTGTGATAACTGAACCTGCAAGAACTTAGCAATTGCACTAGAATTATATTATGGCACTATTAATCTCTTCAGTGTATGGTAAATCCTACTTTTATTCAGCTCAAGGAATCTTCTTTTCCACATTGAACCGGGCAAAAATGATATAAAAAAAAGGAGGTAGAAACTCTTTCCAGTTCAGCATCTGTGAAGCACAAGTTGTCTCCCCCCAGGTGGTAGCAATTTAAACTACCTCACATCAAACCAATCACCACAGTCTCAGCTCCTCTCTACTTGGCAGACAAATACCATGTCACTGGTGCATAAGTTATCCCCTTTTAGCTGTGCACTGTGCTACATAAGGGCTATGAATGCTCTGAAAAGATTCCAGCACTCTTCACATCTCAAGACAAAACTATAGTGTTTTTTCTGGGGGAAGCAGGGTGCAGGATGCAGCAGGTGGCAAATGTGAGAAGGAAACAATTTTTTTTATAGAAAGTCTATAGCAGTCTCATACCCTTTAAACCCCCATTCAACAACCCCTAATTATTTGCAGCATGACTTTTTAAGTTGAATTGCTTGCAAACATTCTGACACAATGCTAGTCAAATTGGCTTTGACTTAGCTGATACTTTAAACTAACAGCTCTGCTGTCTTTCTATGTCTATACTATATTACTGTATTGATGTTGGTGGCTTATGGTCAGTTTGGCATGTTGTAGCTACTAAAACTCCTCTGTACACTAAGTACAGCAGGTGGAAGAATTCAAAGTAAAGCTAATGGCATGAAAAAAGATGACACACAAAAAATCCTTGTCTGAAAACAATTTTTTCACCCCACAACAGGAATTTGCATGATTTGTACGGGAAGAGGCATAGATTGTATAGGCTTGCATGCATTTTTATTTCTAATTTGGCAAGTTTCTACCAATTTCTGCAGTATATCTCAGCTGTATTTATATATAATTCCTTTAAGTGCAAAAGTTCATCTTTTACTTTTATTCAACCTCTTCAGTAAATATAATTCATAACAGCTCTGAGTCAAATTCTTTGCTTCACAAGTGTACTAGTAGGCTATCTAAAATGAGTGTTTGTGGATGTTGGATGATTCTAGCTGACATACCATCAGTTCAGTGTGTAGCTCCATTTTTTTTATGATGTATTGCATTTAGGACTTGCAAATCACCATTCAATCTTGATAGGTCATTGACCTTTGTGGAAACAGATGGGTAATTTACAGTTGGATCTTAGACACAGTATCTCAGGGGTACAAAATATCCTTGTATTTCTTGCAAATGTCAGAAGAAACCTGTTTGCTTCAAAAGATGTTATGTAGGCAATGCACGTGATCACACATGCTTATTACAGTACCTGAGTAGTATTCTAATGTAGTTATATGGAATAGACTGTATCATTAAGCAACCTAAAAAAAAATAATTTCCTGGTGTAAAAGTCAGGTTTTGCATTATATTTGATTGATCTGGGTACGTTCAGCTCCAATTTTCTAGACTTACAAGATACTGAGGGGAAGAGGATAGGGAAGCAAATTGGAGAAAGCAAAAGCATAATAATGCAAAATACAGAGGGGTTGTAATGGGAAGTAGTAAAATTGAAGATAGAATGCAGAAGGAGCCAAACTACTGACAGCTCAGGTGGTAAGTCTCCTTATCACTTTCTAGGGAACCCAGCTGATATATCTGGGCTTAGTTGTGGCTGTCTGATACAACATCTCCTTAGTGAAAGTCAGCATAACATTAAATGGTTCTATGCTATTTTTGTTTGTGCTATTGCCTTGGCTACTCTGGAGGAGGTTACTAGCCTAGGCTGTCAACCTACCAAAGCTGCTGAACTGTTCTTGCACCTTTCTTTGATCTGGTGCAAATGAACCACACCAGAGAATCATAAGCAGGCAATAAAACTCCTTTAAAAAACCAAAAAAGTTCATAAGCATTGTTTGAATGGAAATTATGTCATATATGGTTAGGGTAACTGTTCAGCCTCTCCATTTTCATTGTAATACCTATGAGTACTAGGGGTCACAGCCTCTTATGTTCCTTTTACCTGTTCTGAATAAGAGGGAGAATCAGACTAGTAGTGTGACTCTTCTGTATAATATGAGTCTAGTACACCCAGACTTCACATATTTGACTGAAAATGCCATAGGAGTCATTCAAAGTACTATCGGTTCTCCTCCAGATGAACTTACATGCACGCAAAAGGAAAATACAGAAGAAGAGTATGCAAGGAGGAAAGTGGAGAATTCATGAATGAAAAGCTGAGGAAACCAAGTCACTTTTTACTGCAGAAGTATTGGTGAAGAAAAATAGGTGAAGGAAAAAAAAGTCCATCCAGCTTATTTAAATAATATATTTTCTTTGTTTTAAGCAAATGCAGGCTGTGAAGAAGAAATGGTAGAAAATTATTCTAAGCAAGAAGGAGAGGAAATAAACAAAATATATTTGAAAGATAATTTAGACTTATTCATAGCTAGAGGTTCCAAAAGGCAGTGCATAGACAGACATACTACAAATGTTATTTAGGAACTATATCATTGCATTTCAGTAGTGCCAAACTTCTAAGAGACACATCAATCTGTTTAATATTCCTGTGCCCTTTACATAAAACAAAAAAAAGCTTTTATCATATAACCTTTGATGGCAACTTTTCTGAACTAAATTTAAATTCTAGTTAATACTTTGCTTCATAGGGTACGTCTTTATTAGTTCTACTATTTAGAAGAAGTTAAACTGCTTTGAGAAAGGGTATGATACTTCGAGACTTCAAAATACATATTAGAATTATCTTTCCTTGTTATCTGTAACGTTATTGGTTGCTGTTCTGTATGCATTTCCTGAAGGATTTTACATCATTATTTTAAAAACAATGAGAGACAGACAGTGATAAATTGACAGTTACTAAAATGCTTCTGATAGATCATGTCAACTGCAGTCTACTTTCAAAAGAATCTGCTATTATTAGCCTGATTGCAAAACTAACAACTGCTTTTTAACAAATGCTTTTTCTAGGTACTTGTCAAAGAATGCATTTTAAGATAAGGAATTATTGTATCTGGATATCACTAAGAAATTGCCGGTATAAAAGCAAAACCCTGGGTGGTCTATAACAACCCACACAAAGTTGTTTAAAGCTAAAGGAAGAATGGGTTTATCCCCAAACAAAGCATCAATATTATCACCAGGAAACTCCTGAGAGAAAAACAAAAATTGTTATAAGTTTTTATGGCCAGTTAACCTTAAATGCATATATTTTACTAATATAATAAATTGCTTAACTAATATGCTTTTCCCTGTTTTAAAAAGGAATAGCAACGGTTTACTCTGTTCACTTTTGAAGGTGGGGGGTTATCTATCCAGAAAAGTCAGTATGGAGTATATAATTGGTGTATATAATTCTTTGGAGTGTATAATTCTGAGTGGATCTTCAGCAAGTTTATTACCTCTCTGTGGTATGGCCAGTTCTGGATTATTTGGCCCATACTTAACAAAAGCTGGAAAAATAATCTCTTAAACTGAAATAGACTAATGAAAATGATCAGAGAACTAGAAAATACTATAAGCTTCAGCAGCTGAATCCATTTTGAGAGACATTTTTGGTATAACTGTCAGTTATCTCAAGGGATTAAAGCTTTGATAACATCCCTTGAACTTGTCAGAAAGATAAAAATAAGATCCAGTGGATGGAAAATAAATTGGACAAATTAAAAAAATGGTGATAAGTGTAAATACTTTTGGCAGTAAGAGTAATTGACTGTTGAGAAAGCTAAGCAGGAGTTGTTAGGATTTCCTACCTGCAGAAACTTCTTGTTCAATATTGGTATTTTTTCCATTAGATGTTATAGTACAGTCAGAAATTAATTCTTGTAGTTCTTGTCTATTAGGAATACGTCTAAAATTATTCTTTCCTGTTTTATTTTTGATTTGTGAAATTGTGATAGGTTAAGAAATATGCTATATATTATCCAGGCACCTGTAGTGTATTCACTGGTCATCTCTAGTATCTGATAATACTCTGACTTTCTCTGCTTTTCTGTTCTCCTCTTCATTATTAGGAGCGTAAAACAACTTCTCTTAGCTCATAGCCTGCAAAATAAGCAAAATCTTTTTTTACTGCCAACAGTAGTCATTTTGTCAAATAAAGGAAAAAATTAAAAATCTGAATGAGAAAGTAAAGGCAGCAGTTATGCCTGCTTTTTATTACACTACAGATATCCACAAACAGGTATCCATAATTTGAAAGTTAATTGATTCCACATTTTACAGCTCACAGGCAAACCTCCAGCTGCCTGCTGTAGTATGCTGCATTGGGCTCTCCTTTTGAAAGCCCACAACACAGTTTTGAAAGACATCCAATGTCTTGTCAGAAATAATAGTGGAATATTGTTTGAAGTAGTCAAAGCATCTCCAAGCAATTTGAGATAAATGTTGGTTAGACAATAAGCAATCAACAGAGATCACCTAACACCTCGTGAGCTGAGCCTTTGAATCTGAAACAGGAGAATCTTGACCCTGAATCAGTCCCTGAATGGTATCACAAACTCTATACAAAGAAATTAAAGTGGAAGTATTTTACATATTTATTTCATTAACATTATAGTTTGTTGGTTTTCTCCACTATACCATTCAAACAGCTATATGGGATGAAGGCTTGGGATATCCTTCAGGTATTTGACATCTTTTATCTGGTGAAATCCACATATTTATGACATGAAAATGTGAAAAGTTTATCCTAACCGTGTTTGAACAAATGTAACACTACTAGCTTCAATACTGCATGAAATGAGCAGGACCTGAAATGGACTAAGATGACAAAATAAGTGCGAGTTTGAGTCCAGGAGTGATGATGACAAACTTGAAAAATAGGTGTTTGGAGTTATTCTTTTTCCTACATACTATTTCTGATTAATCATGTATTACTTTTTGTTTCTCTTAAGCAGTCCTAGACTGTATTCTTTTTGCATAGTATAACAACTATAACTTTCTGGACACTCCAAATTGTGTCCCTTGGAGCTAGCTCTAAGGAGTGTTAATACAAGGAAACATTCAGAAATTTTTAGATTTGTCTGGTTCTACACTACTACACTATGGTGACTTGCTGAAAGGGAAGACCAAACAACACAGTCACTTTTCTTAAAATATCTTCATCAAAGAAGGAAAATCCCTGATTCAGTTTAACTTAAAATACTTACAGCTTGGCAAACTAACTTTCCTAATTTAAACTGGAGCCTCAAGTTGAAATTTAAGCTTTAAGAAACCAGTTAAATTCAGTTTCAAATCTTATGGTACAAAGCTTGATGAGACATTGTAGTTCTAGGCTTACCACTAGAAACTAGATGGAGGAACAGATCACTGCAGCAACTGAGGAGGCTGCTGTTAAGACTCCTCAGGGCTTAAGCAGCAAGTCAAGGTCACTGTGTGAAACCAGCCAGGGAAGTGGGGCCTCTGGCAAAAAAGTAGACGCAGTCACCGGTGCAAAGCCAGGGATGGTGCAGTAGCCTCCTTTTTGAGTGCAGCAGCCAGGGCACAAGAGAAGAAAGCCTTGATGAGGCAGATGGGAGTTCAGCAGCAGACAGGGACATTGGACAGGGCCTGGTCTTGCACTTGGGGATAGAGACAGCAAGATAGGTCAGCCATATTGCACAAGCACAGGCACCTATTTAAAAAATGAAGGTATAACTCCAGGCAGAAAGTGGAGGTTATGCCTTATGTGATAGGTGTCATTGTTATGAACACCTTCCCTTGTTTAAAGTATGGAAGTTTTCCACAAAGAACATATATAAAGAACATTTATACAGCACTTGGGATTGTCTGGAGAGTGGGGAAAATTTTTAAAGTCAAATTCAGGGAGAAGCATCAGAAAACAAAAGAATTAAAGAAAAAGTCCAAGAAACGTTTATGAGATGACTCTATACTCATGGAATGACAACTTTAAAGGAACTGGAGTTTCAGCAAAATCTCAGCACGTGATCTTTGGGAATCAGACAGGTTTATTTTCTATCTCCAAAAGGCTCCCTTTGATATAAGTGGCCTTAATAAGTGTCTTAAAAGGTTAAATAATATGAATGAAGTGGTCAAAACACAGTTATCCAGATAATTTGTAAGGTGCAAGGGGAAAACACAAGTGGGAAGGGCCAAGCTTCTTAAAATGAAACAGAAAGAAGACAAAGATTTTTTTAATTCTGCCAATTTTGCCATGATGTAATATATATCAATTATTTAGTGCTAATGTTACTTACACTCTAAATTGGGTTGATGACATGGACACTCCTGGCATTAATCCACTGTTCAATGATACTCTAATAATAATCTTTTTCTATTTAATAATGTATAGTGTTTTCTAAGTTTCGTACTTTTCTAGTGTTGTCTGTCTATACACTACATAATTTCAGCATGTTCTGTCTGGGTGTATTTGGATACTTATCAACATCACCAAAGAAAACCATAACTTCTGATGATGCCATTTTGATAAAAGAAAGCAATGTTTCCTGAAAAGTGCATAAACATCAGCATTTAGCAACTCACCAGAATCTAACGATGAATTAGTCTTCCAATCTTTTCTGTGAGGAAGTCTGACAGCCCTGTTGTCTACATATGGCTTACAGTCATCTGAAGGGGAAAGGGCTCATTGTGCTAAGGATACACCCTATTTTCTCAAGAATTATGCATTGTATACTTATAATAGCATATTATTAATGTATGTACATGACTGTTGTGAATATTGAGAAGAAATCAAGACTATGAATAACACTGTAGAACTGTGATAGGAATGAGCCGCAGATTGAGATTGAACTGTACCTGAACCACAAGTAACGTATGTGTACACATCCTTTTCCCTCTCCTTTTCTCTGTCCGTTTCCTTCTCTCTCCCTCTCTTCCTCTTATGTGTATATGAATAACCATATGCAATACTACTGCATACTATTAGTATTAAGTAGCATTATTAACAAATAATCATGAAAAATTTCTGTTTGAAATTATTTCCTTTGGGAAGGGCCTTCCTAAATTCTGGCACATAAAAGCTGTACTGGAGATAACAAAGTACTAAAGGACATTGCTTAATTCTTGGACTGGGGGCTAATTTTCAGAGGCTAGTGAAAGTAAACTAGGATTTTTTCTAATATTTCTTTTTCCTGTTCTTATCCTCAGCATAGCTGGAGACAGTACCATCTGTATTGCAACACAATAGTGTAAGATTTAAAAAATAAAAATAAAATAATCCACCAGTAAGGAATTTGCCAATGGAATTTTCTCTACTCATAGTTTATAAATATACTGCTACTGCTACCATGGTGTAGTAATGCTTTTGTAAGCCCTGAGTGCATGGAGAGCTTGCTTTGTGTCTAGCTGAGCTCTAAAATACTTCATAAATCTTTCAGATTGTCACTGGTCGACATGGAAAAGCTGGAACCAACAACAGGTAGTACTTTAAACATTTAGCAAACTGCAAATAGTAAAATTATGTTGCATAATCTTATCCCATGAGACATATAGAGGAAAAAGAGACACCTGAGAGGACTTACACAGGCTCAGAATTTTGAATGAGATGATAGGCTCATGTTAGGATATGCCTCTGTGGTACCTGGCTTATATTGTTCCTGAAACTCAGATTGCATATGCATAGGAAACCCTTTGAGAGCCTCACATGTGATGTATATTTCACGCCATTAAGTTCTGCATAGAATTTTATTAGATTCTTGGAAACAAATGAAATACAAAGGGTAGGCTGTTTAATTATGCTTCTTGCAGGGATACTTTTACAATATATTGTAGCAATGTGTTAGCTGTCAATGTAGCAAAAAAACTGTAACAGGTTTGTTCATGTACATTTTAAAATTAAAAAATACTTTTTAGCTGGGTCATATACTTTGAGAGACACCTTTGCAAATGTTTTTTCAAAGTGAATAGCATATACCCCATGTTTTTTGGATTTAGGCCAGCTCCATAATTTTATTCCTTTGCATGCCTGCTACCATTTTATATAAATTTATTTCTTACTAGCACCACTTGTTCTAAAGTATTATAAGCAGTTCCCATTGTTGACAGCCAGGCCTTTCTTTCTTTATATTTAAATCTAGCAGTAGGAAGTATAAATATGAACACTCTTTCACACACAAGAGTGCTCAGTTTCTGAAATGAGGTCTCTGTCAGTCCTCCCTTAGCATTTGACAGTAAGTGCATATCTCTTCTCTTCAGACCGTGGCACCTTTCTGTGATTTTGTTAATGGATTAACTACTCAGGTTTTTAAAGGATTACTTATGTTATCTTCTCTATTTGTGTTGATAGAATTACTATTTCTGAGCAAAGAATATATATATATATATGATCTGATCATAGCATAGATCTGAGCATAGATATATATAACTCCATTCATAGTTTCCTTACTTTCCTTTCAATGCAAAGACCAATACCTAACTGCAAATTTTTACTTTCTTTAAGCAAACCTTTGTCTTTTGTTAAACGAATTGTTCTCTCAAATAAAAAAAAACCAACTTTATTTTAAGAAAGCTCTCCACTTGTTTTGAGGAAAAGAGCTGGAGACAGAACATGCACTCTCTGTTTTCACATAGATGAATTTCATGTAACCATTCCAATCAAATGTTCAAGGCAGTGTGTGTTGAAATTCCTTATTTGGTCATTGGCACACAGGAAATGTGTGCTAAGAAGCAGTGAATCTGGAGAAACTCAAAGCCTTTCTTCAGAAAAGCTTGAACTGTTTGCTGAAATTGGTCAGGGTGTATCTACATGGGTGCATGAGGGCGGCCTGAACTCTGCTCTGAAAGCTGCTCAAGTCACGTCCCTTTGCTGTGGTGTTTTGATGTAGTACTCTATACTAGAGTGCTCAACTCCAGGAGGTACCATCAGTATGAGCTTGGTTATCCCTCTAGCTTTCCTACTTAGCACTGATAAAGTTCTGTTCCTGTATCATCTAGCACGTTCACAACTCTCCAAACTCCTCTGTCAGGTGAGACCTTCATTCCATCCTGGCTCATCATCTGAATAAACTTTTGAAAATACTTATTGTCCTTCTTCATTAAGCAATTATATGTAATATAAATTATATTTCATCATGCACAGATCCCAATTTTTCAGATGGCAAATTTTAACTTATTGGCAAATGGAGGCATTAATTTTAACTTATTTAACTAAGTTGGCTAAGCCATCACACCATCCTTTCTTCCTTCCTATTAATCTCAAAATACACCCTCTGCAACCTCATCTTGCTCTCTCAAACATAATCATATGGATTTTTTGGTACACTAAAGACTGCACTGTATAAGAAGGTTTATATGAAGAGAATTCTAAAGTCTTTACAGATACAGGAAAAACAGTGAACAGAGAGATTATTTCATACTGCCTAAGAAATATCACATTCTTTAGGATAAATGATGTTTAAGAACAACTATACTTTGGAACCTTCATTACAAATAATAAACAAAAGGTAAAATAGGTTGGAATTTTTTCTAGGTCATTAAATTAGCTAAGGAGATAACATCCCTTCAAATACATTGGAAGAAAAGTTGTTACTAAAGATTTCAGGCAAGGATGGATATATTCTGCAGGTCTTAGGCTTCCAAGTATTTCAGCTTTTTTGGATGTCCTAAACAGAAAATGTTTTTCTGACACAAGCATATCTTGCTCAAGATAATTCTGTATTAGGTTCCAGTCTAACGTACAAAAGTGAATTGATCACTGAACTAAACTAAACATTCACCTAATCTTGACTGATTATATTTAAATACTTAAAATAGAGAAATACTTAAAAATACTTAAATATCCAAGCAACAAAATTCTGGAGCAAATGAAATTATGTCAGTGATAGTTTTGTTCCTGAAGTGGGACAATAACAACCCTGTCCAGGAGGCTAAAAAAGAAGGAAGTACTAAATACTGTTACTGCTTATTTATAGGAAGAACATAGATAATATTCACAGTTATCACAATGGGATATTTTTTATTCCAGCTAGGGAGGAGATTAGTTTTAAACTTTCTATTTTGACAAGCTGTTAAACTCAAGAACCTTAAAAGCTGAGAAATTCAGTCCATCAGTGTTTATAATAGGTCTCAGAATACCTGGACGATGTCCTCGGCAAGAGAGGTAGTGATGTGCTAAAACTTAGATTATTACTGCTTTTGACAACTAAACTAGTAAAGTTGGTATTGATTCTAGCCAAAAATCCTGAGGAATTGGATGAGTGAAAATCTCCTTTTGAACTTATGCGAAGGGGCTAGCCAGCTATTGAAAACCACAATTGGAGGAAGCCTGCAAGTTCTGCCTCCAAATAAGATCTGAAGACTTGGCAGTAAGCTGAGCTATCACCCAGTTTATGAAGATAAGTTAGGCCAGATTTAACAATAGATTAGTCAGTCTCTATGTAGAAAATGGAACCAAAGCAAACTCCCTGAGATATATCTCTGTGTAGATGCACTGAGATTGTATAATCTTTCTTTTGAATTCATAGCCTGAGTATGGCATTCTCTCACCAGAAAGTAATATGAGATCATATCTTTTAAAATGTGAGCTATTCAACCATAAGAAGATCAGAAAATGCTATGAGGAAAGAATTGATGAAGTCCAACAGAAATGATTCCTACACCAGGCTGAGCTTGTCAACACCTCTGGTCATTTTTTTTCTCTTGTAAGAAATACTGCTGTCGTGAGGCCCTAACAGAAATCCTCCTAGGAAAGTACAGCTAAAGAATGATGAAAAATAATGATGTATGTATACCCTTTTCCAAGCACGCACTCTCCATTTACAGAAATTAAGCAAAATCCGTCATCAAGAGAAGAAACAGAATTTAGGAAAGGTGGTTTAAATTAGTAGAAAGAAAGTGACTAAATTTAAATAACACAATATTCTGTAAAGAAATTAAAATTACTAAGAATAGTAGAACTACTCTATCTGTGGCTTAGCTGTACAGTTAGAAAATGGAGCCACTTACAAATAGCTGAAAAAAAGTGGCATCATCACTAAAAAGTCTGTGCAACATACAGAAAGCCAACTAAATCCGAACTAAAAATCAGGCTTGCTGCTATACGCCTCTGTGTTGGTTTCTCAAATGTGATTGACTTCTACCCACGTTTTGAGTGTGTTGTCATTTATGAGAACATGCTCTCAGGTGTGCATGGGCTTTTGAGAGCTAAACACAGGTCAAGGCGCACATGGGCTTTTGAGAGCTAAACACAGCTAAATGTGCCAATTAGCTGTTCTACCATGTGTGAAGAAAAAAAACCCCAAGCCATAAAAACCACCTTCAGTCAACAAATATTTTATGAGTCCGTCACTTAAAAGTTCAAATGGATATAGGAACTAATTAAATTATATGAACATGTTTTTGAAGTGACACAGTATTGCCTGTTACTATAAACAAAGGTAACTGGAGACCCAGTTACCCAAGAATGTCACTGTGAGATTTCTTGGAGAATAGGCATGTAGACCTAGAAAGGGAGTGGGAAATATATTTATTATAGACATCTAATGAGCCTAAAGAAAAATTAAAATGAATTTTTTAAATCCCTACATGTTCAGGTTTTTTTTTTTCGTCCTGTGCTCTCTTCCCAGGTAAGGTCTGTGCTGTCACATAACAGGTGTTCAATCATATCTCTTTACAAAAAAGCTAACTGAGGCTGAGATGAAGGAAAGAAATTGTGTAAAGAGTGAAACATGAATAAAAGTTCAAAGAAGTATGGTTTATATTAATGGCTTTTATTTCCTGCACATCTGTTATGATTTGATCCCCTGTTGCACAGACTCCAGGTGCAACCTACTAGTCTCTTTATGCTCTGAGGTAGGCTTGGTCTGTATGGGAAAGAGCAACCAAGCATTCACATCTGAATAACAGATTTTTTAAAAAATAATAAGAGGTTTTTTTCAGGAAAAAAAAAGTTTGATGTTTTCTTTGAATTTGACAAAGATGTTGGATAGAGAAAGAAAACACCTTTGGTTTTATCAACGGGTTTATTGATTATACCTCTGTAAAACTGAGTAAATATTTTTGCTAACTTTTAGCACCAGCTTTCATGCTGTCAAAAAAAGCTACATAAAATTTGTACTGAATTTTCCAAGTGATGTAAAACATATAAAACAGTAAGACTATAGCACAGTACCAAATAATTTTTCTGAAATTTTAAATGGTGGTACTAAATATAATCCTCATGAAAGGGGCTGAGTTAACAATCTAATTCTGTATACAGGTGTGGTACAGTATGGCCAATACTTTTGCTGCTTTTCTGTAGTTTATTCACCATCCTTTGAATCCCTGTGGTGAGATTCTGATTCTGCTGTGTCAGACCTTCAATTTTTCTCTGAAAACTTAATTTAAGAAGCAAAATTTCTTCACTGGTATTTCTGCAAGTAGGAGGATAAGCTTAGTGGGGCTTTGACTCACTTTCACCTAGTTCTTGAGCATCTTATAAGTCAAACACTCATTGGTAGTAATAAGGAATGCAGTTAATCTCCAAATAAATTGATATAGGAACTGTTACACTTGCATCTTTCCATGTTTCTATTCTTAGTTTATGTGAAGACTGACATCTGCAGATGTAAAAGTTTTGCCCTTGGTTATCTGAAATACTTTGACCTAGAAGTTGTGACATGCTTGAGAATAAGATACCATGCCATTTTGTCACTAGCCCTTATTATTTTATTTAGTACCTACTCGCTTCTGGTACCTTAGCAAAGTTATACCATTTCTACCCTAAAATTTTCTACATAGAAATGTAAATAATGAAAAAACAAAAAGCCTATTAAGTTTCATTTGCATTCTAGTCTCATGCTCTTTCAAATTTATTTACACACTGTTCTCATATTTATTGCTGCTCCATCCTACACTGACGGCTTTTAATCTTAGTTTCCTTAGAATACTACAATTCACAACTAGACAAAATAGCTACGTTACCTACCCAACCAGTAGTCCTCCAAAACACCAGTTTCTCTTGGCCTTATGATAATTTCCTCTTGAAATGTAGGAATGGAAATAATTTTTTCTCTGATGGAGCCTAGATTCTTCTTAGTGAAGGCATCTGACTCTTGCTTTTATCCATATTCATCATTGTATCTTTAGTTTAAGAGCAGTTAGATGTTGTACATTAATTTTATAAGCCTTTTTATTCTGAACAAATATTTTCCCACAGCCAATACAACTAGAATGTTTATTTTGTAGGCTCTGTTGACATAATTGTACTCCTGAGGTAATGAGATTTTTTTTCAAGATTTTTTCAGAACTCACAGTAGTGATATAAATGATGCTACAGGTGAAGACTAGTCCCCTTAAGGGAACAAAATCATGTATAGGCCACAGTAGTGTTTGCTAATGAGGCTGTAACTTCATATGATTTGCTAATATTTGCACTGTACTTTTGAGGGAATTTCTTTATGTTGGGTATTCCACAAGTAATTGTGGGTAGTTTTGTTAGTTGAATGTTGATCATTTGATCAGAAGTTAGCTAGCAAAATTTGTATTCAGACTTGCTACAGAGAAACAATTTCTGCTATAATAAAACAATGTAATTTTGGAAATCAGTCTACTCTGATACGAAAATATCTGTGAATGTTATTTAATTCCATATAGAGAAATATCTTGATGGCTGAGACATATTTAGCTGCCAAAATTCCACTGAATTTCTTAAGCATCTCAGTAAAAAAGCAGAGAGGGTAGTGTGTTTTAACAGTTTAAAGAATGGAAACATAGGTAAGTATCAGTAAGAACTTTTTGCATAATTTCTTCATACATGAGCCATGGTCCCTGAGCGTAACAGTTCTTAGACTGAAGACTGGGATTGAGAGATAATGGACATATGACAAGCATTGGTTTATTAAACAGGATCAAGTCCATAATGAGGAGTACAGAAGACAAAGAAAATAAAGATGGCAACAGCACTGGGTTTGGAAGAGATGGTAGAAAATAAGCCAAAAGCTGGTCAGCAAATAGAGTGCATTCAAATGTTTATATATTAAAAAAAGTCATTGCTAGCAGTGGCATCCAGTGGCTGTAGGAATAAACTGCAAGGGCCAAGACAATCAGGAGAGGCTGTTCTAGTAGGAAAGGTTTTTCTGCCCCTAGGTCATATTAGTGCTTAAAAAAAAGGCACAAATTCATCTGAAGTGTCACAGGAATACGAGAGCTATATCAGAATAAAAAATTAAAGATATTCTCTGCAAAGCAACCTCTTGTCTAGGAGTTCTATAATTCAGAGATGATGTATGCAAAACTACTTTCTGTATCAATCTCTACCTAAATTCATGGTCTAGAGAGGAACAGGTTAGAGATTTAAATTCATGCACTAGATGCCAGAAAATAGTATGGGGTAAAAGAGGAAGGTAAGTATGTTTACAATATCTTCTGACTATGCATAATTGTCACAAAGACAAATATTTAATGATTTTAGGGGAATATTTTTCTTCAAATACTACTTTGGACAGCAGTGAGGACAGGAGACTAAGGTCTTTTTAGGCATTTAATGTGCAGTTGAGTCTATTTTCTGTATTTCTTCACTTTCATCACACATTATTTTAACTTTTCTATATATTTTTCCTGTAAGGTTTCATTTTGCCATTCATAGCAATTAAAGTTGTCTAATCTTTCTAGTTAACAATACTTCTGTCTTTTAAGATGGTGTAACTGCTTTCATTTTTCTTCCATTTCTGTTTCCACAGATGACATGGACATATTTTCTATTATTCTCTGAATCTTGGCACTGCTGATTGAGCTATAGCTAAATTAGTTGCCAATGTAGTTGTGGCTATGATTTTTTTTTTCTTCTTCTACTAATTTAAATTCCATTGGTTCTTTCTCCACAAAAATCTTGGGGGATGGTGGGATTGTAATACCTGTGTTTGCCACCAAACTTAAGTTGCTGTTATAGAAAAGGGTGCTGGTGAGTGCAATTCTGCAAGAACTTGGCACTTCAGGGTTGGGTTTTTTGTTTATTTTTTTGGGGGTTGGGGTTTTTTTGCTTATCAAACATGCAAAGCTTAACAAGTTAAACAACCTTAGCTATGTGAATGAATGTGCACTATCATCATGAGGACTTGTTACATGATGGAAACTTCTGCACGTTAGTTGAGGCATGGGAAAATAATAGCCAGAGAATGGATATTACACTGTAGAAATTAACTGATGTCCATTAGTAGCTACCTGAAGCCTGGATATTGGGACCACAGAACCCAGTTAGCACTTTTATGGCAAAACCTTTAATTTGGTCATCTGCAGCTTTAAAACTGCTGTGTACCTCTTAGACCCCGTAGGAACCTGTTGGCCTACATTAGTGAGTTCCTTCTTGGATTTTGTCTTTGGAAGACCTACTTATACATATGCTTACTTTTTAACTCACTGCACTGGGATCAGGGACAGAGCTTGTGATGAAGGCTGGGATCACTTCATCAAGGTTGCGATACAGTGAATAACCTATTCATAATACTTCTCAGATTATAAAAATCTGGTTTTGATGTCTTCCTTGTGAAATTTCTGGTGTGCATTCCCTTCAAGGTCAGCTGTTTGAACAATATTAAGCACCACCTCAGAAATGATATTTTTAAAATCTTTAGGATCTCTTCTTAGTTAGCATCTTGGCAGCTATTTTTTCCTTCAGTTGCTTTAAGACTTGCTAGTAAGAATACTTCAGAACTGATATTTCACTATAGTAAGAAAATAACAATAATTAATAAAAACCAAAGTTTAGTGACAGCATGGTAGTTTTGATAGAAAAGCCTGTGAGCTCCAGGATGAAACTTTTGTTTGAAGCTGAAGGAAGATCCAGTAACCTGGAATTAACCAACTATATACAGATGATAAACATGAGCTGCGTGCAAACTTTAAATGACATTCAGCCAGGTTAGCGGAGAGCCAGGTATCGGATACTGTAGCACCTCAAAGGCAGTGTTTTCTGCCTACAAGCAGATTCAGAGCTCAGAGAAAGCAAGGATTCCTGCCTACCTCCTGGTAATAGTGGCTGAGGGAACTGGATTTGTTTAGCCTGGAGAAGAGAAGGCTAAAGAGATTCCTGTTTGCTGTCTTCAAATACCTTAAGAAGGATTATGAAGAAGGCTGAATCAGACTATTCTCAGAGGTGCACTGCGGAAGGATACAAAGCATGGTCATAAATTGCAGCAAATAAAAGTCTGAATGGATGTAAGGAAAAATATTTTCGCAATAAGAGGGAATTACCATTGTTGGAGGTTTTCAGAACTTAACTGGGCAAATTCTGAGCAACATGGTCTGACCTTGAAGCTACTTTTGCTTGAAGCCAGAAGTTGGACTGGATGAATTCCAGACATCCTTTCCAACCTATATTTTCCCATGATTCTATATTCTTTGGGGGGGCCTATGCCTCAAAGAGCACTGTTTTAGAAATTTCTCAAGTATAGGAGACAAATTACATTATATATTTTTGCACTGACTTTCCAGTCTTAATTGTGGAGTTGCTACTATACTGTGTTATTAGGGGCATAGTACAGATTGGGCATATTTTTCAGTGATTCTCAGTATTTCCCTCAACTTTATCACAATAAAAGGCTGAGTATAATAACTACTGTGCTATAAAGCCCATATATTCAGTTTTCTTTATAGTTTGGCAAACAGTACAGGTTCAGCAACATTATTACTTCTATGTCTTAATTTTTTCTGAGATGTGGAATATTGGTTAATCTACTGCATTTTTACTTTTTGGCTCTAGGTATGAAAACGGTGCAGAGGCCCAAACATGAATAGAGGCTCACTAGGTAAAGTCATGTTGGACTAGGCAGAATACAAATATGACTTGAAACATTCTGTGTTGAACAGCTTAACTGCATTGATGTTTTTTCTGATTTGTTATGATGTTGATTTTTGCTGCCAGAAAGAGGGTGTGAAATGTTTGGAATTAGGTTTGGTGGTGAACACCAAGTAATTCAATCGTCTTCAGAACAGCTACTCTGGGTTTGCAACATGACAAATGGAAAAATTAGCTCATTCTGTTTTGCTGTAACATATGCTGGTTTAGGAAAGCTTCAGACCTTGAAATTTTTTTGCTTAGCTACTACATTTATAGAAGCATTTGTAGTATCTCTGCTTCTCTAAGACAGGAGACAGTGATCAAAACCAAAGTGTAACTTCTGCTTAATTGATCTTTTGACCTCAAATTGCCAGGCATCTGGTTGCATGTGTTAGTTGAGTGCATTCTAGAAGGAACCCAAAAAAATAATAAAAGTTGGCTGAAACTTATTAAAACTTTGCTATTTATCTATTTATTTGGGAGGAGGGGAGCAGATGAGAGAAACAATATATAAAGCAAATTAAGACTGAACCATATGATTGCTTTCTATGCTGAGTTCCATTTGGGAGCCCAACAGCAAATTACAAGGTAGGGAATTACCCACAGTGAGTGAGTTACTCAAGAAAAAAGAGACTAACAGGATACAGATGTCAAAGCAAGCCAAAATAAAAATTAAATATGAAATTAATTAAACCAAGCTCCACAAGACTCTTTGATTGCTATTGGTACTGACAATATACTGGCTACTTTTCACAGGCATGTGAAAATCTAGCTTTTCTTCTGATGAGTTTACAGTCTGAATTAACTTTATAAGACCCTAACGTGATGGACAGTAGAGTATGAGTTCCATACAGTGTGTTGCTAATTAAATACTTGCTTGTGCACCCAGAAAGGCCACCACTGTTGTGGTGAATCTTAACGGGGAGAGCAATGTATTGCACTGCCTCTAGCATGGTATTTGTTTGGTGTTGTTTCCCATGGGTCAGAAAGGTTGAGGATGGCTGTGTTAAGACATTCAGGCATAATTTAATTGTAAAGAGTTGCAAATTGTACTTCTCCTCCATTAAATCATCATCAAGTTTGAGAAATTAATCTTTTTCTTGTCAATGAAATGGGTTCGTGACAGCTGTGAAGTGACTGCTGTTATTGCGGCATTAGAACTAGAAGCATTGTCTTCAGAGACACTATTATTATCAGCAGCATAATATAGCTTGTTTTATAAAGTGCTTTTCACAAACAAATAATTCTCAAAGCAATAAAATATCAAATATGATAGAACTGAGAATCAATTAATATGAACGGCAACTCTTTGTAATAACTGTGTGGTCACCAAGATATTTCACTATGGCTTCAGATCTACATGTAGAAGTTTTACTTATTCAGCACATATGGAAACAGATATTGCATAAATTCTCAACCATTTCATTAGAGGGGAATGCATATATCCTGTAAAGTTCTTCAGGATTCTCTAACTGACCAAGTAAGAAAATAAGACTAACACGTATAGAAGATGTCTAAAGGCACACTGTTTTTCTGTTTACACTTGTGGATCTATAACCGTCTTGATTGCACCTGAGATGTGAATAAGAAGACTTTTTGTCCGTGATCGTCTTAATACTTGAATTAGTTCTGGCATCTGATTAAATAGAGCCACTAATCTTGGGCAGCCAGCAAATCCAGAATAATGTGTTAATCTCATAGCCACATAAATCATACAATGAAATGAATAGTTCAGTGAAATAAGACAGAAAAAAAAAATAAATTAGAGACCAGCTTATGAAGCAGCTTACTACTTTTAAGCTCAGGTACTGGCTAAACTCTGGTTAATATTTGATACATTGCAATCTGACAGTAGAACATGTTAAACTTGTGTAAAAATATATCCATTAAAGGAATTATTTCTTTTTCCCTGTTGCATATTTCTCATCCTTTGTGAGATGTTTAGCTGTTCTTTTTGCTGATGTAACTCAACTATCTATATAATGTGTGAGTTAAGTTACCAGAGATTTGAAGTTTTCTCCTCTCTCTGATTTGAAGAGTTTGCTTGCAAAAATTGTTCGTAAGTGACTGTTGTAGGTAAATGTAAGTGTTGTCACATACAATCTAACATTTCCCTTGCTGAATGTAAAAATTTAACAGCAGTTATTCCTGCTATTAGTTGAACTACTGAGGCAAAAATAAAAAGGAAAGAAATAATCATAACATCAATAGTCAAAGATAAGAGGTTTACTTTGAAAAGTAAATTACATGCCAGAGAACAGATGCTTTAGCTACTATTGTTTGGACCACAGTCGAGCTTAGCAATAGAGCATTTATGTGACAAGTGACCTCTGTTGTGTACACTCGTGCATGCACTTTCATTCTGATGCTATAAGCTGTCAGAGTATACTTTCAGAGTGAGAGTCTCAGCTAAGACCAAACTCTTGGCTCTCTGAGCTGGCCATATAGGGATGGTCGCTCTTCTCTACTTAAAGCTGACAGAGAACAAGCTTTGAAGTATAGTATGTTGCTTAATTTTGCTTTCATAAGTTAATGACAAATAGCTTTAGTCTACCAATATAGCTGGACTAATAACATAAAGCAGAAATATATCCTCAGTCTTACAGGCTAGTTTAGCTGTCTTCTCACAAAGCTATGAAAAAGACAAAATAGCTCTTTTTGTACTGTATTGATGTGCCTCTTCTGCTTTTTAATACAGGATAGCTATTCAATCCAGAACTTCTAGAGAAAGATTAGGTCCACTTTTCTGTCAGTCAGATACAATAAGACAGCACTCTGAAAAGTCTATAATCCATTAAGGCAAGAGCCATCTAATATGTAAAAGAAAAGATGTAGCACCAGAGGAGGGAAGGATGGACTAGTCAGTGACAAAGATATGACTATTTTAGGAAACAGAACTACAGGGTCAGCTCCACATTTTAAATCAATGAATAACAATTATTAGCTTCATGTTTGTTCTGAGGAATCAATGCTGAACTGATTAAATATGTGTATGACTGAATTCTAGAATGATTTTTAGCTTTTGTTAGTAAAATAGTGTTAAGGGTTTTTAAAGAAAAATGTTTTCAAAGAGAAGTTAAAAAGAAAAAAAATTTTTTTATCCTCCCCAAAATTATTCTTCTGCCAATGGTGAGTAACCTTACGGGGCAACATGGGGCAAAAAAAGATCATTCAACTAGGGTAATTATTAGACTTATTTCTAAATTGGGAATAGCAATCTGTAATACACATGGTTCAAGGACCTATACTCTTAAAACTAGTTTTCTTAATTAAGCTGGTCTCACAGGAGTTACTAGAGGATTTCTAACCTGAGTAAATGGAGTGTGTGTATGTGTGGGAAGGTATCTGTACATCATATTCATGATCTGGTGTGGAACACCAAACCCTTGATGAAATAATTTAATACAAAAATCCTCTTCATAAAGAAATTTTATATTTTAAAAGCTATAAAATCTCTACAGATTTCTTTTTCTACTTTAAGTTAAAGGTTACATGAAAGTACATGTTAAAATGAAGCTTTCATAGAAACTTTTAAATTTTTTTCTTAATGGAGATTCCTATGAATACCCGCAACCTTGGGGTGTATAAACTGGATTTCTTTCCAAGGAAACTAAACTACAAGCTCCAGGTGGGCTCCAAATGCACTTCAAATTCTGGTGGGGATATAAGTGTCCAACTCAAAAGTTGGTCCTTCAAGCAGCTTTGAACAATTGTGCTTATGGTCCAGCAGACTAAATCTGGTTTAAAGTGAAAACTTTCATACCTCACGCAGTTAACATGTTGAAGTCTCAGCACTAAATCACAGAATCACAGAATCACAGAATTGTATAGGTTGGAAAAGACCTTTAAGATCATTGAGTCCAACTGTAAACCTAACACTACCAAGACCACCACTATACCATGTCCATAAGCGCCTCATCCAAATGTCTTTTAAATACTTCCAGGGATAGCGACTCAACCACTTCCCTGGGCAGCCTGTTCCAATGCTTGATAACCCTTTCAGTGAAGTAAAATTTCCTAATATCCAGTCTAAAGCTTCCCTGGCGCAACTTGAGGCCATTTCCTCTCGTCCTATCACTTGTTACCTGGGAGAAGAGACCAATCCCCACCTCTCTACAACCTCCTTTCAGGTAGTTGTAGAGAGCGATAAGGTCTCCCCTCAGCCTCCTTTTCTCCAGGCTAAACAACCCCTGTTCCCTCAGCCGCTCCTCAGAAGACTTGTTCTCCAGACCCTTCACCAGCTTCGTTGCCCTTCTCTGGACACGCTCCAGCACCTCAATGTCTCTCTTGTAGTGAGGGACCCAAAACTGAACACAGTATTCGGGGTATGGCCTCACCAGTGCCGAGTACAGGGGCACGATCACTTCCCTAGTCCTGCTGGCCACACTATTTTTGACACAAGCCAGGATGCCATTGGCTTTCTTGGCCACCTGGGCACACTGCTGGCTCATATTCAGGTGGCTGTCAACCAACACTCCCAGGTCCTTCTCTGCTGCCACTCTTTCCAAAGCCTGTAGCGTTGCATGGGGTTGCTGTGGCCCAAGTGCAGGACCTTGCATTTAGCCTTGTTGAACCTTATACAATTGGCCTTGGCCCATTGATCCAGCCTATCCAGGTCCCTCTGTAGAGCATTCCTACCCTCAAGCAGATCAACACTCCCACACAACTTGGTGTCATCTGCAAACTTACTGAGGGTGCACTCGATCCCTTCGTCTGGATCATTGATAAAGGTATTAAACAGGACTGGCCCCAACACTGAGCCCTGGGGGACACCACTTGTGACCGCCTGCCAACTGGAGTAAACTCCATTCACCACCACTCTTTGGGCCCGGCCATCCAGCCAGTTCTTTACCCAGCGAAGAGTACAACCAGTTTCTCCAGGAGAATGCTGTGGGAAACTGTGTCAAAGGCTTTACTCAAGTCTAGGTAGAGAACATCCACAGCCTTTCCCTCATCTACTAGGCGGGTCACATTGTCGTAGAAGGAGATCAGGTTGGTCAAGCAGGACCTGCCTTTCCTGAACCCATGCTGGCTGGGCTTGATCCCTTGGTTATTCTCTACATGCTATGTGATGGTACTCAAATGATTTGCTCCACCAGCTTTCCCAGTACCAAGGTCAGGCTGACAGGCCTGTAGTTCCCCAGGTCTTCCTTCCGGCCCTTCTTGTAGATGGGAGTCACATTTGCTAACCTGCAGTCAACTGGGACCTCCCCAGTTAGCCAGGACTGCTGGTAAATGATGGAAAGGGGCTTGGTGAGCACTTCTGCCAGTTCCTTCAGTACTCTCCGGTGGATCTCATCAGGCCCCATAGACTTGTGGGTGTCCAAGTGGTGCAGCAGGTCACTAACCATTTCCCCCTGGATTATGGGGGCTCCATTCTGGTCCCCGTCCCTATCTTCCGACTCGGGGGCCTGGGTACCCAGAGAACAATTGGCCCTACTATTAAAGACTGAGGCAAAGAAGGCATTAAGTACCTCAGCCTTTTCCTCATCCTTGGTCACTGTGTTCCCTTCCCCATCTACTAGAGGCTGGAGATTCTCCTTAGCTCTCCTTTTGCTGCTGATGTATTTGAAGAAGTATTTGAAGAAATATTCAAATGCTTTCATCTATTAAGTAACTGCATTTGTGCCATATTATTTGCTGCTGTAGACATCTTTGTTACACAAAAGCCATCTCATTTGTTTTCCTGGTTTAAAGGATGATAGGAACTCTGCTAAGCCACACTCCTTTTTTCTATTTATGATGTTTGCTATCTTTTTCTTAGAAAAGATGCATTAAGTCTAATTTCCCGGGGGGGAAAAATAATGATTGACAGGTAAAATACCTTTTCCTAAAGGAATTATCCATAGCCTTATTTTCCTGTACTTTTGTGTAAAGTTATTCCTTAATTACTTACTTTCACTTATACTTCCCAAATTATTGATAGCAATATATCTCCAGAGGGGTACCTAGTGATTTTCTAGTAATGTACTTCTGGAATATATTATTTCCTGAAAAGTAGATTTTTTCAGTACAGGAAAAAAACCTGAACCACAAAAAAACCCCACTAAACCTACAACATTTCTGTTAAATTTACCAAACTGATATAAGAATAAATTCTATTGCTTTATCCTATAGGTTGCTACATAAATCTAATTCCTCAAAGCTGAGCTAGCTTTCTGAGCCTTTGGTTCATTCCTTGCTAACAGCACTGAGAAAAGTCTTTTCTTTGCCAGAAGTGGTAGAATACTAGCTCTTGGAGAATACAGAATTGTAAGTCCTTTCTAACCATATCATCTCGTTGTGACAGAATAACTAACACTTCTGATGTCATAGATTAGGTGTAGGCCACCAGCAATCCAAAAGTTCTCTTATTTCTCCTCTGAAACCTAAACCATGTTTTTTTTCAGCAGCACTTGAAAGTGTTTATAGCCTTTTATTCCAAGCACCCGATGTTTGTAGGTTTGAAAAAAAAATCTGGCAATAGTCATCATGATGATTATTATCAAAACCTGAACACTTGAAAAACTTTGACTTAGGGAAACTGAAAGATGTGCTTTTTGAACAAGGCCATCAATGACCAGTATAGGTAGGATGAACAGTAGAATATGATACAAAGAGTTGAGAACAAGGTACGTACAGAATGCTTGCTGAAGTCCACATTAGTTACAATAATGATTTGTCAAGAAAAGCTGTGTACCTGATGATTCAGCTGCCTGCATCTCAATGAACTAGGGTATCAGAGGATTTCTGGGAGAAAACTCTATTCATTCTTTTGCCATATGCTTGGCATAACTGTTCATCACAGAGTGTTCTGCCACTTTTGGCAAAG
The DNA here is from genome assembly GCF_034638445.1 of Ciconia boyciana. NCBI lineage: Eukaryota > Metazoa > Chordata > Aves > Ciconiiformes > Ciconiidae > Ciconia > Ciconia boyciana. Next base: position 83,905,727 of record NC_132935.1, read on the forward strand.
AAAAAAAACTTTTCTTAGTTCTGTTGGCTTGGAATGAACAAAAAGCTTGGAGAGCTAGCTCAGCTTTGGGGAATTAGAAGCCACGACAGAAATCCAAATCTCATGTCTGTTTGCATGTTTGTTTCCCCCCCTCAAATCCCCTGCTGCATATTTACTTTTAAGGGGCTAGTTTAAGATACAGATGTAAAAATTGCTGGACCTAAAGATTGACTCTAAATATTTAATTCAAATAATGTATTTTGAAGTCCACCTTTCCATGT